>NW_024104285.1:0-1475235 GCF_003945595.2 Pipra filicauda
GCAATTATTTATCAGTGTGGATTCCACTGCTGGTATCTCCTCCTGATGGCACATGATCAAGATCAGAAATATTTGGAATCTTTCAGCAATGGGGAATATTTTCATCTGGGCCCCAAGCCACAGCTGCAGAGAACATTGTGACTGATTAATCCCAGCGAGCAAGTTCCCATCTACCATGGGAGAGTGCAGAGAACTCTACAGGTCGAGGTTATTTTGGTTGTCCAGGTGATTCCCTGACAAACCCACATCATCCTGTCAGTAACACAGGCCAGGAACAAGAGGAGCCCACCCTGCATGTCCGTGCAGCAGGAGCTGTGAGGTCCCCAGGATGTCACAGCAGCCTGGGTCAGGTTATTTCTTTCTCTAGCAGGAGTGAGTAGACAAAGAGCAGCTGGTGCTGAGAGCACCAGACATCAGACTTTTGGGGAAACCAGGATAAATTAAATGTAACATTGTTGGTTTTACTTCACCTGGCCTGGGGACAGCCTGGCCACAGGGTAGGTTTGCTGAGTCAGAATCTGTTGTGTAAGGAGAGGGTAGGTTGGCTACAAGTCCCATCCTTTTAATTATGTGTGTCTATAGCCTTCATCACAATGCTGTTTGAACACCTCTGAAGTTTGCCAGTGGTGAAACATGCCTCTGGTGGAGCTGTCAGGATCAGAAAAGAATGCTAAATTAACTGGAGTTTAAAGCTGATATGAGCAGAAAGGTACCTGAAGGTCTATTGCTTTTCACTAATTCCCCTAGATCTTAAGAAGCTCATTCTTTGGACTAATTCTCATTCTGTTTGACAGTAACTGACCCTGCAGCTACTCCACCTTTTGAATTCATCAATCAGAGTTCTTTGCTTCTCTATGGTTGCTAATCCCATCTCATACTTTGTTCCTGTACTGCTCAAACCCTCTCAGAGTTTAAAAGCTTTCAGACAGGTCATAGGCCATCAGGTTCTGTAGGAGGTTGCCTCCTTCTTTGCATATTAGAAAATTCAGCCAGCATGGGGAAAACATTCCTCTTTCAATGCAAGGAAAGAGAGAGGAGAAAAACCTCAACTCTTACCATGCAAAATCAGATACCTGTTAACAACTATTCAGTATAGACACATCAGGCTCTGGGTTCTCACATCAGGTTCTGCTAGAAATGACAAATTTGCCATTAAACCACTGATCCTAATCGCAAACCAAATTTTTAAATATTTGTATTTCAATGAAACATAACATATTACAATTTTACAACTCTTATCAGCTTTGAGTAACAGCTTCTTCTGTTTTGTGGTCTGTTTAGTTTGTCATTCAAAGGCACTAAATAGTAAGAGATTAATAAAATAGCTTGCATGTCTTATTACAAATCAGGTCCTACCAGTATCAAATTTAACTCTAAAACATCTCACAAATCAATGTAGAAAAGGAGAACTAAGTCTGTCCTCTTGCTAACAACTGAAAGAAACCCCACAGTGCAGATAACCAGTCTGAACAGTAAGGAGAGCATTTCATTAAGGAGAGCATTTCTTGCATCTTCTAATAAATCAACACAATTAGTAATGCCCCTGTCCCTTATTGAAACAGTCAACATTGCACACAACAGCCACTGTAGCTAAAGGTTGTTATTAACAATTGTCTTAAACTGGCAAAATATTTGGTACAGAACAAGTCAAGAACTAGTACAACTTTGTCAACACCCTAACTACAAAAAAACCTTTCAAAAGCATCATCTACTTCTGCATTTTAAATTTCATGATCCTCCCTAAATGACAGGGCTAAACATCAGGGTTCTGAGATTAGGTAGCATCTATAAATAATTTTCTATTTATTAATATTTTCATCTCTGCCACCAAAGTTTCAGTCTCCTACTGATAAAATCAGCTTTTTTTACTGTGCTTAACCAAAAGAAAATTCGTACACAGAGAATGAAATAATTCATCAAAATAAAATCCAGTTCTTCCCACCAGTAAGTAATTTACGCTCTTCTATTGAGTCATTATAACATTCTGCAGCTCTTCTTCTCTGGTTATGGGCAAAGAAACAGACACATCTGACAATGCAAATATTCTTTAGTGCCTGTGCTCTAAGCTTTACCTCTCCCTTTGGTAACATGGAAAACTCCACTTTCCCTAAGTGCCTTATATTCAATTCTTTCTTCTGTTTCTTTCCACTGTTTTAAATTCTGTATCTGATTTTAATTGACGACACAGGTTAAGGCCGTGGGAGAAGAGAGAAATGCATAATCATATTAAGAAAATAAAGAACATAACAGAGGGAAATAAAACCAGATATCATTTCTTGTTAATCTTGGCCGAATGGAAGTATCTGAGGAGAGGTAAAAACAACTGCAGTACAAAATTAGATCCATGATATCACTTCTAACAGATCAAATAGAGCAAATGACCTGGGATTCAAATTAACACATCTAAGCAATTTATCTATCTGATGAGTCTATTTAAGCATACAGAGAGTTTAACAAGTTTTCAGTGTGTGGGAAATGAGAAATTGAAAAGGTAGAAGATTTTTTTCAGTAAAAAATTTCTTCTTTTTTCTTTCCTAATTTTAACTGATTAGTCAATCAGCAATCAAGATTTTAGATTGTTTTAAGACAATGCAGCTGATTAGCATTTCTAGAAACTCTGTCATTTCCCCCACACCACCTTTCTTTTATACCAGCCATAAATTATTGTTGTTGTCATTAACTGTGGTGGTTTTGGCTGGAGTTTTTCTTCCCAGTACCTGATATGGGGCTGTGTTTTGGATTTGTGCTGGGAACAGTGTTGATAACACAAGGATGTTTTCAGTATCACTGGACAGGACCTACACAATGTCAAGGAGAGGATCTACGTGGGGCTTAGTTGCTGTTTGGAGTTAAACCACAACACTAATTACATGTGTGGTAAATCATATTAAGACAATATACCTTTATATTAGAGATTATCATATTCCAAAGGAAACCAAAATAATAAATCGTTTTATCAATCATAGAATCATCAAGGTTGAAAAAGACCTCTAAGATTGAGTCCGCCCATTAACCCAGCACCACCACGTTTACCACTAAGCCATGTCCCCATGTGCCACATGCACATTTTTTGAACAATTCCAGGGGTGGAACTGTCACTTCTTCCCTGGGAGAAGAGACTGACCCCCACCTGGCTACAGCCTCCTTCTCAGGGAGTTGTAGAATGAGAAGGTCCACACTGATGGTGCCACCTGAGATGAGACAGCTGTGGGAGCAGTGCCCGTACAGCTCAATCACATCATCACAGTGATGATGCCAAAAGAGATACTATCAGTATTATAGTTTTATTTCAGTATGACCACAAAAGACACTAACATTATCACCTGATAAGAATAATTCAGAGAAAGAAAACAGGAAAAAAAATATACTTCTTTTTGCAACCACATCTACATCAGCAGGTAGTGCAGCCCAGCAGGTGTATAGGACATAACAGAGCTGAGGGCATTCTCCCACAGAGAAATCAAAATACTATAGGTATGTTCATAATGAAGTTTTGAACTTTGAGTAATGACTAATAAAATCTCTCCCATGGACTAATATCCTTTTGTAGTCAGAATGTCAGTTCCTACATCATATCCCTTGTTTTAGTTGCATCCAAACCCCCACAGCTGATGCACTCGGACTGCTTTGCAACTTGAGTAAAAGCCCAGTGGGGAGAATCAGGAGCATTCCTTCCAAAGGACGCTCTCAATCCCACTGACAAGATACTTAGATGCAGCTACTTAGTCCATGAGACCAGATCAGATTTGTCAGAGCCTCCCCAAAAGCTCAGCTGTCATTTCCTTCCCACTGTCACTGCTGGATCCAGCCCTCCTACACACCCCAAGGTGCACACAGGCCGCTGGACACAAATGTTCTCTAGCAAGTGAACTTCCTCTGCTCTTTGCAGAAGGTGCAGAGGATCAACATCAGTCAGCACCTCACCAACAGCACACAGTGAAAGGGAACTATTGATTTCCTGAATGAAAGTGCTTTTTATTTCAGCACGGATTTGCACATTGCAAGTGTTATTTTAATGCTGTGCTCCAGATTTCTCACGAATTCTCTCTTTACATCTCAGTCTCCCTGTACACCAGGGTGCTAGAAAAGATTATTGTGGTCAAGAGCTCCGAGGCAACGTAAGGCATTATTTTTATTGCAGATGATAAATGCTGAATTCCTACTTGGAGTGTGTGCACAGGAAGAGTAGGGAGAAGATATAAAAATGCAGGGGAGTACCCAGTGCATGTCAAAGTGCAGCTTCACAGGCAAGCTCCTGTCTCTCAGAGAACTGTCAGATACACATATAATAAACCACAATTGTGTTCAAAGCTAATGCTAATATGGCTCAGTGGGAGACTAGTTTTAAATGTCATATTTTCAAGCCCTTCTCTAAACCATCTTTCCCAGAGACTACTTCAAGGGAACTGGCATTCTAATGAATTCCTTAGGCCTGATTTTCAGAGCTATTAAGTGCACCTATGATCACAAGTGCAATAGGAGATACAGACAGATATTCAGGCTTATCCTATCTAGATAGACAGGATGTATAAATACTCTACTTAAAATATTCCCACCCAAGTGGAAAGGAAGCAAGACAAATCAGCCTGAATTAAGATGAAGATGGCAGGATGACAACACAACTTCTTATCTACCTGAAGCAAGCTACTTCAAAATTATATGAAAAAAATCTGCTTATTCTTAAGATATGTAAATCTTTGCATCCAACAAAGATGTATCTATAGTACCAATAGATGATAAGAATAACAAATAATGAATTTTGGTTATAACAAATGGACAAAATTTACAATTTATATTGTGTAGATACAATTACATATACTTTTGCAGTGTTCTGATTTTTGGTGGAATATAAATTTTCTCATGGAATTCAGAGTACCTGTCTACTGCTGCACTAGAACAAACTGGCAATTTAGAATAATTTGATCATTTTTTGACACATCCATTCCAGTATTGCCTGGAAAACATGCATATAAATTTAAAATCTTATTGGCACAACGTAATATTCCTTACGGGCTCTGCTTATTGATGCCCAGACAGTCCCTGAGCAGCAATTGGCCCTTAATGGCCAGCTCCTCCCAGTTTTATACACTGGACATGACATTCTGTGGTATGGAATATCCCTTTGGCCACTTTGGATCAGCTGTCCTGGGCCAGGTTCTGTCTGGGTTCCTTCCTGCTCCTCACTGGTAGAGCATGGGAAAATGAAAAGGCCTTGGAATAAGCACTACTCAGTAGGAACTAAACCATCCATGTGCTACCAATGTTATTCCCAAACTAAACCCAAAACACAGCATTGTACCAGATACTGAGAAGAAAATTATCTCAGCTAAATCCAGGACAACCTGTGTCTCTCACTATGACATCTTCCATCCCTTTCTCTTGCAGGTCACTCCTCTTTCTCTCCTCGTGGCCATTTGGGAGCTGCAGCAAAGGAAAGGTTTGTGCAAAGAAAAACACCTGGTGCTTTGCACTAGGGGAGAAGACAAAGCATCAGTCTGAGATGGAAAAACAGGGAGTTTGATAGCAGAGGAGCAGTAACTGGAAGCCCCCGGCCTCAAGTGCTCTGATTTTCCTTTAAGTGGAGTTTGATGAAACAGAAATCCTGCTCTGAGCTGTTCATCACAGCTGGAGTGAACAATTAAACATGAGCCTCCTAGATGTTTACTCAACAGGGAGCTGTCTGCCTAACATGTGCTCCAGCTGAAAAATATGAGATCTCAAAGACCTTAATGCATATCTATTCAGGATATGGGACATCAGGACAATTTGACATTTGATGAAGACAGAGACCATAAAAGTTCATTATTTAAATGAAGACGTGTACTTGTACAGGCAATAATTAACATATTTTGGAGGTCTAAATGTTATCTAAATATTACAGATACAGGTGTGTGTGTCCCATCCTTCCTCCAACCCCCCAGTTTCTTCTAAATTAAAACAAGACTGAAAAAACAGGGAGACAGTGACAATTACCCTCCTAATTAAAGGATAAGCAAAAGGATAGGCTGCAAAGCAAGTTATTCTGAGTAGAATATTCCCAGTTGTTCCTCAGCATAAATAAGACTGTTTTCTCCTCAAATGTCACAGCATATTAAGTGCCAGGAGAGAATTATTTCAGCATATGATGAACAAAACAACACAACCCCGAGGAACTAAGTCACAAAGCTGTCCAAGAAGTGAATTGCAGCTAAAATTCCAGATAATTCACACTCAAGACTCCTACAGCATTAATACTACTGCAGGGGCAAAACCCCATGATATTTGTTTCTTATTTGTTTTGATAGACTCAAACCATTGATGAAGGTCAAATAACTTTTTCAAGTATCCTCAGCAATGTAAGAAAACTGGGCATCTCCAAACATTCCCAATCCAGGATTGGAGTATCAAGTTCTTCTTTTCCCCATAGACATAAGACCAAAGGAAAGTCGACACTGCCCATTCTTATGTTTCTCTTTTCAGAACACTATAATGATATCAAACTATTCCAAGGTCTGACTCTGACAGTACTGCAGCTGATAATCTCCCACAATCTTTTGTCCTGTTGATACTGTGCTTCAAGAAGTCCATGTCAACACAAGCCACAGCCCTTCTCTGCTGACAAACTCTGCTAAACTGTACCAGGATTTCAAACTACAGCTTCTAAACTTGTGAATAAGTTTTCCAAAGAGTGATGGCCTAAGAGTCATTCCTGCATGGTTTGAAACTATCTTTAGCATTCTAATGTTCCATCTTCACATTATTGTACTGAACCTTATGAAAACTATTAGTTATAATATTTAACTTCTGTTTAAAAAGAAATTAAAATTGCCTTCAGGATGAATGAATAAGCCATATAAGTACTAAATGCCTAACTGTAGTGCTTTCTATGTGCTTATCTAGAAACTAAATGCCTAACTGTAGTGCTTTCTATGTGCTTATCTAGAAACAACAAACTACAATTCACTTGACATGCCATGCTTTATTTAAATATTTAATAGCACAGTTGTGTCACAATTTTTTCCAAAATATTTTCATACTTGCTAGTCTCTTCCATAATTAATCATGAGATGGTTAAGTCCTCAAGTAGTCCAAGATAGAACATACTTTTCATTACATATTATGAATAAAAGTCCTCTCTGTAATATATCAAAATAGACCACAAGCACAGTTGTTTCTCTCATTGATCATTAATTCAGACTAAATTTAGGTATGAATGCTAATTAAAAATCTGTTGGACTTCACCGCTTTCTGATAGAAAAAAACCCCAAAGTCAATGGTTGCACTGAACTAGTTTCACTGACAAATTCTTGGCATCAGTCTTTGAAACTTCAGATATAGTAAAAACCTATTTCAGTATTTTGATCAATACTGAAATAAGCCCAAACACTTAATTCTGTAAAGCATCTGTTACACACTGACTCTCCAAACACTAAATATTTCATTGCCTGTTCTTCTGTTGAGAAACTTCCATTTATAATATAAAAAATCTTGCATGCCAACCTGAGAAATACAGAAGACAGATGTGAAAACTATTCTGCTAGGTTATCTTTAAAGCTAAGCTTCTCTTGAAACCAAAATGCTTAGTTATTTTTCACAACAGTTTTAAGAGAGCGGTGGTAAGAGAGTGGGAATTATTGGATAATTCATTATTTATACACAAACAGTAGGTTATGGAGCTAATAGTATACTCATTTCAACAGTCAGATCTACACTGTAACTCCCAAGTAGAACTCTTAAGAAGCCAATATTATGATTATTTGCACAAAAAAATGAACTGATGTGTTTTTTCCTGAAGGGCTACAAAGAAAGGAAGGGGCTCAGGGATGGCACATGATAAGAGCAAAGGGCAGAGGAGTGGACACAACTCTGGCAGTTTAATTGTCTATCATAGTTTGGGCTTGCACAGGCACCGCAGCAAAGTCCATGGCTGCACACAAGAATTCTGAACAGAAAGCTCAGCTTTTACTCCTGAGTGAAGCTACAGCAAGTTTTGAAATTGTAAGGATTGCACCAGTCCGTGCCTCTCATATCCCTTTAAACGTGCTTTGCTGGAGATAACAGAAGAAAGTCTCCTGAGACTGTGTAGTCTCATGTGTGATTATTATTTATCAGCAAATACTTGTCTAGATCCTACTGTGTTGTATTCTAAACCAGGACTGGTAGTCTGCTATCTGGCACCTCCTGAGCACTGACTGCATCTTAGGGGACAGCCTGGGCTGTAAGTGATTTATTCTGAGTTACACTTCTTGCTTTACTATGTTCAGAAAGAGCCAGAGTGGCCAGACCCTTGTGGCATGTTGCTTGACTGGATATAAGATTATTTCAGTCTCTTGGCTTTACACATACTATCTTTGGTGATACTCAAGAGGTAATTTAAAAAAAAAAAAAACAATTTAAATAAAAAAAAAATTCCTTGTATATTAATAATAACACCTTTTTTAAATTATCTTTTTAGATGCCAAAGTTTCACCTACAAGAATATACATGTTTTAAAGGGATTAAAAATAATTAACTACTTAATTATTTTTTCCATTCCTGATTATATTGATTATATCCTGGTGTACTGCCCTCTGTGATGAACTAACTTCAGTAATAGATAAAGTCTAGTTCTCGTCTTACAAAACTTATAAACAATTATACATCTCCTCTGGACCGATCATTATAAACATTCTTTTTATTTGTTGGCTTGGCTTCTGGTTTTGTTTTTTTTTTTTTTTTTCCCAAGTTTTTAGATATCCAGAACTTCTAACAGGAAGTGTTTAGTGGAGAACTGAGGTCACTGCTGAGCTTTGACTTGGTTTCACTGCCACATTAACCTGGTTCTTGGTTTGGTATTTGACTCCACGCACCCTGGCAATCACATTGCCTAAAAGATGGCTCAGTATCCTCAAAAGAAGCAGGGAAAATTCCTAAATAGGAACCCTTTAGGCATAGTCCTCTATTTTCTCCTACTTTTTAACCAACTTTAGATTGGAGGTGAGAAGAAATAATGCTCATGTCGTCAGGGAAAAAGCAAAAAGCAGCACAGCTGCTGCCAGCGGGAGGCAGGACCACCCCTGTTGCTCATTGCTCCTCCAGCCCCTTTCCCCGCAGGATTCCTTAACTGCTCCTACTTTCTGCTGGATGGGTAGAAGAGAACAGATGCTTAAATGCGAAGTTTCGCACCTCAGTTTGTTTCCTGCTAGCAAAGAGCAGCCAGGGAGGTGGCAGTTGAGTTAGGGAGCACGTTTGGAGCTGCTCCTAAACATCACTGGCTGTGTCCTAGCCTGAACAGGTAGGGCTGTGGGATTAAGTGACACCCAGTCATGGGTCAGGCCAAGTCCTGAGCCCCATTTGCATTGTAGGACCTCATCCTAGAGCTTGCTCACCCACCAGCACTGCCCCACCAATGGTTGCTGTGATTCAAGCCCTATGGGCAGTATAGACACAGTCACTGCTCTTCATCACAGAATGGGTCAGCTCGGAAGGGACCTCAGTGGGTTCATCCGGTCTATTGCCTAAAATCAGAGAAAAAATTCCAGAGCACATTGCACAGGACTGCATCCAGACAGTTGTGGAATATCTCCAGCAAGGGAGACTCCACACCCTCTCTGGTCTCTGTTCCAGTGCTCGGTCACTGCACAGGAAACAAGTTTTTCCTCATGTCCAGGTGGAACTTTCTGGCCATCAGTCTGTGCCTGTGGCCTCTTGTCCCATTGCTGGGCCCTACAGAGCAGAGCCTGGTCCATCCTCTGCCCTCTCCCTGCAGGCACTGACAGACATTGGGGAGGTCCCCTCCCAGTGTCTGCTCTGGAGGCTGAACAGCCCCAGCTCCCTCAGCCTTTCCTCATCACAGAGATGCTCCAGTCCCTTCAGCATCCTCACAGCCCTCCACTGGACCCACTCCAGGAGCTCCATGTCCCTCTTGTCCTGAGGAGCCAGAACTGGACACAGCACTGCAGATGTGCCTCACCAGGGCTGAGCAGAGGGGCAGGATCACTCCCTGGCCTGCTCCTCTTTAATGTGATACAATTAAGTCTCCATCAGGCTGGAAGAAAGATCTAAAATAACTGTCTCTACAGCAGACATTTTGCTAAGCCAGCACAGCAGTCCAGAAACATGTTTCATATTAGTAAAACAAATTTGTTTTTGCAGCCAAACGTGGCATTGCATATTGTTGGGAGATGGCCTTTACAAAGACAATAATAAATCACAAATACCCTTAATAGGATAATACTACCATGAATGTGGAAAGAAATAAGCATCTGTAACCCACAGATTAAAAGAGGCAGCATATTTAATATGAAACAATGTAATGTAATGCCAACATGAGACGAGAAGATTACAAATTTCTTCAATTAGTCATACAGCCAAACCATGAATACAAATATTCACTATCAGCACTCTGATACATAAAACACATCAGAAAATAGGTCAAAATAAAGCGTATCAGGACTGCTCAGACAAATGACAGTAATGTGAAGATAATGGTTTGGTTTGGTTTGTTTTTAATATACTATCAAGATATTGAATTCTGGCTGTATTCATCAAATAGCTTCACTATTTGTTATATTTCTTTTATTATTAGGCTGTTATGAGCCTAATTCTTCCAAGACATATAAAAGGCTACACTCAATTCCTCTTTTTGTCTAGAGGTGGGGAAAGACCCTTCAGGACACTAAGATTTTCATTCAATTGTCAGACTCTGATTGATAAGTGAAAAAAAATATATATATATATATATATAGCACAGTCTGAACATCATGTTATATCAGAGAACACTCTCTTCACACAATATAATCCATTTCTTCACATCCTTTGTGTTTCTGCTGTGGCTGTTATTATGCAATGGCCAAGTGTAGAAATTCCAAAGGGTAAACATGTTTGACTGGGGAAACATATTGGTTGGGACCAGCTTTTTGTGCCATCTGATTGACTTCCAGCTGTGTATCATGGCTAGTTTACTTATAGGGATCACAAATTTCCTTCAAGACACATGTACAAATACAATTGTCAAGAATTCTGACTAAAACTGTTCACTTGCATAAACTTAAAGAAAAAAAATCAGAGTCCAAACATCAAGGCCCA
This sequence comes from Pipra filicauda, assembly GCF_003945595.2. NCBI lineage: Eukaryota > Metazoa > Chordata > Aves > Passeriformes > Pipridae > Pipra > Pipra filicauda. The sequence goes on from NW_024104285.1 coordinate 11,047, forward strand.
AAGTACCATCCACTGCAAGCAAACCCAATGAGTTTCTGCCGTGTAAAGTACCTTTCAATGTGTTCTGCTCTGGTATTGAGGAGCTCAGAACCAACATTCTAAATGCAAAGCTCACGCAAGGGGGTGATTCTGACTGTAAACAGCACCTCTGGAAGAGAAACTTCAGCCCACACCATCTATTCTCTATTAAACACTAAATCATCAATAATTTTTAAAAATACTCAGGCAGCAGCAGTCTGGACTCCAGCTGGTGCTTCTACTGACAATGGATTATTGCAGACCTTTGCCTTTCCATCATAATGACCTGAAGGACTTTGCTGTACCAGCAGAGCCAGCACCTGCCTGTTTGCTCAGTGGCAGCACTGGCACTCCTGCCACAAGGACTTCACTCATTTTTCACCCTCACTCTTCTCAGCAGTTGCTGTTAATGAAAATGATAATGCAGAGACCTATGTTAAGTTACGAGGCACCAGGATAATAGTGGAAATTTCAGTGTTCAAGCTGTATAAAATCATTTGGGTTTAATTCATTTGCAAGCTGTTAGGCATTTTAGAAAAAAAAAAAAAAAACAGAAAAAAATGAAACTTAAAAAAAAAAAAGGTTATACCTTAAAATTTATGGTGTCCCAAAGGATTCAGCAGTGATCTCATGATACAGCTATGGAACAGGGGAATTCACATTTAATGTTAAACTTTACCCCAGTACTATTCACATTTTTTCTGGATTGTCTTTGTACTTATGCCTCAAAACGTCATGTTTTTACAAACTTTATTTTGTGTATTTTCTTTTAATTTAACCCAGGTTAATAAAGAAAACATTGCATACAGATCTTTAAAAAGTAACTTTCTTTTGGTTCAAGACATTGCAAGCTATTGCTGTCTACCATATCCTAATTTATACAAGCTTTTCCTTTTTCAGTTTAACAAATCATTTTCCACCCAAACCCCAAGAGTTGCATTTCTGAAGATCAGCCATTATATCTTTGTATTTGCTTAAAAATACACTTTTCTTATCAAAGAAACATACTGGATACACTAACTTTGTAAACCCATCAATTTTATCCTGCTTCTCATTGATGGATTTGCATTGTATAATTCCACCTTTCAGTTGTTTGTACTTAAATTTGATATGGGATTAGTAATTTCATGGGTCAAGTCTCTTTGAATTTGGGAGATATTTGGAATTTTAGGTGATAATTTTTCCAAGTCTCCTGACTCCAGTACATGAAGTCCTTAAGCAATGGTTCTACATTACAGGTTAGTATTTTTCTGTGTCATACCATCTAAACATTTTGTCTCAGCATTCAAAACCACAAGCATTACTGAGATTTGAAATTTTTCCTATTTAATTCTTTTTCATGTAGTACTGTTTTCTCCAAATATCTCTAAAACAGCCTGATAATTAGCAGACATCAAATGCATTGCTGGCTGTTACCAAAAATAGGACTCCTTTCAACATGCTGAAGGTAACAGTTGCTGACAGAAATTAAGTAGCTGTTTAAATCCTTGTGATATCTTCCATATTTCAAGAGCTACAGCAAGAGTTTTTAGTTGCCCTTTTCCAATCATTTTCCCCCCTGATTTCTATTTATGTCTGATTATAGGAGATGCTTCCTACCCAGTCCTGATCAAAAGCCTTTAAAAGAAATTCTCTTAGTCTTTTTTTTTTGTCCTAACTAGTTTGAAATACCATAACACCTGATTTAGCAATATCTGGGAAGAAAAACTATTTATTGATGCTACCCCCTAATAATACTCTGAAGCGTTGCTTTTTGCCTTTAGTGATTGTAGTTGTTCAGCTGTGAAAAATTTCTTTTTCTATAATATTATAGAGCTTCAGAACTACAAGTACAGAATAAAAGGCAGGTGCTACTCTCAATTCCCAGGCACCCTGCCCTGGAATGCTGTAGTTACAAGACTCACACATAACATGATTCAGTCTGCACTCAGGGAAGAAAATAGAAGTGACTTGAGGTAGATCAGAATTAGTGATTCTCTAGAGAATTTTCTCTGCTCTCTCCTTTGAGAAAAGGTTTATTTTAGTAAAGACTGAAGCTCACTGGCAAGAATAAGAGCAGCGTTTCCCTTTAAAGGAACTCATCCCCCAGCTAAACAGCACAAATTCATCCTGACTGCTGTGAATTCCTTCTCAGCACTGATTCACCGGCTGCTGACCATGGTCAGCTCCAAGGCTGCAGATCAGGTTGTGAGGAGAAATGTCTTTACCTGAAGAATAATATCAACATGTATCTCTGCCACAATAAGAGAAACAGGAGAACACAGTTCATTACAAATTATCACTACGTCACCTAAATTTCTGTATTCTGATATTTCATTGGAAAACTCTGTACCGTGGCCTCAGTGTTCCTGAAGAATGGTATTTGTTCTTTTATTGAAATGTTGCCATCAGAAAGCATAGTTTGTTCCCATCCATAATTCAGAGTTTCCTTCAGAAAAGGCAGAAGCTGACTGTTCAAATATATTGAAACTATCATAGCCTGCAGCACCTGCTGCAATGCATTATTGATACCCAGGAGTGGCATTGACGCAATTCTGGGAGCATGTGCTTTCCTCTGCATTGGGGAATTCTAAATGGAAAGACATTTCCTGTGGATTTTGTTTTTCTGATACTTTCCTGAGATGGATACTTCAAAAAAGAATGACCTCTGGACATTTCTAAGTTGGAGTATCTCGAGGACGCCTCTACAGTTTTATTACTACCATTATTTTATTTTTTCTTTTCTTTTTCACAACCCATCTTTTCCTTTGCTCTGCAGGAGAAGGGAGCCAGGTCAGAGGGAGTCAGCAAGGCTGGCAGAGCTGTGCCCTCAGTTGGTGCACTCAGGAAAAACTTCTCTAATTCCATGATTTGTCAGTACTTTTGGGAGAGTTTCTATAAACCCTCTCCAGCCTCTCTGAGGTCTGGCCCAGTGCCTCCAATTTTTGATGTGGTCAGTTAAATAAGTATTTTATTTTGGCACTAAAAAGAATTTTCCTTCTGACCAAATTAGAATAAGGCAGGGTTTTCTTCTCAGTTCTCTGCTGATTAAGAACTACCTACCCTGTTCAAAAGCAGTTCAGGTTTCTGACAAAAGATGAAGTGCTCTGGAACAGCCAGGATTGGGTCTCATCAAGACTTCATCAAAAGGAATTTTGCTGGCAACGTTCAGTCCTTTGGATTGTATCAGTCATGCCATCAACATCACAACAGCAAAAGGCACGAGCAGAAATGGTGAGGAATGAATCTACAGTATGTAATTTATTGCTGCAATTTTTAGATCCCAAGTGGGTTAATTTTCAAAAGCTGTCAGGTAATTATTCTGTGTTTCAGGTTTTTTTCTTCTTGACTGGAACAATGAATCATTAAATAAGTGAGAGCTTGGAGACACCATGCTGAGGAGAACTCTCTAGCATCAGTAAGCAGAGAAAAATCTGATTCTGATAGCAGCCTCATCAGTTACTACATAATTTAAATGGAAGTTGGATAATCCTAAAGGGCTTTAGAATCTCATCTAAACAGCACCATTACTCATCCTCAAAACATTTTATTGCAATTGAAGACTGGTTTTTATGCTCTCAGATAAATTTAACAAGATCTCTGTAATTTTATTTTTATGTAAATATGTATGCCACATATATAATAAAATGGTTCAGTGCTAAGAATTTAAAGTGCAGACTTATACAGTTCTTTTGCCATAGAATATGAGCCCTCAAATAAAACTTAGACCAAAGACTACTTTTAATTTGAACAGATCCACTCCCTCTCTCTCTCCTGCTTCCTCATCAATCAGTAATTACCATTTGCAAAATTCATACTATTTGACCCATCAGCTCTCTGATTACGATTCATCTGATCACTAGACAAAGAAATCCAATTATATATTATTCTTCCATTTTTTCATATATTATTATTTCCATTTTTACAGAAAGGCTCGTAATGTCTCAACCACATGAAACCAAACACATGCAAAGAGGATCTGCCTGGCCAAGTTCTGCTTCATTTTCCCTTATTTACTGCAGAAAAGTTTGCAACAAGCAGTTATGCTACAGCGTTATGTGGCCTTAAGATATGAGTGGCACACAGTCCAAATCCAACAGATAATAAGCCAAGTTCAGGGTAAAAAACCTGCTCAAGGTAATGTGGCGAGTGCTCTAAATCAAGAGTTTTTTTACCAGTTCCTGACATAATCAGGAAATTCTCAATCGGTCATTTAATCTGTTCAGTTCCTGCCATCGTGGTGGTGCCAACAACCTGCTCAGTGACCACAAACCAGGCTTAGAATAAAAGATCAAAACAAAACATCTGTACAAAGCAGTGCTTCCAGAAACAGTTTAAGGCAAAATAAAAGTAGTTCTGTAAAATTTCTCCTTTATATTTTCTGAACTCGTTGTTCAGAAATATCCACGGAACAGCCTTCACATCTACTTATTTTTATGTGTGTACTTCCTGCTTATTCCCCTAAAATTACTCATTATTTTTCGTTAACGAATAGTACCAGAAACAAAGCACATTTAAAGCAGAGAGTTCATTTGTCTTCTAAAAGCTGGCAATATAAAATGAAGCAACCTCTCTATGTACGCTAATCATTTATCTCAGGGCACTATGCCACATCATAGGAAAATATGCTTAATATGGAGGTGCTTTAGCTATAGGAAGGATATCTTCACCCACAGGAGAATAAATGGAAACAGATTAAGTACTCAGACAGATTAAGTACTCAAATTACCTTTTTTTCCCCACTCCATGATTCAACCTCCACCCTCTTTTTTTTTTTTCAATCCAGTTAGAGTTGTAGAAGGGGTACAATTTTGATCTGCTATTCAAATGTATTTATAGTGTCATTAATTTGTCTTTATGATTTAAGTGATTATTTCAGCAGCCTGTTTTCATTCCATTTTCTAGTCAAACAGCAGCTTTTCTAAGATGCAGTATTCTAACTGGAAAAACATAGATACAATATATAAGTGATCTTGGATGAACTGAAAGAGAATATGAGGATCGATCTCAAAAGAGCAAAGAATGTTTTTATTTTCCTTTTCCAACAAGAGATTTTCAAATAAGCAAGTTTCATTCAACTTCCTACTGTGAAATTCCCCAGCCATTTTCTCTAATGTCCTGTGATCCACTTGGTGCATAACATTTGGAATACTGGAATGGCAAGCACAGAACATTGCAAGGATAGAAAAACCTGAGAGATCAAAGTCTTTTTCATGCAGATCTTCCCTTGAAACATAGATAACATCAAAACAGCAGCATATGCACATTGGGATTATACAACAGACTTAAAACAACAAGAACCTTTGCTTGAAAGATGGGGATGTAAAATCCTACTCTGGTTACCAGTAAAGAGTCCATCAAGCCAGCAGATTACTGAGGCATATTTTGAATTTTTTTTATTACGTATTTATACATGTTACTAATCACCTGTAGGGATATTTTTGAATTCTTTTGCAGGACTATTTTAAAACTCATTACTACAGTAGGCAGATTCCAGTCCCACAAGTTCTAAATGATACCATGAACAAACTGTGAAAATCTATGATGTTTTACGTGACCTGGGTTTGTCATTGATGGCTTTTTTAACTGTACATATAACAGAAATCATGTAGACTTAGTCATCAACGACTTTTAAAATATGAATTCTTAAATCTGAAATTGATGTAAAATCTTCTTTCAGTTGCAGTCCCTCCACTCTCTCATTCCTCCAGTTTTGAGCAATTATTACTGTTTCCTCAGCTCTTTTTCCAACTGTTTTGCAGATATGCTGACTATAGTGTGAGGAGCTATCCTAGACTACAAAACAAAACACGCTTTTGAAGAGTTTCTATACAAGTTCAAAAACCTAGAAAAAAAGCCAAGACCAAAAAACCCAAAATATTTTCTCTAATAAAGACACCATTACCAGAGCAATCTTACACACAAACTAAGCACTGCCCTGCGAACCTCTACAACCTCTGCTATCTCCAGAAGCAATGCAGGCAACACAAGGAGCAGGATCTGTGCTTAATTTCAGATCCCTGTAGCCAACAGGTATTCCCCAGGTTTCTATTCATGTTTTCCTTAAGTTTCACAATCATTAATAATTCATTTCCCTAAATCGTACTTGGGTGCCATCAGGAGTGATGTCACCTTCAGAAGCCAAACGATGAGTGACTTCCACCCCACCCTTGGGGAGGCCTCATTCTGTCTGGGCTTACACTTGTGATGAGCTGTCAAACCTCATTTCCTGCCAGCTCCTTGTCAGAGCTGTGCTCCATGGCACACATCAAACACGGCCGCCTTTTCCTCCCCCAAGACAACACTCCCTCCACCTTCCGGGGGCTGCAAGGAAAAGGGTGACATTTGCGGGTTTGCATCAAACAAAGCAAGCTGAGCCACCAACTGCTTTTTTAAACAAACTGTTTACAAATGAATCCCAAATGATTAAGCGCTAAAGAAATCTGCAAACAGCAGAAATTTCTGCTCTTTCTGCCCTTGAACTACTTTGCACAAACTTGCTAATCAGCAGCAGCTTTGTTCTGATTATAAGTTATTGAATGTGATCGTTTTGCATATAAATTCCTCTCTACTTTTAAATTTAAATATACTTTAAATGGTATATTCAGCAAAGCAGACTCATACATTTGCCATCAGTACTGCTGACAAAAAATGTCTTTTAGAATAGCAGTCTCTGACAGATTTTCTAGAAAGTGAAAGTATATTTTATAAAAAGTGCACTTTTCCATGAAGTGTAACAACTCCCTTATAATTCTGACTAATTCCAGCCTCTCTGAAGTATGACCAACGTACACCATTAAAAAACCCCAGCAGCACTACCTTGTATTAAAGATGCCCAAGAGTACATATTAATCTTACAAACAAAACTACCCTGTATCTATTAAACACAATTTTCAGTCCTATAATGCTCTGGTAAGGCACAAGGACAGACCTGCCCAGGGAAGACATGTTCCCAAACCAAAATGGGATATACACGATCCACCTGTATCCTGCAAAGTTCTGTCTCCACTCTTTTCAGAAACCAATGAGCTCTGGCTTGTCTTTACAGCTCAGGTTGCTTTTGTTCCAACTTCCAGGATATAAATTGCTTTATTTCTGCATTTACCTACGCCTTACATGCAGTGAAAATTTTATTTACTTGAACTCAGTTACATTAAATCAGAATAGTTCCTCTGTGGCCATTACTGTATCCATTTTCACTTCAGAGTCACTACTTCTGTGAATTTTATCTTTCCTCAAATCTGTGTACCTGAGATGATCTTATGCTCTTCACTAACATCAAATTTACATTCTTTTAAAATAGAAATATTTTTATGATGAAGAGCATTTACACAATTCTAGGAAAAAAGACACTTAAAAAAAAAGGAGAGCACTAAATCAGACTATTTTGTGCACTCTCCCATTAATGTTACTTTTGAGGAAAATTAAGATCAGCTAAAGAAGTTAGATTACATTAATTTTAAGTGTAATTAGTGATTTTTTTAAAATCAAATTAATGAGCCAGTTTCTACTACCATTGATTTACAGAAAAAAAGCCAAGTAAAAAGCTTTTCAAATTTCACATAATTAACTGAAAACAGACACCAGCTTCGTAAATACATCTTCTGAAAAGGTGTTAGAAATGAAACCAGAGCAGAGGAATAGGTCCCCAAAATTTACTGCAATTCTTAATTTGATTAAAACTCTGTTGAAGATTTGATCCCTTTGGCTCCCCCTGCCCCATGGACCTATTGGTAGTTATAAAAAGGCAACATACTCCTCCCTAACTGTAGGAACCCAAGGTCCTGCTCTGCTTCCACAGCAGCTCATCAAAGTTCCCAAAAAACCACCCCAACACTGGCAGGAGAGAGAGAACAATTGATTCCAAAGGAAATGGGGAACACCAATGTGCAGCAGGAAAGCTCTGCAGGAGATGGGCTGCAAATATTCTGTGACAGGAGCTTTGTTCTTCCCCCAAGACTCCAGTTCTCCTTCTATTTGCATCTACATGAGTGAAGTGACTTTGATGTCTACTAGAAAGTTATGAGAGAGTAAGACTGTTTTAAATGTGGAGGGGAAGAACTGAGCTCTCTGTGTTGGGACACAGAGACTCCTCTGCACAGGGCTGATCCCCCCAACACACAGTAAAACAGCCACTGTTTAAAAAAAAAAATAGCAAAAAACCCATATAAAATTATAAAAGACAGTGCAAAAAGAAGGAAAGAACTAGGAATCAATGACTTTGGGTGAAGATCTTTCTCGACTGTGCTGGCTGGAACAAAGGAGGCATCGCCAGAAGCTTCATTCGCAGAGGACTTCTTTGTAACATATTGCAGCAACAGAACTGCCCAAATGCCTTGACAGTGTTATACTGTAACAGGTCTGACAGCACTGAGTAGACTTGCAACTTTACTTCCAGGGAAGTTGTAGCAATTCATATTGGCTGAAAATCCAGCCCAATTTTAGGGGACTTTTCAATGAATCACTTCTAATACAGTGCAGATGTAGCAGATGCATCTCTGCAGGATTTCAGACCAGACTTTGGGTATAGAGAATTAGTTACATTTCACAATGACATTATTTCCAGATGTCTGAAAGAGATCAGAAGAAAACTAACATCTGGTAAGGGACCAAAAATACTGGGTACTTTTAAATACGCAGCAAGAAGAATACCAAGTTTCAGAAAAGGGAACAATTCCATGGAAAAGTGTAGTAATAAAACACATAAGATTTTCAGGAGAATGTTTCTAGAACCAAGTTGTTCTACGCATTGCCCTACTTGAGAGGCAAGTATACAGTCTCCTTCACAAATTAGGTTAGAGAGTGATATCACATATGGGTCAAAAAATCCTAACAAAGAACCAGTAATCTCTAGTTTTAAAACACAGAGAGGAATTGGTACTAATCATCATTTAAAAGCCACCAATACTTGCTCATCTCAACAACAATAAATTATCAAAAATTGCTATCTGCTTTTCAAAATCAAATATTTAGCATGTGACAGTTTCTCCCCTCTGCTTGCAAGGTGGTGATCATGTTATTGCAACCCTGGTTCTCACAGTTTCAGTTCTGAATCACAGAAATGCACTAATTTTGTGCCACAGTTGCCAATCACAAAGCCACATCTTATAAGGTCTTAAGTTATATCCTAGTCTTGCTTATGTTACAAGTTCTGGGCTCCTGAATAAATTATTTTCTTTTCAAAGAAACCCATTTAACTGCCCATGAAGATGATTTGGACATATTTCCTGAAGAATCTGGGGTATATCTTTATTTGTACACTGCCACTGGCACTTTATAATATCAAAGGAACAGGCTCTGGTGTAAGATCACTTCCTGAAACACATGGAACAAGACTAGGATACAACAGGACCAGGAGACAAAAAAGACTTTCCACTTCAATAAGAGGAATTACAGGTAAAACTAAGACAAGCTCCTCCTGACCCAAATAACCAAGCACCAAAATGGAATTTTGTGCCTCTCCACTTCACTGCCAGGACCATGTTCAGGCAGTTCATCACCCCACTACTGTGAGACAAATGGCATTTAAAATATATTTTGAAACTGAACAGGAAAACATAAAAAACCCACAAACAGTCTAATTAGAAGGTAACAGGTAAAACTCTCTCAGCGTTCATTTATGGATAGATCCAAAGTACTAATAAATAAGCTAAGTCAGGTTTTCCTATGGAATAGTATCCTATTAAATTAATAATTAAGGAGTCTTTCATACTTTCATGCCTACATTGTGCTAATAAGAATTGGTTCCATGTAGTAACTCCAAAGGGAACCACATGCTGACAACAGCTAAAAGCTTCATAAATACCAGTTGTAACACTTCCCAGTTGCATTGTTTGATCCGAAAAGGCTCAGAAGTGCAGGCAAACCATGATGGATGTGTACACTTGGAAAGTTATGAGTAGGATTTGAGAGAACTTTTTCTCTAAGTGAGACTAATCAAGAGTCAAATACCGTGTGCAGCTTTGACATTGTGGAAAGCTTTAGTGTGAATTCTCTAGATAGGATCCAAGAAAGCTTTGTCCTTTTATTAATCTTATTTCTAGATGATGTCCCTGAGCTGCTTCTGGGTGGCTTTTGCTGGAGAGATTTTGAGGTTTGAAAAGTTCTCCGAGGTTTGTCCAACATGAGTTTTAAGCAAATAACCAGCTGACATATTTTAAGAGGTGACCTAATTTAAGATCCCTTGTGAACCATTAATTAATTCATCATGTTGATTTATTCCATCCACTGCCTGCTTTGTCTATTCCCATTACTTCCTAAGAAAATTAAAAATTCTTTTAATTATTAAAGACTTATGAAGTCTTTAATTTATTAAACTATTTTTCATGGATTACAAATACAAGTGGTTTCACTGTATTAGTTCCAATAGTAAGATAATGTTCCAGAATGATCCACTCAAAGGTTGACTGAGCATATCTTCTGTTTCTAATTCACACCACTGTTCACAAGATGTCAGTTTTAGCCTGTTCCTCTGACTGCAGTTGGGAAAATCAAGTTTATTTGATGGACCTGTGATGCTTTAAATAGGGTCCAGCATGTTATAGAACAAAGCACATATTTCTGACTGTACACCAACCATGATACACCACCAACACTTCAAAGAAACAGCTTTATAAGCAAGATGTGTTTTGAAAATACAACTCACATCTGTTGCTTATGTTTCAAAACTCGACATGTTCCAAATTTCATTTACTTGGACAGCAAGTGCAGTTTAAGGGGTCTCTCAGTGGAAGTATAAACGGGTCTAGTATTTCTCTGAGTTGCTCAGGAAAAGCTCCCCCAGGTGAAGAATTTAATTCTTCAGTTTTGTAGCTGCTTCCCTAAAGGCAAGAGAAAAGTAGGAAACCAGGGCTGAGCAGGAGTACCCACAGCAACTACAGCAGGTCATTATATTTTCCTGAAAGTCTCTATGTAGGTAAGCAATGAAAAAAGACATCCACTTAATTTACCCAGCTATGAGAGTTCAAATCCCAAGATTAATGAGATTTAATCTTTATATAGTAGTTAGATACAGGATACAAATACCATTTTTCATTAAATTATTGTTTTGCTTGTTCAACAACTTGTTTCATATGACAAATAGAACACAGGAAATAGATTTCAGAACCAGGGTGGTATATCTTTTTTTTTTTTAAACAGAAGACCCAATAGATGAAATAATAGTCACTCAATTTGGTTTTTCTCTGGAGCTTCAAAGTATCTGCTTGAATTCAGATACTTTGACAATGGAAGCCAGAGCAGCCCAAAAATTGAGGTACCATTATAAATTGAAAGATTCAAACTATTATGAAATCAGGCAAAGTTTCTAGCAAACTCGCTGGAGTTTTCAGAATTTTAATATTCATCCAAGAGCTTTTTTAGTGCACAACAAAGTTCAAGTGAATCAATTAAGAAAAAATATTGCTCTTTGTTCCTAGAGTACTCATGGCACTTTAATGCCAAAAGTTTATGAAACATTTGTGGACTTAAAATGTTTAATGAGTAGCTGATTTAACTCAAGTGTGCTAGACACTCTTTTCAGGTTTTGATGACTTACAGTTCCTTGAGAATGAAAGGAAAATAAAGTAGAACTTTACATAAATAAAGCAGAACTCTCTGAGCAGGTAACTCCAGCAATATGATTTTATAGAAAATCCCTGGAAATGGTGGTGGGAGAGAGTGGCAATTTTGTTGGGGTTTTCTGTGAGGCTTTTTTACTATTATTATTTTGATGTTCCATGTTTTTTTCTTCCTTTGGAAAAAGAGGGGGTTAGTCTTTAATACATTTTCATCTTCATTGCCTGTAGTGACAAACACAAACTCGCCCTTCTTTTATACGTACCCTGACATCTCTCCCTTCTCTTACATTTCTTTTCCTGATCTGAGAGTACAGGGTTTAGTGCAGGCTGAAATTAGGGACCAGCAGAACTGCAGCAGATTGAGCAGCAATTTGGCCCAGCCAAAACTGTCCTTGCCCATTGTCACCGACAGCTGGAGACAACAACAAACACAGGAGGGACACAAAGGAGTCTGCCTTTCATGTCTCAGCTTTCCACTCCGAAATACAGCTTAAACAGGTTTTTGAGGAGCGGCTCAAAGTCTGCTCTTTGTCATTTAAAATTAGGCACCAGAAAAACAAAAGGACACTTGCAGTTTCATTCTAGCGTTTCTTTAAAACAAGATAACTGAGAATTCAGTTCAGTTTTCTGCTTCATTCCTTGCCAGATGTTGGGTTGGAGGGAAAGTCAAGTCCTAAAGATGCCCGGTGCCATTTTCAGAGCTTATATTTGACTTGCCCATTTCTGAAGTTACGGAAACACAGTTTTTGTGCAACAGTCCCTTCTTTCCTCCATAAACAAATGTTTCCTAAGATCCACATCCTGCAAAAAGTATTAAGGTTGTATATATGTATATATATTTGCCTACAATTTCTCCCCCCAAATTAACATGAGTTGAATCTCTGTGGTTTGAAAATAAACTTGGATTTCAAAATAACATTAATATCTATATATAACCCACTTGATTTGAAATAACAAGCACTGCTCAGAGTTGGCATGTTCAACTATTCTCCCACTTTTTGTAACAACTGACAGTTGCCATCAATAAATAAGGTGTTTTCACAACATACCAGGGAGATTGTTTATATACAGTGACTTTGGGTTGGGTTTCAGATATTTCTTGGCCACATCCTGGACTATGACACTATTAAGGAAGGGGTGTGTGGTACAATAAACACTAATGTGATCCACATCAGATTCAAGTTTCAAGATCATCAATTTGCCACCAGATTTGCTTCAGAACATATCTAATTATTTGCAATGCTACAAATGTGGTTTTTGTCATTGTCATACGCTGACATTCCTTTTAATAACTTCAGAGTTATACTCTTGTTTCTTAGGGAAAAAGAAATAATTCTCCCTGGCCTTATTCAGTTATTGTTTTAATCAGAGCTGAAGTAAATCTTTGCAGCATGTAAATGTATCTCTGTATTTTTATTTTATTATCCATATTAAAAATGAAAATATCATGATCTGTTCCAAAATTTTATCTGGAACATCTTCAAAAGTCTGTTCTTTGGTGGAATTAGTCCTAAAGCTTCCCAATGACTTTAAGTTTGTTTTTCCCCTGTGTGCCTTGCTGGCACTCTGCCATCCTTTTCAGTCTGGTTTGGGTTTTTTTTCCCAGCTTTGTTTTTTCTGGCAAAATAAAGAGATGTGAAAGTGAAAGAGGCAAACAAATCGTTCTTATCCAAAACTGCATTTTGAAGCACACAGAACAAATTTTAAAAAATCATACCTCTAAACATAATTCAGTAACCCTATCAATATTTATTAGTAAAGCTTAACTTCATTGGGTTCAAAACCACTCTCCTAGTAGGTGGAGGCTGCCCCTATTCCCACTCTTGGCCTTTTCTCTGCCAGACAGAAAAGTCACCCTCTCCCCAGAGCCCATGAGCAACATCTACACAGCTCTCCACAGCATCCACTCCAATTCTTCTCTGGAAATGGATTCTGAGGCCCTCAACAGCCCTCATGAAGGAGTAGAGTAAGTTCCTCTGGTCTTATTTTAATTAATTTTATCATTATTCTGTGTATATTTGCTATGCCACTTATGACACAAGCGCTACTAAACCCAGGCAAGGACAGGAGTTGTTCACAGGCACTGAATCTCTCACAAATGTTCAGAATAAACTATCCAACAACACAGAAAAATAGCAAAATTTCAGTTTTGGTGGCTATTTCAACTGGTGGCTATTTCCCAGTTCAGCTGAAATCTGGCAGCAGCTGAGGGACAAAAAGATATGTTTGGACTGAGAATGCCTCAATATGTACTTCCACAGCATAAACAAAAAGAATTAAAAGCCATTTCTTCTTTGTTTTGCACAGCACTGTGTAATATGACATTATTTGATTAACCGGGAAAAGCTGCATTCATAAATGTGAAAACCAGAAGGCAGCACAAATACAAAGTTATGCTGAATACACTTAAATGCTTTGAACTTGTAGAGATCTCATGTTGAATTCGATTATGTCCAAGCTTCCAGGGAAATGTTTAGCCATGGGCTGAAAAAGCCTGAGACAGATTATACTTTTGCGTAAGATCTAATAACAAAGTCTTCTGAGATTCCTCCTGTCACATTCCAGACTATAAAAGCAAACTAAATAAATAGAGTATATTTTCCTGAGATATTTAGAAATGTTATTTTCTGCTAAAACTGCTTTGCTTTAATAAAAAAAAAAAAAAAGATCATAAGTAAGCTATGATTTTGCATATAGCTATAAACACAGCTGTTGAGCTCCTAAATGTTATAACAAACTAAATATATCTGGCAAGATACTGGAGCTCCACTGTTTTGTGGAAAACCTCAGGAACATACTACCAGCTAAAATATGTCGAAATCAACTGTGCCTCAGAGTACTCAATTTTTGCTTTACTATCACCTTTAAAATGCTTCCCTCCATGACCATATTCCACAAATTAGAGTTCGGATTTTTTAGTCTTTCCTTGGAAAGTTGCTGCAGCATCTCCTTAGATGTTTTAATTGCTTTCATCCATACCTTTTCTAATTAGATTATGCGTTCCTGGGAGGTAGCAAACCAAACTGCACACAGTGCTATAAATTTGGGAGTGACAAGGTTTTATACAGTGCTAAAGCAGCGGGGTTTAGGCTTGAAGGATCCCATGTTGTAGGGCAATACACAATGGGTCAATAGGAAAAGGAGGAAGAGTATATAGAGTTTTATCCATTAAGATTATCCCACTGTAACCATGCATTTGATGCCATTTTGTAAATAGTCACCCCATCATAAGTACTGTGCAAAAAAAAAGGCACTTTTCGATAGAGGTTGCTAAATAACAAGATATTAGAACATAAATACTCCAAAACAGAAGGAAAGATAAAGATGTATTACCACAGTCAAAACCACAGTTACTCTGAAAGTCAGCATTTGGAATGGACCAACACAGTGACAGTCTCAGACAGAAACTATTACAAGGTGTTCAGAAGCTGAGAACTCGGCTGAAACTAAAAAGTCACCTCTAATTCCTGCCTTTAAATAAAGACTGGAGAGGAAAAAGACCTTGCCAAAACCTGTCAAGTATTTCTCCTGGTCTTTTAGGACTGCAGCACATCTTACATAAGTGTTTTCTTCAGGCAGTACCTACAAATTCTTACTTCAAACCCCCAACTGGATCCCAGGTAGCTTCAAACACCACATTAACCTTCCCTTGCTTCCAACAGAGCCCGTGTCTCCAGAAGGCAGATAAACAATGCAGCAGCCAAGTCCTGTAACTATCTCAGTGTATGGAAGCACAACCACACAATTTGTCCTCAGCATATTGAAAAAGAGGAGCAAGATGAACAGAAATCTTCAGGGCTGGCTTTTCTCCGTAGCTCTGCAAATGACACACGTTCCTTTTAAGATTGTGCTCATAAATTATTATTTTACTGCAGCAGAGGTAAATATCTCTGTATAGAAATCAACGTTATTTAAGGAATAGTTAATTTCGAATTAAAAATCCAAGTAAATAACTCGGTGTCTCTGTCAATACCAATTTCTAAATATAAGGATGTGCTTTTGGTAAACAAAAGGAAAGATGCTGATGTGTTCAGGACCTGGGAAATCTGCAAGAGTGATATGTGGAGAAAAGAGGACTGTGCTGTTGACATTGAAAACAGGGCTGAGAGAGAGTGTGTATGGATGGGGGATTTAACCTGTGAGTGTCCTGCTGTCCTTCTGCAGTTGCTCACATGGACATTGCTTCACATGCACATGTACAATAATAGCTGAGACTGCCAGCACACAAACACCAACAAAGCCCAGGGACAACTGGGCTAAGATTTTTAACCTCCTACCTCATTACGGGAGAATGTTGCTGACCCTTTGAGGAACTAACTACAATTATGGTATAAGACTGTAACAATAGTGTTGCATCATAATGAAATATCTCTATTCATCTCACTGCTCCAAACAATTCAAAGGTCTAAATCAGCATTTCCTTTATCTGGATGTCACTGGTGTCAAGGCCAAAACTCCTTTACTTCAGTGGTCTCAGAGTGAATACAATAAGGAGAAAGAGAGATTGTTTCATATTTTCTGCTTTATTTTCAGTAAGTTAAGCAAAATGTTTACCACAGAAGTTTGTGCAATATCCTAATCTCACACATATTTCAGCAGTTTTAGCTGTGCATTCCATAAACAAGTTTATTGTTAGGATAAGGTTGAATTGTATGATGAGCCTTGAGGTAAAAATCATCTTGTAAATAGCAGAAATATTGCTCTTCTCTAAGCTCAGGAATTTATGTACAAGCCCAAGCTTCTGTACGACTGCTTTTGAAGAGCAGAAAAGCAGCTCAAGCTACACCAATCAGCAGTAATTAGTAGAGCAGCTATGGAACCTCAACCTGAAGATTAAAACAGGCAATTTTTAAAATCATGATACATCTTGACTTTTCCTGAAATAGTCCTCAGGTGCCTGAGTTTACTCAGCTACTTTAATATCACACCAACTTGTCCTTTTCAGTGTGAACTCGAATCTGCAGCAACAGAGAATCTTCCACTTGTCTTGATTTCTGTTCAGCCTAAAAGCATCAGCACCTCCAAAACCAACTATTTCCATTTTCCCAGCAGATGTCATTAGATTTACAGTTTTTCAAGAATAAAAGCACACAGCTTAATTTCATCTTCCAACACACCCTGACTGTAATGGAACAGACAAGCAGATCAAGATTCTGTTTCGCAGAATCACATTAAATTAGATCTATTGTGCTCCTCAGGTAATATTCATGACATTTGAAGACTCAAAGTTTATGGTCAGCTCTACAGAGCTGGTAACTCATACAAGTTCAGCCATTCTGCAATGACAGAAATCATAAAATATAAGATATTTGTTCGTCATAGGAATTTTACATTTTATAGTTAATGTTTTTCTAGTTCAGCAATTCATTTTGCTGATTAAAAAAAAATTCTTATTGGTCTGGTAAAAGTTAAATAAAATACAGAATTAAGTACTTAAAATATGAGTTCCTAAGACCTTAATTTGTATTAATGCCCCCTTCTTAAACTTTTTGACAGAATTCCATTCATAATGAAACGTTCAGAGGTAATTATTTCTCTTTCTTCTGTGTGAATTATGAGAATTATTTATATACTCAATCTTAATATCATAGCTTCATTACCTAATAGGAAAAATCCACAGGATATGAATCATTCTGGGAAAGAATTAAAATCTTTTCTTCTGTTTTAAATACAAAAAAAAAAAAAAGGAGAAAGATGAAAAGATTTCTAATGACATAAAATTCACACTGCTGCAGGCTCTGCTTGCAAATCAGAGCTCTCGCTACGTAACCCAAAGCTACGGGTTCTACTTCCAGTCTCCCTGCCTGGAAAGCCATAAATGTGATGCTTTTGTAATGATTAGTTAATGAAACAGCGGAGTGATAATGAGGCTGTGAGAAATGTAAGTTAAATTATTAATGGAAAAAAGGTAAAGAATAAGTAATGAAAGCAGCGAGTTACAGGGACCTCTCTGTACCTGGATGGTCCGAAACCATAAACCCCGGCAGCACTTCAGCACCCAGCCCCTGGTCATGTGCTAATGAAATTCCTGACATTCCAAGTGCATTCCATCTGATAGTTGTTCTCCCTCATAAAATAACAGGCCGTGCACAAAGCTTATTACAAACTGCAGATAAGCTGTAAAAGCCATAAAAATTTCTACTGACATTTATTGCCGACGAGTAGCTGGAGGATGTTGATATATATTGATAACAGTCTGCTTTGTGACATTTGGAAAGTTTACTCCTAATTCACTTGCAGAATATGCAAATACAGTTTTTCCTACCATACCTTCAAGTCATTAAGTCATTGCAATATCCACCTGTATTTTTAATGGATTTTTCCCTATTTCACAGGTTTCTTCCATATTTCTTCCAAAATAGAGTTTTTAAAGCAAGAAAGAAAGGTAGATTCTCATGAACATTCAAGCTAATAAATGCAACAAGTGTCTACAGCTAGTTTTTATCATCAGCAATAAATAATAGTGTTACTAAATAAAACACCTTAGAGAGGATTTTATGTATGTCACTACATATGTCTATATGTGTATATATATATATATTTGTGGTATTTTTTAAATATCATGGCAAGTTTTGAACACACTTTACAAAGAATTATGGCCAGGAATGTGTTTTATTCCTTCTGAGCTTTCAAAAAAGGGGACTGAACAAAAGTGTGTTTCTTTTAAGTATCATTAAAAGTACTGAAGGCAAGATTTTATGTGTCACACGTGAAAATTCTCCATTTACAAAGGGTCTCATTGTATTAATCCAGGCATTGGTTTATTATCTACAATTCCTTCAGGAAATGTCACACGTCCACAGGATGTCCTTGAGCTTTAAATCTTGCATTTGGATCTTTGATTTAAAGGATAAAAGATAAAAACCTACATTTATCCAGACAATTCCCAAGTGAAGGTACACCTGTATGAGGCCAGAAATAACTTATTCTAGTCAGCATATTGTATAAATTAAGATAAATAATTTTTATTTTAAAAGGGCTTTTTTTAGCCATAGAGACTAAAATATTTGGTCTCAGAATACTCACTGGGGTTCACACTTCCTTTCTGAAACCCAAAATCCAGGTTTGGAATATGTGTCATCTTATTTTTAAACATAAACATAATGCCCCCAAAGTGCATTTTCTGAGCAGTAACTGCATCAATAGAGCTCTGAGATGTAAATACTGCCTGAACAGCAAATATATGTTTAAAACAAATAGTCCTGAGGTAAAAATGAATTGACACTAAAGACAATGAAAACTAAAATGTTACTATACAAAAACCAATAAATCTGCAAGATTTTTTACAACAGCTTATTAAAACAAGGATTTCCTGTCTGTTATTTATATACCATGTAGTCCTGGCATGTAACAACAACTGAGGGAGAAGAGTTTTGTCCCATAAAGCCAGAAAGGTGGAATAACCACTCCTGTCCCCTGCATCCCACCCTCTACAGAAAATCATCATGTGCCACAGATCAATCCAGCAAATATATTCGTACAAGATACCTTTTTGCAATAAATGTATTAGCAATGCTATAAAAAACTTGCTCTGAGAAGAAGAACAGCTAAAATTGAATACTGACTTGATTCAAAGAAAAACATGAGTCACTCAGCTCCATCAAACCTGCATTAATTAGGACCTTTTAGTACTTAGCTCCACTGGGAGCCATCAAACACCTTTGATACTTATAATCCAAAAGAAAAATCCACTAAAACAGACCATAGGTATAAAGAAATGAAAATGAAAACAGAGCACTCTGCCCCAAATGAATTAGCCCTAGATTCAGAAAACCAAGTTGCAATTTAGGATAGCACTGAAAAGCAAAGTGTTGCTTTGAACTCTAAATCTCCAGTTCTAACAGCTGTAACAGGTCCTAGGAATTGCAAATAGGCCAGACTGAAAGAACTTAGATGTGAACATAGGTAAGAATTATGTATTTGTTTTGTTTCTGATTTCAATCTTGTCACAGAAATCCTGACCCTGAATAGTGCCCAGCAATGCCTTTCCTTTGTGATAACACCAAGCCCGGGGCTGGGGACTGGGACAAACACACAAAACAACCAAAATAACCCCCCACAATGTATCATTCCAATAGAAAAAGTGAACAAAAGAGAGCAAGAAATACAAGTTGCTGTGATAGAGGTTAACATTTGTTGCAGTAAATTGCTGGGGCTTTCAAAGCAGCAATTTTCAGGCTACAGGAGGACAATGTCATGTTCTTTCAGATACAAGTGTTGGAGTAAAAGGCCTTTCTTCCCAAGCAGAAAAATGCTTTGTTTGAGAGGCAGGGGAGTCATCCCCAAACCTCAGCCACGACCTGCCACTGCTCTGGGAAGATTGCTTACTATTAATGTAGTTGTACAGCCACAGCTACAGCCATTCCTGCTCTTTAATTAGTTGTTCTTTCATCTTCCACATACAGAAAAGGAAATCACTGAGAATCAAGTCTGAAAAGGTATTTACAACTCTTTAAACAAAGAATGACTTCAAGAAAACTTCCCCTTTATTTCAGAGTTTCCTTTCAAAAGAGTATGTTTTTAAGTTTTCTCCCTCCTTATCCATAAATGATTCTACTTTATTTACACATGTAAAAAACTCTGATACAAATACCACTGTGGCTATTTGAATAATATGAGGAGAATTTACCTCCTAATTGATTCCTACCCAATTCAGCAAAGCATTAGAGTCTGACTAAAGTTCTTACAAATAAGGGTGAAGTAGATGTAACAATAATGTCATGGCAGCTACACCACTAAACGTTTGAGTAACAGCTTATTGTCAGTAGAGTCACAGCCTTAGATACTTATTTGCATAATATTTCATCATACTTTTTTTCCTAATCACTTTAAAGATACTACAGAGACATTTACTAAAAGACAAGATTCTTTCCATATTCTGATATAGATATATACACTGTTCCATTAGCAACCCCAAAGGTCCACACCAAAACCAGTTCTGTAACACCCTCCATTTTGGGTTAGACTTCCAGTTGTTTAGTGCAGAAGATAAAAAAGCATTTCAAAGCACAAAAACTCACCAAACTTCTATATCAACAACACTTTTACTTACAGGACAAGATGTTTTGGGGACATTTCCAGCACAATATTCTTGCACTCTTCATTGCTCATTTGTCCCTTGAGTAGCATCCTAAGGGATAAATGTAGAGCTGCTGTTGGAGCCACTCAGCCAAGTGAACTCCACCAAGCAGGAGATGTGACCCAACCATTATCAGGCTCAGCTTCCTGTTTCCCAGCTGAGTTTTAAATTTCCTCAGCTGGATCTGGAAGCTGAGAGTATTTAGCACTGATTCATATCAGTGGCAAGGTTTTCCCTTTCATTTGATAACAGTTACTGACAAAACTGAAGAGAGAAAGACTGAGAAAGGGAATTCTGACAGCCATAGTTTTGCTCAAAACTTCACCCACTGTAGGAAATTTTGATGTCTGTCTTCACCTGAACATTTGAACTCCACCAACTCAATATTGAGGCACATTAAATCAAAGACAACCTAAAGTGAATCATCTAGCTACAACTCCCACTTTTCACCCAATTAGGCTTCTCACTCCTGTTCTTAATTTCCCACAAATGACAACAAATCAGCACTTTGTTTTGAACTAAGAAAAGGTAAATGCACACAGAATATTTCTACATCATATTTTGCGTATTTTTCCCCAAACTAGTTTTTGTGATATGCAGTGAAGAGATAAAGTTTATGCTATTTCAATAAAATTCTGTTTTAAACTAGTAAGTTTGACAAAATTACTTGCTAATTTGAAATACTTTTTATACTGTACATTTTTCATAGCACTTAGATCAGAGAAAAACAATTGTCATATATTTTCTTAATTTAAAAGATTTTGTTTTTTAAGAAAAGGACTTGCAGAGTGAACTTTCTTATTTTATAGTCCCTGATAATTTGGAATTACAATCCTAATTCAAGGAACTACACAGCACATCTTTATTTTAGTGGGGGGGGGGGATTTCTGAAGGTTACTGCTGTCACAAAGGAAAAAAAGCCTTTCTTCCCCAGGCCAAATAAGAACTTAGGCAATATCCTATATAATAGCCTACCAATTTCAGTTTGAAGGATTAGAGGTGGTTCATTCTTTTCTCACTCATTCAATCTTGGGATGTTTCTGTAGAATTTGCTAAAGCCATATAAAATTGCTTCTGGGTATTTTATAGTATTTACTACTAAAGAGTAAGCTGGACCACCTAAATAACTTTATTTATGAGCACAGACAAAATTTTAAGCGGGACACCAGAGCTAACTCTTTGATTATGGGAATGGCCTGTTTAAGTTTTCACTCTTAGGACACGGAAAGAAGGAGAAATACAGACTACAAATAAACCCAACCCGTTGCAGATAAAAAGCAGATGGGACAGAACTGCCAATATTTGCAAAGAGCCACGGGCAGCAGTGGCAGTGGCACTGCCTTGCTGTCAGGCCCCATAAATGAAGCAGTGCTGTGCGTGGCAAGGAGCAGGATGGTTGTCCTCTGAGGAACACAGCTTTTATAGGCAGCAGTAATGGAGATTAAGTAGCTCCTCTCTTCCCACTGCCTCAGCACTGAATCACTGCCCAGCACTGGTAACAAGGCGATGGGGGACACTTCCCAGAGCAGCCGCTGAGACAGGAGGGCTTGGGGCTGCCTGGGGAAGAGAACTGAGCACTTGGCTTTGCACTTGGCTTTTTTTCTTTTAAAATGGTCAAGGCTGTTCAGGGCAGCTCTGGTTTAAGGGATGGTTAAGACCACATAAATAAAGAGAAGAGTGGACCACTACAACGAGCAGACCAATAGCCAAGATTACCACTTTTCATTAGATTCTTCCTTAATTAGCAAGATTTTCTTCAACTACTTCATGAAAAATTTGGTCACCTGTCCTTAACAAGTGCACTCTCATCTATAAGGACAAGAAATAAACCCAGGATTTTAATGAAAGAAAGTAAATAATTACATTTCCAGCAAATTGTTTAGTTGAAGAAGAAAGCAATATGCTAAGATAGCAATTCACTCTAACCCCGAAGGGGTTAATTAGGGTAACCAGGTATAAAGTTTTAACTGTTACAAAGGAAAATTTGTTGAAAACTGTAACAAAGGAAAAGTGTTGCACAGATGTGGAATTCGGTCACTGCTTGTTGACCATCCCAACATTTGTGCTGGTTCCAGCTGCCACCCACCTTGCAAATTGCTGCAAGATCTGGGGAACCTTGTAGTTCTTCCTCTCAAGACCATTTTATCCTGCACTCCACACGATCTACAGATTAAGACACCAAAGCAGTCAGCTCATACACTCAACACAGAGTTAGGAGTTTCAGTCTCAGGAACTGAAATAATTAAAGCTGGAAATTCTTGCCTATACACTTATCTCAGTTGACAAATATTGAATTCCTCGTTTCCCAGGTCTTTAGGATCAGATACATGTGAAATAAATGAAACAATGAACCTTTCTGTAACTGAAACATTAAATTGATCTGGGACATTGGTTGCACTGTAGTATTAATTAAAAAATTACACTGTTTAGTGTAAGACCAACACAAGATAGATGTGGGTTGGAAAATATCAAGGATGTTTAAGCCACCCTGTAGTGAAAATTCACAGTGAAGCCCTTATCCTACAGCTTAAGTGAGGGTCAAATGCAATGAAATCATGGACCAGGCATCACTCATTATTTAGTTCAAATGTGTCAACAGAAAAAAAAAATCCATTTTCAATGGATCTGGATCAATGCCATTTTGAGGCATAGTCCTCCTTTTTTCCTTCACATTCACTATCAAATATAGAGTTGACATATTTGCCTTTTTTCTTTTTAGAATCATGCATTATTCTGCTATTTTTTTTAGCATTAACCCTGATACTTGATCATATTTTGAACCTCTTCTTTTCATTTATACTGATAAAGAGATTGCTAAACCATGGAATTATGTACACTTGGTAATGAGAGTTGGCTTTCCTTAGCAGTACAATGTTCCATTGCAACCTTTAATGCAGAATCAATGTATTTTGGGTTCTGATTGGAACTCTCAATAGAGCTTAAAACAAACCCAACGAAAAGGAGCTAAAATTTAAACAAAAAATCAAAGCCCAGCACAACACACATGAAGGACTTTGTAAAACCTGTATTTTTGCCTATAGTTCAGCAAAATTGGAAAAGCAGTGGCAAATTACATTTGTTCTTACTGCCTAATATGATATGTAATTTTTCAAATTATTTGTGTTCTGAGCTGTTTGACATCTGAAGGGCCAAGAGCAACATTTCTGGGCAGATACCAGAGCACTACAGTGTTTGGAAGGGGTGGGGGGATTGTGTTTTCAGGTAACCTCAGAATCCACAGTTTGCATTATTCTCGTATATTTTTTAAGCTTTTTCATTACAGTGTTTAAAGCTTTCTTCACCTATTGAGGTGAATTTAAAAGAAATACAAAGTCAGTAGAATTGGTAAAAGAGTGCTCTACTTATGAAGTGTAGCAGTGAGCAACACTTTGTCAAGGTTTAGTCTTATTTCTATTCTGTGCAGAATACACAAAAGGTCAAAATAAATTGCCTCGAGGTATATCAGTAGCACAAATTGTGTGCCTTCTGTTGCCTAGACATCACAGTGGTTTCTAAGTTAGTCTACTTAAGAACTGAACATCAACTCTGGCTTTAAAAAAAAAACCCCACACAATAGGATTATTGTCCCAACAGTCAGAGGATAAGACTAAATTACAACAGTTCCCTCCACATTGTACTGCTTTGTGATGGTGGTCACGAGGACTTGTAAACTCTCCAAAGATGTCACCCAGTTCAATGCAAAAAGTTCAAAGATGTTTTTCTGATTTGTTTAGTGTTTTATACAATATTTGTGTTATAACACTCGGGTTTCAGAATTGCTGTATCTAAAACTAATATACTGACAGTACAGAGACTATTTTTAAAGCACTCCTGCATTCTTTATTTGGAGTTAAATTTATTTAGAGAGGACAGTGACCAGAGGAAATTGGAGTGGCTGGTTATAGAGCCACTACACAATACTTTGTAACATTGCATCCTCATTGAAGAAAAGGTGTAGTCATGTGGAATTAATGCATGGCATTAATAACAGTGTGGATTTGTAAAAGGAAAGATGCAGCAGAAAGGGTCTCCATTCACTTCCTTTTATAATGTCTTCAGTTTGGAAGTGTGGTACTTTTTATTTCAGTGATAAATCTAGAAACACTTAAGCTATTACAAAGAATTACATCCTATTGATGAAATGCTGCAGAGCTGTTCTATTGCAGTCTAATGGGGAAAAGACACGTGAATAATAAGAAATCATATGAAGACAAACATCTTAATTAGTCAGATTCTATTATAATTCTATTGTAAATTTTGTTGTACTCTTACAAACTGTTTCATTTAACATCCAGTAAATATCTTCTACAATATTTCAAAATGTAGAACCCTAATCCTATTCCCATTAAATTCTCATTGACTATAGAAAGAAACCACTCTGAAAAGTCAGCTATGATTATTCTTTGTACATTTTCTTTTGGGAGACAATGAGCAGCTGGGATTCTGCTGTACATAACAGAAGTTACCTACCATTCACCTCATTTCCCTGCTTCAACTTGGCCCATCCCTTCTTAATAATCATCAATAAGACCTGTGGAAGATAGGAGTATTTTCAACACTAAACTTCTGAGATTCCCTGGATCTGTTCCCACAGGATTTGTTTGAGCAGCCAATGTCTCTGTGTGTCTCTCTGCCAATGGTTTTACAGAACTGTTTTCATTTCTGAATTGTGTTAAAATTTCCAGTGTACAGAAATGCCCATAATACTGAGCAGCTGGAAGAGGAGGAATAAACAGCCTGTTATACCAGAAGATTATAAAGAACAGGGGAAGTTTCCTTGTCCCCACCATAAAAGGACAACAACTGCTGCACTTTATCCAATTTCTAAGCCTTTTTCAATTACAGGTGAACAAGTTAGCTTGATAGAAAAATGTTGAAAATATTTTTTTTGTGAAGGATCTTCAGGATTCTTTTGTATTTCTCTACAGTGAGATTTTCAATTTTCACTTTTTCTTATTCCGTTTTCTTTTATTACAGTTAAAACACTCATATTTTACTAATTTTTTTATATCTCCTTAGAGCTGTCTAAATGTGAATTTGGTTACAGCTTCCTTGATCAAATCAAGAAAAAAACATAAAGAGGACTTAAATATATATGTGTGAGATTTATTACTTACTTGTTAAGTATCAGCTATCACTTATTCTGTCCTGGAAATGTTCCCTGTACTGAAGTTTCCCAAGTCTTAGTTGTCTTTTTAGCAGGTCTAACATATCTAAGATATGGCATCCTATGCAAACAACTATTAACTTGATTTTAATTCTAAGCCTATAAAAAGATATAGGGACATAAATGAGCTCTAAAGACCTTAAATAAACAATTGTGACATACGAACCTCTCACAAGTTCCTCAAAATTCCTGAAGCCTAAATTCTGAATAGATGACTTTGTTGAGAAGTTTGCAGTGCTCAGTCTCAGGATGCCCAGAATTCCACATCAGAGCAGACTCGGGAGCAACTCAGTTTTATAAAACTAAGCAGCTTTGGTTTGCTTTTATTTATTTTTTTAAACAAGTCTAGATGTAATCACACTTTTTCATTTTGTCTGAACCCACAGATTCAGATTCACAAATAAACCTTCCCGTGATCCATCTAGATAGGAATTTCTCATTCCCTGCCATTCAATCCATACACCCAATGCCCATGTATCACAGGCGTAACTGAAGACACTCTTCAGAAAATGGTATGTCCTGCACTGAACAACTGACAGGCTCAGAGGTTTTGATGGTGGTTTTGGCTTTTTTACTTTTAATTTAAACCTTTATATTTAGTGTCTTCCAAAGCAAAGCAACTGTTTTCCTCCTCTTTAAGGACCCTCCAACAGACAATATGCTGCATTAGCTATGATTAGATCTGCATTCCTTTTTCCATGCTCTTATCAGCTCTGTTACAGGCACCAAACACTGAATGGTCACTGTCCCTTTTCACCTTCAAAACCACATTAAATATTTCTCTTTAACTTTATCCTCTTTCACCTGTATTCCTGCATCTCAGTTGAATTCTTTAAAGCTTTGTTTTCTACATCTGTTTATGCCTCTATATTATTTCTATACCAAAGCCTTTCCATCAGCTAAAATCTCTGAAACCAGCTGGCACAAACACTACATTTGCTTTCTTTTTACCCCACTTCCCATATAATACAAGCAATAGAAAGGATAATCTCCATGAGCCTGTATTTTACAGCTAACTCAGGTCAGTAATTGGTTGAGAAGTCTTTCATATGAGCTGACTGAGATGCTAAGGAAAAGACTGAACAGCAAAACAATCACTGAATCTGTCTCCTCTCTATCTCCTCCTTTCTTTCACCCTAAACTCTGCTAATCCACACATTATTTCACTTAAAAAAATTTAAGATATCAGGGAATCTGATTTAAATCCACTGATTATTTTTTAATTCATGCTAAGGCTAAGGTAGAGAAAAAGGCCTCTATCTCAGATCTGGTGCTACCATCTGTGATCCCTGAGGGGACCAGAGACTGTTCCTAAATCCAAGACAAAATTGCTTTCACTTTTTGTGTGTGCATGTGCCCCTCAAAGATTTCTCTGATTATTTAAAAATACTAAGTTTTAATCTCAGAAATGAAGGTCCTGTCAGAATAAAGTGAAAGCTAAACTGCACATTTTCACACAGAAGCACTTCAGAGGGTTTCAGTACTCAAGGAAAATTCATGGGTATGATTTCCCACAGACTTTCACCTGGCAGTCAGTGCCATGTGTGGGCTGAACACAGAACACTCAGCTCCAGCAGAGCCCCAGGACCACTCAGGTTTATGGATGGCAGTGTTAACCCCTTTCCCTCCACAGCCACAACTCTGCCTCTAACTTAAAAAGAAATGGTGTATCTTAAGACTTACTATTTTTCCTCTGGAATAGAGATACCGACACATTAAACATGACAATAAGGAGAAGTGATAACTGCTTAATTATTTTCCACAGTATTAAAGAAACCCCCAACTACAGCTAGAGGGGATTTGGGCAGAAGAGTTGAGGTAATTACCCATCACTCTTCATGGGTTCAGTCACTGTTACAAATGGACCAAAACCAGTCTGACCCAAACCTGTGACCCCCCCATTCCCAGTGGGGAATGGCAGCCTTTCCTCATCTGCATTCTGTAACTTGGTTTCTTTTCTTCTGAGATTCAAAATTCTGATTATCAACAAAATATTTCAGCATCTCACAGTCCTTGGATCAGTAGTAAATTTGGCTAAAGTTGAATTTATACCAGGGCAATACTAAACAAAGAGTGAGTCTTCCCCAAATGGGATTGCTCTTCTGAGCACACCAGACATCACAGCCCCAGCAGGTGCTCTGGCAAGAGAACAAGGGAATTCTAGCTGAAGAAAGATGCATGGAAAGCAAAATCTTTATGTCCTTATGTCACCTCTCATGAACTGTTTGAAAGGCCACAACACCAGAATATATGATGTTGTCAAAATGTATTTTTGTTTTAATTTACATCATTAAAACTATAATATTTAATAATCATTAGCTTCAGTAACATACTATTTCTCACTAAATGTATTTTATATGCATATATAACTTTGCAGTTGCATTTTGGAGCCTTGTCCCAGTAGCAGGGAGTATATCCATGAGCAGACATAACCTGTGGCCCAGCATGTATCCCTGGATAACATATGAGACCTGTGGACCTCAATTACTGCAAAAAATTTAGTCTAAGACAAGGAAGGAATCTGTAAAAAGGTGCTGCCAAGGGTGCCACTTGCAGATTCATACTGCATCAGTTGTATGAATATTTAATAGATTCAGCCCCTATGGATTTGGTAAATAATTCTGTTACTCATGTATAGAGAAATAATGACCCCTATTGCTATTTGTTTAAACCCAGTTCAGATTACTTACACGTGGTGCAGCGATGCTTCAAAGTTGAATTATTCACTTTATACTTCTGGTCAATATAGAAAACATTGGCAGCTGTCAGAGAAGAGTTTCCAGTAAATCCTGTGATCTTTGAGTGACCTCAAACAAGAAAGAAAAAGGAATAAATTAAAAAGTTATTCTGCACCACGCTTTCACTGATGAATCCAGCTTTGATCTTTTACACCTGCAGGTCTGTCACCAAATTTGCAACTGCGAAGGGAATTGGGTGTTAACACGTGCTCTGACACAAACATACACAGGGGTGTCTGAGGCAACACATTTCTATAAAAACTTCAGCAGCTGGAATGTCTGAATGGAAATAAATTCTAAGGAAAACTCTAGAGATGCACAGCACACGTCAGGAATGGGACACGGAAGACAAAATGGTGCTTCTGTCTGATGGGAAGGCTAAAATCTTAAAGCAGGAAAGCAGAAACAGCATGTGGATGATAAGACATACCTAAACTAACCAGGGAATTCACTACTGGAATAAAGCTAGATGAGAAACATTGAGGAGGGAGCACCTGGTACACACAACATCTATTTTTATGGTCTGAAAATATTCAGACTGTCTTATTGAAAATAGATTTTTTTCCTCCTCTGGGTTTAATACAAAAGTAAAATCAGCAATTTCATTTTCATCAACCAAAAAAACCCAGGGAAACCCTGAGAGATCCAAAAGACAGTAGTGATTTCCTTTGGTTTATTTTAATTGTGTGGTTTCTTTTAAGTAAACAGGATTATGTGCTGTAAAAGTAGGATTTTGGGTCTGAAGCTGAAGGTTTTTTTGGCTCACTGTTTTTGGTGAAATACAAAACTGTATCAAAATCTTTTTCCTGAGTTCTCCTCAATTTCAATATGTAATATGGAATGTGCTGGAAAAACCCAGAGCATATATCAAACCAGAATTTAACTTTCTTTTTCAATGACATGATTCTTTTTCTTTCTTTTTTTTTTTTTTTTTTGAAAGGGGTTGTCATTTTAACATTCCTGAAAACATCAAATACTGGTTTGATACTTTTGTTAGGATTGTTTTATTCAATAATATTATTATCCAGGCAGTGATGAACAGAAATCAATACCACAAAGCGGAGATGTTAAACAGGAAATTGTTACATCAAACAGAATATTTCATTACCTTTCCCAGATGCATGTTTTTGCTTTGTTTTTAATCTGCTCCACTAATGACCAAAAATATCAGAATCACACTATGTGGCTTGAATTTTAAAATACGGTTATCAGAGTGCTTTCTTGAACATCATTATTTTCCTGTGCTTTGTAGGACTTTTCAGCCTGTCACTTTAAGTATTTCCCAATGTGCAAGGTGAATCAGAGAAACACTGTTAAGGGAAATTAAATAAAACTGGAATTGTCTTTTTCTTTAAGAGGATTTTGACGACCTCCACCCATTTCTGTAGCAGCCTTTCTGCCTTCAGAAGTCAAGAAAAACTAGATTCAAAAAATTCACCTGTAAACAGGCCCATGAGGAAGGTAAATATCTCATTTCTTTGTCCCCAAAATTAAAGTGCAAAGCAAATTAGAAGTAGTGACCTCTGGGAGCATGAGGTGAGGACAGGCAGTGGAAGCCAAACCTCCAGTGACAATAGTTTAAAGTCACAACCCTGTTTACCCACAGCTATAGTTTTGTGAACTGATACATTTGCCCACCCAGAAATACGGTGTCATACAAGGACAATGAAGGGGAGAGGCATTCAGGGACTTGGTCTGCAGTTAGTTTTCACTGTTTAATGTAAATATAAAAGCAAGAGCACTCTTAGGCAAAATTTCCTTGGGGGGAAAAAAAAAGAAGAGATAAAAAAAGACACAGGGCCTCATAGGTTATTTTTATTCTCTAGCTAACTAAAAGTCATACTCAAGGAAAGTTGCTCCCCCAGAAAGTACCAATTACAATAGAAAAGTTACAGTTGCTTTCAAATCACAGCAGCATAGTACTCCTGTCTCCTGCATGTTAACATTTCTTAGAAATTCTATTGCACTTTTTAACTTTTCAGGGAGTTTAAATGCCTAAGTTAGATTATATGAATAATGTAAAATTGCTAAATTGTCCTTCTCTCTATACTGACTGGAAAGGAAATTTAAATGAATTGCACATCAGTGATTTATCTAAAGACCATGGTCTGAATATCCAACCATTTATCTGTTTAAGTTCTACTTTGGTTCATAAAGATATGAGAATGTCTGTCTTAGTCCGTTAGGCCACGTAGGACTAAGTCCTGAGGAAATTCTGCCTTTGTTTTCACAACAGCAACTGATTGAAAACTCAGTGAATGTATGTATGTTTAATGCTGACCTTATTTGACTGCTCCAGTTCTCCAATATTTACTTACAGAGCACCATATCCACAGATCCTCAAGCTGAGAGGGTACACAAAGGAAATAACTGGGCATAAATTCAACATGCAGGTCATCATCCTTATGAAAGGAAGGAAAAGAGCAATCCAGAAGTACCTGGAGTCATTGGAAGCAGGGTGACAGAAGGCAAGGCAATGTCACTGAGCTGTTTGCTGTGCAGCTGGCATAAGGTTGTGCTGCTCGTCCTGGAAGCAGTTGTGATGTCCAACAGCATGTTATTTCAAAGAGGCATCAGAGAAGTGCCAAACAGAGCTTCAGAGCAGGAGCTGACAGATCTCTGCAGCACAGGCCTGTAGTGCAAGATACCAAGCAGATGCACTTTTGATGTGTCATCAGATTCTCTTTTGCATTTACTTATTGTAGATCAAAGCGTTAACACAGGGGATGAAATATTGCTAGATCTGTTCTATCATGAGGATTTTTTGATCAGAGGCTACATTAAAAAAAAAAAAAAGAAAAATCAATTTCTTTCAATTATGCCTTGATGCACTTTTTGGATCAAAAAATCTCTAGATGTATGTTTGCCAACTCCCACAAGCAGTGTTGAGTCCTTATTTGCACCTTGATTAGGTTTTCTCTGGACACTGTCATGGAATCACTGACTACAAAAATAGGTTTTTTTGTTATAATCTAAATTTGTAAGTGTGGTAAATCTGGTGTCTGAAAAACTGTAACATAAGAATTCCTCAACTTGCTTGAGTAGATCTGTGCAAATTCAGGTGTTAATATTCTTCTGACCTCCTACCCTGTAATAGTCAAAGACCTGAGTTTTAGCAGAATATATTGTGAGGCAAGTTTTCCAGTGCTCAATAGTCAATGCCTAAACATGGGCTACACATTCCTCTAGAAAGTCGAAGATTTTAGAAATTTCTATGAGCAGATGTGGCTTAAAGCAGGTAAGCAAGATCAACGGGTTGAAACGCTGCCTGCCCTTCAAGAGACACTAATTCCTGCCTTGTGGGTCAGCCAAGTGGTACCATAGTAGTGACAAAACACTGGTAACAGTATTTGCAAATTCCTAACTCAAAACTTAAATTCTGTTCATTGGCATTCGAACAAGGCCAGTGAGTAAAATTTTTTTCAATAATATCCAAAAACCTCAAACTAAGGCCACATCCCCCTGGCTTCTCTTTTGTATTCAAACTTAGCACAATTTTTCTGTTTTAACTAGAATTGCTCAGGAGTGCAGTATTGCTGCACCAGTTTCAAAACACAAGAGGAAACAAGAGAAAACATTTCCTCTGCAAGTTAATAGAATCATGAGTGAAATAGTTACAGCTGGACAGGTCAGAAAAACAGCTTCTGAACTGCTACATTCACACTCCTTGGACACCTTTTACACCTTGATGGGCTGCTGGCAGATGGGCACAGGCTGAGGAGTTCAGCTTTCCTTTCAAGTGCTAAACATATGGATGAAGCTGTGGAAAGAAATTGTTATCACTCCCCCATCCACACATATATTTCTCCCATATTATTTAGCTCCTGCACAAGTACCAAGCTCATATAAATTATTTTAAGATAGGAGATATACATGGAGAGTAAAGGAAGGAGTTCAGAGAGACACTTAGGATTTATGCATTTCAGTTTTACATCATTGTATTAACATAATGTCCAAAGCACAGCACAGAAGTCAGTCAACACTTTTCCTTAAACAATGCTCCCCCCTTGGTTTTTCCCTCCCCTCAAACACATTGAATCACAGGGTTTCAGTATCTATGTACACTTAGTTGTATAAGGTACACACAGTTCTATTTGTATCCTTGGTCCCTCACCCTTTTAATCTTTTTTTTTTCCAGGTCTCTGACTCAGGAGAGTCCTTTCATTAAGCAGTGCTTAGATGTAGAGCTTAACAAGAAATTCATGATGGTCGTGTGATCTGCACAACTGATCAATAAAAGAACAAGTGAATCTTTATTAATAAACCCCAGTGTACCTCAGAAAATATTTCAAACCAGGATCAAACTGTATTGTACTGACAACACCAGCAGTATCCCACTCTCTCAGACACTGAACAGAATTAAAAAGTGAAGTAACTTCCATGTCACGTGTTCCATCAAGATTACAGCATTACATCCTGATTCTGAGTTACTCCAAACTGCAATTGCATTGTTGCTGCATGGGAAAGATCAATATACACAACTGTTACACTGAAGAGACCAATGGAAATTGATATCTTCAGATGAAAAGTGTCCCCTTTTCCTCATTATTGACTGGAGTCCTAGTTCTAAAGTGACACACATTTATACAGTCAGCAGAGAAAAGGCCAAACACTCACTCCACTTGCAACAGGCAAATAAAGTCAATGAGATTGTCTGAATGCAACTGTTACATTTCCAGAAGTGGCACTAATAGATCATGTAATATGATGTTTAGGAAATGTAAGAGGATTTGAGGCTGCAACCAAATATTTAACATCAATTTTAATCCAGATGGCAAGCAACACAGAAAATGATAAAAATAAACCTAAACTGATGCTCAGGGTACAGGCACCCTTAGATAAGTGCCAGCTGTTCAGCTATTGCAGTTTTATGCTTCTTTAAAACACTCATGCCTGTGAAGCACATGGACCACGTGCTTTTTATTGCTGACTAGGTGCTGCAAAATTCTATGAAGATGTTTAATGTGTCATAATTTAAAAAAAAAATACAGCTGCAAATGCAAAGAACATATGTATTTCAAGTCCAACAGCAAAGTGACATATCATTACTGATTCCATTCATTATGTTTGTGTGTTGCTTGTTCCATGTGTCCTAAACTCTGCCACAAATCAGACCTGTGCACATGAGCAGTGCACAAAGCTGAACTTCCTCAATAGTCTGAGCAGTCTTCTATTCCTTTGTCAGGGCTATAAAAGTATTTAATCATTTATGAGAAACAGAGGAAGCTATTAGGATGAATCCCTGTTCATCCTGAAATAAGTAACAACCAAGTGTTTGTGAGACCCACTGGGAAATATGCAGAGGAGTAGGTGAGACAGACCCTCACAAGAGATTCTTCAGTGGAATGCAAGAATATTCCCCAGAAATAGCAGTAAATTAAAGATTCCTATTTTCCAAACTGTCAACTACTGTTCAAAAAGTATTTATCTTTGCTGCTATCAGTGACTTTCTAAAGCAACACATTGTATTATTAGATCTAGCCAAAAAAGGTGCAATTCAGTATATGCAATCTATAAAATTCAGTGTATGCAATCGATATTAGACAGTACTAAGAAGAGGATTCTCTCTTATCCCATAATTATTTATACTGTATAATTATCAAGGCTTGTACAGACCAGCAGAAAATCTCTCTTTACTTACATAGCTCCACAATATTTTATGTATTTTTAGGATTATACACCTGACAGAAACCTGCAATAATTCCTGGGTTTTGTAGGAACTGAAGGTCATCTTTCCTCAATTTGAAATGTTCTCTTGCATCTTCAGTGATTTTGAAATTATATTTTATGTATATAAGAAATGCATTTGCAAGGGATGGTGCTTTGTGAGGACCATTTTTAGTTTATAGACTCTGATGAGTTGATACTCAAGCTCCCATGTCATCCTGGTATGAATCAGATCTAAGTAACATCTTATCTGCAATCAGTATTATTTTATTGTCTAACTCTTCACCTCACCTTTTATTCATTCAGAATATACATGTCCTCAGCGAAGAGGCTTTGCTAGGCAAAAATAATTTTTTAATTTCATCAGGCAAAGCAATTGTTGGATGAAGTGAAAATGGCACAGGCAATATTACATTTTAGTAAATACTATAATCTTTTTCCCAAATAATCCTTTCAAGGATAATTCAAATCAATGTCGATATGAATATTACTGCACGAGCTCCAGGTAGACTGGAACACAAAAAGAAAAGAAATGACAAATTTTTAAATGGTCCAAAATCTAGCAAGCAATATATACATTATATTGTGTATTATAGACACAGAACACACATATACAACAAATACAACTTTCCTAAAGGCTGTAAATACTTTAATAAAATCTGGGGTTGATGTAACCTGGCTTTGTATGTGACTGTGTGATGTATCAACCTTTAATTTCTAGTAAGAGCATCAACAAGGCTAATAGCAGCCAGTCCATTTACTCAAGAACTCTGACCAGTCCCACGAGGGTGTGCAGGGAAATGTGAATGCCCAGGTCCTCCTTATTCCCGCCATTCCCACCGCTCCCTGTAACACCACGTCCAGCTCCTACACTTCCAACACTGCTCCCAATAATTTAACAGGGAAACAACACAGGCCAGATTCACTCTGGCCTGTTCAACAGATGGTGTTGACACACCATGTTATGAGAACATGCTCACAAAGCCACACCAAATGTCACCTCTGAGGATGCTTCTTCAGTCATCCAGATCCCCTTTTCTTGTTGACATTTCTCCACAGTCTATCAACTTAAGATTCAGCATTCATATCTAGAAAAAATAGTATTTTGTATGTATATCAAATACTCATCAGAGATGAGATAGGCAGAGTTTTTTTTCAAAGGTGATTTGAGTATTTTGATACATCAAATTCAAAATATCACAACATTTCTTCTTGTTCCTTTACCCTGATAAGTTTTTTCTTCCTAATCTTACCACGAGTTCTGTAAATCAGAAACCACTCCTCTACAAGAAGTGAATCACACAAGTAAAGGTAGTATTAAAAAGGGAACAAAGATTTAATTATGTGTTTTGTTTTGTTTGTTTTTTACAAGTCTGGGAATATTTGAACAAAATGGAAAACTGAATGAAAGAAAAGCTGGAAGTGACCGACAAGAATCTAAACTTGTAACACTTCCATTAACATTATGCTTATGACAGGAATGTTTATTTGGTTTTAGATTTGAAATGCCATCATCATCGTCATCACAGGAGCATGTACAGAAACAAAAGGAAATCTCTGGCCTGTAATGTCTGTATTATGCAATTTAGAATCACAGAATAGTCAGGCTGCGAGAGATCCACCAATATCTAACTCTAACAGAGATAATAGGAAAGCAATGAGGCTTAATGTTTCAGTAGATATAAAACAATGAAAATGTCCAAGGATAGACATTATGTTATGCAGTTCCAGTCTTGCTTTTTAAGCATTTGGTTTGTAGGTAAATATTTCTGTTGCAAATACAGAGGAAAAGGCTTCTTGTACTGTACTGAGAAGCAGGGTAGGGACAGGCAGCTTTCACTGCAGCATGACATCAATAGCATGGAAAGAGAGATAGCATCCCATCCCAGATCTTCAAAGAGATATGGGTATAGTCCTCATTTTTATTATTCTTGAGGATCAACTCCATATCATGTTGCAAAGTGAGAAATATATTTTCATTAGAAATGTGATAACGGGTGTGTAACTACAAAATCCTCACTAACAAGAAGAGCTGACACGGACTGTTGTAGTAACAAGGTTATAGCAAACATACCATGTTATTCCTGGATAATTTCAGTTAATTTCTGGCAACTTCTGTGGGAATTGTATGTGCATGCACATTTGCTTACAGCTTCCATATGTTTGGGAACTCTGAGGAACAGAAGCTGCAGCTTCCTCTCACTCCTCAGCTTCTCAAGCTTGTCATCACTTAAAATGATTATTTCTGAGACACTGGGGAAGTTCTACAGCTATAATAAAACATCATAGGGAAATTCATACAGTGAATTCTGTACTTATTTACATTCTGAAAAATTCTACATTGCCCTTTCATTTCCAAATGG
Organism: Pipra filicauda; assembly: GCF_003945595.2. Taxonomy (NCBI): domain Eukaryota; kingdom Metazoa; phylum Chordata; class Aves; order Passeriformes; family Pipridae; genus Pipra; species Pipra filicauda. The sequence goes on from NW_024104285.1 coordinate 47,616, forward strand.
TTCTTAGACTTGGTACTGCACAGACTGGCCATACCTGTCATAAATCAATGAGTCACAGCACAGTAGGTCTCATGCATAAAAATCTCAGTTACAAACATTTTCTGCTGTGCATGAGTTTGTTTTTATGATCTAGAAACTCCTTTTAGGTACAAAATTTATTTTAAAAATAACATTTATTTTTAATATTATTTATATTACAACTCCTACCTATTGTATTTTTTTCCCTCCCAACTCACCTATAAACTAGGATTTTTTTCCCCCACATAAAATTCTAAGATTCCCTCCCTGGGATGCCTGTTCCTACTGGCCATCATTTTAATGATATATAATAGTAACCTGTCTTGAGAGAAGGGTCTCTAATGATATATAACACTATAATAGGTTCTTACAGCACACTGATGACATGTTGCAACTATACATCATCAGAGAAGCAGTCAGCAAGATGAGGAGCTCAGGGGATACACGTGAGCAGAGCACAACTGTAAAGAAAAATGAAATAGAGCCACAAAGCAGTTCTGGTGATTCTGTCTTTCTGTGGCTGAAGGCATCCCCAGAGCCAGAGTTTAAACATCACATGAATTCTAGTACAGACCTAAGTGACAGACTTCTGCTGATAAGAAAAACCCAACGAGCAAAATATTGCCTTCTAAATAACACCAATAATATAATTCTCTTCTTATTAAGGAAAGCAAATTCCATTCACTAGCCCACTCATGTATTTTAAAGTGCACAAATTCTGATGATAAAGTGCTCAGGTTATGTGCAGGAAGGTAAACAGAGAGTTATTAGTCATTCTATCTCACAACTGAAGCCAGAGCAAGTAGGAAAATTAGCATGTTGAAGATTGAAAAAATAAAATTGACTCTTTGTGCTACACATGAGGAGCCATAAACTGCTGCAGTGATCCAGGGTATGGTGCCTGCAGAAGGAATCAGATTAATTCTACTGAATGTAAAAGAAAGGTCTTAACTGATTGTTCTAAGTTCCATTATTAGTAAGAATATGCAAATTTCTGCAGTATCATAGGAAAGATGAGAAGTGATAAATATTTTTGGAAGAAAGACATTAGGGAGATGTACTATTTACATATAACTATGTATTTATAGTCACATAAACCTGTACACACTATAAATACCCATATTTAATTATAAAGAGACTTATACAAGCAGGTGATACATTTTTATGTGAAGTGACACAGTCTGCTGTAAACCCAGGATCTGACACTTTGTTTTAATCAATGGGAAATATTCCTGTAACTGGATCTGGTTGTAACCATTATGCACCTCTATATTTCAGAAGAGAGACAAATATCTTAAATATTTTCAAATACAGAAGTCAAAACTCATTTCACTGAAGCAAAAGAGCATTATTTAGACATCTCTTGAAAGCAAATATAATTTTTTGATTGAGAGCTATTTGTTTTTACATGTTACACAACCCTGTACAACAGAGGACACTGAGGCTGCTCCTGAGTGCAGTGTGAGGTTCTTTTTACTAAAAGAAGGTGTCAAATTATTTACCAGTTTAAGCTTGTCTGCCTTAAACATTGATAACGTGGACTTTGCTTTCTCAGGGACATTCAATGAGGATTGCATTAAAGAGTAACAGAGTTTTTTCCTTTTTCTTTTTGGCACCAGAAGCAGTGGAAGAAATCAAGACCCAATTGACCCAATTCTGTGATTATCAGGGTAAAATTGTTTTGCCAGGCTGTTCTTACTACTAATGATAATGATGCTTTAATGTGATTTTCTGCCCTGGTTGCATAATGAAATTTTGTGTTGATATGACTCTCCTTACACAGATCTGATTTCACAAGAACATTTTAAGGACTTAAAAGTGGTCTCTTTTTCAGAGAAAATCATCATTCACCATTCTCTCAGAAGTTAAAGACCTGCAAGTAACTTAGGAAGATATTTAGATAGCTTTGTTCAATAAAAAAATAAAAATTTTGCAAATTTCATAAGCTTACACTAGATAAGTCATTATGATAAAAGTTTGAGATATCATTTTAAATTAAAAACTAATTATCAGTGAAGATCAACATCTAGCTATGAGAATATTTCATTTTGAGCTTATTTCTTGAAAACATTTGCTTTTTGGTGCAACAAAGTTCAGGATATTGTCTTTTATGTAGTATTTTTTTCTTTTAATTAACTTTTCCTTTATGTCTCTTTATTGTTCTTCTTCTCTCTATTGTTCATCATAAGGATGACTCCACTTATAAGCTGTTTTATTTTCAGTTCTGTAAGTTAAGATATATATACTCTACAGTGCACTCTCCCAAATGCTTTGGGAAACCATTGAGAGAAGGAACAAGTAATTCTCATTAAACAAGCTTTTTTCTTTCCTTTCTTCATCTAAACAACGTGTGCAAATATTCTTTCTTATTTGACCTGCACTAGAAGTGGGTGCAGACTATTTAATATCTAATACATTATTGTTATACCAACGTTGAACAACACTATTTCCCTTAACAAGTTGGTTTCATTCATAACCTAAATTTAAATGTCATCAGTACTTGAAGGATAATTATGTTCTCTAAAACTAGATATCTCAAATATTCATGTATTTCAAGTTAGAATGTTTCATTTAATGATGAATTTTTATCCTTATTGAATGAAAGTGAATTTTCCCCCCACTGTTGCTGAAGAGTTCTGTGTATGTGTCAATATTATTTCTGTCCTCTCACCCCCACATGGTCATACTTTATTCCTGGATAGCCATAATTTCTAGTTTCTCAAGTAGTAATTGGAAACACAATTTTCAAGGTCCAAAAGGAAGAATTCTGTGAAATGACCAAAAGCTTCTCCCCATATGCAAGTAAATTACTTTTCCAAAATTATCTTACTTAGGAATCCTACTTGAACATTGACGTACATCTTAAAGTATTCTAAAGAATGTAAATTGTAACATAACAAATACAAATGAAGTATAAATCCAGGAATAGATCTTTTTCAATTCAGCTGGTTATGTTTTTCACTGATTATTTTCTCTCCACATAAACCCTTTATACTTAATATTCCTAACATAGCACACCATAATATTGCATCACACTTCATAAACAGGACACTAAACTTATCACTGCCAGAAGAGACACAGCTCTGCTACTCCTAATAGTGGGGAAAATAAAAGTCTGGCTTTGGTGACAGAGAAGTTACTTGCATCCCATCCAAATCCAGACTCTCCACTGTCTTGGACAGAACCTGCTGGGCAACCACGCTCCTCTGACAGTACCAAGCACTAAAAGTAGTATTTTTCACAACATTAGTGAAACATTTGTAAAATACCACTATAAAACATTTAGTATATTTTTTAAAAAATGAAGCATACATAAAATTCCATGAAAATATTTCCTTCAGAAAAAAAAAAAATATATATATAATCTCATTTCCAAAAGTACTTCATTTACACCTTGTGGAGTATTTTTCTTGAAGGAGTTCTCTTTCAAAGGGAATTCAAGCTCTTTGTAGCCCAGATGAATGAACACAGACACATCTCCCTTACCTGAACCAAGAACAGGATACAGTAATTCTCCACATGGCTTTTCAACAAGAGCTGGCTTCCATCCAGCTCCCTGGCAGCAAAGACAACTGGCTGAACCTCTGCAGACAAACCCTAAGGATTAGAGAGACAGCAAAAAAAAAATGAATTTAAAAAACCAGGCTGTTAAGGCCATCAAACAGTCTTTGATCTAAGATGCTATAATTTCAACCAACAAAAAAATGCCATAAATTTCAGGTAGAGTACAAAACATAGGCATACAAGTTTAAAAGAACCACTCAAAATACTGAAGCTTAGATGTCCCTCTGTGAATGCAGATCTACTGATATTAAAAAAATACTGCACCATGTTCCAAGACAAAACTCAACTGAAAGTTTGTGGAAATGAGTTATACTGCATGATACTGCAGAACTGAACTTCACAGAAAGATTTCAATGAGAAGGAGAAATCACTTTGTACAAAGAAGTGGAGGCGTCAGAAGAGAAGGTATAGAGAAAGTAATAAGCAGTAGCAGGGTTGAATAGGAAAAGGCAAACTCTCAAAAGCAGGTATAAATAATGCGATTTTTGTGCTAAACCAAACCCCTGGGTTAAACCTAGGTGTTGAAGGAAGCAAAGGTAAAAATAGATTTATAACTCTTTTAAAGGGAGTTGTATGAACCATCTATGAATACTTTAGAAGATGCCAAAATTAGACTAGAATGGTTGTAAAACTGCTTCTAGTCTAAGTCTTTATTTTCCCAACAGAACTATTCTTGTGGAAATTTTTACATAGAAAGAGTAGAATCTGTGCTAATTTTAACAGACACATTATGAACTAGGGAAGGGAAAAGGGAATATTCAGAAAAAAACCTCAAACAACAAAGCAAGTTCACAGAATTTTAAAGATGTGATTTTTGGATGAACCTGGAATTTCAGCAGACCAAGCAGGATCCAAGGCTTTCCATATTGTTCTGAAAACAAGCACTTACACTTCCATGACACAGTAACAGAATTTGTTTACTCTTTTTTCCTTTGTGAATCACTCTGCTCTTTAAGAATCTTCAGGAAAAAGGCAGTAAAAATTAGCCAAATGATCTTTCAGATTTGTCAAGGAATTATAGTTCTTCCACTTTTCCCTTCTTTTCAGGTCTCTGGCAGTATTGGAAACCTAGACTTTCTGAAATGTTCAGCTCTGTAAGTAATTAACTATTTATTGACCTTTCCAGAGGATTTGGCCTTTGGGGAATTAAATCTGGTTTATGACTACTGTGAAACAGTCAAATATTTTGGAACAGTGATAAAATAACAGCAACTCTGACAACGATTCTCTTCTATGCAGGCACTTCTTTGTACCACTCCCATGTGGCAAGTGGATTTTTTTCCTGGTTTTATGTATTAGAAATAACAACATAAAAAGGGTTTCTGTCTAGCAAATAAGTAAAAGCAGTGTAGCACTTCAAGTTTTGTATATTATAGCTCAGCTGATGGAGAGTGAGCAATAGGAAATTAGCAGAGACTTGATATATTTCTGGAATTGATTAAAAAGGAGACTCCTCTGTGTTACAAACACTACATCACAACTGTCATTACTACTGGGGAAGCAGAGCTATTGCTTATCACTTCCTACACACATTAAATTATAAGCCCTATCTCTAATGAGAGGCCGTTTTTTATCATCCAAGTATTATTCTTCTATTGATGACTAAAACCTTTTGCCTTATAAAAGTAAAAAAAAAAAAAAAAAGCACATTTTATGAAATCCATAAAGCATATCTAAATAAGCCATTCCACACACACACACAAAGCACATAAACAGATTTATTTTAAAACAAATTAACACAAAGGACAATTTGTTAAGGTTAAATTTTGTTTACAGAAGTTCTTTAAAGAAGTGTTTAGGTATTTAGATAGATAATCAAGATGCACTACATACATCTGAAACAATTGCTCACCTGACTGATTTTATTCCTGTGAACCTTATTTAAGTTGACTTATTAACCATAATTTGATAAAACCAGATGCAAGTTTGTCCTCACACCAAGAGGAGCCTTCAGTGATGAAATAATCTACTTTACTACCCTTATTGCTCCTATTATAGACCAAGCAAGGCAGAAGAAATAAGTTTGTTTTCCTAAACAGAGAAATAAACATTTAATCCCCCATTTCCCCCATTATCTTTGTAATACCCTAAGGGACAATTGAACTGACTATTCACAGCACACCAGTGTCAAATTAAAAATGCACTCTATAGTTACTAAAAGCTGCTCATGGTCTACCAGTTTATCTTTGATTTATACCACTGTGGCCACATTCCAGCTCTAACAAATTATTTTCACCTCCAAACAACACCAAGCATATTTTCCCACAGGGGACAACATTTTAAACACTTGACCTCTAAATTTGACGGTATTTGCACTACACATTGTTATGCTACATGGAAAAGCAAGGGTTTCTTCACTCTTTTCCTACCACCTGTTTAAAGTAAAATATATCAAAACACCTGGTTTCACAAACAAGGCTCCTGTTGCAGTTCTCCCCCCAGTTCAACCAGTATTAAGCTGGCATTTCTTCTTGCACAGGTGCTACAAACCAGTAAAAGGAAAGGCAAACCAGGTGCCTGGGACTATGTCTGAAAAAACTTTCCCCTCACTGTGATGAAGCAAATCAAAGGCCATTTGGGAACAGAGCAGGACTCAGACCGGGATCTACATGGACCTCTTGGCAAACAGGTAAATGCAAATGTAGCCCTTTGGCTCGTGGAGGAGTTACGGCCCAACACAGACAATACTCTAGATTGTGTCTAAAAGGGCCAAACTTCCCTCAAAATTTGCAAACAGGATCTTTTTTCCCTTCGAGAAATGAAGAAATTTATAGGGATTTGGGCCAGAAAAGCTGTGTACACGGTGGTGGCCTCTGTGAGGAGGTGCCAGATGCGAACGGATCCTGCCAGCTCCACAATGGCCACACAGGGCACAGTTGGGACCGTCAGCAAGGCTGGTGGTGCCTCTGAGGGAGGGCAAAGGCTCCCTGCAGCGAGGGAAAAATGTGAGAAAGGTCTTAAAGTACCAACAGCACCTGTGTGAGCCCGTCTGCCTCAGCCCTTGGCTCCCTCACCCCAGGGGCAGTGGGGGAGGTTGAGGGACATCAGCCCTCCCGCCGTTTCAGCAGTTCCGCTACTCCCAGAGGAAAGTTTTTTCCTTTTTGTCTTCGAGACCGGTCCAAAATTTAACAAAACAGATGAAAGTGAAGGAATTTTGCACCTAGATAAAGTTAAACTTCAGATAATTTAAGCATTCAAAGAGGAACATAACGTAGTCTGAGTACGACTCACTCAGATTTCATGTAAATGTTCACTTTACTTCTATTCTTACTCTGGCCTAGAATTCAACCTGAATATTTCACAGCAGAATCTGGCCTTGGAGCCCAGGATGATTGCCTTGGTAATAGAACTGCCATATTTCCATTCCCTGTGATATGTCAGCCTAAAAGATGGAAAAAGGGAAGTTCTGACACCTGAGAAGTCTTTGGTTTAGACTTAGATTTTGACAGAAGGTTCAAGGTACATTTCATTTTGTTGGACCGGTTTGTTTGATAAGAATATCTCTCAGCATAGAAAAAGATGAAGTCATAAAAGAAAATAGTTTCTCTCATCCTCCCTGTCTTCTCTCTTCATCCTCCCTCCAGCACATGGCATGGTAGGTTTGCTTTGTGGCTGGGATACTCAGTGAACTGGAGTGACATCAAATCCATACAGCAGCGTCTGTCAGAAATTAGTGTCTGTGTATACATAATAGCCAAGCTAAAGTTTTCTGTGCGATTGTGGCAAAATTGTGGAGCCAGTTGAATCACGTCAGTCTGCTCCTAATCTTTCCCAACACTATGCTTAGAAATTTCATGAAAAAATACCCAATTTAACAAATGACATGGCTCTCGTGCTCTCTCTTGCTGCAAAGACTTTTTTTTCCTCCAGCAACTGCTGAGGAACAGACAAGAGTGTGCTCAGTACAACACACATTGGGAATTAAAATGTTCACTAAGTTGGTGTGTGGGGTGGAGGAACATAAAGAAATCTCACTGGGGGGAAAGAAAAGGTGTGTTTATCTTCATTAAAAACTTTGGCTTAAGAAAAAAAACAAACCCTTAGAGTAAACTGGAAGTCTCCAGAGTATTATTCCCTGAGTTTTGAAGTGTTGGAGTTTATGACAGAGCAGTACAGGCTGTTGTCATTCATTTAAAGCAGCTCTAGATTTTCCTGGCCTATGGTACTGTCACTGCAGACACCTCGCCCTGCTCTCCCCTGGCCACAGGAGAGTTCTAAGGTGCACAGCAAAAAATCTCTTATTTTTCATCTCAAAGGCTTTTATCCAAATACATTAAGCAGTCACTTATTTCATGAATGTAGAAGAAATGGAAATGGAATTTATGCCTTCCCTGGGAAACTTTCCTGTTGTTTGTATGTAGTTCATTAAACCTCAGGAGGCTGTTCCTCTGGTGTGAATTCATACTTGAATTCATGCACAGCTCCACATCAGCAGAACAGGAAATGATGGAGGTTGGTGGGGGGAAAAAAATCCCTCTTTTCAGATGACAAAATTGCAACTATTACACCCACAACAACTGGACAGGTTCACTTAGCACATGAGCTGGCCCACAGACAGCACTGACCCCCAGCATTCCAAGGTTTCCTAGGCTGTGAGGAGCAGTAAGGGCTGACTTTGTTCTAATACTAATGAAATAAAAGCAGCAAACCTCAAACTAAAATTATTTGAATTTCATTCCAAAAGATAATGGATCAGTGGATGTTTCTATTGACTTTGCATTTTAAATTGTAAGCAGTGTTGATGTGCCTCTTGTAAAACATATTCCATAACTCTTAATATATACCTTAGTCTGCAATAACACTGGGAGTCATTCACCTTTCAGCAGTTGTGATCCTTTTCAGTGATTTCTGAGGAAATCACTGTGAAAATTCCCATTTCCAAAGACTGTGCCTGCCAGGAAGCAGTGGGAGAAGAAGCCCATGAGGAATGGAATCTGGGTGCCAAGGGGCTGGCAGCATCATGGCCTCTTCCAGGGGACCAGTCCACCAACCCAATAAGTCCATCCCATCCCAGGAGTCTTGGACTTGACCACAGGGAGGAAAGGAGGGGACCACCAACAAGGCTCCTTAATTTTGGAAAACAAATTATGCAGCTAAATCCTAGTTCTCCACAGGTCTGTGTCAAAAAAACTCAGTTGCACTCTCTGTACTGTAGGATGACAATTTTCTCTCAGTAAAGTTGGGGTTTTTTTGTTTCGTTGGTTGGATTTTGCTTGTTTTGGGTCCTTGTGTTGTGGTTTTTTTAAATACAAGCACTTATCTTTGTAAATTATGATTTTTGCGCAGATAACTTTATTTGTGACTTGACTAGTAAAACTCTAAGGAGCTGGACCATCTGGAGACCAAAGTTAAAAATTCCATTTCAGAGTTAAAATGCTCTGAGAGTTTGTTCCAGATGGGTTGCAGAAAATCAAACTGCTGTATGAAACACTGCCAGAAAACAGGTCACTTGACACATACCACCTTTGAGATAAATTTTATATAAATTATAATTTTCAACATTGCACTTTAATGGCATAAAGAGTTTTGTATGTGGAGGTGAATGAGAGCCTTGGTCTTGAGCTATCAACCAAAAAGTCGAAAGATGGAGAAAAGGTTTAGAGAGAGGAGAACTAACTTGGGATAATTTTGCTGCTATGTCTTTTCTGAAAGGCACTGAATAAACATATTTTTGACTTCTAATTTCTCCTTATTACATGCTGCTTTAAACTGTCTGTGAATTTATATTTACAGAAACAGGCCTGAGCAAGTTGAAGTAAATAATTGTAGTGGTAGCAAAATATATCCTGTGATTTCCTCTACGTTCTATGAAAGCCAAGTGATGTACTGTTCCATAGCCTTAACTCAATTTAATCTCAGGAAGTAGCCCTGAAGGTGTCTTAAAAGACCCATATTTTAAAGTTTTTTATATTAATGATTTCTGCTGTAATAATTTGAATTAGGAAAAAAAAGAACAGAAATTGTCAAAGTCAGGAAAAGTAGATTTTGCTGAATGTTTAGGACACAGTTACTTCCCAAGGTTCAAATAGCTGTAAACATTTCATTAAAGAACTAGAAAAAGAGATTTATTCCCTTTATTTACCTACTATAACTGTCATTAGAGAGGCAGAGAATCAATCTCTAAGTTACTAGGTAACTTCTTTGTCTTCCAGCTGAAATGAGAATTAAAGATATTAAATACTATATAGGCACAAAGAGGAAATCACATAATAAAAAGGATGGCTTATTAGGAGCTGGGATTTGTGATGTTAACATGTTGAATATGTACAATGAAAGCTTCTCAGTAACCAATCTCCTCATTAAGAGACTGAGCTATGTAATGTATAATCTCTGGGGAGAGTTTGCTTTGATTATTATAAAATTAGGTCATGCAAGTAGAGGTTGATATAGAAAGTGAAGACCACAATATCTGTAAAGCATGATTTCCATTACATTCTCAGAGGGGTATTTTTTTCCTTTCCTTTTTTTTTTCACTCATATGACATACTACCATAAATATTGTACAAAGGAGGTAATACCAGATATTTTCTAAATGACTGAAATGGAATTTTGCAGAAAGAACATAGATATTCCCAAGGAATTAGCTCCTTAATTTCTAATACATTTAGCCTACTTCAATTCACAGCAGACATTTAAGTATATCTATTATGAAAACATCCAGAAAACGTGTTAGTTCAGCGCCAGTTCAATTCAAACTGAACTCTGAAGAGGTGTGAAGCAGCACACACTCCTCAATTCTCAAGTTTCTGTTCTGACTGAAGGAGTAAACTCACAGTTCCTCCACAGCCTTCTCTTGTTAATTGTCAAAATAAAGTAAAAGTAGATGTAAAATGCCTAATTATGCCCTCCCTGTAATGTAACCATGCAATGACAGCGTTCCTCCGTGCTGGGTTGTGCACTGACAGCAGCTGCTTCCAGCAAGGAATTGTGCCATATGTCACAGGCAGATAATGACTTACAGAACAGTTCTGTATAACTCTTCTTTTCTGTCTTCACAAGCCATAATCCACAAGAAAGAGTCAGAGAAATAAGACTCATCTGCAAGACTTTGTTATAAATAACTCCTTTCTAACATATGCTTTGCTGGAGCCACAAATCCCCCGACTTCTGTGAGCAGCTCCGCGGATGGGGGAGCTGGAGATGACTTTCAGAAGCAATTTCTATGATTGCCAGCCTGTATCATAATCATACACCAGAACCTGAAACAATTTCCCATCCATTACCTCTGCATTGTAGCAATCCCACATCCCAGGGTGTCACAGCGACACACGGGATGCATGGGGTGAGGATGAGAATATGCTTAATCAACCTATTTTCATTTCCTGCACAAAACATTTAGTTTCAAATAATCAAGACAGATAGAGCTAAAATGCTGCTTTGCTGAAATCATCTAAGAAGGTAAATAATTTCTAAATCCACTCTTGTCTACCCCATGGCCCTTTTCTGCTACGCTTTTTCAGGAACAGCTTTTTTCCTTTTACCACTGGAGGAAACAACACCACTTTCTTGTTCTACTTCAACATATTTATGTCCTTAATAGATTTTCATAAGAACATTTGCCTTGCAACTCTTTGTGTATTAGAAGAGTATTTTGGTTTTTTCCCCTTAAAATTGATATATTCATAAAAAAAAGCCTTTGACTTAAAGCCAAAAAGAGATACTGTGAAATAATTAGTAAAACAAAATAAAACCTTATAAAAGCAGAAACAAATAAGCCCCAAATATACCACTAAGGGTCATGAGTGGTTTTAAGATGATTGTCAAAACTGCAAATAGCATTTGTGTTCATGCAAAAGAATAAACAGCCAACATCAGATCCAAAAATCCCTGACTCAGGATATTCTACTGGAGTATTTGCTTCCTATTTACTATCCTTGAGTTCCATCAGCTATGGAGTGAGAGATGCATTCTGAGAGATCCCAGGCTGCTCCTTTTGCAGGATTTACTTCCATTTACTAAGGCACAACAGCAAACTGGACAGAAAGGTTTAATTTTCTTCATTTTATCATTTATTAAATGCTGTTTTCCATTTGTTTGAGTTTTGATTTTTATCTGCATTTGAAAACTTTTAAATTCTACATTACAGTCTCAGAGTAAGTGAAAATACATCTAATCAATCAACCTACCACTAAAGCTCAATTCTCTTGGACACTCCCTTCAGATAATTTCTTCCAGTAACCAAATGCTCAAAACTAAATATATTTAAAAAGAGTAGAAATTATTCTGTGAATACATTTTTGGGGCATATGGGAATTTTTCAGTGAAGTAGAGTTATGGTAGAAGTTCTTGTGCTTCCCACTATCCATGGGAATACAGCTGCACATACATCTGATATAAAGATACCATAGAAGAGAGATATAAATGATTGATGCTTGAATTGCTGCAATATCAATTAATGCAAAAGGTAATTAATTAATCAATGTTTTCTTCATTACCAGGCGGCTGCAAGTTTCTTCTGTGGATTCTCCACTGGCCAAGGACTCAGAATTCTCACTAGGTTTTTTCCCACTGGAATCATAACTAACCTCCTCTGTCCTTCTTCTCTCATCCCCCCCTAGTCCTGGTAACTCATACTGATGGAACTCCCTTCAGTGTTATTTTCTTTGGGATTGGAGGGAGCACAGAGGGATATACAGGCAAACACCTTGAACACACAGGGATTGCTGCCAGTCCAAAGAGTGTATATTTACACTCCCCATGTAGGAAGAAGACAACAACACAAGACTAAAATTGTGAGAATTCAATTCTTGCACACACTTGCTGAGTGGGTGTAAGACAAACACAACCTGAGGTCTGTCATAGTAGAGAGAAATTCAAGCTAAGAAATGCACATAATCATTCTTTCTTCTTATCCTTTCTTTCTCTCTCTCCTTCCTTTTCTCTCTTTGGGTCTCTTTCTGAATGTGCAGTGTGGATTATATGTATATTCGATGGCTTTTGTTCTCCAGCTTCATAACAGCAGGAACACTCTCTGAACATTTAAAGACACCCCTTTAGTAGTTGGGTCCAAATCTGGATACATATCTATGACTTGACCTCCTGCTACTTAAGGCAATTTGCACTCAGATCAAATTCTGACCCCCAGAAATGGAAGCATTTATGTTGAAAAAGAGATGAATATTTACAAGGCTATTGTTACAAACCAGGAAAATTATGATATAAATATGATTACACTGTATAAGCCAGATAAAATCTACACAATCTCTGTTTCTTTAAAGAAACCCAAAATGATTTTGTTTCTGAAATACACGTAAAAAGAATTTCAATAACATTGTATTTTCAGACCTTATTGTTAAGGGATCCAAGGAAAGTTTTTCCCTGGTTGTAGTATTTTCTTTATAAAAGCATTATTTCAGACAAAGTAAGCTTGGTTCATTTAAAGTCTCCACAAGGGACTGATACTTTTTGATAGGTATTTTGAATGTTTTTGATATCCCAGTTTTTGAGATCCCTGGGTGACTTTATTTTCTGGACAACTCAGTTATTCTCTCATCCTCTGACCTTATTATTATATTGTTTTTCCCTTCTCTTCCCCACACCATTCTGAGAGAAAGCTCTCTATAAATTTGATATAAATATAGTTCACGTACAATATCTGTAACTTAGTCAACTTCACAAGGCATAAAAATAACAATCTTTTTCTTTATACCGTAGTTCTTGTTTTTGTACAATATTATCCATTTGCTATGAATTCCCCTACAGTGAACTTAAATAAAGCTAAACCAAACCAAAGCAACAAACAAACACGCCCCTAAAATCCATTATATCCACATCAACTATAGGATAATTTTTTTTCTCACATTGGCTTGAGTTTTTTCATGTAATCTACCAATTTAAATGCACATGGCCAAGGAGAAAAAATATATTTCTTGCATTGTAAATATGTTTTTTTACATTCCAAATACCTGTCTCTCTTTCTGGCAGTGCCACCTCTCAAGGTTTTTGCCAGAACTTCTCAATGTGCAGACCTTGAGTGCAATTCATGACATGAGGACAGAGGGGGATGAACATGCTCAGGACAGAGAACAGTGATCACAGAGAGTCCTCCAGAAACCCAAAAGCCAGGGATGTTTGCAGTGATCCCAGACAGAGCTCTAAGTAAAGCCACTTATAGCACTATACTATTCTACAGCTGAGAGGTCAACACTTGAAGAATTCCATGATACACCTTCTCCATAACCTTCCCACTAAGAGAGGGAATTTCCCCCTCAGAAAGACCTGACAAGATGCAGCAGGGCTGAACACAAGTGACACTATTGGACTATGTGAACACATTAGTATTTTCAGCAGGTCTCTCATATGTGAGGAGGAAGATGACAACGACCTCAAGGCATCGACAGTGTAAATTAGACAGACAAAGTGGCTGAAAAATTGAATATCTTACGTAAAACAAGGGAGGTCAAAACTCAGCGTGGCGAGGATAAGTTATCTTGTTTGGCTGGTAGACTTCATGGAAGAAATAAGTTTATGTATGGGCTGCCTCCTCTAATTCTGAATTCTCAGAGCTTAGGAATGATTGTTTATCTGCTAACAGCCTGCAGGGATTTGGGAAAATAGCTACAGCATAAAACTGAAAAATAATTGAAATAAATAAAGTGTTACCTGGCACCATCCTTGTTTATTCTGTGCATCTGATATTAACATTCTGATGTCTTATGCTCGTAATACATAATAAGAAATGAAAATGTCATAAAATCAATACCTTCTAACAGCAGAGGGAAATGTCACAAATTATCCCATTCTCATTATAGTTTTCAGACAGTAATTTCACAAGCCTCCAAGGGATTAGGAAAGCTGAGTATATTTTTGCTCTCCCCTCAGATGTCAGTTTTATTGTACAAGATCCAGGCAGAGAAGGTTCTCTGCTCAAGAAGTTCGAAATCAATTGTTTTGCCAATTAGATGCTTTTGCAAGGCTGTTGGATGCCTGCAAGTGTGAAACCACGAAATTCTGTGACCCTGCTTAAATTATTTTGCCATACAAAATTACACTCTAACCTCTCATGTGGTATAGGAGCCTGCTGTGGGCACATACAGACCAGAGAGCTGCGCTGGTAATAAATAAAATTTGCACTTTCTAAAGAAAAGAGACTTATTGGGATCTGCTACATATATAATTAATTACTTAGATAATTACCTAGGAGTGATTTTTACCTAGGAATTAGAGTCTGCTTGACCCTGCCTAGATAAGAATAAGCCAGGAAGAACTGATCTGTGATAATCCCAGTGATGACATTTGTAAACCCACAGTGCCAGTGCTCTGGAATTGGATGCTCCAGCCAGGTTAGGGTGGAGCTCAGACCTGTGTTGTCATCTGTGCATATATTTTACCAAGATGATTCACTTGCTATTTTACTACTGATGCTAATCCTCTGATCAACCCTGCTGCATACAAACAAGCTTGAATTCAAACTTCTCTGGAGACAATCAGGTACAAAACCAGGGTCTGCTGTCACTGACCATGTGGAAATCCAAGCCCCCCTGCATCCCTTGGCTTGACAACAAGGACCCACTCCTTGTAGTCCATACTGAAACCAGAGGCAGCCATTCATGTCACATGAGCCAGAATCCCAAGGTATTTCCACAGAATATTCTTAGTTGGAAGGGACCCACAAGGATCATCAATGCCCAACCTCTGGCCTTGCACAGGACAGCCCAAGAATCACACCATGGCCCTGAGTGTTGTCCAAACATTTCTTGAACTCTGCCAAGCTTAGTGATGCTAATTTTATATCACATTAGGAAATCTTAAGAAAGACATTTTGTGGGAGGCTAATGGATGCTGTGGGACACTACACACACCAAAGATTCTTGCATCCAGAAAAGTGAGTCATATCAATCAAAAACAAAAATACACAAAACCCCATCGTCAGCAACAGAGAACCCAGGCTTTAGTGATAGTTCCAATTATGGCAATACATAAAATATAAATTGTCATTGCAGTGGTCTGGAAACGGATAATGCCTTTGGTTAAACACCAAGAAATAAGGAGGGGTGAAATGTGAGTCTTTCATTGTGAAACCTCTCCAGTTTTGGCAGAGAGAGCAAAGCAAAAAAATTCTGCCAAATCCAAATGTTATCTCAGACCTCCTCATCAAAATATGAACTACTGTGCAATAGCTAGAGCTAAGAGAATATAACTCATACAAATATGAAAA
The DNA here is from genome assembly GCF_003945595.2 of Pipra filicauda. Lineage (NCBI taxonomy): Eukaryota > Metazoa > Chordata > Aves > Passeriformes > Pipridae > Pipra > Pipra filicauda. Next base: position 63,355 of record NW_024104285.1, read on the forward strand.
GGCTGTGATTTGTAATGGCATCTCTCTCCCAAGGAAATTTTATCCAGAGAATTTAGCGCTTGTTAGACTGTAGGACCCTGGAACTTCAGACGGTTACACAGTGTTAAAATAATTTGGATAGGATCAAAGATTCTCTGTGAGGGAAAGGCTCAATGTGTTACTACAGAGATAATTCACTGTTTGTCTGAGAACTCTAAGTAGCTCTGAAGCTCAATACAGCACATGATTACTTTGAAAAGCCCAGTTTCCCAATAAAGGTTATTTTACTAATATGTACCATTAGATTATTTTTTTTTTTAATAATGTTGAAGTACTTTGGAAACTGGAGCCAAATTCAACACCAAGTCCTTACTGTGCATTATGTGGTCACTCAATTTGTTACAAGGGCTCAAAAGCTTAACTGTGGAAAGAGCAGCAAAAGCCAATTAATAATGTTCCACTGCTTAATATACTTGTTTGTTAACACAGAATATTGAGAAGACAAATTCTAAGCTCAGTTCATCACTCTGAGGCACAAAGGTGAACAGGAACATGAGGAATAACCTGGACCTCACTTATAAGAACAAAAACTAAACTCTCCCTCTGGGCTGAAAGAACTGAGACCTCCCCCCTCCCCAAAATAAAAAAAAAATGTTTTTTCCAATAACATATTTGAAAAATATATTCATCAATCATTTCTGACATTATGCACTTGAAATACAGGAAAGAGGAACACATTAACTGAGCATAGATAACTACAGTAGTGAGCAGAATGGCTCACAAGATAAATAGCAGATGAAAATGACAGCTGCTACAATTAAATTCAGTATTTATGTTTTTCTAGTTAAAAATGACATCTTGTTCATAAACAAAAGTAACTCACCAGCTAAGGAAAAAAAACCCAAACAACTTCATTTTTTTTCACTTTAGGAGAAGTGTTTCAGGAAAAGCTCTTTTCAAGTTCAGATTTTTCTTTTTTCAATTGCTTCCATATCACTCTTCTGTTTTTATTTCCACATGAGTTCTTTTCAGGCATGTGCCTGAAAATCACAAGGATTTATGTGCCACTATCTATAAAAAGGGTCAAAAAGTGCACTCAAATAGACACTTATGGTTTTTTTTCTCTGAAAGATGATTCTATAGGTTATTGAAATCAGTCCAGGAGAGCACCCAAGTTTTGATGCTGCCCACCATCATTTTTTGTGTCAATACCTCCTAGTCCATATTTCGTCTATCAGAACTTCTATGAGTAATAACAGAGCATTTTGCACAAAGGAGAGAAGGACACAGTCACCTCTCCCATGATGGATATCTCTTAGATGCAGGGCAGGGGAATCCAGCCCACCACACAATTTTGCCACTGGCTTTAATTTCACAGGGTGCACCAGCCCACTATTTCTGCTGGTTGAGAAGCCAGACTGTTGATGTGATTAGAAGGATATAGCACATAACAGAGCTGGCCTGCACTACAAGGAGATTTTTATGCCATAAATTCCTTCTGAGTGTGGCAGAGCTACTTCAGGGCAGCACTGCTCCATCCTTCAGGAGAAATGGATTCTTAAAAAAAAAAAAATATTTTTTTTTTCTTTAATCTCAGTTTTTAGGTTGCTTAGTGGTTTGTTTGGGGTTTTTTTTGTTTGTTTTTGTTGGGTTTTTTGTTTGGTTTTTGGTTTTGTTTTGTTTTGTTTTCTCTCGGGCACTTGGCAGCACATCAGCTCCAGAAATCATACCATTTCTGTGACCTTTAGACTCTAAACTAAGTTTGAATTTCCTGGTTTTCTCATTTCTCTGTATTAGTTTCTTTCCCTTTTTCTGATTGCATTAGAGCTATTAGAGTTTACCTTTCACACTATAACTCCAGTATTTATCAAATTAAATGCTATTTGGAGGGTTTGGGATTTGAGTTCTGAATCTTGTTGATGTCCTGAAAGTATCCCAACTGAAAGCTCAGTTATGAATCATTAGCAGTCACTTAAATCTTAATGATGTCAAGCAGTTAATGAACAAAAAGGTACAGCACAACGTTGGAATAGATGCACACAGTAAGGTAAATGTGCTTTCCTCAAAGTACAAAGACTTGATGCCTCAATCATATCCCAAAAATGACTTCTAATAAGCTTATGTCTTTCTGTTGAGCTTGCTTTTGAATATGACTTCTGCTACACATTAAAAAATACATAATTAGTGTGTTTATTTTCAACGTGACTGACACCTGTAAGACATGGATGGACTGGCTGTGCAATTTTGTCAAAGCTGTGCATTGACCTTGAGTTTGGAGAAGGCCAGCTGCCAGGAAAAAAAAAAATTCTTTAATTTCACTGACTCATTCAATTAAAATCATTTTTAGCAAAAATAATCATGGGTGAATCGCCATATGTTCTTGAAATTTAGGAGACTGAGATTTTTAAATAGAGTTCAGAGCTTTTCTTTTGAACTACAGTGTTTTCAGTATTTCTGTTTAAGCTAAATTTACAATCCAGTTGAACATAAAGTTTTAAAACAGCAGGAAAACTAGGTAAAGAAATGAATGATGCTGGGAGTTACATACTGTTCACCAACAGATAGAGGTAAATTAGAAGTCTGTAGATAAAGAAAATATTAAAATGATTCGGGTAAATCCATAAGAAAAATTGAGGAGATTGCAGAAATAATTGTGATTTTATTAATTTATCATTTTTTACTTTTATACTAACCATGTTGCCCTATTTTGTCTCAATTAAATGTAATATAACTTTTAGAGTTGTTGAATATAATTCAGCAATTCAAGATGGAAAGGAGAAAAGCAACAGAATCTGCAAAAGATGGACAAAATCCTGGTAGGAAGAAAATGCAGATGAATGGGACACTCTCTGTTCTCGAACGGTTGTTCCTACACTCGTCACTAACCAAATGATGTCTCCTGATGTACAGATCCCATCACACAGAACATGCAGAAAGGGGCAAACTTTGACCCAAACCAGAATGTTTCTCTGTGCACAATTTTTTTCTCCTCTACCCATCCTCCTGTGAATCTTCTAGAAACATATCAGTAGACCCATTGTATTTAAGAATGCTGGAACATTATTTGTGACTTTCTATACAAGTGAATTGAGGTAATAGTGGTGGTAAGACTCAAGCCACACTTCAATAAAGTTATACAAATTCGATTGAAACTTAGTTAATAAAAAACTGAAAAGCTTACTCCAGGAGTAGACCTTGAAATTAAAAGTTATATAGACAAACATTCAGAAACTTCAGAGTTGTCTACTGCCTTTACTGCCTACCTAAGTCATTCTTTCTTTTGCATTAATTCATATCATAAGCAACTGTATTGTAACCTCTGCTAGGATCACATCCACCATAAAGCATCCCATGTTTTTGGAAGTGTTTGGGTCCTTATTTTGAGTTTTGTCTTTGAATTTTCTTTTTTTTTTTTCTTTTCCATCCAAAGACAAATTAGTGATCTATGAGTAGCAAAGTTTCCCAAAACAAGCCACAATGCTCTTTTAAAAGAATACCAAATAGATAAATTTTTAGATGTTAAATTTCACAGCCCTATTGATGTCTTAAGTGATTGATGACCTTAGTCCAGATCCTACATTCATCCATAATCAGAATGATTTCTGATCTCAATCTGCTTCTGAACTTTTTTTTCTGGGGACTGTCTCAGCTCTTATTCCGAGACATTTCACTGAACATCTCATGAGAAATAACAGCAAGATCTAGATGTCACTTCCCAAAGAAAAACTCTTGCAGACCCATTTGTAAGGCAGTGCCTCCCTAACACAGACACATCTGTGCTAGTCAGTGCTGAACTTGAGAACTCACTGCCTTTGTTTCCTACCAACCCCTGTGGTTTGAGGAGGCTCAGCTTTTACACCCTTGGTTTGCACACCCATTGTTCCTTTGAAGAAATCTCTCAGATGGCCCATTGATCTCTTGCTTTTTTGTTATGATCACTAAAAGTTTTCCAGAGTGCATTGCAAGTCCTACTGCTGATTGACTTCTGATAAAACAAAACTGCAGAGAGCTGCACTGTGAAAAAGAGAATGGGTGATAAAGAGAATATTATGTTGCATTAGATGGTAAGAAGATACATCAACTTCAAAGATTAAACCAAGATCATTATGTGAGCTTCTTGTGTTAAATAAATGATGTTTAGAAGAATAGATTTCGGAAGCAGAATTTACAAGTAGGTACTAGAAAATATGGTAATTTGTTAAAAAAATACATTATATAAAACTCTATATTATTTATTTTTTTAAAAAACTCTAACTGGGCAAATGTTATATTTTGGAAAAAAATAAATTGTGCCTTCTAAATTGAAGTCCATGTGCAGATCAATGGTCTGAGCTTCTTTCAGCTACCTCCATCCTCAGCCAGCACCTTTTATCCCTCAGAAGTTACCAGCTTCAGCTATACAGCTGTATGGATTTTTATTTTTTATTTGTTTTAAAGGAAAAATTGCCTACACAGATGTTTGCAAAATAACATACAATCTAAAATTGACCCACTGGCAGTTTCTTCTCCCTCATTGTGTTGGAAAACGTCTGGCAGAGCAAGTAACCAAGGAAAGCAATACGGAATATTTACATGGAGGGAGCAGCTGAAGCCACCAGAGCAGAGCACACTGAGGAGACACCAGACTTCAGGAGAAAATACTGGGAGCACACAACTATTTCTGTAAATGAACTTGAAGCACTGGATGAGGTTCATGGAGCTGGAAGCAATTTTTATTGTTTTAAAGACCTGCTTACACTGCAGAAGGGTTTTAAAAACATATCCAGCCTTCTTCTCCCCATTCTGTCTTTTCATGAAGAGCTATTTTCTCTTATGTCAAAAGTACCCATTATCCTTCCCTAATTTTACTTTTACTGGGCCAAAATTTACAGACAGAGAAAGACAAGAATAGGCTGAATTCTTTTCTTATTCATATAAGCAAGGGCTGTCTCACTTCAGTAACAATTCCTTAGAACTGACAATAGGGATAGACAAAAAAAAAAAGTGATTTATAAGAGTAGCTTGTTTTAAGAAAATATTCCAATTTTTCATATCTATTTATGTTGTACCCACTGAATTCAGACACAAATATATTTATAAACAGCACAAAAATATTCTGCAAAAGTCAAAGTTCAGGCCAAAGTTTGAACATAGGGAAAATCAGCATATCCACGTGATTCTTTTAACCAAGTCTATTAACTAATACACTACTATGTATGTTTTATATTCACATGGCTGTACATACAAACATACAGGTAAAATGTTAAATAATTGATGAACGTATCACTGCTTAATGTCCTGCACCAGAACCAGGAACAGTCATCAGCATTACAGAGACCCTCAAATAACTTTGGTCAATCAATGTAAAACATGACCAAATATTATTAATTGCTGCATTTAGCCTAAAATGTGCAAAGCTCTGAGAAAAAACCTGTATTTTTCTAGTATTACTGATGCACTACTTTAGAGTTCTCAAAGGCTAACGGAGAGATTTTCAAACCAGATTGAATTCTTGCACACAATACCACATCATTTTTATCCTTTTGGAAAATGAATTCACCTAAAATATAGACCAACAAATGTGCACTCAATCACTGTAAAATTATTTTAAAAAAGCATCTTGAAAAGCAAGTTATAACACAGCAGATTTCCTATTAGAACAAAACCAAACTAAACCCCCAAAGTACAACAAAAATCAGAACAGGAATACAGAAGCCTGAAGACAGATAAGGTTCAGTAGAGCAAAGCTTAATCTAAAGATGAATATGTTTACCCTGACAGTTTTTGCTATTTTTTTTCTTCACTCTTCTATTTTCCTATTATTTTAGTATATCTTCCTTGGTCCTGTCAGAAAAATCAATCAAATATCAAAGCTGTATTTCTATGCCTGTATATTGCTGTCTAGTTACATTTGGTACCTCTCCATATGACAGCTTGGTTGTGTTTCATCATTGTTAAAAGTAATAAAAATTGCAAATTGCTTTTTAATTAGGAGAATGGATTGTTGCTAAAATTAAGTATATCATTGTGTTGTATTTGAGTCAAACATCTCAAACTCTCATTCTGCACTGAGTTTGGCAACTGGAAAAATAGGATCACCTCTTCTCACCTTTGTACTAATTATCTCCTGTTTAATACCATCTAATCTCTGGGAAGATTTTTAATTGCTTCCTATTTCATTTGGAGGTGGATACAGGTAATAAGAAGTACAAATGTAGCCTGAATTCTTTTCCATGTTTGCTAAAAATTCCAGGGAAAAGACAGACAAAAAATGTTATTTAAAGCAAAGTAACTTCTGTTGGGTAATAATGTCCAGAATAACTGTCCCAAATTATTCAGAACTTGGTATCTGCTGGACACAACTAAAGGTTAAGACCTAAAACTGATTGTAAACCACTGACAAAATGCAACAGACTGTGTGGCAGAAGGATATTTTTCTCTGTTGAAAGATATATATAAGGGCAAGTTTTGCGAATTTTTGTTGAATTGTGGAAAAGAACAGAAAAATGAAGCAACTGGAACAATTCTCTGTGCAGGCAAACCCCTAAATACCACCCACTGCAGCAGGGACAATTCCCACTGACTTGCTACCCTTCGACACTGCACATAACAACCAGAATACAGAAAAATCCACTATATAGAACAAAGACAACAGAAATACATTTATGTCACATTTATCAACACGTGCCGAGGATTTCACAAAGTCGAAGCAGACTGATAGTTTTTAATGAGTATTTCTTGCTGTTTGTGAAATGTTCACAGAAATCATGATAATTTTAAAACCATTCATTCCTTCAAAAAAAAAAAAATGGAAAAAGTTAGGTTTATTCTGTTTTGTGGGCTTATTCTGTTTTGTGGGCTTATTCTGTTTTGTGGGCTTATTCTGTTTTGTGGGCTTGACTGAGTACATAACATAGGTTGCAAAAGAACCAAGCTGAAATCCTTGTTCCTCCCCAAGTGTGTGTGTGTGTGTGGGGGGGGGGAAGCATAAAAGCATTTAAAGTGTGACTTTTAGGTATTTAATTTTAATCCTTAAAACCAGCAGCACATTAGCTCTCCGGGCATCTCAAGTTCAAAAGTCACTTTCCTAGGACACTCCAGTTTTTTTGCTGCAGATACCCAAAAATATGCCAGTCTGGGAATCACTTGGCTTCTCAGTCTGTGCCAAATTCCTGGTATGGCTGTCCCTAAGCCAGGGAAGGGTCAAAATGCAGTGTGTGCACTCCTGCTGCAGTTTTTGGGCCTGACTTAGCTAAAATCAGTGGCTGTCTTCCAGCTGAGTCTGAACTGAATCTCAATCCTCACTTCAGCCCGGGGGAAGTCAGACTTGCATCTTTCAATAAAGAAATGAAGGTGTGAAAGGCTCGCTCGAGATTTCTGCTCTCACACACACGCTTTCCCACTGAGCTGAAAAATACTTTTGCTTCCAAGGAAAAGGAAGCAAAATACAGTTGCCATAAGTGATGTGTGTAGCATTTGCAGAGATGATAGAGGGAGCTGAGGAGTGTTCTCATCTCACACCATAGAGGGAGGCAGAAAGACTTCTGTGCTGTGACAGACTCTGACATGTTCTGTTCCACACATGGCTTTCAAAACATTGAAAAAGAAAAAAAATACATGAGAAACCCATGAGACTCGTGAAATGCAGAATTCCCTTAACTGTGATACTCCTTTAAGTCTTGCCCTTGGAAATTCATAACAAACTTGTATAAGGAGTCATTAGTTTATCAGAAGTTAGTTAGTTCACAGTCTAGTAACTAAGAGAAATCATTGGGTAAACCGAGCTTCTATGCTTTTCAGAAGCCACAGAAAATAAAATCACTTCTCATAAACAATTCAGCAAGAACAGAACATTTTCCTTTTGCCTCAAGTTACCAACTGAACAAAACCACACCTTGTGACTTTTTGAACACATCCCTCAATTCTGGTGTTTGCCTTAAGAAAACAAGAGATAAGGTGCATGTATATTTTTCAGAAGCTGAATCTTGTTATCATTTTTATAAGGTCACATACAGAACACAGGAAATTGAAAACCCTCTGGAGGAAAAGCACTGTTGCAGAAGAGCTGATTCTCACGTAGGGTTTGGGGTTTTTTTCCATTTTGGAATTGATTTGACTTTCTTCTAATACTTTATTCTTGAAAATATAACCTTTTTCTTTAGAGTTCTTAAGGTTTGAATTGCATGATATCTTACAAACCATACTTAGATTTGTTTCATCTGTTGTTCAAATTCAAATAGAGAAAATGTTATCTGGCCCTGAGCCCTATAATGCCTCTGATACAAAATATCTTCATTTCTAAAACTGGATGTGTTTAGGGTTATAATTTTCTCCAAAGTTCATTGAAAGCCAAAGAATATTTTAGTATTTTTGGCTTAGCTTTATTGTTTCACTGCTTTTTTCCCCTTCACTACATCAAAAATTACTCTCTGCTGTGATAGAACTTCAGTTTTCTGCAAAATGGGTTTGCTATTTATATTCTGCAACACTATTTACATTCATTTATAATCATTGAGTAGATTTGATAAGTGTCTTTCACTTACAATCAAGAACCAGGCATTTTCCCCAGAATAGTAATAGCTGCTTGGATATTTTTGCTAGTCATTTCAGTCATATTATTGGAACTAACAAAGATAAACTCATGACCCTAATGTATTTGAACATGTATTAGTTACCAGAGACATGAGAACACACGGTTTGTGAAGCAAAACAAATTAGACAAATAAATATCAATAATTAAACACCTTTAACTTTCAATGGAGTGCTTACTTTTCCTTTTACTTTTATAAATATAAATTAACTTCTTTTTAGAATGGGATATAATCTTTTCATCTTGGGAACAGGTCTGAGAGTGATATCTGATATCATTTTCCAACACCTAAAGAGAGTGTAGGGAACTGAGCACATCCTATATCCCTTTCAAACAACACTGGAAAATAACTCTACCTAATTAAATGTCCATTTCTTGCCCTCTCCATAGTTCTGTACAAGGAGTGTGAACAAACAAAAAGGGTATTTATAATGGATGATAAAGTTATGATCAATACTCATGTAAAATTTAGCATCTGATTTAAAACATTTTGATAGAATGCAAAAAAGGTGAATAATACATGAAGTTCTTCCTCCATGGTGCTGCTTCGCACCCTCAAAGATGTAAAGGGTGATAATTTAAAACATATAAGACCAACAAGCACTGAAAAATATTTTAGCCTTAAAGAGTTCACATAAAGTGAGAAACCAGCTACCTCAGCAGCAGAGTTAAAAGGAATTGAACCCCACCCCACCCCGCCTTCCAGAAGGAAAACTGGTGATGCTCTTCCATGAGAAACCTTTGGCAGGAGTGGTTTAAAATATATAGCAGGGGGACAGGCAGCACTGAGCACAGTAATCCTGTTATCCTGAAGGCTCTGAAATTATTAATGAGCTGCAGGACTCAGTCTTTTATTGAATTAATTATAATTAATCAAATTTGCCTGACTGCAATGAAAGGCAACCAATAGCTTGATGGGCACAGTTGTTTATCACTCTAAGGTGCTGATTCTTGGCTTTTCCAGTCCTTTGGGACATTCATCTGACCCAATCCCTGCCAACTAATCATTAGATGTCTATTTTTAAGTATTTGTAGGTCTTTTTCCTAGCTAGTGAAGAGACACAAATCTCTCTAGAAGCCACTTATTTTCTCTGTATTATATTTTTAATTTTGGATCCTTTGAGGTGATTTATATTCTGGATGTTCATCTGTTCTATATCAGACATTGAGAGTGAGCTTAGACAACTGTCTCAAAGTAGTTTAGATACTTTTTATTAGGTGAGGTAATACAAGTGAAGAGTGTTAGAGATCTGGAAAGCAAACTGGATTTGTTGAGCTACTTTAAATACAAACTTTTTCTCACACTTGAATTTAAAAATAAACTGCATTCTATACAAACCCCACCATGTTCATACTGGAATTGTATAATTCCAGTAATTTCTCAGTCCTTTATAAATATCAATCATTTGAAATATGTAGGAAGTAGAAATAAAACAAGTGAGACAATAAGGGACCTAGTCTTGATTTAGACTTGAGAGAGCTACTTAAACCAGTCACAGAGACTGTGTCAGAAAATATATCCTGTAAGTGGTTTTCAGGTTAGACAGAATAAGTTCATTTTATCCTTTCAATATAATACTATTTCTTCCAATAATGATAGCTGTGGCAATTTTTATCTTCCATCCTGTTATTGAAGGAGGATTAAGATATTTCTAATATCGTACAACTACTCTTTGGGAAAGAGTGATGGTTATTAAAAAAAAGTGCTCTAAAATTAGATCATTCAAAGGTGTCAGGATTCATGTCCAACAGACAAGCTTAGCAGGGAATGACTGGGGGCTACAGAGCTACTACTGCTCTAGACATCTCTTCAGATGGAAGCAATTTCCTTGGAGAAGAGAAAAAAACCCTAATTGTGGCACAAAAATACCAAAGAATATTGACCTTCAGCTCTCTGTCAGGCTTGGTTGATTGGATGAATATAGTCAAGGCAAGGTTTAACTATATCCTACAATCCATTTTACTTACCACGAGAAAACTGTGAGACTGGTAACTCTTTCACCAAATTTTGCAGTTGTAATCAAAGATAGTTATTTTGTTGTTTTTTTTTAATATGGAAATGAAGTGGACTATGTTGGAGGGTTATTGATCTAGCACTTAAAATAGTGCTTTATAAAAAGGCTACCAGATTTCAAACAATGTCATGTAAAAAGTACTGAAGGGCTTTCCTGCACAGGTATAATGGGCAAAGAGTAACAGTAACTTAGAGACACTACTTCAATTTTTATTCTAGAGCTTTGAGACACAGTATGGGAGGTTCTGTTCTATTCTACACAACCACCTCAGCAAACGAGAAAATGAGAGGTAGATCAAAGCTGATTTAGGAAACTAATATTTTGTTGAACAAATATGAACATGCACCATTATGTCTCCTACAATAAAAGTCATGTAAAGAGGAAAAAAAAGGTAGGAAGAGTAACCAGTATGTAATACATAAGGATAATTTTCCACAAATTCTTAGCTAGTCTTGACTTTCTGAAAACTGCAACCTTTTGTCATGAACTCATGGTTTCAATCTCTGCTTTATTCTTGCATTTTGTCCCAAGTTCCAGTTAATACCAGGGACCAGAGAGTTGCTCCCTCTCCCACTTCACTTTTCCTCAGACCTGTTCTGTGATTTTTAGCATTGCTCTGCCAATTTTTGCCATTAAACCTCAAAAACTAAAGTAGACCCAAACAGAGACAAAATAGTTGTCTTCCTGTTCTCCAAGATATTTCATCTCATTTCCTTGGGACCATTTTGTTTGAATCTCTGCCTCTTTGCTACTAAAACACTGGTTTTACTTCACTTTCCTTTGGTAATTGTTGGGATTACTCCTGATAATATTTCTTTAGCATTAGACTTGTGTACTTGTGGCTCTAGTATATCACTCTCCACCCTAGAACCTGTGATGTATTTATTGTATTGGCACTTCTCATGTATGAACTGGGAAAACTATGTTTTCCACCATGAAGTTCTCACTAAGCTTTATTTATTAACTTATCTAGCTCTAGTTCCAGGAGGCTGAAATCCTTTCTTCTTTGTATTCATTACAATAGGTTTCAGTCCTGGAATGTTTTTTTTTCCTTTTTTTAAAAAAAGTCTTTTTTTAATCCATATCTACTCTTGCAGAATACAAAGTGTGGGGGACTTACATTTACAATTCTGATTCACTCTTTGCATGCAAGTGGGTGTGTGTATGTGTATATAGTGGTTCCTTATTTTCATGTTTGTTCTTTGTTCCTTACAGATTTATTGTGTTAAAATGAAAGCTTGTGCATCTTACTGAAATTGGATAACATTACAATGACCTAAAAACTAAGTTGCTTAGTACTTGAAATGCTAAATAAATGGCATTTGTGTGGCTGCAGTGAATGCTGAGGGAAGTCTGACAGGGCCACCATTCACTTTTCATTACTGTAAATCATTGCTTGAAAAACTGCTGAGAAATTTAATTGTCTTCTGGAAGCTGAGAGGTACATCTTATAAGGGTGACAATGACAAGGTTGTTGTCAGCACACATGGAAAGCACATTTGGAAGAATGTACTTCATCTAAGTACAGAATGTAAAACTGTTGCCTTTTCCGTGGTTCATAAGCTAAATAAGAGAGTTGGGAGCATTCCTGTCATGTCCCCTTTCTAAGCTGAAAGTCAATAGTAGGGAGAAAGATGTGTGTGAACAGCTTAGTTTGGTTGCTAAATAAAGAATCCTATGGCCATTATCAGATGCTTTTCATAAACTCAATTTGATTGCATGAGGATGTGAAGGGAGGGGTTTCTTGGTGTCTCAAGGTCGGTGTTTGTGATGTTTAACTCCTTTTGGCTGAGCATTGAAATGCCCATTTTCTTACAAAACTTGCCTCCATGAGAGGGTTTGAGCAGGTGTTTGTAGTTGGGTTGAAGACACTCAGCTGAGTGAATATTGTTGTGATGTTGTAAACCCAGTGGAATTGCAATCAATTCCTAGTGAGGTACAATTCTCTTTGAGCTTAGAGTCTTCAGCAAGGACTCGGGACTGGACTCTTCACTAATATTGGTATTATGATATTATATCTGGACCTTCTCTCTCTCCTGCCTCAAAACAGCACCAGTGTGACTAATACAGTACCCCACTATGCAGTTTATATTTATAATAACTTGCAAGCAATCGCATTAAAAAAAAATAAAACAACTCCCCCCATCTGGTCACGCACAATGTGCTAATCACAGAAGAACACCCAGAAATGCACAGAAATTTCTGTTTCATGAGCACAGAATAATAGAATATCAATAGTCACAGCATAAATATGTGCATAATGATGTTTTATCTTTTGTATACAGCAAGGCTTCACTCATTATCTCCTCACAAACTTTTTTGATGATACAGTCTGACTAATGGATTTCTCTAGCAGTGCAGCAGTATATTTGCATGCAGAAGTGTGTGTACGTTACAGAAAGAAAATCTCTCAGCCTTTTTCAAACGCAACACAGATTCCCTTCAGTTCGCTAGGAGAAGCTAACTCAGGTTTAATAAACACTTAGACACCAGAGCACTGGGTTCAGTGTAAGTTCTATGCAGCTGCAGCCTGAAATATTTATAGCTTATTTTCAGAATTTCCCCCACATTTATATACCTGCTATTTCAAAGGTGTTTGCATTTACAAAGAAAGCAGCACTACCTGTGTTGAAGATATACTCAAAACATAAAAGAATAAATTTCCCAAGCTGACTCCAGAAATATGACTGGCAGAAGAACAAGCACATTCTGGAAAGCTAAAAAGAGGCAAATTTTCATGGAACTACTCAAGAAGTAAAATGAGTGACTGGAACTATATTTTTAAAGAGGCAATCTTTGCAAGTTTTCTTAGCTCCAAGTGAAATAGCAGAATAGTAGTGGTTTGCAGGATAAGGGTACATATAATTTGTTTCTTTAAAAACAGAGATATTTTCTATCTGGTAGATGTGGCGCAGATAAATTGAAAATATGAATCCATGCTAAGACTTTCTCACATGTAAAATTTTAGAAATTAGATGTTGAAATTTGCAATGCTAATTTGGACAAAGATATGATTCAAAAGGAATTTTTGCTCAGAAAAACAAAAGGGCAAAATTTACCCTCTCCTGTCTTTCATTCACGAAAAATTTGCTCTGTAAACACTTTCTGGTTGTGATGGAATCAACACAAGATTGGAACTATAATAATATACAATTATATAAAGAAAAAATAAGTAAAGAAGTGCTCAGGACCCATTAACAGCAGCCCATCAATATCTCTTGTTTTACCAACTGATCCAAACCAGCTAAATCAGATGGAATGGAGTTCATGGAGGTGGAGAGCAACGGCAATGAGCTGGTCTCTGAAAACCAGCAACACCAGGATACCAGTTCTGATGAGCAGAGGGAGTTTGAGGAGGAAGGAGAAGAGGATGAGGTGTAAAGTTGAGATGGGTAGGAGTTAAATATACTCTGAGCAGGCAGGTATTTGAACTTATGCTAAACAGAGGGAAAATACTTTGCATAAACATCTACTTGTACTTATTTGATGAGTTTGAATTGAACTGTTTTGTCACAGTACAGTAATGAGAATCCCCAGAAAAATTAAATATTTTGCTTTATAAGACAGTTGTGACAAAATCACCAAGTCTACTTTTACATCTCCATGTATAATGTACGATGAACTGCACTCACTACATTTAATATACATTACATTTTAAAAGGAATTCTAGAGTGTTTATGGAATTGCAGCTTCTTATTAATCAAATTTGTTTGTTAATCCCCTTTCACTAAGCAGTATTTGTTAAACAAGTGAGCATGGCAGCATCAAACATAAAAGCTCCTTTAAAAAAAGTGAATACTTTCAAAACAAAATTTGATTTAATAAGAGAGAGCTTCATGAATCTGTCAGGACATTTACTGTGTAATCAGAATTCCAAGCTAACGGAAGTAGGAACTAAAATTTAAAATAAAGAATGAAATAAAAATTTCATAAATAATATTTTACAAGATGTGAACTTCAACTACTTGGTCCTGACTATTTCTTTTATAGCTATTTACTTAGGCTTAGAGATATGCCCCACAAAAGTAAGTGTTTCCACAACTACTGTTCCTGAGAATTAAATTTTAAAGTATCCTATTACTGATGGGAAAGTCTGGGGAACAAGGAAGCTTTTAAATAATGGTAAAAAAATCGAGATTTATAATAAACAAAGATGTAGATAACATGTTCAAAGATGTAGATAACATGTTCAAAGATGTAGATAACAGTGCCTGGCCAAAGAAACAGCTCCTGCATTGGGGTCTTTCAAGTTACTGCTGGTATAAAATAGTCTGTTCTCACCAATATCTGATCTCCACTCAGATGTGGCCAGAGAGGCTCAGACCATGCAGAACTCACAGAGTTCTGTTATTCCATGAGGGAGGTGTGATTTGAATGTCCCAGGAATGAAGGACAGGGAAAGCCTGTCAGCTCTGCAGGAAGCTCAGAACAACCCTCAGTAGAAGGTAAAACTGCCTTCAGTGCCTGAGCAATGAGGTTTCCAGAGCAAACTTCCATGGGCAAATGACACATGAGGGAAAGGCCTTTCAAGGACTCCTTGTGCTGGGGGACCTTTTACAATCCTTTCTTTCCCTGCTCTCCTCTTGCAGGGAAGAGCTCTGGCTGGGGAACAAGTTGAACAAAAGCAAGAGGCTTCAGAGAGCTCTGACTTTCCTCTCAAATCTCTTCTGCTCTGCATTTCCTTTGTTCTTCCATTCATCCTACTCCCTTTCTCCCCTTGAGGGAGGAGCAACAAGCTGTAGGAACAGATGTTTCTAATTTCATTAGACACTTCACACTGATACTCCAACTTTCCTTCCCAGTTAAGCAATGAGAAGGCTCAGTGCATCTCTCAGGAATAGCACAATTCTCAAGAGGGGCTAATACATGTATATTTAACATTCCAAATCTTTAGTATGTCTACAGCAAATCATAAATAGAAAAATCAGTGCCAAAGATTACTTATTAAGTATGTTATTAAGAACATGTAGTTAAGTAATGTGTTTAAGCATTCTTCTTAAAAAAAAAACAAACAACCAGCTGAAACTCAGTGTATGGAACCTATATGCAAAACACTCATAAGGTTTCAAAATCTTTTTCCAAACAAATGCCTAGAAATTTTTTTAGTGGATTTTCTAAAGTATTAGGTATAAAAGAAGTCCAACCCATGGATCCCCTTTTCCCCCCCATAACTTATCTTTCTTCGCCTATTTCTTTATCCTTTTTGATCCCAATTAGTGAATTTTTCTAAGACTTGTTAATCCAGAAAAACACACAAAACAAAACAAAATACACATCTTAACTTACTGAATTCACTCAACTAGAAATTTCCGGGTTTACAAGACAAAAGCAAATACAAAAATAAGTTTTCTGTTTTCCTGGAGGACTTAGTCTATCCTGTGCTGTGACATTACAGCACAAACACACCAAAATTCTGCTCCTGGTTACTCAGCCCTGACAGACAACAGTCACCAGATTTAAGAAGCCTTTTGAAAAAAATATGGCTTTACTAAATTAGAGTCTTAAAAGCTGAGGAAATTCCCATTTTCTTATAAATCAAGCTTTCTACAGCAGAGTATCTTTCCTTAATTTTAAATGGGAATAAGAGCTCACTGTCTAGAATTTAAAAAACAACAAAAAAAAAGTACCTGAAAAAGGAGCACTGGAAATTTCCTTGCCTGTGTTGCAGCTACAGGATGGACTTCCCTCCGTGAGGGGGTTTCAGCAGGTGTTTGTAATTGGGTTGAAGACACTCAGCTGGGCGAATATTGTTGTGATGTTGTAGAACCAGTGGAATTGCAATCACTGAAACTGGATGAGTCTGGAGCTCCCAGAAACTTCAGTTTAATAATTTCTGCAATTAACATAATAATTTCAAATTAAGAAGCATAAAAGTGATATTAAACTGGCATTATATGTGACCCAATAAAATTTTTTAAAAAAACAACCCTGCATGGACCTACTTTTAATATAGTCAATAATATAATAGATTTCTTCAAAAACTTCACTAAGCCATCTAGACTCCCTAGCTGACTTAATTGCTGGAGCAGCTGGGTAGGAAGGTTATTAGAAGATTATCTAAAGTTTTCTCTTTTTTCTTTTTTTCTTTCTTTTTTAACCTAAAATTTTCTAACTCTAAGAATGAATTGAGATAGTGGAATGATTTTTACTTCTTTGATGATACATCTAAATGAAAAGGAAGAATATCCTAAAAATAAAATAAAATGCCTTGCCAGCCATCTACAAATTGCTGTAAGCATGTAGTGAGCTTTCCTCTCTAAACTGAAAGATTTAGTTTAACGGTTTGAATTTTAAAGCACCAGATCTCAGGGTAAAATCACTTATGAGAGGAATAATCTGGATCCCTTCTGACAAGGAATGAACAGTACAGAGACAGAACATGGTACCATGTCCCAAAGGGCTGACAAACTTATTCACTGTATATTTCTTTCTTTACTTTTATTCTATTGAGAATTGTGGTTTCCAAATAATTTATCTTAAAAGACATGTTAAAAAAAGAAAGAAAAAAAATAATATAATAAAGTCTTTCTAAAAATCTCAAAAAAGCCACATAATTTTTATCTTGTGTTCAGTACTTTTTGTATGTCAGAGCAAAGCAATGGAGCACATCCTGTGGATAAAAACAACAATGTGAATAAAACATCTTGAATATGAGAAAAGGCCACTCAGCCTAAAGAGAATTGGCCTTCATAAAGCACATGCTCCCCCAGGATGGTGGTTAATTGCTTCCTGAATGACTCTTCCCAACATCCTTACCCACTGCACCCTTCAAAGTGTGCTTTTATATATAGTGAACAGGCAGGCTTTAGATGTTCTGAAATTATCTTGCTTTACCTTCGATTTATACCCACATTCCAATAGTTCTTGTTGTGGTTACAAAGGTAAAGAGTGTTGATTATACAGACACTACTTAGGCTTTAATAAACTTCAATTGTCTTTATTTTCTCTCCAGCTCTATTGAAAGTTCACACTGCCATTATTTTTTTCCATATGTTTTACCCACCTACTGGACTAATTCAACCAAGTGCTCTTTTCTGTGGTCATTCTGTGCCTTCAGCTCCCCATGGGTGCTGCTGGAAAAATCAATTGGAGTATTCCCACTGTCTGAAAGCACAGTAAGGAATTAGGGATTGTATTTAGTGTCCTCTAGACTGAGTGCCTCCCGGATCATACCACTGAAATGCAGTTAAATCATGAGGCTTAGCAGATATATTACCACAAGAAAAGAAGCTGGAACATTTTCCCATCTTCGTGGCATAAATTACAAGTATGTGTAAGCACATACTTGGGTAGCTTCTTACTTACTTTATAATAACTCATTTGTAGAGCTAAGTCTAAAATGGTCATAACATTACACATACATAGAAGGGAGATACATAAAATTACTTTTGCCTATCTACTTCAGCTGGGAATTTCATGCCAATCTACTGCTAGCCAATATCCTTCCACAGATTTCATTTGTAGTAAAGTGCATCTTATATTTCCACAGCTGCAATAAATTGGTTTTGTCCAAACCATTTTCTATATCTTTAAACTCTCCCTAAACATCCCAACCAACTACATCTGTGGTTTTTCTTTGCAATTTGGAAAAAAAAAAAAAATCTGAGTAACAGTTTGAACTAAAAAAAGTACTGAATTTTAATCTAAACAGGTGTTTTTTGAATTATAAACTGTGAAAGAAAACTTAGCAATGTAATTAAATCCAAATTATCCAATTTCATGCCTATTAATACTATGAAGTCGAATTGTTTCTTAATCTACTTTGAAGGGTTGTTTTGATATTCAAATTGCCACTACAGAAAAAATGTGGGTGTTTAGCAAGATATCAAGTGGACTTCTGCTGAGCTACTGAAATTCACAGTCATCCAGTTATTGTGGATGTGGAATACTCAGCATTTTGCAGGGAGCTTAGATTGCTGAAAGTATTTCTCAGCTGATGAGATTTTAATGAAAATAATAAATATTTAGAACACATATATATAGAGAGAATATATATATATAGAGAGAGAAAGATTTCTTTTAAATATAGCTCAGTAAATAAATGCATTATTTGACAACAGAAAAGTTCATATTATGTGTGTAGATTTTGAAAGTCAGACATGTTGATAACAGCAATACTCATTGGAACGATTTATGAATAGCAGTCAGACTGTAGAAGTCCTGAATGCAAGTTTGGTCACATTTTTAACTGTAAATTTTATGTTTTTTTTTTAAAAAAAAATGGCTTGAGAGAGAGTAACTAGATCAAATTTGCTACTATGGATGTGGGGAAGGTCAGACAGAAGATTTCATGACATTAAACTCTTTAATATTAAATATAATGCGGTGACATATTCCACCTGTGCCATCACAAGCATCCAAGGTACCAAAGGATGATGTGCAGTAAACAGGAACTCTGACCTCCTTTTATCCCCAGTTATCCCTTAAATTGTTAAATTATCAAATTGTTCACTTTCAAACACCTTGAAAATTCGGTATAATAAACAAATTTATTTATACTTACAGTGCACACCACTCGTACTGATCTGGTGATAGCTTTACATAAATACCTCAACATGAGCACAGATTTTCTCTGTGCAGGAAACTCTATACGTGTTACAAAAGCCTGGCATACTAATTTGAATTCTTAAAATCTGATTTGTTTGTCCTAAAGGGGAAACCATTTTTCAGTTGTAAAATGGTCATCTACAAATGAAGACATTGCAAGCATGAGATCCATCATCTTAGTAAACTACATGCACCCGAGGTCAACTTCAGAGTTAGTTTAAGAAGATTTGCAACTTGAGATAAGTGCAACATCCCTTATCTGAAGGTTATATCCAGTACTTTTATTAAATAATCTAGTCAACTCAGCAGATCCTAAAAGGTAAGCCAAAATCCACATTCTCAACTGAGGTATATATTAGGAAAGAAAACATCTTTCCCTGAATAATTTGAATTTTGTTCTTCATTTTTCAAGCCCTGCATGTTATTCAAATTCTATTTATCCTGAGAATATCCATGTAAGTAAGTAAAATATAAATGGTTAATTTCTTGTGCTGCCTTTTCATAGCTGCATCACAGTTGACAGTACTGGGGAACCACAAGACTGGAGCAGATGATCAAGTAGGAAAAATAAAGATTTATTACTTCAACCAAAGTTAGAGTTACAGGGTTAAAAAGAGGATAATGAAGTGTGACAAGAGCCACACAGTGAAGGAAAAAGTTTCATGGTAAGTTTGCATAATACTCTGAAAGTGCCACTACTTTTCATATTTCATTGCTAAATTTATGTTCATTTAGGCTTAACCTGGAATAATCACATGCAATTACTGTGAGTCCACTTCTGCCATTCACAGTGACACAAAGGGCACCTTTTGCCCACCACAAGACATGTGACTGAAAGCAGAAAGCAAACTCAAATTCAAGTCATACCTTTGCCCCTCCCCAGCTCTGTGAAGATCATCTGCAGCAACAAATTTTACATAGAGAGGGAAATCAGAGCATTTGATCCTGGTGCTGTCTAGAACAGTTCTTCTGATGCACAAATTCTCAGAGGAAAAACAACTTACTTCTGATTTATAACTCGATATCAATGTGCTTCTGATTTACACCTATATCAAAAGCAATCATAATCCACGTTCTTTGAAATCACCTTGCCTGATAACCAGAAAAAAAACCCCTCAGTAGCACGAGCACTGCCACAGGAGAAACCATCATGGACAGGAAATTAAACAGTGACAGAGGGACGCACCACTGTTGTCAGGGTAGACTTAATAGTTCCCTAATTGTTACTCCATTCCACTGGCAATTAATCCACCACCATTGACATAATTTATAGCATCTGGACTATTTAACTCCTTCTATGAGTTATAGAGACAGCCCAGCACCGTTGTACATAAACTAGATTAAGATTTACCTCTGTATTATCTTTCTGATTTTTGACTGCTACAAAGAGTCTAAAATACTGTCCCTGTGATTCTAAGATGCTTAGTAGGTTTGGAAATCACCCAGGTGCTGTTGAATTAAATGGGAGCTCTGCACTTGTACACATTTCCACAGGGGCACTTAGGAACTTCTATAAAATATTTTGAAAGGAAACAAGAAGGAAACAAGATGCCTAAAGCCTTGTTTAAATCAGTTGTGGGCATCTTTCATATTTGTAGGCTCCCAACTATATCAAAACAGTCTGGTAAAATTTACTGGTTCATGAACAATATTCACACCTTATATGAGGTGTATTATTTCAAATTTCATATCCCTGTGAAGTGTATTGGGAGTGGGAAGACCTTCAGGTAACCTTGACTAGACACAGGTTTGCACATTATATGCAAACCCCACCTGGAGAAGTGAGGGTGCAGCTGAATCTCTGTGGTGAATCACAAGGACAGGAGCCCCTCTCTTGATTCATCCCCAGAGCAGTTTGCAGCACTCTCCACATTTCATCTTCCTTACCTCAACCCGAAGGTTTAATGGCTTTACACGACCTATGTTTCAACAAAAAAAAAAAAAAAAAAAAGAAGCTTCTGAGAAAAAAAAACAAGTGAAGATCTACAGCATATTGTCTTGTACAAGATAAATTTCATGGAGCTTAGCAGAATTACAGCACTGCAGAGACCAAGGGAACATATTCAAATGTATTGCAGGTTATGTTATAAAAAAGCTAGATTTAAAATTCTTCAGTGATGAGACTGTTCCTACTTACCGAATAGCAGCTGCTCTAAATTAATCTATATTGATTAAATTTCCTCTTGCTCCACAAAAAAAAAAAAAAAAAAAAAAAAAAAAAGCTTTTAATTTAGTACATCGCTGGAACATCTCAATTGAAACAATTGCAAGATGAAAGCAACCACATGATGTCAGCAAACATTATCACCTCCCTAAATCACACCGAAATTAGTCTTTTAGAAACCCAAAGGTTATCTCTCCATCACTTCCTCTGGTGGCTTTTGATATTCTCTGATCTATGTTTCCAAAGCAAAGTCTATTTTCAGTGTTGTCATCCCTGCAATACACAGCCTGCCTGGTCCACTTTTTATCTTATCCATTTCCAACACCCTGTTCTTCTTCGGTTTCCTTTTCTTAAGGTTCAAAAGAACTCACCAGATGAGTTGTGCCCATCATAAATAATGAAAAGAATTATTCAGGATACAATCACAGAACACACTGCAGGTAAATGATGGATCTTCCTGCACACCCTCTGAGCTGGAAATAGGTCTAACGTGCTACAGAGACTGAGCAAGGACTTCTGAGTTTGAGCTAATACAGCCAGACACTCAGCATGCAGGGACTATTTGCATCTCCAGGCTAAGCTGTTGGATAAAACACCCAGGAAAATGACTCTAAGAGTAGATATATTTTATTTTTAGAAGATATTTTAACAGCTCAAACAGAAAGTGCATCAGAAGCAGGAATTATTTTGACTGTACCAGGATGAAAATCTAACAGGCAGTTGCTTATATATTCAACTATAGTTTATACTTCTGATGGCTTTAAAAAGGTCTTTTGAACTTGTTGTGTCTGATGTTTAAAGAGGACTGATCACCTGAATAAAGCAAGGGATTTGGCTACTTATTTCTTAGGCCCTCAGAACAGTATTGCACCAAAATGAGTCTTCATCGTACAAAGCTGAGATATTTTCATATAGAATTGCATTATCCTCTTTTTATAGTCACATTCATATGCTTTTGTTTACACAAAATATAGCACTCTGAAATTAAAAATGTTGATTATTCCTGTTTTACATTCAGATGTTCTTAATGGGTTTTTTTGCAGTATCTTCGGTGAGTTGATTTATATATTCTGAGTGTGCTCTCTGTCTCAGAGAAAATGAAATAAATAAACAAATAGACTTGCAGAATTCTCTTTTTATGGCTTTGTGCTTTTATTTGTTCATATTTTGTTGAGTATAATTCTGTATATCTGACACCAAACTCTACTTGATGGCTCTTTGAAGCTTTAATTGTCAGGTTTTTTCTCTCCAGTTTTTCTATGCTTCATATACAGTTCATTTTTCTAAAACAGTAACTCCCACTTGCTGAATTTAATATTGTTTTCTAGAAACATAAAATCATGTCCCAGTTACCCCCTTTCAACACTATACAGTGCTATTTTCCTATCATCTGTAATAAAACAGTGAGAGATAACACATAAATAACGATATTAACACTAAACATGTTCATTAAGTGCCTCATTTTGAAAATGTGTTACAGCTGGCCACTTATACTTGGCTGGAAATCAAATAATACAGGACAAGCAGGAAATAAAGAGCTGACTCTGATGTGATTCTGGGATAAATTATGCCAGGCTAATCCATGGACTATTTACACGACTGAGATGAGTGAGACAAAGTCCTCGCTCACTGAACTCGACCCCAGTGGAGCCAAAGCCTCATTCCTGGTGCATAAGGCAGGTTCATAGTGCAGACTACTGAAAATATTATGAAAAGTGACACAATTGGTGCAGAACTGAATGGTCAAAACAGGAGAACAGCAGCATTTTTAGGACATGTTGTGATAGCTGCCACATCTGGGTTATATAATGTCGGGTATCGCTTTTCTTTCGGCTGAATTTTCTACCTGAAGTCAAGTGCTGACAAGAACTCATTCATTTTAGTCCTGCACTGTCACTTGAGCTGTTGGAGCAGCAGTGAAAATAACTCCATACTGTGGCAATTTGTAACTTATTTACCTAAGACTTCACAGCTCAGTGCATTATTTTTGTTTGAAAACTAAGAAAGCTTAGCAGTGATTTTCCAATCTAGGAGACCTCTGGTAGAATAAGAATGTTTAACGAAGAAGATAAATTCCAGAGAGACAAGTGGAGGAAAAATTATCTAAGGTTTCCAAGCCTGCATTGTAATATTTCATTTGCTTATTTCTGACTTTTTTTGCTGTTACAATACAGTCAATACTGTTCTTACATCACCTATTTCAACCAGCTGTTTTTCTAATCCCAGTCTATGCTTTTTTTCTAAACATGCAATTCTATGTTCTCACTTCTACTTTTCAGATTATAGTCCTGTTGTTCCTCCTTGGGCCAGTTATTAGTTAATTTGAATAATTTATTAATTACTTTGTTCTTTCAGAAAGTAACATAGTTCCAGCGTAGGAGCAGAACTTAAACTCTGAACCTAAAGCATCAGATCCAGGATATTCCTTACAATTTGGCCTTTATTCACTATATACTTCCATCTAATTGATGTTTCCATGGGTCTACATTTATTTATAGCTTTCATGTGTTGCATAATTAGTAAGTTGGGGCCTCATTTTTTATTTATCTTACTCTAATTTTAGTATGATTTACTTCATTGGCATCAATGGTGTTACTTCCTCCCATATCAATATTAGACTCTGTATTATTAATACCTATATAAATATTGCAAGGATTATTTAATGCATCCAGGATTGATTTCAGATCTGTGCTTCTCATTTGCATGAGAGAAAAATCACTCCTCAAGTGTTTTCAGCATCTCTGTTTTTATTGCTTTAAGGTGAAAATTCTTTGTTGCGTTTGTGAGTTTATTTCTCTCATTAAATTGATCATTAAATTAAAAAAAAAAAACAAGCTTCCTCAAAACTATATTTGTTAGTGGGATGAATTCACATAAACAATTTGTTTCATTAGCCATACCTGTTACTAGATGACTGGAGACATCAAAGAATCCAAATCAATTTCTTAAGCGATTCCACATCAGATCCTCTTTCATATTTAGTGTTTTATTAAATTAACAATCTGACAGCACAAAGCTGAGGGGTAAATTCAAATAACATACAAATGCTCCTGCAGTATGTAGCACTACCAATCTGTGTCTCCAGGGCTATGGCATTTTGTTTCCTGATTGTCTTTATTTACTGTATCTTTTTAGATATATAATCACACAACTGCAGGTCAGATCTGTTGGTTACAATACAAAGCTTTATCGATGTTATTATAGAAATTCTGCCCTAAAAATCACAGCATATAAATACACTTTTAATCTCTGCTGTGATGTTTGTACACAATTATCTTTCTTTTCTTTCATACCCCTAATTAGTTGCAGTTATCTTATATTCAGTAAGTAGACAAGTGATAATTAAAAGAATTCATAGACTGATTCTAATCTAACATTTGTCAGTTTTACACCAGGTTCCATCACTGACTTTTGCAGCATTAATTCATAACACCAAAATCAGGAATTTACTGCTTAATCTACATCACTATCTCCACTCACACATATCAGAAAGTTACAGATATTTCTTTGAACTAGAGAGATGTGAAATCATCTTCTCTGTTTTACAACATCATCATTGCTCAATTTGTTGTTCAATATTAATTATGCTGAACATAATTAATGAGCTTCTAGTGTGTTCAGGAGCAGATCCCCTCTGTGATGTCTGCTCCTGTAAATTATCCAGTGCCAGGAAATTCTGGCCAGCCTTGAGGTCAAGTACCATGGCCTCTTCTTAAAAATCTTTTTCCCTACCCCTCCACTAAGTATGATCATGTTCAAACTGCTTTTTGGAATCAACCTCTGGCCTGTGCTAATCCACCAAATTGTACACAGGAATTTTTTGAGACTCCTAGTGGTGCAGGTCACCACAGAGCCTGCTATTAGTGCCAGAGGAAGATAAACCTGACATGGTACAGGTTAGTTTATCAATGTAGATATAAGCTTAAAACCAAAAATTTAGGGGCAAAAACTCAATAGCAGTCACAAAAAGATGTCAGAAATAGTCTACATAAATGGAATTACACTGAATTAGTTCTACACCAGCCTTAAGGATGATACAATTACTTGTATTTTCCAGAAAACTGAGAACTTCCTTCCCACATTTATCCCTGAACTGATGACTGTGCAGTTAATATGTCCTTGGACCCTTCTGAACACCCTGGTACAAAGCAACAGTCAAAAATAAATTCAAAGTCACTTCTTTCTCAGGGGGAAGCTCATGCATTAAGACCCATGGAGCACACTGAAAAAGTTTCTCAGTTTACAAAGGTCCCATCTCTTTTCCTATCAATATTTCTGAGATCTATGGTTCTACTTGTCAAATTTCATCTTGGGATTGTGCCTTCCCACTCCACATTTCTGTTCTGTAGTCTTTTGGACACCGCTTTGTCTTCTGACTGCAAAATTCAAACCTCTTCTTTGGTTTAAAAAAAAAGAAACAAGAAAAAAGAGAAATAAGGTTGCTATTTTCCTCCCACCAGCACTGATTTAGCAAGTCATGAAGGTTATTTTTTCTCACCTTTGGAATAAGGCTGAATGACCAGAGATGAAGAAAAAGTCATTAATTCTTAAAGGCCAATCACCCTCTGGCAATTCCATCATTTATTGCTCTTCCTTATTTCTCTCTATTCTCTCTTTTGTGCAGCTTCCTCTCTTGCTTTTCCAACACCCTTCCTGTTCATTGTTTAGTTTATAGAAAAACTCCAAAAAAACCACTCATACAAAAGCTCTCTGGACTCAGTGCTCTTAGAGGTCTTTTCCAATATTAATGATTCTATGATTAATAATGCCAGCGTTTAGTTAAAGATTCCTGTTTATGCTAAGCCAGAAGGACACAGTTTTACTTCTTTCCTTTCCTGTCACTGCTGGCATTAACCCAGGATTACCACCCTCTGGATTTATGTAAGCAAGGGAAGCTTCCTTCAATTCTTCCTCCTTTCTTCCACACTAAAGAATATGGGATCAAAACCTTGCATTCCTCAACACTTCCATCCTAAGAAGAGCTGAAATGTCACAGGGCAACAGGCAGGATAGAACTTGTGGTTTCAGATGGGTGTTCACATTATCAGATTTATTAGGATTTTACAAGGCTCCAGCTGGGTCATCCATACTGAGATTAAATGGTTACAACACATTTAGTCTTTTTTTTTTGAAAGATAGTTTTGAACTTTGTTTAGTCCCATCACAGTTGACACAAACTCAGGTGCACCTGGGCTTGTAGGGTTTTTCCATAAGTAGGTGTTCAGCAACTTCCAAAGGGTTTGTGTCCTAGATTTGTGTTCTGATCCAATGGTACCACCTACTGTAGGAATTGCTTATACTCTTCACTCACAGAGGAATATTTTTAGGGTTCTGAGCTACTGATCAGACAAAACTCCTGTTCCAGGTCCCCATTGACTGCTGTGACAACTTCTGTACGTGGGAGCAAGACAAAGCCATTTCTAGGTAATTTTTGTACTTCATGCTTTCTAAAAGGAACAAATAATTCAAATTTCTTCCTGCTCTAAAAAAGTACACACAACCAGGCAATTACAACCCTTGGTTAAATAACCCACAAAAGGCAGTTTTGATTCTTAAGCAAATCTTAATATGAAAGCAGATACTAAAGGAAATTAGATATTTTCTTTAACAGAATTCCATTTAACATTTTCCCATTGGGGGGAAATGTCTCATAAATTGTCTCATTTATCATAAGACAATCCAAGTGTGCGAACTAAATTGATATATATTTTTACTTCTAATTTTTAATTCTAATTCAGTATCTTCTAATTATTAATTCTCACTGATGGACACTCTATTGTCAGTTCATAAACTTTTTATTGATATTAATATTCAATCAATAAAGTTTTAACAAATCAGTCCCAGCTCCTACTTAGCACTGTGAACAATTCCCAAGAACTTTTTAGATGTTAAATAAGTTACTGCAGCATAAAAAAATGTTTAGTGGCAAAATATTTAGTGTTTTTAACTCCCCTGTTACCCACTAACCATTACAAGTTTAAGAATTCAGACTAATAACTACAACATTCTGCTCATCCTGCATTTCCATAATAAGGCATTCAGTCCATATCTGTTCCCTGACAATGTACACGCAAACCTGCCATAACTGAAAAATACCTCATTTGTTCAACATGCCAAAGTGAACAAGAAGCTTTATAAAACCATTATCTAATTGTTATTGTTTAATCTATTAAAACTGCTCTATCAAGGTCCTTTTTTTTCCCCCTGCAAAAAGACACGTTGAAATACTGATACCTTGGTTACTTCTCAGTGGATTTGCTTTCAGTGAAACACTCAGCATTTCTTCTGTTATTAAAGAGTAATTTCTGAAACAGGAGGGACTATTAATTATGCATTTATTTTCTATCAGAATATGCATTTAACATTATTTTTTGGTAAAAAAGCAAAAACCGGCAGACGAATAACTCACAAATGACACTAATGAGCACTGGGAGATGGAGTGGAAAGGCTTTAAATGTGTCCCATTATTTAGCTGGATAATTAAGAGCACAGCTCTACCATGGCATTTTATTACAGAGATAGATAAGATCCCATCTTCCTGCAAGCAGGTGCTGTAATGAAGCAAAGAGTGATCATTTTTATGAGGTTCTCTTGGTCCAAAAAGGATTGCAAACCCATATTATGCCACCTTAATTTGAAAAGTAAGCACACAGGTCATGGGAAACAAAGGGAACAAAATACCATGTGTAAAACCACTTCCATTGCTGTTCAGTCAGGTTATCCCAGAGGAAAAAAAAGAACATTTGTTCTCCCATGCATCATGAAGAGTTTGGTTTCTCACAAATAATATGTGGTTTAAGTAACTCATATCAAATGGAACTCACTGTACACAAGTGGCATCAAAGTTCAATATAAACTGCAGGTCATACCAGATTATTTACAGTAAAAACAGGTTTTCTGCCATTTTGATTCATTATGAAGGTATAACCTTCCATAAATACTGCCACTAAACTTTTCCAACAGATCTGTAATCGTGTTATTCTTTTTATGGTTTTTTCATTAGCATTTCACATCAGATGTTGCAAAATACAGATAATCCCACATGATCATCTACAACAGATCCAGCATTAAATTGAGTGACTCGATATTTACAATGGTGTAATTGCAAGAAGGTTTTGTACTAATATTCACTGATTATTAACTTCAGGAGTACATACAGAACTCACAGGGCAGAAAACTACAATATTTGATTACCCAGACTACAAGCTGTGCTTCTTTCATCCACCATTGTTGAAAAAACATTCCAGTGAAACTGAGAAGCTGGATTTTTGGAGAGTGGGTGTTTTTATTTTGAGACGAAGATTAAAAGACACTTCAGGTTAAAATACATGAATGTAGATATGAAAGACTGTAATTTCTGTCTTTCAAATAAAATATCTTGGAGAAAGTTGTCCAAGAAAAGGAAAGCCTATGTGTCCAGAAAATTTTCCAATTCTTCTTTTACAAATAAGGAGTATTTTTTTTGTGCCATACAGATACCAAACCTATTCTTTCCCAGGTAGCCACTATCATCCCTTAGAATACACTAAAGTTTCAAGGTAATTCTTAGTAATTAATTAAAAATAGCCCTATATCAGATGACAGACACTAAACAATGTCCATAAGATTTATGCCAACAGTTTTAGAATTAAACAGAAATGAAAATGGTATCATCTGATTCCATCCCTGTGGAGGGAAAGCACTTTGAACCCTGATGGTGGCAACAATTTTACAAATCCTTTTGAGAAAGCAGAACCTGTACTTTTTATCAATTTATAGTTTTTGTGGCTTTTCCCTTCTTAGGCTGTGTTCTCTGGGGTCAGTAACTATTGATGGACAGCGAGAAAGATTGTGTAGGGTCCCAACATGAGCCAAGAACTGTAAAAATGGTTGGATATCATCAAACCCCAGAAAACTTCTGAACCTGGGAAGCACAAACTCAGAGGCTTGTGATAGATTCCTCTTTTCTTTTATTCACAGGAGTCTGAGATTCGTTACACTTGAAATCTGAGGAAGTTAGGTGGGGAGATGAAAAAAGGAGCCAGATACAGAACGAAAGGAGTGTGGAAATTGAAATTTAAAGCATAGCTAATGTCATTTGGCTGATTTTGCTGCAAACCTATGGGGGAAAGGAAAAAAAAAGAGTAAAGTTCTGCAGTATGTAAGACACAGCTTCTTGAGATGGTCTTGATTTTCTACTCCCCTGCATGGTGAATGCTCTGTAGTTGA
This sequence comes from Pipra filicauda, assembly GCF_003945595.2. Classification (NCBI taxonomy): domain Eukaryota; kingdom Metazoa; phylum Chordata; class Aves; order Passeriformes; family Pipridae; genus Pipra; species Pipra filicauda. Next base: position 92,837 of record NW_024104285.1, read on the forward strand.
AAGAGCTTGAAATTAATCATCTTTATATGGAGATTAAAGAAAAAGTGATGAAGCATGATAACCTACAACTTCTTTTACTTCTTTTTATAGCTGGGGGAATCTGCACCTTTACTACAAAGGATGGAGAGATGGGGGGAAGCTCCGGTGGATCAAACACCCTTTCATCTGTCATTTCAAACAAATATTATGGTGTCATATTTGCTCACTTCTTCCACTCACTGTAAATTATGGTTTCTGATTATCAGCTTAGTTTTTATTAATGTTCTACAGGAAAACGTGACTATTTCACATGTTCAATATCCGTGGCACTGAATTGGGATGGAAAAGACACAATGACTTTGTTAAGTGCAAAAAACTTTCAGTCATTATGAAACTGTTTTACACTTTATGCCCCTTTACAGACTTACCTTCTCAAAGTCATTTCACCATGACAGATGCTGCTCTAGGAGATACTGTAATAGAAGAATTTTAAACTTTTTTTCATTTTTTCCTGAGCAGAGGTTCACCTGCAGCCCATGGAGAGGCTGCAGAGGAGCAGTTGTTTCCCTGCAGCCCATGGAGTCTGTTTTGCCTGTGATGGCCACTGCTAAATACTCTCCTTGTCTTTATCTGAGCCCAGGAGGTACCGATTTTTCATTTTTTCCTGCTGTCCAGTTAAGGAGGGAGACTGGGAGGAGCTGGATGGGGGTCTGTCAGCTGCCCATGGTCAGCCCACCACACTCCTTTTCGTGACTGCCCTAGCAAACTGTTTCATCACCATAAATTCACATTTCTTTTAAACCATAACCTTATTTTTTAGTTGGTAGCTCCCAATAAGCTCTTGCTTTCAGCTGTTTAGCATCCTCACATTATGAGGAGAAGCTTTTACCCATTGAAGCTGAGAGATAACCCAGGATCAGAGGTCTTAGTACTGCTTTGTCACTAATTACACATAGAAATAATTATCTCCTATTTAAATGTTATGAAAATCACAAATACAAGTTTCTAACACCACAGACTTAGGGTGTGTTTTGGAGAACCTTGCACCCTTAACTGTTATTATAATATAAATTTAATGTGCCATGCCATTTGAAAGCTTGAAATTATAATAACTGAGGAGAAAATCCTGTTTATTTGCAGTTAATGTCTTGCTTCATACTTTATTGCACACTGACTTCTCTCTGTATCCATTAAACCTCTCATGAGCCACAGAGAAAACACCAATTTTTGTCTGCAGGGAATAAAATAGTCTAAAATTTTACACTTATTAAATTACTTCATATCCTACGTGGTCATTTATTCTTAAAGTAATAGTTAGCAATAATGACTTTGTACTAATAAACGTCTAATGATTGCTTGAGTCAGAAAAGTATCCAAATTATCCAGCTTTGGTAGTACAGTAAATTTGCTGGAAGGCATTAACTATTTAAAGCACCCAAACACGATACAAAACTGACTGCTGGTTTCTGCAATCCTTTTTTTTTTTTTAAGGCAAACTCCTTGCAGTAATTGGAGTGCACTGAATTTTCTAACCTTCCTATAAGAAGAATATTAGGGTTCTGAATTAGCCAGATTTGTGTAAATTACGGAGAATATTTTGCTATATAAATTGCACATAATTTATCAGATTGTTAAAGTGTTTAACCTTTTTTCATAATTGATAGTTTACATTCTTCCAGTTCTTCTATGATGATGTCAAAATACACTAAAGTAACAATTGAAGTCAGGATGGCTATGGTTCAAAATATTGAAATATTACAAAGATGCATATAAATGAGCACATCACACACAAGGAACAGAAGGATGAAAACAATCATAGTTCACCTATACTGCAGTATATGTTCACTATTTTTAAATAAAAAATACATATTACATTTAGAACCTTGAGGAAATCAACAGTCAAAACTGACTCCCACTGACTGCTCAGTCACTTAATATTAAGGCCTGATCGATTAGCAGGTTTCTCAGCTGTGGCTCATTTCAAACTTCTTTTTCTCCACATCCTCCTTCCATATCAATGACATTATTCCAGCTGATTTATGCACTGAGGAGACACACTTCATCAGGTTAGATTAATTCACTAACTCCTGGGTGCTATTACAGGCAGATCCTGGCTCTGGGAGTGTCAGTAGCCAGCTCAGGTTGGCATCTGATGTGACAGAGATGAAGTTTCTGTACTTCAGCACACATTTTATTCCATGGTCAGAGGTGGAGAAAGAGCACAAAGACCGAGTCATAAAATCCCAGGTCCTAAACTCACACCATCTAATCAGATTTTCTTTTTTTGTTTGAAATTTAATGAGAGTTGAAGGTCCTGTATGAATAGGGAGGAAGGGAATAAAGGGAATAAAAATAATTCCTCGTGTTACCTCTGAAATCTGTGACTCCCACGCAGTAACACTGTTCTGAGCTCTCAGAGCCTGGGGCTTCCTGGGGATGTTCTGTTGCATTAACCAGGTGTAGCAAACCAATCACCTGATATATCACAGCAGTGTAAACCTTTTGGTCACAGCTATCAATAGTGCTCTTCCAGATGGTACAGCTCTGTAAAAATAGATTTTTTTTTTTTGGACAAAGAAACCTGATTTCAGTATTGAGTCACTCATATAACTCAATAAGTTAATGAAAAGTTACAATAAAGACTCATAGTGGCATCAGCATTACTGTGCAATCACCACACCTCATGGAAATTTTACTTTTGAATGACTTCTCTAAAAGGCCTGTAATAACTCTTTAAAGCTTCTAAACGATAGAAACAACCTGCCACTAATACAAATACCTGATTCAGTAAATATAAAGATTGCTTTAGTAGAGGCATAACATATTCTGACCAATCTCTAAAGGAATTTCAGAAATCTTCCCCAATTAATGTAGTGGAAATGTCCTTTCAGCACCAAGAGACAGGGTATCTTTTAATTTAAAAATCTAATATTTATCCAGTATTAGAAGACAACCCGTGATCAGTTTCTAGTTCAAAATGGAATTCTGAAGTCTTGCTCATTTATATACTTGTTCATTTCATAATCCTTATTTTGCATTAATTTTCTCTATTTTGGCACAACTCTTGATGTACAAATATTGGCAAATAATATGTTCTGTAATACCCTATTATACACTTATATATATATGAATGCTACCAATGGGTTAAAAAAAGTATTAGTGATGGAACCAGCAGGAATATTCTTTAAGTCACTGAATTTCAGTCTTTGGCTTCCTTGTCAAAGAGTGACTGTCTGGAAATATTTTAGGAAAATTCATATTTTCCTACAACATTTGCAGAACCTGCTGACATGGTTCAGTGTTTCTAACAGCTTTGAACTTTGTTCTTGTGTTTAAATTTCTGTACATTAACATCTCTGAGGTTAATGGGTTTCCCAAATAAAATGCTAAAATTGCAATTTGGTCTTATTCAGTCTGAGGTTGTTAATTCTGCTTTGAATTCCTCCATCTTTACTGATGTTCAAGAGCATCTAACTCTTGACTAACAAGAACAGCTTCACTATCATCCCTTTCAATACACCACTGAAAACCAAACATAAGCAACAAGATACAAATATTTGCAATATTTATTAATCAGACCATGATCTTTTACTGTGTGCTATTTTTTGGCACCTTCGAAAAGGATATTTATTCAGTTACATATTTTAATATATCTTGTAGGAACCAGGGCTTGGGAGAAAGCAAACAGGCATAACAGAATCACTCCAGATGATGACAAAACGAAAAAAAACTACCAGAGCTTTGGTAGCCACAACTAAAAGCAACTGAAGGATGCTTGAGAAGAAAATATGGCTAAAATTATTTTGAAACACTTCATCTTTTTGTGATTTGAGTAAGACAGAGTGTTTCGAAGACAGAGTTTTATATGATTTCCTGCTGGGAATAGTCCCATGCAAAGCTGCCTAATGCTTTGTGAAGTATATAAATAGGGTGACAAGTTACAGCTAAATTTAAGAGAGAAAATGTCAACTTAAGCCTAATGCTTTAAATCTCATTACTTACAAGATTTTTGTGTGATAGCTGAGATCAATGGAAATTGAAGGTTCCCTCATTATGGAAGAGGGATTGCTCCTGGTATATCATTTTTCATTAAAATCTCCCTAAACTGGAGTGTGTATCCTTCCCAACAGTTTTGCCAGGATATTTATGACAGTCCAGTTGAGCTATGGTTATTGGTATTTTTTGTCCACAAAGACTTGTGTTGAGAATAAAAAATGACAAGTTAACACAGTCCCATGACTATTTTTCTGTGACTATTCAGTATTCAGTGGTTCTAATTGTAGGGAAAAATAAGCAAATGTGAGGACATTCTTAAAATTGCTGATGATTCAGCTGAAGTTTTACAGGAAGAGTCTCTACATATCAGGGAAGTACAGTGAGAGTGGTATTATACAAGGATTTTTAACAGAAAAGCCCATGAAAACAGAAATACTGCAGTCCCTGTGTCTGAAGTGCTGATCTCTTCTCCCATTTCCCACAGACTGGTAGATGGTGACACTGGGTCAACTTATATTTTTATACGTGCTAAAGAAGAAGCTTATAAGTGTGCCTGGGGCACTGCATACAGACATTTTTATAAATTAAAAAGTCTATAAGTATCAAGTGTTTCTCAGTTCTTGCTGCTTGACAGCACAATATTCTTTTTGGGATTTGCTAAATGAATTTTCTCACCTTTTCCGTTCCTAAAATAAACTGCTCTTTACACCTACTACACACTTTTCACTTCTCTTACACAGATTCACAGGCTGCCTCTGCCTGTTGCCTTTGTCTCCTGGCCTGTGAGTCAAGCCCTTTTCTCACTGTACTCAGTGCCTGCTGCATCATCTGATACAACCCTCCTCTTCATTAGTGCTGTGTCACTCAGTAGGATGCACCCCCAACCTTTGTAATTTGCAATTCTACATTTAATTGATCTTGTTTCCAACATTTCTTGCCACGGGGACTCAGAACACACCGAATTCCCCTGTTTGTGTCACCATCAGTGTCTAACAGCAACAACCTGCTGCCTCAATATTAACTGTGACCAGGAGTAAAGTCTCTCCACACTTACTCATACCTGTAGTAACATGGACCACAAGAACTCATCTGTAGGGATCATTCACAGAAAACAGCAATAATGGCCATTTGTCCTGGCTTAACATAGACCTGAAGATTTCAAATATTTACCCATAAAACTCTGATCCCTTGAGCTGCTTCATGATGACTGAGCTCAGCCCCTCAGAGTGCCAGTTAGTGGAGATTCCTCTGGATTTTGGGCTCCATGATGGGAGACAGAAGGTTTAATGCCTGAAGAAACACAAGGGATGAGACTTTAAAGCTCTGCAAGCTTAGAAATTGGCAAGTACTAGTAAATTAAACAACCTGTTTCTCAATTTATCCACATTAGGACAAAAATTTAAATCAAACCCAACCGTTTTTTTAATTACTATTATTATGATTATTATTTTATTTATTACAAATATAAGAATTCATGTTTGGTTTACAGATATCTCCCAGCTGTGTTGTATCATTCTTATCTCCCACCTTTCTCTCACAGTACTCAGGTATTTTATGTGGTACAGAGTGTGACTTTTAACCAAGTCTTTAGCAAATAAGTATGAGATAAATATGTGCAATATCCTTCACTTGTGTAATGTCTTATGTTGAACAAAAAAAGCTTAATAAAATTATGATAGGTCAGGAAGCAGATGCTGAAGCAGGCAAAGAAGACACAGGGAAGTGAAAACTTCTTAAGCTAAATTATGCTACCAAAGAAAATGTAAAAGGTTACTGGACTCTGAAAGGATTTCACCTGTGACTCATCTCACATTCTGGATCAGTGTTGTGAGGAGACACAATCTGTTTAAAATATGCTTCTCAAATTTTTCCACAAAATTTAATCAAACAGTATCTGTAACTTCCTCTAGAAAGCACAAGTCTCTAGTACTCAAATTCTATCTGAGACATGAAAAATCTTGCAGTTGTATCAGTTTCCTGGTTTTCATTACGAGCTTTTTTAGTTCTTTTTCAAAATCTGTGTTCCTAATTGCAATTTAAATTTACCATATTAAATTTTAGAACTAAAAGCTTAATATTAAATTGTACTGAGCTTATTACTGTGTTTCTTTCTTGGCACTGGCTACTTAAGTCCAAAAGTGATTTACCTCCTGGATGAACACAGAACTAACTTTTAGATATTCTGTATAATTGTGTGTTTCATTTATCCACAGACACAAATTGGACATTTCTTTTCTTAAAAAGAGAGCAGAAACTAAAAAGCCATTGCACAAATATCTCTGTGAAGCCCAGAGTGCAATGAAATGCTTTATTTTGTTCTAATTTTAGACAGAAAGCTGAAAACTGCTTGAATAAACTGGGTTTCAGACAATTATACATAAGACTAGTACGAATTAGTACTTCAAAAATGTAAAAAAATACAAAACATTTTATTACTTAATTCTGCCTTTTCCAGGCTCTATCATTAAGTGCTGAATGGTTCAGGTAAGAATTTTATCATCTTTACATTTCAAAGGTTTTTCTAAGACCAAGTTTTAGAGAGAAAGTATTTAAAAAACCTTCAGAACACAAAACAAATTGGTGTAAATACCTTGCTCAAAAAACTGTTGAAATTAGATTTTCATCTTGGTCATTTAAAAACAATTACTGGTCAAAATATAGCTTGAGTTTCAATGGGAAGAGTCTGTTTGGATCAGAACAACTTAAAAGCTTTAAAGCAAATGGCATTTTTCGAACTCTTTCTGAGTTTCAATACTCACCTTATTAAATCTCACATTAAGAGTTCAATTTCAGTAAATCTATTTTTTTTATATAATTAAAAGCAGTAGCTTTAATAGAAACTAATTTGAATTTCTAAAAATAACTGTTTCCATGAAAATGACTATCAGTGAATCAATCCCGTGGAGAAAAGAGCCCTACTTTGTCCTGGCAGCAGTGCTGGGTTTGTGGGATCCTTGGCTGGCTGGCTTTGTTTCCTGCAAAAATGGACTTCCTTAAAGAGCTGCTGGTCAATTATGGAAAAATCTTTTAAAACCAGTATTTTCTGTATATTGGCATGTTCAAAAAGTGATTTTCACTTGCCTAATTTTATTTACATAAAGGCACTAAACCCCCAACAGAAGGGTCTGACCCAAATTATTAACATTACACTTGCATCTACTGTTTTGAAAGATTACAGACAACCCAGTTTCTAGAAAAATCTTAAAATGGAACATTTCTAGATAAAGTTTGGATACAATATTCAAACAAAAACTGGACTCTATGCCTACTGTATCTTAATTTGTCTTTCCTATTACAGATTCCTGTGGAACGGAAGAAAGTTGTCCTCATTTTACTGAGATAGCAATTATTAATTTCCACAAAAACATCCATAGGTCACAGCTGGTCAATCTGATGATGGGAGCATTGGAAGAGTTAGTTAAGTGACCTTCAGAAAGAGCTTAACCAGGTATAAAAATCTTTCAGGATGTACTGGGTATATGAGATAAATACCCCCTGTCTTCAGAGCAGTGAAAAGGGCATTTGTCAGGGTTTCAGCTCTCCAGTTCTAACTGCAGACCTGTTGTTTGAGATATCTGTTGCTGTAAATGGAGTACATCTTATTAATATTCATATCTGAAAATTTAACAAAAATAAAAGGAAAAATACAAACAAAAAAAAAGGAGGAAACATTCATTTCACTTTTTTTTTTTTTTTTAATCTGGATATTAATTACTTGCTAGGGGTGAGTGGAATTCACATTACTGTCTTCATTTTACCACTTCAGTTTCAGCAGAGGGAAGAGCTTTACCCTGTCTGGGGCAAAAGGGACTGACCTCGGTGAGTAATTTGATATTTTACAGCGTGATTTACACAGGGTGATGTGTAAGGCAAATCAAAATGGTGATTTCATACCCAAATGGACCTAGAAAAGCTTAGGAAGGAGTCCTAGACAAAGGCATAACACTCAGGTGACAGTCTGACTGACTGATCCATCCCAGTGTCCGTGAGTGCAGCACACGGCCAGGAGAGGGGCAGCAAGGGCACCACTGCAAAAGCACCTCATGCCTCAACTGTTTCAAAATGGAGCTGCACGGTGATAACAATGATTTCCTGCAGCTTTCCAAAACCTTTTGTTGTTCAAAGTCTTCTCAAAATTACCTTCAGCCCTCGGAAGATTCTCCCACCAGATGATGGTAAATGCATTTAATTGTTTGTCCCACACTTGGCTCTGTCAGAGGCAGCTCTGCCCAGAGATGGTGAAAATGAGAGATCTCCCCAGAGGGGATGAGAGAGGGCAGTTCTGCTCTGAGGGCTTTACCTTCTTAAATTCAACTTCTGGACATGGTTTTTGATGAAACTAAATAAATTTTTACTGGATTTCTCAAAAGTTAAAAAAAAAAAAAAAGTTCACATAATCACACCGGAGAACAATCACAGATAGACTGAATGCTTTAGATTAATGCTGGATTCCCAACAGTTATTAAAGTTTTTAGTACTGAAATCTGTCTACTCCAGCCTTTTCTAAGTGTACAGTAACTATGTCTTGGTGCAGACAAGACTGTTATGTTTCAAATGCACAATATTTATTCTAATCAACATCAGCAGCCACACGTTATTAAAGTGTTCCAGATTTAAACTGCATTAATTTGCTCAAAGCATCTTTTCCAAACAAAATATGGTTAAAATGAATATTTGGCTTTGAGCTTTGTGTTTGGAAGCCTGCCAGAGACGCTAAAATGGATTGCAGGATTTTCCATTTCATTTCCTTACCTCCAAACAGTATTTAAAGCCAGCTTCAAAATAAGGCATGAGATTTTGAGGGAAACTAATTTACTTTTATTTTTTTAATTATGTTAAATCAAGGGCATACCTATTATTTCGGGTTTTTAAATAGTCTTTAGGGTCATTAAATAGCTTAATTACAAGACTGGATTGCTGAGGACATACTTGACTAAGAACAGACATGTTCGGTGTGAGAAAAAGGTGATGACTTTATGACATGTAACAGCTAAATGGAATAAAGACCAGAACAACATGGCTCAGCTGAAAGCAGCTTTGGAGCCTGAACCAGAAGCACAAAACCACGGGGACCATCTCTAAAATCACACCATAAATCTTTGGATCGAGTCTGTGATGTACAATGTTTAATTTTTGTACAGAAGGGCTTTCAATGCTTGCTCAGGAATATTTATCCCATTTGGACCAAATTGTCTCCTCTTATTCAGAGGTCAAATGCTCCATCATATTCCTAATTTTTCCCTTCATCTTAGAAAACTTCAGAACCTTCCTCCCCACACACAGGCTGCGGCTCTGCGGGTCTTTTTTTTTCTGCTCCGGAGATATCAGTCCAGACAATTCCCACAATCCACACATATTAAAAGCCAAATGAAGCCATAAATAATGCATGCAACACTAACTACCCTATGCTTGGATGTGTGTATCTTGTAAGATCTGCTTCTGCATTTCACATACAAATGTATATTAGCCAGTTTGACAGGACAAATTGGGATGTATTCCTGATGGCATCTCCAGGAGCATTATCAAACTCAGACTTGTTGTAATGAGATTCAGTTTGAGAAAAAAGAAAATAATAAAAGGAAAATCCTTTTCCTTGCAGTTATGTTTATTAGAATAAGTTCTGCTCCTATCTCTGATGACTAAACACCTCATGCAGTTACTTTACATAAAGCCAGCAAGATTATTATAACAATAATAATTTATTCACGTTAGGTATTCACATATTTTTGCTTCTATAATAATCAGGTAGTATCAGATATTAGGTGTTACATCTGGGTAACAACATCTTTTAAAACAACAGTAATATCAGCTCTTACTGTGATACATAAAATAAGCTTTGGTTCATCCTGCCTCTCTGCTGCCGTTAAAAGATGCTGGATTCTTGTTTTGAAGAAAAAAAGCTTCAGAAAAAAAATTACCAGCTGTGAAAGGACAGAGAACTCCAACATCTTATTTTCAAAGCAACCAGGTTTCCTCAAAAAGGAGAACAAAAAAATACTTCTTGGTGGTGTTCTCCTAAATTCTTATGTGTCGGGAGAACTGTCTTGCTTTCTCTCCCTGTCTTCTCCTAAAGACACAATGAGTGAAAAATGGCAGAGAAAGTGAAGGGAAATCTGTCATCATTTTCTGTGCACTGTGTGCTGGTGGCGTGGGGAGATCCTGAAAGGTTCCCCAGCAGCCACCTGCCAACAACCTTCTGCTTGGTCAGCTCTCGTGCATGTGTGAAATACAGGGCAGCTCTGTTGGTCATTTTTGCCCAAATGGAGACAATGAAGTAAAGAAAATATATTGACACCGAAAAGATTAGGCTTGGGACACAAAGGCCTGGAAAATAAAGAATTCATCCTTGAGCTGAGTAAATGAGTTCCACATGTCCATCTTTCCCTTCTCTAGATTTTCAACCCCATTTTCATATTTTTTTGTTTCTTTGCAAGTGTTCAGGACCTAGTAGCCTCATATATGGAGCCAAACAATCATACTAAAAGTCAGACAAAAGATCTCTCGTCTGGTTTACAGGATACTACAAAAAGTCAGTTCTTTTTCTGTAATAATAAATTATTCCCCTGCAGGGAAAATTTCCTGCTATAATCAAAGCATTTGAGTGGAGAACACAGTAAATATGTATTTCTCATGGACAAGAGCTCACAAGGCTTTTCCCTGTCCTCTCCTGGCAATAGTAAGAACTCCATGTACTTGAACAAAGCTGAAATGAGACTTTTCCAAGGAGATAATTAGCTGCCCTTTATTACTTCAGGAGATCATTAGAGACCTTTAATATCCTCAAGAACAAAAATGCAATAGATTCTCTCTGAGGAAAACCCACATTGCTCCCAAATATGGTTTGCAGTGGTAAAGTATCTAGTCCACCTTTTTTCAGCTATTAAAAGGGGGATTCATATAATAAGGAGCTTTGTATTTGGAAACTCAGGGTGTTTTGACGGTCCCTCAGACTTGTGGGATAAGTACAGATTCCAGATCTTTTACCCACTTCAGACTTAAACAAAATATGAGTTATAACCAAATTGCACTTTTGCACTTATTCTATACAACATGAGAACTAAGAAGGTCTTTTGGAGATGTAGATCTCAGTGAACAACTGCAAAGAAATATTTAAAGAGTATTATTTTTATAGTTCAGAGAATCTTTTATTATAAGACAAAAGGCTATATAAGAAATACAGATAGCTAGAAGATTTAGTAATTCACTGGACTCTCATCCTTCAGAGTTCAAAATTTCTTCTTGTTTTTAAGGGAAAAATGAAACATATATATATATATATGTTTGGGTACTATTAAGAAAATTACAAACCCCACAACATTTTCTGTCTCTCATTACAACTGGAACTCCAATTCCCTCCTTTCAGTTCTCTCCAAAACTCTCTAAGATATTTTACTCAAAAAAAAATCTGCCTTCTAAGTTCCACAGCGTTTCAGATCTTGGTGTTCCCCAGACTTGTCATCACAGGTCAATTAACACTAGATCAGTCCTTTTTTAAGATTTTCTGTATCAAGCATTCTTATTCTGCTGATCTTGAAATGCTTACAGCTTTTGGCTCTAACCTAGGAACAAACTAAAAGAAAATCCAACAAAACAAAAGAGATAGCAAAGTTTGCCTTTATAATTAAAAAGAGCACTGGAGTATTGTTTTAAAAAGTAATTAAAGTTGTGCTTCTCACTGACTATTTACCTGATGGCCTTTGAAAGATGACTCACATTTCTTTGCAAATAATGTTATCATAGAGAGCACTGTACACCTAAATGAACCTTTCACAGTTTTAATAATTTAAACCTCTATCTTATTTTACCAAACATCTGCAAAAGTGTTTTTACTTAATGAACATGTCGTTCTTTGTTATCTTGTGAATATTACTAATGTGTTATTTTAAATGGAAAATCAAAGTTTTGACACTAGTCTGGGAAGCACAAGAAGAGTGCACATATACTGGAAATATATCTTGATTGGCACCATGAAACTGGTAGAAAAGAGAAAGAAAGAAATGTCTAGAAGTCAAAAGGGCAATATCCTTAAGATTTCCTAAAGTTTTTCTAAATTATTTCTTATCTTAGCTGTTCTGTTTCCAGTTACTGTCGAAGGGATTGCTCTCATAGCATCTCTAACACCACATTTAACTAAATCTCTGAAATCTAAGAATTGCAGATGTTCTGAAATATCTTTCTCTTTTTTTTTTTTTAGAGTACATGCCTGTCCTTTCATAGCTTTTTCATCTTTCCAAGTAGCTTATGACTCCAAAACAATGAAGAGAATTCCCTGTCCCTAAGGATGGATCACACACATCTATTGCAAGAAAGACTTCCAGTGATCTATGTGGCCTCTCTTCCTACAACTAAAGCCAGTGCTACACCAGGAGTACTCACTTTTTATTATCCTGTCCATAAATCTGCTGTAAAACCCAAGGCACCAAGGATGGCACAGAACAGGCTCTCAGTTTAGAATCATGTGAGAATCCCAACATCATTTCCCAGCTCTCCCAACTGTTATAACACTGCACTTCCAGCACAGTAAAAGGACCCACTCACCTTTTAATTTTGAGAAATACTTTAAGCTAGAGATACCTTTCAGCTGTTTAAAGCCTAACAAAAATACGGCACAAGTAATTTATTAACTGTAAAATCCATATAAGTAATTCTCATCAAAAGTCAAATTTAAGATACTCTGCAAAAGAATTCTTTCCTGCTTGACAGTCTTATTATTTTAAAATTTAAATGACATATTCAGAGACATTCAATGCTGTACAGCTTGGATCAAAGACACTAGTGCAATGGAAGCAAAATGCAGTGATTAAAAAAACAAAACAAAACAAAACCCAACAGAAAATCAAGTCCAGCTCTCAGTACTTTTCAACAGAGATTTACATCAAGCCACTTAAGACTCTCATAAGTCTTCAAGTACTGTTATAAATCAGATCAAAATGCATTCCTAGTCAAGTCCCCTTTTCCTATAACATTTGATGTGTCTTGGATGAATCTCAAGAATTATTTAAATAAAGTACTCCACAAGGGTGAGACTAAAAGCAGAAGAATATAGAAAACACTAGAAGTGCATAGCACTCCCCAGATGGGTTATGTCCTCAGCCATGAAGTTTGGTCTCAGTAGAATAGGAAACATTTTGTTGGAAAGTAATATTGGATGAGAATGAGCTGAGTTGGTTGACAGATCACTTCTCTAAACCTTTGCCAGACTATAAATTGGTTTGTATAAACTGATTTGGATTCTGGGGGGGAGAACAGAAAAAATTTCCGATGCCAGACCACACTGTGGGGTTAGTCTGATTTCCCAAACTGATTTACAGGGAAGACTCTGATGAAAGACTGCAAGAGGTAAGAAATGTTTTATGGTTTTGACTTAGCCATTCCTCCAAACAGAATTCCCAGAATAGACTGGGTTTGTGTGAAGATTTTTAAATGGAACCAGAGAGAATTTGCAGAAAACAAGTGAGAACTGTCTTGTTGTTAAGTAAAACTATAATCTGAGGGAGGAAAAAAACCCCAAAACTAAACCAAATCAAATTGGTTCACTGTGAAAAATAGAGACCAACTTGATTTACTCCTATGGACTGAGTTAGGTGGGGGAATGACACCAGCTGATGTTTCTGGCACAGCTCCAGATCCAAGGTGTAAGTCCACAGCAGATTTTCATATGTCATATACCAGTGAAACAGGAAATGAGGATTTTTTCCATTTATCCAAGATCTCTCTATGGTACCATACAGGCACAGTTTGAGACGGAGCATATTTCTAAATCACGAGGGAGTTAGTTTATTCTTGTGTACAGAAGAGTCTCTCATTCTATCCCTACCTTAGTAGTCATTGTAGTAAAAACACATCCTAAAATACCCCTTGCATCTCTGCAGGTTTCTTTAAATAAGAGGATTCCTTAGCACAAGGCAATATATCCTTTGGAAATGAAGTCAGCTTTAGATATGAGATAGTGGGGCCTGATGGGACAGGTTTCATCATTTCAGAGAACTATTTATTTCTCCTGAAATATGATGCCACCAGGTACTGCACCTGCTCCTTGCATGTTGATAAACTGTTTAGTATTGCCTGTGTAGGCAGGAATATTTACTATTTCTGTTAGTAGGAAAATAGGAGGAGGCAAGCAGGATGTTCAGCTCACAGTGACTTCTCTCTGCCATCTCAGTATCTTCCAAATGCAGGGCTTTTGTTGTATCAAAATTACATACTAAGCAGGTGACCTTTCTGGGTTTCGATTCAAAAACCTTCTGCAAATAAATTAGTAGGTATTCTGTTAATGTAATTTAAGACAAAAGATGTAAAGTTATGCCTACTGCAGCCTGCTCTTCCTTCTGGTAGGAAAGCAAGCTTGGAGAGTGCAGACAGCTTATTCTGCATGCACATCTGTGGAGGGAGACAAACAGTTCTTTGGTTCAGGTGGATAAATTGTCAACTTTCATGTATGACAGATAGTGTAATGCACAGTGAAACAACTACTGTGGCTATTCATTGCTGCTAAATGCATCAGCAAATGCTGTCTATGACAGAAAAACAGTGAAGAAATGCACCATAGTGAGGGCAGATGTCCACAGTGCTTAAAAAGAAATCTGTGTCTTCTTAGATTTAAGGAAACAACTGGATTGATACAATTTACTGTAATTTATCTGATTCTTAGCAAGTTCTATCTTATAAAGCTCATATAATAACAGATGCATATCTATTCTTTTTCATGCTTTAAGAGTCCATTTAACTTTTGAATGAAGGAAAGAGCACTTAGAGGAGCAGTCACTGATGACAGACTATTGTTAAAAAGCCATCATGTATTCAAATCCATCTGGTGCTATCCTGGGAGCAGTGTGTTACAAACTAATAAAAGTACTGCAGAGGTAGGAAACCAGCAAAGAAAATTTTTTAAAAATGGCCATTTGTTTTATAGACAGAAAAATTACATTGTTTTATGTCACGCAAAACACTTAAAAACACCATTTAGGCAAAATGATCTTCATTTCAAAAGGCTTCAGTCTTATCCAGATTCATGTCAGTCAATGTCTGAATATTCCATAAACAATGATTATAAAAATATCTGCAAGACAATGCTTAGACATTTCTGAAAGGTGAGAATAAGCCTGAAATATGTTTTCACATTTCTGAACTATAAAGCAATAATAAAAATGATATAAATATGGAGTTAGTCATATTATTAGGACAGTGAATACATTAAAATATTCTGGCTGGTTTTAATTATTTATTCATCCCATCACCTCTTAAACACTACATAGCTTTTTAATACTTCTTAACCCCTTCAACTGCAGCCTTAAAGAAAAGGAAAGCACAGTAGATACGAGTCCAAACTGTTTTGGCTTTTTGCGTGCTGTTGACACAGGAGCACAAATTCTACCTGGATTTGTGCAAAGTTTTTGACACTGTCTCATGTGACATCCTTGTCTCTAAACTGAGAAGACATGGAGCTGATAGATTGACCATGTAGTGAATAAGGAATTGACTGGATGGTCACACTCCAAGAGTTGTGATCAACAGCTCGATATCCAAGTGCTGACCAGAAAAGAGTGGTGTCCTCAGGGGTCGGGGTTGGGACTGGCTCTGTTAAACAGCTGCCAGTGCCATGGACATTGGGATCAAGTCACCCTCAGCAAGTCTGAGGTTTGACAACCCCAGGCTGTGTGGTGTGGTCAGCACTGGAGGGAAGGGACCTGGAAAGGCTGGAAAAGTGAGACTGCAAACTTCCTCAAGTTCAACAAGGCCAAACACAAGGTCTTGCATATGGGTCAGGGTAATCCCAAACACAGGCTGAGCAGGGCATGGATTGAGAGCAGCCTGAGGAGAAGGACTTGGTGTCAGTGGACAACAATGTGAGCTGGCAATGGGCACTGGCAGCACAGAAAGCCGAAGGATCGTGGTGGGGGATATCAAAGGAAGCCTGAGCAGCAGATCCAGGGAGGGGATATTCCCCTCTACTCTGCTTCCATGAAATCCCACTTGCAGTGCTGTGTCCAGCTCTTGGGCCCCTCGACATCAGAAGGATGCAGACCTGTTGGAGCAAGACTAGAGGATGCCACAAAGATGCTCAGAGGGCTAGAGCACCTGTGCTATAAGTAGTTGGAGGAGGAATTTGGACTAGGACATGGAGTTGACAGTACAAGGGGGCATGGCTTCATACTGTCAGAGAGCAAGGTTATGTAAGATATTAGAAAGAAATTCTTCCCTGGGAGGGTGGAGAGGCCCCGGCACAGGTTACCCAGAGAAGCTGTGGCTGTCCCATCCCTGGAAGTGTTCAAGGCCAGGTTGGAAAGGGCTTGGAGCAACCTGGGACAATGGAAGGTACCGCTGCCCATGGCAGGGAGATGGAATCAGATCATCTTTAAAGTCTCTCCCAACCAAACTATCCTGTGATAATCCAACAGTTCTTATAAATCACTTTAAAAATAGTTTTCCAGCTGCAAGTTTTCCCAGTCATAAGCACTTATTCCTCTCAGTGCAGAGAAGCAATCACGGAGAAAACATCCAGCAAAATGTGAGCCCAGCCGTGTAAAGCTTTGTTTTCCCTGCGTTTGTTTGAATGGTTTATATTTAATTGATGGATCCCAGTGTGAGTGTCTGAATGACTTTCAGTTCCCCAGTGCCTCAATCAGCACAGAGCAGACACACAAACCACAGGTGGGCTTCCTCACGCTGCTATGCTGATGTTCCTTCCCTCTTCATCTTAAATGACCACCTGAGCTGAATGTGATAGACATTTTTATCTGGGAGTTTATGCGGTTTTTGGCCTTTTCTGAGGCAAACTGTCAGTTTGCTCCCTCTGCACCACATACAACTTAAAAAGAGCAAAAGTTCAAAGTGTAATTCTTATTTATTTAGTTTCTTCTTTTTTTTTTTTTTCTGCACGGATTAAGGACAGGTTCATACCTTAGCTCCAAGAAAGAGAAATTCTAAGCATGAAATATATAATATAAAAGTGAAAGGCCACAGATGTTTGCTGCCAAGACATATGGCTGGTAAAAAAAGAGTGAAAATGCATTAACACAGTTTATATGTAACTAGTCCTTTTAAGTATGGTCTTATTACAAAATACACAAGGGCATTTGTGTTAGATATTGAGATGTATGGCTGGCAAAAAAAAAAAAAGTAAATGCACTAACAGATTTTGTATGCAATTTCACTCTTTAAAAATGATCTTAGACCTGAAAACATGATATCTTTCCTTTATTCTTTTCAGAGCAGGGATCAGAGGGAAAAGAGATTCATTAATACACACATTAGCATCAACAGGCAGAGAATGCAATCATTAGTGTCATGGCTCAGGTGTTTTGTGAATGCAGCTGTAGGATCAAATCATATCACACTAATGTAAATGGCAATGAAGCTCTCCACTGGCTTTTCCTATTATTTGAGTGTTAAACCTGTTTTGCTACAGATCTCTGAAGGACACTGACAATAGTAAACTAACCTTCATGATCATCATCTTCACACCCCCCCTTTTTTTTTTTTTTTTAAATAAATAGTCAAGCTGTCATAGCCTATTTTCTGCAAGTTACCCTTTCTGGTTCTGGTAGAATGGATACTTTAAAGTCAGAGCTGTACAAAAGGCATTTGACAGAAATATTAAGTACTTGAGATTTTCTAGTAAAGGCACAGGTAATTCAGTGACTCAACCTCCCCCCCAAAAAACAAACAAACAAACAAAAACCACCAACAAACAGAAAACCACAAACAAACAGAAATACAACCCAAACCAGGGATGAAAATATTACATGCTTATTAGTTTACAGAGAACATTCTGAAAACAGAATGACAAAAAGTGTCCTTAACTGAATGATTTCAGAATGAAATCTCCCAGTTTTGTGCTTAGAAAGGTATTGAGTATTTCTGCATTAGCAGACTTTGGGCCTCTTTCTGTGCTTGCTTTTACTTGCTATTTGACTAAATGCTATTTAATGCAATCATAAATAAATGGAATTACACTGTTTAAGACCATACTAAGGTCTAAGTACGTACATTCTAGAGGAAAACTTGGAGGAAAAACATTAGAAAGGCCCACATTTGGTGTCAGTGCTATTATACTATTATATTTATATTGCAATCTAATGAAAATTAAATAGAGAGCCACAAAACAACTACTTCAGAAGACGAGTTTTTCCTGTAAAGCAAGACTCAGACTCCAGCATGGTTCCCAAGGATCTTGTTTCCTTCTATAATTCAGCTACAGAATGCCCCTAGAAGGGAAGCTTCCTCTGCACCCCCTTTCCCCGGCACCAGATTGAACCTTTATGCAATTGCAGCAGGTTAGGCCAGCCCTGGGTCTGACACTACTGTTTTTAGTGTCTTAGCTTTCCACTAGATGGTTGAGCTGAACCAACTTCCCTTGTAGCCCCATGTTTTTCAGATCCAATACAGAAGCCGGGATCTCTCCTGATGGAAAAGGTCTGTTCTTTGACTAAAATTTCTTTTCCACTAGTCTGATTTTTCATTTGCAGCCCAAAATTTCAGATACTCTCAGTGGTAGTTCCAATTGGAATTGCTACTAAACTTGCTTCCAGTGTTGGAAAAATTATCTTAGCTAAGTTTCACTTGGTATAGTGTGAAAACTCATATCAAAGTGCCTGAGCACCCTTGAAGTTTAAATGACCTCATTTACACGTTGTTCTGACAGAATTATATATTATGGTTCTGTCCCATGGGGAGAAAGCAGATCACAATTTTGTCACTTGCGTATCTGAAATTAACATACCAAAGGTTTACTCACAATGTGAAAACAGCCCTCTGTGTTTTTAGACCCTTCTGTTGAATGCTAAATGTCTTCATAAATCTTTACCTGTAACTCAGCATTTACATGGCAATGAATCCACAGTTTAAAACTCCTGAGGTACAATGCCATGTGCTGTCTTGAGTGACTGCCTTCACATGTGGGAGGTAAAAGTTCACAAATCTAAAAATTCAGAATTCCCTTTAGTGTCAAAGAAAAATTCAGACCCAGATAGAATGACTGAGCTGTGGAAATTCAATAGTAGTTGACTTTCATGACTACTAATGGAAGATCTACACTGGAAGAAGTCTGTCCTGAGCTGAACCAAAATGGGACATGGTTCAGAAAGGCTCAAAGAAATGCAATTTTTTCAGGAGTCCATTATTAAAAAGGATTACACAAGGCAGACCTCTGTGTTTGTAGCAGAGAAGTAAGGTGAGCAGATAGACACTGTGGCATCACTGGCTGCAATCTTCTCTGACAACCATCAGCCCAGAGAAATACAAGTCAATGCTATGAGCAAAAATATTTGCACATTGCTCAGGCAGGAATGAAAACAAATCCTAACTCAAAAGTGCTGTAGAAGATGAGAAAGATGGGAAACATTCCAAGAAATCTTTTGAAAACACAGTGCTAAGTACCAAGAGCACAAGCTCTGTAACACGAAAGGCTTCATATCAGCCTTTGTGGGTTGTGAAGGAACAGCTGCATTAACAGAGCTAAAGCAGTAAAGACACCTGAGAGCAAGGCCTGAACCTTGCCATCAAACAGATCTTGAGAGGGCTGACAAATGGCCTGCCTTTATTTGGGATCTCTGAGGAAGTCTAGAGATATTTCAGGTTCACAGATTCAAGGGCATTTACCACCAACGTCTATTGGGGGAAATTCTCCATCTCAGAACAGCTTTTGCTTGAACCAGCAATCGCTGCAATAAAGCTCCAGCACACCAAATAGATGCTTCCTCCAGGCCATTTTTCACACCCTAATCATTATGGAAGGTTCTGGTAGTTCTGGTCAGAGACTGTTGATGTTTAAATGATGGTACAAAACCAAAAGACTGAAGACTTAACAACCAGATATGATGGCTTATATTATTGAAGATTAGATGTACATATGAAAAGGATTCTTTTTTACTGCTCTTATCAATAAATTCATGAGCAGCTGGTCAAAAAACGTATCCTTACAATAAAAGAAATGTAATGGTGAATTTTCAATTATGTTTTTCTTAAACTTTTAGCCTGCATTCTTCAGTAAGGGAATCATGAAGGGAATAAGAGCGTGGGAAAAACTGGATGCCCCTCTGCTGAGGAGAGGGAGTAGAGAGCATAAGCCTCAACTCATAATTAACAAACTTGTACTATTTCTTATTCATTTCCTATTATTTCCTCATTTTCCTCACTTTCTTTCCCCAGTAACTATTAGCAGAGATATTAAAAACTGAAGAAACATTAGGCTAAACTGACCTTGCACTAATTAAAATAATCTTTTTATTACTGCACAGACTTAGGGGAAAAACCCTGTATTCCTGTGTTAAAACTACTGCACAAAAATATGCAAAACTGTCCTAAAGGCAACTTCAACAGTCACAATACCCTTAAGGAACATATAGAACTCTACATAAGGTCAAATTTCCATTTGAATGAGAATGGTTTAGCATATATTCTTAACAATCATAGGTTATTTCACAACGGCAATTCCAAAATCACAAGGTCATATGTGAATTTGCAGAAGTGGTGTTTGTTTAATTGTTACAACACTCATGGTAAACTCTCTTGGAAGCATCAGGTACTCACAGCACTTAAGGTGTGTTATCTCTCACTCAAGTGTAACTGTGAGAGATAAGTTAGAGATAAGTGCTTTTCCTTTTTACATCTAGAACTCACTGAGAGACCAACTCATTTCTCTTCAAGCAATACTGGGTTCTTGCTGTTCTTAAGAATATTCTCAAATACTTGGGTTAAATGCCCCACTAACAACATTATACTTTTTTACAAGTTTTGCCTTTGCCTACTGTTATCTTGACATCAACAGGAATGTCAGATTCTCTTAACTGGGAAGTCTGATGGTTTTGCTTTATGTTTGTTATTTAAGTCCACTTGTGTTCTGAAGGTATCACTGCTTGCCTCAATTTTCTTGAGGTAGATTCAGGAAAGCTGGCATGATACAGAACAGTGTTAGCCATGCTTTTTCCCATGCTTATTGAACTTCTGAGGAACGTTCATTTTCCTTCTGAAGGGGAGGTGAAGTTCTGTTTATAATCCAGGTTTTTTCTTTTATTATTTTTTTAGAGACGTGCTGGACTGGTATAGAGATGTAGCTTTGGAGACTTTAACTAAAAGTTGGAATTGAGTGACTCATCCTACTAATCATTAAATAAGAGAATGTGCTCATTTGGGGGGGGGAGGGAACCAAACTAAAACAGTCCTCACAGCTTAGAGCTTTAGCATTTCATCAGTGAATGACACTGTTACATGTGAAATGAAAATCAATTCTTATAAAGTGCATGTATTGAATTAAAATGGTCTCTCAAAGGAGCTGTCTACTTCCCCAGCAGGATGTGAAATAGGAATTTGCCTTTAAATATAAGAGATTCTGAGCTCAACCATCTCATCTGGTACTTACTCTTGCTATGGTAAGGTCAAGATTATTTTTTTTAATTCTGAATTACAGAATTAATTTATTTTTTAAAATACATTGCTGAGAGTGTGATAATAAATGCAAATATATAAATGAAAAAGGAGAGGTAAAGTAATTCAACTCAATCCTGAAACAGTGACAAGTTAACTGTGGCCACATCAATACCATCACCATCGTTTCTTAACAATATTTTGTGCAGAAAGAACTATCTAACAGTGCATCTTTGGAAATTGAATAACGTGGCAGAGCTGCTGGCCTAAAATAAATAGTAAGTAATCATTTGCCTTTAATCAGAAAAGTTTGGTTCTGTATTAAATATGCATCAAATACAAAAGTATACTCTCAATTACAGATCAAATCTCAGACAAAGTTATTAATATGCCTATGATATTGTTATAGTAATATTTTGGGTTATAAATAATAGAAAAGCAATAATTCAGTGTGTGCTGAAATTATGAAAGCACGTTTAAAAGAGAAAGACAGTACAAAACTTCTTCAATATCTGCCTCTACAGGGATTCCTTGTGACCATGCTGTCAGTCATAATAGGTCACCTCCTTTCTCTTATATAGGATATTGCCAAATACTTCATCTAATTGTGCTTTTGTTTCTTTCTACATACATTACAAGCTTTGGCATTTTTATCTCTTCCTGTAAAACTTCATTTCAGAGTTTAAAGCATCTCTGCAGCTTTAGTACACAGTACTTTGGCCTCCAGCCCAGGTAGTCAGGTGTCTACACCACTCCAGCACCTTCTCAGATAAGATTTTAGGAGCAAGAGCTGGACTATTTTCTTCAGAAAAAACAGATCAACAGTAAACACATGGTTGTAGATTCTCTGGTCTTCTTCCCTTCATCCATATCTCCCCATTCTTTACTATCCTTAATAATGCTGCACCTGAGGAACAGGGCTCTGAACTGCACTTACTAAATTTGCCCTCCATATTTTCCCAAAAGGAATAACAGCAATATCATGCAGGAGTAACCTCATTAGACAAAAAACTGTGCAGTAAGGTTTAGTGGACTTACTATGCCAACATATTTTTTAAAAGATATGCAGGGACATATCTGTGTTTAAAATGAATTGACTTTGATACCACGTAACCAAGGAAACGGTGTCAAAAAATAGATAAAATCATGGTTGATCCAAAACATCTGAAGTTCAGGGGTTTTGTTTTGAATAATCATATTTATAAAACATGCCTTCAATGTAGGCAATTCAAAATAAAAGCAGTGCAGCAACAAATATCAAGTGCTGACATGTTTCTGGTGATCCAGAAGAGGCAGAGAGAGAGAGTACAGTTCACATCACAAGTGCATAAATCCTGCTTAGCTTGTGTCATTCTCTGGCCACTCTGGGAAGTGTAAAAAGCAGACAATACTCTGACTACAACTAAAGTTATCCCAAGGCTTGAGTTAAGTCACATCCTTGGCACAGGAACAGGTAAAGATGACAGGCGTGGAGCCCTTACACCAGCTCTGGCATCTTACCTGTGTGAACACACTTGGAATGTCTGTATGAAAATGGATTTAGAACAGAAATTTTAATTGGTTTTTCTTCCCCTGCATGTGCCAAGGCTTTCTACCTCCTTAGGTCACAGGCATGGATGGATCTGCTTTGTGTTTCCATAAATAAACAAGTCAGTGTGGTGTCAGTACCACTCACTGCACTGAGATGTCAAAACTATATAAAGGGGAATGAAACATTATTTAGAAGAAAGGCACTCCAGAATCTTATTTAACAACATCAGTTCTTCACAGGCTCAGGATCACCCAATAGTTCTCAAGACAATATTAAAAAAAATCCCATCTTAAAGAATTTTTTACCTTAATTTAGAGAATCAATGGGTAACAACTAAATTAAACTAACAAATAGATTAAATGTTCATACAATAAATGTGCAAATAAAAAAAAAAAAGACAAGTATGGCTTGTAAGTAATGGTTAAATGTAGAGCTTTTACCTATCCTAGAAAAGACAGGTAAAAGATGTTGTAAGAGTTTTAAACGTAACATTCCATATTATAATCTTTCAGCAAGATACTACAATTAAAAAATGAATTATATCAGAGTCCTTTGTTTGAGGCATTTAAAGAAAATGAGGTATTACCAAAGTCCAAGGACAACATTGTCCTAGAGGTAAGTTCTCACTTGTGTCTTCAGAATAATTAATTATTTAGGTAAAGAAGTGGGCAGAGAAGAGTTCTGACCTGTCCCAGGCCAATTTGTGCCCCTTGGTCCCCTCCAGCAGAATAATAAGTTGTTTCCAGGAAAGGAAAAAAGTTTTGAAGTTTGGCAGTTTCATAAACAGGTTTGTTAGGAAAGGTCAATGCAAGTCTAATCACTACTTAATTATTTTAATCTCTTCAGTGAAAATGAAAACAAAGGGAGGATTTTTTACCTTCTATAAAACACTCATTAAAGGCTCATAAATAATTAAATCCAAAGAAGTTGAGTTTGCAAACTGTTACATATGTGATAATGTAAATGAAAAAAACAGAAATGGCTGCTTTTGCTCATTCAAATCCAGGAACAGTATTTTGGTGGTACTTAGGTTTATTTTTAGTATTTATAACTAATTTATTATGAAAATACGTGGATAGAAGTTTTTCTCAGTTTAATTTCCATGTGTTTAGCTCCTAAATTAATAAAAGCAAATTCTGCAAAAATCATGTAATGTTTTAACTGTCTGAAACTTTAAATGTTCTTCTTATCTAAAGTTCATATACACAAGACAGACCTTATTCTATTTTTCTTTTCCTCAGGAAATTCTGAATGTTTCTTCATCCCTGCTCCTGCATGATTTTAATTTTCCTAAAAAAAAATAAATTATTAAGCTATCAGTTATAAATATCCATAATTTAATATCCCTATTCTTATATTAGAAAATTCTATAGCTTAATAACAGCTACGACAAGAACAAATATTTTATAGCTAATTGCAAATGTGTATTTTCCACAACAGAATAGAAACCTGAGATAAACTCGGTTTATCTCTGAATATTTGAAGATAATATTGCCCCTCTTATTCCTTCCCAGTGAGCACAGGTTAAAATTCATTAAAGAAAACACAATTTATTTCTCTTCATGGAAAAAAATGTACCCAAATCATGGCTTTTTATTCTTTTGGCCATTCTATTTTATCATGTTCCTCTGGTATATTTATGAGCTTCCTCAGATTTGATCTGTTCCTGCCATCCTGACAATAAACTTACATGTGACTTAGATGGGTCTTAATCTTATTGTTTATTCAGATGCTCCATCAAAAATTACAGCTTGATTATTTTCTTCTACAGTCTAAACCTCTTTAATTTAGGTGCTTTTCTGTTTCTCCTCTCTGCAAGGTGCTCATGTGGTTCCTGTGTCAATATTAATGAATTAATTCTCTGCCCTATTTTCCCTAAAATTCTGGTGTCTCTAAAAGAAAGGGGTGTTGTGTTGTATTTATTATCCCTTACAAATAAACATCTATTCCAGGAACTCTCAGTAAGCCAAGAATAATATTTCATGTGATAGGGAGCACATGACACAGTATTTCAAATAATCTTGCTCTTTTCTCACATTCAGCTCATGTTCAGACAAATTCAGATGAGGGTGGGCTGGGCTAAACTCCTTTTCTAGCTGGGGTACAGTGGATGTATTTATAGCTTTGCTTTTTGGTTTGAAAGGGATTAAAAATAAGCAAGAATGTGTTCAAAAAGTCAAACAACTATTTTTTATTTGCCATCCTTGTGACTTGAAAGTAATTATCCAGCTTTTCATTGACACTGTTTTGGGATTGAGATGCAGACTGGAAACTTTTGCTTCAGAGTTCATACTGCTGCTGAATTCCAAGCAGTTACAGTAGATATTCTGAGCCAGCCCTGGCAGCAGTGGCAGAGAAAATACTCCACTATTAGATTTCTGCAGCAATCAATGGGAAAGCACTGGCAGAATCTACCCTAAGGTAGTTTTCTTACCCAGCATAATAATCAGAGTTGTATTTTAAAAGCACTAGCACAGGACAATGTTTTCTGAAATTATAAAGTTACTGAAATCACCATATTTCATTAACCCTCTCCTGTTTCCCACTCTCCTCCATCTTTTGTTCTCATTGAGTGTTATCCTGACCTTTCAGTATGTAAAAATCAACACAAAGCATTTCCTTTTTAATAAGAGATTGATTGCAGGAGGCCTGGGACCACAATGAAAAGGAGACATTACCTGTGCTCAAAACACATCAACTTTGTTACACAGCCAGTGACATTTGGCCCAATAGTAACAGCAGTGCAGACCTGATATTCAAATGCAAGAAAGCAAAATAACCAAAGGAACATTAATAAATAAATGATACCATAAATCAGACAGAAGTGTATGCACTGTGAGAGAAAATTTTCAATAATTCTATTTAGACATGGATATACAGCTGGAAAAACCTATTACAATGAAGATTACAGGGAGCTATTATGGTCCTACCTGGGATGACAGGCAAAAATGTGTCAGTGTATAGAACTGTGGACACCAATATACCCTAAAGGTGAATGTGCCGTCAAAGCAACTGCACCTTGGCTCTAGAGACCTAGAACTCTGCACAAGGGTTTAGGATGCTGGCTGATCAAACTAGTAGATTCCAAAACTCTTTCCTGCCTAGAGTTCTGAGCATAATATAGTTGAATGAGTACAAGGAAATCATAATTTTAAACATCATAAATTGACCACTGTCCCCATTTGATAGAAGGTTAGGTTTTTTAAAGCTTTTAAATATTTGTTTATTCAGGGACTTACCCACAAGTCAAAGCCTGATTTGACTTTGAATCTTATTTGTGATACACTCTTGTCCTCTTACTTCAACTGATCTACACACTATTTATGAAATACATCTGAAAACAACCAAACAAATTATTCTAACAGGTTATGACCAGCTGCTGTTGACAGTCAGAAGCACTTGAATAGCACAGTACTGAGCCACAGTTTGATTTTATATGGTTATACTTTCATTTCTGAAGGTCTAAGGTGTCATGCACTTGTCCCTAATCATAAATAAGACTAAAAGAAAGGAAGTGGTCCATAATATAAATATCCCTAGTTTAATTCCTCTCATTAGTCTGCTTTATTGGTTGTGGCATGCACTTGCTCTACCCAGTGAAGGTTAAACAGCCCTGTTTCTTTTACCATCGTCCAGACCCAGGCCTGTCGATCAATGACAATTATTACTTAATGAACATGTAATGACGGGGAAGCCCAGGGAGAAGGGAACAAATAAATCACTCATTACAGCCCTGGTAGGGAGTTAGTCTGTCTCCTGTCAGAGGGCTCTGGTGTGCAGGTTTGTTTAGCCAACATCTTCATCAGTAATCAGCAGCAGCAGGTGCTTAAAAAATGCTGGAAATCTTCAATGACCTGAAGTATATTCAACTATTCAGCTTCAAAAGGAGATGTACACAACGTTT
This sequence comes from Pipra filicauda, assembly GCF_003945595.2. Lineage (NCBI taxonomy): Eukaryota > Metazoa > Chordata > Aves > Passeriformes > Pipridae > Pipra > Pipra filicauda. The sequence goes on from NW_024104285.1 coordinate 119,611, forward strand.
TCACCTTAATTGAAAAATCTCTTCTAAGTAGCCCTCTAAAAAAAAAAAAAAAAAGCTCACAGAGCTGTTAGTTTCTTCCTGATTTTTCCCTTCTCACATGAGCAAAGTTGCATTCTTATTCCAGTTTAAATAATAAAAACTTTCCAGAGGCTTTAGTGTGCAATCCACAGTGACTAAACGTGATCTTAACAGTGCTTGATGTTCATCCAACTCTCTGAATAAACAGCTCTAAGGAACTAGAGTTCTCTATTCATAGACCCAAACAGCAAGGAGTCCTGGTGAGTTCTGTCAATCAATATTGTGCCAGTAAAACAGGTTATATATTTCACAGAAAGGATGCAGGTGTTTGTTTCTGTGATGCCAATTCCTGCTCATTAGGCTCTGAAGTAAAACTGACTCAAATATTTTGCATCTTAGTAGCAAACTTGAAAAGTTCTACTCTGGCTTTCACATTATTTTCTCATTTTTCTGTTTTTTAAACAGCTCTACCAAAGTTAAAGTAATGTGAGAAGGGAAATCAACAGTTAGCTGGTAATCCACAGGCAAGTAAAATTAATACTTTTGGAATCAAACCCATGAATTGGGTATGTGCAGAGGCATATTGACATAAATTCTACAGATTTCCTCTCATACCCTTTTATATTTTGATGTAATATGGCACCAGTGTCCTGTTTCTTCAACTGATGTTTGGCTTTTTCAAATAACAGTCACGACAGCAAGATTTAATTCAAGTTATTTAGAACTTCAAAAATGGGATTTCATCATAGGATGCCATCATTTCCATGGGATGGAAACAGGCTATCACCATTGGAAAAATCCAGATGAATTTGTAATGGTTCTTTCTAAAGAAAAATCATTCCACAAGACAGTTTCTATGCAGTTCTCCGAATTCTTGATGTTAAAAATCCTTGCTTTGCAAGATGGTCCTCCTAAAAATTTCACTTAAGGAAGCTCAGTTTGATTTAACAGAAAGTTTAGCAACTTTCTAAAAAAAAAAAAATTTCCATAAAAGTATAAAGCTTATTAGAAACTCCCTGTGCAAATTTAAATGAGATGAATCTAGTAAAAAATGCAGGGAAAGGTTACTTCCTCATCCAAGGAAGACTTATTTTTACGTATTTATTTATTTATTTACTATCAACATTGAAAGAAATATTTATATGAAATTTAAGAGAACATTTTGACTATCCAAAGTCTCCTTCTAATTCAATGTAGTGTTTGCCAGGCATAAAAGCCTGTTAGACATTTAAATAACAGATTAAGTGTAAAGCATTGAAAAAATCCATCTCGTGTTTTCAAACATATCATTAAAGGAATGGCTTCTTGGGGGAGAAAAAAAAGAAAACCCCACAGATTTCCAAGCTTTTCAGCCTTTCAGAAGTAAAGAAGAGGGGGAAAAAAAGAGAGAAAAAATATTGTTTCAAGTCAAAGCAGGTAACTGTTCCAGGGCAATACCACATTGGAAAAGGATTTCAATACTTAATTGTAATTTCTATCAACAGAGAAAACTCATAATCATTCTTATCTCCTAAAATAGCTTGTTAAACATGAAAAAAGCTTATTGCTGAAACAGGCTGTATCTGGGCAAGAATCATATGCAGAAACGTGCTTTAATTACTTTTTTTCCAATATCTTCAACTAAAAGTTGATTTTAATGAGAAGAACCCCTGAGGCTGTATTTTTTCCTTTCTGTCTTCCACAGGTTTCGGTTTTGTTTGTTATTTTGGGTCAGGCAGGTAAAGATAGGCAAACTCATCTCAAAAACTGTCAGAAGAACACAGGAAAGTTTACAAGCTGAGGTGTTCACTTTTTGAATGATATTTATAGTACATACCAAGAAATGCAGAGAAAGCCTTAATTCAGTGTCACACAGCCAGACACGGTGAACGATGGCACGGACACCTCAGAACTAACTGCTGGCTTCAAACTATAATCACCACTGGGAAAAGGTGGATTCCTTAAGTCTTTCCACAGTTAAAGCATTGACCACACCATCTTTGATGATTCCTCACTTGCACTTGCCAAACAATAAAATTTAAACTGAGCTTGACAGATGGTGTTTTATCAAACTCTAAAAAAATCCCGACAAAACAAAACAGAAAACAGCTACCAGCAGAAATACATGGATCTTGGAGAAGCAAGGAAAGCTTCCCACAAACCCAGATCTCACGATTCAAACCTGACTCTGCCTAAATGCACACGATGCTCCCTCATATTACACTGTATTTCTGAGGGACAGAAAGCATATGATGTCGAGGATAGACTTGTTTAAGAGATAAGTAAAGCATTAGAAGTCTGTTGTTTCTTCTTATTTGTTTGAAGTTTTAAGCCAGTGGGGCTGAGGGAAGCCAGAGGAACAAGTTAGTAGCCCCTCTGTAAAGTTTGATTTTGTCCTGTCACCTTTTGATACTCCTTAGTCCTCACAAATAGTAGGTCTTTTTTATTTTGCAAATGCATCAGCTGATCGTATTGTGATTATTATCAGAGTCCTCCTCAGCTGCACTCTATCAGAAAGACTGCACTTAAGTAGAACCAGACTCTTTTTCAATTTCAACAAAGACCTAAGACATAATTTCTCTTGGTTTTCTGTGACATCACTTCTTTCCTTAAATATCTGCTGCTATTATGCTGGGATGAAGAACGACTCTGATGAGGAGCATCAGAAAAATTAAATTAGCACAATTCAATGCCTTGGAAAGGCAGTCTCAGAGGAACACAAAAATTGTCCAATGAATGAAAGATTTTATGTTAACATATAGACCTTTGAAAGTTTTTGAAGAAACATATCTGATTATTATTAAATATCTTGTATTGTCTTTCTCCCCATTCATATTTTTCACTTCCTTCCCCCCCTTACCTAAGTATGTTTTTTGAGATTGCATAAAGATGTCTTATGATCTATTACAAATATATCTTTTTTGGTTTCCTTGGGTTTACAAAAGAAATACAGCAAACAAGAAAAAAATAACCAAACCTTTAAATAGTCAAGGACAAAGCAGGTAGGTTATGAATTACCAAAGCTGTCTCATAATCAAGGCAGGGCACTAAAAATGCCAGGCGGTTACATATGCTATACAGCTTTCTACTGTATAAATCCTTAGCACTGCTGTGTTCCCTTCCTCTTGGATGTAGAAGTATTAGCTGTAATTTGTCACTGTGTTATGTCATGGAAGGAAGGTTTGCTCTTAAAATGCCACTTGGAGAGTAAACAGCAGCCTGCAGAGCAGGATTTGTTTATATCACTTTGGGCACGATGAATAACACACTTAGAAAGATATATTGAATATGAAACATGGAAGTGTAAAAGTTGACTTGTGTTAAATATTCACTGCCATTGCTGCCAGCAGTGGTATATGGAGCTCATGTATTTCAGGCAAAGCCAATACAGGTCATTGCTGCATATCCCAACTAAAACCTTCTGCTCAGGGCTTGTGTTCTCTTTTTAATTCCCCTCTCCACTCATCCAATATTTCTGTCCACTCCCTGGGAGCCACCACATCTCATCTAAGAGCTGCATTCCAGTGATGAGAGCAGTGATTCCTGCTGTGTGCATAGGTGTTTATACATATGTACAGATACACCCACACTGCAGGGACTGAGGAACCCACAGGCTGCTGGAGAGGAGAAATTTGCATGGATGATGAGCTACATTAACACCCTCTGCTCTCCACCCACAAAAAAGAAAAAACCCTAAACACCAAATGTTAAGATGTCTGGAACTAACATGAGAATGAAAATATTAAAGATGCAAAAAACATTTTCCCTCTAAGAAAACAAGAAATCACACAATGTATCTTCCAGCACAGGTACCTTGGGACATGACTGGAGACATCTCTGGATGCACCAGAGTGGAAGTTGCTCTAATGATGCAGTAAAACCACAGCTGTACCACACCATAGTCAATAATTACTGGCATCTAAGGCTGCAGGGGAATTTGCTATAGATTCATATATATGTGAGGAAAAGCTATTTAATCCATGGAAACATAATGGATTCACTGACCTTTGCACGCTGCTCCCTGACCTTCAGAGGCTGGGGCAGGTCCCCATAGCTGGAGCAGCACTGAAAGCACCTGCTCCTACCCCTCAACTGCATTTTTAAAGAGGCAACAGGCTCCTGGGCACACCCTCTGATCCAGAATCCCAATCACCTGGGGGTGGCTGCAGCCACTCCCCATTCCTTGGAGCCCATAAGCCTGTGCATCATGCCAGAAAAGCAACAGTGTGTTCAGGTCTGAAATTTGGCCCAAACTTGGGTCTCCTCCCAGGGCAGTGGTGGGATGCAGCTGAAACCTTCAGTCAGGAGCTGGGAAGTGTTCCTGTGGGCTGAAGTTCAGAGTGCAGAAGGCCAGAGGAAGGAAAAGGAAGGATACAACACAGTAACAGAAAAAAACATCTTAATATTGAATGTGTTACTCCTTAAAACAACAGCTCTGGCTTCTCCTCTCTCGTTCCCTCTGTGGAAGCCAACTGGAAGCAGTTGCTGTCACATTCTATGCACCTTTGCAACACACAGCAGTCCTTCCCTGAGAGGCTGGGAGGCTGTACAGTACTTTTAAATACATAAATTATATTAAAATATCTGAAATATTGGTAGGCAAATTACTTCAAACTGAAAGAGAGTAGGTTTACTAGATATTAGGAAGGAATTCTTTACAGCCTTTAAGAAATTCTTTAAAGCCCACCATTTTAAAGAGTGGGCAGGCTCTGGCACAGGTTGCCCAGAGAAGCCTTGGCTGCCCCATCCCTGGAAGTGTCCAAGGCCAGGTTGGACGGGGCTTGGAGCAACCTGGGATAGTAAAAAGTGTCCCTGTCCATGGTAGGAAGTGGAATCAGATGATCTTTCAGATTCTTTATGACCCAGGCCATTCTATGATTTTATTGATTCTAAATACCTAAATACTACTATAGAAAAGAGTTATTACTATATCTAATGTAAGCTGTGTTTTATAGGGCTTTATAGTGCATGAAAAAGAGATGCAGATTTTGGTTCACTTTTAGTCGTGTGTCCACCTGCAATAATTATTTTTAGTGAGTCATTTGTCAAAGACTAAATGAACTAATTTACATCATACAAGAGCAAAGACCAAATACAATTCTAGATGTGTTGTTGTGTATATTATCACTTAGAACATCTTGCACACAGATAATTCTTTAATGGAATTGAAATGTTCAGATTTTAGAGCCATTGGTTAGAGCTCAGCACAAGAACTGGAGGATGCAAATCCTAGGAATAGCGATTTTCACAACATCATTCCACTAACATGTTTTACACTAGATTGATTGTATGCCTTGCTTCTTCTTAGTGACAATATAAACCCAGTCCCAAACCCCTTGGAGTTAAGCTTTAATAAAGAAAGGGCCTGCCCAATGTAAATGTAGTTCACAGGTTAAATTCTAAGGTCTAACTGTATCGCTGCTGTTCTCAGTCAAGTTTATTATTTTATTATACTTCCTATTGATTGTCATCATCACCCTATTGACTGGCTGTGTACAGTGCATGAGACAGTTCAGAGGAATCAATAAAGCTGTGGGTAAACCGTGGGGATCTTGGTGGGGAACAGGATGAGTTGCCTAATGGTGCCTACAAAAACACCTTTCTTTTGTTTTCCACTCAGAAATAAATGAACCACGAGAGAAAAGCAGATCTAGGTGCCTTCTGAAAACTTACTTATACATTAGAAGGATATACTTGACAATTCATCATTTCACAAAGCAAAATAGGCAGTTAAGGAATTTATCTTTAAGTATGATAATGGTACCATGTAGCTCAGCATCAGAAAGCACTGGATGCTGTGGTCAGGGTAGGGAGGAAACCATCCTCAGGACAACTTTATCCTGCATGGCTTTTACATGGATCACTCCGTACCACATGATCCAGCATTGCAGATGGACAGTGGATGTCACAGACTCATGTAAATTTTGAGGTTGGAAGGGACTTGTGGAGGTCAGCTTGTCCAACCTAGGTGTAAATCACTAGGTAAGATATCTAGCACACTGCTAGATACTGGAATAATTAAAAAATAAAAAGCTAGGATAGGTAAGTTGGAAGGTTTTAATGCCTATTCCAAGAATATTTTCCTATAGTGGGAAAAGATTAACTCAAAAATTATTTTTTTGGATATAAGGCCTACCATGAAACTAGGTAGTGTGAATAAGCATATATCCCACATTAATATTCCACAATGCTCTAGCTCATGCTTATGACATAGATTTTAATATGAACAGAAAAGAAATCCAATTAAATCATTCTTATAACAGTGCTTAATGAAAACAGGTCCTTTTTTAACAGAAGACTAAATGTCTAAGCTTTAAGACTTATTTTTCTTAAATATAAACCTGCAAAAATTGATCTAGTTGTCAGTTAGTTTTACAGTTTCTTGATTTATTCTACACAAATGCAATTTACTTCAATGTTTCTGTTGCAAACACTTCGTATTTTTGATTTTTCTTGTTATGATGCAACATAAACATCTGAGGAGAGAATTCCTAAATCTCTTCCAACTGAATTCATACTGTACAGAAACGTCCCACAGTGTGGCTCTGAGTACCCATTCCTAAGCCACGCACTGAAACCCCATCCAGAGGAGACCAGGTTGTAAATCTGTCCATTAAAAATCTAAGATTCCTTCCAAAGGAGTTGTTCAGAGCTCGAGTGGGTGCTCTCAACCCTCAGTCTGTGAAGGGCATTAGTTATGTGGCAGCTCCAGCGTGCAACCCTAATCCACTATGGCAGGACACCATGTAATGGTGTTTTATAGCCTCAGACAAATTTATCCAAATGAAAGATTTAACAGCCTTCATGACCTGAGACACTTCTAAGTTTTTTTTTTTCCATTCACTGGTCTGCCCAGGTCAACTCACACCTACTGATTTAATATAATGTACCCAGCAAGGGAGATGGTGTTCCACAAAGATGAGACCAAAGTGTCAGGTAGCATGAAGAGCACTGATCAGCAGAACAGAGCCTTTCAACTCCACTCTGCCTGCTATTAAAATCAAACCAAGAAATGAGAGGCTTTTATCGTCATTCAACCTGGAGTACTGGCTTAAAATAGAATCTAATTTTGGCTGGTATCAAATATTTTAACATTAAAGGTTCTATTAATACCATTCAATAATATATGCCTTTTTAAAATATTACACATAGGTCAATTTTTGATTAAGATTAAAACTTCCCTATGAGAAATTACTTCATTCTGCTCTCTGATTAATATAACAGTCTATTTTTCATGTGTTTAAATAAATAAGTATGAGATTGTATCAAAGGGGTGAGTCTAACTATATGAAAATATATTGCACGTGGAAGTCCATCGAATTTTAGCTGCAATTCCAGCAGTGTCGCTCCTGCATTGCTGTAGGAATATAGAAACTAAGTGGCACAGATCCTTCCCTGTGAAAACCTTCCTCTGCACCAGCAGAATGTCAAGATTTCCAGTCACATTTTTAACACCAAGACTACGTTTTCTCCTTAGAAGAAAATTACCACCATACAGCCCCACATCTTTCATCAGATGGTGTTCTTCACATATTTGATTCGGCATTTATGAGCTTGCTTTTAGCTAGGAGTTTATTATTATCCATTTATAGGAAGCCGACAAACTAGTAAATTATGTATCTGAAAGCCCTGCTGGCTGACATTTTTAAAGTTCATTGGATTATATTTTATTTTTTTACAGAGTAGAAATTTGTTGCAAACACTCAAGATCTGATAACTGATTCCCATTTAGATGTCATTGAGACATGAGTGCAATGTATTTTCATTAATATTTCATTGTGTAAGTGTTCCTTGCTCTGACATTGCCATCTTGTAGTTATTTGTCCCACATCTAAAGAGCAACTTGTAATCAGATGGGTATATTGGACTTCATTATCTGTCACCACACATCCTTAGCATAGAGAAGGTTATTAAGTTATAATTGCTTTTGGTTTTCCCTTACGGGAAGATGAAGAATATATGACAATATATGGACTCATTAAAGAACAAAAAAGAGGTTGACAACAAGCATAAAACTGTCAAATACATCAAAATTCTGGATTCAAACCTTTTATTTCCACTCCTGCTGTTTTTTTTATAGCCTGATGGGCCCAGGACATTAAGGAACTCATAGAACATGTAGATGGGGTCACGAGTGAGCAGCTGCTGGGGTTAAATCATGACACTACTAAATACAGCCCATATTCAATTAATAAATGAAGACAAGCTACATTTTGACTGTAACAGAACCAATGGTGATTAATTTGTGATTTTATATCAAAATGCTAGTTTTTAAAAACCAAATGTGACAACACAAGACGCACAATAGCTACAAGTCAATATATTTAAAAAAAAAATAAAATTCTTGGTTTTGCTTTTTAAATTGACATCAATATACCAAATAAAAAATAAATGGTAGTACCTGGTATATCAGGTGAGTTCCTGAATTGTTGCAATAATTAGGACCATAACTTGTAGATGCAGATCTAGTTTTTTTTCCTCATCCTCTATCAGAAGAAGTTTTGCTTTGTGTTACATCAAGGAAAATAACATAATCCAGAGTTCAATGAGAACGAAGAATCTCACTTTAAATAACAGCAATGGAAAGTAATATTTAAGGTTTCTCAATAAAAAGTTTCTATTTGTCTACCATTAAGAATTTTATAGGTAAAGAAAGAGAACCTTTCACACTTTATCATACACAGGGCTGATATTGTCTACTAAAGTTCCCAGTGAAGTAGCATTTTGGAAGGAGTTAAAGGAAATGTTAAAGCTAACTAGAAGATAACACTGACACTGCACATCTTCCATGTTTTCCATTTCAATATTCAGATTGATCTTTAGCTGATGTTTATGCTGTAGGAGCCAAGGAGGATCCCAGGTGAGTCTGCAGCAGCATCTTTCCATCCTGGGCAAGGCAGAGCTCAGTGATCAGAGTTTCCAGGTACAAACTGGGTCTACAACATACCTCTCATTTCCCTTCCTCCACCAACTCTTGCTCCCTCTGTAAAGAAGAAGTAGATGTCATAAAACAAGTTATTTTGATGCTTTGCCATCAGGAAATTTTAAATTTGCCATACAAATCCTTCACAGTTCCTGTAAGGCTTCCTTAAGTCCTCATAGAGTTACCCAGCCACTAAATATATTGTATTATATTTCCACTTTATAGTGTGCAATAGATTTTTTGTATTAGCAATAACTAACTGCATTGTGGAAGTTATTGAGGGAACAGCTGCAGAATTTGAATCCTGTGCGGGAATGAATTGGTGCTTCTGGCACAGGGGAAGGAATAAAAAGTGTTTGGGGCCTCTGGGAAGTTTCTGCTGAAAGAACAACACTAAAATAATTTCAGCTGTTACCTTTTGGTTTCAGTCCCAAGTCCAAGCCTCGCTCCTCTAAAGTGAAGCTCCACATTGTCTGCAGGCTCCAACTGCTCCCTCTCCAAGGCTATATTTGCTCTGTTCCGATTTTTCCACCCCCCAAGGATCTGTACTAGATACTGCACAGACAGCTGGGGAGGCATGGGCTGGATGGCCCCCTGTTAGAACACACTTAATCAGACATGGACAGGAGGCACCATGTCAATTATCTTCTTTTCCTTTATTCTTGTTGCCACAGCAGGTTTGTACACACCGTGGCCCATGCGATAAATGCCCACAAATACCTGTAGGGTAAAAAACACTTTGTGATAAACAGAGAGGCAAGACCAGTGGTGAGCCATGTTGGGAATGGCAGAGGCAAATGTAATAGAAAAACTTACTGTATTTCATAGAAAGCAAATGATGCTCAGCTGTAATCATCCTGGGGGCTGATATCACATTTACCAGCTTAAATCACAACCCACTGCATTGAAATGAGTGATGTGATCAATACTGGAGTCAGCAAGAATGAAATAATGACTATATCCACACTCTTGAGTCTGAGGTTTGTACACAGAGCTCCAGCATCTTCATTGTGCTGCCATTTACTGAAAAAAGAAATATGCTCCAGTAATCAGAGCAGCCAGTGATGTCCTGTCACCAACAACCTACATTCACACAGTCCCGCTTGTGCCCACAGAGTCAGTAGGATTGTGTGTACATGTAACCAGTGTTTGCTGTAATAACTGTGAGTTCTCTTGTTTTCAACATGATTCACTGCCATCTCTTAATTTTATATTTAATTATTTTGGTTATATTATTGTGTAAGATCACTTTTGGGAATAAATATATAAGGACGAAAAAATCATCTTTTTTAAGAGAATTCATACAACTATATAAATAATATTATAAATATAAATATCATTAAGAGTTATATAAAGCAATTCTTAAAATAAAAAACTCTAATGGATATTTCTGACTACACTGGCTTTATTATACTTCAGTTCTTCTTTTTTCTTTAAGATTCTTACTTTGAAAGCAAAATGACCCAGGAAGGACCTGACATTCTCAGCTTTCATCAGGCCATTCTCTGCATGTCCATCCAATGTTTCTCAAAAGGTACAGAGTACTTTGAGCTGTTGATTGTGCAGCAGGTGGTTAATAATGTGATGTTCCTTACTGGTACCATTCCCTCTTTTGTCAAGCTCGTTAGAGAAAACCAGAAAGCAGATCCAAACCACCACTTTAACAATTCTTAATATCAGTTTTCAGACATTTTAGATAACGTGGTTTTTGGTTTTTTTTTTGAGAAGGCACATAACAATCATTGGTTTAGCAGGAGCTGAGCCACCTTCAGAATTATAAGACAAAACATCACAAAACAATTGGCATTTCAGTGTAACAAAATGCCAATTCTCGCATTCTGGAATGTTTCCTTGGAAATTGAACAGAATACTTTGGGGATCTGTTTATTAAATTTGTCCCACATAGACTCTGACCTTTCAAAACACGTGGCAAATCACTCTCAGGAGTGACTTATTTTGGCTCTGACCTCTCCCTCTGACCTTGGGAGAAATGCTTTACGTAGACACAGCAGAACAGCTCTATTTCTTTTATTCTTTGAAATGGGAGAAACAATAATTTTTGAATATTCATACAGTTCTCTTTAAATATATATGCAGAGCAGACAGTTGCATGAGACTTCTACAATTCTTTATCATTCACCATATAGGTCAGTAGAAAACATTCATAATTTAGATCCAATTTCCATCTTTGCAAGCCCAGAGAACACAACTTCTGACACTGACTTGTATTAAAAAAGGTAGAATATGAGCTGCTATTGTTCATTTATAGGGCAGCAATTATGCATGGAACTATTTCACTGGAATTCTACATTTATAACTTCTGCTTTCCTTCTCTTTAAATGTATTGATTTTGTCAAGTGTTACAAATGGACCCCACAGACTGCTATGGTTGGGGATGCACAGTCACTAGTGTAGCTTGTTTTGGATTCCTTGTAATGGTTAAATTTTAATTATTGCAGCTGGAATTATCTTTCACAAATCTCTCCCATGTTTTTGGAAAAGTCTGAGTTGATCTGATTCCAGCAACGAAGAAAGAAATAATACCACTGAGCTGATTATATTACTTCTTTCAGGACATATGGAAGGTTTTCCCTTGGCCCTTGATTTGAAACAGAACTGGAAAGTTGATGGGATGAATCTCAATGCAATGAAAGAGATTCTTGAATTTTTCCTTACGAGAAGACATTCACATTTTATATCATTAGACCTCTAAAAATCACCAGTTGTACATAATTGCTAACCTTTCCTTTGGAGTTTCCTGATAGCATTCCAAGCTCTGTGTACACTGAGCAGGACCAGAAGTCAGATTTCAATCCCACTTACAGGTCCTTGAAACATGAAAGGCAGAAGATAAACAGATACACACATATACCAAGGTGATAATGTATATAAATATTGGGTTTCTTGCAATAATTTTAGAAACCCCAGTGTATTAATGAATAATTACAGAAGCAAACAATAAAACCTAGGAAGATTAACAAAGCCTACTGATTGTTTTGGTGCAAAAGCTGAAAAGAAGTTGTAAAATCAAAAGATGGGGGTCAAAAATACAATTTATTCCATGTATCACAAGCTGCCAGCAAACAAAATCTTGCCCTACCAATCAGATTCCAGTTACTGCTAATTTTTTTGGGAAGTGTTGGCAACAAGGACTTAGGTTAGGGTACTCTAGGTTGTATCATCCTTTGGGCTCCATTCAAAGGGAGCTGCTTGAATTTCTCTAGTCTCTATTCCAAGCTTTGATCTTTCTCCTTCCTTTAGATGTTTGCCCCATTCTACTTTTCAGGTGGTTAATTTGCTATTTTTACTTACTTTTCAAAGTCTCTGTCTCCCTTTGGCTAATGCAGAGCTTATGTCTGAAATAAGACAGTTTTACAATCTCACGTTTTCAACAACACAAAGATGAGCAAGAAAGAAATAAAACCTGAATAGTTGAATAGTCTATTTTTTAGCTGTTTCACTGACAAATTAAATACAGGTCTTGTTGCTCTGAGAGACAAAAGTTGTTCTAATATGAGCAAAATTTTCTGAAGATGTGTTTAATACAGAGAGAATGTGAGAAGGCAGGAACAAAACGTGCAGAAAAATGAATCCTTTGCTCATCCTCATAGAAACCTCTTGCCTCTGCTAAGGCATTTCATTCATGTACAGAATGCAAACATGAGAAAAGAAGTGGACAGGAGCCATTCAAGGGTGAAGATCAGTAAAATTCAGCTATTTTTATTGTGTCTGGGACTTTTCCACCAGAACTGAAGGAGGACTTTTGAGTCCCACCATCAGTCATAGACAAATACCGGAAGGACAGAAGATGGAACAGTGCTGTTCTGGAAAAGCAAACGTTCCAGCACATGAATTCTTTTGGCACACAGCTATTTTTGCTTTTCCTCCCTTCATTATAATGATAATAATCTGTAGCTTCTTATTTCCATGTCTCCAAAGCCTGAGTTTAAAGGCTCATTAATGCAGCATTGATACACATACAGACTCTTGGTGCATCTGTTCCAGCCCAAAGGCCAATCATATGCATCATAGAAGCCCAAAAATAATCTCTTTAATATATATGAGTGTTCTCATGTACCTGTACCTACATCTATGCCTTCAGAGCAGATCAGACATTGCTTAGCAATGCTGTGAGGGTCAGATTTTACTTTTCCTTATGACAGTTGTCATGCTGATCCCCACACAAGCTGCAGACCGAAGCAGGCGTGCACATCTGATTCCTGAATTGCTGGTCGTAAGGAATCATAACAGACATTTGTTTGACAGATAAATCCGAATATATTGGGAAAACACACACTGAGAGCACGTTTCATTTGACTGTTTCCATCATAGTCAGTGCTTTTTAGTTAGGGGATGCCTGAACAAACAAAGCAATGTTTGCTGGAGCTGATAGAAAAGATAGCTCTACCTGATATGAAATGCTGCCTCAACTAATATTGGTGAAAAGCAAGCTCTGTCCTTGCACTCAGCTTGTTGGAAGATGGAATTATGGCTGCCACAATCTCTGCTTCAACCAGAAAAAGAGAATAGGAGTGACATCTCCTGAACCCACACAGTTCAGCTGCTGCTCCTGCCTTTGCTACAACCTGCATGGGGACTGTGCAGTTTGGTTGAACTTTGGCTCTAAGCCACCTGTGTGTGCAAGGCTGGACAACAAAGCTCTTCTGAGAGGGAATAAAAGTCATACTTAATACCACATTAACTGAAATTCCTTACTGGTCTTACCTGGAAATTACAGGTAAATACATCCTTCAAAATTAAACTTGAAACAGTAATGTGAGAAAAGATTTGAGAGCAGTGGAACCCTTGCACTTTGAGCACTCTACTACAAGCAGCCTTTAAATCAAGATATCATGTCAGATGATGCACATTTTTCCAAGCCTCTCACTCTCTAAGCTGTTGGATTTTCACTTTACTTTCTACTATTACTTTTTTATTAGCAAAACTTAAATCCTGTTGAGAAGAGCTTATTTAGGCTGAGCTGTCACCTTTAGCTTCAGAACATTAAGTCTTGACAAATGCTTCTTTTGAAGTCTGACACCTGTTTGTTTGGCATTTCCCACTTTCAGGAACTCACTAGACTATAATAATACTCAGCACAGCAGAAGTAAAGAGAATGAATTAAAGCAGAAATGCTTTCAGACGTGAAAGAACAATACAAAAGAACATCCCTTTGCTCGAGGTTCCTCAGTAGTTTTGAGAGGACCTCAGGAGAGCTCATCTCCAAGCTTTATGGGTTTTTTTCTGTAATGGGATTCTAATACCCATGAAACAACCCACAGTATCAGCCCCAGAGACCAGATAATTCTATCTTAAAACAGCTACAAATCAGCAGGAGGAACCAGGTTTCTCTGCAGACACTTTCAGAAGTACAGGGAAATATCCTAATTACTGTACCAAAATACCAGGTATCTGCTCCTTCTGTAACTAAAATGCTGGAGGAGAGTGGTTCATAAACATTATGATTCTGTTGGATTGTCCTTTACATTTGGCTTCATAAGGATTTTGATGGTAAATTACTTCAAATAATTATTTATCAGTTTGGGGGGGTTCTACATCTAGAAGGGAACCCATAGCCCACTTAAATCAATGAAAATAACTCTCCTGAACTCTCCCTAAGCTTAGAGCAGACCCACAGGCAAGAGCCACAGTTTATTTTCCTCTGCCATGTATTTAGACACTGTACCTATGACTCTTCACTTTATTCACCAGAGTTTCAGGTAAGAATTTGCAACTGAAATTGAGGAATATAGTCATTAGGAACTGGACACTTGAATTAATTCCTTTGAAAAATCCATCTCATCTGGATATTTCAACACCTGCTTTTAATCTTAAAAAATAGATTTTCTACAGACATTGCTTTTCCTATGGCCAACAACAAAACACACTAATATATTTTTGTGGAAAATTCATCATGATGGAACATATATTCAATTGTGTCCTGAAAACAGTAAGAATCTTAAACAAAACCCATTAGATTTATTTTATTAAAGAAAGAGATTACAAAAACTCTTCCAAAACTAGGTTACAGGCAGCACTGCAATGATCCTTGAATTCTATACTAAAAAATCGATTAAAATGTATAAGCAGCTATTTAGAATAGTTTCACACCACATCAAACTTTCTAATCAGACTGACCACCCTTCAGGAGTGTATTTTATAGCAATTTTAAGCAGTGCTTGTATCTACTGGGGATTTTGTTGGCCAGGCTGGCAGTATTATCCTTTTTAAGAGTACTCGGCACATTCTCTATTGCTAATATTGCTTTAATCTTTTCCCAAATTTGCTAATCTGAAAAATCCCATACAAAGATGACACTTTGGTGAAAATTTAGCTCCAATATTTCAGGAGATCATGTAAATAAGATTAAAGAGCAAATGAATTTGTGGAGAAGATGAGCACATACCCAAAGGTGCAGAGCAGGGTTCCCCAGCCAGCTGTTTCAGAGGCAGCTCAGAGAAAACACAAAACTTGTGCAGTTGCCAGATGTGTACATTCTAAACACTGAGAACATTAAAAAATAATGATTAGAAAATTATACAAAACCATCACAGAATATTCTGAGTTGGAAGGAACTCACAAGGATTAATACACAGCCATATACACTCACTGTATATATTTATAAGTTAAGCATCAAATCTTCTAAACTATTAAGATATCTGAAAACTTTATATGAGTACAATATATTATTAATTACATGAAAACTATGACCTCTTGCAACTGTGTTGCTGCAGGCAGGGCTGTAAGGCCAATTTCATTATACAGGTGGGTGCTTCAACTTTTATTTAACATTGGCAGTTTTTAACTGGTGGGCTCAGATTTACATTGCTGAATGAAGGACTTAAAGCAAAGTACACCTCTTCTTAATTAGCTGAATGATCCACAAAGCATTTCATGCCTGAACAAATATAATTGAAACAATTGAAATCATATTAGCCATGCAGGGAATAATCAAACTCTTGGTGAACACTGGTCACTCTTCTAATTTTGCAACAAAAACGAAAAACCAGCAATGCTGTAAAGCATTAACATTTTATAGCCCAAAGCACTATTCTGTTTTCAACTATAGAATTTCTTAGAAGACATTCCTCAAATTATGCTCAACCAGAAATCATAACTAAGAGAGACATTTCTCATACCGCTGCCCTTATCAGAAGGCTTTGGAATACAAAATTATTAATCAAACATTAATCTTTTCTAGAGGAAAAAATAATAATGAATTAAAAAAAAATTCCAGAAGCAAATGAGTAAATTAATCTCAAGCTTATGTTATTCTTCAAAGGATAAAATAATGAAATGAGGATTGAAGTACTACCAACCCTCTGTCAGAGGCAGGGTAGGTTGCTCCAAGCCCTATCCAACCTGGCCTTGGATACTTCTAGGGATGGGGCAGCCACAGCTTCTCTGGGCAACCTGTGCCAGGGCCTCCTCACCCTCAGAGGGAAGAATTTCTTCTCAATATCTAAAGTAAACCTGCCTGCTGTCGCCTTAAGACCATTCCCCCTTGTCCTGTCACTCCCTTGTCCAAAGTCCCTCTCAGCTCTCCTGGAGCCCTTTCAGGCACTGGAAGGGGCTCTAAGGTCTCCCCATCACCTGGTTTTCCCCAGGCTCTCATCCCAAACACGACCAGGTTTTGTGCTGGTGTCAGTGTCAGTCTAAAGGAGGTTCCAGTGCCCTGTGTCCCTCGCCTTGGCCGTGCCAGGCTGCCTTTGGGCTCTGGCCCTGCAGAGCTCCTGGGGCTCCCAGGAAGGAGCTGTTTGGGCACCAAGGAACTTCTCCAGCCCCTCAGCAG
Organism: Pipra filicauda; assembly: GCF_003945595.2. Lineage (NCBI taxonomy): Eukaryota > Metazoa > Chordata > Aves > Passeriformes > Pipridae > Pipra > Pipra filicauda. The sequence goes on from NW_024104285.1 coordinate 136,323, forward strand.
GAGCTGGAGCTGCTGCTCTGTGGCGAGCAGATGATTAGCAGTGCCTGCTTTTGTGTGAAGCACAGTGGCTTCTCCTGGATTTACCTAATGATTTGGCAATGACTTGGAACTGCTTCATATGAAAGAGGAGAGGCACGTTGTGATGGATGACCTTCCTCAGTGCCTGGGAAGGGTGGGGGTGGACAGACAGCTGGGAGGGATGTCAGGGCTGGAGCTTATTGACCCTCGAAGGTACAGGGAGAGAGGGGGCCACAAGGGCTTGAGGCAAAGGTAAGACACTGATTAAGATGAGGTGGAAAGCAGAGAAAGTGTAGCAGTTGGGAGATCAGAGAGCATTTGTGCTGGTAGTGACCACAAACAGCTGTATCTGCTAGCAGGGAGTTGGAATGTATTTTAAAATCCTTCTGGAGCTGACACTGTCTGCCAGGGCTAATGGACAAGGGGGACTCAAAGTGGTAGCAATGCTTTTATGTCCTGTGACAAGTTCGTTCGAAGACTTTTATAGATAAATATGTCAATTCTGAATTTTTTTTGTGCATTTTTTTCAAGAATTTAAGTCTACACAACTCCTAAATAGGCTACAGTACACATGTTTTATTCATGTTTACAGTGGTATGTATCATTACTTCAGTGTGTACAAGTTGTACAACTGGAGTTAACTTTGCAGAGGACATTCTGAACTGATAGAAGGGCTAGAGACAAATACAAATAACAGCAATAAATCCATCTTGTACTGTAGAAGATTTAAAATATTTCACTTGCTAAAAAACTTTCTGTTAGTGAATGTGGGTTAGTAAATATATCCAAACTATTTATGAAATCTAAATCAATGTTATACATAAGAAGCCACAGAAGTTCAAATCAATGAATCCAAAAATAGTTGAAAATCTGTGTCGTACTTTGCCTATCATTCTGCTTCATTCTTAGTTCTACAGTAGTATTTGGGTGACATATAAATAGGGCTGAGTACTTTGTAATGAATAATTTATTTCACCAATTTTCCGTCTTTTTTTTTTTCCCTGTGACATACCCATGAATAATCAGGTCACGGTTTTCTTTATTCGTAATTCAAAGTTCTCTGACAGTCCCTCCTCAACCTGCTCCCTTTATTGCCTCCATATATATTCCAAATTTTGAAGCAGAGAAGGGTTAGCATCAGAGCTGTGTAGTTTCCCTGTGCGTGGTCATACACCATTGTTTCTATTCCCCAGTTGGACTCTTCTGAAGTAATTGGGTGTGAATGTTCATGGAGAATAAATTAGACTTTGCTTTTTTGTGATCCTGAATGTAAAACCAACTCTCTCTGTGCATTGGCACCAGTAAAATGCAGAAGAAGCTCCACAGAAAGATGACACACAAAAGGCATGAGCACAGCTGAAAGGAATTAATTTTAAAATTCACATGAATATTCATAGGTTTGTTTGGGGTTTTTTTGGTTTTGTTTTTTTTTTTTTTTGGGGGGGAGGGTTTTGCAGTGTGTTCTCAAATTAAACAGTAGCAAAACAACTTTTTCTCTTAGTCTTTGGTCTATTCACCTGTTCCTGATGTGGCCACTGGGAACACTTTAGTGGTTGAAAGGAAGGACAAGCTCGGGGCTCTTGTCATTCTGGAGTTCAGTCAGTCTTTTTCTGGACCCAAGCCTAAAGGCATCTCTTTTCTATATTATTGTGATGGCAATTCTGTGTTATGTGTGAGGCACAGATTTCCACAATCCACCCAGGGAGGCAGTGCAGAAATCCATCCCTCACATCAGCCAAATGGAGGCACTGCACATTCCCTGTATGCCTTCCTATCTCTGCTCTCTAGGTGCCCAGGGGAAGAGAGGCAGCCTTAGATTTTTTTCAGTTATCACACTTTTGATAGATTTCTAAGGGATTACAGGCTTAGAAAAGTCAAAATCCATTCCAAGAGAGGTCTACACTGTACTATATAAGATACCCTTAGCACAAAGTAAGTTTAAAGATAGAGAAAGTAAAACAGCTGGGATAAAAATTTAAGTCAGAAGTTACATTCCAGAAGCAGAAGTGATGCTTAAGGCTGTTTTGCATTAGTACATTTGAAGAACATTGTTTCCTAATCTACTTCGAAGAAATGTTTAGGGATTTTATTAACATAAAACAAGATAGTGAGAGCAAATTTGATATCAATTAACATACTAATTAAATGTCATTTAGTAGTTTTAGCAATTACTTGATATTTAATTAACCACTTGAATACCTTGGGAGATCCAGATTATTGTACATGTAATCAAAGGGCAATTCTTCTGACCCTGTGGGCATATGCTGCATGTCAAGACAATCTGTAGATAGCAACAAAAAATAACTGTGTGTACTGTGACCCCAGGTATGTTGCTGTGTACCAAGGGGATTAATTTACTAATTTGAAAGCATTATCTATCAGTTAAAGAGCTTAAACATACCTCAAGTGATTAGGGACCTACATAAACAACATGAACAACCTACAAAATATCAATTATTTTAGTTCAGGACGCATTTTAAATTCATCCTGCAAAATTACCTTGGCATTTATGAAACTTGAATTCACCATCAAGCCCTTTTATTTTTAGCAAACAGCTTCAAGGATCGGAGAATAAGGAAACAAATGTTTCTTAGCAAAAAGTTACTTAAAGAGAGCAAATAAATACCTGAAATCTTCTGGACTCCACTCACACAGAGGCAGCAACTTTTCTATAAGGGAGATTTCCTGTACAGATTGAGAAAAAAAAGTCTTAACCACTCAAAGAGCAGGGGTGATCTGTGTGTTGAATTGCCCTCTCCTCCAGGTAAGTCTCCATTCTCCTCCTGGTTTTGGAGCTGCCCTGGTGTCGTTCAGGTCGTGCCGACATGTTGTCCCACACTGCCAAAGACTACCCGTGACAACCCACAGTGGTGCTGTCCTACAGCTACAGGAGCAGAGTCACCCTTTGTCACATCTCCCACTTCTCTAAGTGGGCATTAACAACTCTTAACCCTCATTTTTAATCTCCTGTTTGTAACCCAGCAACCTTTCCACTGCTTTTGATTATCTTCTCTGTCTCTGTGTTATTTTGCTTCCATTTCTGCCTGTGGGTATCAATATGGAGAAACTCAGCAAAGGAGCCTTTCTGGTCCCTTTGTAGCTCTTTCCCATTTGCCATGAAAAAACCCAGAACTTCACTCATCTGTAAAACAATATCTCCTTTGCTCTATCTGTGTTTTCTTGTCTCCACACTGATTAAAGCTTTTTATTTACAATCCATCTTCAGATCTCTCTCTCTAACCAGTGACCCATCCCTCTCACTCCACCAGAACCAATCTAAGTCTCTAATGGTCTCTTTGAAGTAGAAATACAGAAGGAATGTTCCTTTCTCCTCCCTGTTCACCTTTCAGCCCCCTTCCACAGTTAGTGATACGCCATTTAGTTAAAATCTTTTCCCCTTTTGCTTTTGTGCCTTTGTCTCCCTTGGTTCTCTTGAAAAACTTCTAATTTATCCTTCAGAGGATATTTATCAGTCTTCTTTCATTCCTGGGTGGGGACTGCACAGATTTCTTTCAGATTCCTGTGGGACCCTCTCTTGACATAGCCCATACCAAAGAGATTGAGAAGTACCTGAATACTTCAGCCTTAAAAAGGATTTTCTTATAATTTTAAGAGTATGAAGTGAGTTGATCTCATTTGCTCCTTACAAAAGTGGTTCATGTCTTCATTATAGTTTCTTAACCAGAGTAGATTTAAAGGAAATAGAGAGGGTGGTTTGGCATTTTCTGAGCTGGAAATTTAAAAAGAAAATAACAAAAATCATTAAAATCTTTATGTTAATGAGACCATATCAACATAAACAAAATTCTGATTCAAGGATTAAAAAAAAAGAGATTCAATCTGTATTTTTTTGATTTAAGGTTCCACAGTAGTACAGCACAAGTTAGTCAAATTTATTGAGGTATAAATTTATGTTTTTTAAATGTAGTCTTGTAATGTATAGATTTTCTTTATATTAATTTATATTTGCTTTGTTCTTAGCCCAGTCTTTGTTCATCCTGCACAAAGGAGCAGTGCTCTATGACATGCTCAGCAATGCCCTGACCAGGAAGTTCATGTATTTACAGCTTTAAAATATCAATGCAATGCTGGTGCAGCACGAGGAAGAGAATTAACTCGCAGAGCAAAGGTATGAACTAGTTGAGAAACTGGACCCATTGTTTACCCTGGTTTGTCTTTATTTGTCTCATTTTCTCTCAAGGGGATCCCCAGGCCACTGCAGTAGGAGGAGTGACAAAAGCACTGATGGACTGTCCCCTGGGGAGAGTTTCACACGGAGCAGCCAATGCAAACCTGACTGTTTCCCCCTGTCAAACAGCAGATATTGGAAGGATAAAATATCCAGTAATAGCCCTCACCAATTTTGCTGTACATTAGCAGCTGAAAATTATGTATTTCTACAAAGAAGATAACTGGGGAATAGGTTTTCCTACTATTACCAGTGTCGGGAAATATAAGCAAATGCAGGAATTGGAAACAAAAACATCAGCAGAAGAAAACAGTAGTTTAAGTAAATCTAAACACCTCATTCTTACACTGCCTCTTTTATCATTACATGTCAAACTACTTTACAAGCAAGGTCACAGTGACAGTTTTCTTGCATGGTTCTGTTGGCACATGCACAGTAACCGTAGTCAAGCTTTAAAAATTTCTCTTCTGTGAAGTAAATGCTTCCATCAACATTTGCCCAGAATTTCTGGCCACTCAAATCTTATCCCTGTTTTATTGTTCACATACCATGTCCCCAAAACTCCTTCTGTATTCAGCACCTACAACCATTTTTACATATCTTAAAAATATTAATTATAAAAATTGCATATTTATTTCATAAATTGGAAAAAGAAATCTTGCATGCTATTCAGGGATTTAGTTGTGGGTTTTTTTTTTTTTTTTTTTTTTTTTTTTTTGCATGGACCAGATACACTTTGCCATCAAAATAAAATTTATAGATAATAAGATAATTCCAATGATTATTTATCTGGATACCTCTCTATATTGTTTAAACCTGTGTTTATCAATATGCTTATACTTTAATAATATCGTCGGGAAGAAAAAAAATTGACATTAAAATTACCACAGGGGTTGAGGATTTTACCTGGAAGAAAGAAAAATTAGTCTTTAATCAAAAAAGGCACAGTTACAAAAGGATTAATTTTGGATCAGAACATACCATTAGATATTTTTCTGTCCCAGCTGAGAGTAGTAATTGGAAAATCATAGTTTACACAAAAAAATAATTATTTTCTTATGATCTGCCTTTCTTTCATAAAGCTTTGCATCTCCATCACTCAATTACAATCTGGGAGATTAGGGGACTCAATATATACTAGATTAAAGGTCACCTATTATTACAGACAAGATTTAATTGCAATATTGACAGAAATTCCTTACTAACCATAGGCTTTAAGCTGCTTGTACATACTCAGCATAATAAAAAGGGATGGAATATTCATGAGCTGCACTATGGGAAAAAGTCTAGCAGGAACCTAAAACCAGAGCGAGCCTCCTTTTTTAAAAGAGGAAAATTAGGAGATGTTGGTGGTTGAAAAATTGTAGATTAAATCTTCTTCCATTACAGAGAGTAAAAGTTAGCTTGATTGCACTGCTGTAAGAACTTCCTGGGGGAAATTAAACTTGATAATCTCAAGGTGTTTCCCACAGGACACCATGCATTCGGTAATGTTCATTATAGTCTGCAGAATACCAGATAGAATTTAAAGTGAAGACTCCTAAGGTTTAATCAATATAGACATTCTAAATTGTTCACAGGATCAAGCCCTGATTATGAAACAAAGATGCAGTGACAAGGGAAGCCACAGTACTTTAGGCAGATTTTTTTTCTCGCATTAACCAGTTGGTTCACAGTGAAGGTGAATAGTGATGGCCAAATCTCCAAAACAATTTCTGTAGCAGCATCACCGAGGGCTTTATTGAGCTTCTGAGACTTCCACAGCTCCACCTGGTTCCAGTGAATAATTCTTAAAACCAGGTAGCAAATACTTTGGAGATTACTTGTCACAAGATTTAAAACCTGTACGTTGCTGTTTTAAACCATGAAGAGTTTAACTATTACAAAATAGATTTTAAATGCTTCCTTTAGAAGATCATGGAGAGTATAAAGATTTCAATTAGGAAAAAAAAAAAAAATAGCTGTCTGCTCTCTGCCCAAGTTTTAAAGCAAGAAATAAAAGAATATACAGCCTGAACTGATATTGGTGTTTGTTATCATCTGGTGATATACTCATAGGACAATGTGCAAAGGACTGAAATGGCACATTAGCAGTTCAAAGCACAAAGAAAATGAATCTTCAATTTTGATGAAATGAGTTTGCAGCATCTGTGGCATCTTTAGATAAGAGAAGTTGCCAAATTGCCAATTGCAAAAATAATCCAGCGTAGCAGGTTTTGGAACTGGTAAGGAAAAACTGCCTAAGAACAAATGATTCCAGCTGAAGCCAAAGAGGATACTGACCCTCTCAGATCTTCAGTGGCTTGGACAAAGATCAAGGGAGTGTTTAGGACTAAGAGAAGGACCTGGAATTTCAAACAAAATGTGGCTGGAAACACTGTTTGAATGAGCCAGAACTGGATTTATGGCTCTTCTGCATCTGATACTGGTAGATGGCACCTATTCAGCACAAAAGACAGATGATGCCCCTTGATTTTATATGGGTACATATGTCTTCCCATTCCTTTGATACAAGGGATAATCAAGCTTCAAGATTCAAACAACTCTATCAGTAAGGATTTTGAGATGGATATAAATTAAATAAAAATTCTGGAGAGTTTTTTTGGTGCCAAGTCCCTGCATTTTTGGAGGGCTCAAACCACAACAGGTAGAAAGAAATGTGTTTCAGAGCCATCAACTCTTTGAGGTAACTGGGATCTGATGGGTATCAGGCTCTGCAGGGTTCATCCTGTCCCAAAAAATAATTTGTGCTCCTCTGTCATGCATGGTTCTGGTCTTTCCCTGCCTCCTTAAGGAGGAGCTGGAAGGTGAACTATTTCTTGGGTTTCAGATCATGAGGACAGTTCTCCACTGTCATCTGATGTGCTGGAAATAAAATGGGTCCTTCTCTTTTGGGTTTGGGTACTTTTCCTGGATAGTTAAAGGTAATTGAATAAATTCAGTTTTAATTACTGCATTACTCCAGTTTTCTGAAGGAGTAATGTAGTAACTTTATTTTCATTTTATTCTTCGTTAAAATTTGAAAAGACTTAAAATGTATATTAAAACGCTATTATATTTGGATGAAGCTGATGTTAATAATTTCTCAGACCTATTCCTTGCTTGTCCTTTTCCTGTGACTTTGGATCATAAAACTGTGACTTTGATAATTAAAAAGCCTGAGGTACTTTTGAAAAGAAAGTATAAAATGTTCTGCTGAATCTTTCCTAGACAGTACAGTTAAACTGGGAGTCATTTTGTTCAAGAGAGAATAAATTCTGCTGAGCTAAACTCAAGAATAAGAAAAAGAAAATTAGTAGCTGAACTTCAAGATCAGAAGGTAACATGAGTGCTTGAACAGAGAAATTATTTGCTACATCAGTGAAAAGATGCCATTTGGCAACTGGACTTCTTGGTCAGCATTTCTCATGAATGCTGGTCAACACTTCAATTGCCACTGAGAGAAGACAGATCTTAAATTTACATGCTGTGCACATCAGAATTAATACAACTAAATTCTGTAGGAAAGTATTAAGTTTTTATTAACCAAAAAACCACCGACCTTTACTCAAATTATAATTAAAATGACAAAGGAAAAAATTCAGAGTTAATCTCAGCCTATTCCTTACCTTATTTTCCATGCACCAATTCTGTAGTTTATTTGTAATTGTGACCTGATCTGACATCTCAACGGAATTTACTGTTAAACAGATTAAAAATTATGTTGTAGCCTTATTTCTCTGCTATTATTCTGCTTCCATAGCATCCAGAATATTATCTAACCATACCCTCCTAGCACATTATCTTGTTTCTTACATAGGTGTGTGCAAACTGAGATTATAAACAATGACAGGTTATTTAAAGTATGAATGCAGTAAATTCCAAGCATACATTATGATGAATAGCTTAGTCATGGTCTGAGAGATTTTACACAGAATTACTAAGTTAGGCAATTACTCTTTTTAATCACTTTTAAGAATTACTTGATAACTTAAAAAGCAATATAAGCCTAAGCACCTTATTCAACCATCCCAGACTACCATGGGAACAATTACAAGTGTCTAGGTAAGAAAGTTAAGATCAATAACAGAATCACCTTACTTAAAATGAATATTTTATTCCATTTCCTTCTCAGATGAAGCTGTCAGGACAATCAATGTAAAATAAAGGTGCCAGAATTTAGAAACCCCTGGAATCTGGAACGTGCATAACCTCTACTCTACTGGGTTTGCCTGGCAAGGTTTTGGTAGTGGGGGGCTCTTGCAGAAATTTCAGAATGTTCTGTTTCAAAGTCTTTTATCCAGTTAGAAGCTCCATGACTAAAACTTTGAAATTTAGTTAGGCAGTTTTTAAATGGGAACTACAGATATACCCCAATATTCCAGTTCATCCCAATGAATGAGATGTGTCCCTAATGTTCTGCAAATCTCAGTGGAGAAAAAGTATTATCAAATGTGCCAATTGCTGTCACAAGTCTGTCACAGAAAAAAAACAGATTTTCTTTTTATTTTTAGGTCAAAAGAATGAAACCATAAATATATTTAGGTTAACTCTTTATATATTTGTTATATAAATTGCATGTATAAAAATATACTATATACAAGAATATTATTATATAGAGATGCGTATAAGTACACTTATATTGACTTATATGTAATGTATAAGTAAATATAAATATATTATATTACAATTGCCTTGTAAGAGTTTTGCTGAAAGAAGTAACTTTGCCATTACATCTTTGACTCCTTCTACTTGTCTCTGCCAGAGCTGTGATTTGATCCTAAACAAGACTTTATTTGGTTGGGAGGTAGATGAGGGAATAAATAATTCATACTGTGTTTTCTTTATGTTTGTTGATAACCCTGTCATTAGAGTTTATAAGACACTTTAAAGATTTTTTTAAATATAAAATATTAAACAATGTTACCACCTTTGTCTATAATTGCCCACTTGGAATGCAAGTCACTCTTGGAAGCACCTTGTAAATGTGTTAGGAATTGATCCTCACAAACATACAATGTAGGAGGCACCGTGACAGAGCACCCAGAGCTCAAAAATATGGGAATGGGTGGGTGGAGAGAGGTTAGAAACTTGTTCTTGGGAGCAAACAGAGACACTTGAGGTTACAATAAAGACATCTCAACCACGGCTTGTATTTAGAAGGCTCTGGAAAAGTCTTACAGAGCTGAAAATCTGCGTGAAGATCTGCTGAGAATTTCCTATCATCTTGTGTGTTAGCAGTCCACAAATGCTTTCTGCCTTAAACACTAACACAGTAATTACTTCAGATGCAAGATCACATGGGAACCTGTCTCCAAGAATAAACAGTACTTAAAGAATAGGGAGAGCTGAAATCAATGCTGAGAAAATACTCTGAGATTTACACTGTCATCTTGAACCTTTAACTCCTCAGACACGCAGAATATAAGATTTAGCAAACACATTCAATATTAATTTCTGAATAAAATAAATAATTTCTTCCTGCGGGGAAAGGTGAAGGAGATGGGTCAATGACAAGCACACTCTCCACACACTTATTTCTGATAAATGCAGCCACGTTCCTTGTTGGACTGCAGGGTTAACTGGAAATGTGTTTACAGGTAGCATTGCTACAAGCATCTACAAAATTGGTAACATGCCAGGAAAATGAAATCAAAACCCATCCTAGACTAAGTTTCTTAACATTAGCCTGAGGGCAGGGAAGGAAAGGAAGCTGGTTATTTCAGTATTTAACAATTTATTTCAGTACCTCACAATTTGGGATCTGTTTATAACCTGCTGTACAAGAGCATGGGAAATGTTCTGACATGAGCAGGCCTTTCCCATTTCAAAGGCACATGGATAAAACAGTGGACAGGAGAGTTCTTACATAATAAATTGAATATTATGTAAAAAACTTCTGAGTTGCATATGATTGTCTTTTTATTCTTACCTGGGCTGATGTAAATTAGCAGCAGTTTGTGGAGTTTCACTGGTATAAGAGGGATGAGAGTGATCAAAGTGAACTAACACCCAAACAAAAACAGTAAAAACCTTTATATTTTTACCATTACCAGGAAAAAAAGACAACATCATTTGGTGCATAAAAAAAGATGTTTCACATAAGTCTAAGGCTGCTCATTCTACCAGTTTAACGGAGCTTATAAAGAACATTAAGCAATAGATCCACATACGATACCGATTCAGGGAAGGAATTGGGGAATCGATTCGACTGTTAGAAAATTCTGTTGTTATTGGCATATTTGAATCTATCTCTCTGCAAGTCTGGCACTCCAGACACAAAATGACCGTTGTGAATGATTTCCTGAATTCCAGTCCATAGGATGCTACAGAAGTGACTTTGAACAGATTAAAAATAACACATTACTTTTTACAACAGAACAATCCAGGAACCATTTTCAGGCCCTTGGACCAATGAACAGGCACAGCTCATTTCCATTCAGCTAAATTTCCAAAGCAGGGTAGTCCTACCCCAACTGCCTAGAAGGGGATGGTTCCTGGCCTAAGCTAATCCCCAAACTGCTCGAGCATGGTTGAGTGGATGCTACTTAAATCAACAGAAGTGGAAAACATGCCAACATTTAACAATTTCCCAGCATGAACAGAGGGCTCACATGCTGGTGCAGATGCTGCCATCACACCTAACAGTCCATCAGTGTCAAAGACGCAGAGATTTTAGTGATACCAAACTATTGGATCCAGAATGGACCTTCCCATAGTATAAGAGGGCTTTAGATGTGAAGGTGAAACTTCAAATCCTTGTTATCCAAGTTAGAAACTACCTAAGGGGAAAAAACAACCCACACCATTCTGCTGCAGCAAGCACAGGCCTTGCTAATTATTATGACTGACATATTGTAATTCAATCAATTCCTTTCTAAATAAAATCAACCCTTCACTATACAAAACCATCAGTGGGACTTACAAATTATTCCAGACCGTAAAAAGCTTCATTGCTGATCTAATTATGCTCTGCATCTCACAGCTCTGGGAAGTGCAGAACCATCAGAGCACAGCAGGCATCAGTGCTCGATCCCCCCTCCCACACCACAGCCCCATATGCTCCAGTGGCTGGGGAAGGGACCCTGGAGCAGTGGTACATCAGCTCCTCAGCCTCCTGTGAAAGGGAATGTGCTTTTTGGTCACTCTGACTTCTTTATGCCCCAGAATAAGCCAAAGCAGCCAGAGGTGCAGCCCAGTGAAGTGGTGGAAGGGTCCAGAAGAATCCCAGATGCTGCATGATGTAACAGAACTAAGGAATATGGCAAGTTGGCCATGAGTCAGCAGAGTCCTGGCAGCCAGGAGGGCCAACCCTGTCCTGGGGGGCATCAGGCAAAGCATCGCCAGCCGGGCGAGAGAGGGGATTGTCCCGCTCTGCTCTGCACTGGGGTGGCCTCACCCGGAATATTGAGGCAGTTTTAGGCACCAGAACATAAAAAAAAAAGATATACATCCATTCGAGAGGGTCCAAAGTAACACTGCAAATATGGGGAAGGGCCTTGAGGAGAAGCCATACAAGGAGTAGCTGAGGGCACTTGGTGTGTTCTGCTGGAGGAGACTGAGGGAAAACCTCACTGCGCTCACAACTTCCTTGTGAGGGGAAGAGAAGAGGCAGGTACTGATCTCTGCTCAGTGTGGATGAGGGACAGGACACAAGGGAATGGCCTGAAGTTGTTTCAGAGGAGGTTTAGGTTGGTATTAGGAAAAGGTTCTTCCCCCAGAGGGTGGTTGGGCACTGAACAGGCTCCCCAGGGCAGTGGGCACAGCACCAAGGCTGCCAGAGCTCAAGTGTTTGAGCAACACTCATAGAGATAGGGTGGGATTGTTGGAGTTGTTCTGTGCAGGGCCAGGAGTTAGGCTTAGATGACCTTTGTGGGTCCCTTCCAGCTCAGGATATTCTGTGGTTCTGTGCAGATCAGCAGGTAGAGCTGGATGTGCCAGCTGTGCACTGTGGTGGAGAGAAAAGGATTAAATCAGCTGTGTAGAAGCCATAGGGAAGAAGTCAGTCAGGCCATAAAGAGTAGAAGCAGAATGCAGAACAAAGGGGTCAGTAAGACAGGGCACATGTGACAAAGAAATCAGAAGAATTAGAGCCAGAAGGAGGAGCAGACAGATCATAAGGAGTGAAATAAGAAAACTGAGAAAATCTCTCCGGGGTAGAGGAAAGGAGACCTACACGGGCAAGAGACAGTGAAGAAAAGAAAAATGAATGAGCAAAAATGAATGAGTAGAACAGAAGTTATGCTTTTGCAGAAGAAGAGAGGCCAGGAAAAAAGGAAGGGGAAGAAAAGAAAGCAATTAATAAAAGGAATGAGACAGTAGGGATGAAAGGAGGGACAGGAAAGGGATATAAAACAGCACAAGGTACACACATTGGAAGAAACAAGCACACACTTATTTATTCATACTTCTATATTTTGTGTTATCTTCCCAGCAAGCATCCCATAGCTGCATAGATATCTTATTTCTTGAGGGGTGGAGGGTGTTGCAGAGGGCTATGACGGGGGGATGGGCTGGTAACATACCCTTGCTGAGGGATTTAATACAGCTTTTGTATTGCTGGACATATATTTATTAAAATAAGTCAAGCTAGTGGCTGGCACTTTTTGAGAAATGTCAATATCTGATTTGAAAGAGAAAGAAAAATTTATTTTAAAAAAAGAACACAACAAAAATAAACAAGCCTGAGAAAATTTGGAGGGGAATACAGATATGAGGAAGTGATTGGTGTCATTTGTCAGCAGTTACCAGCAGCCTGCAAATATTCAGCTCTTATAGATTACCAAATGCTTTTTGCTATTTGAATGACATCTGAAACAGAACAGAGACATGATTTATCTCTCCTGAATATTGCATTAACACAGGATTAATACTGCTTGATGAAATAAAGTTATCGAGAGGGAAATGAAAAAAGGTACCCATTTAAAAATAATTTAAACTAATTCTTGTATTGTTCAGATATTTTGTTGGAATTTTTAAGGCTTTTCAAGAAACATTCAAAATTTTTAATTTTCTTCTTTGTCCATTTCTTTCTATCAATTGTCTGTTTTTCTGAGAAAACAGACAATTCCGTGCAAACGAGGGCAACACATCAGAAGGTTTCATATCTCACTGTTAATCACTACAACGAATGTACTTATAACCCCACAGACCATTTTGATGAAAACCACAGCTGAAAAATGTTACTATCTTGGCCAGCAATAATTGCCTACTAGCATTCACTGATATTAAATTTTGATTCATATTTATGATTATTTCTACCTGTCCATTTATAGGGCGGTTTCAGAGTGCCCAGAGCATGGCTGCCAGGTGGACACATCATCCAGTATCACATCCTGGCTTTTTATTGGATTCATTTTTCCTTCAGCAAGTATTTGCTCTTGATGCTTAATTCAGAAGCATCTTGATTCTGTGCTGGGAATAAAAATACAGAATTGGTTCTCCAATTAGCAAACATTTTCAGCTGAAAAACTATCAAATCAATACCATATCCTCAGTAATCATTTTACTTACAAAAGTGTGACTTTTTTTTTTCCCCAAGAGCTCTCAACGCCCATTTTTCAGCTAATTAGCTGCCTGTCTGCCTTGTCCAAGTGGCAGAGTTTAATTCCAAAATGAAAGACTTGAAAAACACATGAAGGTCCTCCAAAAGCAAATGACTTGCATTCAAACAAACAAGAATTCAGTGCTGCCTTTCTTCCTATGAAAGATTTCTTGTGCAAATTAAAATTCAATGCCTAAGAAAGACTGGGAAGACACTACTCTGGTCATGTTATGCTCTTTCATACTGTTTCTTCCCACATTTTCTCCCCTGAACCACCTGTAATGAAGACAATGAATAGCAGTAATTATATTAATATATAAGTATTGTGGTTGTTTACAATGACATTAAAATACTGTTAAAACAGCAAACATTCTTACAGGTTTTATTCATTCCATCAGTGGGAATGCAGCTTGTTTTACTTGAATGAGAAGGTTTTATCCACTTGTTCTTTAATAGTTTTGGTGTGCTGGCTGGGTGTTATTCTCATTCTGTAAGTAGCAGAATATAGCAAGAAGTGGGGTTAAACCTCTTGCTGATGGTTTAAATTAATGGGTTCTAATGTCACATTTTGCAGTTTCCAGCTGAGTTTGATTGAAATAAGGGTTCTAACCCTGCATTTTCTTCCTGCCTGTGCACTGGTTCAGGATAGATTGCAGGAACTCGTGTAAGGGAAATCCATTAAGGATTTCTAAATGCATGGATATGCACAGAAATACAACTCACTCAGGGAACAGCAACCAAGCTACAATCTGGGAGAGTAATAGAGGGAATGGCCACAGATAGATTGCCCTCTGCTGATAGCATATCAAAGGACTAGCTTAACAGATTGTGCTCTCTGGCCAATGAGTTCCTGAGGCTTTTTGGATAACTTACTGCACTACTATGTGTTTTTGGCAAAATGATCTCCTCTACAGTAAAAAGCTAAGTTTGGAAATCAGTCTGTGGGAGTGGGTTGCGTGTTTTGTTTTGTTTGGTTGGTTTTGTTTGGTTTTGTTTGTTTTGGGTTTTTCGGGTTTTTTGTTTGTTTGTTTTCCAGGAAAAAATCAATCAGTAACTCTGTTTCTATTCTATAAATTTTGCAGCTGTTCTTCCTCAGTCTTCCTCTTCTTATAAGGATAGTTTTGGCCAGATTTACAGTGGCATTTAAACATCCAGTTTAGTGATGGATGATATTTTCAGAAGTGAATTGCATGGATAATGCACTTAATTCTGAATAAACTCGCTGGCCTAAACATGGGATTTCTGATGATCCTGTCAGTGTTTATCTGCATCTTTACATGCCTAAACATCTTTGTAGATCTAATCTTTCATTTAGACTTTACCAGAAGCAGAAAATTCAACCCTCTGCAACTCATCTATGTTATCTCATGGATGCAATGAAATATCCAGCACAATCTGAGAAATACACATGCTGAGTAGCAGGGGATTCAATAACCCTTCCTATTTTCTAGTCTATCTCATTTGGGCACATTACTATCACTAGGCTAGAACATTTTTTTTTTTAGCTCAGTCATCTTTGGCTACTGCTGCCTTTTCTTCCTCAGAAATACACTAACAACCATGAAAACATGCAGTAAAACATGTGAAGATGAAGATATTGTGGTTAAATAGTTGGAAAAAATATTATGGATTAACTCAACAGCTGCAACGTCAATGGCACCTGAAAGAAGTGTCCTTTCCCAAATGACAGAACTGCACAGAACACAGCAGTTGTGTCACGTGAAGTGCAGGTAAAACAGCACTGGGGATGAACATCCAATAGTTACAAACACAGCACAAAGTTGTGGCTTCCCAATCCGGGGAAGTGTCCAAGGCTAGGTTGGACAGGGCTTGGAGCAACCTGGTCTAGTGGAAGGTGTCCCTACCCACAGAGTTGGAACTAGATGACCATTAAGGTCCCTTCCAATCCAAATAAGCCACTGATTCTATGACTTGAACCAAATTTTTTTTGTTTGTTATAAATACAGAATATTTTAAATCATTGGAAAATTACTATATAATGTCTGCTTCTAGAGAACTTAGAGCTTTAAGAACCTCTATCTGCACCCATAATTTTAGGATGAATTTAATGATTTGTGCATATGGTCACTCCAGTTTCTGTATTTGTTGACAGCCACTACTCAACACACCAGGTCACTGCAGTCCAGCATCGTAATCATTATTACAGTTCCATCCCAGGATAAGTAATTTTACCTGTCCTCACTCCAAGAGCACCTGAAGGGATACCTAGAAGTGCTGTATGTATATTTTACTTAAACAACAGTCTTCTGTAAAACAGGGGGAGAAACTGCAGAGCCACAATCAGCACTTTCTTAAATGTCTGAAGTGGGAGAGGGCGAGTTGCTTTTTTGTAGGAGGATGATTAATGAATTGTTGACAGTAGTAAAGAAGCAGACATCTTGGAAATATTATTATGGATCACATATCTCTTCAAACAGCAACTCTGCCTCCGTAAAACATTTTATTTGTTATATTGTGCAAATCGATTGTAATTTGCTACTGGCTTCTTTTCAAATACATTTCTTCATTGCTGCCTTGGTAAATAATAAATCACACTAACTATTATTTCAAAATTGAGTGTTCCAATTTAGTTATGAATGGAGAAAGTAGAGGTACTTCAGGGTATAAAGTCTTTTAGCAGTTCACAGAAAAATAGCTTCTTAAGGATAAGCACATCAAAAATCATTAGAGGCAGACTAGACCATAGGAGCACACGTGCCTTTGTGACTGAAGGCAGCCTGACAAAACACTGACAAGGTTATGCTAAATCAAATATTCTGTTCAGATTTGTCTCCAGACATAAATCAGAAATTTATATATATATTTGTTTCTTCCAGATTACCAACTTGTGCTTTGTACAATAAAAGAGATTTGTTTCTCATGCTCAGTATGGACAAGTCATGCTTTTCATATAAGAAATAAACCTGAAGGAATAAAATCGATTCTACAAAGTTATTAGATTTGGATGGGTCTAGTACATCTCTGAAATCTAGTGGATAACCTGTATTAAGACGAGCTATTAATTTTTGTTTTCTTGCCTGGTTTTACATGATGTAAACTTTAGGACTCGATGAATATTTATGCATCCAAAACACAAAGCCATTGAGAATTTTCTTATAATTTCAAGAGAAAATATGCAATATTGGTTTAGGTTTCTCTTTTAAGCTATTTATCCTTTTATTTGTGTGTGTTTGTGTTTTCTTTATTCAGTTTTCTTAACTGAAATCTTTTTGACAAATACCACCTAAAACAAAAGCAAGGCTTTTGTAACTATTATAAGCGGACTACCTAGTGGCTGGCATTTCTAGCAGGTGTAATTATTTATGAATTACACAACTCTGCTTTGGGTTTTTCCATTATTTCTTTCCTCTTTTTTTCAAAATAAGGCTTGTTGGTGTTTTTTTTCCCCTGATCTTTCTCCATAGAGGCTTGATACAGAATGACTGTGATTGTGTGCAAAATAAGAATAAAAATGACCTTACAGCTTGAGCAAAATGCATTTAGCATATCACTTCAACATATGATAAATAGTTTTGCTGAATGAGGGTTTCATTACAGTCATTTCTGAATAAGAATGTAAACCAGTATTTCTAAATAAACTAAGAAAGACTCACCTGGAATTGGAGAACCTCTGCCAGAACTGCTCACAGACTGCAACTTCCAAAGCATCACTTTTAAAGGTTTGCACTTTGCAATGGATAAATTTAGATGAATGTTTGCTTTAAAACAGAGTTTCAGGAATTTACTGGACCCTTTCCTTCTGTATGTTCAAAGAGCCTGCTTGAAGGAGCTCTGCAATTAGAGATATACATTAAAAATGTACCTCCATAAAATAAGGAATAATCTAAGTCATGGCTGCCCATCAACTTCAGTTTTTTAACCAAATAGGAACATACTCCTGATTTTTTTTTCATGTGTCCACCTTTACCTTTTTCCTACAAAGAGGCAGTTTGGTAATGAGAACTTCCTATTAAACCCTCCTATTCAGTTGCTCAAGAAGAAAATACGGAAATGGCAGTTGGGGGTAAAAAAAAATAGAACTGCAGATCCATAATCACTACTCTGTGATCTGTTGTGCTCCTGACATACATTAAGAAGATCCCTTGGAGAATTCTGTCTCCACTCATTATATCCCAGAAGAGTCTGGTTTCATTGACCTTGCTCTCAGTACAGTGCCTTATGTCCTACTGATTTAAGGAGTTTTATATAATGAGTAGATGAAAAGGGGTGACATTAGCTCAGAGAGCCATAATATATAAAATGTTCTTTGCTCAACACTAATTAGTTTACTTGATTTTCATCTGGTAGGTCTTGTCTCCAAGGTACAGAGAATGCTTTTGATTTCACATGCCATAACATCAGACACTTAAGTTCTTCATTTTCATATCCTGTTCTGGGGGTGGTAATTTTGTTTAAATAAAATCTTACTTCAGCAAATAAAAACGAATTTTTTGTCTTAAGACTTAAAAAAAAAATAAAAAAGCTCTTTTTATTGGGGGCTTGGGGAAATAGATGATGAATTAGACTTTTTGATAACTGAAGATTAATATTAGTCTGCTCCCAATCAAAAATCTTCAGCACTTGAATGCTGAACACTTGAACAGGGAGGCTCGTTGACAGAGCCTCCAAGACAATAAACCAAAATAGATACAGCTGCTGAAGTGGAAGTTGCTTTCAGCCAATGAATTTCCTGCCTGTCAGATTTGTATGCGTGTTTGAATGTGAGGGTAATGAAATAACATTATAGATTTCTGAACCAGGGCAGCCTTTATTCAGATAAGGTTATAAGCAAATATGGTTTCGAATGAGTGTCTGCTGAAGTAATATAATCCATTCCCCACTTATTCTCAGGAGCTTAACTGTTTGCTGCAACATTTAAACAAGCCCAGAACTGCAAGCTGGGATCATGTACAAAGAGCTTTGCACCTTGGGCAAATATAGAGTACTAAGGTCACAGGAGCCATAGTCAGACAGTTTAGAGTGAGTCTGTGTAGACTTAACTATTTATTCCCAGTGTTTCCTTTCACATCTCAAAGCCAGGCAGTAATAAACAAAATTAATTGAAATTTAATTGCCAAATCAGTGTGAGACTCAAAGGTTTTATGTCAAGATAAATAGCATCCAATGCTGAGGCCAGACTGCCAGGCAAATACAAACTGCTAGATCAACACTACACGTTTATGACTCTGAACATTTCCAACGAAAAGTAGGTAAAATTTTCAAAATCACTGTGATGCAGGCTTTAAATAATTAAAATTATATTTGAATATATAGTTTTGAAACATATTCAGTTGGAAAACTCACCATAGGGTTAATGTTAGTCCCACTCTGCAATGCTAACAAAACTCCTTATCTGGAGGAAATACTCGCAGCAGCACTTGTGGGATGAACATTTTGAAAAGCCTTTAGACTCATCAGTGAAAAGTCTGGGATCACCAGTATCAGCACAGTATTCAGCACAAATTCCACAAAAGCAGTTAAGTGGAGAGAGGTGGAGAACAGCAATGAGCTGCTCCCACTCACACCGGGCACAGAGCGAGCAAAGGGCCACGTGCCTGAAAGAAGTGGGGCCATATCTACAACTGGATCTGATGAAAATTCTCCAGTTGCAAATGTAAACTATAATGGGTTATTAAAATATTAAAGATAAAAGTGACCTTTGGTTATTGGGGTTTGTAAGTTTAGCTTTCTTTTCTTTCAAATCAGGAAGAAAGAATTTTGAGCCATTCAAAAGCAATGGGTTGGCAGTAGAGATTAAATTAAAATGAATAGCATGACCATGACAGAATTAAAAATATGTTCTATAGAGCTACTGAAGATATGTATTTCATTACCATTTCATTCTTCTAAAGAAATCTTTTAGCTTACTCTCAAAAGGCTGAAGTTGTGACCAAAATATTCAAGGCAAGGACCAAAACTGCCCTAAAGAGTATTTAAGTCATGGGATAGTTTTTCTGAAGAACACAAGTAAACAGGCAAAGTGGAACAGACACATTCTGGGAATAATTATTGCCTCCAGTATATTAAGTTATTCAGCAGTAGGCTATTCAGCAGTAATTATACTACCCCTGGGCAAGGATGATTTAGTGCAGCACACTGGTGAAAGCTGCATAATTAAGAGAATGGGATCTGGCTACTATTTAACACACCTTTCCAAATGTTCATTTGATCCAGTTGGCAAGAGCCACAATGGACTGCATTCCATGGGAAGGTTAGCACTGTGTCTTGTATTACAGCGTCCTGAGTGCTGCAGCATTTAGCACTCTGTAGTCAGAAGGTCAAACTCTGCCCTCATTTAACTCTGTGTGAGCCAACCAGCTCACACAGAATTGCATGTGTCTAATTAAAAGCTGCATGTGGTCTGCTGGGCCACCCTCTGATGTTAATACTTAATGCAGTTTAGCACAATTTTTTCTGGTGATGTTGAAATCAGGCTGAACAAAGCCATGTATGGGTCCTAAAATCAGCTATAAAGACTCATATGCTTGAATAGGAAAAAAATTAGTTATTTAAAAGAAAGAAGAAATATTTTGGTGTTTGAGATTATGTCTAAATGCTTATTTGATATTGAGGATTGTTCCCTTTTGTCTGCTGTTCACATTGTGGGATTCATAGGAATGGGGGAAAAGAACCTCTGGAATGGTTATTACAATATCACAAAACCACTCAGACTCCCTTTCTATCCATATTTGTTACAGAATAGAAAATCAGGACATAAAGAGGTATGAATCTGTTCCATAAGGCTTAGAAAGTACCACAATGTAAACAACCAATTCAGCCACACCTCAGCTGCTGAGTTTACACATCCTGTAGAATCCATTCATGGAAATACTCACCTGGGGGCTTTTACCTTGTCCCTGGGCTTCAGTCAGCTCGGAGAGCACTTTTCAAGAACAAGGGATTTGAAAGGCACCTGACACGGGACGATATTCCAAAACATCCCACTTGGCTATCTTTGCTATGGCAGGAATTCTTTCTTGGAGCCTTATACCCACACATGGAGGACTATCAGCAAACATCTGACAGAGACAGCGAGCCTGGAATGCCTCCAGCCCTGGAATCTGGCCCTGTGCCTCGGCTCTTTGGCTCAGTCTCTGACAGATCCCATGACTTGCTTTACAAGCAGTAGCAGTGGCAGTTTGGAAAAGCCTCCAGGGGAGGTCATGAGGGGATTGGCTTGGCTCCTCCATATCATTTGTCTTGTCTGAAATTAATTTTGAGGAAGCTGTTCAGCATTGCTTAAAAATAAGATTATGTGTTAGCAATAGCCATTCATTTTCCTGCTTAGGGTAAAGTAACAGAGCACAGCATTCAAATGCCAGGATTTATGTCACTCTGGGGAAACATGTTCTAAGCAATTTGATTTTTTTAAACATTTCTCAGTTATCCTGTTTGATACAGACATCACAAATAGTGAAAACCTATAGCTCTGTAGAAAAAAAAAATAAATCTAGGTTTTAGGAGCTTAGAAAAAATATAGGAAAACAACATTTCTTTCTCTTTTGTCTTAAAATAAAACCAATAAAACATTACATTTCAATTTCTTTTTTTACATTCTTTTACTACTTACTTCTGAGAACTTTCAAAATCCTTCAGGAAGAACAGTTGGCATTTTTGCATCTCTTGCTATTTCACAGCAATAAGACTCTGACTTACATTTGAAAAAGGCTGAAGATACTTTGACTAAACTTATTTACAAAGTCACTGACTTCAATTAAATTCTTCAAGGTTAAGCCAAGTTCAAAGATGACCTAATAATTCTATAGCCCTCCAGATATCATCTTCTATGACTTGTTTTGTTATCAAGACCTGCTCAGAATTACACTAGGATTTTAGCCATCTTTCACTATTACCTTCCCTCGCTGTTACCAATCATTTATTGTGTATTTCTTCCTTTTGTCCTATTTTTTTTCAGTTGCTTATCTCTTCTGGCCCATTGCAATTGCTGGTAGATTACTTTCTGAGGTTTTTTCTATTATCATTATTATTATTTTTATGAAAGAAAATAGATTTTCCTGGGGGGAAAAATAAAAATTAAAAAAATTCAATATCCAAATCATTAAATATTGGGAAATGGAGAAGAACTGCAGAATGTTGTAGCTTGTGCCTGCCCTTTGCTTTAAACACAACTCTGAAAGCAGGAAGCTCACATATGAGGACACTTTCCAAGGATGCAGGAAGGCCAGTAGCAGGAATTTGTTCCAATTCTGATGTGAACCAGAAGGGTATCACAACACAGAGGTGTCCAAAGAGAATGTACCAAGCCAGGACATAGCTGGACAATATTCACCATGCTGAATGCAGGCTCTGGTGTAAAAGCCAGATGGGTGAGGATTTTGGGGCAGACTGAACTTGCTTTGGATTCTGCTTATCACTCATGGATATGCTCAGCACAAACAGGAAAGCATCAAAAGCTGACTGAGAGAAGTCTGAAGTCACTTAAGGACAGTGACTCTGCAGTGAACACAATCACATATTTGGTTCTTTCACCGCTCTTTGACTTCACCGATGAGTCAAAAATCAAGCTCTCATTTTTAGCTGGTTGCAAACAAACTGTATAAGATACTGAAAAAGCTTCCAGGACTTACATCTGTTATCACAAACACAGATGAGATTCTGCCTCTGGGCGAGCAGCCGTAGGTTCTTCATGATTTACCGTACAGGGGAGAATTTCAGCATCAGTCCACCCAATTTCCACAGCATTTTGGAATTTTTAGGTTTCTAAGATTGCACTTGCTTCTCAACAAGCACCTGCTAATTTGAAAAGAACACAATAACAGAATACAAAATAAAATTAAAAAAAAAAAAAGAGAAAAAAAAAATAAAATAAAACCAAAACTTATAGCATTGGGGGCAAGAACAAGTTTGAGATGAAGAAGGAATCTTTATCTCAGGGGAAGGTAATAGCACTTCCTGCACATGCCTCAGCAGTGGTTTCTCTGCTGTAATGCACACTTTGAACTGGCTCTTTTCTTCTTCTCATTTTTAGCTCAGAGCCTAATGATCCTTGTTGCTAAGTCACGTCAGGGAAACGCTACAAAAGGACGAGTTCCATTTCAACAAATGAGTCTATATTGGCACACACAATTTTCATCTGTGTTCCAAGGAATTATTTTGATCTGCAAACTTAAATTAAAGCTCATTCCTGGTCTTTTAGCAAGGCACATTGCCCTGGGAGCTTATACTCTAAGTAACACTTAGTGTCATTGCTCTCTTCTCTTTTGGAAAACAGGGGATGCTTAGAATTAATTCTCAAAGCTGTAAGTTTTGTGCAAAATGCACAAAACTTCAGGCAACGGCATACGTAGTGACACTGTGCATTCAAGTACCAGCTATAGTCAATATTTGTGATTTATAGGCTGGAATTTAATGACCTCTTACATACTTATTACAAAGATTAATATAATTTTGACTCCAAACTCCCACCAGCCTGTGTGCACAGCAGTCTGTAACACGATAATTTTTTTTGCCACAAGTTGTACAGCAAACCTGAAATTGTTTCTCATCACTACGGTACAGATTATTGCAGTAGTTTCCACACTGGAAATGAGAGCACTTGCTGGAACAACAGAAAAGTGTGATATGTCCTCTCACAAAACCTCAAATCTGCAGATTTATTTGCTCCAAAACCTCACTGACTCACGAGTGCACAGAAAAAGAAGGTATGAGAAGAGAAGGTGACATGTGCAAGTTCTGCTTTGTGTGCAGCTCAACGCTGACGTGGCTCCTGTGACACCTTCTACAAAACCCAGGGAAAACAGAAAGGACAAAGTGACACAAAGGACTGGTCCCTTCGTGCTAGAGCCTACCCATCTGTACAGGTCAAAGATCAAAAGCAACAGAGGCAATCAATCTTTATCAAGCATCCCGGAGAATCTTCTCTGAGAACTTCACAGTCCACAAAGATCTCTGCTTTAACAGGTATTTACAATTTCCTTTCAACCTACAAATCTCCAGCACACTTTTACCATTTCCAGTTGAGCTTTTAAATATTTGTTCTATCTTTCTATTTTTCCCCTTGAATATCAAGGACAAATCTCAAATTATCCTACAAGAATGTCAAAGCTCCTGCCTTAAAATTAAATCCTATCCTATCCCAATGCGAACCAGAGTACTTCCTGAAATCTCAGTAGACACAGTCTAAATTAAGTATTCACTCAGGAAAAAAAGAAGTATCCAGGCACCTTACTTTATAATGACTTTAAAATACAACAAGGACTACCAAATTTGAATACCACATGTTCTGTTTTTTTTCCAGTGAGCTATGTTTTGGTTTACAAAAGAAGCTGAAGAGTGTTCTTCTGTGGAGAGAGAGAAAAAGAAGAAGTAAATACTAAAGATAGAATAAAAATCCTTTGAAGGGGAATTGAGTGCTTGCCTACTGCTTAAGAAAAATGCACTATAAAGCAGCTATTGATTTTTTCATTCAACAGCACTGAATGTTTTATTGAAAAGGAGCAATGCTCAGTAATTTGAATTTTCAATTAAGGTAGCACGTTCCTTGGACACATTTACTACTGCACTCCAGTGACATTTATTTGACTTTTAAAATCCCTCTACTATTGTATTCGTGTTTGTATAGATCAAACTCCCAAAACAGAAAATGTTGGGATTATAACACTGCTGATTATAGACATGTCTGGAGGGCTCTGTGGACAATCTAATGACTTTATTTATAGGTAGGACAATGTGTAGTCAGACAGAGCTGAAGCAAAATATGCCACTATGAGAGAAATTAGACAATTCAGTATTTCAGCTGAGAGATACTTACATTTTATTTGCCTTTACAGGCAGCGTATAGTTGCAGTGAAGTTAAACTAGTTTTTAATAAAAGGTTACATTTTAGAGGACTGGGAGGAGGTTTTCCTGAAATTCACACTTCTAAAACTCATCAGCTACTTATTTATATAAAAGTTTCAGCTGTAAGATAGACTGCAGTATTTCTGGACTACAAATAGATAATGATGGCTCATACAGAACTCTCTTCTGGAGAAAAACTGGCTGGAAACCTGACAGTTTTCATTGCCCCATGGAGAAGTGGGGAAGCTTGACCTCCATATGGTCAACTGGCAAATTTATACTTCTAGAAATAGATTTAGTCTTTCCCTGTCATAGGTGTTCCCTGTTCAAAAACCTTACCACCTACTTCTGTTACTGGAAGGATTTGGGTAATCCTTGGGAATTTTACTAACCATGGGAGGCACAGCTTGGAAGCAATTTATTTCATCAAAATTGCAGCACGGGTTGCAATTCCTGCCAATTTGTGATGTTTTGTGCTTAAAATCTTGTTCCTTGCCCTAAAAATCTAGGTATGAGCGAAAGGAACACACCTCATGTGCAAAGCCAAGAAATACCTGTTGCTTTAACTGAAATCCAAAGATTTAGTGCAGTTGCAGTGATACCAGTACTTATATCTCAAAATAAATTAGGCTAAACTATGCACTTAAATGTTCTAAAATCAATGCTCTTCTATGGTGTTGTGCCTACCCTTACCCATGTTTTATTTCTTCTTACCCCTGGAACTACTTGAGGCCACTTTTATGTGCTCACATGTTCATTCTTCCCTGCTTTGCAAGTACATGTTGCATTCAAATCTTCTATAATACATATGGTGTGTTTTCAAGAATGCTGGGACATCTGTTCTTTCTTCATTTTGTTACCTACCCCTCAAACTGGTTTTACCCAGGTTTGTTTCCTTTAACAATATTTATCCACTGGAGAGTCATTTATAGTGTTCTGGACTTTGGTATCATCCTATGCCTGTAGATTTACACCCCTGCTGTTTTCTCTTGCCCATACTCTTCTATGCTGCATTTTTGTTCCAGGGTCATGGGTAGTTCATTCTGCACAGGGAAGCTACTTGCTTTTCCCAAATACCAGTCACAGAAGTACAGATAACAATGTACAAGAATGCATATATGTATGTTTAGACACATACACACCAATTAGACAATTGGACTAAAGCTAAAAATAAAAATTAAAAAAATAGATGGTAGCACCTGTGTGTCAGACAATTGTTGTTGGAGCTAAATAAGCAAAAGCAGAGCACACACACAGGCCAAACCAATTCCAGACAAAGCATGACAGGTCCCAAGACCTACGTTGTTATCCTTAACACAAAGACTATTTGCTTTTGCAAGCAACAGCAACACCAGATTTACAAGGCTACAAGGCTGCAAAAGAATAATTTCACAGAACTTGTATGAGAAAAAAAAGTCAGTAAATCAACGGTGTCTTCAATGGCTCCTAATTTGCTTCAGCAATCTTTCTGCTACCTGGGGGAAAAAAAAATTTTGGTGCTGAATTTAATACTTTCTGCATATGCAGTGAGCACTAACCTTTTCTGCAATCCAAGTCTTTTCCCCCTAAAAATCACTAATTTCTCTCTTTTGTTGTTGTTGTTGTTGTTTTGGGTTTTTTGTGTGGTTTTTTTGGCCTTTTTTTGTTGTTTTTGTTTTGTTTTGTTTTTGTTTTGTGTGTTTGGGTTTTTGTGGGGTTTTTTGTTTGGTTGGTTGTTGTTTGGTTTTTTTTGTTGTTGTTGTTGGGGTTTTTTGCTGGTGGTGAAGATGAGTATACTTGTCTATTACTAAGAGGCCACCGTTTGGGGTCATCCCAGACAAATCCTTTCTTCTAACCTTTATAACATCAGACATTTTCAAGTCAAACAGGCAAGTGGCTTCTTGGAGGACAGGAGGAGCTCCCCAGTTTCTCTACAAGACTGAGCCCACTCAATATATTGTAGTATTTAAGGTGCTTTGTTTCTCTGCGTGACCCTTTAATCAGGATGGACTCACAGATGTACTCAGAGAAGTGCTCCCAGCCCTGCTATCATCTGACTGAGATTTCCTGTTAGAGCTAATGAGGTTCTGCTCCCACTTAATCTCTAAATATGGCACAGTTCACGCTTTTTAGTTTGCTTAATGACATGCTATTAATAAAGACATGACCTGAATAGCTACTTGCATTTATTGTCTCTCCAACCCCTCCCCATTTTTTAAAATTATGCTAGGGCAATTTAATTTTTTAAGTTCATAAACTGTTGTTTTGTTTGACAAATTGTATATAATCATCCAACACTGCCATGAAGGCTCTCACCAAGGTCAGTGCATAAAATAGCAATTTATCCAAAACATTTATCATGATATAGAAATTGCTTTGCTACTTTTTCAAGTAGCAAATTTATTTGCTAGTAGCATTGTTATTGCCCTATTGACAGGGTGGTAGCCAACCCATACTAAAGAAGGGTTGAGTCCTCTGTAATTACATGTTTTTTCAAGCAATTTCAAGTTATTGAAAGCACAGAACTATGCTTAACTATAACTTTGTTGAACACTAACTATGCTGACAGAACTACTCAATATCTTGTTTTTCCAATGAGAAACAGCCCTGGAAAAAGGTACAACAACCTACCCCTTTATTGAAACAAAATAATTGGTGTTAGCACAAGAACCAAAAGTTTTTGCTGGATTTAATGAAACCATAATATAATTCTTTGATCAAAATCATTACCAGACAATCTTGGTGCAAATGAGATTTTTTGTGGGTTTGTGTATAAAACTCAGATATTAGACAGCAGAGAATTAACTCTGCATCATTATTTTAACTTGAAAGCAAACAAGCAAACAAATGTTAATTACCTTTAATTTCGAGAACAAGAAACCTTGCTTGTGTGAGTGAAATCAGAGTGCATTGAATTTTGATGGGATTTGAGTGTTTTGTCTCTTTAGGCTTGATTCAGTCCTAGCATTTTTTAAAATGCTTCTAAAGCATTTTTTGCTTCTATTTTTGCTTCTAAAAGACACCAAGTTGCCCAAAGAATATTAGAGTTCTCTGTTTACACAGCTCTGTTCCTTATTTTGAACCAGATATTACAAAAGAGCAAAGTACCTAAATTGTGCTGGTATGGATGTACTTGTTCTGAGAGGGGACTCTGTCCCAACATCCAAGCTCTTAAAAATGTTAAGGACTACTGGTCCCTGGAGAGCTTCCTAGGGGGTACTACTGACAGCAGGAGTTTTGAATTACTAGTCATAACCTTTAGAGCCCAGTTGGTCCAGGTAATTTTCTGTCCAAAATAAATTTCCAACAGATCTTAAGATATTTTCAACCATTTTCCAACCTCCTTAAGAAACAGCCCAGGTATCTTTGTTTTCTAGTGTCTCAAAAGCAAGAAGGAAATACAGCCTTCAAACATACCAAGGTAAAACAAAGAAAAAAGTAAAAAGGAGTGCCCCAAAAAACTGCTGAGCTTTAGAAATTAAACTTAAGAATTATATGCATTCCATATGCTTACAAATGATCTTCATTAGCACCTAATTACAATTTAGTTCAACTAATCAGATGATCAACTGCATTGATTCTTATCAGCTTATTAACCCTAATATAAAGTACTATGAAAATTTACAAGATTGCAGTTGACAATTCAAGTTATTTTCAAGTGCTTTGTTCTCTGAAAAAAAATTAAAAAAGGATTACATTTTGCATTCCTGCTTAGGAAAAACTGCATTCAACTGAAGGAAGGAATGAAGATGGTGTATAATAGCATGGTTTGGCCTACATAAATTTAAGTGTGAATTTGAGACTGCAAAGAGCCTCATTAAGTTTCTGCCTTAAATTCACACTTTCAGAGATTTTAAATAGGGTTCTACAAAGGTACAGTGTGAGCTATTTCTAAACAGAACTTGAACTGTTGCTGCATGAAGCTGGAATGATCATAAATGGTGAATGACTGAAGACAATGAGAAATGAGGACATACCTGGAGCTCTGAATTTCTGTGTGTTATGGTTGAATACTTCCCGTCCTGATAAATCTTCTCTTCCTCAATTTTAATGCTGACAGGATCTGAGAACAGGAGATGAGCCTGGCCTGAAGTTTACCTTTCTGAAGCACTACAACTCTTACAGAATTCCTGGGTGACTTGAGTTGCTTGAAAATTACAAGCTGAAATCAGAGATATTGCCTGATAAGTAAGTTAAGTGTCAAAATAGACAGTAAAGATCAAAATTTTACCATTATGAAGAATTACATCAGGAAACTATTCGGTGAAACTAAGAGTCTCTTCTTTGTACACACGTGGACAGTTAATAAAGGGGTCTCAAATTTGTGTTTAGGAAACTTTTAAGTTTTTATAGAAAATTATAGAGACTGTCCTCATACACTTTTCTAATCTATAATATATATATATGTACACCTTTATATACACACATAAACATATGCATTAGACATAATCTTCCTTTAGTGTTCATTGTTACCTCCCAATGACACTACTGAGTTTTTCACTCCATCAGGTGCTTGAAACATCTCTTACACAAGAAGCTTCTGTAACACAAGAAAGTGAAATACAAAACACTCTGATTAAATGTAATTGGAAAAAAACCCCCAACCAAACTTCTTTAAGACAAGAGTGGTCAAACAGTGGAGCAAGCTGCCCAAAGAGGTCATGGATCTCTCCTTAAAAATACTCAAAATCCAGCTGGACAACGTCCAGGAACATGCCCTGGTTGCTCCTGCTCTGAGCAGGGATATCAGACTATACAGTCTGCAGAACTCTGTGCCAACCTCAGTGACTCTCTGCTATAGCTTTTATTGCCAGGGTTCTGTGAACATCCTGTGTAAAACCTGGGAAACATTACCTTAAATCCTCTGCTGCTTTAGGGGCTAGCCGTCATCTTCCAGTTTTATCTCCAATAGTGTGCTAATGAGAGCACCACTACTGGAAAGCAGCACTTGCTGTTGGATCTATTAAATATGATTAAAAGAAAGAGGCTGAAGTGCAATTAAGGTAAATATTTCACTGAGTTTTATTAATCTTCAGAGATTGTATCCAAAGCATACATACTGAAGTCTAAGAGTCATTGTGTTAAATCTCATGAGAGTAGAACTGTGTGCTGTGGATATAAGGTGTGACAGGGCATTATCTAGTAAGACTTTAACACACATAATTATTTTAACATTTTTCAGTCTTTTTTTTTGCTACTACCACTGCACACAAAATTCTCCAAGTTTAGAAAGAAAAAAGTAATTAGTATTGTGAGTCATGAAGAATAGAATTAGCAATACAGATATTGAAAGCATAAAATTGATTCTATTCTGATCTGTTTACAAGAGACAGAATATGAAATAATAATATACAGACATTTAAGTGTTAAATTCTTTTGAAGACAGTAGGAAACTGTTATTAATTTTTGAAAGTGGCAAAAACTGAATGCTTAAAAAATGAAAAACTGTTTTCAGTAACACAAGATATTTTAATTTAGATCATATGTCAATAATCTCCTGTTGTTCCATTTTGGTCTAGTTTTATTACCTGCTTTCTTGGCTCTGCCTTATCTAACAGCTTGTGGAAATAACAATTTGTGTCACTGACTTACCTTTCAGTCTCTCTGATCATTTTCTCATTCAGATGTATTTTCCATTTCATCACCTTGCCTCCAATTCGCTAGAATAGAATGGAAATATACAAGAAGTGATATTCAAAAATCAAAATATTGTATAATATATACATTTTTGGCAGCACAATGGAAAGGTAAACTGCAGTAGCAAGATAAACACACTTCTTTTCTCATTGTCTCATTTGTGTAAAAAATGGAAGAGCAGAGATTTTTAATCAAGTGCCTGCAGAAAGCAGGGCATTTGAAGTATCACACCACCTCCCATTCAAGTCATGAAAAAAAAAAATCAAGAGAATTGGCAACAGTTGTAAAAGCTTTGACCCTACTGGAAAAAAATACAAGGTCTTGTATCCACTGGTGTAACATCCTCAATGTTTGTGATTTTAGGAATTGATCATCACTGGCCATTCCTGCTGTCTCTTTATAAAACTGAGGCAGTGTGTTAAGTCCTGTGGAACAGCAAAAATTAGAGTCTAGAATTAAGAGTTAAATGTGAAATACAAAATACAGTGTTAATTCTATTGTCAACTTGGAAAAGTAAACTTTTGGAAAAGGTCCTCTAATGTTCCACTGGAAAAAAACTCCATAAGACAGTGCACAGATAAAGATGCAGATCAAACCAATCTGCACATTATCTGAAGTTGAGGGTAGCTTCAAGAATCTGCATTGATCTCAAGGCCTCATAATCAAATGCATTGTCTGATGCTGGAATGAAGCCAACTTGCTTTGAAAAGCCTTTGCTTTATCCCTCCAAAAGCACCAGAAAAAAAGTATACAGAGAAAAAAAAATCTGATCTGATCTTCATTTCTCAGTAAAGTTCAGAGCAAAGATATTATAAAGAAAATCGCTTGTACCTTGCTGTGTGCTGGCAGAGAACGTGGAAGCAGATATAAAAAATACAGAATGGGTTTCAAATTAAAAACAGATGGAATAACCTTTGTGAATTTGTAGGAAACAATAAGTGTGACAGAAGAGAATCTAAATTCTTGAACGTTAAATCTTAACTACAACACTGGTTATACAGATGGTTGATGATTTGGTGGCATTACCACCGTTAGCTGTGCCTGATGTCCACAGTACAGCACTAGCCATGAGTCTCACATTTAATCTTCATCATCAGGGACTAGCACACATTAACTGGACATTATTTAAATACATGGTAATGAACTCATCTATTAAAATCATTATAATCTATCTCTCCACATGACAAAAGCATGTTCTCTGTCAGTCTTTCATATCCATTTTTAAGCCATCACAACTGCATTGCCACATGGAAAACCTCTTCTAGCTCTTCTATGTTCTTTTGCAACCACATTAGATTGTCTTAACAATTTGGTGACCTCTCTGTATACACTAAGATCCATAAGTCTTTAAAAAATAAAGCAGCAAGACACAGGAATTAGTTGTGTGCTTAGACCTCTCCTGTGAAACACTTTACTGTTCAATCCACAGAGATGAAAGAGCTCCACAGGAAACAGCCATGGAAATAAAAGCATTTGGAAGCTTTCTCTTGTAATTTAAGCATAGGCAAAAAAATCCAGTAAAAAAATGTACCTAGTGATGAGTACAGACCTTAGTTTCCCAGAATCTGCTCTCACCACAGTTCTGCTGGATTAACAGTAAAGATGATTTTCAACTGATAGGCTTCACTTTCCAAAGACATATCAGTGAAAAAAAAAAGCAACCAACAAGCTCCTCACAAACTTAAAGAGTATACAAAGGAAACTCAACTACATTTAAACAGCAAGAGCTTGCATTCTAGATAAACAACATATGCTCTATAGCCAACAATATTTTTTGTAAAAAGAAGCAAACAGTCTTCAGTTTACAGGTTTAATTAAGAACAGCCAGAGCATTTCACATTCAGATACAGAAAATCATGGAAATAAATTAAGGACACAAACAAGTGCTAGTTTCTCATCTAAATTCCTCTTCCATTGCATGTATTTGTGTTTTATAATCAAAGATTATATTTTATATAATTTTACTCTTCCTTTCCTTTATGCATTTTCTAGAATAGGGTTATAGCAGCTTGTCATTATCTTAAAACAAGCATCTTGTCAATATTTTCACATGATTTCCTAATGCTTACATAAAGCATCACACAAAAAAAGAAGTAATCTGGAGTCAGACATTATATCTGCTTTAATGTTAGAGTGTACAATACAGCACAGTCTAAAGACAGAGAACATTGTTTGTGAGAGCTACAAATTTGGGTGACCTCATATTCATACTTTAGTGTCTACAGAACGCTTTGCAACCTAGACTGTTATTAAAGAGATATACTAGACATTTTTATTCTACATACCTCTAAAACAACCACTCTTCTTCTCTTGGCAAATGATGTAGAAAACCATTTGGGTGTTTATACGCTCATTGTTCATTCCTCTACAAAGAGGAATTATTACTGGTATCCTTAAATTAATTTTAAGTACAGAAGTCTATGTATAAATAAGTGGAAAAGCTCAATGTAGAATGACAGCAACCACATGAAATTGCTGTATTTTTGTTAAGAAGATTTGTAAGTGTAGCCTATTCATTTCTAGTACACTTTAGTCCCTGGGCTGTGGTGTTTCTTTGAGCCCTTGTTTTAGTCCACCTAACTTTTGGTAGCCTACTCAGGGGTCTTGAGCACTTATTGCCTGTAAGCCTCCTTATGCAAGAAATAAAAACAACCTTGTGGGCTAATTCAGCCTACCTAGGGTAAAAACCCTTTAGGTATTTAAACTCTTTTTATTTAAGATATAGAAGTTGAAAAACAAAGCAATACAGTGAGTACATACCTGTACAGCAGACAGAAAGTTAACTTTAAAGAGCTTAGTTTGCCGAACTTAAATGCTGGAATAAACTCACCATGTAAATATGATAATGAGTTAATTCTAACATCTTCAGTCAAACATCTACAGAATTTTTTCTGTCTTGCTTAATTAGCTACAGTTTCATGTAGTGTCGTCTTTCATTA
Organism: Pipra filicauda; assembly: GCF_003945595.2. NCBI lineage: Eukaryota > Metazoa > Chordata > Aves > Passeriformes > Pipridae > Pipra > Pipra filicauda. The sequence continues at coordinate 169,408 of NW_024104285.1, forward strand.
ACTTTGTAATTCCTGGCCACGCATAGGTGGGTGCAGCACTAAATATTATTTGATTAACGCACTGCACTCCTATAATATATGCTAATTCTTATTTGCTAGGAAGTTAATTATAAAGCCTCGATAATCTGTTTTGATAAATTTAGTTCAGTGGGAAATGTGTGTTCCTAGAACAGAGCTATATTAAATTAAGTTTGTTTTGCTTTTGATTTTTTTAAGGCAGTTACCTGCTACCTATTGAGATGAAGCATTTGCCTGCAGCACAGGCAAAGCCAGTTTCAGAGGCAGCATTGGGTAACCCTTTTTTTGTGGCAGCTAAGCACCACTCACCCCACTGCCCCAGCCTGATGAAATGGGGAGGAGAACCAAAAGTAAAACTTGTAGCTTCAGAGAACAGCAGCTCAATAACTGAAACACAGTAAAAAATATAATAATAATAGTAAATAGTAATAACGATACTAAAAAGAAAAAGCAGAATAAAGAAGTGATTCACAATACAAATGCTCACCACCCATTGACAAAAGCCAGACTCCTTCCCTGAACCCCAGTCAGCCCCACTTCTAGGTAACTGCCCCAGTTTATATACTGGGCATGATATTGTCATATATATATAAATGGTTGTATATAATATCCCTTTGGCCAGTTCAGGTCACCTGTCCCAGCTATGCTCCCTCACAACCTTTTTTTTGTACCTCCTCACTGACAGAGCATGAGACACAAAACAGTTCTTGATTTAGGATAAACACAACTCAGCAACAACCAAAAAATCACTGTGCTATCAATATTGTTCTCTGAACGAATCCAAAACACAGCATCGTACAAGCTACTGAGAGGAAATGAACTCTACCCCAGCTGAAACCAGGACATCCTTCTTTTCAGTAACTCTTCCCACAGCGAAGGTTTTACTAAACCTTTCTTGAACATGAAAAAGACATTAAGATACATGACCGAGAAGGAAATAAAGGAAAATCAGTGTGACTTGCTTTAAAAATGACTAACAGATCAGTAACAAGGAGCTTCTAATAAAGCAACAAGTCTATGTGGAAAGACTATAGCAGCACTCTCGGAGATGACATTAAAGTGTCATCAGGGAAGACCAGCACTCCCATGTTGCCAGCTGGGGATGTGTCTCAGGATGTTAAATACTGAACATGTGACAGAGTCTCTACAGGAGCAACAACCCCATGAGAAAAGGAGAAACCTGGAGTAACTCAGTTCCCCTCCCTTTGACAGGTATCACGTTGTAACCTGCGTAGAACTGAGCCGATAATCCATGAACTGACAGTGAGATCCTGGCAGCAGGAGACAGACACCTAATTTTGGAATTATTCTCGTGATATTTAGATTTCCATAGTCCTTTCCTGGTTGGTATCTCTGACTTCCCTCCTTGTCTCCAAATCAAACTGTAGGCACATCTAATGTTTGGCTGCTGCGATCTGTCTTTTATTTGCTTGTCCTTGGGAGTTGCACAAATGGTAACACTATTCTGAAATTGTCATGGTAATACCCTTATTTCTTAAGAAATGAGTTTGAATTCAACTCACAGCAACACACTCTGAGTTGTAAAACTCATCTCAGATATAAAATTAATTTTACATGGGCACATAGAAAATGATTGTCACTAGATAGCGATGTGAAGTCATACCTATATTTAAGCAAAGTTAATCTCTTGTACAAACAAAATGCCTCTTGCTTATTCAGTTTCCTTCAGCTTAATTCCAAAACTTCTAAAGACTTCAAAGAACTACACAGAAGCCAGATAAAGAGCTTATCTGCATAATTCTTATGCTAATTCACAGAAGGTGTCTTGACTAAAGGGATGTCTACGTGCACACCACGGGCTCACTTACTAATTCTTTTCCTCTAAAACCTGAGTTATTGTACACATATTTAATCATAATATATCTTACTCTGCTTCAAGGGAGTACATGGTTCTGGATTCCACTGTGAGCCTGGTTACTCACAGACTGACCTGCCACTTTTTTGGGATGTCTAGAGGTATTTTTGCGTCAGGCTACTACCACAGTGCATGTGGGCAGAGCATGAAACACGAATGTTCACTTCTTAAAAAACCCCAGCTCGGTGTCCCGCACAGCAACAAGAGATTAGCATGTAAAATACTCTTGACTGCTGCTAATCAGAAATGTGTAGTTATCCTAAAAACTGGAATTACTCATTTTCTCACCAAATTCTACCTTTCCCAGCCCTGCACTTCCACATCTCCAAGCACACTGTGACATCAGTCACTTTATCTTAGGGTAGAAACAATTTAAAGTCCTGACATTACACATCTCTGACAATACAATTTCCACATTATAGTATAACTTTGTAAACCTTTTAGTTCACAGCGCTCAAAGACAAACTGAAATGATTTATATTTACAAAAGAGGTAGAGCTTTTCTATGGAATTTAAATAATTTTTAATAGTATGGTTTTATCATCTTGAAAATATTTACCATTTTAGTTCTATTTCTGTTCAGTAAAAAAAGCACCAGTTATTAAAAAAAATTAATTTGAAGCAGTTTGCTTTAAAATTAATAGAGGGTCTAAACGTATATTACAGAATCATGGAATCACAGAATGGTTTGGGTTGGAAGGGACCTTAAATTTAACCTCATTCCAGCCTCCCTGCCATGGGCAGGGACACTTCCCACTAGACCAGGTTGTTCAATGGTCATCCAAACTTCTGCTAGTGTAAGGAGGGATCAGGAACTGCATATATAAAGTTAATATTTACCAACTACTTAATAAAATGATGAGAAACCCACTTAAAAACACAGAGTAGTTCAGTTGTTTTCTCCATGCACTTACCTTTATTATTTCTGTTTCTGACTTAGATACTCTTTTGACAAGATGATGTATTCAGTCAAAATTACTTTCAAACAGCCAAAACAAACTGTTTCAAGACTCTATGGAGGAGAAACTTTCTTAATGAAACACCTCATTTTTACACAAGCCCTGTATACATAACAAATATGAAAGTGTAAAATTACATGATATTAAAAAAATCTGTGTTTTCAGCTTGTGTATGTATACATACTTTCCAGGTGTCTGTAAAATGACATAATTAAGCAATATTATCCACTTCTTATGGACTATCATCATGGTGACTGTATGATAGAACTGCCAGCTGATGTAGCTGCTACAGCCCCAGGTAGTTCTGCTGCTCTCCCATGGATCACACACACAGACCATTCCCAACTCAACCCGAAAAAATATACTATCATTTTACATTCTTTTAAACAAATTGCAGTTGCAGCCTATAAAAATTACTTTTTTTCCTAAAAGTTTTTCCATCCTATGTTTTTTCCTGTGTTTTTGGTTTTAACTCTACACCCTGTGCTGGTTTGCTAATCATGAGTGTGCAAATACATTCTCATCAGTAGATAACAATGTTTGTAATAGGAGCTCAGCCAGAAGACCACTGTTGCCTACAAAGTAATTCCCTGAGACTGTCTTGACAGACTTTTTGTATGAAAATGAATTAACTAGGTTTATTTACTTAATGAAATGGTACAGTACTGATTCACCTCCAAAACTTAAGGAGGTTTTTCATTTTAATAAAGGGAAGGGAAACAATACAAAGAAACATAATTCTCTTGGAAGTAGAAAAAAAAATCCTGAAAGGTCACTGCTTTCTATTTTATGCTTATTCTTCCTGGAATGACACTGATTTATATGTATAGTAAATAACTTATTATGAAAGCATCACTAGGCCAGCCACTAAACTATCATTCATCAGGAACTGTAGGGATAGGACAGGGGGCAATGGCTTCATGCTGAAAGAGAGTAGGTTTAGATTAGATGTTAGCAGGAAACTCTTCCCTATGAGGGTGGGGAGGCCCTGGCACAGGTTGCCCAGAGAAGCTGTGGCTGCTCCATCCCTCAGCGTGTCCAAGGCCAGGTTGGACAGGGCTTGGAGCAACCTGGGATTGTGGAAGGTGTCCCTGCCCATGGCAGGGGGTGCAACAAGATGATATTTAAGGTCCCTTCTAACCAAACCATTCTATGATTCTATACTACCACTTTCCTTCTTGTGGAAATGTGAGTAGCTGGAATAGCAGAAGCCCAAGTGGAGGACCTGAAGGCAATAGTCCTTTTTGGCAGAAAACGTTCCACTTTTACTTCAAACTTGATCCAAAGTGGGAGCCATTGAAGGGATGTAATTCTATAGTTTCCTAATGTGTTAAGATGTGGAATTCAAATCATTCCCATTCCAATCTGCAACACTGCTCAGTACTGACTCTGGCAATAGCAGGTTCTTAAAATATTTGCCAATTCTGTCCAAGAGATCGTTCAGAATAGAACACGAAGGCACATTAGGCAATCAGTCCAGTGACAGCCTGTGCTGTATCAGGGCATAGACAGTATCATTCATTGCTAAATTACACTTTTTATTTGGGAGCCTTTTTTTAGATTTTTGACGCAAGTAATTGACTGCAACTGATGAGTTTTGTCTAACAGTTTATCCTTTAGCACTAACACTGCATTTCTTAATCATATACAAAGTGGGGTGGAGTCCTGATGCTGCTCTTTTCAAAGTCAATGGAAGTTTTAGTAGAGCTCTCAATAGCATTCTAGTTTTAGTTTTCTATTTGCCACTGCACAATGAATATAGAAACAATGGCTCAAGTTGCAGATGCAGCAGAAATTCCAACACACCACTCAGTGGAAGAAGTAATTTAACTATACTTTAGTGATGACCCCTAAAAAGTTAATTACAAATCTAGTATGCAAATGATGAGCACTCACTACACTTTACCTTTCTATTTGAAGGATAAAGAATGAAAGAACCTATTTAGAACTGCCCAATATTCTTTTACCTTAAACAGCTCAGTAAGGCACATAGTTCCAAAGTGATTTTGCAAAAAGAACATTTTAGCAGATTCTGATATAGAACCAATGTAAGGTAGGAATCAGTAACAGAGGTGACAAGACCTATCCAGCAACAGAGTGATGTCACCCTTATCCTGAAACAACAATTCTTTTCTTGACTAATAAGTTACAAAAATACACCAAATATATCCCTGCTTCTCAGTTCTTAACACGTATTAAGAAAGTCTGTGTTGTTCTTGCCACATTTCAGGTATCACTAACATTACTTTTTATATATATTTTTCTAATATGTAACTTGAATCTACAGGATGACTTGTCAGACAAATGAAACAGCTCTGCTTGCAAGGACTTGTCTTTGAAGGAGCTCTGGAAGATAAAGACTTTTATAGCGTCACAATATTAGATACAAACTCCCATTTAGTTTTGCTGGACTTACACTGCTCTAATTTCATTGACTTCAGGGCTGCTAATGAGCTCCGGCTCCTGTCACAAAGGGGAAAAATAAACACATGCTAAACACAGAGAGACTCCTTTCTGCAGCTGTATTTCCTTACAGGGGATTGTGGTATCGACCTGACTGATGGAGCCGTTCACTCCTTGGGAGGCACTGAAACAGGAGATATGACCACAGAAACCAGCATGTGATGAGGCCTGATAAATCCTTTCTGATGGCCTGGAAGTGAGTTTGATGGTATCATCCAATTCCCAATGAACAATGTCTACACTGCAAAAAAACCTAGGTGATAGCTGGGTCCTGTGTTTAGCACTCTCAGCCAAAGACAACTGATCAGGAAACAGCCATGGGAATAAAAAAAGTCTCTTACCTGCAGAGGAAAGCCAGGCAAATAACATTTTTCTTAGTTTGCAGACAGACCAGAAAGGAAAACAAATATTTATATATATATATATATATATATATATATTTATATATATATATATATATTTATATATATATATATATTAGCCAAAGAAAAATATATTTTAATTTTTTTCTGCTAACAGAAATAAACAACAAAAAAATTCTTAATTAAATAATGAAATCTCTACTCTTCCTTTGATAATTAACCTTTTTAAAATCCTAATAACTCCACAATCTAACTAAAGAGTAAGCATTTGGACTGCAACTATTTACTGAATTTAATGCACAGATCTAAAATTATTAATCTCCATAATTAATCTATTTAGAGACCAATTTCCTGAAATATGCAGAAAAATTACTGCTTTGGACTTTACCTTAGAGGTGTTTAATCTTCACAAGTTTTTTTCCTGCACGAGATGGGTGACTTGTAAAGACCTGTAGAGCTGCCAGCCTTGTTCTGTGTTATTTGAATAAAAAACTTGTCACTTCTGAGTCTTTCAGCCAAACATGCAAAGCAGCAGACAAAATCCAAATGAAACTCGTGTTTCTCATCACAATATCCTGGGATAGAAAAAGATGATGCTACAAAGGCTTCTATGAGCAACAGAGAGGTTAAAACATATTACTGAAGATTTAACTGATGGTAAAATAAGCCAGCTGATAATTTTACCATAGAATGCACACGTAGTCCATGATGTGCTCCTTAAATCCCAAAGTCCAAAGAAGAAAACAAAGGAAATCATTCCTCCTCCTTTACTCTTACTATAGTTATTATCTATATTTTTATTACCTCTACCTACCCTTTCAAATACCTTCATGACAGGAGCTCTTGGCACAGATTTTATCATGCACATAAAGAATGCAAATTCCTAAAAGGGGGATGTAGCCAAATAGTGATTCCAGGATGGAAAACTTGGAGGGACCAACTTTCAAAGGAAAATGGAAGCTTTCAGGACCCTTCCATGAGCTCCCCACCTGTGGCTTATTGTCCACAGATGGGCTGGTCAGCGAGACCAGAGCAACCAAAATCTGCTGTATTCATGCAAAACCCATCTCTAGGGAAAAAAAAAAAAACAAACAAAGAAAATTTACCTGCAATGCCAGGTTGGGAAATTAATTCTGCTTTTCCCAGTATGTTATTGCAAACCAAGACTCGTCTTCATAGGCAGCAAACCTTAATCAGTAAGAGAGAGGGAAAATTTTAGAGGAGAAAGTCAGTACAAGTAACTGATGTATCCGGGTAGCAGCTTTCTCCCAGTGTTTTGACTGAAGTGTTCTCAGAAATATCTATTTTTAGTCACACGTTCTGCAATCAGTTTTTTTTGTAAACTAAATAAAAATCAAGAAATTGCAAAGACACCTCAGAAAAATGAGGACGCAAAGCCACTGGATGATTTCTCTGCCTGAGGGAAGCAGGAGTACTCTAAAGTTCAAAATGTGTTATACTGTTAGTCATTAGATTATCAAATACCACGAATCTCAGTGCAGAAAATTACGGGGGATTTGACGGGTGTTTTTTTATGGTAACTGCTGTATCAGCTCAAATACTTTCTGAAAGTTCATCCCATACCTTCTGGTTTGTGGAAGATGGTCTTAACTGAACTGATTCCTCCACACCAGGAAGTACCAAAAGGATATAAAGCCCTCTAAATGCAAAAGAGAATTTCCCGTAGGCAGAAATATGAGCAAGACAAAAAAATTTCTTATTCCACCTCTGGCTCAGTTTAAGAGGTGCATATAGTACATAATAATAAATGAGTTTTTGGTAGCATGCTATTTGTACAGCAGCCCTGAGGCTCAGTTATAACTCAAGCAGATTCCCAAGGACCTTTAATTTTAATTCTGTGTTTTTCTAAAAGTGCTCAGTTGAGACAATTATTGTAGGATGAAAACCCCACTTTTTTTTTTCCATCTTTGCTCAACTGCTAATTTCATGCTGTAGTTTAGACCACAGAAGACAAACTATGAATGTTGACTCTGTTGTTACATTACTTTAAAAATCACTTTAAATTTTAAAATGAAATTTGCATAAAACAATATAAAGACAAATAAATCTTAACCCTCTTTTTCCCCCCAAGCTAGTTTATTTCCTAGAAAATATTTCCCTACCTATTAAAAATGGATTTTCATAGTGGCAGCATGAGACTTACAGCTCTGACAAATTAGGAAACACAGATAAAAAGGGTTAATTTTTCTTCTTAAATTAAACTCTGCCTGGATTCCGTATTTTGAGAAGACATAACTATGATTTCCATGTTATCTGATTGTACAAGTAAGCTGCATTTTCTGCATCAGGGTAACAAACGCCAGTGAAGTCAGTCTAACATTGTCTGTGGTTTGTAATCAATAATATTATAGAATATGTCACAAATACTGATATACATATAGCAACATATAAAACATATTTGCTTGTACTGCCCAATATGGCGCTAATAAAAGTTGTTTGATTTGTGTATGTTCAAAGTCTAGTTATGTTTTGGATTTGTAGCTCTACCTGATGAATTTTTAAAAGTAGTTTAAAACTTTAAAACATGCTCTGGGTAAATTTTAAAGGGTGATGCTGAACATAGCAATAAACCATCTTTGTTAAGGAAACTGTCAGTCCTTTTTTTCACTCCTAAACTAGGGGACACACAACATTCCATTCTAAGTGATAGTGCTGTGCCGGTTTCATTTAATACCAAAAGGAAAATAAGCATTTTATGATTAAGCAGTAATCGAGACAAACAAGAGAAAGAGTTGAAAGACATCAGCCCACACAGGGACCAAGAATTCGTTTATGTTTCATCTTGTGCGTGGAACAGGCACCGCTGCCTCTCCTGCTTCAGAGACCAGAACAGTGTTCTGAGTGGCTGCTTCAGGGATTGATATTCCTCCAGGGTAATAGCACTGATTATTTAATCGCCTCGGATGCGCCACTTAGGCAGGAGGAAGGTCATCATGTGCATCAGGAGTCCCCAAGATCGATCCCACCGTCTGTTCCCTTCTCCTGCAACAACCTCCCGACACCCCAGGCTGGAGCCAGGTTTGGAAGCAGGTATGACATGTAATCAAACCAGCAGCCAAAATAGCAAAAAGAACCAGTTTTTGATGTAGAGAAGGCAATTTCCATCATGGAGCATCCGAGATGTACATGAACAAGGGATATGAATTGCATTTCTGAGGGAACGAGCGACACCAAATCAACGCTCGCTGGGCACAGCAGCTCCAGCTCCGTGTGCCTGCAGCACTGTGCAGCCAAGTATGAACAAATACCAGTGCCTCTGAATGATGTGACAGGGTAAAGGGGGGACTCCAGGTGGAATGAAACCGCTGTCAAAGTTTGTTCACCCCAGCACAGTCTACATATTAATACAAAAAAATAGCTTCTCTCTGAAAGCATCTGTCATCAGCACTGTAACAGCCAGGATACATGAGCAGCACTCTCCTCTCTATTCTAGGAACACTTAGAACATATTAATAATGAGGGAGGAAAAAAACAATCAAGTCTGTTCTTCGAATAAACTGTAATTAGTCATGGTTGTGTAAGCTGTGTGCTGTTCTATACTGTCTGGACACAAGACAGATGGGTAAAGTTTTTAACAACCTCCATGAAAGTTGTTCATAGAAAATGCTTTATTGACCTCACTTCCACTCACAGATCACTAAGTTTAGACTTTTTTAAAAAATTGTGTTTTCAAAAATCTACCTATTTGCTTCCCTTGAAGTAGATTCTGTTTCTCCAAATGAGGAGATTAGAAGTAACTTTGAGTTTGATTTGTACTTGTTCAAAGGTATCCTTAGCAGGATAATGTTTCTAAGTCATCATCTGTATACCTTTATCCAAGATAAGGGTTGCTGTTCCTGCTCCCCACTGAAGACAAATGCTGTTCAAGAGCAAAGCATCACTCAATGTTTTTTCCTTATGAGCTGTGCTGGAGCACATAACTGTGATTGCCCGACCCCAAATGTTTAGCAAATGCTAACAATGACACCCATCATCATTCTTTCCCCCTTTTCCCTTTCAGTACATTTTTTGCAAGGAGGCTCTCTTTTATTTTATAGGATGCTGTTCTAAAATGGCACCAGAACTCAGAAAACCAAGTCCTGCTCTTCTGCTCTTACACGAGGAGACTGCTTTTACATCTGGTACATTGTAACACAACTTGATGTGATTGATATTGCTTTCCAAGTGAAGGTAAGATGATTGTTTCTGGAGGCACCATCAAAGCAAGAACAGTCCTTTATTAATGTAATAAAGGCTGAGCAGATGCTGCATTCTTATCATAAGTGGTATTAACAGAAACTGGAACATAGGCAACAAAATAACAGTGATAGTGAACACTTTGTCCTCTCCCCCAGTCATCCAGAACCTGAACTGGGACTGCCAGCTGAGCCTCCAGCCTTCTGCTTCATTGTGCTAATGCAAAACCATCAGTAAGCACGTTGCCACACTTTCCTTTTAAGCTACATCTGTTGCAATTTTATATTTAACAGGATGCATCCATGATCAGCATCACTGACTTTTAGTCTTCAGGACAGTTTATCTCTAATCTCATAGCATTATAGATTCCATTATTATCACAGAGAAAAAGACTTGATGATCCCTATGTTGGATGAAATGCAGGAAACTCTTGCAAAGAGGGACCCTTCTTTTCACACTTTACATGTGAACATTCAGTGCTGTTCTTCTGAACTAGACTTTTAACTTTGCTTTGAAAGTAGCTGATGATGTTTCCAAACACAACTTTTCCAAGATTTTTATGAAAGTTGCTGATCTGAACTGTGAACTAGAACTAGTGGTTTGCATGCTGGAAAATACCCATTATTTTTAACCTTTGCTGGACTACAGAATCAAAGAATGTACCATGGAATGGCCTTGTTTGGAAGGGGTCAAAGACTATCCCATTCCACCTCCCTGCCATGGGTAGGGACACCTTCCACTATCCCATCCAACCTGGTCTTGGACACTTCCAGGGATGGGGCAGCCACAGCTTCTCTGGGTAACCTGTGCCAGGGCCTCACCACCCTCACAGTAAAGAATTTCTTCCTAATATCTAATATAAACCCACTTTTTTTCTGTTTAAAACCCCTCGTCCTGTCACTACTTGCTCTTGTAAAAGAGGGGCAGAATTCCCTCCTTAACTTTCTGCCCACTCTCTTTTTGACACAGGCCAGGACAGGGGTGGTTTTTGGGCTGAAAGGGCACATGGCCAGCTCATGGCCAGTCTCTCCTCCATCAATATCCCCAAGTCCTTCTCAGCAGGGCTGCTCTCACAATATCTGAAATGCTAAAATTACCACAAGTCTACTTCAGCTCTTTAGCCAGAGAAAAAATATTAAAAATTAATTATAATGCTTCCCAGCCATTTCTCACCCCCCATGAAATTTGTTGCAAAGGGAATGTGAACAGAATACACAGTATTTAGCATAAACAGCTTTGAACCATTTCACATTCTAGCAAAATTTATTCCCACTCAGGCTCTATGGCAATGCTCCTCCACTGAGTGTTCAGTCAGTGCCATTATCACCATCTCATCAGCAGCAGTGACTGGTGCTGTAGGAACAGAACTCATTACTTTCAGCCTCAAAGCAGCCCTGAAATAAAGGTTTTCTCTGCTTAGCTGTTTGTAAAGGACTCAGTGCATACTTTGACATAATGCTTTTGAAGTCAGTGAAACCAACACTGAAAAATCCCTTTGTTGGGTTCGGCTGTGCAGCGCTGGAAAGTTCAGAAGAAAATTGAATATGCAGATATTTTTACTGGTAAAAGGAGAGAATGTTCTCATAAGACAGAGAAAAATCAAACTATTTTCTAATTTATGTATAGGAGTTCGTGTGTTTTTATAACTAATAGAAAGAAGCCTTAGAGATTGAGGGAGAACCACAGGAATTTTTAACACATGTGTAGTAATGATAAGCTAAATTCAGCCATAGAAAATAGATGTCTCCTTTTCCAGTAATCCATAACATTAAAGAACTGTAATAGGAGGAACTTTTAGTATTGATTCATTAAAATAAAATAGAATTCTTTTAATTAAAAACCCCTCTCTTGAGATTGCCAGCCTTATTCACATATATTGAAAGTTCTTCTGATGTTCCATAAGACAACCATCTCTTTTCTTTTTTTTTTTTTTTTTATTATGCAGGCATAGTTTTATTGGCTTTTTTTCCCCTCTTTTGTTGAACATAGCATATTAGCATGTTAAATGCTAATTTATATTTTATGGAAAAATGACTGTTAAATGAACAACTACCATGAGGAGGGGAAATTTTTACATGATGGGCTGTCAATGACTGGCATGTGTTCACCTGAAGATGAACATAGCTGCAAACAAGGCATGAAATTCAGCTTTATAACAGATGCACAGGAACTCTAAATTCAAAGCCAAAACCTCAGGTTTATTTAGCAATCATTGAAAATATAATGCAATTATTATCTGAACCCTCTTGATTGCTGCAGAGATGGAATCTCAGCTCTGCGGGTTGAATTTTGTATCTCAATAGATGCTGGCCTGACTGAGCCAATGAACCCAGGTAAAAGTGTAAATTTACTCAGTGGTGGCATTACAAACTGGATCCTCAGTCAGGGAGTGATCAAACAAACACTAAAATCACCAGGACTCCCAGCTTCTGAGAGCAGACAGTAATAACCAGCTGAGGACAGAATTTCTTATTCAAGCCCAAGCAGCAGCCAGAACAGTTCATCTGCTTGCCCAAAGAGTTCTGATCTCTGCTATGGATGCAGATGCACTTATCCCATTGACATATCACCTCAAAAACATATATCACATTATGCTATCTTGCTGTAAAGCTCAGTGCTAATTTTAATCTTATCTGAATTTAAGGTAATGAAATTAAAATAATAGCATAAGGTAATTAAACAACCAAAGGAGATTCCTTCTTTTGCATAATAATCTTACTAACTCTGCCTAAAAACCTTATATATCATTATCACGTGAACTTTAAAAAAATAACCTTAGTGCCAACACATCTAACACAACAAATGAACTCACCTTTTTTAACAGTTCTCCTTCTGGCCTTTACTCATCACAATTTACAATAACTTCTTTTTAAATCAAAACTTGACTCTTAAATCATTTGAAAACCATACTAAGTGCATAGAGCCCCTATGATAGCACTAATATTTTTCTAGGCATAGAGACAATGACTGTATCTTAGGTAGAGAAGAGACTGGTTGTGTTGATTTGGGAATTTCAAACAACCATTTGTCAAATGACCAAGTTCTTTTAAGCTCCTACCTTACGTATCCACCTATTTAACACACACACAAACAATTTCAAGGAATAGTTTTGCATACCTGAGCTTTTTGAACAGGTTATTTTGTCCCTTTATAAGAGTTCTCTTATGAATTTTGGATGGTCAGTTAAAACTTAAATGCTCTCATAATAAAAAGCTCCAGCTGTCCTGGAACTTGAGAGAACTTGCCTGTGCCCACTGGGGCTCAAACTCTGAGCAGGCAACAGTTCCCAGCAAGAGCAATATCAAACCTCTTTATCTAATCATCCACTGCTATTCACTGGTGCTTTCTATTTCTTTCAAAAACTCAGACATCCTAAAAGAAAAAAAATAAAAAAATAAAAAAAAAAAATCAAAACTCCCATATGCTGCCCTCCTCAACATATTTTGGGTTTGTTCTTTGCTGTTTGGGTTTTTTGTAAATTGGAAACCACAGGAAATAAAGGAATTTCACATGCAAAAATAAATTCAGATATCATGAAAAGTCCAACTAAATAAAAAAGTCTAGAAAACTCAGGGCTGCTACTACATCTCTCCTCACAGTCCCCTGTTGTGGCAAAGCTCTGAAGGAGTCTCCAAACAGCATGAGATTTTATAGACCATATGATCTGCAATATTTACCATGCATAATGGAAATAGATAAGGCAAAGCAAACAGCTTGAATTTTGTATTTCCTCGCTTTTTATTTAGTCTAGGTTGTTAGCACCATGTGAATATGTATTTGGGAGTCTCTGTGTTTGTGTATGCATGCATATGTGTGTATATATAGGTATAAACAAACATATAGAGTCATTTTAATGCATTTCTCACTTATCATAAAAAAATTCTGAGCAATTAGCTTTTAATTTCTAAAATTTCTCAGGAAAAGAAAAAGCATTGTTTAATTTGGTCAGAATCAGAAAAACCACATTATACTTTTTTCAGCTTCTGTGTTCTCTTGTTGTCCCTGGTGTGTGCTGCTTGTTTGTGGAGCTCTTGAGTTTTAATAACAACAAATGTCAACACCTACAATCAGAATATCTGACCATTATTTTATAACTTTAAAATGCACTGCTCTAAGGTGCTAAGCAAATGAGGATAAATGGGAAATGCATTTACTAACCACACTTTTTTATTTAGCAGTACATACAGGAGTAGGGAACAGAGGCTCACAGGAATTTTAAAGTCGAAAAAAACTCCATATTGCACTGAAAATGTAAAGGCACATATTTGAAAGTGATTCCTCTACAAATAAAGATATATGTGCAAGTGCAAGGTCATATTGCCAACATCTGGCTTACTTACCTGGACTTACATTTGGAACCTCTGAGAGGGTCAGGGGAAGAAAACAAATATGTGGGTAATTCAATATATCACGAGTTACCTGCTCCTCCTGTGTTGAGCCTAATAGAGTCATTTTGCCCTCTTTCATTATTTTAATTTTATCTCTGAAAGCTTGTCCCCTCAGGTTTTGCACCTGTAATCATTGTTTACTGGTATCTATTGTATATATCTCCCAGTCTGCTTGAAATCTGCTCCCAATAATCTTTATTGTTCCACAGTTATCTACAGTTTTCTGCCAAATTTAAAGACAAAACCAAACACTCACTTCCAAAAGAGGTCCAGAGAAATCACCTCCTGCCAATAAGGTGTTGTAGGGAAGACAACTCTACCCACTAATGAAGCGCATGAGATGAAGGGAAGAGCCATTCTGTGCCAACATTTTCCTGAATGGAAGTATAAATTCATCAGGAATACTTCCCTGGTTTGGATAGCTCTCAGCCAAGTCCACCTGAAAGACAGGAATTCACTTCCATGTGATTTGAATCAGGTCCTGAGAAGGCACAGTTTCCATTTTCGGCTGCTTTTCGTGATTACCTTCAGATGAGATTTAATTCTATGAGAAAGAAACCCTTTATCTTATGAAACATTTGAATTTCTGTGGTTATGTTCTTGATTATTATTTGCAGAATTGTTTGTATTATTAATATTTGATGATACGTATTGATTGGGAATTGGTCACATCAAGGCTCTCTGATTGATTATCTACAGACATTATTTATCTTACTTTATTGGGTTCTGAAAAATGTGTAAGGAACTCAGAAGAACGGCTAAAATAACGTACCTAGAGCACATATTAGTGAGCTACAGATTATTTGCACTAAATCTCAGGAAACTTTTTAAGGTTCATACATAGTTGCATGAAAATCTTATTGCCATGTTGACAAGCTTGGGCTTTTTAGTTAGATCTTTTATTTCTTTACTTCAGTTTGATTTTTTAACTTGGAGTCCCTTTCCCCTTTTTTCACATTTAAGAAGGGTTAGTCCTGAGTTTATTATAACATATGTAAATTTGTTTATTTTTAGAAAATGTCCTTTAGCACTCTGGTTTCCTTATCAGGGTCTGTAGTGGTAATAGCTGTGTTCATAAAATTGTTATCTACAGCAAAGAAACTGCTTTCCATACATAGAAATTTAATGAGATGGAAGTTTCCAGGAGCTGAAGTGATTCTCAGCAGTGGTTTGGTAGATTCTCATAACATCTGCCCATGTAAAGACTGGAAATACTCAATGCCAGTAGAGATGTCATTAAATTAAATCTGATTTGTGTTTCACACACACATATTCCTCCTCCTCCTCCCCTTAATTTATTAACTTGGTGAGCTAAATGCTAATGAATATCCATGTTTACTGACCAGATGATCATCTTTTCTCAGGCAAATTTCATTTCAAGAGCACTACAGGGTTAGGGTTTATTATTTACGTTATTTTATCTCCCTAAAGGAATGAAGCAGTGAGTACACGTATCCATTACAACCCAGTTGTGAACAGGATCACTTCACTAGAGACTGGAAGATCCTTCTACCCCTATTAACCTGACATGAGTAATTTATTTATCATTTCCATAAGCTTTGGTATTATCACTGCAAAGCACACAGCAGTGTGGTAAAAAAACCCCACACTGCACTTACTCTTGATAGACCTTTGTGCCCTTTCCCACCCAGACATGATTCTTGCCCATCCCAACAATTACAGGTGCTTCAGCAGGGGATTTGGGTGCATTTGGTATATAAATACCTGGAGTTGTTTTCTGTCACTTTGTTTTTTCCCCTCTCATTCCAAACAAATGTTCTTCAGCACAAAGAACAAGAAGACTGACTGACCAGCTTTGTTATGCAAACATTAAAAGTGAAAATGTGTGTTCAGACAAACACAACATTCACCCACAAAAACTCAAAGGCTGTAGAACAGGCCTTAAACAGCCTTTTGAGACATGCTTTTATCCCTAAATCTGTGGAAATTAGGAATGAGAAAGCTAAGTTTGCCAGGAAAGCACAGATATCGGAGAGCATCCAGCATTTCATTTTTGGTTTTGCCCTTGCTGGGCAAGTAATTCATAACCTTTGTATAAATGCATTTTAATTTCATCCTTGTACAACACAGAGAGAATCAAAGCTGCCCCTGCCTTGCTTCCATGCACCACCTTCATCAAGCTTACACATATTAAACCCTTCTTTATTCCTGACTGCTCTTTCTCGTCTGTTCTCCAGACTACACCTCCTGACATTCACTATTAAGGAACTCGCCATTCAAAGCAAAAGTAAGTGACTTTATCATTTGATTGTAGATCCTAAGGAGTAAAGCCTCTAAAAGATTAAATATTTAATCCTTTGATCTGCCGTGCTGGCAAGTGCCCCATCTATTTTATAAGCAGGTTGGCAAAAACGTTATGGGGCCTGGGATTTGTGTAATGAAGTAGTGTTAAATCTTGCACTCTTCAGTGCCAAACAGTGGAATAAGGTTTTTTTCTAACAGACAATGTCACTACAAAACTTAATGTAACAGTACCTGGGGCTAAACTGAACGCTGATGTTATTTCAAACAATTTCGTGTGATGGTTTTAACAAGGCATTTAAGACAAAGTCACTGAATATATTCAGAATCAACTATAAACAAGTTGCTAAGAGGAAGTGAGAGAGTCCATTACAAAGAAAGGGCTGAACAAATTTTACAGAGCAGATCGATGTCTCTCAGAGAGCAGGGAAAGGAAGTCTGGTTACAGAAGACTGGGGAAGGTCAAACCTGGTATCAAGTGAAAGGGTGGAAGAGAAGTATCAGGAAACTGCAATTGAGAGAATTCATTTGAAGAAGGGTACCAGAATAATCTATGAAACCATTTGTAGACACCTTGGCAATGTTTATGAAGATTAAAAAAAAACATCTGCTTGCTATTATGGGTTTATCCTCAGATAATTCTTTTTCCTTGTTCTTAGATAAACCTTCAGTATCACCAAACTGGGTCCACTTAAGAAAATGTAAGAATGACAAGTAGACAACTGGAAAAATTTAATCTACAGTCACCATGAAAATGTTGAAAGAACTCTACACTTTTTGATCAAAAACATAAAAGCATAATAACAATCTTCCAGTATTTAAAATGCCACCAGTAAGAGAGCTGTGAACAATTGTACCACACATCAACCTTATTAAAACTACAAATAATGAGCTTTGTTTGCACCAGGGTTAGGTGTTAGGGAGACCCTGTCGATTTTGAGGATGGGTAAACCTTTCAAAAAGTTACATAGGAAAAAAAACCTATAGAATTTTAGTTGGTATTTTTGCAAAACAGCATCTTTCAGAAATTATTTAGGTATAAGTGATCCTCCTACCCTCTGGCTCTGATAGACTAGTTAACCTTTTCAAGTCCATTCTAACTTAACAGTTCTGTGAATTCTCCTGTAACTCTCATATAACAATGTCCTTTGACAAGTAACTGCTGGTGTGACAAGTATTTAATACAGGCTCAAACCCAGTGCTCCAAAATAGTTATGTTTCAAAGAATTCTAAAGGGAAACCCCTACCTCTCAAGCAGATTATTAAGGAGTCTGGAAAGGATTATCTCTCCTCATTTTAACATTAAAAATATTACATTACACATTGGCACAGTTGCAGTAGGCAGGTAATCCTTTGCCTTCCTGAGGTGTTTGCAGTAAATCTTCATTCTTTGTTAAAAAGAATCAATACCAAAATGTGACAAAAATTTAAATTAGCACCTCTGATTTAGAAACTA
This sequence comes from Pipra filicauda, assembly GCF_003945595.2. NCBI lineage: Eukaryota > Metazoa > Chordata > Aves > Passeriformes > Pipridae > Pipra > Pipra filicauda. The sequence goes on from NW_024104285.1 coordinate 187,389, forward strand.
AACAAACCCATTGAAATTCAGTAAGGAACAGACTTTCTTGACTTTAAAAACTGCTATAGAATTGTTTAAAAATACAGAATTATTTAGAAGGGATGGTCAAGGCAGAAACATTAACTTAATTTCATTGAATTTGTCAGCCAAAGATGGAAAGGCTAAAAGTCAAATCTCTCTAAAAACAACAACAACAAAAAAATCAAAACAACCAAAAAAACTTACTCTGCAGTAACAAGATGGGACTCAATCAATCTGTAATTACCTTCATGAAACCCCATGAACATTCCTTCATCTCAGCGATCTTTGGCAACCGCCACAAATGTGGTGCCATTAAGAACACAAGAAGCTCATTATTTAATCTCCCCCGTTTTTCATTCTGAGGGAGCTCAAGTATTGCATAAAACAGCAGCTACTCACACAATTTAGATCTCAGAAGACTAGAGCCAATTTATTTCTTTCTGAAACGAAAACACAGAGGAAGTATCCAGTTACATTTTAGCCTTGTCCTTCTCAAAAACAGAGCTCAAAAACTGAAACAGAGCCACAAGAGTTCTAAAGTATGTAATCAATACAAAACCATGCACAACATTAATGGATGAAACTAAAACTACAGATAAGATCTAAAGAGCACTGGATTTTCACAAGAATAGATGTTTTGAACAGGGTTTCTGACCTACTTCACCAGAATTTCATTAGAAGGCTTGCAAGATTTTAGTATCACCTCTGAAGATGAAAACTCAACTTAATTAATCCTTTTTATAACTAAACAGCAATATAACATGTAAAATGTAACCAAAAAATTACGATTGCCATCAAAGGATACAAAGAGGGAAGAGACTTTACTGAAATAGTTCTCAGGGAATAAATTCTTACAACAGGAGTTTAAGATCTGCTGTTGTACCGAGACTGAGGCTAAAATTATAAACCTATATATTACTCAAATTATTTTTCCAATTAAAAGAATAGGAAGAGAGCTAAATTTTTCAAATGGAAATAATTCAAGGATTTAAAAGTTCAAGTCAAAAATATAACAACTATATTAGCTCCCACTTGTCTCTCTAAGGGAACACCCACTTCAGTTTCTCAGATGGTATAAGGTCAGACAGCAGACAAGGAGATGACAATGTTATTGCCAAAAAAATGAGCTTTTACTTCTTACAGACAAATGTAAGAAACACATTCTATCAGGGTAACATCTGAAAATTGAGATTTACAGGTAGACCCTACAAATTCCCCTGTTTTGTTTTTTTTCTGCTAAGCACTACTTTAGGTTTTACACTGAAAATTTCTACGATGAAGAAACAGTGCAAAAGTATCATTGCTCTTTTTCATGGTGTTCTCACAAATATGTTAAACAAATTCTTCAAAACAGTCAAGGACCGATAATTTAGGTAGAACAGACTACTAAAACTGGCTCTCAGTACTCAAAGTACAATAGGAGGAATCCAGTCTAACTCCACTGTGCAACATTCCAAGGGACCATCCATACTTCCCCAATCCAGCCCAGCTCCCCAGTTGAGCTGTCTGAGAGCTCTCATCTTATGGAAAAGAGGGAATTTAAGTACATACTCATTGAATCCTAATATAACAAGCAGGTTTTCACCTATTTCCTGCCAGTGACATTTTTGAGGTGCCTTAAGAACTTGTTTTATTCCTCACTTAAAAAAATGAAGAAATTCCTTTCTGGAAGTTCCATGAAAAATAAAATTGAGAAGACAGTAATGGAAAAACATATTGGAATAGAAAATAGCTTTTAGTGAGAGAGGAAATCGATTACAAATCAGTCCCAAGGACTAGTGCCTGCTTGGTTTACTGTACAATAGGGTTAAAAAGCTACCACTTACCAATTTATGCCTCCAATCTTCCTTCTATCTGCTCTATATTACAGGGATTACAGAAGTGACCAACAGAAATAAGCAGAAAATTTATTTGGATTTGCACTTTTTTTCTGTCTCCAGCACCAAGGCCAGGCACAACCTTCAATCATTTGTTTGATCTCTCAGCAGATACACTGAACACCAATTTTGTATTCAGGCTGGGGTACCTTCCAAGATCCTCAAAAATTCTCCCTCACAGTATAATAGAAGGAAAATCCCATAATAGCATAGAGAAGACCAGGATTACACACATTTTAGTTGACAGTGAACTACTGAAAAGTGAATGAGTCAAATCCAAGCAGACCTGAAATACCAGCTGGATATACCCCTTGAAGAAAAGAGCAATTTGCTACCAGAAATTGCTTGGTTTCCTTAAAAAATTAAAATATCTCACTAGTAGGACACTTTGATTTTTCACTTTTAAATAACAAAATTTCCTGAGCGTTTTATCTGACATGTAATACTGAATTATAATGTAAAAATACAAAAAGGAAAAACTGAGAAAGGAACAAAAAAGGACCTTTTAATATTTAGTATTTAACCTTAAAGTTCTCTGAGTGAGAACCTCCACTGATGACGGACATTAAAGAAAGTCTCTCTTTGTACTGACTTAAATCTAAAAATTGCATCTAAATGCACTAGTTTAAATCTAAAATCGTAAGGGTTGAATCCAATTCTGCCTAACACAAGAAATTTGTATTTACCCATTGCACTTGTGGCATCCTCCATTATACATTCTTACCACAAAGTATTGCAGTCAACTGCAAAGTGTCACAAAAAATAGACCTTGTCCAGCTAAGACTTCATATTTCAATTTTTGGAGGGTGCTTTCTGTTCTGTGTAACCACATTCTTATGTAACAATATCATCATTGTAAGTGTCTTTATCCTTCCCAGTACCTTAAAATGCCCTTCCAATCTAGCTGGCAGAAATCTAGTAAATTCAGGATACATTTGCACCATAATGCAATAGAAATGGCTCTAAAAGTTGTTGAAATGCCCACCCAGTACATGCTGGAGTTAATTTATTCCAACTAATTTTGATGTGGCTTTGAGGACTGAAGGCCCATCAGCAACTGCTGCCCATCGGGGCACTCTTTGTGTGCGCACTCCAGTGTCATTCCAAAATGGGTCTTCCTCTGCAGGGATAAGCAGTGTTCTTATCCCCTCCACTGCTAAAACAGACAATGAAAAATCCAGAAAGGAGTTGGTATTACACTGTCTTCTTGGAAAATGCATACATTGCTGCAGCTCACTCTGATAGCAACAGAATTGTATCAGAGACTGGTGCAACGTATCAACTTTGCTTTCAAATTTAGATAATCAACTAATTTGAATATATTTTGGCTGCAAAACAGAAATTCCATCGTAGGAATAAAACTGAAGTTTTTAGATTTTGTCAGAACGACCCCAAGACTGTTTGTGGCAGAGAGAGGGAAGGACCAGCTCAAAGGTTCAGTCGTGAGCTTTCACCTGAAGCGTGGGTCCTTAAATCCCTGCTCTGTTTGTTTGAAGGGGGGACTAAAAGTTGTCATGTCCTCCAGACAGGGTTGGTCTCTCTCACACAGTTGAAAGCTGAAGTGGCTCTTTGGGGACAACCCAGTGACAGTCGGATGCCTGACCCTGCTCCTCTGATGTGGCCACAGGCTGGAGCATCTGCTTCTCTGCTCTGGGGCCACAGGCACTCCATCCACTTCACACTTTGATCACAAATGTGGTACTGGCAAGAGCTCCTTCAAACAGACACATTCCTGCAAAAAAATAACTCCAATTATTTTACTCACACTTTTTTCCCTTTAGTCCTGATCAGTTCGAGTGAATCTGTGACTGGTTGTTCACCCCACAGTTACAGCTCACTGAGGTGTGTGGTAACAAATTTGGGTGGTTCAGAGCACAGAGTAGCCTGCTATCTCCAACTATCCTTAATCCAGACATTTAGCAAGAGTCACAGGAGTTCCTTAATGCCTTCAGATTCTCATGTTCATACATCTGAGGACAGTGCAGCCTTCGCAGAGACACTCTGGGAAGCCTTGTCCCTGAGCAGTGCTCTGTCCAATGTCATCCCAAACTGGCCCACATTGTCTTTCTGCCCTTTAGATCAATACAGCTGTTCTGGGAATCAAAGGGATTTACAATTCTCATCCAGTCAGAATGGAGGTGCTTCCATAAGGAACACAGTAACAGCACAAAGAGTGGCAAAGGCAGATTACAGAAGACAACAGGATATGATGCCAAGAAAATTCAAATCCATAGGAAAAAAAAAAAAAAAGATAAGAGAGGCTCACACAGGCTTTTGTTTCACAAATAACCACCTATTGTACCTATTTGCTTTCTGAGCACTACTTTGCATATACAGTTATGGTGTTTTCTCATGAAAGGTTTTCAATGTTGTGCAAAAGTTCCATATTTTATGACTTCTATTAGGCTTTAATTTAACCGACTCTTCTCTGCACCCTCCTAACAGCTGAAGGGAAATGAAAGGACTTGTTATAACATATAGCATGCTTAATTCTTTTCTTTCAAATCCATCATCTTTAGTTTCACAATAATAGCAATCATAAGTGTATTTTTTAAAGGCTGCATTGTTCTCTCATGCCTGTAAACAGGGATAACCTTGGGGGAATCTCTGAACACATTCCCTAATGTGCTTTGCAAGAGTGGCTGTGTTCAGTGGTTTCTTCTCAGCGCTAGCACAATACACTCTGGCCTAACATTCTTAGCCTGGCTTGCAGACCTTCTTCTTTGTGAATACAGGTGACTGGCTCATGAAATTTAAATTAAATTATATGACTATTTAAACCAAATGTTAATCCACAAAGAAACAAACCTTCCATCTACAGATGAGGATTTACCAAACAAACACTGTTCAAACTGTATATGAATTAATAAAGTTCTGAGTAAAGTTCTGAGCTGGTCTCTTGAACTTATCCCATTAAATGGATGAAATCCATTTAACATTACAAGTGAGTACCTATTAAAAAAACCCCCACATTTCACAACCTAAACCAAGTCAGAGTCTTTTTTTAAAAGCTTCATGTGTGCAATTCTGCAAAATGCAAAACAGACTTCTCGTTGCAAATAAGTTAACAGTGTGTTATCATTACGTGTGATATGTGATTTTAACAAATTGCTTTAAACAGCCACAGAAAACAACAAAATGCTGCAAAATACACAAGTTTAGGAAAACATCTGCTTGGAACCTGACTGTGTAATTGTTATCACATCAGTGTGAAAATCTATCATAATTTCAAGGAAAAGCTGAATCTGATTGAAGACACTCATATTTCTGACTGAAAGCTTAGTAATTTCTTCCAGGTGGCATATGGAAAAGAGAAATATTTTCTGCAAAAAATGCAGAATACATTTGTGTGTTTTGCATGTTTCATTACAAAGCTGTCTCATAAATACCAAAAGACAACACCGGATCTATTCTCAGGGTTTTAGGAACTAAGTATTTTTTTGCTTTGAGATGTATAAAAATATTGACTTAAGTCAGCTGACAATTTGAAAACATCATAGAAGCTTGTGGCAAAGTGACCTGATAGTCTATGGCTTATCTGGAAAAATCAAAGACTAAACACAGGTAAGAAGATTGGGTTGAAATCTACACTGCTTTCTGATTATAAATATACTACTTCTATAAGCATTTTGATTTGTTTTATAAATATTATGGTATCATCTTTCTAATCAGGCTACAAAGTAACCATGTTACTTTCCATACATGTCATGTTTTCAAATCTTAAAAAATGTGAATATGGCAATTGGATCATTCTCAAGACATAGCACCTTTTTGAGCTACTTTGTTTAGCATTTCTTTTATTACTAAGAATCATGCAGCTAATTAAATCACCTTTGTCTTAGCCTTTCATTTTCTTCCTCATAGAAAAATTAGAATATATTCACCTTGCTCTTCTCGGGGGCTGAATAACAGCAAATGAAAATCGGAGTATTTCACTTGACAAATTTAATCCATTCATCTGTTCTAAACTTTTCTGTCAAAATCCCCAAAATATACCTGCTGCTTTCCCAATAACTAAGCACACAGCAAAACCTGTGATGTGGAAATGAGCAGGAGATGACATTTGCCTGCTGGTCTAATGTGTATTAGGTTTTGACACTTGTCTATCTTCCTTGTCAGCTCAGAAGTCATCTGGATTTGTTCAAAGATATTGCCATGCTCACAAACAGACAACATGTTTCTCTCTTTATCACATCTGACACACAGTGTAAGGCAATAATATGAAGAAAAATTCTGCATCTATTTTAAAATCTACTTAAATATAACTTCTTGCATTTCTGCCTAAAAGAGACGACAAGGTGAATTAATTTACTGGGGTTTCGAACCACTTAGTGTCCCCTGATACTCGAGTCAAGTATCATATATAATATTTTACACAGAATTTTATAGTGGTATCAGTATACCATGTGTGTCAGAAGCAAAACACCAAATGGATGTCACAGTGCAGCAATTTGTTAAACACCAGGCCTTGTTTTTCACACAAATGTTTACAATGGTTCCCAAATATCACTGCACTGAGTTTTCTTGTGATTAATTTCTAAGTAGAAGGGGATCCCAACTATGGTTTTTCACATTTCAGAGCCACCCAAGCTGCCTGCTGAAGGAAGCAGGATCATCTGCAACAGACTGATCACACACCACTACAAAGGGAACAGCAGATTTGCCAACAGACAGGACAAAAATAAAGCTTTAACTGAAAGGGATACAAATCCAACATCTACAGGCCCCACAGCCCTGCTTGTGCCACCTTTCACTCCCTGTGGATCTTAGCTATTCGCATGGCTTTGTCCTATTGACTCTATGAAACTATGGCACTAAAAAATAAAAGATATTGGGTGAGATACAAAAGTTGCTTTCCAAGGGAATTGCTCTTCCAGCTGCCATTTACACCTTCACAGATCCTTCTGCATGTTCTCCTTCCACTTCTGCTTGGTTTCATCATTTCACTCCATGGATGATGAGAGCCGGTCGCTCTAGCACGTGATTTTTGGGTTGTAGCAATTGTAAGAGAATAAACTCCATAATTGTCTGTTAAAACACACATACAAAACAAAAAAAAAAAAAGCATTTTTCTGAGGTTGCATTTAGTTCGGTACGTTCTTGTCTTTTAAACAACAACTACCAAAAAAAAAAATCTGATTAAAAGAAAAGGTCAAGTTCCAATCTTCACACAAGAAAGTTTTGGTAACTGAGTGAAATAATCATAAATCCACAAGAAAACAAAGAAAGAAAACACTGAAGCCATCTGCTCCTGGGAGAGGTAGAGGAAGGAAATTCTATCTTGAACAATGTATGTAAGAACTGCTCCATTCAATAAGATAACTTGTAATTCCTGGATCCCTGGAGCTCCTTAGAAATGTTTTATTGAGAAACCTTTCTCTATTGCTTAAAATGTCACAATCTTTATATATATATATATATACATTCATATATAAAAAAATAGTTTTTTTTCTTTTCCATTTTCCTTAAGCTTAAAAAGCAACAAAACTTTTAATGTTTCAAAAATCATGAGCAACCCAGCCTGCCATAATTCAGTACAACTGTCTTTTTGGCAAAATAAAACTACTTTAAGTGTGTTGGCAATGTAAAGCACTAGATAATTGCAACAGTAGTAATCAGTGACACATCAGTACCATTATTATACGCAGCTTTGATAGTGAAGGTTTCTGATTTGAGATTATTAAAATAACATTAACTATCCCTGCCTGGGTATATTTCACACTTCACACATTTACTGTAGAAGCTGAGCATCTCACAGTCATTTATAATTCATCTTCTCTGTGAGACACAAAAGCTCTATTAGCCCCATTCCCACATACAGGACTAAGGGACATCGAGAATAAGTCACTTCCCAATTTTACATGCAAAATTGTTCCCAAGGAAAGGTGTAGAAGTGGCAAATGTGGGCCTTGGACTAGTTCCACAATCACTGCCCATCCTTCCTCACAGACTCTTGCTACTGAGATTATGAACATTTGCAATACACTATAAAATATACTGTTGGTTTTTCAGACTTCTTATGCAAGACTGACATGAAAGAGTACAAAATGTGATGATACAGTACTACTTCCTATTCCATTGGATATTTTTTATTTGAATTAATTTGATAATATAGTAATAAATTTGAGGACCATAATAAAGTGTTTGAACAGTTATCACCTGTACATTAATGTTTGTGAGGTATAATTATACCTTAGTATTTTAGCAAACAGACATTGCAATAATAGATTTTTAATAATAGGGCCTGGTTTTTTCTTTATGACTTAAGTGCATCTTCTCAGTTCCCCAATTTTAGCTGAGCTGTAAATGTAAATTCAGACTCATCTCAAACAACCTTAGAACAAAACTTAGAACAAAGAGGTTTTACTGCAGGTCTCCTGTTATAATTTAAACAGGAGTTGGGGGGAGAAAGGTACATATACATATGAAAAGGTATTAATAACAAATATAATTGCAAAGGAGTTTCAGAGAAAATAGAATTTGTGACAAATACGTGGGGAACGAAAGTGTAGGCACTTAGGGCTTTTAAAACTCAGAATCACATAAACTGTGCATTTTTCTCACTGCAGTGGAGCAATCGGGACAAGCAATCAGGATGGAAACCTCTCCCTTTGCCCTCTCTAATAACTTATTCAGCACAATGGGGTGATCTATCTTCTCCTTTCCCAAGTAATATTCATATCACAGTCACATTCTGCTCTGCAGGATGATCTGTGAGCATTGCTTGTCAAATGGGGATATATTATTCAGCAGCAATGGTAGTGGAATAGGTACCCCACCTTTCTCTCATTCCCTATTAGTCTTTACCTGCAGAGCTTTGACAGAAACAGGCCCTTTCCTAATGAGAACTGCTTTTTACTTTAAATCACCCCCAAATTTATAGCGTCTGGCCAATTCCCCCAAACAATTTCTGCTCAAAATAGACTTAAAACCACTTCTCCTGCAGAATTTTCAGCTTAGTTCCCAAACTGAAGTCTGTCAGTTGCCCTGCTTCACTGTCTGCTTGGAGATGTTAAGGACAAGAGGCATGTTAAGATCATCTGGTATCACTTGCTACGAACACAGGTAAAAAAAAAAAATTATCCATTTGCACCTTGGAGAACCCAATATATTTTCCTTGACTAAAGCATATCAAATATCTAATGATAAAACACTCCAGATTAAAAGCAAATATTTTAGTAGATAAAGCTGAGAATATATGAGAAGCCAACATAATTCTCCTCCAAAAGTCTTACTAAAGTTGTCTGCTATAGACAAGTAAAATGAGGGTATATAATTCCAGGAGTATAAATAGTCTTTCTGCTCTTACATCAATATTTTATGCTATTCATAGGGAGTCACTAAGGTATTATTAATTGCTTCTAGCAACACAGGTAAATTAAAGGCTGATCTATTAACAACATTAAAGCTTAAATATTAATTCCTCAAAGCCACAAAATGTACTAATGTCAGAGCTGAAAATGGAAGTGTTAAAAAAAGAAAGAAGGTGCTGGTTTGTTTAGAAGCAAGGGCTGCATTGTGGTTTTAGGCAGAGCCTTTAACAAAAGGCTCTGTGTAAACTGGAGCAGCATAGAAATAGCTCTGGGAGACGTTGTGCCCCAGGCAAGTTCTACTCTACAAAGTTCTGGCAGAGTTGTGTAATGAGGTATGATTTGTGACCAAAGCACCCCTGCTCCTGGGGCAGACAGTCACAAAGGCAAACACTGTGTCCCTGCTGGCACAGCCTGCTGTGCCCTGTGGGAAGGGACTGAGGGAGGCAGATTTGTCTGAGCCTGGTTTAACTTGTGTGAGCTGCTGTCACACCAGGAGCACCTTGCCAGCACAGGGCACAGGTGAAGCTGCACCAGTGACTGTTTATAAGGCTTCAAAGATGGATAAATAAGTGTCAGTAAAGGAACTGACTGCTTCATGGCTCTTTCAAAAGAACTATAAGAACCATAGTATCTCTGAAGGGTTTGGGATGGAAGGGACCTTATAGATCACCTTGTTCCACCCCCTTGCCATGGGCAGGGACACCTTCCACTAGACCAACCTGGCCTTGAACACTTCCAGGGGTGGGGTAGCCACAGCTTCTCTGGGCAACCCGTGCCAGCAACCTCACCTTCCAAGTCAGAGTCCCAAGACTATTTCTTCCCCCATCCTTGGCCAGAGTTGTAGGTGAAGCGAAGGTTACAACCTCACGTTTGGATATTCTAAGCCTCGGTGTCAGAGCCTATCATTTGGTATCTATTAAATTTTTCAGCTCTGTCTTTAGCAGAACATGCATGTAAGCTGTGAACCAGTTCATTTCACAGAACATTTTAGAGACTGCTTGGAAACGGAGTTATAAACCCAGCAGGAAACGAAGCAGAACCAAACTAATTCTCTTTGCTTTTTCAATGACTCACAGTATGGCAGATACAGCATGACAATTCAATAGCATTGGTTGCAACAGATTAAAATAATAATGAAAAAACGCATCAATTTGGCAGATAGGAATTATTAAATACTTATATAGCTCTGTGACTCTCCTATAATGTCTGCCACAGATACGGCTGAGTGCTAAATGCACTTCTTTTAGAAAAAGGTAGAATTAATTACATTGTACATGAAAAATTTGAACAGCTGATGACATATCACTATGCTAATGGTATCACTAGAAGTGCCATGTCTTAAAAATGTGCATATTTTACTTTAATATAATAAATAATTATACACCTAATTATTAGTACCTGGTTTTGGATAATCTGCATCTTTAAGAAGTACCATCCTTACTTCCCATCTAGGCCAGATTTTGCCACCTCTCCTTAAGATAAAGAGGTTTACTCTGAAAATGAGCTTATTTCTATAGAAATCCTGAACAATAAGAATAATTTAACATGATTAATATGATATGGTTAATTTTATGAAACAAACAAACAAACAAACAAACAAAATGTAGACAAATGTTGGGAAAGAAGGGTTGAAGTGTTACCTGATTCCAACATTCTCCCTAGAACCCACCTTCCATCCAAGCAATGTAGCCTGGAGATGGGACACCTGAACTTATCACAGGCTACCCTCATGATTAGACCAGGATTGCTCAATGAAGTGTCAAAGTACAAAAATAATGTATGAATTTAAAAGTATGGATATTCCATGTACACAAGCAAAAAGGTTCATTTAAAAAAAAAAATAAGAATAGCACAGTAGTGTAGAAATACAGAAAGCTCACCCTCTGTGCATATATGTAGTTTCAAGTGAATATTTCATTTCATACTAAATATCTAAATGCATTAATAACTGATGGAATTCCGATTTTGAATATACAAATATCTTTTGAATCTTACATGGTAAATATGTTTGTTACATTAGATTAAGGTTTATTTTGTAGACTAGGGGATATGTATTGTTATTATTCATGGATGCATGCATACTGGAAGGATAACCATAAGGAAATGAACACTGAGCCAGATCCCAGATACATGGATTTTACCTAAACTTCAGCAGTATTTATGACCATTGTGAGACATGATTTATGGTGGCCTGAAAAGCACTCCAGAAGAAAAGACAAACAAACCTGTGCTTTTTGGAGAGATCTGAGAAGGCTCTTCTGGCTTTCTGAACATATGTATCTCTGAGAGCAGCTGATCAAACTTAATGATGGATTAATCATATGCCTTCTAAGATACATTTACTGGTGAAAAATGACTGGCCCTTCATTCCCAGCTACTCAAAATGAGGTATTGACTTGATTTTCTGACAAAGCAACCTCTAGAACAGCAACCAGTGTGAGATATAACAGAGTAGGTAAAAAGAGAGGGAAAAAAAACATTGATCCCTGTCCAAAGCAAATAAAAACCGAAAGCTTACTGAGACAAGGGGAAAAAATAAATCAGATTGACATCTTATAGCAAAGTACAATTTTCTTGTAACGTCTGTTTAAGCTAAAGCTATGACAAAACTGTAATGTTTATATGAAATCATGCAACTGTCACCAAGCTGTTCATTTTGATGGAAAGAACACACAATGCCTTTCATTCTAATATTTTCTAAATAGAGTATTTCTGGTTTTCAACTTGCGCCTTTTTTCTCCTGCCAAATTTCTCATCAGATTGCAACAAAATTTTTTTAACACCTAAAAAGCTGTTAATTTTAATTGCAACACTCTTTTTGCCCTCTCTCTCTCTCTCTTTTTTTTTTTTTTTTTTTTTTTTTCTGGTACTCCCTTGGTTTTTGTCCTAATGAAGCAATTAGTCCCTGCTGAGGTCAGTTATATTTGCTCACAGATAGTTTTCCAGTATGTTCTCAAGCAGGTACACAGAGAGAGTCATTGTCAGATAAAGTGATGTTGACATAAACATCTTCTCCCACTGGGCCCAGAGTAATCATTACAAACAGTAAGCAAAGACCTGCATCACCAGTAGCTTTTACAAAGCTCCTTTTCAAGCTTCTTAATCAGAGAGAGACAATTAGACAGCATCTTCACTTACTTGTCCATTGTCCTATCTCATTACACCTTAAAAATCTGTTTGTATTACCAAAGATTTCTAAATTAAATTAAGTAATTAAAAATAATTTTTAATCCCTCATTTTTCTCAAATAAGTTCTGCCACACTACAGCAAAAAGTGCTCCAGGAAAGGAGTTTCTCAAAGACAAATGTAAAACCATCATAACCATGGTGGATAAGGGAAATAAGTCTTTGGAAACTTTAACAAATTAATTGGTTGAGGTAAATTTATGCCATTTGCAACAATCCAGAAATCAATTATGATGCATAATCTTCACTGCTGTCTGTAGATTTTACAGGAGAGTTATCAGGACAGCAAAGAATATTAATGACAAGTTTTACATAAGAAACACTGATAAACTGGTTCCATTTGCTGCATTTCAATATTGAAGTAATATGAAATATTTTAGCGTTGACTGCAGAGACAGAGAAATGCTGGAATTTATAAGTAAACAGTTTATGTTTATTCTGCTCAGGTAATTCCTGCTGAGACACCCACAAAATAACCACGAGTTCAAGGCCACGTTGGATGGGGCTTAGAGCAAACTGGTCTAGTGGAAGGTGTCCCTCCCCATGGCAAGGGTTGGGACAATATGTTGTGCAAGGTCCCTTCCAACCCAAACCACTCCAGAATTCTGTAATTCTATATGGTTATCCACCAGAACTGTTCTTCCAGTCCAACAAAATGCCTATACGGTGTTGTATTTGTACAGCCAGCCAGGGCAAACGGAATCTAAGCTGCTGCATCTCAAACTGCTCACTTTTTTTTTTTGACAATTGCAAAGTAAGTTTCAGAACTGGTTATCTCTGATGTGAAAGACAAAATTGAAGTACAGCCAAACACAGCCTTCAAGCCCACCCTTTCATTGTGCAGCAATGTGCTATTTTAGTAATTTCCATTATTTTCCCCCACAATCCAGCCCTACAACCCATAGCAGTTTCTGTCAATGGCTCTGTACTTCACGATACCAAATTCAGACCACACTCACACCACAGTGATGAAATCAATACAGAATCCCAATAGCTTGGATACATACACACGGATATCCCTATAAATTACTTCTAATTATAGCAGCAAACAATTTTATTTAGGGGCTTTTCTTAGATTAACAGGATTCCAGCAAGTTCTATACCACTGTAATTTAGGTAAATAGGACTTGTCAGAAGCAGACAGCTAATAAAAGTTACATTAGAAAAGAGAAATATATAGGTATTTTTTTCCTTACTGCTGATTTTTTTTGCATGTATGGTTGCTTTTCTAAGTCTCTGTTGTAATTTAAACATCGTCTGACAACACTGTACTTGTGCTGCTCCATCATTTTAACCGGGAGGAAAAGTGATGACAGTAAACACCTGTAATAACCATTCTTTTTTAGCTCAACATTTTCAAGCACCAAGAGAGATTATGGAAAATAAATTTTTGCTGAAGTAAAGGTTCATATAATCTTGGGCAATGTTTTCAAGTAATTGCCTTAACACTGAAACATCTGCTGGCAGTAAACATTCACGACTGATGCTAGTTCTGAAAAAGAGATCTAAGGTTTAGCTCTTCCTCATATCTACTGAGATTCTTATCTTCTTTAACCACTTTGTCCATTCTTAGTCATCTAAAAAGTGTTGCTGTCAGGTGAGGTAAGGTCAGAAAGTTGTTCTAACACTTTCTGAGAATCAATTGAATGCCATCGCCCCTGCCACTCCTGGGAGATGTACCTTGGCTTCAGGTCTGATGAATTGCTCCTCAGTTTCCAGCTTGCCTCCTCCAGGCTGGATTTCTGTCTTTCCAACATTTTCTGTATTAAACCCCCCCAAGGTAACTTGCTTCCCAGCTAATGACTACTTGAGAGGATTCATAGTTACAGAAAATCAATGTTTTAAATGGTATTGAACCATGCTCTCAGAATCTCAAGGTGACTGATTCAATCTTTGCTGATTAAACATGACACAGAATCATCAAAGTAAGCTGAAAAGTTGTTCTTTGCCTGTTTTCTTGTGCCTTTTCAGACAGAGCATCACATCATTTCAACCAGGACCACAGTCTAAGCTGCAAGAAGACAATGGGAGCTCTGCAATGTATTTTAAGTGAGTAGAAAGAATCAAATTCATTGAGTGTCTGAGGGTTATCCGTATGGGATGAAATGCTTCCAAACCAGTGAAAGGGCATTCACTTTGGAAGGAAGTGATTTGAAAGTATACATGCATAATAAGAGATATATAATATCCATCTACTAACCTACAAAGCTATGTGGTATTTTTCTGCTATCTACTTACTTACTTACAGCTACAGCAAAGTCTGAAGAGAGGATTCAGGACTCCCTCTGTAAGACAGCACCTTTACCTTCAGGCAGCAGCACAGAGCAGGAAGCAGCAGATCTGCTCCAGTATTTTTTCCTCTCCTGTGCAGTGAATACTTTCACACAGGTTTTGTGGGATGCTTTTTAGAAGCTGAGAACGGAATATCTCAACTCCTCCAGCCAGAGCAAGGATTATCCTGGGTTTTGCAGACCCTGGTCACTAAACAACAGTGTGCAGTGCCATCTTTTTCACTGCCCTTTCTGGTCATTGCTCAGGAGTCAGCAGTAAAGCCTCGCTGAATCACTTCACAGAAATCATATCAGTGCATTTTCTCAAGAAAGAGTGCTGAGCTCCAGATACTGAGTGGACATGAGTGTCCTCGTATACCTTTCCCTGCCCTGGATTTTTTCACTATCATTCTGAAGCATGACTTTTCACTGGCCAGTTGGCAGAAGATTCCAGATTTCTCCCTAAGGATATAAATACTAAACTTAAGAACCCAGGCATTTTAATTTAATCTACTTCTCTGCATCTAAAGCATCTAAATCATAGTTTCTAGACAGCTTTCCTAAGGAAATATGGCTACTTTTAAGTCATTACAGTGTCAGTGATTGTACTGATTATTTAAATGCAAAAATACCTCTTCAAATAAAAATGACAGGCTGTCAAGTTCACTGCTGATAAATAGTATTTTGAGAAACCAACATAAAAGCAACTACAACTATAGGACACACCTTTTGTGTCATATGTCTGAGTTTTGCAGTTACAAAAACACGCCTCAAGTGCCTCAGGTAAAGAGGAATTTTGCTTGCCAGCAGAGAGAACTTGTGTGATGCAATGAAGAAAGTTTCAATTATGTCCTGCAGCTTTATTGAAAGCAATGTCTATAACCTTCAAAAGCTCTGAGTATCTGTTATACGTCTCCAGCTTGAAAAGGTCATTCTTTTTTTCATTTTTTTTCTCTCTAATTTGCCACTGCTTTTTTTCAGTAGGCAAACATATCACTCATAAATGGGAGTGTAAGAGAAGAAGCTCCAGCAAGACCCAACACTGAACTTCTGAACCTTGTACTCTTATGAACAAGAGTCAGGATTGGGGCAAGTTTACCCACACTGCTCTACAGTGTCTAATTAGTGAAGTTCAAGCCTGAAAGCTGCCTACTTCTCACAGGAAGGTTGACAAGGGTAGAAGTTTGGGAGACAAAATGTTTTTTTCAGTCATATTTACATGTAAAAAAACCTAGTTAGATACTTTCAACACAGCTGAAAGAGCTGTTGTATTTACCTTTTCTAAAGGTCTCAGAAGGCAGCTGGAAAAACAATCTGAATGATGGAAAGTGCATTCTGTTTGAGGAGATCTGCCTCTTCTTCCACCTCTACCAGGGAAAGTACCTGTCAGTTGGTTGGGCTGTTCATAACCACTCCAGCCCATTCTGGGGGTGGCAGGACTATATTTAATCACAGAGTTGCTGAAAGGAATCCTCTGAGAGACCCTGTCAAACAGCTCAAACTACTCTGAGGATATCACAATACAACAGTGATGTTTAAAAGGAAAGGTGGCAGATCAAATGCATCCCTTCTATTAACACATGTTCCTCCAGTACAGCTAAAGATCTATGCCTTAACATAATAGACAAAAGTGTTCCATCAACCTGGAGCAAAGTTCCTGAATATCTCCAGAGGAGTGGGGAAGAAAAAAAAAAAACAGAAAAAGGAATCAAAAATAAGTCTTTTCTCTGCAAACAAATAGTTCTAGATGGCAACACTTAAATTAAATAACCCCCACCTTAAACAAAACAAAACAAAAAAATCAAGTACCCAGTTTCACTTCAAAGAGAGATGACTTTGAAGCCTTCAAATTACAAGCAGAAAACCTCCTGAGGTCAGGCAAGTCCACAGAGTATTGTGAACTACTTTTAGCAAGGTTTGCAAATTCATTTGTGCAGAGAAAAAGGCAAATGTTGCAAAAGCGAAACAAATTAGAGATTTATCATTTTGGGTTATTTTTAAATGGACAAAGAGTGAAACTGTCTCATCAGTCATGAATGGAACTTGTTTGAACAGAATTAGAACACAGAGAAATCGACATCACCAAGATCAAAACTCAATGAGAAATTTTGAAAAGTTCAAATGAAAGATGTATTTATCTTATATTCTGCAATCTCAGTGCTTTATTCTCTTTGCTTTCTAGAGGACCTCAAGAGAAGGGCAGAGAACGAGAGTGGTTTGTATCATTTCTAGGTACAATCTAAGATCCATCAGAGCTGTGGCTGAACTTCTTCAGTGCCTAAGAAGCTGCATTTCTTGGAACATCTCTGGTGATGTTCCAATGGCCAGAAAACGTGACAGAGTGGCAAAGAACATGATAACACAATTCAAAAAATCTAAATACATTTAGCATTGCCATGTCCTATAACTCACTTATGGACATCTTGTATCTTCTCCTATTGATCTGAACTCAAGCTTCAGATATAAAAAGCTTAAGAAACAAATCAGGCTGAATTTATCTCTGATGCAATCCTATTATTCGCAGATGAATTTAGACTATTTTGTTAATCTCATTCCTACCTCTGCCTTTTTTCCATCTAAGTAAATTCTAAAATAATCAGTTTTGCTGTTCCTTATTACATCATGCAATAGAAATATTTTAGATCTTATTTTCTTGATGGACAGGGATGCAAAGGGTTTTAAAATAGCATGCAATTGTCAAAGTCTTACTTCCATGTGTGCATGAAGGTATCAATTTTATATTTTGTATTTTAAACTCTCAAACAGGCCTTTTGTGACAAGACCCTTAAAGGCTTGTTGCAAATCAGAAGGAATATATTTTCTATTTTGATTTTGACTTATATCTAGAATTTAACTTCTCTTTCCTCTTCACCTGGAATGTAGAACTCAGCCAATTTAAACAATTTTCCTTAAGACAACAGACACTTTTGGAATAACACAAATTATTCCATTAGACCCCTATTTCAGATGCACATAAGCCAGAGTCTTCACTAATGGCTGAAGTTTCCCAGATACATATATATGTACACTCACATGGATACACTCAACCCTTTTCTCTATGTACAAGCATCATTTATAAGAACAAAAAATATGGTCTATGTAGTAAGAAAAGCTTCCAGGCACTACAGTAATGCAAAGAAATAGGAACCCACACAAGCTAATGTGAGTAAATACGAATTCTAACGAACACTCAGTGAATGATAAAAACTTAAATAACCTTTTCTGTTTAAAAACCTCTTTCAACTGTCATTTGTAACAAAAACATATTGGTTGGCACAAAGTATGCCATGATAAGTACCTTACTTTGACATGATAAGCATCACATGAACTATATGTAATATTTGGCAATATGCAGAGGTTTCTGCATTCTTTATCTCTACCAAACAAAGGACATCTTTTACATTATTAGGTATCACTAATTAAAACTATAGTGCTCCAGACTCCAAGGAAGTTTAAATGATTAATATATTCTGATTACTTTTTCCATTTTTTCCAACACCTTCCATTAGGAATTCTTCTAATAAAAAGCTGGTTTAGACTTTTTTTCACCTCAAAGAGGCAATTGCCTCACAGCACTGCAATGCTGAGGACTCCAAGGCCATAGTTCTTTCTCCTTCACAAGGCTGAGCCACCTTGGGCATTTATTAATAAGGCTTAAAATAACTTATTTAGAAGAAATCAAGAATTTACTAAATCCAGAGTAGACAGTGCTTTAAAGGCATACTTGCTAAACAAAGAAGATTGAAATTTAATAGTTTAAATCATTGTCTTCTTTTCCCATGCTGTAATATTACTGTCTCTCTTATCACAAGTTAAACATAGAGCAAAGAAAACAAGCTTTTCTCCCTTCTATTTTGATTCATTCCAGAACACTGACAATCAATTAATTCCAAATAAAAGAAGAAAGAATCGGTTGCAGCATACAACTAGACTGATGAAAGGCCAGACCTATTGCTTCAAAGGAAAGAAATATTGAAACCAAAGGTGAAGTGCACTTATTTGTCCTTGGCTACAGAATGAAAGCAGAAAAGGTCATAAGCCTGTGATGGTATTTGCCTACAGTACATTGGAGTTTGAGCAGTGGCCTTAAAGAAGGCACATGGCTAAAACAAAAAAAAAAATAAAAAAAATCAGGCCACAAATTTCCTGTAGCACAGCCTTGATGCTGCACATTGACAAGATAAAATGGTATTTGTGAGTAGTCTGATTTTGATTTATCATTATAACAATGTAGGTCAACATTATAATTGTCTCATGTGGTTATAGAAATAGGCATTGGAATGCAGGATGGATGTAGTCTCTGAGAAACAGAGATTATGATATGGTTCCTTTAGGCAAAGAACAGAAAGAAAATGTGGTTAAGAGTTTATTACACTTAAGTACAACAGGAATATTCTTATTATTTTTTTAAACTAGCTGTTATTGAAACACATTAAACATCTTGGACTATCAGTTTGATTTTGCTGCAGGTAGAGCATGTCACTGTCATTGGGAATCCTCTGGAAACTGAAAAAATTGTTTCCCCATTTAATATTTATATTACTACTTGCAATACGCAAAAAGTAGTAAACACACCTTTTAAAAGCAAGGTGTGAATGATGACTGGTTCTGAACTCACACCACAAGTAAAAATTGTATTGTGGACAAAATAAATCCCCAAAGTTTCAAGTAATATTCCTCACTGATGTGAATAAACAGGGTGAAAACAATGGACAAAACCTGGAAAAACCAGTCCAGAAATGGAGTGATGATGTCAATGTCTAACACCTTCTTGTTAGAATTTCTCACTTTTTTAGTGACTAGGTTTGGTTATAATTTCGTGACCTATCTCTTGCAGGCTTGAAAACTGTGATTTTGTTGAAATTTCCTCCTATTTTACTAACAGCATCATGCATATTTGTAATAGGTAAATAAATTATACTGGTTTTAAGTGTTTAATGGATAGTCACATTCTTTTATAGTTAACTTTTTTGAAGGTTAAACAAGTTAATAATAACTTCAGAGATATTATTAAAAGCAAATGTTATCTAAAGACAAGAAAGCATTTTCCTTTAGAAAAAAGTCAATTTCTTATTTTTTTTTCCTATATCACTAAAACTGTTCATGAATTCTACCATTGGGGAGCTCTAAGCTAATGAAAATTCTTTCTTTCTTAAAAAAACCCCAAATACATGTATATTTAAATATGGAGAGACATTCACACGCTTATATATTATTTCAATCTAGTGTATGTCAGGAAGGCTGATATCAACTTGTGTTAGAGCACAGGAGCAGTACCTACTGAAAGTCTAAAATAAGAGTTTAACAGCATATTAACACTTATTTAGACCTCTTCACTAATGCAAATTTAACCCAGCACTGGAGGATGCACAGAGAACCCAGTTAAATATTTCAGCTACACCTGCAGCTCTCCCTTGCAGGAGGACAACTGCAGGTTGATGATCCTCTAATGCTTCCCAATGAACAACTACAGTAAGATATTAAAGTCAAAGCTTTGAGTTCTGTGCAGCACAACAGAAAACACAGTCTTTCCTATTCCCTCTGACAGCCAACATCAAAGAAGAAAAGTGCTTTTGTCCTCTCTCCAGCAGTACCACAGCCTGCAGTTGTCTGGAGCTAAAACCAGCAAGAGTGACTTTAGAATGGGGAGCTGTTTGAGTTGGGGAGCTGCAATTATTTTTCCTGAGTGCTAAATCTCTTTACCATTCAGAGGTTAATATGGCATCCTGGGAGAGGAGAACAGAGCCTCTGATTTTGGTGTGATACAGCTGTGCAACTCACTGCTGGTCAGCCTCTGAGGACAAACTGCCTTTGCCTTTCCAAGGAATTAGCAGAGCAGAGAATGGAGTCGCACTTTCCTCACCACATTCCCAGTAAACATTCTTGCAGTGGTTTGTAAGAGCTGTCACCTTTTATTCAGCACATCCTCCTGCAGAGCACCTAAAGGATTTAAGTGAAACTCTGTATAACACAAAGCAGGGTATGTGCCTATGAGTGAAGAATCTTCCCGACAAATTATTGATTAATACCTCGCAGACACACTATAAATGAGGTATAATTTATCAGGACACACTGACAGAGCCTTTGCTTTCTTAAAGCTCATCTTCTATTCACTCTTCTAACTTCCTTTTGGCTAAAGCAATTTCTTGAGTTCATCTTCAGCCAAGTGTCATCTGTTCTCTCCCATAATCGTTACCCTTCTCGCTAATTAGTAAGGTTTAGCTTCCTCCTGTTACACACTTAATTAACTTCTCCACCTTTGGAAAAGCAATTTCCCCTGAACGAATTACTATCATGACTGTTTCATACAATGAACTAGTTCTAAGTATAGTCTTCAAATGAAGCAAGGCTGTTCAGACAGACAGTGAAAGGTGCAGAGGACTTTCTGAAAGTGAACTGACTCCATAGGGATGGCAGAGATAACCATGCAGAGGAAAAACTCAATATGAAAGCATTTCTTCAGTGTGCCACCATTAGGCAGTACAGGAGGAACAGACTGGCTAATGCAAGAAAGAGATGAAAAATTGCTATTGTTGGTGGTAAATGCTGTTCTCCAGCATTCATACAATTGCTTCCTAGTCTTTTAGTGATTTTAGCTGCATAATAACAGCGAGTGTAACTGAGCTCAAAGCTCCATTTGTCACCCTGCTTCCTCCGAACAGGTATGTAGCAATAAAAATGCATCTGCTGAAAGGCTGTACTTGATAGGCAAGACACTAAAAAATGAGATGGCAACACAGCAATAGATAGAGGTACATCAAGCAGTTACAGCTTAAATAAATGGCAAATCACTGGTACAGAACTTCTGGATTTCCCCTCCAATGTCTTACTGTCAAGACATGCTGCCTATCAGGACACTACGAATTTCTTGATAACAGTAATCACATGAGAAGGACAGATACCAAGTTAGTTCTTCCTATTAGTCATTCCTTATAAGTGTTAAAACAGAGGAAAATTGAATGTGTTTTATTGATACAAATTAAAGCAATGGTTTATGGACTCACAATGCCTGTCCTAGATTCCCCATGATGTCTTCAAACTCCCACTTAAATGGAAAAAATACAGATACATTTATGAGTTTCCTTTGTAGAAATATACCCAGTTTCTATATCTCATCATGAGCATGAAATCACTGAAATCAGGTGATTTAAAGATAATAAATGCCACAACTTCAATATTGTCTTGCCAGAAAGACACCAAATGTCCCTACTTGTTAGTTGTGCTATAAGGAAACCACTCATAAGAAATGACAGAGGTTTTTAGATGTTGGGTCTACTTGGAAGAATTCATATAGACAAATCATTGTCTTTTATTTCATCCCAAACAGGACTATGGATTTGGTTTCTATCACACTCACCAGATTCCTGCCTGTGGCCTATTTAATGCCAACAGTTTAGAGCAAATGAGAAATATGATTGACATGCTATCCTAATAACATGTATCTTCACAATAGGCATTAGGAGCAAATAATGCGTGCAAGACCTCCTCAGATGCACATATTAGATCATCATTATGTTTATTTTTCATTGTTAGCACTTGTCATCCATATGAGTTGGAAAATGATTGCTTCACAGAACTTGAGTGCTCATTATGCATAGAGTATCAAAATGGTTAAGAGCTTGAAAGGTTTTTTTTTATTAGCATTAATCTGTTTCTTACCTCCTGTTCTTGCAATTTAACATTTCTGTCCTATGTTCCTCCAATATCGATTGTTCTCTGGCCACTTGTGAAAAGCAAGTTGTGGAGTGAATGATGCACAGAGACATGAGGTGTCACAAATGCAGATGGGTTCTGCCTTCTGGTACTGGGACTTCTACACTAGGCAGATACAGTGTAATTCCAACAGAGGTTATGAAAAGGAAAATAGTGATTATTTCACTCTTCTCGTGGTCCTGCTGCTTCTTTTTTCAACACTCTACAAAAAAAGGCTCATTTAAGTGCCTTCTCCTACCTTTCCGTCTGGGAAAATTGTTGTTATCTGTGATTTTGTCTACCCTCAATCTCCTCAAGAATCAAATAAGCTTTTCTTGGCTGTCTATAACAAAAGGAAGAGCAATGCAGCATCTTTCAGCTGCTACTGTATTAAAACTTTTAATACCTGAGGACTGAAAATCTTCCATCAAAAGCTGTACCTGTTGTACATCATGACTGATTCCTACAAGAGCTAAGGCATATATTTAAATACCAAGGGGATGAATAGTGCCTGGGGAGATCAGACAAAACCCCTGAGGTTCAGACATACCACAAATTCCCATTTGGTTTAGGAAATTCCCAAACTTCAAATACCTTTAAGCTGTGGATGTACTGGGAGATGTATCCTATAATGTTCTTGTGTCTGTAGTATCTTCCCGGTCACTGTCAGAGGCAGAACACTGGGGCAATTCTTCTGCTCTTACTGGAGCAACATATTGAGATTTACAGTGAATTCTTTATCCCACAAAATGTCTGAATTAGAAAATTAGGAGTTTTTCCAGAGGAAGTGCTCCATCTAAACAACAAATCATGCATTTTATGGTTATAGAATAGTAAAAATTTAACAGTTTAGACTAAGCAAGCAAAGAAGCTTTATTTCAATTGTTGAAAGAGGTATCCTCTGTGCATTTGCACTATGAAGTCTAGAAACTGGGGGATGTAATTGGTGCACATGGTGCCCACTCCCTCCTCCACTTCCCACCTGCAGATTAAGATTTTCTTTGGGTGGAAATCACATTGCAGGGGGTAAGTGCACATCCAGAGTAGGAATTAGGCTTTTAAATTGCCCAAGCTCTCTACTGCATTTGTCCTTTTTCCCTTAAAAGCTGTTGCCTGATAAATGCTCTGTGACATCTCAAAAACCCAAGACAGACAAGTCAAGACACACATTCAGCTTTTCAGCCTCAATGGAACTGTAAAGATCACAAATCAAGATACTCATCAGAAAATGAGTATCAGAAAACCTAACCTTGGCATAGTTTTTCTTCTGGAAATCCACATATTTTATGAAAATAAGAGGTAGAAGTTCTTCTGTTAAAGTAAATATATAAAAAAAATAACCACAAATGCTCTAATACTCTATTCCAGTTGTCCTATATCCAGATATGAAGGAAAAGGGGAAGAAGAAAAAAGTGCAGCTTATGAAGATCAAGATTCTTAAAAAAATTATGAGAATTTGAATAACCTTTTTTTCCCTTTTAATTAACAAGATACATTAGGATCCCAAAGCTAGGAATCTGAAGTTTTAATTAACCACATTGAGTTTAGCTAATGATCTTTTATAACTCACCTCAAGTACCAGAGTGTCCCACAGCAAGGAAGAGGATGATGATAATAAGATCCATATGGATCTTAAGATCACCAGTGAAATTGTTCCAGAATATTATCAGAAACACAGGTGGGTTTTCTAGATGTTACAAAATTCTTTCCTTCTGCAAACATCCCATTGGGTATTTTCTAACTGCAAAGTTTATTCACTAGAAAGTCAACTAGAGCTGGTCAAATAACAAATGCATTGATTTGGGAATGTGTCCTTCCCCTCCCAAATAAAAAGATTTCTGCTGTAGCTCATGGGGCCATGTTACTTTTTAATGCATTGCTCATTAGGAGAGATTTTCATATATTCCAAAAGCTTTGTAGGATCTCCATTTGAAAACTGGTCTGCACTATTTCTCCTGTTTCTTATTCTAGTACTTAATGCATTTATTTCTCTAATCATGAAATACAGGTAGTGCAGGACAGATGTGGCAGCAGCTGTACAGCACAAAAATAGATCCAATGGAAAGGAAACCTCATAGAGCCACCCACTGACAGAGAATTATTGATCTGGTAAATATTTGGTAATACTCTGTATAAATCACAGCAAACCAAGAGGTTCATTTGTCAAGATGCTGCAAAGTCCTCCATTTAACATCGAAAAAAACCCAAACAGTTGAGAAGAACTTGCTAATAGTTCCTTCCTTTCCACTTACCAGAAGAGACACATTACTGAAAATTTAGATCCTCTTTTTGTATGCTAATTACACAACTATAATTTTTTTTTTACAAATCATATCTTATCACAGAAAATGGTGAAAAAATTCTACCCAATCAGGTGCAACATATAGGAACTGAGAAGAAGGAAAAAACCCCATATATATATATATATAAAAAACCAACCAGACAAATACCTACATGATTTGACTGAAAAATGGAGTTGACTCTTCAAATTTATTACATTTGTCTTTTAGGACTGTTATTTGTAGGTCCCCTCTTCTTTGTTGCATGACTGAACATTCAAAAATGAGACCTTTAGACTCAAACATGACTTAACCTGATAAATTTCTAACTCAATTTACTGCAACGTCATGCATATGCTAAAACCCATCTAACATTAATATTTAATGAAGAAATAAACCTGCCAGAAGAATAAATTTACAGCACATTTAACGTACAGCATTTTAGAGGTGTCTGTCGAGTAGGTTTTGCTGTCGAGACAAGGTTTTAAGCTGCCAATAGTTTAAAAGTAGTAATTTTTCATTGCATTTCATTCCTAAGCTCTGCTCCTTTTAAGAGACTCCAGGCTGTCAAGGTTAATTGAACCCTCAGGGCCCTCAGAATGACTGCTCTCGTTGGGGCTCTGCTGGCTCCAGGCTCAGCTCCCTGATTCTTTTGCTTTAAATCTTGTCTCCAATGATCTTTTTCATAAATATAATTTCAACTTTAATCTCGACAATTATGATCTGCTGATCTAATTCTCTGATTTAGTCCTGTATCTATCCACCCAGACTAAAATCTCAGTCTCTCTGGCATTTCATGGTCAGCTTAAAGCACAATACTCAAATAATAAGGAGCAGAGGAATAGACAGCTGGAATTTTCTTTCTGTCTAGACAGCATGACCTCCACCTGTGGGTGACACATTCACTAAAGCTCCACATCCAAACTTTTTGCCTTTAAACATTTTAAAGACTGTTCCTCACAACACAACAGCCCCAGAGGTGTCTTGGTTCACCAGCCTCACTGCCACCCATCTCTGGGTACACTCTTGACCACTGTCTGTTGGCTTCTTTCTTCTCAGTGCTTGTTTTTGGGGGCAGATCAGCAAAATCATACTCATTGAAATAATAATAAAATATAAGTTATCGATACCAAGGTACTGTATTAGTTCAGCATTAAACCATGCTGCTCTCCATCAGCCAGCCACAGAGGGATTTTGCCCTGTTTGGAAGCCTGGGGTCACAGAACTCCATTTTACTAAAGCCAAGTGTTTTTATTCAGAGATTGGAATAAGTATCAAGGAAAAGAAAGATCATAAGAAACAAACAAGCTACACTTGTATTTAGTCTCATCTCATTTTATGCTTCACTACAAGCAAAATTACCTAAATTTCCCTGCTAAATTAGTCTAGCACCTCTAAACCAGCTTCAGTCTCCAAGTGCAAGTGCTTCGCTGTGTTTAGAGAACAGATTTTCCCTTAAGAAAATTGACTTCAACAGAATTTTAGTTTTCGTTCTGAAACAGAGCTTTTCAAAAATCAAGTTTTCTGTTAGAATTCTAGGGCAATCAACATATGTCTATTTTGGCTTCCTTTTGTCATTCCAAAACAAAAACACATCTCCAGTACTGGTCTATTTAACAGAATAAATTCCACTAGTTGATGAAATATGTCCAAGAGCTTCTTTTCTTCAGGTCTAAGGCATTCAATCCCCTAAGGAAGCATGATTGCTGATGTCCCTAAAAAGAACACATTTTCTCTCAAATTAAAATTTTGCATAAATAAATGCAACTTTAAAAAGAGCTGTAGCTGGAATATCCTGGCTTGAAAGTTAAACTGAAAAAGGGGAAAAATAGAAAGAATGATACAGTCATTAGAAGTCTTTCTATGGACATAAGTGAGTCCAAGTGGAGTCTGAAGTAGCAATCACTTTAACTTAAATTATCCACTCACTATTATTCCCATGAAATTAAAATACTAAGAACAGCTTCTCAATTCAGAAATAGTCAAGTGTTAAAAAAAAAAAATAAAAAATCATTGAAACTACCCCAAAGGAGGAATTTCCAGGTCTGCTTTCCTTGCATTTACATATTTACACTTTTCAACAGTCCAGAAGATTTTAATTTATATGATACTTGAAACTCAGATAGAATGTAATTGATGGACTCACAGAGTGATAAAATCATAGGTTTGCCAGTCTGATAACAAAGTTAAAAACCCCCATGCAAAAGATCTGTACACAGCTTGTGCTACACCAGGAATGAACCATCCCCTCAGTGTTCTCTCTGGGGCAAGAGGATGTGACTGATGAAACCTGGCACAGAACAACAGATTGGATCAAGATGAAAGATGTAAATTAAACCCTTCCAGGTAAGTTAGCACATGACCCAGTAGCATCTTTGTACCACTTTTTATTACAAATGGGATGTGTACTACCACCAATTTGCTTCAATGTTTTTAATCATGGTCCCACTAAAGCTGGAACATCCTTGCAGGAGCAATTGGGTCCTTGAATTATATAAGAATAATTCCCCAATTTCTCAGAATATCCACTACCTTGGGTCCACTTTCCCCTCAGGTAGTCTTAACTATGTTTTAGAGACGTCATCCTTACAAGATGTCCAAGTTTCAGTGTTTCCTCAGTTTGTTCAAATACACATATTTCTTTTAATCCTTTTCTTACATAGAGAACCATTCCAGTTAGCGCTGGCAGAAATGCATTTTGCTCTGCTTCCACTTTTCCTGATGAAAGTCATCCTTTCCTGTTCCCTAAGGAAGTAGCCACTAGAACTAAGAAGGATATTTATTTTAATGCAGGAAGGTATCAGCATTTCTGTTTATAAAGCAATATGTTGCACTCTGCTTTGTGTCAGGACGAGAATGCTAAACTGCTTCTCAATTACTAAACCTCAGTATGGAAGATTCATGCAGCCTCCTGCACCCAGAAAGGCTATAATAATTAACTCCTCAGTAAAGCTGTAATTAATTATTGACAATTTAATGTCCCTACTTTTAACCTTAAATAACAGGCAGGAATTACTGGCTGTCATCTCTCCTTTAGCACTGCCAGGTGCAGCATACGTGTTTTCAATCAGGTCACCCCAACTCCGTCAGCCACTTACACTCTCCATTCACACTGCAGAGCATCTTTCCCTGCAGAATAGTGATGGATTCTTCATTTGAATAATTTATGTCTGAGTTTTATAATAGACACTCATCATTTACTAAAATGAGCTACTGAACGGACCTTAGAAGTGGATCATCTCTGCCTTTTCCCCACAAAAACCTGTTTTTCTGCTATTTATAAAAATCCCAGAACTGTGATATCCAATATTAAATTGTAGTTACTAAATTGGGTGTTCATCTACACAGTTTTCTAAGCTTTTCCTCCACAGCCACTCTGTGTTTTGAGCACATCTAATAATTTCTAAGGTGTCTGCTGTTGTAGATAGCTGTTAAATAGTTAATAGGGATCTACTGCACTTTGTCTAGCACATAACTGCAGTCTGCCTAATAAAACTCTCCTGCACTAAATAATGATTCCCTCTTCTTTCACACCTCTCACACTGAATTCACAGTTGTATAGTTAAATATTTCACAGTGTACAGAAGGAAAAGACTGTATAGGTTCTCCATGTAAATTACTTTTATATCACAAGGTTTTAGAAACTCTCCAAGCTGAATAGTCCTACTCCAAGTTCTAAATACATTTAACTTACTTCAATAATATTAAATTATAAATTATCAATACCAAGGTACTGTATTGGTTAAAACAGTCTTTCCTGAGCACAGGATCTGTTACTACAGGTGTGCAGCCTAATGCCCAAGGACAGCCATAAATTGATCCAGCTTTAATTGGTACCTGGAAGTTTCCTCAAAGACAAATCATTTCATTGTGAAAAGTTCTTGCAGGAGTTGCTGCTCATGGAGCAGTGGAGAGAAACTCAGTGTGGAGAGGTTTCTCCTACTGTTAAACGGCCTGAGGAATTACTGACAACACACTTAATGACAGGAACGTTAATTTTGCTGGACATCAGAAAAGAACACAGGAGACACAGAACACAAAAGCCACAGAAATACCAAGTCCAAAGCAATCTCACCTTCGTTCTCAGCTGTGTGATGCCCATTTTTGCTACCATAAAGCACCTCAAGCTACACTGCCAGATACCAAAATCACTAAAAACTACTTTTAAAAGTTGTCTGGGGGAAGAAACACAGATTTATAACTGCAGTTTAATGAGTTTTCATCAGTCAAAACCCATTTTTTTCACAAACTACTTCTCATTTTATTGCTTTAAAAACTGGCACTGTGTCACAAAACTTAAACTACCTTCAAAAGAATTCAATTAGTACTTTAAGTGCAACAGGCAAAATTTTATAAAAAGTACAAAGAATGATCACTGAGCATTTAGGAGTTTTCCTTGAGTCTTACATTACAGAAAGCTCCTAAATGACCAAAAATTGCATTTAACTGAAAAGTCTTTGCACAGTTCCTCATTCATTAAAGAAAAATTAACAGAAGTTTAGTTTCCCAGCTCATAATTTCAAGTTCCACATTCTAAATATATATTTTATTTGAGAAGTACTCCCTCGGTGGATATCATGCGTCTACATCTAATTTTAAGTTATAATTCCTGTGTGTATCACTAGATGGCATGTGCCTTACTTGTTGGTGAACTTCTGGTTTCATGCAGAAAAGATATTTGCAGAGACTCTACTGCAGTTAAGGACTACTAGGAAACTTATGACACTGCTTTGCAATCTGCTAATTATCTGTCTATTCAATCTCTTATTTAGGATAAATGGCTTCAAAACAGACATGAAAACAAGGATGTCCAAAACAAGGAAGAGCTCTTATTATTTAAATGCAGCTGGGGAAAAAAAATTTATAGGATGCCTCAAAGGGCTGCAATTTGCTTATAATTTCAGAGACAGCTTTCTTGTCCTGATTGTGTATGTGTGTTTGAAGTATATTAAGTGGCGGAAATACAGAATGATTCAAGGATTCACAAACTAACATTCTGTTTTACCTTTATTTGGGGAAACACACTTGATCTGTTGAAAGCCTTGGTTGGATATAAAAGGTTATATATATATCTATATATTAAAAAATGGCTGTATATATGTATATATATTCTGATTTTCAAATAGAAGGCAAAATAGGCAAGTGAAGGCTTTCATTTAGTCAGATCTGGTTCTGGAACAGATCAAAGCTTTTGGGGTTGAGTATAACCCTATTATTACAGATCATCTATGCTCAGAATCCCCTGAGCAACCCTGATGTTTTTGCTTAGCAAACAGGCCTTTTAAAATATGAGATATATTTTACGATGAACATCCAGTAACAGACAAACTCTTTTGAAACGAGTGTTCAAATTCTTGTTCCCAGCTATTTTTCCCTAAGTGTTTATAGCTGATTTAAGTGACTGCCTGTGTCAGCTGTAGAGTCAGGCTGCCTCTCCTGTTCAAAGGGACTATGCAGGACATGCAGTCCTTTAGCATTAGTTTATCCACATCAGCCTCATCAAACAAGAGCCAGCCCTAAGGTTTTCCACCAGACTTAAACTTTGTTATTCAGTAGAGAGTTTTTACATTAACCTTCATACAATGTGCACCAGGGCATGAAAGTTCCCTGTGTGGTGAGCTGACAGCTGCACGTGCCAAAAACCTCTCTTCCCATGCAATCCAACACCAGCAGAGCTGCAGGACAGGATTTTTACTGTCTTCATGCCCAGCTTGACCCAGCTGCAGTGCCAGCACAATAACCATGCAGTGGTCACATTAAAACAAACTGGTGTGAGGGATGCTTGTGAATCCAGCACTCTGCCTGCTTTGGTCACAGGGAGCTCACAAATAGAAATATTCTTCCATGGCATTGCTGAGGCAGTGTGATGGTATAAATATTTGCAGAAGCTGTTACAGATCCCTCAGAGGGCATATTGCTGAGATTTCTTTATTGAAGCCACAAGTTTCCTTTTGCTTGCACATATGCCCTAACACTTCCTGAAGTTTGTCACCTTCAGGCTCTCAGTGAACTCTTACTAAAGTGATTTTGGCATCTTGTG
The DNA here is from genome assembly GCF_003945595.2 of Pipra filicauda. NCBI lineage: Eukaryota > Metazoa > Chordata > Aves > Passeriformes > Pipridae > Pipra > Pipra filicauda. Next base: position 218,058 of record NW_024104285.1, read on the forward strand.
CCTTTGATTTAATTCTTTTTATTTGTTCATGGATATCTAGAATTAAACAGTGTGACATACAAAATAAAAAATAAAAAAAAAGAACAGTTTCCTTTTTGCAATCTACCAACTCCACAAAATCCAGTGTATAACATTAAATAGCTTTTTAATGCTTTCAGAACACCCTATGCTCTCTGAAATTAAAGAGTTTGGACTCCAAATAAAGCCAGTTTCTAAGCAGCTGAACCAGAATAAAAGCCAAGCCTCTATCAGTATAAAATTAAGACAAACATAGTTTTTAAATGGTAAATGGTTATTGTAATGTAAAACAGATTATACAGTGTATAGGGGAGCACTTCTCCCCAGTACATTATACATTGCACAATCCAGACTCTATTATTCATAGCCATAAAGGAGGCCTCTTCTTCCAGTTTGACCATTTTGGAACCAGTAAAGTTGCACAGGTTTTCTGTGTTTTTTCATCTATGAAATTAGAATATTTGGTTATATTTTAGGGGTGAAACAGAAATGTCATCAAGTATTTAATGCATAATGTATCTATAAACAGCCTCAATTAATGTTCTGTTATTCAACAATGTTAAATCTGTAGAAGAAAATCGTCTATTTGATCTTGTTAATTTACTTTTACAAAAAAAGTAGCTATTTTCAAGTAAAACAGCATTTCTGCACATACTTAACAGTGGTGATATCATGAATCCAAGTAGAAAATTTATCATCAAGGAACGAACTCATGGGCAGTTTAGAGTGACTAAGGCACGATGAAAATCAGGCAGTCCTAGAGATCCAAAATAGGGAAAATATATAGATAGGTATCACAGGGTGCCTCTGCACCTCTGTGAGCCTCAGGAGGAGTTTTTGCATCTCTCAAATAAAAGGGGAAAGGTAGGGATCAAGCACAGAAAGGTGGCTAGACATCCACTTTATCACATCTGATTCCTTGGGGACTTCATGCAGAAGGATGGCAGGTCCCTATTTCAGGTGTCAAACATCAGACAACACTCACCAATCCTCAGTTAAAGGGTTTGCTGGCTCTTGCCACAGTCCCTTTGGAACCTTTTGAAATCCAGCCCAGTGCTACTGGAAAGGATTTTGGGTGAGAGCCACACACGGCTGTAGAACTTTTACTGACTCAAAAAAGAAGTAAAATTTCCCAAGTGGGAACATGGGAGCAAAACTCATGAAAAATTCATGAGAGGATGCCAACTGATCCAGTCACACAAAATAGTTTGTGTGTGGTAAAGAGAGGAGAAAATGCAACACCAACTGGCTAATTGGACTTATGCTGTAAAGCTTTTTTTCTGAGGAAATTCACCCTTAGGCCAATCAGCCACTGTAGTTTCTTTATTGTAAAAATCAGCTGGCAAGAGTAGACACCTGAACATAGTGTTCAGGTTTAGTAACAGGCAAAAAGGCATTTTGGATTGGTTGAGATTATTTTTAATCAGAGCCACGGATAACAGATCACTGGGGACACAAACACTGACAACTCCTCCTGTTTCTGGCTGGGGCAGCTCTTGATCAACAACCAGAATGGTGGGCCTGGACCCATCAGGAGATTTAGGACAGCAAATTCTCTTAATCTTTGTTTTGGCACCTACTGCCAGCTAAATATTTACTGCTTTGGAGAACTCCAGGGAAAAGGGATCTAATCTTGTAACTCTCTTTCCAAACTATTTGTACAATCACCAAACTCTCCTTAATTATCACACAGCTGCCAGTCTGCTAAAGCCCCCAGCAGAGGTCAATGTTTTGATAGCAGTAGTACATTAAACATCAAAGGTAAAAATATATTAATATTAAATGCAATTTAAGACCATTTTGAACTAATTTTTTGAACAGGCTCGTTTCACAGAGGGAATTAATGAAAAGTTAAAGGCCATAACAAAAAGCTGCAGAAGAGACTTGCTATTTTCATTAATAAGTAAAACAAATACTCTGAAAATGCCTTTTATTTTTATTGCTCTCAATGCTTTTAAAACAAAATCTTCTCACCTGACACACAAAAGCTCCCATAGCACTAAACGCTCAGAACACACGTACTCATTTTGTGCAAACCTACAGAATGACATATTTCTATTCCCATTAGGGAATGCACACAAAGAAAACTCAATTCCAGCAACATCAGATGCAAAGTTAAACACCAAGAAAAAGGATTCCAAGAGAAATGACACATTATATAAATTGAAAACTGGCTTTTAATTTCAGTTGAGAAGATGATTCAGTTCTATATTAGTTCCTTTTAAAAGTTCATACTAGAGGTAAAACATCTGCATCCTCTCAACTCCTGTCTCTGTTATTTCCATCTGTCAGAAGGACTAGCGAGGAACAAACAAGAATCAGGAGGGCACAAGGAGCTCTTTTTCAAAATTAGGCTCATTCACAGAAGTCAAAATGCTGTTCCACATTCGCATTATTTCATATACATCCTGTGGAGTTCAATTTTAACTTGGAATATCACATAATATAAAACCTGCTGGTATTATTTTCTGGACTTCGCTGAGAAAATCTAGGTAATGAGGAGAAAACCATAAAAAAAAAAAGGTATAGGGGAAATAGATATCAGAAGATGTATTCATGACCATTATGAACAGAGATTCACATCATTTTCTTCCTGCAACTGAACTCTGAGTAAAATCTAATTTGCCCAGATTTCATTGTGTAAACCAGGTGAACAGAAAATAAATTTGTTCTACAATAAATCAGTTTTTCCATACTGGAGGAAAATCAAATTCAGAGTCAAAAATCAAAGATTCAAAAAGCCTATACAGAACTAATGAAAAACGAGTAGACATAATCAAAATAAAGCATTGATTTATTTTGTTGCCACAGTTGTAAAAACATCACAAAAAGGAAGGTGCCAGCCTTTGCATGCTACCAGTAGCTTGTTTTTCCTTAGATGTTTGTTGTGCCTTGCAAGCCTAATGAATTATGTTTGTAAAGGTTAATTAAGTTTCTTCTATAATTCTACTTGAATGCAAAACTATTGGATCTCAAACAAATAAGGAGATATATCCCCAATTATTATTCTAAATGCAATTCAGAGGAATATTGCAAATATCTTCCTTCTTGTACCTAGCAGACAAATATGACATTTTACCACTTCCTGCAGAACTGCTCCACTACCAGGGTTACACCCAATCTTTGCAAGACAGAAAACCTGATTTCCAGAGTGGACTGATCCCCTGGGCTCTGTCCTGCCTGAAAACCCTCAAAAAGCTTCAGATGCTACATTTTCTACAAGGCCCAAGAAATGTAAATCCCTATGACCAGTATATACTATATACATCATAAAAATAAATTAAGAGGTACAGAATTGTTCCCTGCTTAAAGAGAGGGACTATGATCAGAAAGTGCAACCCAACCCAGACTGTTTACAGGGAGTGTAAGTACTCCTGTATCAGAATAATGGTGGATTATTCAAAACATTTTGAAGGAAAGCCACAACACAATTATTACCAAGGTTAAAGTTCAAGTTAATACCATTAACTGATGGCACTAGCCACTCAAAATTATTGAATTATCACAGTAGTCTGTTTTGGGAGATTCTATTTTCTGTCTTAATAGCATGCAAAGTCCTACTTTCTGTTGGTGTTACTTTCATGGAGCAAATTTTTGGTTTTATCACTGTAAATTCCCATGGCTGGGTATATTTTCTATACTTTTTTCTTTCAGTGATATGCAGAAGTAACAGAGCAAAAATTACTTGATGTGGTGGACAAATTACATGACTGATGTTTCTGCATCTCCATATATAAACATTACCAAGCCAAAGAATTCTTTAAAATGTTAATTTGGTTTACCAGCAGAAACACATTTCTTTCAAAGAGATAATGTCTCAGATGGGTATCTTTAACTCCCAGGTTCCTATTCAATTGTGCAGATAACATTTTTAGTGCTTGCTGCACACACCTTCCCCTTCAACACCAAGGTAAGCTCTTCTCTCCCAGGCATACATTTGGGACTCACACTAATGTGAACAGGACATGGTTTTTATCATGCAAAGACCTTGCAGAAATGAAGCTCAAGAGTTCAGAGATATGAATACCAAGCTAAAGAAATATGGCAAATATACTTAGCAAATGTGTGATGTTACTTAGAAAACATCTGTTAAGACAAACAGCAGAAAGAGATGTTGTTCCATTAATATATTTTCTTGAAGAGAGAATTGAAAAAAGGGAATACAGTCCAGTTTCTTTGCTGGTTTTGTTCCATGAACTCACTATACTGTGTCTATGTGCAGAAATAAGGAATATTAATCTGCAGCTACATTTGCTGCGTTAGCCACACTTCTTAAGGTTAAAAAGGAAATGCCAAGATGGAAAAGCATCTACCAGTCCTTTTCCTTAGTATTGTTTAATGTTCTACTCATATTTCTAGTCCCACACACCCTAAAGGCAAAAGATGGCATCAATAAGTCAGGCTAAGTAATATAGACTGCTATATATCAAAAGAGTTTTTAAATCACAACATACAAGTTACAAGTAAGCATAATCAGTTACTTGGCATAAAATGCAAATAATCTGTTCCATTACTGTAGAAGTATCTTAATCAACACTGTAAAATTAATGCAATAATTCAGCAAACACATTACTCTTCAAACAAAAATATTAGGCATCTGTGTTTTCTAAATATGATTTCCTAATTTATTAGAAACAGCTCCTTCCCCAGAGGCTCATGGTATACAAATTCTCATGTAGTTTTTGGGCTCTGCTATGAACCCATCCTCTCAATTTTCACAGTGCTCTATTTTTTCTCCTATATTCTCAAATTGTCATAATAAGACCTAAAATGATGCAGACAGTTTTCAACCAGCTCATGAGTCAGTGAAAAATCCATGTTCTTACACGTATAGCCGGTGCCCTACATTTTCCAATGTTTTAGACCATCCCAATTTAAAGAACAATTAATACAAGATTTATTGTGAGATGTATAATTTATAAAATTGTTTATTTAGATGCTGATTGGAATTCCTGCAGATTCTACCCTTTCATACTCTATATTTGAATAGATACAATCAAAATATGAACTACAAAATATTCATTAAGGAAAATAAACAAATAAATGAGGAGGTGATTGGGGGCTTAGGTAAGAGTTTTACTCTATGGGCCTTCTCTTTCAAAGCCATAATTCATTGAAAAAAAATTTAAAAAATCAGTTAACAGATAGTAATTTTAGTCTCTTATGCTTTTTGTCCTCATGACATGAACATAGGTATATCAGCATTGTACTTATACTTAACAATATAAACATCCTTCTGCAAGGCCCTGAATTAAAGGTTTAAATACTAAGGTAATATTAAATTAATGTTAATCTTTCCAGAATTTCTCACAAATATTTTCTTTTGTTTTCTTTCACGTTCCTATTTGCAGTAGGGTTCAATCAAAAACTGCAGTATATAAATTTATATTTAATTTTCATCACAGAAATGTACATAAAATTGCAGACTGTTAGGTTACTTCATATGCAGATTTCAGCTTTTTTTTCCCTCATCTTTTCTGACCATTTAATAGCTTGGAAGAATGCTGAATGGGATTTGCATATTGTTTCAGGGGGATGATATATTTGTTTTTATAATTCTCTATTGACAGCATATTGATAGGACACTCTGCTACAGTGCCCATGATCATGTAGTATCCTACAACATGTTGTGTAAATGAATTCACTGGATTTACAACCAATAACAAATTAGGCATGGATCTGAGTTTTAATTGCTTTCTTTGAGTAATTTCCATCATATTGACAACAGGAGAAGTCTTAGTCTGCTCATACTGTTCTGTAATATAATTTTGTATTTTATTAACAGAAATACCCTGTAACCAATTTAGCAGGCCAATAGGTATATTTAAGCCTTATTCAAATTTAATTATTTAAAAACCACACAAAATCTTGAATCAGTAACTAAACAATAAACACAGGTGATAAAAAACCTTGGTATGGTGACCCTTCATGTAACTTTTTTGGGTTTTAAAACCATATGAACTACTGGAGCATGAATTTCCATGATGGATAGAGAAGGAAATTATTACCCTACTTGACTGAAAATCATTGTAAGGCCTGCAGCCTTGGAGCACAGGACATGTGTTAGAGTTTTCTGTCTTATCATGAAAATATGGCTACAGAAGGTATGAGACAGGCACTGCAAGTCCTCACTCTTCCTTGGTCAACCATTATTGCCTTGGATGGAGGCAGGATACCGGGGACAAGACATAGTTTCGGGTTTGCCCAGCACAGTTATTTCTTCTAATGTTGTTCTCAGAGGAAGTGTCATCTAAATATTAGCAAATACACTCATTAAAGAAAAAAATCTGAGGAGAAAAAAAGAAAAATCAATTCCAGGGACATTCTGCAACTATTGCAGAGATCATCTCCTTTGGGATGACTTGGGAGTGAGATTTTGTCTCTGTGAAATTCCCAGGCCCTCCTGACGGTACAAAGAGGCAGATTTCTTAATCCAAGTATAGTCTCTGCAAACACTTTCATGTTGCACTCTTTGGAGGATGTGGGTTGGGATTTTTATTGCTGATGCTTGAGGTATCCGAAAGGGGCTCCAAGGCCACAAGTTACACCTGCTGGCAACCAAGACTTCACTGGCAGTTTGACTTTCTTAGTCTGTTTAGGAATGAAAGCAAAGGAAACTGTGGGAAGTGAATGGACAATTCACATAAAATCATAGAATACCCTGAGCTGGAAGGAAACCTCTAGGATCTTCAAAGTCCAACTCTGGCCCTGCACAGGACAGCTCTAAGAATCACACCATGTGCCTGAGAGGATTGTCCAAATGCTTCTCGAGCTCTGGCAGGAGAGGTACGTATGAGGAGATACACAGAAGAAAACTTTTTAGTCAGAAAGATAATAATGCTCTTCCTTGTGGATTAGAAGGGAGAAATAATAATAATCCTGAAGCTAAACTACATATTTACCTCTATTAACAACAAGGTAGCTAATCTTTTCAGATTAGCAGAGCCTGTTTGTAAACCTCCTCAAAACTGCACAGCTTGGAGATCCAGGCTTTGTTTGGGATATAGCTCTATGTACAGTGAATTAATAAATTAACTTCCTAAACAAAGAATCCATAGAACTTGTTGCTGCTCAACAAACAGAATGGTGACCAATCCATTGAATGCAAATTATCAGGGAAGAACAGAAAGTACAAGATGTCCCTCCGCTTTCAGAAGGGAGGTGGCTGGGGTGGTGCCCTCAAACTGAGGAGAGACACCCAGGGCTTTGACTTGTCTTTGTTTTAAAGCACCACAGCAAAGTTGGAAGGACTTGTACAAGTGTATCCAGCTCAACTAGGCAACCATTGACACAAAGAGCATTCTGCCAAGTGCTTGACTTGTTCATAAAGATCTTGGCTGACAAAACCACAAAACAGGCCAGTGAGCAAAGCAGGGTTATTCTGTTACTCTATTCTCAGCTCTAGAATTGACAGATTTTGGGGGGGTATCCCACCATTATTTTTAAACCTCATCACTCATTTGTATCCTTCTTGCTTTCAGCCATCCAAGTTATGCCAGTTTTCAACACCAGGGAATCTGGTTTCTATAACTCAATTCTTTCAGCTCTTGCATCAATTTGAGATTACCACCACACCAGTGGTCAATCTTCAGATTTTGCAACCAACATAACCTGTAGCACAATATCTCCATTGCTTTCTATTTCCTATGAAGTCTGCTAAGTAACTGCAATTTGATACATTCTTCTGACACATTCCTAGAGGGCACAAAGAGATATAACTGGTAGGAATCTCAGCACCTTATTCCATGAACTCAGCAAAGCATCAGATTTGCCCTTGGTTGTCAGAGGAAAAATAAACACATTCCTTTACAACTTATTTTTTACAAACTAACCACCTGAGAAAACCTATGGTCAATATATGGTTAAATAAATTTGTTTCTGCTGTATTTTGGGGGGGATATTGATCAAGAAAAGCTGTTCTCTGCTTTCTGTGGGTGGTGACAGGACACAGAACAAAATGTCATGACTGTGTAGCTGATATCATTCAACACCTCAGTATAATGAGATTGGAAAACAAGATTGACATGTTAAGACAAATGTGTTGTGGTAGATTAATTAATAAAGTACTTTTTCTGTATGTGTGTGACAAAGAAACGCAAAGAGCAAGCAGGCAAGGAGAAGTAAGTAATGCTTCCACAAATAATGTGGGTTAAAGTATCATTAGATTTTATAGAAGATATTATCTCAGACAAAGCCAGAGTAGGCTGATGGGAGTCATTCTTCTGCCCTCAATTATTCATAAAACAGCTTAGCTTCTACTTCATTAAGTGTTTTATAAAGATATAAACATTTACAGAAATTATATAAATATATTTTTATCTATTTTAAATAAAATTTATACTTCATAAACATAGAAAAAAATTCTGCTTAGAGAACTAATTTACAATACTTTATATTTAATTACATTTACAGAGCACATGGGATATTTTAAAATACTTAGATTTTATTTTTTTTTAAGACATCTCTGGCTAGTGACTGAGGTTATTAAATGAACAACTGTGAGCATCACAATTCATGCAGAATAAAGCACAGTTCTCTACGGCTTCATTTATGCTCTTAAAACACAAAATAATGAGAGTTTTATAATCTAAGTAGATCTTTTGTTTTTTACAGGTTCAGGTTTTGTGTTACTATTTAAGGAAAAATAACATTTTTCTCTGAAATGCAACTGTTTTTTGATTTCTGAAGCAATGTGGTGATCCTTAAGGAGTTGAGGAATTGCTCTGAACTAATTAGTTTACACCTGTCAAAAGATAGTTGGTTAAGTTATAGTAGATAACATTATCCATGTGGGAATAGCTGGTGGTGTGTAATTTGGGCACAAATTCCAGTTATGATACAACTGGAACATTTCTATATATTCTGCCATGCCAGAAATTTGATTTGAAAGTAGACTTCAATCACTCTGTTTCATAGTCTCCTATCCTTCATCTCATTAAGTCATAGTGACCAAAAGGACATGAGAATAAAACCATTTAGGACAGAAGTTCAAAAATACACAAGAAAATTTTTGTTTTACCTACCCACTTTTTCCTCAGCTCTTTCCATCTTTCTGACTCTCTTAGCCAGTTCTTTCTACACTGTCAGCAGAACATTAATGTACAAATATTAGTCCCTTCCACAAGTGTATTTGCTACTCATTCACAGAAATATACAACAGAATTACTACCTTGGGTGCATACTACACATGAACTAGTAGCAAACCTATTTAAATTGAAAACATGGACAGAAAACCCCAAACCAATGTCTGTGTTTCAAATCTGTTCTTTTTTTTTTTTTTTCCTTAAAATGCACCAAAATACAACTTTTCCATCTCTTATAACTAGCTCTGCCACATCCCCTGTGCATACACACTTCTAGCCAGAAGAAATCTCCTAATTTCTCCAGCCAGGTGACAAGGGCTCTGCAGCATTATCTACTCAAGATAAACAAACACCTGCCATGAGTTAGCCCCTATCTGATAACAACCTTGAAATGATAAGGCTACAATCAATTCTCATCAAATCTCGCTCTGAGGTGATTTTCAGATGCTGTGACACCACCACAGAGTGCTCTCACACTGACTTTGAAAACTTGGTTTAAACTGGTCACCAACCTTTAAGTTCTGATGTTACTAAACATTCAGATTTTTATTTTTGCCCTTTTTTTCCTGTTATCCTCTATTCAAATTTAAATTTATTGCTTTCCCGGTTACTTGCAAGTTTCTGTACACCACAGAAGTATTCTCTACAACAGTTTTCCAAAATGAAAGAATTTTATAGAGAAAAAGAACAACCCCCTGACTTTTTCACACCATATAATCATAGAATGAACCTGTGACAATGCCCCTTTGATATTCCTGTGAGCTTCCCTTATAGGCCATTTACTGTGCAGAGCACTAAACACTAGACAGACATCTTCAAGGAGAAACACAAGCTCAAAAGATGATTTAACTGCAGTAAAATAATTTGGAGTTATTTAGTAGAGAGTCAGAGGAGAAGAGACAGTTGATCATACTAGACCTGGGGTAAAATACTTGTTTCATTACAACACTTCCCCAATATTTATGAAAAACACCCCTGCCATCAACAAAGGTCCAGCAAGAGAAATAAAATTTGCTTATGATTTATATCTAAATTGAAAAGCACAATATATGTCGAAACTCTCGTATGTATATAATTTCTTATTCATTAAAGGATAACAAAACATGTACCATGCAATTTAGAACTAATTTGTATTTCAGTGACAGAAGTTTGATTAAGAGATGCTACTGAAACTGAAGCACCAGGACCATGCTCTGGTCTCAGATATAATGCAACTACAGTTTACAGGCATCATTTTCTTTCTGGGAAGGAGAGGCCTTCCTTAGAAGAAGATTCTGCAACTATCAATTGTGGGGGCAATCCTGTATTCCTTGTAAGTAGGGCAGCTCTGGACATAAAGAGAAACCTCAATTTTCTGACTGGGGGGGCTATTCAGAGTCTGCTACAAGGAGGTGAGTTCTGAAGAACAAGAACATTTAGCAACACACCGTTTTTTTGTGACCAGAGTATACTAACCTTAGGTACATCAGCTTCACTCAGATTTTACTAAGAGGACTCTTCAAAAACAAACCCATCTTTTGTTCACAAAACAAAACCAGTACTTAATCTTAAGTCTGTAGTAGCACAGCAAGAAAGAACTCTGAGTTTAAAACATTCATGGTTATTAAGAAACATTCACATATGGAATCATACCTGTGATACCTTCAGAATATAGAACGGGCTCCTCTCTTCACTCAGGGCAGTTACTGATGGTGCAAAGCTAACACAGACATCAAGTTTGTGTTTCCTCTTCCTCTACTGCCTTAAAGCACCAAACCAGAAGCTGTTTGAAGTGTTCTCACCTGCACTACCTAAAATGGTGATTGAAATTTTATTCTTAACAAGAAACATATGTTCCCTCACCTGACCTGAGGCAACAGCACAGACGAATACACGACTGACAGTTTAAGATTATGCTACAAAGGCTGTTTAAAAGACAGTGTGGAAGACGAAATGTGGGTATTATTTAGGACAAAAGTAAGAAAAAATGAGGACCCCTGGAGTAGACAGGAAAGGCAGTCAAGCCTAATTAAACCCATTAATCACAGAAAGTCTGCTCCTATGGAGGTCAATGTCAGCACTGTATCAATTCCTACAGCAATCCATGGGACTGGGTTGCCTTTACAGTTTTACAGTTCAGGATCTTAATTTCCCTCACTATGTGAATAAAATAATGATTCTATGTCACTCCTTTGGTTATTCCTTATATATTATACTGATGAATAAACAGGAATCAAATAGTTTACTTGTTAAGAAGACAATGACATCTAAGGAAACCTAAGTGGCTTTCACATTCTCCCTACAGCCCTAGTACATTGACAGAACCTTAAGAAATGCTAAATAAGCACATATTGGTTTACAATCTCTGTTTAATACATTAATTTCTAAAATAAAGCCGGATAAAAAACAGGGATATGTAAGAATAAAAGAGAATAGGGATATGTCAGAATAAAAGAGAATAATAAAAAGTTTCCATTCACATAATTGCTCACAAAACCCTCCAGTTTGTGAGCGATTTCCCTTGTGTTTTCAAATACATGGACTAGATTTGTCAATAAATCTGAAATCAAGACAGAATTCTAAGTTTCATGACCTAGATTCACTTCAGTCACTGAAAATATTAATTCTGAGAAAGACCCAGTAAAATGTTGTGTTGTGGTTGACTACATTAAATAAAAGATCTGGACCAGAATACTCACCTTGATTCTTGACAGCAGGGAATAATAACATGCCAAGAGCAATGAAATCTATTCTCTCTGCAATACATGTATGCTTTTCCCATTTGAATTAATGGAAGTTATACAGTCACATAAAAGGAAAAATTGTAATCCCAAGCAGCTCATCAGAAAGAAAATGTAATTTAACCTGTAGCTCTAATAATAATCTGTATCTAAAAAGACAATGAACAGTTACTCCTTAGGTCCATATTATGCTCTAAAAAATTAAAATCTCTGCATATGTGATTAAAAGTTAAAATCAGACTCATTTTACTGAGAAGAATCTGTCTTTCTAGTTTGCTGCTTCCCAGGCCTCCTAATCTGAATGTTTCAGCAGTCTTTAGGAGAGGACAGAGTCAGCAGGTCTCCAGCCTCATCCAATATACATTCTGGCAGACTAAAATCAATACACCAGGATTTGTCTGCCAGCTTCTTTATCCTCATTCCCATTTGCTGCTGACTCTGGCCTCTCCCTGAAGTCTTCTGCACCTGTTACTGTCTGAAAAATTTGTACTCCTCCAGTTTACAAATTACTTAACCACTCCAGTAAAACGAAGGGAAGAAGTTCTCCTTCCTGGCCATCCTAGAACCAAGACCTTGGATGGAAGTGGCACCTTGGCAGAGGCACTTGGAGGGGTTTTGCAGCTACATCTGCTCCATCTGTTCTTACTACGCTGACAGGACCCTCAGCCAAGAAGGCTGCACATCAGAGGCCAACTTGCCACTGTAACTGTATGATTAGTGTTGTCAGGCTTGCAATAAGTAAATTCTGCAAGTTTTACGTTACAATTTTGCTGCAATCATTTCTCATATCCCCCCAGAAAATGTACCCATATGTACATATGTATAGCCAAGCACAAGTGTGGCTTTATACTTTTTTCACCCCACAGATGCTTTATAAGCCTAGAAATGACCTGAAACTAAGTTTATTGATGCAGCAATGCAGCACATATCTAGAGATCATAATATCTGGTTTCACCAAAAAAACCCCACAAAACAAAACAAACAAACCAAACAAAACCCGAACAAAACCAAAGAAAATGAAACCCCCATGAAACAAACCAAACCAACCAAACCAAAACCAAAACAGACAAACAAAACAAAACCCCACAAAACAAACAAACAAACAAACTTCAGGCAGCATAAATTTTTTTAAGACTTTGTACTAATTTGGATAATTTGCTACCAACAATAACTGAATGGTGCTTTACAGGCACCGGTCAAAACAATAGGTGCCCTACATTGTCTCATATGAAATTAGGGAATTGTTCCCTGACTCTTTTCCATGCACACATTAAGTTTTTCATTGCTTTTAAGGGATTTATCTATTTGTCCTCCAATTCTCCTGTAGGCTAAAGGAAAGAGCTAAATGAGCAACTGTTGCTCTCCAAGGATTTGGGGGTCTGTAACTATGTCTAACCATAAGACTAAGTTAGCCATCCTTTTTTACTCTATTATCTCATTTTACAATAGCTGAATGTCTTCAGACTGAAAGAGGACAGGTTGAGATTGGATATCATGAAGAAATTCTTCCCTGTGAGGGTGGGGAGGCCCTGGCACAGGTTGCCCAGAGAAGCTGTGGCTGCCCCATCCCTGGAAGTGTCCAAGGCCAGGTTGGACGGGACTTGGAGAAACCTGGGCTAGTGGAAGGTGTCCCTGCCCATGGCAGGGCATTGGATGATGACCTTTAAGGACCCTTCCAAACCAAACCATTCTTTGATTCCATGATCTTATGATTCTATGATTATTTTTCATGATGGTCCCTATGGTTTCCAATTTTTATGACCTTGTCAGTGCTGCCCCACATCTGAGGAAATTCTGCTTATTTCTACTGGCAACATTACTCTAGTCCAAAATAATCCTAATTATCTCATTGCATAAGACCCCCATCTCCAGGGAAATTAGGCACATGAAAACAAGGATTCTTTAAGATTCAAAGTTGCAACTCTTTTTACCTCTGGAGAGGCTTCAACACAGAAATACTGCAAACCATTGGTAGTTCAGTATGTTCATGTCTGTGCTCAATTCTAACAAGATTTAGCAAATGTTCCTTCAGTCAGGAAGCTCAGCTGAAAAACTCTGTGTCAGTCTTTCAGACAGTTGAATAGTTCCGTAATTCCTCTGTGTAATTCAGGTAACAAACAAAAAGCTTGCAGCTGCATGAAAACTTTAAACCTTACAATCATGGCATATACAAATAGTAGTATTATATTAGATGTATTTCTGTCACTACATTTCCTTGCATAAACTGACAATAAATCATCTTTTTATTATTATTTTTGGGGTGCTGTTGCAGTTTGTCTTTTACAAAACCTAATTAAGCTGATGCATCATACACCACTCAAAATTGCTTTATTTAGCCTGGAATTAGTCTGATTTGTTCCATTCTAAGGTGAGTATTTTTCTCCTAACACTACTCCTGGGAACCTTTTAGCTAGAAAGACATCATTTTCATTAGTATTGCCTCCCTATACTACTAACACCAAATATTGACAATTCTTACTACATGTTCTGAAAAAAAATGAAAAATAATAACAATAAAATCTCATTAGCACTGAAAAACATATAAGGTTTTTTTCAACTAATGCATCAGTTCTGACACTCTTGTTATTTATGAACAAGTTCAAATCATTTATATTAAAACTGAGACAAATTAAATCAAGACCTTGAAAAACCCAGAGTCTGCTTAGTTATTAAAAAAACTCCAAATATGAAGTATTCGTGTCAGGTGCACCTTTATGAATTATAACTCTTTCAGGGTCTGTTTGGAATATTTTAGAGAACACATTTGACAAGCAAGAGTAGCTTGCTTTGGATTAGCCTGGGCTTGTTTCCTGATGGTTTTGGGTCTTTTTAAGCAGAAATCTTACATCTCCATTGCTTACTCAGGTAAGAGGATGCATTTATGCTCCTTGCTTTCTGTTCTGTGCATTTGATAAGGCTGAAGCTTTACTGCTTGGCATTTCCATGACATACAAGGTAGACACCAAAAAACCAAAGAGGTGGTTTGCTGGGAGTTAAAGCTGGAAGAAAAAAAAAAAAGTTATTTTACAGTATTTCAGAAGCACTTTTAGGACACACTTTGATTCTTTTCCATGAAGAAGCTTCTCTAGGAGCCATCCCAGAGAACGGAGTCCTGATAACGATCCTTTCCATGTGAACTCTGTAAATTCCATCCGCTGGAATGAGTAAAAATACAAATGATCTCAGACACTGGAACAGACAGATCACCTGGGGTTGTTTCCCTCTGCAGTGTTATTTGGCAGGCAGCTGGGCAGTTCTTTTCCCCACAGCTTGCTACATCTGCAGGTCTGCTGCCCTTTCCCTGTCCCTGCCAGGCCAGCTCTGTTACCCTTCCAGCTGACAAGGCTGATCCTCCCTCAGCTTCCCGTGCCAAGTTGTCACAGAGCTGGCAAATCACTCCTACCTTCGTGTTACAAGCCCCATGCCCCACTTACAGGGTCTCCTTTCCTCTCATCTCTGCTCTTTGTTCTCCTTTCTCTCTGCTGTCTCAGTCTCCAGGGTTTCAGTCCAGGAACTGGAAGGCTGGGCAGTGATCATGGTGATACAGGAGGCAGGGACAGACACTCCCCCTGGTTTTACACACAGTTCCCATATCTCAGCTCTCTGGGTGATGCACCCAAGGTTACAACGAGGTACCAAGGAATCAAACTGAGCTTTCTCCAGTCTGGGATGCAGCAAATTTGACTTTGCAGACTCCTAGGAACCCCTTTAGCACTCTCACGTTTAGCTTCTACGTTAACTCTGCCACTTCTCACTTTGACCACCTGTATTATCTGTGCCACCCTGTGCTGGACTAGGTCATGTCCTAAAACTTTCACATCAGTAGCAGCAAAAACTGCCTTTCTAAGAGCCCTCCACAGCCTACAAATCCATCAGTTGGGTGAAGGGGAATGGAGATTTATGAGGAACAGTGGTGGTTGTTGATCAGAAACTTGCAGTGAAAGTTGCAGATGCAGTGAATGAAAGCAGTTTGCTAAAACATTCCTGTGACAAAAACAGGCAAAATAACTCTGAAAAGGTTAAAACATTTCATCTTGACATAAAGAAGTACTTTGATTTTTTAAAATTTGAGACATTATAATTTTTATTATTTCCAAACACTATATTGTGTTCCCCACTCACCTTTTTAATTCTGTAGAATGCAAATGAGATTTCATCTGGTTCGATGAAATCCTGTTTTTTTTAAACCAGGAACTGACAGCAATTGCTGTTTAAAAAAACCCCAAAACTGCACTGCACGTGACTGCAGCATTTCATTCTCTTTTTTCTTTTCATTTCCATGTTATTAAAAGCACTCTGGATCATTGAAAAAAAATGCATGGGTGGAATGACCATGGGCCAAATAATTCCATAGACTGGGAATGATTTTTGGTAACACTGTGTCCAGATATTATTAATCCTTCTGATGTTCATTGTAATGATGCAATAATGAAGAACTAATGTGTTATTAATGAGGAGGTAATGCTGTATATTCTTCACAGAAATTCCATTATAATTGGCCAATCAATGTACCACTGTTTCAAACTGTTAATTTGTTTTTAAGAGAAAATGTAACACAAGTTAACAAATGTAGTTTTAAGTAAGGCTGAGGCCAGCTATTTTTCAATGACCTTCTTGGCTCTTTTGGAAAGCTTTGCCAACTCAGTCGATTACAAAGTGAGAAGGCAGAGTGGTTTCAAAACAATTATAAAAGCTGCCAATAAATTTCATTCAACCCCTCTCGCTTAAGCACGAGGTCAGCAATGAGAGAAAAAGAGTGACTTTGAAGTCCAGAATGCCAGTTTTTCATTGAATGGGTTCTAAATCATAAAAAAAAGCCTTGGATTAATGTGGGCACCTTGATACCTCCCCAAAAGGCTCAATTTTTGAAGTAATTGTGCTTTTTAGGGAAATTCGGGTCTTCTAAAGAAGTTTAAGATTGGGCACCCAAATTCTGTGGCATTTCAATATTATTATTATTGCTGCTACTACTGTGGAATTGTCCTGTTCATTTTAATTTATCACTAAACTCTTTATATTAAGAAACCAGAAAAGTAGAATATAAGGAATGTGAAGAAATCTCATGACAGTTCCACTCCTTAAGAGCATCTAAGCTTAAAAGAATGTATTGAAAGAAGCCTCTGGCTTAGCAAATTAATTTAACATGGGGTAGGAGGGAGCTTTCCAGGTTAAGGATGCAATTTTCTATATACTAGTTTTGATATCAAAGTTATTATTTCTGCAGTCATTCATAGTGTTAATACCCATTGTAAATACCCAGTGTAGTTCTGCCCAGATTTGAACAGAACTTCAGGATATTATACAGCCATTCTATCTATTCTATTCCATTTCAGTGGAATTATGTTGGTTTGGGCACATTTTTCAAAATTTTAAGTCCATGAGTCCAGAAATGCCAACACACTCAGACACATGTTAAGGCAATTCTGTTTCCAGAAAACCAGAAGATTCTGTGTTCATTCCAAGCATTAAAAAAAAAACCACAAAGCAACCTTTTCAAAAGTACATGAACAGAGATTTTTTTTTCTTCCATTTCATTCTTCTTCTGAATTACTTTGATTATTTCGAAATGTTACTCTAATCTTAGGATAAATTCTCCAGGCCAGTTAGCCAAAGTGCTCTGACTCCAAGACTGTGGAACAGCTTCACTGGGTGTAGCAGTGTCACTCTGAAAAACTAATCTTGGATAATATTCATAAACATATTTTCAGCTTTAAAACACCAAGAAGCCAATTAAACTGTTTCTAAGCTCTTCAGAAGTTGGGCTTTGGTATTCTTTCAAGGAAAGCAAGAGGAATGATTCAGTGTTGATTTTAATTTCTCAAACTTTTAATGCCTGAACGCAGACCTTTTAGTTTTGTTTTACCTCATTACTTAAGTAATAAGTTTTAAAGAGAAGAGGTTTTAAACTGTTTGAGCACTTTAGAGGGAGTTCTTCCTACTAACTTTAACTAGAGTTATAAGATTGTTGTTTGTAATGTTGTGATCTAAAGTGTCTCTCAAAAGAAAATGACAGACTTTTAAATTTGATTTTCTAACAAACCTTCTAAACATTCTACATGATAATATGCTGCTTAAGAAACCTGCATTTGTCTCTCTCATAAAGTAGATGTAAGATTTTACCACTATACTAAAATCCTTCCTTATTACTCTATATTAAGGCTGCCCAAATAACACAGGCACATCTTTCACTGGAGGTAATGGGTGCTGTAAATTAAAGTTTGAACCTTATATAAAGTCCATGCACACATTTCTGTTAACCCATTTAGTATGTAAAGACAGTCTAGGAAGAAAACAAATAAACCCACCCCTAGACTTTTTACACTCATAACTTCAGTGTAAAATGAGCCAATTTCTTTTTTTCCTTTTTTTGCCTGAGAAACATTCATATACTATATACATAGAAAAATATTTCTAATGAAATCACTAAACATGGCAAAACTTTCTCAAGTGATGATTTATTATTCTGATATTTTTCTGCTGGAAGAAAAAAAACAATGTATATAAACCATGAAATATGCAGTCCCTTTAAAATGACTTCACTTAAAAGTGGTGTAACTGAAAAATAATGTTGTTTGAGAACATGCAAGCATTGATTTCAGTCTTCAGGCAATACACTTCTCTGTGTATTTGTCACAATTCAATTTACATCCACAACTAGCAGAGTATCAGCACAGCATCTTGACTCAGCTGGCAGGACTCGGTGAAAAACTCACGTGGGAACCCTCAGTCTGACTTTCACTGTGACTGCAGGGCATGGCGTGGCAGGAAGATTTGGTTCCTACTGAGTGGCTAAACATGCAGGTGTACTAAGGATAATGCTGATAGAAAAGGGGCATTAAAATTGTCCCTCACCCCACTACCAATCAGAGCTGTAGAGAGAGATTGGTTCCAGCTTTACCTGTGAAATTAATATTCTTATCTTACTGGGATACATTTCATTTTTTTTGCTGTATTCTTGTCTTACCTACACCACCAAAACCTCTAAGAAATAGAGTAAAGATGCAGATGAGAAGGATCTCAAACTGCTTGTAAAAAAGTCACATTGAGCAGGTTATTATATCTCATGTCATGCACACCCTCAATCTACAAAATCCAGCGTGTACCACTCTAAGCACATGTCGTCAGAAAGTTGCTGTTTCGATAATCCAAAACACTTTCACCTTCTGGAATCAAATAATAATTCTATTTTAAAGGCTCTCCAGTCCTTAATTTCCTTGTTTTAATGGCCACATAACTTCATAGGGGCCTCAATACTGTTCCTATCTCACAAGATGCAGGAGCAGCCACAGTGCCATTACAACACTGTGTTATTTTCTTTTTCCCACTGAGCAAAAATCCATTGAAACCAACGGCACAGGCATCCTATAAATTCTAAATGGACTTTGTATCATAAAAATAATACATAATGCATTCTTTGCCCAGCAGTTCACAGAACAGGGCTCTAATCATATAAAGCACATGAGCAGCCATTTCTTTCAGACGCTACAGAGGGTTGAGACGCTCTCAAATGTAAAGCAATTCTATCCCATCATATTCTCTTTAGCCTCTTGGTCCCACTCTGCTGCAGGTTTTGCTGGAAGATGGGAACACAGAAATAGATTTTCTGTTTCCCTCCCCTGCACAAATACTGGGAGCAGAAAGAGTGAACTGAGGAGAAAGGAGGTGAACGAGAACCCCCCCACCCTGCCCGTGTCCAACCGTGCTGTGTCCCAGCTCCCAGAAGCTTCCTCATTATTCCCAGGACATTTGTACAAGTGAAAGCAAGAGCAAAGGGACCACGAAAAAATGAAAACAAAATATGTAGTTAATTTGCAAAAAGTGATCAAGTGAGTTGTGGTTTTCAACCTATTTCTAGAAGCACAATCCAGCACTTCTGGACTAGAAGCACCAATGCAATGTTTTCAAAATTGGCCAGATTCCCTACAAGAACTTCTCCCTTTTGAATTTCTACAGGAATAACAGAAAATTATCAGCATTCTCAAGATCAGATAATTTAAAACCCCAGGGATTTCTGTAGTTTCCTACTCTTATTGGGTCAAGCTCTATTCGATCCCTGGAGTTGCTTACCTACTTCAAACTTTTTAGTTTACCTATGAAACTATTCCAAGAATAAATGGATTATTTCTCTTCTGTCTCCAGATATCCTCAGTCCTGGTCCTTTGCCTCACAGACTTGACTTTTATTTGATTTCCACTGTTCCAGTAAGCTGACACATTGCCAGATCTGCTTTGGAAATCATATTCTTTTATTTATCAGCTTGCAGAAGCTTTAAAGTCTCCCCACATCACTGGGCCAGCGTGCCCCAATCCAATGGAAAGGAAACATTTCTGAGGGGTGAATGGGATGAGAGTGAGGGATGGGGAGGAGAAATAAAAAACAAAAAGAGAGAGAGAAGGAAAAAAAAAAGACATGGTCAAGGTGAGTGTCAGCAATATATGGTGCTTGTTAGCAAGCCACCTGTCAGGTAGGACTTCTAATTGATTTTGTAGTAGCCATCACATAGAAAATAAAACTCTCATCCTATGCCCACCTAGAAAACAATTCCAGCATTTTACAGGGAACAAGGTCTAAACCTACTATTTTCCTCTGGTAGCTCTGGTCATTTTTAATACTTTGTATTCAGACTGCTACAGAAAGGATACAGAATGGAAATCAGGCCCCTTACATATATTTTAAATACTAAATCTGACTTTTAGGAAACTATGTTTTCTTCATATGCAAAAATCCTGCTGCATTAAAAAGTTTCCTAAGTTTCAGCAACAACAAAATTACTACTAATTTGTGAAAACTGTGTTAGTGCCTGCAAACCTTTATGGTAAATTATGCACGGGAGCATGGAAATGCTAATGAAAAAAGGATTTCATTTACAAATGATTAGTACAAATCAGCAGTCACTGTAGTTATGCCAGTCTAATTTATTTCCTTGTAGAACATGCTGTTTGCCAGGTTTTGGCCATTTATTTCTATACTGTGAAACATCAACTTTTCCGACTTTAATGTCACATTATCTTTTTTACCCAAAGAAATGTTCTTTTTTTTTCAGAAGGTCTTAGTAGAATGAAGTCCTTGGGTTCAAAGTTAACTCTTTTGATTAAAATATTTGTAGGAAAGCTGCAATAAAAATTATGCCCTTTTATACAGAAGGAATTGCTGAAATTACTGTGGTTTGTACTAATGTGTTGAAGTACATGCATATAATCACCTTCACTGGAGCTTATAAAAGATTTTTTCACTCAGCATATAATTTTAAAAATTTATTAAAATTTCCTCACTACATACATAAGGCTTTTGGTAGGGATTAGACCTCCTTGGAAATAAAACCTTAGTGAGTCAGCATTCCAGAAGCATTCTACGGGTCTTTAAATGAGAAGAATCCATAGTGAAAGACTAAATCACTATGTTTTTTGACCAAAAGTTCAACGTTGGCTGGAAAATCAATAATTCCTTATATGAAACAGATCCAAATGAAATGAAAACATGGGGTTCTAGGGAGTTATAAAAACATGTTGTAGGAATCACTTCAAGGTTAATTATTAAACAGAGAATGTGGATCTTTGTAGTGGTGGTGATGTTCTGTGGATATTGTCAGAAACAGTCAAAATAAAAAACAATATTTTCCTCTACACAGAAATTGTTACTTTCTGTTAAATCCTTTAAAATATTCCAGGCCGGGGAGTTTCATCAGTGAGATTCTCCATTTAGATGCAAAAGGAGATTTTTGTCCTCGCTTCTGTGGCTGTTTAGAAGTTCGGCAGAAATTTTACAGCTGAAGTTTGGTCAAGTCAATAAAAATATTTGCAAGCCTGAAAAGCCTGAAGAATTAGACAACTGGTTCTACAATTCTGGCCTGAAAAACAGGCCACACAACACTCCAGCTGCCTCCAAAACCAGCCTGTGAGCAGACTATTAAAAAATACTAAAGTTGTGGAAAACAGACTTCCTTCAAGCCTGGATCAGACAATGATTCTAATTGCACAATCCACCCAAAGCAAATACATACATAATGTGCAATGCACATTTGCCTTTGACAGCTTTATTTGTTCATTAAACATTTATGTTGGATGGCTTTTAGCATCGCAGTCCATGGTATTCATCTAAACTTGGCTGGAAAATTAACAGCTTAAGTAGTCCCATATTTTATCATATTAACCCCTCTTTGGATTTTTACTGAGTAGTTATGATAAAAACTGACCTAAACTGGGCATTTCAAAATTGAATTTAAAGAATGCTTTTGCTAACATTAATTGTTTGGGGCTTTTTTCATACTATTATGTGGTACAGCTCCTTTCTCTGCTAACTTGGTAACAGCAAATTGATTGTAATCACTCAGACTAAAATGGGATTTCTTTTATAAGCAAATCAAGAACACAACTATTGGGAAGGGTTTAGCTATCAAATTAACATTGTAACCTGCTTGGAAACTACTTCCTACCAAACAGCATGTGGAAAGATTTCCAGGAAACTCATGCTATATATAGTACTTCAAAAACAATTATTCATACACTTGTAATTTCTTGTTCTATTAGCTAAATGCATCTACTGCAAATCTAGCTAAGGGAAGGAGCAGGGATGAAGGGAAAGAGTGAAATACTTCCTATAATTTCATGATCAGAATAATCAGAAGTTACCCTAAAATAGGCCATAAGCTTAAAGAAGTATTGCAATTGAAACCTTTAAAATTCTTTACTGTATGGAATAGTATCAAGGAATGATTCAAGCAGGCATTTTGATGGTTTACATGTAACATGTGCCTGAAAACAAGAAAAATCCAAAATGGAACTGTACATTGTGCAAAAAAGGATAAGGAACTATAGATTCTGTGGGATCTTCTACTAGTCTTGTTCCAAGGTTATCCTCCTTGTTTTCAATGACATTGTGAAGACTTGCCAAAGCATTTCAAATGAAATGCAATTTGCTGATAATTTTAAATATCTTTGAGCTTAGTTTAGTGATATTTTTGCATGCAAATAATGAACATCTAGAGAAAAGATTGGTGTCAGACATGGCAGTTTTAAAGGCACAATGTTCACGTGATGTTTTCTGAGACAACAAAAATAAGTGTCCTCTTCTTTTATAATTTATGGGGTTTTATTTTTTCAGTAGTGCTTACAAACTTATCTGTCTGTGAATTTGCTATCTGTATAGGTACCCATCATCATCATCTCACTGTATCACAATGTAGTAAACACCTGTTTTCCAGGGAAAAGGTTCTTTTCCCAAGCAGCTAACAAAGGAAGGTGAGAGCAGGTGGAGGCACAGGAATCCTGCCATACCCAACAAAGCCTGAACACCCTGCTGATTGGCCCCACACAGAACTTCATGATGTTCACAATCTCCAAACTGATGGTCCAGAACCCTCTCAGAGAAAAGTAAGAAAACAAAACCGAGTATGCAAAAAATTATCAGAGGGATAATAGAGAAAATCTGAAAGCTTGAATAATTACTTCTCTGGGAGTGCACAGCATTGGTCATCTGTCAGTATTTCTTACTAGCCCTTTCTCTGGAAATCTACATCTTAATTTCAGCCATATATACCCAGACAATCTTTTGCTGTTGCTTGCTAAAACCAAAATAGTCAGGTCTTATCCCTATGAAAAAATGTACCAAGTGATTTGTCTTCCAGGACAATTCACCTTCTTTGCTTCCTTGCAAATGGAATCCACTGAAGTGGTAAGGCTTCCCTAATAACACACAAAAGTTGAAAATTTGGTTGTGATGTTAATAATTCCACAAAAATTGACAGTAACTTGATAAGGTGCTGCCATTATTAGATGCTGTTCCATCATTAATAGAAACTGCCTCTGAGGTAAGTCTGTGTTCCACAACATCCTCAAAGCACCCTATTTATGTGCTTTTACCTGTCCATCTGGCTCATTGGTCATACATACTTTTTATTCTTTTGGCAACTACCTTAAGCATTTTGATGCAAAATTGTTTGCTCCTGAAGATTGTATTATCTTCTAAGGGCAAAATTCACTCCTGATGTGCACATTCTGGAAAGCAGCTATGAGGGTGACAGTTGTCAAGACAAGCTGGGGAAGAGGAGCAGTGCAGGAATAACTGATGTGATGTGTCAGATACTGGATGTGCTGATGATCACCCACATCACCAGCGCAGCAGCATCCCAGTTTTGAGTTCTTACTTTATATACACTTTATGGAAAGCAGAAATGAAGACATGGGGGAATGACAACAATGGAAATGATGGATGCACAACCCAAACTTTCCCTTGTTCATGCACCTGCAGGTTTTCTACAGTTACTGTGTCATCTGTCAAATCTTTTGCCATAAGGAAACTCTTAAATCTAAGCTAGCAGATACAAAGATTTCACCCCTAGTTATAACACATCACCAAATTTTGGATAAATCCAGCGTCACTAGAATTTCCACATGCACATCTAATACAGAATATAATAATTTTATACTGGTGAACTACTTAGTAAATGCTTTTTTGAAGGGATCCAGAAGAGAATGAAACATTAAAAGCCTTCAGGAATTCCAGCTAAGATTGGTGAGTATGACTTGACTGAGCTGTGCAAGACTGAACAAGCTCTCAGAGTTGCAGCTACAAGTTTGACATAAAAGACATGTTCCTCCTTTTCTTCTCCACCAGCAACCACACACCTTCTCTGGGAAGTGGCCTCTGTGCCAGAATGCAGATGGATGATTAGCTGTGCAGATTGCAAATATCAGGGTGGCATTTTAAAAAATTGAGGGGATTCTGAGAAAGCTTGTAAATCCTCTCCAAGACACTGATAAGTTTGTTCTTCACCTTATTGATATACAATAGGCATTCAGAATGGTTGAATAGGATGATGAATGAAATGTAAACATGCTGGTCTGTTATTTTGGCCCAACATTCCCTGAATTTCTCATCTGCAGCTCTTGAATGTTTCATACTGTACTTCTTCAGTGGAGCTTCTTCAGCACCAAGGTAAGACAGAACAACATTTTTGATTGTATTGCCTGTATTCTCATAAAACTTGTAATTCAACATACACAGTTAATTTGAATTTCTGGTGCTGATGTGTGCCTGCCAGAGAAAGCACCTTCTACAGTTCTGTGTGAGTTCCTGAGGTGCTGCTGCCTTCACTCCTGTCAGAGAAAACTTCTCTGAAGTACATGTTCAGTGATTTAACTGGGGCAATAGTGCAGCTGCTTCTCCTCAATTCTTCATCTGCATATGTATTTCATCAACAGCTGCAAATTGCACAGAGAATTTAGGAAAAAAAGAACCTTTTAGTAAAAGCCAGTCTGGTTTTTATCGTTTTGCTAAGTAGGGTTGTGATCAAATCTCCACTGCC
The DNA here is from genome assembly GCF_003945595.2 of Pipra filicauda. Lineage (NCBI taxonomy): Eukaryota > Metazoa > Chordata > Aves > Passeriformes > Pipridae > Pipra > Pipra filicauda. Next base: position 243,182 of record NW_024104285.1, read on the forward strand.
TATTGCAAGAATCAGGAAACCTGTTTTGCTCATGTAATGCAACATGACTTTATTAGTATTATATAGACTTGGATGAGTTGCAATGTAACGTGTGATAAAAATTTCCATATCTATATCCATCATTCCATAAATGGCCAGGAAAAAAATATACAGCCCTGTGTATACTAATCTGAGTATCACAAAACCCTCTATAATTTTTCCATCTGTTTTTTTTTCTAGTGCTGCATTTTCCACTAGGAAGGCCTTTAAAATTAATACCTCTTGAAGGAAAAAAAGCAACATAGAACAGGGATAGTCTCAGCTTTGCTTGCTGCCCACCTAGAGCAGGGTGATGAGGGCTGGCAGTGGGGCTGCAATAGTATGTTAGAATTAAGGCTTACTTCAAATGTGCAAACTAGCTTTTACTGAGAGCTTTACAAAGGGTTCCAGCAAGATACTAATCAATTCTGTTCTGTGGATAGTCCCAGCAGAACACATATTTATCTTTATTATATATCTATATTTATCTATATCTATTTATTTATCTCTATATTATTATATTTATGGTGTCATTATTAGGAAGGGGAAAAAATTAAGATTACTTTTTTTCTCACAAAGAGATAAAAAACTGACTACTGTAAGAAGTTTCACAGTCTCTCTACTCCATAAGAAAACCTAATGAACTTTAATCTTACTTTTTCACTAAAAAAATGTTTTTAATGTTTAATTTTTGCTTTTTCATACTAAATGACTGAAAGAGCCTAAAAAATTAGCCTAACCTAAATTGGAAGCAATCACCATGTTTTATTAACTGTGAGGATTATCTTCTGGAGAGCAATCACAAAACTATTGAATATTTTACTTTTCTCATCTGTGATTTTTTCTTCTGTCTCATTAGAAAACAACCCAGTGAATAAATCATTCAGTGCCCAATTCTGTAGATTCAGCTCCCATTAAACACATTGTAAGAGAACTCAGCATCTCAAAAGGACAGACTTCTCATCAGCCTCCTCTTTCCTGCAGTCTTCAACAATCTAGCTTTTCAATTCCTAAATCTTTTTTCAGCTTGATGTGTATATGTGTTCTTTTACTGTGCTGCTATAGATCACCCAATGATGTGATTGATACATGTAATTAAACTAAGGTAGCTGATTAGCTGATACACAGGTTGACAGATAATTTTCCAGAACTCCAAATTAAACACAAGGAGTAAACACTAGAAATCAAATTTTGGCCAGGAAAAGAAAAGCAGTTGAAATTTTTCCACTGAAATGCTCCGGATTTTTCTTTTAATGGGAATACTGCAGTTGCTCTAGGCAGAAAAAAATCACACATAAAGCTATTCCTCAGTCTATTTTATTAGGGGAAGAATTTAGCTATTATTCTACTAATGCTTATCACTCAGACACCAGCACAAATCTTTTTGTTATTTTCTCTTTCCTCTCTCCTTAGTTTTTATAGGAGTTTCATAACTGATTAGCCCTTGGGCTCTTTTGTAATTTGTGGTGCAAGAAAGCATCGCTCCAGGAGATGTGTAATCTCATTGTCTGTGCCACAAAAGTTAGGATTACATGTAATCCCATTTTCTCTGATCACAGCAGGTGCCAGTAGAGGTACATAACATTTTCAACAAGAAAATGTGACTAAGGAAGATGTACTCTGATAATACCTGACAGAGGTCTGTATGGAGGGGGAAGTGCTGTGTTTGATGTCAGGGCACTGCAGTGTCCTCTGCTTTGGAGCAGAACCTTCTGAGAGTCAAAGGTCACTTCCAAAACAAGTGTTTTTGATAAAGCTACAAATATCTTTTCTGCAGTGTCCTCATATCTTCAATAATTCACCATGGCTCTGCCACTGTTTGCTGCTGGTGACTCTTGTCATGTGCCATGGCCTTCATAAATGGCAAGGAGTTGATCATTTCAGATCACACATCCAAAATTTCCAGCCAGCAACCTGCACAAGGCCTGAAAACTTACTGCTGGTTATCCCATTTCCATGTGGCACAGGGGAAAGAGAAACTGTGCTCAGAGACTCCCCTCAAAGCTGCAAGTGTTCCTCAGATTAGGAACAAATATGGGTTTCCTGGTCAAGCTGGAATCACGGATTAGAAACACAGGAAAACCAACCTCTTAGATGGAGTTATTTGTTTTGTGGCAGGTCTGCTCATTTCTCTTTTGAAGTAGCCTGGGAAACAATTCTGATGGTGTTCTATAGCAAAACACAAATGTACCTTAATATTACATAGCAAAAATTACTATTTTTCTATCTTAATAGAAAAAAAGGAAAATGTATTTCAGGCTAAAAAAGAGAAAATGAAGAGACATTAAGTTCTGAAGATTCTATTACTTAGGATTACTTCAGGAGCTTGTTTAATTTTGTCTTTAGTTTTCATCATGGGAACAAATTCCATGGGAACATGAGAGAAATCACTGTTCTAACATCTAATGATGATTGACTCTCTTTTTGGTATGAATGAGTTGCCTCTAGCTTATCTAAACAAAAAGAAAAAACCACGAAGAAAATACCACAAACACAACAAACATTTGAGATACCCTGCTGTCATTTTAGTAGGTTATTTGGCTTTTAATAGAGTTTTTTAAAAAGAAAGTAGGTTTCATGTAGTTTAGTTAAGTTTAAAGTAGATTTAGAGATGTAATTTGCAGATTGCCAAAGTCCATTAGCCTGATGTCTGGTTAACATATGGAGCTGTACCTTTGAGGTAGGATGAGCCATAGGAGAGGGTAGAAGCATTAAGCCAAAATATCTGATTAACTGTTTACTGTGTACAAATAAACCACCCAGAAAACTGTAACCTGACCTATCGAAAAAGTCAAAGATTCCAAAAACAGTACAAAAATCTGAAGGAGGTGAGATATTCCAGTTTTCTTTTGAAAACAGATCTTTGTCTAATATGTTCAGTGTACTCCTGCAGAGTTGAAAGCTTTGTTACACAGTTTTATGTTCTTGCTTTCAGGAGAAGAACCAGCTGTGTTAATAGATATAAAAAAACCCCAAAATTTGAAGGACACATTAATTCACCCAGGTTTTTCATTAGCATTGTTAGTCCTTGGCTTTCCTGAACTGACAGACATTGTTATGTAACATCCCTTGATATCCAGTGCCTTGACAACAGACATTTGCAGCGGCATGTTGAAATCTGGCATTCATGGAGATACCACAGGTCAGTAACACATGGCAAAGAATTTAAACCTTACTTTTTCCCCTTTAAATTTAGATAGAAAGCCCAGCAGTATTTTCATCTGCAGCATGAAATTTTCCATACTAAGCAAGGCACCTCCAAAAATTTGCATTCTTTCATGTTATTTCACAGAAACAATAGGAAAAACAGTAGAAGACAAATTGCATAACAGTGCAAACAATATTATTGAAGTCATCTCACAGTTTCATGGCTGCTGAGGAACACATTCATGAACTGAACAATAATATCTACCATGAATACATGGTTTTTATCAATAGATTTCATAGCATTTTACAAAGGATGTAGCTACTGTTCCTGGTGAAGATATTTGTCTGCTGAAGGTCTACTAGATTTACCACCCAATCCATGCCCTCTCCTTAGGAAATCACACCGTGGGAAAAACCTGGACTGAACTTACTACTTATCATTTATTAATAGGTAACAAAAATTATTGCAGGTTTAAGAGAGTAGAGAGATATGGGATAAAATAGAAAGTGAAGGAACAATACCAAAACTTAACATCTGTCAAAAGTGTTGGAATATTTATAGATTCTAATGTAAATACGCACTCTAAAGGCAACTTCCATGGTTATAAATTGTCATGTTTTCCCCAGAGATGCTACGTAGCAGCAAGTAGGAAGCAGCAAATCTTTATGAACCTGGATGACAGAGGTAAAGCTCTCTCCCAATTAAGAATGGAAGGAAATCTCTCCATCAGGCAGCCTGGCTATTAAGATGCAGTTCACACCATGCTTGTGTCTGAGAAGTTTGCAGTCTGTGAAAGCGAAGGTGAAGGTCAAGGAGTGAGCCACAGAAACCCTGGCTACCTGCAGAGTCTGCAATCAAGATATGTGGAGTTGATACATTCTCATATTATTCCCAGAAATGATGTCTTTTCTTCCCATAAATGTGGTTGCTGCATTGCTGATCACCAGGGCTTTGTAGTACGGTGTTGTGAGAGGATTTATAAAACTCATGTTTTCGAGGCAGCTCATCAGGGAATTGGAGCAGCTAAGATGTTGATAATCACTAGACCCGAAGCAGATTTGACAGCTAAAATACCAGCCTTCCTCACAGAACTTTTTGCTCAGAGGTATCTGCTATAAACAACTTTGGCTCATCTATAGTCAAGAGCAGTCCTGGCATATCTTGTCTACATATCACATTCCCTTCCTAAGCCACATTCCCATCAAGCCCTTTCACCTTTCAGACAGGGCTAGGAAAGATTCTTGCCTGCCCAATAAATCATCAAAAATATTTTCCATTTAAAAAAATCAGTCAGTCACAACACGGTTTGTATGAGTGTTTAGCAGAAAACTCTTTTTTTCCCCCAGAATTATTTCCTTACACAGCACCTTGTTTTAGCAAATCCTTACCCCTATTAAAATATCAAGTCTCAAATAGTCAACACAATTTTTTTATTTGAATAAAGCTTTGGTCTTGAAGAACTAAGTCTCTCAGGTGACTTATGAGACTACTAATTTCAGCCACACAATAATCAGAAAACCTTGGACAGTGAGGGCAAATCACAAACAGTTTTAGGAGGTCAGGTCCCCCCCACTGGTGTCACAGACATACACCTCGGATCATTAAGAGAAGAGGTGCAAACAAAACTATCTCCCAGAAAAGACCAAGTAATAGATAAAACCAAATAAATGCATGCATGAATAAATAAAAGAAACTGTCTTTATGCCTGGGGTCAAACTGAGAGTGGCAGAAGCTGGTTGGGGAAGTGCAGCAGCTGCAAGTGTACTCAGTACATGAGCACAGGCTTGGAACCCACAACCAACCTCGTTCAATCAAACCTTGAGGCACTTTTTTTCTCTCAAATTACCTTATTTTTCAGAAGGACTCAGCCTTACATGCACTGAAACTGCTAGGTAGTATTCCCTTCCACACTCCAGGACCTGGTCCCCTGGTTCCTACTCATAACCTTTTTGCCAAATAATTCCATTGATTTCAGCAAGCCCAGGGCAAAGGAGGAATAAACGAACCAGAAAAATGTAGAGAGTCCAGTTCTATACATCAAGTGAACACTTCAGTCACAGCAATAACATTTATGTCCTGGACCCCTCAACAAAGGGAAAATCAGCTTCAATTAACAGTTATTTTGCTTGTTGGCTTATGCCACTGGTTTGAAATTCTGCAAGTCATGCTGCTTTTGATACTGGTCCAGTTTCCTTCACAATCTTAATTTTCAACCTGTCTCTTCGCAGAATTGCTGGGAGGGAGGGCAGGAGGTTCTTTTTATCCTACATTCTACCTCCCTTCCACTGGTCTTGTTACCACTAATGATCTTAAATACTTTTTATAGCATTTAATCAGGTATAGCATTTAATTGGGCAATCACCTGCTGAAGTAAAAATAATGTTTCTAAGTAGTCCATCTGCCTTTTCAGCACAGAAAGAAAGCTTTGAGCAGGTAGGCTGAGGTGCAAATGCAGTGCTTGTACTTTGATGATCAGCTTGTTAGAATGGAAATTGAGATAAGAGATTTCAAAATAAACCTTCCTCCCCTGCTACCTATTCTGTTATCGAGCAGAGGGACATTTTTTGGGACTAGACCCTGAGTAAAACATTATAAAAACTGCTTTTCTTGATGTTTCCACTGTTTTGCCTCAACAAGCAGTAATGTCCAATGCAGACTAAGAACATTTGGTGAGTCTGTGCAGCCCGTTCTCATCTGCAGTTGGACATGGCAAATTGATATCACTTGAACATGGCAAAGATGGCACCAGTTTTTGACAAGTTTCTAGTCCGAAGATGTAAAAATACTAATGAGTAAACCTGACTCCATAGTGGCCAAAGCGGTTGTACATGTGAAAAAAAATTCTGATGTTGCTAAACATAACAGGCAAAAAATCAGCCTGACTTCTGTAGACAGTCACAGTGTTTTTAAAGCCTAAAACCATTCTTTAAAGAAGTCAGTGGCTTCTTTAAAGTTCATACACATGATAACATCTGGATTCCCAAAATAACTGCTTTTTACTGGAGAATAATGACCAGTTTAGAGTGAGGTAAAAGCGAAGTTTCCTGTGTGTGGTGATAAACTGGAAGAAGTTAAGGGGATTGAAAATTGTGGGAGAAACTCAGTAATATTCCATGGGAGTTCTTGCTGGAGCTCCTGGTATTTAATATATTCATAAGCTACTTGAAAAGAATGAAGAATAAGGTGAAAACAGCTGAGGCTTCTTCAACATGGGTAAGAACATAGTTGAGGGAACACAGGATGTCTGAATATAGATTGATAATTCACCACACCTTGTAGCACAAGGCCCATAGGGTGTGTGATGAAAGCAGGTGGCAGCAGTTTTAAAATAAAGAGCACAGATGTAAATCCAACTTTTCCACCAAAATTCAGAATTAAAATGATGGAACACCTTCCAAAAGGACAGGTTGGATGTTAATATGCAAAAAGATTAAAAACCTCTTAGACAAATGGAAGAGAACTCCCTCAAGAACCATTAAGCAAAATGGCCTGAATGTAATATTCTGGTTAAGAATAGTGCAGACAAAAATATGAAGAGCCATACCTAGAGAAATGTCTGTGTGTTTGCTCTGCTTTAACACTTCTTCTTCAGGCATTTGGCTGTTGTCTTTTTTGGTTTCTCCAGGGTCAGCTGGACTCTTGGGCTGATCTATTGCAGACATTCTTTTGCTCTTGGAGCTCTGTGCCCTTTGCATGTAGTTAAGGTACTTTCACCCAGAAATACTCAGACATTGAATAGTGTACTTTTCCATTTTCTCTCACAGCCATTCTACTCAAAAACTGAGCCTGAAGCTACTTGTCTTCTGTTGTGTGTGGAATGAAAATCAGACAAGAAAGGAAAAGCCTAATGATAGTCAAGGGATGCTGTGCAAGCCTTTCCAAAAGGTGTAGAAAAAGCAACAAGTATCACAGAAATACAAAAATAAAGACCTGAAACCATGAAAAATAAAACTACAAAAAACCCAACCAACAAAGAAGCAACCCCAAACCACCCAACCCACCCCCCAAAACACTTATCTCTTTGGTATAATGAAAATAGTAATGAGAGAAAAATTTTAAAAGAAGCTTAAGTCCGGGCTATATTCACACCATTACTTGATTAAGAGCAGCACTCAGAGATAACAAGTAGGCTTGTGTTTTACATGGTCTTGTAAATAAAGCATGAGGGAGATGAACCAACTTTTACAGCTTTCCTGGGAAAGCTGAGAAATTAATGGAAACCACCTTAGCCCTAAGATAGTCTCTCCCAAATAGCAGAGTAAATCAACTTACATAAAGGATCCACATTGCTATTGTTAGCCCACTTCCAGAGCTCGTGCTGCCTTGTTTAAAGTTAGCCTGCACATCCAAACCACAGTGCAATTTCTATATCAGGCATCTTTCCTCACTATCCAACACCATTAAGACCCTCCAGGATGTGTTTTACCAGCCTGCTCATCCAAACCTCACACAACCAGCAGCCTCATAGATCACCCCACACCTCGAGGCATGTCTTAATTGACCAATAAAACACACCTGTAGCATATTAATGTTATAATAAAACACTCTACATATTCAGTAAATTTTTGTGTTATCAGTTCTCCATCAATTATTTATTAAGAGCTAACATAATAAATAATCTGCTGAGCAAGGTGCAATAACATGAGGACAAAACTGTACAAAATACATTTTATCACCCCCTTGCTACAGTTCCAGTCTTTGTCACATAATGCATATTTATAAGTGCTTGAAGTAAGGTAAGGCTGAACTCTTCAGCTCTAAATCTTCATACTCTATTCACCAAGAGATTGCTTTGTCGGAATTAACAAAAGAACAGGCTTTCTTATATGTATTTGCTTGCACTGGGTTCTCTTAATCCTAATATTGATAATTCCCTTCTGTATGGAAGCCATAGATTCATCCTTTATGAGTACTCCTTAGCTGACTCTGTATTAGTATTTGCTAACAGGAATATTTGCACTAAAAAGACACTGGAAACCCTTTCAGGACTAAAATGGATTTTTAAATTTCAGTAGAGAATATGAACATTGTCTCCAAATACAATTAGCACATAACCAAAGGGAGGCCATTCCATCACCACAAGCAACAAAACTAAGAGCTGATGTGGATTTCATTGATCTTGTCAGTTTTTCAAGTGGTGGTTTATTTAGGTTGAAAATATTTTGATTGTTTAGATTTCTAGTAAATATTACAGTTAAATCCAGATGCTGCAACAGTCAAGTAGAAAACAAATAAAGTCTTGGAATAATCATGAAAACGTAACTCCTAAACTTTACCTGATTTTTTTCTCAAAGGGGAATTTAAAATTCATACTTCTACAGATTGCAGACTTAGATGATTAAAACATGTTTTACAAACAATTATAACACATCCCTTTTTCCCCCTGGTGTTTTTATCTGTTCCTGCCTTTACAAGATAAATGTTTCATAAATTTGAAAAGAATTAAAATAAAAACTTACAGAAGAGATTGAAATGAAAGAGGAAGGAGAATTAGGAAATGCATGAGTATAAGTTTAATGATTATTCAGGTGCCTCTTGTTACAGGAACAGTTCCTATGTTTACAGCAAGCAAAGAGTAGATGAAAAAGGAGAGATACAGGTAAGCAGAAGTTAAAGGGATAAAATTATCATCATCATTATTATTTTCAATTCATTGTGACATAGAACAGAAAGCCCTTTGTAGCTCTAAGAACAGGTGAAAATCATGGTATTGTTCATAACTCTCCATGGAATAAAAAGAATGTAGATCTCCATCACCTTCCACCCAACACACATTGTTCATGCCACTGAAGAGTGTCTCGAAATAAAAGACAGGAGTGGTTGTGTTACAACTATCAGAGAAATAAAAGCTTTTGTTTCCTAGTGGTTACTCAAAATGCATCTTTGGGGCCATTTTTAGCTATAATTTACTCATGCCTCATGTAGAAATTCTGCATCTGCAAACATTAACCTCAGTCCTGTAGATCACTTAGACCTCTTCACCAAAGTGAAGAGATAAAGTTGCATTCAACATCACACAGACAAAAGTCAGCCTTGGCCTCTTCAGATATATCTGCAACACACTGAGGGAATTTTATCTGACAGTAGAAACTGTATTACATCATGAAGCAGTAAACAAACTATTTCTTCATGCAAAAGAGAAGTTATAAACCGTATTTTCTGTCTAAATATTAATCATTTTGAGGTTGTATATGTAAATTATCCACCCAGATGTCTCCAGGAAGGAGAGATGCTCTGAAGGCAAAGCTTCCTCATGTAGAAGGAGGAACAATAGGGTCTGTAAAAACTCTCAGATATTTTAATTTGGTGTTGGTGCAAATGCTCCAACAGGCATTCAAAACCTTCCACAGTGACAATATTCAGAGTGTTTTCTGAAATGTCAGAAGCAAACATTAAATATATCAACAATATTTCAATGTAACTATGCAAAACTGGCAGAGCATTCAAAGAATGCCTCGAGAACAAGGAAACCAAATGTTCCACTTTCATCAAAACAAGACAATAACTCATTTCAAAAGTGCAATTTCGAGGAGATACAACAAATGCTCAGAAAACAATATTATGGGTTTTGTAAAATATGTGAGATATTTTCTGCAAAATCTAAAAATTATAATTTTCTCAGTAAAGGATGAAATTACATTGTCATTCAGAGTAATAAGAAAGAGCTTCAATATTACATGTCAAAACAAACTTACTTTGCACATTCAACGTCATTTTATTTCCTTGTTTGTTTGTTTTTTTTTTCCTTAATATTGAAAACAAACCTATGAAACCTGTCACTTTTTATAATGCACACAACATAAAGAATTCAAAACAAATACTTTCCCACTGTGAAAAATGGCATTGCATAGGGGGTCCAAAATTATTAAAATTATCAGTAAGAGCTAACAATAGTATAATTATTAATTATATTTTAACTCATATTTAAATAATATTATCCAGTGGGTTACAGTTTAGAGAGTTTTTTGTGAGAAATAATCCTGCAGAACAGACTATGGCTACTACTTTAATTCCAAAAGTCACCTGAAAGAGAAAAAATATTTCCTCCTATTTTCCTGATTTGTTATTTTGCTATAATTTTAATTCCAACTCAAAAAAAACCCAGTTTCTCATTAATTTTGCAGCTTGTAAGTAATGAAGGATTATATGGAAATGGGAACAGAGCAAACTAGAACTGCCTCTTTTGTAACATGTCAATCCAGTCTAAAAATATAAAAAGAAAGTTTTTAAGTGTGAAATAATTTGGAGAAAACTTACCCACTAAAGCATTTATTTTTATATTAATGGTTTTAGTTTTATGCTGTCAATGTGTCAAGAATAGCCATTTTTAACTGAAAACAAATAATGACCAGAATTGTAGGATTTGGGTTTCCTGATCCACAGTTCTATTTATCTTACCAAACAGGCAGCAATCACTCTGCAAATTAATTTATAGATAAATTTAGTAGACTGCCTTATATTTTTCATAAAGGTCCTCATTCAAAGAATTTTATGTTTTCCTTCTATTTAAGAAGTTATTTGTGGATAATAGTTAAATAATTAAGGTAAATAATTAGCAATTAACTGTTGTATTTAGTAATTAGCTACTCAAATAGCATCTAAACCAGGATCAAAGTAAAGCAAATGATGCAATAGAACTTTTAAATCAACAACTGCAAAATAATCTTTTCATTTTCGTGTTATGAGAAAGATGAAGTACAGAAGTGCAAGATTTGGGCTGTACTTCTCACTGACGTTTCCCAGTCAGTTTTCTGACATACAAAGTCCAGAAAGTATTGCCTATTTACAGACATTTTTTTCTCTCTCTCAAATGTAGATTTTCCTTTTATTTTATTTATTTTTTTTTTTCAATTTTAGCTATGTCTTTCTTTTGGAAATTGCTTGTCTTGTTTGGATCAAATCTTCCCTCTTTACCTGTTTCCCCCTTCACCTCCTCCCCTTTTTTTTTTTATTATAATCAGTAATTTTGGTACATTAGAAACAAAAAGTCCAGGATAGATTATAATGGAACAAGATAGTTATTTTCTCTGATTTGGCATGGAGTAAAGCATGTGAAATTAAATCCTGCATTAACATAAGAGCAATACATGTCCTCACCACGGATTTAAACACACTGGATCTGGTATTGCTTTTGTTGTCAAATCCTTTTAAAAATGTATTTTAGGACAGCAAATTTTAATAGGATAAAAGTGATACAAAAGAAACAACATCTGAAATAAGAGCAATGAAACTGGACGAAAAACCTCTACTTGGCACAAAGATATTTGATTTATGGCTAATATTTATCTATCATTTTCCTGGGCTGTATAAAGAACCGAGTTATGAATTAATAACAGGATGATTATTTCCTCATAAAACAGGTATAGGAAGCTGGGAAAGCACTAAACCTTTTCTCCATTCTGCCTGAGTTAATATTGCCTTTTCTGCAAACATTTCAAGAGCATTTCAATGGTAATGAACGTAAGTACATAGACAGGAACACAAAAAATAGCCATGAGCAATGCTAGAGCTCCCAGGAAATATTGAAAGGCTATATCCATTCCAATTCGTCAGCAAATCTATTCTGATTGAAAACTTTTGAAATATGAATTAATTCCTTCTGTTTGCTCTTTCATATCTCAAAAATGGAGCTCTTTTCTCTTGAGAACTGACCACACTTTCATGCTGAGTTGCCCTATTTTGGAGGGGAAGAAGAATCCTTCAAGGAGTGGCAGATTTTGAACCTCACTTGAATCACCCCAGTGCCCCAGTGGGCAAGATGACAAGGAGTCCACATTTTACAAAGCTCTCCATACGTACACTCACACATACATAAGCATAAAATGCATATATATATATAAATTAACATTGGGAAGAGCTGCTAGGAATCCTGACTTCTAACTGTAGTTCTCTAGAAGTATCTGTTCTGAGTTAGTCATGATGTGTGAAGAGAAAAAAGCACCTGGAAATAATATCTGAGGTAAAATGAACACCCACAGGAGGCAGGTACAGCTCATGTTGTGCCATGAGAGAGCCCAGATGACTAACTCAGGTAGACACCTAACCCTGAGATGAGTGAAGAACATCCAGCTGAAATGAAAGCCAAAGCTGCTACTCCTAATAGCATTCCAAGATTAACATGTATCTTTTGATTAAACACCAAGATTAACTCCTATTTTTGATTTAAAAATCATTTTAATACTCAGCAGCTTTATTATACAATGACAAATCAGTTATTTTAGTATTTGTTGCCAAATCTACTTCCTTTCAAGTAACAAATTTTAGAATATGTGTTGCTAATACTTGTATAACTCTACTGTTATCCTGCTAGTTGTAATGTTAGCAGAATACTTTTATGCAGGAGGAGCCTCAGTAGGAGCTGAGAATGACAAATATCATGCTTTAGGAAGCCAAGGGTTGGATTCAAGAATAAAATAAGTCAAAACATAGTACAGTTAAAAATGAAGAGCACACTAATAATCAGCTATCCTTTTTTTTCTAGAGAAGAAAAACAAATAGGAAAGAAACAGCTATTAAACAACAAGTACAGCTGTGTGGAAAAAAAAACAAATAAAAATTGAGTGCAGGGCAAGTGATTATGGTACACTCATAACTCTCATTTCCTCTTCACCTGAACCCTGAGGATACATGAGAGTTCTGTCAGCCAGGCACGGGGATGGTGAGGATCTGGTCCACATCAAGGGGCAGAGAGAGGACAGGCAGCACTTTGCCTTGGAAAGCCAGCACAGCCCTTGGAATGCAGCAAACTGTTCATGCATGTCACTGGAACAGACACAAAGGATGAGTTTCAAAGGCACCTCTGGCCTGAATCAAATCATAAGTTCAACACATCACACAAAGTTTCTGAGAATATAACCTTGTTTTCAGATGTCTCCACAAAAGCTCAAAATACCAGAAGACTGCCACATTGCAGGTCTGCTGGTGGCTCCATTAAGTTGTATTTATATTTACAGGTCACAGACTATTGCTTGATATTTTTTCCTGATTAAAAATGTTATGTCAATAAAACGTCTCTATGAATTATATTCTGTTCCAGTCTCAAAGTTTAAAAAAAAAAAAATCTTATTAAATAAATTCCCATTCATTCCCCTTGACTCTATGCAATACCAGCCTCCCAAACACAGACACAGTCTGGTGTAAGACAGGACTTCAGTCCACGACTACTCTGTCTGGTCTTGACATGAAGCTTTGGAATTCAATTCCAACTTTCCTCTATTAAGGTCCAAATGAGAAAATACAGCTGAAACCACTAAAACAGTATGACAGAGTACATGAGGCACGTTTTCTGCGCTGGCACAGTGGCACAATCCTTCAGAACAGAAATGCACTTCCCAGACTGTGGAACAATTATCTCACCGCCTTGTAAGAACCCAGAACTGTAAGAATCAGCTGTGCTTTAATCTTGTTTATATTTCCTTCCTGTGAGCAAATGGAAAGAGTGGGACTTTCTCTCTGCACTCCTGTATTGGTAAACCCCATAATTAAAACAGATTTTGAGGACTGCTACTTAGCTTGAATGGCTATAATTCAGCACACCCTTAAATCCGCGACAACTTCTCCGGAGTTCAGTCAATAAAGCAGCTCCTGGCTAACAGCAGGAACCTGCTCTCCCCGCTCAGTGAGCTGTCAGGAAGAAATGGAGGTTATTAGATGCCTCTGTTATTACAGATTACACAAGTGGCACAGAAAATGACATCCAATTTATGTTGCTCCTCAACTCTGATATGCCCCTCTACACGGTTCTTGTGAACACATACAGATAAAAATTCAGTCGGCTTGGAAGACAAAATAAGAATTATATGTGACCAGTATTACTAAAAGCTAAGAAAATGGTGAGACAAGAAACTTATTTCCAAGACTTCAATATGGTTCCTTAATATCATATTTCATTTTTAATATAGTGCTTATATTATTCTGAATCAGATTACTGCAGTGCACCTACATTTAAGCCTTCCAAAAACAAAGGGCTAGAAAAGAGATTTTTCCTGTGTGCTCTGCTTTTTGGGATGTAAAAACACTTACTGAGTAAAAAAAAAAAAATAATTATAATAATTTCTTCTTTATATTCCCTTGCAGTGAGACATTCATAATCTCCTGGAGCCCTCAGCATGGTGCACAAATGGAAACTATCCAGAGCTGACCATCCATATTGATACAAACCATTCTGTCACCATTATTTCTATTGTTATTTCTATTTGTATACTAGTACTACAAAACTATTTTTATTTGCTGTTTTTTTGTTGGAAAAATAAAACTCATGCTTAATTTCTCAGAAATGGTAAATGATCAACAATCATGGTCAGAATTATAGAACAGGAGGTATAAATAAATAATTGATTTTTAAGTGTCATGTAAGAGAGAGATTTTGTTTAGGTATGGAGAATTTCACATACAATATTTTACTTACCAGTAATTATCTGAAGAATATTTTTGATACATGCACAAAGTTCACACACTGAGATCAGTGAACAATTTGTTGACATAATGTATTTTATAAAGTAGAGAGGCTCAAGGTTTAGAAGTTGCTCTATGTGGAAGCACACAGACATATGGTATTTATTAAACTGCGACTTGTATTATGGAAACTTCTTCTCAAAGACAAAAACTTCCAAAGAGAGAGAGATTAATAATTTAATTTGTCACAATAACTTAAAGCACTTTGAACCTTAAACCAAAGTTTACCACGGTTTGAAGCTGCTCACTGCCAATATACTGCAAACTATGACCTGATATTTGTAGAAAAAACATCTTGAGAAGACAGAAGGTTAGATAAACTATTGTTGCAAACTAGTCATAAAATTTCATGAAAATACATTGTTTCAAAAGGAAAAACAAGAATTGTTGAGCCTTTTGGCCAATGCCCTTTTCCCATCCTAATTTTCTGAAGCATCATTCTTAGGAAACCTCATCAAAAATTAATATAATACTGTAGGAAAAGGCAAAAAAAAGAGGCAAACCCCACCTAAAACACACACAAACTTTCTTTTTCTGTGTTGATTTATGCATAATTAACACACGGGATCCATAGTTCTATACCACCTGTTAAGTGGATTTTTAAAAGCAAGTGTTTGCACTGAGGGCAGATGTAACACTGAAGGTTAAAAAGAACAATTCCAGGAAAACTTTCTTTGGGGACTTTTAAATTCAAAACCCAAAACTCCTACTGAACATTCTGATGCAAGAACTTCCACCCAGGTGTAAACCTGCATGCCATTTCCCAAATTATGAGCTAAATTCAGGTGTGGGGGAGGACAGAGGAAGGGAAATTTTCTCTTCAGATACATCAGCAGCTGAAACAGATGAGTTTGATAATGATAAAGTAAAATGCACCAAATATACTATGAAATTAATAATATCTGTTTTCACAAAAAAAAAAAAAAAAAGGGTGTTTATGGGATTATGGTGCCTGGATGTAAATATCTGTCCAAAAAAAGGAGCAGATGCTGCTATCAAAGAAGAATAATTTGGCTGTTTCACACGACATCAATCAAACCACTTTTTAATATATGTCAAAAGTAAACAATGCTCATACATTACAAACTGATACCATGGTAATATATTGTGAATATGTAAAAGATGATAAAGTATGAGGAAAAGGTTCAGTTCTGGCTTTTCCTACATGACCTCATAAAGGAATAAAATATCAGAAGTAATTGATGTACTCCCTTGTATGAGTTCAGTGGTGGCTGGTGCACACCCAGGGAGGAAACAGGGGGATTACTCTTATTTTTACCTCTACCCCAGCTTGTGAGTTTGACTGTTTAAGGGTTTGACAAAACTGTTAGAAAGAGCAAATAGACATACAGGAAATATAAAAATCTGATGTAAAAGGAAATAAAATAAGTAATTAAATATGCCTGGGGAAAATTATTGAATTAACATACATATATAAAGAAGTCAAATCATGAGGAACAGTGTTTGTGCTTATTTTTGGAACCTTTCATCCTGTTATAAATATGGTTATGCCTTATTAAGTTTGAGAACACGCTTATAAGGAAAAGATGCAAAATCTGTAGTTATTGCCCATAATAAATTACTGTAGATGCCCAAAAGACTATAGCACCGAGACAAAATTATGGTATCAGAAATTTTTGAGCAATTATTCACAAACAGAAGGTGAAGAGTTATGTAGTAATAATCAAAAAACGTTGTAAAGGGCATAATGTATACAATAAAAACGAATGAGAAGTGTGTATTTAGGGAAAGACAAAACACTGAAGGAGAATTTTATGTTTTCCAAGTTGATTATAATTTTTACTATGAAAGAACAATATAACAATAGTTGGAGATCATCATCTTCCTGGGACTTCATATTAACATAACAAGTGCACTCATTATAATCAAAATCCAGCAAAACTCTAAAATCTGCTCTTCAGCCTCAGTGACAAGTGACATTCTAGACAAGACACTTAGAGCTTATATATCAGCATTAAGAGTTATCACATAGTTAACTGATAAGTTTGATCACTTACAAAAAGTGCTAAATCAATTTTATGGGACCTGCCCATATGAAAAAATGACACTAGAACAGCAAACCCCAATAAAAATGGTTTCAAATCAATCAGGAACTTATTAATTAAATTACTTAAATTATTATTAATTATTTGTTATTATTAACAGACGCAATGAACTGGCAACAGATGGTGGGATACGGTGAAAAAGAGATTAATTTGATACATTCACTTTTGGCAGCCCTTCTGCCCAACCAGACCATCTGTGGCCCATTAGACACGTTAGAAGCTGCACCATCCATATTGCAAAGACGATACAAATTATCGGACTCTTTGCGTTCCCAGTCCAAATTCCGTTCCTTCTTCACCATCCCAGAGTTTTAAACACGGTAGTTTTTATCACATACATTCTGCCCCACGCCCTGCTGCTGTTTCCTCAGCACTGCAGAGATTCTGCAGGATCCTGCAGGGGCTGCCCCTTCCAGTGCGTGGTGGAGTTCAAGTTCTTACAGCACATTCTCCATTGTTAGCAATAGGAGTTTGAATTTGCAAGTTGGGACCCATCTTTACTTTCCCTTTTCCAAGTGTAAATTTCTTATCTGTTTACAGAAACCTGACAAAGAGATGCATGTCATTCTCCTTGCTGGTTCTTACAATTTTGTGTCATGACAGCATTTAAAAATTAGATACTTGAACTTGTTTTCCTTCTGGGTTGGAATTTTCCTATCATATTTGTAAATGACTTTATTAAAAACACTATTATGACTTTATTAAAAACACTATTTCAATATATCTCCACTGGGCTCTTCAACTTTGCTATAAATTTGTATATGTGATACACACATAGATGAAATCTTGTTTTCCTTTATTTAATACATTTTTAGTGCTAAAACTAAAGTTTAATGGACACACACACCTGCGTAATAGTATTTGGAATACAGAAATACAATCAAAAATCTATATTTCCACAGACCAGATTTATTGATACACTGTGATCCTTTTAGAGAAAATTTAGTCGACTTGGTAAAACACTAATGACATCTGCTTCCAGTGAAATACTCTGCTTTTTTTAGTGCAAGTCTGTATTTTAAATTGTCCTAGATATTTTGTCCTAGATAACATATCCAAATCCATCTGCTATGGGCATCAGAGGACTTAAAATTGCAACTTGTAAAAATAAGGAATGAGAAGCTGGATTTCAGTGACCCCAAATGTGCAAGTCACAAACACATGCTACATGAGGCTATTCTTCTCCCCTCCTCACTGTTCTTTCCATCCAGGAAGAAAAGAAGTAATGAGCTAACAGAGCAAAGGATATGATAATTTTGTGACTGATTTACTGCTCTATTTCTCATATGATTTTGGAAATATTCTCACAGAATTAAAGAGATACCACACAAGCAGCATCGCTGCTGCTCTGCCACAGTCTTTCCGAACAACAGATGAAATAAGCCTTATGCCACTTCTTACACCTTCTATCTCAAGTCTCTTCTCTTCACACCACATTTTTCTTTGATGGTTTTCTACTCCTCCCTCTTCTCAGTTTAATTTGAATGGCTTAGCAAGCCAGCTCTCACAAGACCTCTGTGAATTCCTTATCAGAAAGGCAATACAGATTATTACTTGAAACAAGACTGTGCTGTGAGCCCGAAAAGACAGTGTGTTCCATCCTTCTGACCACTGCAGTGGATGTGGCAAGTGGGTTCAACACCTGAAACTATTCTCCTCTGCTTTGTTCTTCACCCTCTTGCCTCATGTAACTTTAGCTTGGCAGTAAAAGGTTTCAAATTAAACAAAGAAATTCCAGACTTTCTCTTATTTCTTCATTGGAAGAGGCAATTCTACCACCATCACTACTGTCAAAATGGACAAAGGAAGAGAATCAAGGAGTGTTTTGTATTTAGTCCATACAAAAGCTTCCCTTAGCTGAAGAAAGAGAGATGCTATTAAATTGCAAACTTCAATACAATAGTCTCAATGCTTTAGCAGTTTTGGTTTTATGTATTCTTATAAAAAAAAATATATATATATTTTATTTGCTCCTTTTTTGCCATGAAACTATACTGGTTAAGATAGTTGTTAAATTGCTTATCAGCATATCTTAGTTTTGTCTGTTATAATAGAATTGATAGATTTATCAGTCAGTTTTTTATTTGTTCTCAGTTAATAGAACAGCACCTATAACTTCAGTGGTATCTCCATTTGTTCTCTTGTTTTTACTGTAAAGGAAAATCTTAAGCTAGAAAAGCAAAAAAAGCAATGGAAAGAAACAAAGGTTTTAATTTTCTCCATTCTACTTATTGCAACTAACTAGAAATCAAACAGAAAAGTACAAGAGTTTAACAAGGCTTTAATTTCAAATATTCTGGACAGTGAATTCCTTATTTAGAAGAGTTAAAATACCTAAGCTAAACATGGGAGAGAGATCAAGCTTAGACGTGTGAGTTCTCAGGTAAATTCTGTTCCTTCCAAAAGGAAGCCCCAAAAAGCACTGGTTATGAGAAGGTCAGTGCTCTGGTAGTTGTCAAACCTGACAAGTAAAACAGAGCCTTCAGCACCAGAAGTCATAATCAAGATATCATTTAGAATTCTATCATGTGGTGTCTGTCAGGTGTTCAGACCCTGGCAAGAAGGTCACTATAAATACTAGTAAAATGCTTATAAAACCAAATAATTTATTTGAAAGAATTCTTCTCCTCAATTCCATTCAATGGCAATGATGCATCATACATGACTTGAACAATTATTGAGATTATGGAGAATAAACCGCAAATCATGGTAGAAAACACCATCTTTATTCCCACCATGTTTGCAATTGGCATCTCGAGGTAGAATAACTGAGAGAACAGAAACCAGATTGAAGTTGCAATATTGTATGAAGAGACTGCACTCACTTAAAGAAGATTAGTTTTTGTAAAAAGTTTAAAAGTTCAGTACTAGGACAGGATTAAAGTATTCCCCAGTACTTCCTACCTCTCTCCTACCTCTCTCTTATCTTTCTCTCCTAAAAGAAATATGACCTCTCTTCCTTCTCTTTGTCATAGTTTTAAGTATGTTATTGTGCTGCAAAAGATTGAGAACAATACTTGATAACCATTACTGCACTTAGAATAATACATATGAGCATTTAGCATTCTGTGTACAACTCAGCAGTCTGATCCTCCTTTTATTTTCAGAGCATTTCCAAGAAAAAGGCATTTTTCCTGAATCTCTTACTGTGACAGGTACATATGGTACCTGTAAGCAACTCTGTGCTGAAGTTTTAATGAGAGCTGTGTCCAAGAAAAACAATTCTGCCATGAAAGTGAAGTGGTTTTCACCCATTTTGTTTAAGAGAAACTAAGCAAAATCTCATACAATGAAATTTTAGGGCCAACACTAATTTTTCTTTTGATCTAAACCAAATAAATACAGTATAAGCTTTTGTTCCTTTTGTTAACCTCTGAAACCAAAATACAATCTTTCAGGTTAAAGTAAATTGCAAAACAGTTTGAAATGAAGCAGCAACACCAAACTAAAAGCACACTTCTGCAGTATTCTTTCCATTTCCTTCTTCCTCCATTTTTGACTGAAACCATGTCTTGAACAGATTTGAACTCACAGATTCTTTTGATTCCCTTGAAACTTCCTTTTGTTTGCAAATGACTACTCAAGCAAATTATATGCCCCCACTATAAAGAGTATTCACTTCCAGATTGCATTTCTCACAAAGCAATTAACTCTTTGTTCAGAGAAGCATAATGGCTTTTTCTCTGTAACACCTTCTTTTTCACTACTCAAGAGCCCAGTAATTCCTGAAAGAAAAATGACATCATCTATCAGCTTTTTCCACCTCCTCCTCCTTCCACTCTTCCTCCTTGTATTCTTTTCATGCTTCAGAACATCTCTGATTCACACAATGATATCTCCTTGACCTTGACTCTACATTATCTTGTCATCTCTTGTCTTGTTCTCTCAACATCCTTTCTCGGGTCATTTAATCTCTACCTTCTGTGCTATTCAATGCCAGGACACACAAATGCTAATAGGATTTGAACCCAAAAAAGAGAGTGTCTTATCCTTTTTGTGAAATGAGAATATGACCAAGGTTTGATCAGTTTGGCACCACATTATGTAAGATGGTTGCTCTTTAATGACTAAAAAAAAAGATGGAACAAGTGTCTCAGGGATAAGCTCAAAGCATTCAGAACTCCAGGGTTCCTGGAAACAGCCAAAGGAAGGTCAAACAGCATAATTCAGTTCCAGAAATGTACATATTTCACAAACAACCATGAAGACAATTTACCTTCTCAAAGTCAAGAACTAAGTCACACTGGTTATAGCTTTTTTTTGATTGCTAGTTCCAGCCTAAGTACTTCAGCCAGTGAAAACCAGCAATATATCAGTAACACAAAAATAGTTCAGGTAGAGATTTGCTCATTTTCCCCAATAAGTTTCATTTCTGAGGTCCTAACTGGCTGCAAGACTGCTGTGCAGACAACAAGCACTTACATTGATCCTTAGAATCAAAGAAGTGAAGTAATAAATTTGCAGCAACAAAAAACTACTCAGTCAAACTCTGTAAGAGATTGCAGATTAAGGTGCAAAGTTTGGGAAACCTTCTTGGTACTTTCCATATTTAATTGGTTCCCTTCAGAGCACAAAAAGGTAACACAACATCTCTATCCCTGTTCTACCTGGTCATTGCCCTTTAATGTTCCTCCTGGTACACTGGAAGTAAGTGATGATTTTTCACAATGCTTTCCTATAATAACATCACTGTTTCTTTGTTTATAACCCCAAATATCTGTTATGGAAGTAATTCTAGAGCTGCAGGAAAACCTCACCTGTAAGATTATTTTCTAGTTCCCAAATATGTTTAGTAACTGCAAAAGTGTCAAGTTGTCCCCTAAGCTACTCAGAGCTCACTGTGTCATCTAGCCACAAAACAATCTTTTGGTGATTTATCAGTTTATTCCCTATATCAAAACTTATTTTCATTATCATATCAAGTTTCTGTTCCCTAATGATCCTACAGCCATCAAGGAAACTGAATCTAAGCTAAATGAGTAATTGAATTTGACATGGCTGTCCTAACCCATTACACTGACATCAGTATTTTAGGCAAGAGACACTTGTTAGGATGGTGTGGGACCTGAGCAGACTTCTCTCCTCAGCAAAGATAAGCTAAATTTTGCCCATATAGATGATTTGAACCCGTGTAGGGTTTTCTCATGTTCCTTTTTTGGTCCCTGTATTGTAACTATTATCCTTGCACAGATTAATAAGGAATTCATAATTCAGTGACATGTGACAGCAAAAATGACTATCAATCAGTATTCTTTTTATAATGGAGGAAATCAGCTTAGTGTTAGAGATATTAGCTGGTACTGAAGGATGTTATTCTTAAGGCAAGTCTGGTAATTTTGGAGCACCACCAGTTTGAAAAGCATATTTAACGTCTTACTTTAATGGAGATAAATGGGTCAGAGAGAGCTCACCATCTCCTGTGGACCTTTCCCAATTTGCCCTTCCTTTTCCTCCTGCAGGGTTGGTACTGGATTTACTGTTTAAAGTGACACAAAGTGACATGTGAGGTGGACAGAGAGTAGTGACTGGGTCTCAGCCAAAGTTTGGTGGACAGGGAGTCTGCAGGGCATTTAGTCCCTGCACAGACTATCTGGCTGATTAAGCATTTATTGTTTGAAATCTTAGACAGCTTTTTCATGGAGAAAATTTATTCAGTAAACCCTAACATCCCCCTTGCAGAACTTGTCAAGTTTTCCTCTTATTCTTAGCAGAAAGTTCATTGCCATACATTCCACATATAATTCTTCCCATATGCCAGTATACACTCTATCTCACTTCAAATTCCACACTTTCTTTCAATTATTTCTTTATCACTCCTAATTTCTACTCTAATTTTTTAGAGCACAAGCCTATCTAGGCACATGGATATTCACTTACCTTAAATCTAAAGAAATAAAAGTTCTAAAGACACGTATGGGTTTTATTCCTATGGTTCTTTCATCTTTGAAATAGCTTCTAAAAAACCATAGAGCAATGATTAAAGAAATTACTATGGAAAAGGATTGCTAATTCAAGGGAAATCAAAATAATTTCAAAAGAAAGACATACCCCAAGTGATTTATTGTATTTTGAGCACAGAGCTCATTATGGCCCTGTTGTACAACTCTGTTCTACAGTGACTTGTGAGTGCTGTGGGATAGAAAATTAGGAATTCTGTTTCTGTGTCTGGCAGACTGGTCCTATACAAGCACATAACCCCTTTGAAACATGAAAGCAAAACTGTGTATTATATCCACCTGGAAAGAAACATGGGCTTAGTAGGATCTGTGCTGTTTATATAAGCATTTAAAAGAAAAAGGCAACACTCAGATTTTATTCCTTTTCTCATATGTGCTGTTCTCCCTCATCAAACACCTCAAAAAATTGAAACTCTCTGTCTTCTAATATAAATGTCTCCTACTGGGAAGCTACTTTTTCTAAATGTGTTCAAAACAGATCATTAGCAAGTTTGACAAAGGAAAACCTACGTTAAGCTTCAAGATTTTATTCCCCAAGAAAACATGCTTTATTCTCTTATTCTCAACCAACATAAAAAGAGAGCATTTTTTCCTCTATCATTCCACTCTCCTCCTTCCCAAAAATAAAAGAAAAAGAGCAAGAACAGGGAAGATCACAGAATAATCTTCTTCATATCCTCAACTCAGACCAGAGACATCCTCCATTGACTTCTAGGATGTGACAGTGTTTTCCTGGAGTTAAGTCCCAGACTACACTACACCATCCCTGAACTGGGCCATGACAACTGCAGGGGTTTGAACATTCCAAATTTGTTAGTGCAGAACACCAGCAAAATGACAAAAGATGAATACTGACAAACAAATATAAACCAGAGAACATGGAGAACATGCCCCAATAACATTTCTTAGTTGTTTGATAGAAATGACCAGGGGCACATATTGTAGAATAATAAACCTTTACATCTTTAGGCACATTTCCTGTTCTTCCCTATTTAGCACAAATTGTCTTATTCTCTTAGTAAATAAAAGATATATTTTTTGTAGAAGAAAACAACCTGCTTGCATATTTCATGCTGCTGGTTTGTGGGTTTTGTTTATTTGGTTTGTTTGGTTGTTTTGGGGTTTTGTTTGTGGTTTTTGTTTTTGTTGTTGTTGTGTATTTTTTCCCAGAAATTAGAAACTTAAATCAATCAATCATAAATCAATGAAGTGCATAAACATGTCCCATTTTCTTTCATCCTTGACTTTGGTGACATGAAGTTTAAAGGCTGAGGTTATTTTGGTGAAGTTAGAGTGAAAGTTATCCTGATCTCCTTTAAGCACACAAGAAATGAAGTTGCTGTCAGTTCTAGAGTTGTATACAGATATTTATTTGATTCACACATCTTAGGTAGTCTTTTCTTGTGATGGATGGATTCTAACTCTAAACTTTCTATTATTCTGAGATAGCCCTTGGTGTTGTACAGCAGGCTGCACTTATAGCACCTATTACCAGAAGATGCCTTAAACAAAATACATCTATCAAGAAAAAGGTGACAGATCTACACGAAGGGATTCCCAGGCTGAGAGTACCAGAAAGTCATCAACATTCTAACAATATTTGTTAGGTTTATTGAAATATTTTTCTCTCTTTAAATATCTTTTTTTTTTTTCATAAACAAGTAAACTTTGTATTTTCCCGGGTACTGCTGCATCTCTTTGTAACCATAAGTCTTCTGATCTCACAATCATCTACCAAGTGGCAAATAATTTATATGATAACTTTCCAGATATTCTTATTTTCTAACCCCTTCTTACAGGCATAGAATCATTGAATGGCCTGAGTTTGATGGGACCTTAAAGAGCATCTGGTTCCCACTCTCCTACCATGGACAGGGAAACTTCTACTGGAACAGGTTTATCAGAGCTCCATCCAACCTGGCTTTTCACACTTCCAGGGATGGGGCAGCCACAGCTTCTCCGGGCAGTCTGTGCCAGTGTCTTAACACCCTCATAGTAAAGAACATCTTCCTAATACCTGTCCCAAACCATCTCTTTTCCAGTTTGAAACCCAGCAACGAGACAGCAGTACAGAGACTGAAGGCTATGAATTAAGTTTTCTATTGTACCTTGGTTATTTGTGGTCTGCAAAGATATTTACTGGTGATACTTACCTCCTCAGCTAATCCTGTTTCTCTTGGGAATTTGTGTAGGAGTTGCATGATGTGGCAGTTATATAACCTGGTAGCTACTTTAACAAGTAAATAAGATGTTAAACCCAATGCAGAATAAGGAAAAGGTTTTCACTACCAAGTATCAGGATCATCAGAACTGATTCAGGGGAGGAATCAGCAATGGTTTGAAAGGCCCAAAGTAAATGAAGGCTCAAAAGCAAGCCATCCCTGATGGATTCCTTTATTTCACGAGTCACCTTCTCTCTGTTTCTGATCAATTTGATCTCTTGTTTATTTTTATAACTGTAACAGCATTCTTCATTTTGCATCTATTTTTTTCTGTCAGATGTCAACCTCCAAATTAGTCTCTTCCCTCAGTCATCTCTATCTCAGAAGTTCACCTCCCTGATATGCAGCAGAGGAGGGGAAACAGCACATTGCGTGACAACCTGGCACCCAGCACTGCTCTCTTCAAAAGAAGCTTTTCAAGCTTGCTGTCTTTACAAGTGACTGCTCAAACAAGACGTAAAAAATGCATAGTGAAGTGTGATATGAATATTAAAGGGACATAACCTTTACCTGGTTAATACCATTATTTATTGAACTGGTGACTCTTGCAGACAAATTGACGTCAGGTTCACAGGTTGCTTGGACCAATGTGAATGATCCTCAGAGGCCGCCAGAATCAAATGAGGCTCAAGTTGTGCTGAGAAAATTAATGTCTAAGCATTCAGAGGCACTGTTTGTGTCTGGGAAGACATAATGAAGAACTTTAGATAAGGCTTATCAATACAGTGCCTACCAAGAGAATTTTTCCTTTGTTTACATAGGTTGTCCTCACAGAGAGAGAAAATGGGACACATTAGACAAGTCAGAAAAAGAGCCAATAACTGGGATTTTGGTTAAGAAAACCAATGTGAAAATCCAAGCTACACCTAGGCAAGAAGGAAATATAAGTTTCTGGCTTTTCAGATCCCAGTTCTCAAAGTTACAGTCAAGTCTCTCCCATGTTTTGCCCATCTGTCTAATGGGCTGTAAGCCTAGACAGTGCTGGAATGGAGTCAGTGTCATTATCCCTGTGCTGTAATTGGCATGGCAGGATGGAGCAGCATGTACAGCCTTCTCCTGGTGGGAGAGAAAGAGGGAAGAGAAGCTGAAGCAAGAGAGCCAGATGTCACAGAGCCCCTAAGAAGTGTGCTGGGATCCAGAGGATGAGTGAACAAGCTGTCTGCTTTTGCCACACAGAAGCTGTTTCTTCCCATCCTCCACTCTCTTTGGTTTTTTTCCATGCACATGACTTTGTTCTTGTTGTTGGTTTTGTAATTCTCACCAAAGGTGGTGTATTTTAGTAACTATGAGTAGGAAACATCCCGCTTTTGATGACCCTTCCCCTTTTCATGTGCTAGACAGTGATGTCAGCAGGAGATTGTGAAGGAACAAGAAGGTTTAAGTGGCAATACAGGAGCATGAAAGAAAGAACAGGACTTAATAAAAAATGAATGACTACTTTATTTGGACAGTTTTTCAATCTCTTTGGTTTATCTCTCCAAGAAAGCCAGATCCCACTATAGCTGTGATAAGAAACAATTCATACTTGGTCTTTAGACCAAAGGAGGTGGTCTGAGAAAAAGGACTATTTTAATTTTGTGGCATATAGTACAATATGGCCCTGATCTATACTAGAAATTTGAAGTTTGAATGCCCGTGGTTGAATCAAACCATTGCATAAGTCGGATAACTCTTGGGGCTGCCGTATGCCTCGATCTGTGAGAACCACTAAGGTAGATCCACAATTCTCTCAGACCTACTGTGCTGGTTTTCATCCTCCTCCCACTCCCTGATGTTGGTTATGCATGCCAGATTTTGTCTAGCAGCCTAGAGAGGTAGGGCATCACTGCAGCAGTACTGAACTGATGATAGAAACCCCCAATAAAAACTTCAAACAAAACGAAAAAAGAAATTGCACTGTCATTTCTTCATTAGTTTTACATGAAACAGTGCTTTTGGTTCCATTCTGTTTCAGATTTCAGTTCTAGTCTGTAATACTCAGTTTGTTTCAGATCTCAGCAGAAGTATAACATCCATAAACACTTAAATAATTCCAGAGTCCTTAGTTCAGAATGTTACCATAAGCATTTCTCCAGAGTCAAAGGTGAAAGAGAATTAAATAGGTTCCAGATGGAGTGGACTTGAGCTAAAGAGGAAAAGTCAGAAGCTTAACCATATGATAGACCTAGAGGCAACTCCAAAGCTGCCAGGAGTTGCTTTTGGAGTCTGCCAAGGAGACAGATGCTCATGCCAACAGTGCATAGATTGGCATCATTTATATCACATCAGGTCTCGTGCTGTCATGGTGCCACACTGCAAAGTACTAAGTCAGACAGCTAATATTTAGAAAAGAGCAATCACACTGCATATATTTAGATCATATATACAGTAACAGTTTTCATATTATATTTACCCCTTTGGATCTTGACTTTTAAGACATGAAAGCATGTCTGATCTTGCTGTATTCATTTAATTCTTAGTGAAAATTTCACATGGGCATCAAAGCATAAAGTAAAACTAAACCTTTAATTTCTACACCAATGCAAAACCAATATCAAATAAGTGGTATTAATGTGAAAATTAGATCTTCCACTTATAAATTAATTCATCACAAGGTCCAGGAGTGTTTTAGGGTTTTTTCCTCCTTATTTTCACTTTACAAAGCTGAACATAAAGTGAAAAACTGAAAGGATATAAACACAAAACACATATCTAAAACCTGTTTTTCTTTTAGTGGATTCCCACATTGTTCCAAACTTCATGCTCTGCCACTTGGAACATCTTTCTGTCTGAAAATAAATTATGCTCTGTGTGGAGCATCAAGTCTAACCTTAGGCATCTAGCAGCACACAACTGTACAGATGTATTACAGCAAATATTCCTATTACACGCTGTGTCGTGGCGTTAGAACAAGTGCAAACTCTTGCATGGGATTTTGGACACAAACTGGTTCAAACACACCTTGTTTAGAGATCACTGTGCTGAGACTTCAGGTTGGATCACACCGTCTGTTCAAAGTTCAGAGATGGAACTCTCTGAATGTACCCAATAATCATCTAAATCCAACAAAAGTTCTGAGCCTAGTAGGGTTCAAATGGGTAGAAATCACTGTCCCAGTAAATGAATGACATCAAAAAAGAGCACTGCAGCTCTGAAATGCTTCCATACCAGGAGGATTAACTTTGTTCTCTACGGAGATCCCACCATAAAGTGTGTTAAAATCTACCTCTCCCTGATTGAGAGTCTGAATAAACATTGACAATTATTTAACAGCTGTTTAGGCAGCATGTTTACATATCCTGGGGTCTGTACCATCCAAATATTGTGATTTCATTAAGGAGCTTTGCCCTAAAGAAGCTCAGGGATTGAGACTTCTGAGGACCCTGGAGCAACATGATAATTCTCCTACTGTGCAACCTGGGCTTCAGAAGGGGTTGATCTGGAAGCACCTTGCAGATGGTTTACTACTGCACAAGTTCTCAGCAGCCTGGTAAAATATCATGGGCCTAGGGGAAGAAAAGCAAAATCAAATGCATCACCCCTGTGTCAGATACTGTAGAAACAGCAGCAACACAATTTTGTTTATCTGGGGGTTTCCTGATGCATTTCTTTGGCTTTCTTTTCCTGGCCACCAAACACTCTCCCCTTCACATGCCACAGAAAAATACAAGTTTGCTCCCAAGTTTTCCACCTCTTCCCAAAGAACTGAATCTAACCTGCTAACTTTCTAAAAAGCTATGGCTAAGCATCTCCATCCCACTTATTTCATGGCCAGACATTCTGCTCTCAAATCCCTGTACCTGAGAGCCCTTTGATACCATTCAAAATATGCATTTCAGTTCCTCAGACATGTCAGCAGACGCTCTCAGAGTAAACTGTGACTGGAGAGCTGCCTGACTGTGGCATCTGGAGCCCAGATAAGACCTTTGCTGGATATATTGGCATTTGGAAGAGGCAAAGGAATGGTTTCAAGAACAAGTCTCAAGAACTGATGAGGTCAAATAATCTTGAGTAAGGTATGTTTGGGATTAATATTTCCGCGATTAATAGTTTTCCCCTTCTGCAAACACAGATCACACTTAAGAACCAATATACTACTCATTTTATGTTAAAATATATATTTACCCAGTCTAAGCATCCAGGTGTTTTTTTCCCTCAAGATATTCTCTATAGAATGTGCAGCATTGGGAATGCAAAAGTACTTAAATCAAATATATCTTTTAAAAACACATGTAAATGTATAAAATCGTTTTAATTTATGTATACATAACAGATATTTGAAAAGAATGTTACATTATATTTGCTTAATCTAATCAATCTATACTCAGTTCCTTTAATGTGGCAGTAATTATAAGTCAGTGATTTATTCTCTTCAGAATTCAAATTTTCTTTCTTTACTAGTGGTACAGTCCTTAAAACCCACAATATTATCTCCAGTACTAAATATGAAGCTGATAGTTCTTTTTGCTAAAATTGACATCTGTTTTCCTCATGAAAGCAAACTAAAAAGCTTATTTGTGTTTCAGGAATTATGTCTTCCTGCTCTCAATCACATCAGTGAAAAGACACATTTGGCTGTTTCGTGGAAAGCATCTTCCTTATGTCTCACATCTAAGTCTAAATTATACAGCATTTAAAAAGCACAAGTAATACCAAAAAAAACCCCACTCAAACACATGGAAAGCAGAAAGAATGCAATAGGGGGAGAGATGGGAGAATAGATATGGGTCAGATCACAGTGTCATGGATTTCACATTTTTCAGCCCCTACATAAAATCTCAACTTTCCTTTGGTCAATAAGTGAAACACAGTATTTTCAGTCTTAACCCCACACACATTTCAGTCTGACCCATTTTTGACAGTTGCAATGGAAAGAAGGAGTTTAGGAGAGGGATTTGCCCAGTTTCACTAATGAACCCTCTACCAGGTCAGACTTAGCCAAGGTCAGCAGTCCATGCACAAAGCTTTCCCTTTGCAATAACTTCCCTGTACATTGCTCTGGCTAAAAAACCCAAACATTTACAGTGCTATGATATGGCCTCTCCTCCACTGGGACATGCTCCCAGTCAGCAACACAGGAGGACCCTGGGCAAGGCTGGTTTGATTCCAAGAACTGGGACCTCCTTGCTATTATTCTCATCTTTCTGAGAAGGCATTCAGCACTCTGGGAGAGTTCTTCCTTAATTAATGCCCACGGATAAGACCTTGGGGTTCACTAAAAATCCAAGAGACAAAGAAGTCCCAAAAACTGAACGAAACATTATAACCATTCCTATCTTCTACTTCTCATTATCACATAGATAAACAAAAGCAAGAAACTCTGCCTGAGTCAGAGCAAAGGTTCACTGAGTTCCTTGTCCTTTCCCCACAAAGAGCCACAAAGGAGCGTCCTGTGCTGAGTGTAAGGCCAGTCCAAGCACACACAGTCCTTCCCCTTCATGCACTCTCAGACTCCAGCCATCTTCAGCTCAGAAACCTGCCCAGCTCCACATCATCTCTTAATAACTCTCCCAAGACTTCCTTGGCACAAACTTGTCTGGTCTCTTCTGAGCCACGACAAACACAGTCAGAAAACAGGAATTACAGATTTTGGAGCTTCTGAGAGCACAGGGATGTAAAGCACATAAGTTTGACTAAATCATTACTGAACTCTACTCACTGCCTGAGCAACCAGAGCTGTTACACAGCTCCTGCTGCTTGGGTAAGTACTAAGTCTGATGCCACATTTCTTCACATACTCGTGATTCTTTACATTACACCTAAATAAGTGTGTCCCCTGGCAGACCAAGAGTCCTCTCTTCTGGTATGTATAAATCAGAACAACCAGATTTCCCAGATCTGCTTTTGTACAACTATAATGAAGGACCTCTAAATTACAATTTTCTCCAGTCTTAGATTGCTGCTGACCAAGAGGAGTTTTAAACAGTGTAACAGTGCACATGTAATATAAATAAGCGAACATACTTATGAGATCAGAGCCTTTAGAGGAGATAATATTTTAAAATACATATTTGAGTAGATAGTTACTACAACAAAGAACTCATAGCTTGCTATTACTGATATGGAAGGTAATTCGAATTGACAGGTAGTCCTTCTTTTTTACTGAGGAAAGTAAGTTCTACACAAGTGACTATAAAGTTGCAGTTGCCAAACTATTTGTACAACAAGATAATTTTTTAGGAATTCCTAGGAGGCAAAAAAAAGAAAGAAAGTCAGACTGTCTAATCAAAATATGAAACTCCCAGTAGGAGAAGAAAGCTTCAACCTTCCAGATATAAAACATATTACATAGCATTCACACTTGAGCAATTGATAGGATGGTTTAGAGAGACAGCCATGCAGACAGCAGAATAGATAACCTTAAGGGAAAAAAAGTATATGAAATTTCTATCCCTCCAGGTATCATTCATTTGCTGAAACTGGAGAAGAAAAGATCCAGAGTTTCAGACCACTAAGAGAACAAAAAAAAAAAAAAATGCAGAAAGGTTTTTAGTCTGTATTTTCTGATGAAATTTCAAAGGGGAAAAAAAAAAAATCTCATTTTTAGTAATAGAAAATACCAAGTTATTTTATTTTAATCCAGGTGTTACTGCAGTCTGTTAGGAATCACAAGTGATCTTCTCATTTGAGAAGTACAACATGGTTTTTCAAGAGATATTGGCAATTCTTTAGGGCCCAATCCAAAGACAAAAGCTTTTCTGTTGCCTCCCTGGGTTTTGTATTAGGCCTTTAGTAAACTGAAATGAAACAAAATCCCAGAGCACTCACACACGTTGCCATTTATCAAACAGCCAACTAAGAGTGCAGCAGCATTAGGAGTCACAGGCTTTCTATCATTTCCAGAGAAATAAGTTTCAAGTGGAATGCAGGATGGAATTCAGACACTCATTGTACAATAAAGGAAAGAAATATGCCATAGCACAGGGCATGCTAGGAGCAATAGGAATATTAACTATTTTCACAGGGAAAATACATAGCCCTTATCCTACATAAAACCCTGGAATGAACCAAAATACCTTCTGATGTCAGATGCTGGCAGCTCTACGACTGAACTATGATTCTTTTAATCTCAAGGTCAGCTAATACATTTTAAAGAATTTTTAGACAAAATTCCCATTTGCCAAAAAGATTAAATCTCCTTTTTCTACTTGGTGAAGATATTTTTCCTCCATGTGAGTGCACAGAGTATTTCTACTTTACTCCTATAGGCTTCTTGTCACCCACCTTGGATGGAAGAAATGGAAGAATTTAAGAACAGATGCAAACCACAACCAGGTCCCAGTGGGAAATCCTGAAGAAACTTGAAGAAAGAAATATGTAGAGACATGCAAATTTTCTCCATTTGAAGAAGAATTTAGGAATTAGGAATGAAGAACACATGCTATTCAGTCAGGATTCCTATACTTGCATTAGGAGTTAAAACTTTGAAAAGCACCACATTTCAGCTTTTAATTAGAGTTGGTTCCACTGCTCACCTGTACTTGAAACTCATTAGATAAAATATTTATACAGCCCAAAGACAGAAAATAAAAGGAAGATTATTAAAATTCCAGCCTGCTAACTGGTACATAAAAACTTATACACATTCCCACATCAGTCAGTCTGTGCATGAGTCAAATCACTGAAGTTGTACTTACTTATTAGGAAATATGTAACAGAGTAGTAAATACTTGCCCTAAGACAAAATTTTCCCTTTCCTTATTTTATTTTTTAACCCTTTTAAAATTCTATTTGCTTAAAAGCATCAGACTGTTTCGATTTTCACAACAGCAAAACCCCTTTTCATCTAGAAGAGTTAAAAAAGTTGATGGAAACTTTTAAATAGTTTTGGTCTGCTCAAATCTTCATTTTTAATCTAATAAAATATTCAATAAAAGAAATTCAAAAATTCCAGTTACTACCCACCCTTGAGAAATCACTGGAAATAAATATCACTGTATTCCTGTTGTACAGTATTTGTAAGATTAATTAGGACTAAAATTTGGGATGAATTCCTACCTTATATTTTTTTTCTGCACACGTACTATGATTTCTATATTATGATTAAAGCCTTTTGCCATTCTCTAAAGCTAAAGTCAGGGAGAAGCTACTCACTAACTCCGAGTTTATGAATCCAAAATAATGAAATCATGTCTTTTCTTGTTTTAAAGCCTACTTGATCACTAAGGATTGAAAAGAAAAATCAGGGGGCCTTTGCTATAAGGCTTTCAAAAGAAGACATAGGAACTGATAGATCAGATGTCTGATAAATGGCAGATTGCCAGGGAAGCATCCATATGGCTCTCCAGATAATGCCTGAATATGATGAAAGGTTTCTTTGATTGAAAACCTGCTGCTTCAGACACTTCCCTCAGACCCTGGAACTAGCATTAATAACACTGAAATCAGAACACAACACGTGTTCTGTGGAAAACACACTCTCATTTGGCCAGGAGATGGTCAAATATTATCATAACATTCATCAGAGTTCTCCAGGCTCTTCAAAGGTCAAGAAATTCACCTTGCTGTAATAAACTCTCCCTGGAAGAGCCACAGCATGGAATCAAGAAAGGTTAAACTCTGCTAAAATCTGATGGAAATATGTTCAGATTTAAGCACCAGTTCTATAGGAAGGTGCTTGTTTCCTGCAGTTGTTTGCAAAATGGGCAAATATCCATCTAGTTTAAAATTCCCTTGATTCCTAAATGACACATCAAATGGATCATTTGCTTTTGTAAGTGAAAACAGGCACAGTCTGCCCCTACTCTGACACTTTAGTGCCACGAGAGCACAAGAGAAGGTGGGGAGGCTGCAAACAGCCAGGATCCCTGGCAATCAGGCTGTGTGCAGGAGCTCAGGGGGACAGGAGGAGGATGTTTGGTGAAGCTGAGAGGATCTTGGCAATACTGGTTATGCTGGTGGTAAGATCTGTTACTGTCTGGATATTTTTGAAGAGATCTAATGTTCTACCTGTCAGTTGCTTAAGTACTTTTTTCGTAACACTGGGCATTGCTAAGATTGTCTTACAGCTGCTTGGGAGGGTAAACAGCTGATTTCCCATATCTTAGGAACTCCTCATTTCCAGAATGAACATGATCTACTAGATAATACTTTCATGCTCACGATTTTAAACTGAATACACCGTCCTGTATTTCACAGACCTCTATCCATACACATAGAGAGGTTCCAGAAGTAGGGAAAGTAGTAAAGACTACTTGCATTTCAGGCATTTTTTGAGGTTATATGAATAAGAATTCAATGCCCTAATTCAAACAGAGTTTAAATGTGATTAAGTGGCAAGCTAATGAATGCAGTAGTGTCCAGGTTACATATTATGATTCAGCCATTTTAGAGTTCGTATTTGAAAAATTAAGTCTCCTACCTCTAACTGACTGAGTTTATAGTTTTGATTTGGTTTATACTTTAGATTAACATGAGGTGTATCAAGTATAATTCATCTTTTTTTAAAAATCCAATCATTTTTGTTCGAAACAAATCCAATTTGTTTATTAATCTCTCAAATATGTCAAATGGATTTTTAATTGAGAAGTAATTGCATTTTGCCTTATACAGTCTTAGTTGATTTCATAAGCTTATCATCAATCCTGTGGTGATTTCTCACCTGATAAAGAAATAACGTATCTAATTAATCACGTTGTGTAATAATAAATCTCCTATTTAAAGGTACAATAATTAGATTTGGAAAATGCTGGGAAAACAAGAAAATTATTCCCCAAGGTAGAGGGATTGTGGGTTCTACTTGAAAGAAAGATATGCAGTTTGCAAAGTTGATTAATTAGTTTTAAGAGGATCTCAAAAAGCTTGGGACTTTGAAGTATGCAATCAGTTTGGGAAAAAAAAATATATCTGTGCTACAAAGATACCTTGTACCAACTTTCAAAATATTATCTGTGGCAAAACACAGCATTTGCTTTGCTATATGAAAAACCTGTTTTCACTTTTGGAAACACAGTATGATAAATTTTGGCAAGCTGAGTGATTTCCTGTCTATGATTTACTTGGCAAGGCAGAAATAATAAATAAGAAGCTTGCCTTGAATTTACATACCCCAGCCATGCATTTTCACCTGCAGCAGCTGAGAGTAAAGAAGATGCTGGTTCCAGTGAGAAGTCTTTTTGGACCAGAGTCTGAAATGAATCCCACTTAAAATATATGGTCACTCCCCATCGTGTGCATATTTTTATCATTCTTATTAGACAGCCAAAAAATTTAAAAATCTCTATACAGCTCATTTTGAGACCTGTGGCAGAGATGAATAGATAGTTGAAGTGAATGATTTGAAGCTGACAACCTCAGCAAACTGTGGTTCAGAGCAACTGTGAGCAACACAGCTGTGGCATCAGGCTGAAAATATCACCCCATCTGAGCACATGTACAAACCTCAAACAAATGGTGTCCTGGGGGGGGGAAAGCCAGGAAAAGAACACTAAATTCTGACAGGGCATCTGAAAAGTCTCTTTGGTACAGAAGATCAAGAATACTCCTCTAACAAAGCAAAAATAGAGCCAAACACTGAGTAGTTGCTGATTTCACAAAGCTGTTTTGAACTTCTACTTCCCCATTCTAAGGACACAATTTGAATAAGCACAACTTTGCTGCCTGAATAAGTCAAATAAAATACTAATTGTAGATGAGGAGGAGTTGCATGGTTTCAAATGAGCATCTGGAAGAGCAATGGAACATTCTGGATCAATAGTTTTCTATCAGTTCCCTGTTGGAAAAGGTCTCCAAAAAAAGGACTTTGTGTTTTGCCCAGCAGCTGGCCTCTGGTTTGAGCTATTCAGAAGTAACAAAATAAAAAGAAAATGAGATAGCAGCTTATTTTTATTTGTTTCATGACTTCTCAAATATATACCCTTTTCTCTAACATGTCATATAATTAATTGAAAAATAACAAAAGCAGTAGCCTGAATTCCTCAGACTCTTAGTAATTTTATTATTCTCTCCTGTCATTTAGAAATATTCCTTTTCTCCCTTCCAAAACACTCCAAAATTGCTTTACTTCCTTGACTCTTTAAAAGCAGGGCCTATCAGCCCGTCTTGACAAGATTATCTTCCTTCACAATGCAGGATCTTCCTCACGGGATACAGCAAGGTTATACCATATATATGCTGTACCTCTATAATTTCCTGACATACAACACTCTGCCTTGTCTGTTCTCATGATTAATGCCTGCCTAGTAGGGATCCCACAGGACCTCCTGATATAGCCCCATCAAAGGTCCACTATTCAAAACAAATAATTTTCATCATTTTCCAAGTGGCAGTCAAGAGAAACTGGACCTAATAGAGAATTCTGCAAAATTTGTACAAGTTCTCAAGTCAGCACAGCCCTGGATTCCCACACTGCCTTTGGGTACTTCATTTCTACACTACTCAAGTTCTAGAACTAATAATTTCATCTAAGAACCCATCATGCTTTTTGTACAACCCATTTTAGACTGTTTAAGCCTAAACATATTTTTCTTTCAAGCTCTTCCATTTCAAGGGCAGGGTCCTTAGAAAGATCATGGAATCGTTCACAGTTTTAAAGTTGCATTAATTCAACATATTATCAGATCCACATGAAAAGTAAAATTCTTCTGTGAAGTCAGACTTTTGTAGCTCAGCACTGAATGGAGGCCAAGCCTGCCAGTCACAAAACTCTTTATTGCCTTTCTTCCATGGCCGAAAATTATCCTCCTAAGCCAGAAGATGTGTTGCCAATAACACCACCAGGCAACACCACCACCCACTGATTTGAGAGGCTCTATGACTATATTATATTACAAAGCCTCGTGGACTTTCTTCTTTGTCCTCTAAAGTTTACTATTTCTTTAAACTGAAAGTTGTCATTATAGAACATCTTCTGCCTGTCCCCCCAAGTAATTTCTTAGTCTAAAAGAAACTACTGAAAATCTTTGAAATTCAAATCTGACAGTTAGTTTTAATACTTTGGAGGCAAATCTGAAGTGTCACAGGTATAAAATTTTCTGCTGTCTGCAAATCCTGCCTGATTATTTCAGCTGGTTGGGAAAGCAGGAAAAATAATTGTTAAAGAAATTCTTTGGAAGAATAAATTTGGTTTTATGTGTTATAACTTATCTGGATTTAAAGGCCTAATATATCAATTTTCTAAACAAAACTGGTCTTAAACAAAACTTGTCTTCTCTGCAGCACCTTTTTAAGAGAACATCATCTTTTCACTACTTGTCACGGAGTTTATCTGTGAAATATTTATTCCATTTCTTTCTGATTATTTCACAATCCCTAAAAAGTATTCATGCAACATTATTTCAGTTAATGTAATCTGCAAATTCCTGCTATATTTCATTCTACCAAGTAAACATTCCTTGACTTTCTCTCTCATGTTATACACTCCAGCAGCTGTGCCCTTGATGAATCTGGAGAGAAATTACTTTAGATATGACAGCATTCATCATATTTGCTAATTTTAAACTTTCTCTTCTCAATTCAAACATGTCTTCATTCAGCTATTCCTGATACCCATTTATTGGCAAATACAGTAGTCCCTGGCAGCTGGCAATATGAATTATACCTATTTATCCTAGAAATGAGCCAGCACTGTGAAATTTAAGACTGGCTGAAAACCAGACAGAGACGACAGAGGTGACTGTGAGAGAAGTGCAATAAGTGCTTGAATTTCTGGCCAATTAATCAATTCATGTTACTGTTACTCAGTAGACTTGTAATAAATGTATTTTTCTAAGCTTAGAAAAAAATCAGTTTATACGTTCTCCCTATACATGGCTAATCCTAATGTTCCAACTTTTTAACAGCTAGGTCTGCACTTTATAGTCTTCCCAATAACCTTCCACTCTCTTATGATCATAAGCAGTGGAGTCACCCATGAGCTGAGACTGTTGAACATCAGTTTTTAGGTTCCTGGCTGCAAACAGGATGGGATTGTCTCCATTGTGGATTGCCAGCCTGTTAAAAGTTCTCCTGTGTGCTGACATTTATTTTAATAGTAGATACAGAAGATTCCTTGTTTCCTAAATGTTTAATGTGGACTGACTGCTCAAAATCTTGTAAAATCATTTGCTTTTACATATTTCAATGTTTAAAAAAAATCCCTATTTTAATATTTGAGGAAGGACATAATGAAAGTTCCTGCGTTTGGCCACAGATGCACCTGAAAAAAGTTCATGGAAGTATCGGAGATTCCAAATTCATTTCTTTGCTAACATGATAGACAGTTATGAGGGAAAAGGGTGCTTATGTGGTTGGAGAGTTTTCCCCATATTCAGTGAAAGGATGGAGAGAAAAGTTCTGGAGATATAAGTTATTATTCTCCAAACCAGCAGCAATTAAACTCAGAACAACTGGACAAGGTTTCGTGACTCCATTTTGCTTCAGAAAAGCCTATTTTATGGGATGGAATTGATCAAAAAGTTTGTTTTTCTTTTTAAATAGAAGAACAAAATGTTTCCAAAAAGTAGCAACACTTATGCTTCTCCACATCTTACTCTACTGTTCTTACTCTTTATGAGTATGTACATACTAAAAATTATACTTTTCATCATGGAAATGAACTATATCTATGAGGAAAAAAAATAAATTACTGACTAGTGCCCTAGAAATACTGAAGTTTTATAGTCAATAATCTACTGCTAAGTTAAGGTATGATAATAACACTTTCATGCACATGTTTTTAAACTGAATATGCTGTCTTTTACTTCACAGACCTCTATCCATATATATATATGTGGAAATATAAAAGGGGTTTGTATATTTTCCTTTTATTCTATCCTACAAGAAGCAGTGAAAATAAAATACATCATATACTAGAACCTGCAATCACACTGGAGCTGCCACACACACACACACACACACACACACACACACATATATATATATAAAGGGTCAAAGAAAATGTTACTGCTGTAAAACTGTACAGTTAATACATTCCATCAAAAAAAACCCAAACCAAACCAAATAAAAAAAACCAAACAAAAAACCCCAAAGAAACCAACCAACCAAACAGAAAAAAAACAAGCTCAATTTATGAATTTTGGCTACTTCTTGACGAATGCTAAATCTGAATATAATAAACAGGCATCACAACTGTCACAATTTTGTTCAAATAAATCCAACTCAGGGCAAAGTCTCCTGGCATATATTTATGCTATGCAATGCAGGCAGATGCAAGCACACTCTGAGCCTGAAAAGAAAGAACTATAACTGCAGTGGCATGATGTGATGCCTACATTAATAAACCCCGCTGAGAGGCAGCTTTATTTGTGCAGACTTGCTGCTGTGCTAACACAGTTGCACAGTTTTCTTTTAGCTCAGAGCTCGCACAGAACAATCCCAGATGTGGGGTATAAACATACCAGTGGTTTAAATTCACACAGAAAAAAACCCTCCACATTTTTACAACCATGATATACTCAAACCTGGAATCAGCTCAGAGAAGTTACTTGTATAATTCCATTTTAATGTAGTACTGAGAATAATATTTTAACATTTTAGACAGCAGAAATATTCATTAATCTCACATATATTTTATAACAAGTGCTGATCACTTTTCCAGAACCTGCAGTAGATGCATTTTGCTGTTCCTAGGAAGTTGCCTCATTGCCATCAGAAATTATTATACATATTCACCGAGAAGCACAGACTCATTTATATAACTTTATTTTAACCAGAAAACAACCCCACTCAGGAAATCCCAAACTGCACTAGATGACACTTCCTTCACTACATAGATCAGCGTCAAAATTTCACCCACTGCATTTTTCACATACTAGAAGAGGGATAAACCAGCTTATTCTTTCCTCCAAACTGCCCAATAAGATGGTTTGGGGTTTGTTTCCTTTTTTTTTTTTCTTTTAAACTTTGTTTCATGCAGCCAGGAATCTCTTAACACTCTCTTGAAAACAGAGGTTTATGCAGACATTACAGATTTCACGTCAGCCCTGTAAAGCAAACATTAAACCATACAATGTCCAAAACCCATACAAGGGAGCTTCTTTTTATCTTACTCCTACCTATCTCTGTAATATTTCTGCATTAACATTCTCACTAGATAAAGAAATGCTAATCTAACCCTAATATGGAATTTAACATAGACAACACACTGTGGATTGATTCGCACAATCATTCATCGTACGCTAATTAAAACCATGTTTTTCTCTTTAATTATTGCTCTCTAATGACATTAGAGGCAGACAATGTGTTTCTGAAGGAGCTGACAGGCTCTTGCTCTGTGGCAGCACTGAAAGCTGTCACACACCCAGTGGGTTCGATTTGCTTTCAAAAATATGCTGGAAGAAGCACTTCTGCAATGCCTTGGGAAAAAAATAAAATAAAAGTAGGGAACATCTGCTGATATTGATTCTGAGAATCTGAAACTTTATGAAACCATAGATGGGATGCATTTGACGAGCGTTTTTCTGGAACATTTTCAGACTTAAGCAAACAACATCTGTTAATATTGATTTTTGGGTTACATTGAAACTTTCAGAAGAATTACAATGAGGGGGTGATTGAAAAGTGTTGCTATATATGTTAGAAGATCAAACACAAAACAAAGGTTTAGAGGGTCTATTTCTTTTTAGCTTCATTAATAATCTACGATCCCTCCCCTCTAGAAGAAATAAAAAGAAAAAAAGTGAGGGAAAGCATTTACTTTATCCAAAAAAGTAAAAGGTCAGAGAATTAAATTAACATATATGAAAGTTGGTGAGAATGTCTGATGCAAAATTTTTCAGTTCTACAGTTCATATAAACATTTCCAAAGCTACATTAGAATAAAAAAATAAATAAAAATAAGAAGAGAAATCACTATGACAAGTCTGAAGAAGCCTGTTTTGCAAAAAAAAAAAAAAAAAAGAAGGAAATTTTCATTTCCCCAGTACTCTATAGCTTTTGAATCATTACCAAAACAAAGTAGTACATTCGCAAATTGTAAAACAAAGGTTTCAAATTCCCTTTGTCGGTGAACACTTCAGATGTGGTTTACTGATGCCAAAGCTGGTTTTATGTTTGAACTTTACCATTTTTCTTTTCAAGTGGCATTTCCCATAATAGTGAACTTTTAGTGACCTAATCAATTCACTCACGAGTCTTTGATTTAGTAAGTGATTTAGTACAATTAAACTGCACGCTGAAATATCAATATAATTTTTTTCGTATTTTGTTTTTATAGTGCTTAGTTAACTCCAGTTCTTCTGCACCAACTGGGCATTCAAGTATGTTGCATTTAATGCAATATTAGTAGCATAAAAAAACACTATGGAACAGAAAATATTATGGGAAATACTTCAATCTTGTACAATTAATAAAAGCAGTTATACACTAGAACACGAGTGTTAAGAAACAGTTTTCTGATGCATCTGGACTTGAAAGTTATTAAGCAAAATTAAATCTCCTTCCAGTGGCAAAGGTAAGAGTCACATGGAAGAATGTACCCTTCTGCCAACCTCCTACATCTCTTCCAGTCACAGATGAGCCCTGAATAGGAGCAGATAAAGGTATTAATGAATCAACATCAGCCAGAGGTCACACAACTTACACACACTGTCAGAGGCACCCGAACACAACCACCTGTCTAAAAGTCATTTACTCACAGCAAAGATTTCGGAGGACAAAGTATTCTATTTTATAGAGGTACTTTTTCAAATTTATGCTGCTTCTCTGTCCTACAGAAATTTTATTTGCTCTTGAGGGATTTCTTGAAGTCAAATCCCAACCATATGGAGGGAGCAGTCAGTTCTATTTATCTTTCACACCATATGAAGTACCACCAGCTAGTCCAGTATCTTGCTGGTGAATCTAAGCAAGACATGGGTAATGTTAGTAGTTAGAAAGAAGCACTTGACAGCACCGTGTGCTTCCTTCAGTGGGGAACATCTGTTTGCAAACCACCAAACTACCATGAAAAAAAAAATCGGGATTTCTCATAGCTGATGTTTTCCATGTAGCCTGGACTACTGTGGGTATGTATCCATCCACATAGGAACAGACACTGTGTGTGCGTTCAGATATGTCTATCTTGTTACAAACAGACTTTCCCAAGTCCTGACTATTTTATTATATATAAATCCTTCATGGTTTAGAGCCTAATTATTCCTAGATTTCTCCAGTCCAAAACAACATTTGGGGTTCTATGCAGCTGCTTTAAAAGAAGTTGCAGCTGGTAACATACGTCTTATGTGTTCTGGACTGTTCTGCTCCCAAGGGAGTAGGAATCTCTCCCAGGAGATCCAGGCCTTCCTTAAGAGCTACCCAGCAACTAAAAACTACACTCCCACCTCATTTTTGGGCTGACAGAGCTCATCATTTTGAGGACCTGATGTAAAACAAAATTCATGAACTCTTAGCATGTCATCAGAGAGGCTTATGTCAGGGTTTCCAGACAGTGATAAAAGGAAAGAAAATTGAAATATATATTTTAAGGAAAAATATTCATTTTGTAACCAAAAGACTATTCAAGGGGGAAATTTGTGAAGAAAACTCAGATTAAAGATCCTGCACTGATTGCTGGAAGATGCTGAGATAATACAGGCATGGAAAATCTAAGAGATATGAAAAAGAAATGGTAGTTCTTAAATATTTGTGGAAATGCTTTCATGGTTCACAGTCCTTGGCAGCTCTGCCCACAGTCCAGAGTGTTTCTGAGGATCTGAGTCAGAGTCAACCCACCATTCTTCTGTTCTTCAAACACATCAATCCCTAACCACATTCTTATTTTCTAAGCCTGTCTTTACAGTGTAACCATTGCACAAGTGAAATGTTTTTATGCTGAGTGAGCTGTAATGAAAACTGTAGAAAAGCAAAAATAAAAGCACATTCATCCATGACAGCATTTCCCCCCCCCCCCCCATTCTATACAGTGAGAACACAATGAGGGTAGGAATATTGCAAAGACACAATACCCAGTCAGAAAATTCCTACCCACTGGCCAAAGCACAACTCACTGAAATGTCTTCTAAATATTATATAATATATATATTTATATCGATATGTTCACATATATCTATATGAATATAAACCTACATATTTGTACAGCTCTATACACACTCATTTTCAGACAAGAAAACATTTCATGTTGAGAAACAGAAATAAAATGAGAGAATCAAGAAAACACTCCATGAAATGACACTTTGTGCCTTCCCTCTCATCCTTTTTTCCAAGGAGACTGACCTATTGGTCTAGACACCATAAAAATTGAAGGATATGGCCATGGAAAACAAAAGCAGTCCCTGTTTGATCTTCTGCTTCAAACACATGGGATTCATACATTTTAAAATGGAGAATTTAATACTAATCTCTGTCTTAGAACTAGGACTGCCTTTTTAAACTAAAGTTCATGTGATTCAAAGCTGACCTTCAGAATTTAGCATTCTGCATTTACACTGTGGATCTTATCTAAAGGAAAGGACATCTTTTCTTGTAGCAAACTTAATCAAACTGAAGCCAAGAAGACTGCCTGTTTACTTAAACTATTTCAAGATTTTTGATTGCATTTTTTTAGTCTTTTATGGAAATGAATAGAACAATGTAGTCTAAAAAAAAATAGCACATCAAACTGTTTTGTGCACTTCATATTAAAGGGCTTTCTATTTGGCTCAAGAACAGTTGGAAGTCTTATTTTATAAGGCTTCTTAGAGAGTAATTAAAACACTTCTTGTCACTACTTTTATCTTTCCTAACTACTCAGAGTGATTAAATAAAGACACTGAGTAGCTACTATAAACCTTCTTAACACCAGCACAGGGAATGTTCAGCCATACAGCTTTTTCTAAAAGCCCTGCACAAATTCTTTTTTTGTCTCAAACATGCAAAAAACTGTCCAGAGGAATGGAGTTTTTTCCTTAAAAGAGCATTATAAAAGTACATAACCATTCCTTCTGAGCCATCCACACATACCCGCATTTGAAAAGTCTCAGCAATGTTTGATTAAAACTAATTTCATCAGCCATCTATTTCCTGATGTAGTACCCATGCACCCAGGGTAATGGGGTAAGAAGTAAAGAGTGATCTTGTTTAGGGATGGAAATTAGTTTTAATTCCTACTCTCTAATAAGGACTAATTATGTAATTCCTATTTCTATTTAAAAAAAAAAAAATTTAGAAAACTTACAGAGCTCTGAAGCTTAGGGCCTTGATGAAGTGTGAATCATCATTTGAATCACCTTTCTAGAAGGGTTTGGTAATTGCTAAGCTTGAACCATTTAATGATACGGTTATCAAAATTAGTTAGGGCATAAATAAAAGGGAAAAGTACCAGTAGTAGAAAAGGTCAAGAAACTCCTTCAGACTGCTGCAAAATGAAAAAGTCCTACTCTATTTTATTATAAGCTTGTTTCAGTTGAATTTATGAGATTATACAGTACAATCAGATAAAAGCATTATCTAAGTTATTATTGGTCTCGTCTTTTAATCAAAGATTTTTGCATAGTCACCTGAAACTTCAGGTTTTTAGTCAGAGAATTTTTAAATTATTGAGTTTGTCCTACCTGGCACGAAGACACTA
The DNA here is from genome assembly GCF_003945595.2 of Pipra filicauda. Taxonomy (NCBI): domain Eukaryota; kingdom Metazoa; phylum Chordata; class Aves; order Passeriformes; family Pipridae; genus Pipra; species Pipra filicauda. Next base: position 287,509 of record NW_024104285.1, read on the forward strand.
GTTGGTAACTCAGTCCTTCCCCAGACAGAATCCTGGTCCTTTGCATGGCTCTACCCAAAAGTTAAGCAGGAGAAAGGCACCTGGCATTTAGATCCACGCTGAGGGCATTGTGTTCACTGTCACAGAGATTAATACAACCTGAAAAAGGCATTGTGGTACTGGCAGTTAAGATTTATATTGTGTGTTTAATGAAGATATACACTGTGTTTAAATATTCCTGGACATTGCTTGCCCATCAGTACAACTTGACAATTATTTGAAATTGATGCAATAAAATTGAACCACATGCCTGTCTGCCCACCCCAAATATTTATTTTCCATGACTCTTGGCATCTGCATATTATGTATATGTACCCCTGCACTGTTTTTAATTCCATAGAATCTTCCCTAATATTCTTTTTAAGGAATATTGTAAAAATCCTCACTGATTAAGCTCAAAGGCTCCCTTCATAGAACTCTCAAGCTGCACTTTTACCTTCCAGTTTGAATTCCCGTTTGTTCTTCTGGTCAGGATTTCTTTATTATGCCATACTACCAAAATTAGCTAAATCTGGCAGATTCTCAGTCAATAAAACTGTATGTGTATGTCAGAGGGCAGATATGAAAAAGAAACCAAGATCAGAATGGACTAGAGAAATCTACTGTGATTTGTGGTATGAAGTCTTTCTGTTATATTACTTTATATTATATTAGTACTAAGTATTTTCCTTTATATTACTTTAATTCATACTATTGCCATAAGTCCAGAATTGTTGGGGAGAGTCTGTTGGCTAAATCATTTATTATCTACCAATCCCAGCAATAAAGAGGGGTAATTAATTCTCTGTTGAATGCTTTCAGTAGGAGGGGAACATATGGAGCTGGTATCTCCTATTTCAAATATTGATCCACTCACTAAGCCTAACTATAAGTAAATAGTTATGCAGAAACTATACATTATCTGTACATCAGCTGTAATTCCTCCAGAAAATGTAGTACAAATTCCCTTGTAAACAGGGAAGAACAGAATCAGACATAAAAAAAACCAGACTCTTGTGTCACTGATGCAAATCAATGAGACTTTAGAGAAAACAAACCTGAGGAATTATCAAAACTGCTCTTTATATTTTCCTGCAGGGTATTTCATGTCAGCCACCACTTCTTATGAAAATTCACTTTTAAAATTATGATATTTGAGTATTCACTTATAATTTATCATCTTGTTCATGGAGATGCATGATTAATGAAAGGAAACTGAAAGGTAATTGGAAAGTGTTAATAAAATTTTATATATTAGATCTGTTATTTTTAGTTTTCCAAAGGATCATCAGAAAGCCCCTTATCACTTAAATGACCACAAGATGAATATTATGGGCTTCAACCTCTATAAGAGATTTTAAAAAGAGCAGGGCCTTGCATATGTAGAAGTCTTATCAAATGTCTTTTCTTCTGCTGTCTTTTGCCATTTATAATTTGATCTCAATCTTTCCCTCAATGCAAGACTAAACTCCAAAAAGCCTGTTTATGAGAACTGCAATGCCTGACACATTTAACACAAGAAACCAAAAGGATTTGAAAGTAGTTCTGTTTATCTAAACTGGGAGCAAATTAGCTTATTATTTAGTGTGCATTTTTACCAGTTCATTTTACTCAGACAAATAAATCCTGTCCCTTATTCCTGGGGAATTATGCACACCAAAGCAGACCATGCAGAAGTGGAAGGGGTGCATGAAAACAGAAGAGATCCTAAGCTCTGTGTTCTCTCCTGTATCAAACCTGGCTCAGCACTATGAACTGCTTTATTTCCAACCAGAGCACCATGAATGGCTGTAACATACCTTTCAAGATGCTACAAAAATAACAGTTTTTAATTTCTCAACAGTCACTCCCTTTAGAAATACGTGAACTTCTATAAATGACAAATAATGGCTAAGGATGAGCAACCAGAGATGAACAGCCAGCTGGCTTTTGATATTCAAAGCGGGCTCAAAAGCCAGTTCTGTAACAAAGGGAAAGGGATACGTAACAGAGATATGACACATGGGTTCAACTGCTAAAACACACATCAAAGCACAGCCTGGCTACAAAAAGGAACTGTTTAATTAGCAGCTTCAAGGAGACTGACCATTTGTATACTGAACCATCAGTTGAGTTATCTGTGGTCAGATCAAAGGCAGTGGGATCTGAATGGTCAGGGATTATGTACTATGTATCACTATGTATAATTATGCATTAATGCACAAGTCTGAGTCAGAAACTCCATATTTGCTCACAGGAAAATGTTTCCTTAATCAGAGGAGTTCAGAGATCTTTTGCTCTAATTGCCACACCAATGACTTTGGCGGACAGACACAATTCTGATGTAAGAGCAAATATGTTCTAATTAAGGCTGCAGGGCTAGAGGAGGTAGTAGCAATATATAGTTAGTGCCTTTTCCCACCCTTTCTTTATATATATGTTCTATAATTATACAGATGCTGGGCAAGAATAGCTCAACAAGCATTGATAAATCCTTCCGTTTATTCCAGCTCAATTATTTCCATTTTAATTTTAGTACCACCACGTGTGAAGCCTCAAAAGCTGAAAAACTTGCTTCTGAAACCTTATTTGTCCCACGATTCTTCTAAAATCTGAGGTCGATATTTAGAATTAGCTCCATATTTACAGGGTTTGAAATGCACATTCGCAACTGGTGCAATCAAGATGCAATTTCACACAAGCTCCTGCAAACTAATAATGAGGTTCTCAGTGATGTGAAGATTCAACTGTCAGCTCAAAGCTTTCATTTCCAAGCTATTCCATTCATTAGGAGAAAGAACATTTGGAACAATGTTGGTAAGCTGAATGATAAAGTATCCTGAGGGATCTGAGCAAAAGCAGTTAACAAAGAAACCATCTAAAGAAGAACTTGTGTCATTTGCAACGAGGGCACGGCGATGCAGATCTCTAATATATTTTTACTTCCTCAATTAACATCACACAGCCCTACACAGATTATTATCATTAGATTTCAAAGCACTTTACAATGTCTACTGTCATCAGCCATCAAAACCACAAACCTAATTGTTCATTAGTAGTGGCTGTTATGTTTGTGCAGTGCTTTGGCAGGGAAATTTCTTCCACATTGTACTTGTGGCTACATCTATCTCTACTATTTAATGATGCTATTTCCAGGCAATAAAATCTGTTAAAACAATCCAGGGAATGTTTCTGGCATAGGTCAATTTGTATTCTCCCAAATAATTCCCAAGTTGGGAGGTGGGGTTTTCCAGTGGAGATTCCCCAGTGGCCATTCACAATGCAGGGACTCTATTTTGGGAGGAGGGGACTTGGTCACAGAATCAGTTAGACTGGAAAAGACTCCTGAAATCATTAAGTCCAACCTGTTCACATGGTTGTCTGTGAGAATTTGCCTCAGCAAACATTTCTTAGTTTAAAAAAAAAATATTAAAAGACATTATTTAGAAATCAAAAACAAACTGAAGAAAATAATTTCAGTTGACACAATTTTTCTTCCAATTTCTGGATGCAGATACAAAAAAATAGAGTTCTTGATAAGAAAACATATGTAAGACAATGTCTAGCTTCTCAAAATATACCTTTACCTCAAAAAAAAAAAAAGTGGGGAAAAAAACAGCAAACCAGAATCACATGAGAAAAACAGAAGGACCTTGTGAAATAAATTAACAACTTTAATTTTAAAACAGAGGGGGATCATTTTGCTTTTGGAGTTTCAGTCTGCCTGGCCACAGTATCAGCAAGAGGCCAATCTCTAAATTCCTATTTCACAGGGCATTGCTATTTGGTATTAATTCAACAGGATCAAGAGCAAAGTGTTTCTTGAGGACAATAAGGGAAGTGAGGAGGATTTAAAATGTTTTTTAATGTGTGCATGATGCCAAAACCAGACTCCATGCACAGCAAAGACTTTTCTCCTTCTTACTACACAGTTTTTAAAACCATCTGAAGTGACAGAATTAAACTTCCTTTCCAAATAGTATTAAAGACAGAAGTTTTAAAGGAAATGATCTTTAACAATAATTTAAACTACTAGAACTACACAATCAGAAATCCTGAATAAGATGAAAGCCATGAAGAGCACCTGTGGATTTATTTTCCTTTTTTGGTTTCAAGCAGCATTTTTACTTTGCAGCATTGATCCCCAAAATAACTCCTGCTAACATGTGGTTGTGAATTGAATCAACTCAGATCATCTGCTTTGATTTAAATATTGATTCTTTGTAATGTATGAGAACAGCTGCCTTTTTGAATTCCTTTCCATTCTCCTTATTACTAAAAACATCATCATTTTATCTCTGGAATTTTTGAAGCTTAAATAGCATTTCAACTATACCATCTAATGAACTCAGTCAGAAAAGACTTATTCAGTGACATTTGAGAAAAATACAATCCAGATTTCCAAACACTGACTTAACAAAACATGACATCAGGAAGTTGCTTGATATTATGTTAGGGAAAATTGTCTATATCTGTAAATCCAAAACCAGAATGTATCATTAAATTGATAAATTAATGGAATAGGTGATAAAAAGTTCTTCACCTAACTAGAATAAGGAGTTAAATCAAAACCCAGAAAGCACAATTATTTCACATTACACTCCAGCAAAGGAATGATGCCTTCAATAGATTAAGAGACACAAGTTGCCTCCCTAGTATTAAGACTCTTTTCAGAAAACAGTAAATAATTATGTAGATAACATTGAAACACATATTTTTCAGCTTCTCAAGTCTAACACAGGCAAAACACAGTGCTTGAGAAGTGGGAAGAGAAGCCTCTTCCCTTAAACCTTCTCCACAACAGCTATGACTTATTTCTTAATTCTGATTTTTTTTATGCACACCAAGGGCTGTTTTATATCATTTGTAAACTGTCATTTAAGCTAAGTTGGTTTCCAAGGTTTACAGACCTCACACTCTCTCAAAAATCTACCTTCACATGAAAACTAGAGCTCTGCAAGTTCCTTCTCCTCTCTTTACAAACAGAAAACTAGATGACTATGAAACAGGTCTGGTGAGAGAAATCCCACACGATTTGCATGACGACATATTAAAAAATAATTCAAAAGAGACAACAATTTATTATCTCTGAATAAACAAGGAATAGGTCAAAGACATGTCTCTGTCTTAACTTGGTATACCTTGAACTTGAATTCTAAATATCCCATATTGTGTATGATTTTCATAAAAATCAGCATAATGATAGAAAGACAAGGGTCCTTGACACTGTTGTCTTTCTTGGAGTCCCACCTTAAGCTAAATCCAAATCTGAGATTTGTTTCTAAAAGTGAAGAGAAGGTCTAAGTGACTTGTCCTTTTATGTCCTCTCTCCAGCTCCACTGCAGGCTTTACCTACAGAACTTTGACTACCTCAGTAAAATATCCAAAGGCAGGATATGACTGGAAAATGCTGTTGGTATATCAATATACAGCTCAGCTGAGATGCTGTTCTCTGATGCATAGTCCTTCTTCTAACATACATCACTCTGGAAGAAATTGAAGTTACTTTGAAAATTCTGGTTATTTCGGAATAAAAATATCCAAATAGGCAATTTCCAGTGCAGTTACTATAGAAACTGTGAGAGTGGGGAAGTTAATTCTAGCTCTCTAACAGGAGTCAAGAATAACCACTTTCCATTACATATGCATAACCATAAAACTATGTTAGCTCATATAAAATAATAATTAGGAAAATTATTTTTTGATGAAGTGGATTTTTATTTTTAAAAGAATCTTGAGCAAGCGAAAAGAACCAAACTGCAAAAATACTCTGCACAGCAAGCTAGTTATCTCCTCAAAAACTTTGAAAAATAGGGGGGTTTTGAAAATCTCAGCCTGAAAGCACATTTTGAGCAGTATCTCTGCTTTCTTCCTCTCTTCTGTGCCTACAGACTCCAGCAAACATGTAAGTGTAGATGATCTATAAATTTCTACATCTCAGTGCACACACGAGCACAACTTCCAAAAGATCTGAGTAAGCAAGAAATGCATCATCGAACTCTCAGCTGGCAAATATTTTGTCAGGTGAGAGCTCAGGGCATTGGAGTCTCCCATGCAGATTTAAAATGCTTCTGCTGGCTACAGGCTCAGTAGCTGTTCCACAGGCTTTTATAGGATGTGGGATGTTCAGAGCAAACCTTCTCTGTTTTATTTCCCTTTCATTTTTACTTTGCTGCCCCAGTGCTTTTTCTCTGAAACAAGGAAAAGGCATCCACGTGAACTGTCTGCAAATCCTTGCAGCTTAATTGCTTTCATCTGGGGACTTGTTATTGTTAAATTTAATAGACATTGGGGTGTTCTCTACTGAGACCTTTAATGCGTTCAGGGCTTTAGAGATCTCTGAAGAAAAATTGAACTTATGGAGAGAAAGTCAATGGTCCACTGACTAAGGAAAATCATGCACCTGCTAAAGAACATCTTTCTTTCAATATTACACCATGGTCTTTGGGTCCTAAAGGACCAGGCATGACAGGACTAATTTAAACCTTTTAGTCTTGCTGTGATTATAAGATGATGTCCAGCATGACTATACCTATTATTTCTTGCAAAGTAACATAAAGGAATATTTTCTTGTTCAGAGTTATGTATTCCTAACAGACACAGAGTTCCTTATTAAAAGGGTGGGGTTTTAGAACAAAGAAATAATTCATAGAGGCAGGCTGAGATTCTAGTTTACTATATGCTATCAATGCTTTTTCTATTTATATAAAGGTATGTCAGGATTCATTTCATCCTTTATAATCTGGAGTTCAACGCATGTTTTGGTTTTCTGGTATCTTAATCTGCCCCAAATCAACCTATAAATATTGAAAAATTAAGGAGAAACTCTTGTTCAGAGATCACCAGCCTGATTTCTAACCTAATGTTTTTCATCTAAGCACAGAATTTTGAATGTTTATCCACAGCAAAGGTTTTGGGTTTTATACAATACTTTTACTCTGTAATAAACTATTCTGCCTGGCAAGAATTACTGAATGGGTCATGTTGTGCTCTGCAGTAAAAAAGACCAGGTATTACATTTTTGTCGTTTTAGCCAAATACTTTCTTTACATAGCTGAATAAAATAGAATTTAAAAGGTTAAAACAAAGAGCAACCACTAGTACAAGGAGAAAACTTGGCTATGGAATGAAGAGATGGTTTTCAGATGAGAGAAAGAAGCAGATGGAAAGCTGATGAGGCAAGGAAATGGCAACCTGGGACCTTATCAAGCCATCCAGGTGGCAAAGCAAAGTGTTAGAGCTTAATTCAGCAAGATGCTGAGGAATTCCTGAGATTGTGTTCCCTGATAGTCCCTACAGATGAAATATTACAGCATGCAATTAATTTGTACACTGCTTTTTATCCATAGCTTGCTAGGAGAAATAGAACTTTTCAAGAAGCTGAATTTCTTTAGAGTACATTGGTGAGAGCTTTTGAAAACTCCATGGAGAGGAGGATTGGGTTTAACACATTCAGAAAGTTAACATGAGCTGTTAACAACCCTGATGTGTAAATATCATACTAGCTCCATTCCAGAAGTGAAAATAATTTATAAGATCATAGCTTTGATAAAGCTCCTGGAGCATCTTAGATGATGGAGAGAAAATAAAGATGCTGAGGACCCTTTTAGCTGGAAAGTAAAGGCATTAGTGCGAAATATTTCGGATTCTAAGGCATTTCATCTTTAGAGAAAACAAGATTTGATCAAAATGGTGCTGTCAAAAAATCTTTCTCTGAACTTCCACATCCAATAGTTGTCAACACTCAACAGTTTTCCTTGACCTACCCCAACTTCTCTCATTCGTTTTTGCCCTCCCACACCTTTATAACTGGACAGACCACAGGAACAGTTGTTTGGACTTGTTTTAACTCTTATCCTCACAGCTACTGGTAAGGTCACACAGGTTTAGAGACTCCTAAGCGTGCCATAAAAGTGGCTATGCCAAAAGCATCAATCTCTGTGCATGCAGGAGGATCTTATTCGTACAACAAGGGAGAAGTGAGTGACAGGTCTCATTTGCAAGGCTATAAAGAAAAGGGAATGATTAGGGAAAACCATGCATAAGGGAAAGCTTCTGAATGTTAAAGCAACAGAAAATATTTTAGATATGATTAAAAGAAAAAAAGTATTATAGAAACAAACAAAAAAAATTGGGAAAATTACTTGTCACGTGTTTATTATCAGATTCTTAACTTGCCACCTATGGAAAAACCATGCAAAAAACCCAAAAGGACACTGATTTTTAAACATTTTGTCAAAACTTCCAATTCTGCTGAAGTCAATGAGTGCTGAAGGCACTGAGGTACTTTATAAAACTGAGAGGGTTAAAGGCAGAGTGGAGCAAGTCTGGAGCCTGTTCTCTCAGGTCTCATGACAGCCTTCCTACTGATGCATCATGTAATTATTTCTGTTTAGATTTATCTCTAAATAATAGAAAAGTGAAACTTTTTTTTTCCCTTTCTTCTTAACACATGCCAAAATAGGAAAGTTTCCCTGGGAAATACATCTCTTGGGGAATATGTATTCATTTAGTAGTTTAACTGCAGTACCAGCACAGTAGAAACAGCTGCATTTCAGTTCTCCCTCAAGAATTGTGTTGTCTTTTGTCCTAGGAGGCTAAGAAAATACTGAGAAAAAACAAGTAAGAAGCATAACAGAAAGGGTCTAGCAAAATTACATGCAGATGGAAAAGATTCCTAACAACAGCTATGACCACTGTGAAATACATATTTCAAATTTGACTCAGTTCTTAAATAGAATAAACATCAATTTGCCAGTTGTCATGTGGTTTGGAACCATTTATGCCATTTATTCTGAAGCAGCATCGCATTTATTTTCCTGACCTGCTGTGAGAAAGGGTTTGAGATGTTACTGCCACAGTTGAAATATGTTGCTGTACTCAGTGAAGATATTCAGCACTGTGCTGCACATAATAAGCTTCAGCACTCATCTGACAATTAGTCATGTTGACACATTTTTATAAATTAGACCCAGCCATCATTTTCAGATGAGACATTTTCCCTGCAGAAGGGATCTTTCAGCTTTGCAGGACGCACTCAAAGTCAGACATTTACTACAATAGAAAGCAATCTCTGGTTTAGAAAAAAGAGAAAGGTGCCTTTTGAACATGCCAAAAGGAAAATGAAATGTGAACTAAATTTATGGTGGCAACAAAAATCCATTTGCTCTGAGTGAAGAGACGTTTCACGTAGCCTAACACTTCTCCTGGGCTAATTGTTCAAGTTCTATATATCAGAGTATAACCAGAGGTAAAACAGAGCAAAACCAAATTCCACTAATGAGTATGGCCCAGATTCTCTGAGGGCACAAACCAGCTCAGTTACACCAAATGCCAGAGCTACAGCAGCTATTTCAGACGTGCAGCTGGTGCTGCTGAGCCCGAGAAAGAACTAGAAGGTGACAGAATAATACTTCTCCTTCTGTAAGTCTGTTTTGACTGATGGATTCCTGATGAATTTCCATTAAATATGAAATACTGCACTAGGTACATATTTTTAACTGCCTGGTAGTTAATTTTACAGTTGTGAGCTGAAGACCTGGAGCTCTCCAGTGAAGTATGTAACTACAGCTAAGTAATCTGTCTGCTTAATTATTCCTCTCTTAAACACTGATAAATTCAAGTTTAAGAAAGCACTGCAGGCATCTTTTTAAGCAAATACTTTCCATATTTATGTATTTATAGACCCAATCTGACAGAAACGACAAATTACTACAGAACACCGTACTATATTAGTTATAGCACTATATTTTCTCCGTGGAGAGAATACGATTACTACTACCTGAAAACATTTAAAAATGACACATTCCCACATCTGGAGACTTTGGGTTTGTGAAGGTCAATGCACAGATGTTTTACTCATATGGGCTGTAACAGAAAACAGTTCCACCTGTCAGTGATGCAGAGGTGTTGTGTTCATATTCCAGAGTGGATGCCAGCAGGTCCCTGTTGCCAAAGGCTGTCTGTCTTCAAGTCTCACCCACCACAGAAATGTTCTAAAAAGGCTCTAGCTGTACTCTAGCAAGTGGTGATGATGAGAGATTCACTGTTACTGCTTTATTCTGTCCTGACCTTGTGCTTTCCTGGGAGAGCTCCACAGAAGTCACTGCAGAAACCTTTTCATCAGCACCAAGACTTTTATGTACATTATGCAAGGAATAATGTGGCACTGTGTGTGAAACACCCTCCAACTTCAGGTTACAGATCATTTGCATTGCAATTTGTTTAATGACATTAAAGACAGCTGTGCATTCAGGTTTGACTGGAGTGTCACCTGGTTTCAAATTTTGTTGTAAAACTTGCAAATACTTGTTATTAACTTCCAATCTTTTGTTCTAACCATTACATCCAATCCCAGAATAATGAATTCTGCTCCACAGGCAGCCCTGCTAGCCAGTTTTATAAGTCTATCAACACAGCCAAGTATATTTAAACAGCCTGGAGTGTGACAAACTATATAAAATGATCAAAGGACTTCAAAGTGTCATAGCACCTCACCAGGCAGATCTGTGCAAAGGTATCAGTTCTTACTTTGCAAATATTTGCAAGTAAAAAACAGATTTCCATGAATTTGTCAAAAGGCAAAAAATGTCACTTCTCCCAGCAAATACAATTCTTCATTATGACAGCAGTAAAAAATATAGAGTAGTATATGTGCTCTGAGCTCTGCATATCTTGTAAAAATGAATGAGATCATTATAGCAAAATCATAGGAAAATAATTATGGAAATAACAGGATTTTGGTAATGTTTGTATATTTTTTTTTATTTTATCGCACACTTTGTGAACCCAAAGTTATGTGTTTGATTTTAAGTAAACGGCTAAAATTTCATGATGGCAATATTGAATATTGAAAGTCAGGAGGAGTTCAAGCCTCCCAGCAAAAACAGTAAAAGGCACAAATTTTTCCTTCAAGAGGTTACAGGGTGGGTATTCACAGGGTCACTTTTCATTTTCAGGCTACAGACCTACAATGAAATATTTCTAACAAAGACTAACCGACACAAACCTCTCTGATATACTTGGATATCTACTTCAAAAATAACATGGGAAAGGGAATATTTTGCCACATCCAGAAACCTAAAGCTTATGGCTTATATGATTTCTGCATATGCTTTTTTATCCCCAGAAAAAAGATTTGGGTTCCCAGATCTAGTTATAAAAAACTCTATTTTAAGTGATATCCATTAATATAGATTTAGTCCATAAATGTGTACATATATATACACACATATATATGCACTGTATATACATTCCTTGTCTCTTTTTTTCCTCTTTTCAGAAAGGCAAACCTGTCTGCTTTGGAGAAAACCAAAAATTTCAGCACCCTTATCTTATTTAAATACACAGTCGTAAACAGTGAACCTACTAGGGATAAGTCTAACCTGAAATTATTTTGAGAGCTCTGTGCTTTGATGGTGAATCACAATATAATTGGCTTTTCTTTCAAAAGAAAACTAACATGTAATGGGAATATGGTGCCTGTATCAATCTGCACACAGATGTATGTACATTACAGAAACATATTTTAGCACAGAAATGTGAATACATGACCACAAGCACACAAAGCCTCATTTATACCTACTTATTTGGTTTTTCTAATGTAACTTACACAAAAAAATATATTTGGCATGACCATAGGGTATGATTAAACTGTTTTATTGGATTATTATTCAACATATTTATTATGGTGGTGCTGAATCAGCCACTGTGATCATATGGATAATTTATACCTGGAGTATTTGCAGTCTAAAGAGAAGGGACTGATGCTGTGAAGGGAAGCAGAGCAGGAGTCACAGCGGAGTGAACACTGGGTTTGTACAAGTGACTTGATTCACTTGAACTTGTGAGTTGAGCTAGAAGGACATTAGGCTGCTGGAAGGAAAAAAAAAAATCAACTATATAAGGGTGAAAAGATATAGGGGGACAGAAATTAAGATAAAGAGAGATATTAAGTGATGTTAAGCAGAAGGTAGGACTGTAGTGACCAGTCAGTATTTGAGCCCAGTTGAACTCTGGAAAGTTCTATTTATATTCCCACTCCTATAGTGGGCCAACACACAGACATGTTTTAGCTGTTTTCTTCAATATCCACGATCAGGTTTTCATGACAATTTTGTTATCAATAGTTCTTTGAAAACTACTGTCTTTGTATGTTTGTGTGCATATGTATATGTGTGTGTGTGTGTGTGATAGACTCCTGGATCCCTGAACTAAATATTTTCAGACTATTTTTACGTGCAGATACTCTGTTTCTCTGAGGGACCAGAAGTGGAATGACTGGGAGCTTATTCACCAAGGGAATCTCAACTGCATGAAAGAGCAGCGTTTTTTTCCTTACATTTTCCATTTAAAACAAAGTTGAACATGTATAATAAAGATGTAGAGTTTCTGACAGATTGGAAAGAACACAGAAACCAGTCCTTTGAGCCCCAGAGGTAAGCAGAACAAATTCATAGGAGATTTCAATTTGGATGTGCATTGTGAGTCATTTCTACACTGAGAAAGATTTAATGTCAACATCAGTTGATTCAGTACTGACATCAGCTCTGAATTTCACCTGTTATCCCCTGGGAAGAGTGACTCAGCCTCTAAGTTTACTCCAGACTGATTCTATGACATGAAAACAGTCATTGAGTAATTGTCAATATAATTTAAAAAAGAAATCATTAATCCACAGGGTAGATTTCAGGCTAATTCACTGAAGACAACCAAGCAGACATTAGCTAAAAATTCCTCTGGCTACACAACTCTGTCAGGAATTCTCACACTAATAAAGGAATCAGTTCTAAAGAATTTCTTTTCCCTCCCACCTTTCTAGCCTTTGCCTCCTTCTCTTTTGTCACGTTAAGCCTCACTGGTCATCATTCTTACCACTCCTTCCTTATATCAATCTGTCTTCAGCTTCTGATTTTCCACTTCATATCCTCCATTTTCAAACAAAAACACCTCCCCCAAATCACCTTGCACTCAAGAAGCTCTTCAGTTCCAGGGGAAGCAACGATGTATTATGAGTGTAAAAGTCCTATTTTTGCCTCTAAGCCCAGCAGTCCTGGGGTAATTGCCAGAGTTATAGTGGCTTTCAAGTCGAGTTTACAAAAATCAAGCTAGTTTCAAAGCAGCATTTACTGCTCCATAATTTCATCTAATCCCCACAGCTACTGACATAAACTAATTGCATGTACACATATGATCCCATTACGACTGGTGCAATCCAGATGGTGCCAATCTGGGATTGCAAACACAGTTCCAGTGCTGTCAAATGCATGCCAGGCTTACCTGCTGCATTTATAACTTCATTCCTACTTCTTTATCATAGACATTTTCTGTTCAGCTTGTTGGGCAACACAGTAAAGCCATGTTATCCCCATGGAAAACATTGTCCAAAAGGTGTCCTAACAGACCCCACAAACACACTGATGTCTGAAAATTTTTAGATTTTGCTTTAAAACATTTTAGCCTTACTATTTGCATCACTAACACCACCACTATTTATTATTAATTCAGTAACTTTTCAGAATTGCTGTGATTAGCAATAACCTACAGGCCATGAAACCTGAAATCTCAGGTACAAAAAGACAGTTCATACCTGAAAGAACATATGCTATGTTCTTATTTAAGTCTAAACAGAATAAGCAAACTAACCACCCACATAGCCTGGGTTTTTTTCCTATATCACCTCACAAACTAATTAACTAGTAACCTAAAACATACCTATGCATCAAAAAAATCAAACCAACCAACCAAACAAAAAAAACCCAACTGACCAAACAAAAAAACAACCAAAAAAAATCCCTTACATGCCACAATGAGTTTGATGATTTGATCTTTGTTTGGAGGCAAAGAGAAATTGGGAAGTGCCGAGCAATGTTTCTCTTTCAAAAAAAAAAAAAAAAAAAAGAGTCAGTTCTAAACTTACTTTTCCCTAGTTTAATAAAATGCTGGTAAACACTGCTGGAAGGATCTGTATTTGTACAGTCATACTGCAAAGCATGTACATTTAGATCCGAGGCACACAGCAGAGATTAGTTATTAATTTGGGGGAATTTTGTTCCTAGAGTGCCACAGAGCACATCATCTCACAAAATGTGCTAAGTCTTTGTGATATATTAAAAGCCATTTAGTTTGATTCTCTTCTCACCTTTTAATTCCATTGATTCTTGCACTGCTACCCTGATCCACATCAGCTCCACTTAGAGTGAAAACAAGTCTACTTTTTGGCAAATACTCAAGGCACTTTAGCATTCACTTTCTATCTGCATTCATGCAAGTAAAACTTACTTTCCAGAGCAGATTTGAAGTCAAATGAAAGGCCACTAGCCTGACTGATGTAATTCAATTTAGAATTCTACTGAATATTCAGCAGCTCTTTTTTTTTTTTTTTTTAAATGTTATTTCTTCAGCTCTGGAAAACAGTAAACACAAAATGAACAGCTGATATGAATAGCCTGAATTTGTGGATATCTAAAGAGTCTGATCATTCAGAGGTGTAAATCAGTTTGGTGGCTCTGCTGGAGCTGGTGGTCACACACCAAGGGATGAAGGCACTCAGTGTTTCTTACACGGATTCTGATTCTTTGCATGTTAATATATAAGTGCAGATGATTTTATGGTTGCTATTATTGCCCTTCATATTATTAAACAAACAGTTTAAAATTACTGTATTCAGTCTGAATTGCTTCTCACAGAATCACTAGCAGAAATCCTTTCTGAGCATGCAAGAGGCACTTCAGTATTTCATGAAGTGTTAAATTGGCAAAACAACAACGCAAGTTCATTACTGCGGATTCTTTCCAGATGGAACCATAAATGTTCTGTACTTCACTGTGTGCCCACGGTACAAAGCAACAGAGTTGAGTATTCTGACCACTTTTTAAGGAATAACGTTTCACACAGTGATCATTTATTTCTGCAAGAAATAAGCTAATCCAAAACAGAGCAGGGAAAGGAAGATTCTAGAACACTTCTGTTTATTTTCATCTAGTTTTCAGCTCCAAAGCTGGAGCTGCTCTCTACTTCTCCAACTCTAACTCAGAGAGGCTGAGTCAGAAGCCCTTCTCAAAATACCTGAGCCCAGATGCTGACAAACCATGGAAGGGACCTACAGCTCACAGCAACCTTGGAACCAGCTGTGCTCTGCCAAAGAGCCATTCCCAACTGCAATGACATTTCCAAATGGCAAAAACAAGGGAACAGAATTTGGGAAATTTTAACTAATACATGTGATAATACATGTGATAAATTTTAACTAATACAGTGATACAATTAAGTTTTAGAGTTGTGTTCAAGAGAACTACTAAATGCTCTTAGTTTTGTTTTTTTTTTTCCTTTACTATGGTAGGTTCTATTTTTGTAATCTGTCCATCTTTTTATTTACATATTTTTATGCTTGAAAAATGTGTGTATGTGCCTGTTCTAAAACATGAGTCTAGTCCAGTCTCAGCCCAATGTAAATCAAGATTAATTCCAACAGTGTAAACCAAACAGCAACAAAACATCCATATAAATAATTAAAACATAATCAGTTCTATCTGTCCACTGTTCTTTGCCTAAAGAAAAAACCACTCCAAGACTTTCAAATACATTCAAAAAAGAAATTGATATATTTTTGTCTTCACTTATTTTGAATAGGTTTGGCTCTAAAGAAGTATCATTTCATTAATGTGTACCATTTCATTCAGTGGATTTGTTTAAAGTTTCCACAGTTGTACTGGAAACTAAAATCAATCTTTTAAACCACTCCATCTAAGTTGTTCTTTAAACTAATAAATTAGATCTACTTCTCCCCTTGAATATGTCTGCATTGTGACAACATTTGTTTCTAGTTAGAAGTTACTATTTTTAATAAAGATTTCAAATGTCTAAAAGAGGTAGCTCCTTTTTCTTGGAATGTTAGGTGTAAAAATAAATATGGAAATAATGATAGAGCAAAGTAACAGCAACACATTCATCTCCCTCTGCTTTAGAAAATCTGTGATATCTTCAAGGGAGCCTCCAATATGAAATTATGCTTGCTGGTCCCCTGAGCTTTTTTGTACAATCAAATTCCCTTGTAAAATGTTAATACCACAGTCCTGGTTCACTTACATGACAGGAAGCATGTCTTCCTCCTGCATGCAGTGAATTATCCATATTTCACAAACACATCAAGTTCTCTTTGTTTAAATCTCTGGTTGTGTATTTCACAGCTCAAAATGGAAATTTCCTTAAATTCCAATCAAGAAACTCCTTGCTGTAAAATGATATTTGCCCAATTAAAAAATAAGCACTGCTTACAATGCGATGAGATCAGCTTCATGGGGAAGGTGGCTTTTATATATTTATTTTGACTGCAGTTTTTGCATTGGAATTAAAAATTAAGAGAAGGTCATATAATTCTTTATTGTGAGTAACTTTCTTAGACATTAAAATAAGCTGTGTAGTA
The DNA here is from genome assembly GCF_003945595.2 of Pipra filicauda. Classification (NCBI taxonomy): domain Eukaryota; kingdom Metazoa; phylum Chordata; class Aves; order Passeriformes; family Pipridae; genus Pipra; species Pipra filicauda. The sequence continues at coordinate 303,929 of NW_024104285.1, forward strand.
CTATCTTCTTGTGCTACTACAATGGAACTGCTCAACTTTTTCTCTCCCAATATTATTTAAACTCACATAATTTTGACTTGTCTGTAATAGTACTATAAAAATGGCTGTATTGTTAGACACTTTAATAAGTCTTTCCTCCTAAAGAAAGGATGAAAACTCTATTGCTCTTGAAAAAGTTGATGGACGTGGAGTAAAGTTCTTTTGTGACATCTTCAGGATAAATTCTGAAATCATAATGCATATTTCAACTCTCTGGCAATAAACAGGGCATGAAGAGCAGAAACAAACTCCACAGCAGTAATAAATTTCCACAAATAATCACAGGGTCACATCTCTACTATTTGTGCATCCCACCAAAACTCTTCTGAAACTCAGTACAAATAAATCTGTCATCACGTTAGTAGAAAAAGATGATTTATTTGAATGTATAATTTCCATAAGCCATGGTCCAGAGGTTAAACTCTCCAAAAGCAGAAGCACTCAGAGTCCTCAGACTCCTCTGAAAATACCACTTGTAGCTGAGACCTATCTAGATATCTTGAAAGCAAAGATAGTGATGTAAATGAATATTCTTTATACAAATATACTATCATGTTAGGAAGGAAATCAAATGTATTACTTGCTCTTCAGAAAAATCATACATTTAATATTATTTCTTCAGAATATGAATGCGTGAGGACAAAAAAAAAAAAAAAATAAAGATTACATAGTTTTGTTCAGTTTTAGTTGGATGGATGTTGGCACTTATCTCTGTGTTCATGAATTACCCACAGACAAAACAATACCAAGGCAGAATGGTCCAGCAGTTTGAGCATGTGGATTAAAACTATTGCCTCCAGTAGATCAACTAGTTTATTTATGGATTCTTGTGTCAGGTTTTACATCAACTTCACTGGAGAAGTTCCTTAACCCATTTGTCTACATTCCTCTAACAACAATAATGTCAGACTACCCCTTTCCTCTAGAGTCTGATAAAGAGGAGTGAGTTACCATTTTGAAAAGGGTCTAAGGAGAAAAGTATTCCACAGTCATTAAACCAGGCTTTCAGAGATAATCAATCTCTAGAAGGAATGATGCCAAAATCTCCTTCTCCCTGCCTCCAGCCTTGTGTTAAGGCAGGTTTCTAGCTTTTTTATACCACGTAAAATTACCTCTTTTTAGCAGAGCCTGTCAAACTGGGCAGATTACCAAACAAACAAACACCAGATCATCACCTGAAAAAAGAAAAAACTCCTCCATGATGCCACATTTTTGCAAGAGGTAGGAAAGAACAGTATATTCTTCAGACCTATACACCAAAGCAATACCTGCCAGAGGATAAGTTCATCCCTATGCCTTGGGAGCACATATTCCACTGATACTGTTTCAGGGATTTATATTCTCCTGCAACTTTAACCACTGTATTTTAGATTCCCTCACGAACATGGTCTCCTCTCTGACATCTTGCAGCATATAAATGCAGCATGTTGTTCCTTTTGAAGATCTTTGCCACTGAGATACACAAAACCAACTTCCCCCAGAGAAAAAACTCAGACAAACCTCAATTTGCAACTAAAACAAAGGGCCAAAACTAACAAACAAGGGGGGGAACCACGAGAATGATTTGATGACGTGGAACAGGTTCCAGGCTGGGCGCACCCGACTGAGATTTCGTCACCACAGGACAGGGCAATGACCCAACACTGCCCACCCTCACACACACCGGGAGGGCTCCCACTCAGGAGCTCCCAGGGGCTCAGTTCCTCCACCCAAAGGGCCACTCAGGGGACTCCAGAAGGGAAACAGTCACTCACCAAAGGTCCCAGGCGGCTTCCAAGGGTTTCCTCACACTCCCCAGCTGCAGCTCTGACCACAGACACTCTGATTGGAAGGAACCCACACCTGAGGGGTTTGGGTGGAGCCTCATTTAAATTGGGTCAGGGTTCATGGGCACACCTGGTGATGGCCCCGAAACTTCTCTGGGATGAGGACTCTCATAGTCTGGGGGCGCTGCCCGTTGGCCAAGGGGTCCAGCCCTTCTCCCTCCTGCTGGTGGAGTGGGGAGTTGTGGTGTCAGTGAGATGGGGAAGGTGTGTGTGTTCCTGCCACAATCTTCACCCTTTCCCTTGGCAGACCAAGGGCAAAAGGTCATCCTCTTGCACTATGTGTGCTGATATGTGAAGCAAGAGAACAAAACTAAGAAAAGCTTGGAGATCCACCACACATGATGATTTGCCAGGTTAGAGAAGAAGGTTCCAAAAGGCAGGAGTGCTTCCATTTGGGAACACTGGGAAAGCTCCTCTGCATGTGATGCTCAGTGGAGAGTTGAAGAGAAATGAAGCACCAGTATATTCCACGTTACTCTTCCAACTCACAGCAGAGGCTGTGAAGGGGAAAAGTGTGCCCTGGTTTCTCTAGTGTTCCTTCCTTTCCTCCCACTGATAGAACACTGGTAGGCCCAGGCATCAAGGCAGTGTCCAGCAAATTGGCAGCCCTGCATTCTCTCACACTTATCAAATAAGCAATAGACCTAAAAATGTGTTTTATACAGATGAAAGTTTTTATTATCTAATGTTATTGCATTGTCTTAGTGTTACCAACATGCAAAGTGATGATTTTCAACAGTTTCAGTAATTTACTTTCAATAACTTTTTAATAAACAGTCATATTTCTTACATTTTCTTAAGTCTTATAGAATGCTTTTTTTAAAGTAGGCCATCCAGCCTTTAAAATCAAGTACAACTATTTGCCAGGACATGGCCTAGTTGAAACCCATTCCCAGTCTCACATACACAGCAAGAATTGTCCTTACACAGCTGAACTCCCCGCAGATACCCTGAGCGAACTGAAACTCTTTTGTGAGTCATCTTGAAATGGTTGCTGAGATTCAGGTTATAGAATGACCTTATTTTGCATACCAGTAAATATGAATTTTCCTCAAGTTTCCTCATGGACATATCTCACCATTGTATAGTTCTTGAAATGTTTGAAATTCCTTTATGCTATTTCAGATTACTCTTTAAGTAAGTTGACAAGCCGGAATGCTGTCTGAGCCACTGTAAAGAGACTGACAACCAACACAATCTGAAGTCAGATAAAAGGAGATTTTTGATGGGCCTGAAACTTATGAGCAAGGCAAAGAATAAATCTGTTTCTTGTAAGTTACTTTCTTAAAGAAAAAATATCTGGAGTGTATTTCATCTAGGACCTGTCAAAATAATAGCTCAGTGATGTGAATTCAGAACATGAAAGTGTTCTATTAGCAATCAACAAGAGACAAGAGATACACCAATCTTTTCTAGTGTAGTTTTCTTATCAGACACATTTGTTTTACTTCATGAGATTGTTCTAAATGCATAAAATTTACATACAAATGGTTGCATTGTTAATTCCTACTATGGAACTATTCTGAAGACTTTTCATTTTCTGCTTAGGAAAGGAATTTACCAGCCAAGAAATGTAAGTGAAGGATGTTCTCTGATCACACTGGTACAGTTCCACCAAATATGGCTTGAATATCTTAGTTTCTATCACATAATAATGAGAAATTATAGAAATTGCAGGTGTTACATATTGTAACTACAAACTAGGCAGAGTAAACAACAGATACTGCTAATATGAGTAAACTATTACAGAAGTAACCTAATTAATTTTTTTTTCATTACATGTTCATATATCTGATTATGGACTTCATTTTCAAACACACAGCTTTTTTCCTCTTTTCTCCTTTCATACAAATTATCATACAAAGTAGTACTAGAAAGAATACTTCTTTGCAATAGGTTAATAATTAGGTTTCTATTCCTTATATGAACACAAGCAACTATGAAATACCTACTCAGATGTGAGTTTCCTAAGAAAACATATCTTGTCACAGCTTCAATATATATCTTGTCTTGAAGGAACAAAATTAAAAGGTAAGTTATGTTTATCTAAGGTAAAGGTGCTGTGAAAGAGGTTGCATAATAAAAGCATTTTCACTCAATAATGCTTGTGAGAAAACATTCTTAATTCCTCATCCAGGTGAAATTACATTGCTCTAAATTAAATTCAGGATCAGAAGAATCCTAGAATTATCAAAATTATGAGCTTCCCTTTATTTTCACAATGAAATGAATCACAACTTATTTTCACAGTGGTACTAATCATTGCAATTATTTTCATTCATTTGAGCAGAATTCAGCTTCTTATGAAAATGCCAGAATTATGCCTCCCTCTCCTATGATCAAAAGCAGTAATTATCATCAAATAAATCTGAGGTTCAGACCTGTTCAAGTCCACTACGAAAAGGAAGCCAACATCATCACAGACAATTGCATATAAAAACAGAGCAGGAATTTATGGGTTGTTTTTGAAACTTATGGTGCAGTGAACATCAAACCAAAAATATGTTTTCAGATGAAGTCTATCACCTGTAGGTGCCACAAAGAAAATATTACAAGACAAAGTACCAAACTGTATCAGACAAACATTTAATAAGACATCAGTACTCAAAAGAACCAATTCACTAATGCTCTCAAAACATGAAACTCTCTTCAGAACAAGGATATTTCTAATTCAACAACACAACCAGTGCATCAGATTCTGGAAAATTTTACTGAACTTTTCATTTCTGCGATATTTCTGCAAGATATTTGTAGGTCATTCACAGCAATTAATCCATCTTTGTAAAGACAGAAGCAGTGACAATGCTTTTGAGCTGAGGGTTTACAGCTATACCTGTTCTTTCTTGTCCACAGTATTAAAACACTCTTTTAGTATTAACATAGAGGGTTAATTTCAGATTCAACAGGGATAAAAAGACAACATCAAATTAATTTTGTAAAAGAGGATCATATTTAGAATCATAGAAATATTTGGGTGGGAAGGGACCTTAAAGATCATCCAGTCCCACCTCCTGCCATGGGCAGGGACATTTTCCACAATCCCAGGTTGCTCCAAGCCCTGTCCAACCTGGCCTTGGACACTTCCAGGGATGGGGCAGCCACAGCTTCTCTGGGTAACCTGTGCCAGGGCCTCACCACCCTCACAGGGGAGAATTTCTTTGTAATATCCAATTTAAATTTACCTTTTTTACTTTAAAACTGTGGCCCCTTGAACTGTCACTGCAGGCCTTGGCAAAAAGTCTTTCTCCGTCTCTTTTTATAAGCCCTATTTTTGTATTGAATGATTAGACTATGACAAATCAGTTGAACATTTATTTTCCAAGACATAAAAATGAATGAATGAGGCAACAGGAAAAGGTATATATGAAGGGAAACTTTCACGATATTCTAATGGCTCTAATTTTAAAATCTGCCATCAAATCTTGATGGATTATGGAAGTGTGTCTTAGATAAATTATAGGCATGACACTTTGGAGATCTAGAAGGTACCTTAATTTATTAAATAGTGACTGAGTACAAGTACTATGGCTCAACAGTGAAGTGTGCTAATAATAAGTTCAGCTAACTGCATTCAGAGGGTGTGAAGGTGTACTGAACAGTGGGAATTCTGTTTTGGAGGTTAGTCATAAAGATTTAGCATTTCTTTTAAGGACATTATCCATATGCCTAATGTTATGGGCCCACAGTGGCAAAGTATACAGCAGAGACACAAAGAGATCAGCAACAGGAGATTCAGTATGGATATATATTTAGGTATTCTACAGGGAAGATGTTGAATTATTCTGTAATGCATTTTGTATTGCATGCAGCATTTAACATAAGTGTTCAACCATCATTCTGCCAATATTAACTGTTACTTATTTTGTCAGAATAAGGAAAAATGAAAATTATTCTATCCTTAATCTATCAGTTTCTTAGTGCTGGAGTTTAAACGGAATTGTTTTGCTCTTCTGTGCAAAAAATATATTAAGATGTTTTTGAGGTATATTACTCAGGTTTACATCTTACTATACATCCAAAATGACAGTATGTGTCAGAAGGCAAAGAAATTTCCCAGCCTGTGAATCTTTTCACTATGAACAGAACTTAACAAGGTGCTGAGTTCCCTGTTTTCCCCTCTGCTGAGACTAGAACTGACCCTCACAGTACTTTGCACAAAGCTGACACAGACTCTGGTAAAACTCTCCAGGTTCTCCCTGAAGTGGCAGGGATAGAGATGGTTGGTTTGCAGAGCTTCATGTAACCATGGTATTTACCATAACACCTTCATTGGCAATGTAGGAAAGACCTCAGTAGGATGTGTTCTAACACGGAACAAAAATTCCCCTCCTTTGCTGTAAGAAAGCAAAGAGCTTTCCAACTCTTTTCCTGTGTGAAGCACACTGGTTTCCTTCCCATGTTGGTACTTCTCAATCGAGTAAGGAAATGAGCCATGAAGAAATCTGAAATGAAAGATGCAGGATTGCTTGGCTGAGGTTTTATGGGAAAGGCATGTTCCAGACTCATAGGGTAATACACCCCCCCACCTTCAAAAATAATTGAATAATTATGACTAGACATGAACAACATGAACGACACTGCAATTTTAAAACTGAGATTATATCTACTCACAAAACCCAAGTCACAGGAAATCTGTGAGTGAGCAACTTAGACAACTATGAAATCAGGGTACACTGGATTACTATGCTTTCCTGTACATCACTTTTTACTGTCTGTATTACTTGAAGTCTTCTGCTTTGGCTGTGAGAAATATAGTAGTCTACACATTTAAAATCAAGTAATTTCTTTCATTTCTATACAATTTAAATGTTGGAAAAGGAGCTGGATTTAATCCACTTCATAATCTCTTAATAATTTAAGGTACCTGTTGAAGCCCATAACAGGAACTGAAAAAAATCAAAAATTTAGTATGAGAGTCCCACTGCAGCACATTATCCAAATGAATTGTTTTACCATGCCCTGGGCATTTTAATGAGATAACTCTATTCCAGGAAAGATGGTGCCATATCCTTTCAAAACCAGAATGTTTACTGGAAGCCCTAAATTTGTTTGATTGTCAGCAATGACACACTCACAGAGCAGCTGACCCTGACAGGAAATGCATTTGATGTGCTAATAAATAAAAAGCCTTTGCTTATTATTAATTACAGTAGTTATGTAAAATATTTCTTTTCTGATTTCTGAAAAGCAATGGAACAACAGGCTTCCAAGTCAACCCACAAAAGCAGCTACTGCATGGCATCTGAGAGGACACAAGTGCATTGTGCTGAAAAGGACCCACAGAGATATATTCAATATATCAAAAAACATTTTGATAGTTCTCAGTATGAACTTAATCCAGATAATTTTGTCACAGTAGGTGTTCATCTTATGTTCCTTTACCTGCTTTTCAGGTATATTCTTGAATTTGATATATTCTTGAGTTTGAAACCCTACAGAAATCTCTTTAGACCAGGGAAAACTTGCTCTGAATCCAGCACTACAACAACTTGGGTCCAGAATTCTTGTCCTGTGGCCTTTATTGATGTATTTATTGCCCTTTCCACTCTAACAGCAAGAGCTGTTTTCAGATATTCTTCACAAAACTCATTTCCTAGCAAATCTAAAATTACTGCTGTATTACTGTCAGAAATATCCACTCTATATTGAGCCTGTTCTTGCTGTCACAAGAACCAGCAGTTCTAGAGAATTTGTAAGAAAGAAGAGGGAAAGCACAAGCAATAATCTCTCTTTGCATCTCTGTGTAGTGATTATACATTTCATTTACAGTTAGATTAAATTCACCTGCATTACCTAACAGGGATTGCTGCCAGTCAAAGAAACAGAAAGATAATAAGCATGAATTTGGATTCAGAGCAAATCATGGCAGGAACTCAGTGATATAACCTAGAGAAAGAAATGGAATCTCTGGGAAGACGACCATGATTGAGATTTTCAGAAACATTTGTTAAGGTTCTATATGTAAGTCCCATTAATTTCAAAGCAAGAGGAAAACACACAAAGCCAGGCACTGCCCTAAACACCAATCTGAGCTAATTGCTGAATTAATTGGTTATTCACTAGCTGAGGGACTGATTTTTATTTGTGATTGCCCTTAATTTCTATACAAAATGACATTTTCTTTTTGATGGTTACAGTTCAAAATCACTATTGTAGTAAAAACAAAAAGGGATCAATCCACACCACAAGGCAACACAGAGGGTTAAGTCTCTTTCAAAAAAAAATGCACAACAAAGACTTTTCTATTTTTATTTCATATAGCATTCAGGAAGGCCAGATTCTGAGCTGGATTGTGTAAGGCAGGCAGAGCTCTACCCTTCTGTATGTGAGATAGAAGCAATTTCCATCCACTCTCTCCCTGAAAATAGGCAAAGATAGAGCAGCAAGAGCCAGAGAGTGGCTGATATATTTGATATGTCTCAGTCAGTTAGGCTGGACCAACTCCCAAAGGTGACAACTGCATCTCTCAACAAAGTTTTAGCAGAAAGAAAAGACAAGACAGAAACTTCGACAGCTCCCACTTCAGTGAGAACTCCCAACAAACTTTAGCTCAGACAAAAAGGAAGTATACACTTGAATGTAGGTTTAGATGTGGCATCTGCTGGTTTTACAAGTTAAGCCTGTCCTGCAGTTGTCCAACACATTAAACAACCAGACACTAGTTTGGGAAGCTCTTTTATTTCTGTTTTGTCTGAAGTATCCCACACCATCCTGATATGAATGACAGTCAGAAATATCCAGATGTATTTCCCTATTTTTAAGGAGTCCCTACAAACCAGTGGATTCAGGCTGTAAATGTGGAATGTATTTACTCTTTTGCAGGTGAATGAAAATACAGCCAATAGGCTTTCCTTACTTTTCAATAAAGAATGGAAATAAACATTATTTTGGAGATGTTCATTAGGGAGCATTAAATTTAGATTTGGGCCATAATTTTATTAATCCTAAAAGATTTGGAAATATCTCTGATGTTCTGAATGTGGATAGTTCAGCCATTGCACAATTACATACAGTTAGACAGCTTCTAAAACACATTCCTTAAACTCATTTGCAGCATATGTCTTATCAAAATAAAACTCCTTTTCACTACATGTTCATAAAAGCACATAAAGACTTTCACTATCACATAATAATACATCCATTCCAAATGGTAATTCTACAAAGACAAGAAAGTAAATTATACAAATACTGCCCATCTACTGACTGGAAATGATGCAAAAAAATGTTGTTTCAATTAATGTGTCTAAAGAAACTGAGTCCATGAATCAGTAATCATTTAACTCCCTATAAATTTTCCATTATAACATTTTGAAGAGCAGACAAACAAAGGAAGATTTAGACAAATGGTGTCCAAATCACAATTTTTTAATAAAACAAAAGTGTTTTATTTTTAAGAATCATTGCAGAATATGTGAATTGGCAGTCACATAGAGAGTTTTAGGCTAAGATGATCATTCTCTTCACTGATTAAAATTTGATGCATTTCATATATTCTAACTCATATAAGGATGTCACTTGCTGCTGATTTTCTAACCCTAAACAAGAAAAAGAGCCAAATCACGTGATCTCTGTTTCTAGCAACATAGATTTGGGTCAATATCTATGACTTTCTAAAAATTTAGGACGTATAGATCTCAAAAAATCCTGCAGACAGGATGTAGAAAGACATCTCTATTTCCATTAGACATTTAAGTTCACCTGACAAAAAGAGACAACAGAAGTAACACTACTGCAGCACTAATGGTCTTTACAATGGGAGGATCAAGAGGGAAATATTCCATATACATAAACTCTCTACAAAGCTTGAATTACTAAAAACTGCCTGTAAATTGTCACTAGAAATGTGAAATACAGATATTTCCTTACTGAACAACTTTTATGTGATGTAAAACTCAATTCCTGCTTTACCAATAGCCAAAAAAATATTTTTCAGGGCTAGAAGAGAAACTGGAAAACTGTCACACATCAGGTCTGCCAGTAACAATGTTGATTCAATATTTCCCCAACACAGCTCTTTGTCTCTCACAAGGGACAGCAGAGCACTGTGTAACACTTTTATTCTTGACAGTTTTTCTTGCAGGTGCATATAGTCAATCTATTTGCCATTTCCTCTCTTGCAATCCCAAAAGAATCCACCTTTATTGGCTCTAAAAGCAAGTGACATATTTCCCCCTAACTGAACAGTCTTGGGTGCTTTCTTTATAAATAAGTTATTCTGGAAATGTTTCTGTATGTGATAAACTGGAAAAGGCTATCCAACCTGTGGCAAGCCAAGAACTATTGTCTCCAGCAATTTTCCTTGAGGAAGCACTTGGGACCTGTATATTTTCATATGAAATGAAAAGCTTTGTGTATGTTGTTACAGGAAGGAGCAGGATGCGTGAAGGCTTATAAAAGTTACAGCAGAGGTGAGACATTTCCAGAAATAATTCAAAAGAGTAAACACCAATGAAAACAGAAATGTCTTCCTGCCCACTGTTAGAAAACATACTGACTTTCTAACCAATTCCATATATGATCTAATTTTATGTAATTTAATATAATAGATAGTGTATTCCCTGAATCCAGTTTCTGGAATGTACTGAATGCAATAGGTACTGGTTCCAAATCTGAAGATAATGCCAATTTTCTGCAAATGTTTCAAAACTTGACACAGGAAAAGCTATTCAAGTTGCTGCTGCTTCATCATAAGCTTTTTGAGTGTAAAGACAAAATTAAGCACCAGAGCCTCAGTTGGTATAAATGAAGGACTAAACTGCACAACCATAATGTGGTAAAACAGAGTGAGCAAAAAAATAAAGACATCACCAGCTGGAATCAAAAGTAATATTATAACTGCTGTAACTAGGTAAGAATTATAGATTATCAGTCCATGCTGTTAAAAAATCAAGTTAACACCCTTTACTACTGCTCCTCCCTACAACAAGCTCCTAGTTGCCTTGTGACTGCATGAGCAAAACAAGATTTCCTATGAGTGTTTTACTGCTAATTCTTCATTCAACAGAAAACCAAGTCCTGAAACAAAGCCACCCACCACAAAATATTTTTTAGAGAATAAATATTGTGCTAAAAATTAACAATTAAACTTCTCACTTTATTTGCTAAACATCTGTACATGCAAAATCTGCTCTAAAACGCTGCTACTGCGGGTAAGATTAAATCAAACAAGTAAAAGATAACCTACCATTCTTTGATCTGAAACATGCAGAACCAGAAAATGTTTGGACATGATAAAAATTTGACATTGTGGATAAGCTTCACATCTTTTATTCTTTTTCATAAAGAAGTGTCATCACAACTACATAAAAATAATAGATCAAATAAACATAGACACTGTTGTACACAGAGCATAAAACCTTAAAAACCACTGAATTATTCAAGGAACTCCAGCAACACTTGTAATTTACAACACTTGCGATTTTTCATAAAGCAATACTTTTCTTAATTCTCATCTCTTTTCTCTAAGGTGCCTCAGGAAAGGGAAAGGCAAAAATGGAAACCATAACTACAAATATTAAAGTGTTTGCTTTTAGTATCAGTGTAGTAAATATGCCATTACTCTTAGACAGTAATGCAATATGCAAACACTATTTGTCCCAGATCGCTACAGTAAACAAAATTTTCTGAGACTGTAATATTTTTCTCTCCTGCTATTTGCAAGATTACGCTGCCAAAAAAGAATGGTAATTTTTTAATACCTTCCCAATACAAGGTACTTCTCCTTTCTGGAACAACAGCATCACACGCAGACTGAGGATTTTTTTTCTGTTCTTGGGAAAGTAGTCAGATTTTCAGCAAAGTCTTTTGGTGAAGCTGCCTTCGTTAATTCTGCTGTCTGCACTAACTTGATTATCTCCTCATTGCACTGCATGACATTTATCACAAGAAAACCAAAGAACCAGTCCTAGTTTTACCTGTGATCTGCTCCTTGCCTCTGCTGTGCCACAATAAAATTCAAAAAAAAATTTCTGTATCTTGCCCTCTAATTAATATTCCTGTGCCTGGGAGTTTGTCCACAAAGAACAGCTCACCAGGAAAATCACAGACACTCTAACAGTGGCTAAATTGGGAGTTATAACATATAACTTGATTTGGAGAAATTAACACCACATCTCCATTTCACTTTTTTTTCCTCTATGTATGTTTTGTGTAATAATACTTGCACTTCTGTTTGTTCTTCAGATTTTTTTTCCAAATTTCTCAATTTCAGTAATAGCATCCAAAAACTTTTTCCTGCCACCCAACCTTGAAAAGAATTTCCTTCTCTCTACACCTTCTAGACATGCTGCCACCATAACTAGACAGTCCTAACTAATCAAAGTGAATTTTCTTGGGCTAACACATTTCCAGTAGAGCTTTCGAGTTTGATACTGTGATACTCAACGCTTTAAAGTATGGAGACTCAATAGGAATTGAGTGGGTACACTCAATTTCCTATTATTATATTGTTATTTTCTGACCTGAGAGTACTGACACAATTTAAAGCACGTATTAGCTGCAGTGGTTTTGTCAGCTCATACTTAAAATATAATTAATTCCTTTAGTAACTGAACTCTCAACAAACTGAAAAGAGTGAATTAGATAGATAGATAGATAATGCATTATGGTATATGAGTCACCTTGATCTCCTTTGGGATGGAACTCTAATTAACATTGGAACATATATTGTCTATAAAAACTCCTATAGATTGCCCAAGAGGTGACAGGAGCTCATTTTGCCAGATGATGTTAACTTTTTTGAGGAAGGTGATGAGTTATCAGGAGCTGCAGCTTTGTGGTTTATGCTCAGGGAGCTTTTTAAGACACTCAATATTTTAGGAATCATGACATTCACATCTAATGTAAGAGGAATTAACAAAAGGAAGAGAAATTATAAATCATTATGTATTAAAATATTAGAACTGAGAAAAGAACCAATAATACTCTGACATATCACTTATGCATGTTTTATGTATAATAAGTTCAGATAATTAGAATTACCACAAAGAAATTAAGTTATTGACATGGGTTGAGTGTAAAGTATTAAAGTGATGCCATGGCCTCTGCAATTGAGATTTTCTGACTTTTTTTTTAACATTTTTCAACATGTTAAAAATATGCCATGAGTTAACAGAGCAATTATACCATTCTACACCAGCTTAACTACTCAACCTGAAGTACAGAATACACAGAATAGTCATAATTTTTGGTTGGTAATAGTTGGTAAACTACCAAAAGACAAGACAAACAGTAGAACTGCAGATCTGCAAAACAAACCACACTATTAGGTCAAAAAAATCAAATACATCCCATAAGTGAAAGACTCAAGCAGTTCTTTTTCTTTCCCATTTACCCCTTTTGTCAAAGGAAACACCAAATTCTTTGACAGAATTTTAAGATTTTTGAAGTATTTCCAGCCATTTTCACACTACTATTTGTGTGGACAATATTAAATGTCAAAAAAATAAAAGGCAGGTTAATCTTTGCATGTTCAATAAACAATTTCTCTCAATAAAAGTGTAATTAATGACACCAGTTTCTCCAGTGTGCACATAGTTTTTCTGGAAGGGGTGTGTTTCATGTAACATACAACCTTAATTCTTATGAGAAATTCCTTAGAGAAATTAAAGTTGGGGGAATCCTTCAATAGCTGTTGACACTTCTGTTTGAATTGTGCCTGTTGCTAGAACTGTGATGTACAGTTCAGTAAAGCCTCTTCCCATTTCCTACATGTCACACCTGTGTTGCTTTCTTCTTATTAACTACTTCCCCTGGAATGATAAATTTTTGTATCAGTTGATATACATTGAGCTACTCAAGGTCTGCAGAACAAAGACAGATATTGAAGAGCTCTGAGCTACACATTAAAAAACCTGATAAAAAACCCTCCCTGTCCTCTCAGTGAAACCAGCTTTCACATTAATAACCCATTTTACACATTCATTTCCCTGCAATCAGCCTGGAACATCCCTCTCAGCACGCAATTATCGTGTTTGTTGCATTTGCAGTGATTTTTCAGGACTCTGCCAGAGGACTGTTAGTGTTTCACATGTCCGTGACACCTGGCACCCACTGTGACTCTGCAAAATTTAATGGCAGCAAGGGAATTGTTATTGTCTGTTGCTTCACTGGTCCATGAACCGAGGATTCCTGAGCAAGGCTTGGCACAGAGCAGCAAAGCAGCTGTTGGGCCCCATTGTTGTCGAGAATCCTCATTTTGACAACTACTAATCATGTATTTACTCTGAACAGTGAATAATCTCATACGTTTATTATTCTCAGAATATATTTACCCAACAAGTAATGGCAACTCTAAATGAGTTTCTTATGTCCTAGCAAGAGAACACAAACAGTAATTAATTGGTTTATTGTTATTTAGCTACTATTTATTTATTTATTTCCCCGAGCCATTCATTGGATAGACCAAATGAATAATGGCAGGTAGCTTTTTGTGGTATTTATGGTTAGTAAGTTTCTGGCAAAATTCCTTATGAACTATTCCAGGGAACCTCAATTGTGTTTAAGATGAGATATCTAATTCTGTCCTGAATTGGGAACAATTAAAAGGCAAGAAAATGCTTCATATGTTGAACAGGTTCAAGTTGGTCATTGTCTATTCTGTGTTAAAATTCAAAGCAAAACAGCACAAAAAGGAAAGAAAACAGAACAAAGCAAAAAAAAGCCCCAAACCCTGAGACAGAGTTACTAAGCTGTTTAAATTGCACAACATTATTTAGATTTGTCTGACAGGCAATAAATGTAATCCATTCCCCAGGAAGCTAAAAACCAAAATCCTTAGTGATGGTGTGAAGGCAAATGAAACTGAGCTCTGACCTCTACATGCAAAGACAGAAAGAAAGGAGTCACTTACCTTTTTCAGATTCTTAGGACAATGATTCAGGAAAATGGCAATGGATGTTGTATAATTTCAGAAAGTTTAGGGTCAAGTGCAAAAAACTGAAGCAGGTTATAGGGAAGGTTATGCATGGGGAGTGCATGGCAATGATAACAACATGTTACTCAAACTCCTGATACTTGCATCACATTTTAGACTAATGTGGTTTTTTGTCCTTAACTCGAATTGTCAACCAGCTCATCTGACCAACGATTTGTAAGCTCTCATTTCTAAAGTTGCAAAACACATAATTATTCCTATTACTTTTCCAGAAGAGACACTCAGCATGGAAACTGGTAGTGGGTCAGAACCCAAGACAGGTTTAATCTACAACAGAAAGTATTACCAATTTTATACTTGGGAACTCTTATCTAGGATAAGTGTCTGACTAATAAGTTGGACCTATGTGGCTATATCAGGTTATACTCACAAATTACTCAATTCTCAGAAATATCTTTCCTATATGAACTGGGCAATGGGCAGACAAATGGTGATCAGTTTACTAAAAATATCACCTCTAGGGATGGCTAAATATTACACATTCAAAATGCACAAAAATATTACAAAGAATATCAGGATTGAATAAGTCATCTGTATGTGGTTTTGTTGCACTATGAAAATACTGCAATAATGCCTTAGTATGAGATTGCTGAATGCATGGCACCATTTTCTTCTGTTTGCTTCTCCCTGAAGTAAAATAAATCATAATTAATGATAAACACGTGAGAAAGGAGTGCTACAATTGCAGTTATTTGGAAGAGATGATAATTAAAAACTGGATTCACCTGCACCACATTAACTGTCTTGAAGCAAGTCCAGCAGCAAACAGAAGTACAACACATCACACAGTTTGGAGATCATGGCCACTGTCCTTCTGTCCTCAGAGCCCAGGTTTAGCAATTTTGAAATATTTTATAGCAATTAATTTGACTTTTAAAAATGAAAAACTACGAGAATGCCTTTAGATGGTAAGAACAGCAGGCTGTGTGGCTGCAGGGCTGCCTCCTTCCCCTGGGGAGAGGAGCTCCCAGGTAGTGCTGCAGGATCCAGGACTGAGTCCCTGCCCCTGGGAAGTGCTCTCAGATCAGGTTCTTGCCCTTGGTACAGCCATGGACCCCATTAATCCATATCCCAACCAACGAGCTGGTGTCCCAGCCTGATCCCAGCCCTGTCCCACCCCTATGGATTTGGCTGGCAGGGATGGGGGCTATTTTACTTTGGTCATGGTCACCAAGCTCCTGATCCTCTTTCCAGTCCTGTCCCTCCCTCACAGGTCTGATGACTGGGAGTGCCCTTAAGTGGAAAATCCATTAAAATGGAAAATTTTTGTCCAACAGTGAGAAGATTCTTCCCTGGCTTGTGACTAGATCATTCCCAAACAGCACTAGTGCAGGTGAATCAGGATATATCATCAGACAGACATTAATCTTAAACCTATTGCCTGAAAACCAATCATTCTTTTTGCTACAGAAACCTACCTTTGTAGAAAGTACAAGGTTCAAGGATGGTTTCTATGAGAAGCACAAAAAACTGCAACTGCACTGATGATGGTAATACAGCATGGGTGATCATTAATTATGAATTTAATTCATTAGAAGCACATGGGGTACAGTCCTGGTGTTAATTTAAACCCTGAATGGAGCATAAGGACATGCAGGCCATATTATCACCCCCACAGAGAACCACTGGTAAGTTCTTGGAGGGAAAGTGTGTAAATATTTAGTTGGGGCTACTGGTCTGACAACAGGGCTGCTGATAGTGACAGTGGGAAGTTATTTTAACAAGCTCTTAGTATGAATCATTCCATAGTCAAATGAGAGAAGCAGTGAGGCACAACACCTACCTGCCTTAGGATAAGCCTGGGGAGAAAGGAGTTAAAGGCAAGAGGGAGAGAATCTTTGAGCAGCTAAACACAGTTATAATCAAAAGGTAATACAAAATACTGCAGTCCCAGACTGGCACTGGAACACAAGCAAATGTTATATTAAAACATAGGATGCAAGAATGCTGATGTTTATGAACTATTTAAAAATCTACTATTTTAAAATGTTGTGAAGTAGCATCAAAATAATTCATTTTTTTTGCTTTTTTTTTTTGCCCCAAATCCTTTCTGTTTTCAGTCACTGATCTCACCTTCTGTCTTTAGCTGGAATGCTGCCCTCCCCCGTAATCTAAACACTTAATCTTCTTTCGGAAATAAAAACATTCAAGGTCTGGTTTTCTTGAAAAGACTATAATGATTTGTGTTGAAATATGGGATTTAACTCATCATCAAAACACTTGGATTTGTGACTCCTACTGAATTTTATGTTCCCTTTTAATGCCCATCTCTCGGGAGCACCCTAATATTGTGAGGGCAAGCTGTGTGAATTCAGAATACTTCTTATTTCTCTTATAACTTTCTATGATGTTTACTGTTATTTTTCCTTTCTCCTACTTCTCCAGCCTCCAATTAAAGGCTGGAACAATTTATTGAATTGTAAGTTCACTAAATGAATAGATATATATAGACAGTTGAAAGCATCAGGATTCTACAGGGTTTGTTTATCATTGTCTAAATCTTGGTTAACAGCTTATTACCCTTCTAAATATACAACTATTTATTTCAGTATTTATGTACAATGTTTGTTTTCCATGGTAACTGCTAGATCAACTTGACATACACAGAAGTAATTCTATTCAGATACATTTACCTCTTTGTTAGAATTCATCCATATTTTATGATACTTAAAGAGAAATAACAACAAATTCTCAATATATGTTTCAACTTATTTCATGTATAAAAGGCTCTTGACTGTTTTCTAGCATAGTGCATATGACTAAAAGTGTCAAACAGCCAATTAAATCAGCTGGGGGGGAAATCATGGTAACCTTTGAATATTACTTGACCTGTGGGTATTTCATCAAGAGCTACTTTTTGAATTTATACCCTGATGTAGTTTTAAAAAAGGAAAATATATACATCTCAGCAAAAATACAGTTTCTCTAATTATCTTTTTCTACCATCTTTTCTTACACTTCAGACTCCATAACCAGTTGATTAGAGGGATGGAGCACCTCTCCTATGAGGAAAGGCTGAGAAAATTGGGATTGTTAGCCCTGGACAAGAGAAGGCTTTGGGGTGACCTAATTGCAGTCTTCCAGTACCTGAAGGGAGCCCACAGCAAAGATGGAAACTGTTTACAAGGCCCTGGAGTGACAGGACAAGGAGGAACAGGCTCTCACTGACAGACAGTAGGTTTAAATTGTATATTAGGAAAAATTTCTTCCCTGTGAGGGTGGTGGGGCCCTGGCACAAGTTGCCCAGAGAAGCTGTGGCTGCCCCATCCCTGGAAGTGTCCAAGGCCAGGTTGGATGGGGCTTGGAGCAACCTGGGATAGTGGAAAGTTTCCCTGCCCATGGCAGGGCGTGGAACTGGATGATCTTTGAGGTCCCTTCCAACCCAAACTGTTCTGTGATTCTGTGATTCTATATTCTAACATCCCTCAAAAAAGAACCCTGCTCAGTTCCAAACCTCCGGAAAAAAACAGTCCACATGTGAAGACAACTTGACAAGAGCAATATACTGCTAACAGCAGAGTTGCAGGGAACTGAATACACAAAATACCTCCTGATCTTTGTCCTAGGATCCATGGAAGCAAAGAGGTCAAACAACTGATTGATTAAACTGTTGTGCATTCAGAGGATGGTACCAGACTGAACCACATCCTTGGTTCACTGAAGAGACCAGACCCACACTCTTCCTCATCTGCATCCATGGAATAGCCTGACTTGTTAATTCACATGCCATGTTTGAATTTATAGATCATGGGCAAAGCAAAGAGCAGAACTACATATGAATAGTTCAGAGAAATATAAACCCGCTGCTCAGAAACACCAGGGGCAACTGGTGAGTTACCTCTGCTCGACCTGTTCCACTGAATGTCATTGATATCTGATTTATCAGTGAAATCAGAATATACAGCCCTAGAACTACCAAAATTAAGGCAGACCCCAAAGGGAGTGTAGGGGGTTAAAGAGAATAATAACTACAACACAACTGGAAAGGAAACTGGATATAATAGGATCTGTAATTACACAAGGCAAGAAATAATTCAAGACTGCAACATAGGAGAGTACAGTACCAGGAGAGATTAGAGGGAGAAAGAAATCAGACTGGTCATGAAGTATTGTATACACTGTTCAGTTTCCAACAGGGAATAATTCACTTATGTGATTCAACTCTTTCTCCCTCTTCACAGCCAGAAACCGCCCTGAAGTTAAACAGAGGACACAATTAAGAGATTCTGTGAATTCTTCAATATCTTCTGTACCAGCAGCCATACTCCAGTCCCTCCTGCAGTAAATGAGTAGTAATAACGATAATAGTCATAATTAATATTAA
The DNA here is from genome assembly GCF_003945595.2 of Pipra filicauda. NCBI lineage: Eukaryota > Metazoa > Chordata > Aves > Passeriformes > Pipridae > Pipra > Pipra filicauda. Next base: position 323,052 of record NW_024104285.1, read on the forward strand.
ACTCTTAGTGAAGGTTTATTATCTTCGAGTTCCATTAAGTAATTAGCCCACTCATTAAGATTGCTTGTGTAAAAGCAAGCAAGTTACACAGAGACACACCCTGCAGGTCCAACATTTAATAATCTTTTTTAACAGTAAAAAATATTAACATCTATTTCTTACTATAGTAATGATCTAGTCCTAGAGTTATGCAAAATAAAACTGAAGAACACTTTTTTTGGAGTTCTTATCTTTTCAGAAATTTCTGCTGGTTGTACAGTATCAGCTGGGAAAGACTGCACAGGAATATGTATGAGCTTGTTTGAGATAAAAGTCTACCCTGCAAAGCCTAAGAAAAAATGCTAAACCCACAAATTTTATAAGACAAAGCAGAGATGAACACAGATCTGTTTATTATACACAGCTCCAGAAATCCCAATCAACATTTTGAACTCAGTAGACCAAATCCTGCAACCACACAGATATAAATCCAGAGCAATTACATGGTTATTGAGAGATGTTGAGTAAGAAGGAAAGTCAGAAAACGAGTAACACAGTATCCACACGTCCCAACTGGAACTGAAACTGGTCTTCAGTGCCTAACATTTCATGTCAATATTCTCCTGTGTTCTTAAACTCACTTTCCTTCTGAAAGGGGACCCAGATGGGTCACCTTTAGCCAGTAAAATAGCTGGATATATTATTGATTTTATTTTCATTTAGGCAGTTGGCCCAGTGGAAAATAAAATTAAGTAGAACTTTTATCTTTCTGGGAAAACTGAAATGTATGTGAAGTTCAGAGTTCATGGAGACTTTTTTTGCATAACACTAAACTGTGATTATTCTAATGAGCCAGGCTAAAGTCTGCCTGAAAACACTGCTCATCTTTTGATTGGCAAGAACAAATGCTTCAGATCAGATCTGAGAACTTTCACTTGCATTTTGTTACGTTCTGGTTTCAAATGCAACTGTTTCTTTCATTTTATACCTTGATTTCTGATGACAGTAAAAAACTAAGAGCTGTGCTTGCTCTTATTTTGCCTTTAATGTTGTTTGCAAGGTCACAAGTTTCTCTTCTTCATGCAAGTGAAATGCAAAACTATCTTAACTTACTTCTGAATAAAACAACTACTGAAAAAGAGGGAGAAGTAAAGGCATCTTCTTCTACAGCAAAACAAAATTTGGTACGGTATTTTCTGAAAGTTACACCCTATTTCCTGCTTTCACTTATTTAGTTTCCAAAACAAGATATAAAGAAAGTTTTGCCTTACTCATGTCTTGTTTCTTTGCCTGAGAACCCCATCTCTGGAGAGACACAGAGCTTGGAGCAGGCCGTGTTTTAAGAACGTGTTTCTAATTAAGTGAACAGGTGGCTCCAGCCAGCAGGAACTACTGAGCAAACAAACCCAGGGAGAACTGGGACTGCTTGTAGCAGATGGTGTGGTCTTTGTACCACTTTAATGAAGACTGTGCCTGAGCTCTCTGTTGGGTTTAATAGAACACTTTCCTTATCATTTGTGCAACTACATTTGCACCAAAATAAAAAGAAATGATTTCTAGATTAGAAAAGCAATACATTCTCTGCACCCTTCAAACATGTTCAAGCACAGCCTTATCTGCTAAGTATGTATTATACATAACAAAATTCAGATAGAAAGTCAATTCACACCTAACACTGTTATCTATACCCATCCACCACAATACATACTGTTGTAATATTTGTATCATGCCAGAAATCCTCCTGTGAACCTTTGCACAGGCATTAAGTATTTAAAGAGCAGGTAGACATTTATAGATTTTTGGCATTCTCTTGCTAACCCCTGTTTCAAAATTAATCTAATAATTATTAAGAATAGATTTATTAAATTATAAGCTTCCCTTTATAGATTTACATGACCATACTCCAAATCAGAGTTCATATTAGGAATGGGAAAATATGTTCAAATGTTCTTAATGAGGGTCATGGTTCTATTTTGCATCCTTACATTTACTTAGGAGAGGGTGATCTAAAAGAAGAACAGTTTTACAAAGGGAATTCCTATAGAAAAATGACCATTCTAACATGAGTAAGGATTAAAAAGAAAAATAGGGAACAGAACAGGAGAAATTCCCCATAGAAATTCAGTAATCAAATCCAGAAATTCCAATAAATTACCCTGTTGTACAGTCCAGTATTATCACAGAGGGCTCATGAAATTATATTCATACATACAGTCTTCCATTCAAACACTTCCTAAAATGCATCCATCTGGACGACAGCTCAAATACCTTCCAAGGGAGTCCTGCAAAGTGGTTGTCCCAAATCAGGAACAACTTCCTCATCCCTGAGATTCACTGGAGGAGGGAAACCTTCCTTTTGCCACATGGCTGTTTCAGGGAAGCACTGTCAGGCATCCAGAGGAAATGTCTGGGGAACTGCTGGGAAGTTACACAACAGGGATGCAGGAAAAGTAACTCAGTGAGCGGGAAGGGAAAGAGATGCACAGAAATGTTATGAGAACACATTTGAACCTGACCTATAAACCTCCACACTGTCAGAAAAGAGATGCTGCAGTGATTTCAAAGTAATGTAGCTGTCTGGTCATTTTTTATTGTCAAATTTCATTCTATCATTACGGCAATTAATATCCATAGTGGCCAGCATATATGGCAACTGAAGGCCAGGACAGTTGTCATTTATCTCTAAATGCAGAGAAAAATTATTTTGGCTTTATCAAACAGAAAAGGTATTTAAAAGGATGAGAAATTAATATATAACAGCTAAGGGTGCCATATATTTTTCTGAAATCTTTGTTTCTATTATTATATTTCCTAACACGCTACAGTGTAGCCTGACTATATGTTTTAGATTTAAATTCACATGTTCAAAATGCATTTTAAAAATTAAGCAAAACATTTACTATAATTAAAGCATTCACAAAAAAAGAATATATCTACTTCAAATTGTCACAAAATATATAATTTTTTTTTAGAAGAGAAGGGTTAGAAATATTACTGATGTGGAAAAGATGGACTCTCACAGAAGTAGATCAGATGGTTGGATCAGAAAATGAAAGCAGGAAAAGTATCCTTTTAACTCTAGCATTTTTATCAAGACTGCTGCACAATTGTTATAATATCACTTGTTACTTCATTGAAAACCATATTCTACCCTATCTTTGTGCCCAAATTCAACTGTTAAGGAAAAATAAAGATACAACATGACCCCTTCTGAAGATAAATATTCCAATATGTAATAATTTGGCTGGAATACTGCGAGAATCACAGCATACACAACTCATTATTCTTACTACTCATATCACTGAACTTGTCTTCCCAGTTCTATTTATTTTTCACTGGAGTAATTCTATGGAGAACTTCAAAGCAATTAGTTCAGGAGCACATGTTAAAGGGTGAAGGGTTTCAATGTTGCAGCAATGTAAGATAACTATAGATCACAAAATCTGTCATGGAATAATGCAAGAAAGAACAAAGCAAATTGAAGCTTTGTTTTCAAAAGATAAGAATGCAATGGAATGCATCACCAGCTCCCCTCACTTCTTGTGCTGTCTCCCTAAATGAGACTCCCTGTCTGCATAATTCAAAGTCATTGGTTAATTATCCTGTAGCAAAACCACATTTTGGGTGCTGTGATTTGAACATAATGATGTGACTATAATTTGAACAAATTAGAAATATGCAAAGTTGAATACTTGATTTCAGATATAATCCAGTAATTAAAGACATAACAAATCATTTAGCAGGAATGTTGCCATTGTTGCTGAGAGAAGCTGCTAATTGCAGTGCCCATATCTCCCCCTATATCTGCAGTGTTTAACTTCTACCACAAATCAAGATCCAATGGTAAAAATAATGAATTAAAAGGTATATTTCCCAGGTTTTTATACCATGCAGACAATACTGAGTAAGAAAGGAACAAGATGTACTAAACAGACATCATTTGAAGTGTTTACTATACACTTCTTGTACAATAGAAAATATTAATGTGCCTGTGTGTGAAGTTGCAGAGATAATATGCAAGTATAGTAAATATAAGGAGATAACCAAACACAAAATGAATGCTAAGGAATATTTCTTTTAAAAATATGCTGGTGGTGTCACCCTGATAATTTTATATATATTTTTTGCTATCCATTCACCCAGTTCAGGCATATTTCTGATACTGCTTATGAATGATATTTTTCCTTATTAGAGTACCACGATTCTGGATGCATTTTAGGCATCAGCATTTACAAGCATTCCTAGGAGCTCTCCCTGTGGCAGCTGCTCTCAGGTACTCAAGGTTAATGTCACTGAGTGTTCTTTCACTGGGAGACCTGTGAAAAAGGCCTGCTCCGAATTCAGCAATACAAAGGGAAATAGTAAGAGCTATTCCACAGCCACCTGAATTTACAGGCAGACTTTTATTCCCTGTCATCAGTGTGATTTCAAATCCTACAGAGACATTGGTTCTGCCATCCTGATGAAAAAATATAAGTATGTTTCAAGTGGATTGAAAATGCACGTTCAGCAGTCCTGCTCAGCCAGGAATATTGTTCAACAGTGACCAAAAAGAGAGGATGAATGATACGAATGTTTTACAGGTCAAATCTGCGATGTGAGAACTCAAATGAAAATCTCCTTTCCTCATTCCTTGTTCCCTTAGCAGTCTGTTTGATCACAGAGGTAAACCTCTGCTTTCACACATGTCAATTTGCCTCCAGGAATTGTTCCAGTGTTGTCTATTTTTTCACCCCTCCTGCTATAGGGAAAGGATAAAATCCTTTGAAATGCAATCTTGTGCTTCTATAGGAAAAATATTTTTTTCTATTGACAGTGATCGCCACATCTGTGAGTGTTTTTGTGTCTCAGCAGTCAGTTCAAAATCTGCTCTGGTGAGATGAGACTTAACATTCAAATAACAAACACGGGCATCTGCTCAGGTTTTAAGCACAGACAAAGTTACTTTAGAGGGATGAGTTGTTTTTATGGATAATGATTCACAGACTTTGAGCGAATCTACTACTGGTGACTGACCTATGTCCATTTTCCTTCTTAAAAATCTCGGTGTTTATTTCCTCAATGTACAGACCAAACATCTCCTTAAAGTCCCCAGGAATTCTGTTTAATTGGTGAGTTACATAAAAGCACTAAATAATATTATATTCTGCTGGTCATATTTGATGAGATAAATTCATCAGCCTCTGTCTTACTTTATTTCTGTTACTGTGACACAATTTTGCAAATCAGTGAAATGCCCATGATAATACCTTTCCTCAGGATAGTTAAACATGCCAATTGGTAATTAGCTATTAACATCTGTGTTTTGTTCAAACAATTGTCTCCTGTAAATACTCCTTAAGAACTAAACCTTTGACTCTGTTAGAGAAGAGAGCAGGAGAAGGGATTATGAACCAGAGAATCTTAGATTTGGCCGGGAATTGAATCCTGTATTGCCCATCAGTTCTCTTTTCTTTTCTTCAAACAAGAAAGGCAATATTGTAACACAATAGTTCAGTGCTAAAGCATTCCTGAAAAGGCAGCACTTGAAAATGACATAAATAATGCAAACAATATCAGTGCTAGGAAAAAAAAAAGTCAGAAGAAACCCAGATATATTATCAAGAGAAGAAATATTCTCAGTGACTTCATACGCTGTCAGTAAGTGCAGTAGTAAGTAATACCCATAACCTGGATGCCAGGATAATAACCAGGAAATTCAGAAGCCGTGTTCCACAGTCATCCACTCTGAAATGATCTAAATTTGCTAATCTTCAGGGACATGAAAGAACTCAGTTCAGGGCCCAGGCTTGGAGAAGGAAGTATAAATGGAGGGCTGACACAGCTGATTGCACAGACAGCATTGGATTTACCTCTGTTATTCTACTTAGTTCACATTATTAGGATCTTCAGAATGATAGACTGAAGTGCATGGAGAAAGTCTACATGCATCAGGAACTGAAGAAAATAATAGTTCTAGCACATGAATCTCTCAATTATTTAGTACCCTCAGGCATTAGTCATTTCATTTATTCCAGATTAAATACTGCTCATTTGACTTTACTACTGTTCATATAAAAAAAGTGAATTTCCGTAGAGTGGTGAAGAATTTTTAAAAGGTCAATATCATGGTAAGATAAGCTAGAATAAGTACTGGACACAAAGAAATGGAAAACCCACCCAAGCGAGATATCTGAAAAGAATTATATCAATACGAATCAGTCACAAGAACACCAATCAAAAAGGAAATCTGACATTAAATTATTGAATACATTTCATATAAAAAAAAGCTATTTGTGGCCAGGAACTGGCTCAAAAACAAGAATGCTGACTGTTCAAAAGAATTTTTTGATTTTCAGGCTCTCTTATTTGTTTGAGAGAGGGAAAAAAAATGAAAGCATCTCGGCCTAAGGATTTATGATATTTTGTGTGAGAGGATTCAGGATAAATCTTTCTGAAATCTGTAGTAAGATTTTTTTCCTATTATATCACTTAAACTACAGGAGCACGCAGAAGTTTGACAAGGATTGGTATGGAAGAGAACTTTCCTTGTGCAACAGCTACCTAGAACTGCTGGAACCAGGACAGACTAAAGCAAGGACCAGCTTTCAGTGTCGCTTCCAAGGGCTTTAACACCTCTCTGTAGAAAAAATGGCCTATAATGCAGCTTAATTGGATTTACATGGAATTCAGTGCAAACACTCTGGCAGTGTTCTAAGATGTAGCTGCTCTTACCACTGTCCTTTTACCTCACTTTAGTGTTTCTTTTCACTTGAGCTGACTCAGAAGCTAAAATTGAAAGATGGTTACACAGGGGACTTTAGTAGCCTGTGAAGGCAGAGGTGACAACGTCCAAGCACTGACAGCCCTCAAGTGCTGTCCTACACTACTTTCTTATATTTGGAGTGGACACAAAAATTCTCCCTCAGTTGCCTGGAAAGCACCAGTGGCGTATCCCGCTAAGGAACAAATAACCTTGGGGTACACCCACCAAAACTCCTACACCTTATGTACATCAGTGCCAGTCAAACCTGGCTTCAGTAACTTGAGTGGCTTTTCATGCAGTTGCAAATACACAACAGAGACGGAGTAATCAACAGTCAGATTTAAGCTACTCACTCAAATTGCTACTTATTTTTTGGTTTTCTTGTTAAGTTGTACTGAACTGCTAACCTCATATCCACTCTACTAAAAGGTCAGAATCCTGCTATTCTTAACACATCATGCAACCTAGTAGTTCATTTTCTTTCTCTTTCTTCAAGCTGTACTTCAGCATGATGCCACTCTGGAGGTTATTGAAATTATTGTTCATGTCCTGAATATCTGGTTAAACAGAAATGTGTGAATCAAATTATTAACTAAAATGAAAGGAGAAAAGATGACAACATAAAGGGTCTTATTTTTAATTCTCTTTGCAAATCTCAGCAGTTAACAGCCACATGAATAGAAATCAGTTAAGGTTCATTACTGTCACAATTCATCCAGAGAAAGAGAAAGATAGAAGTTCTGGTAAGTTAATTTTTACGCTTGTGACCCGGTAAATAATGTTCTAGTTAGAGCTATGACTTCTTGCAACCCAAAGCTCATATAATTTCTATAATAATATATTAATTTTTTTGCATTGCTAAGTGCTGTTAAATGCAGATCTGAAGGCTATAAAATTGAGAACAAAAATGAGAGCATTTCTTTAAAAATCACAGATGTATATTCAAAATTTTTAGCCACGATGAGACTATTTAAACAAATGAGAAACAAGGCCGTCTGTCAAACCTACAGCAATCCAAACGAAAAATCAAATTTATAATGAGCCTACCACAGATGACATGCTTCCATTTTCTCTTCACACATGGGAGAGGGTAGATTTTCAGTTCGCTTGGATCATTTAACCAATGCCCCTGTAATTCAGATGCAAGTGCTGAGCATGTTACCCGAACAGACAGCAGAGGCAGGTGGAGGGGGGCAATTTGACATTGGATTTGTCCCCACAAAAGGACTTTTATCATATCATAATTCTGTTTCACTTGCAAAAAAGAATGAAGAAATTAATTCAAATATATCTAGATTACATCTAGAAAATGGGGCCACATTATATTATTATATTTATTGAATAATATTCTAATGATTAAAAATTCATTCACTGTGGAAGTTGCATTAAGAGGATTCTCCTTTGACGAATGTGCAGGTTGTTTTAGGAGAGGCTTAAAGTGCTGAAACGAGGCAACTTGTTAAAAACACAGGGGGCCTTTTAATCTTGTTTCACCAGTAGCATCTAAATTGCACAGTGGGCAACCCAGTAACTGTGATCATGAATTAAAAAGGTGATTAATGAATTACAGATTAGCATTGTAACGTTGGATTCAGATGTTAAAAAAACACTGTACATCATCTCATCTGCTAAATGTAGGTCTCTGATGGGGACAAAAATTAATTTCCATTGATATCAATATCTGGCAAACTTCTCTGTTGCAGGACTTTAGATATTTTCAGTACATACAGTCAAGAACAGAATGATGGGGTTTTGTCTCCAGTTCAACATACACTACTTCAAGTTCTGCAATGCTCTGTGATAAATTCAGGTTATAATTTATTCTCACTTTTTCACTACTCTACAGGTAGTTTCTAAAGAAGGCTTTCAGCAATGGTTACCATCTGTATGAATTAATTTTTCAACTAATAATAGAGAATGAAAATTCATAATAAGCAGTACCTTCTTCAAGTTTATAGTAACACCATACGACAAGGAAATTACAACCTCGACAACTTAGGAAATATCTTACCATGTTCTTTTCCCACCCAAGATGAAAATAGAGATGAGAATGGAAGGAAGGAAGTAAACCTAGACACATGGTATCATCCCATTTGTAACATCTTTACTTTCTGATATTTTTTCTGTCTTACACCACCACTAAGAGTCTTTGTCTACCACAACTTCTCTTGTGTAAAAATTAAACAATCGAGATAATACAATGAATATTAATAATGTGTTCTAGCTTTATCTTTTTCCTCTCATTTTAGAATTTTAACAATATGAGTTATAATTATGGAATCATAGAAACACTGGTTGGAAGGAACCTCCAGGTGAAGCAGTACTAGACCAGATCAGCCTTGTAAGGTTCAGCTTTTAAAACCTCTGGACTCTTCCAGGGACCCACTACGATGCTCTCCTTCTCTCCTACTGAGGGAGGTGTCTCCAGCATGCACTATGAATCTCTGATCTTGTAGCTCCTGGTCCTTATTTTACTCTCTGCCCCATCCCCTGTAAGTCTCATCTTTGCCAGACCAAACAAGCCCCAGGCCCTCAGCCTCCCCTCACAGGCCCCGTGCTCTGGGCTCCATATTTGTGGCCTCTTCAGTTTTTAATATCTTCACGATCTAAGGGGCCCAAATTTGAATGTAATATTCCAGATACAACAGCAACATATTGCCCAGTTGGGAATGATTATCAGGCCCAGCTGGTTTAATGCAAGGCATCAGATGACTCGATGATCACTGCGGGTCCCTTCCAACTCGACATGTTCAGTGATTCTGTGATAACTGATACCTTTACTGGAGTGTAAAGTCCTTGCTTACATACTTTATTCAGACCCAAAGTGTAACCCAGGTAAGTCTGCTCATGGATTTTGTGTTTTCATAGGAAAAACATGAGCCTTTCTGCATTCCTGAGGTGCTTTCTGTGCCTCCCTCTGAGTCGTTGAGACCAAAGCCTGAGAAACTTCTTTCCCGTTACAAATGTCCAAAAGAGAAACATGTCAGAACAAAGACAGACTGCACCTAATCCTATTAATGCTGTGCAAAATCAATCTCCTAAAGCTTTCTAGTGCTTGCAAACATGCAGTCAAGATGCCTCTGGTGATGGACAGAAATTGCAGGTTTTCCTCCCCATTTTGTTGCTATTTCTTATTTTCATTCTCTTTGCTGTTGCTGCAAACTGATTGACTGTAAAAGATCTACTTCAATGTGTCTCCTGTTAACAGCTGGGAGGTCACTTTGTCTTACTTGCAGCCACAAAGAAACACAAGATAATCACACTGTGACAGCCATACCCAGCAAGACAGCAAGGAAAGCAAATCTCTTTGCCTTATTCTGCTCTGCCCATTTCAGCCCTTACTGAATTTCCAAACAGTGAAAGGAGAACATTTCTTTTCAATTCCATTAATGTGGATAGCCAGTAGGAAATCTTATTTTCAGCTCATAAAGCATATTTTTAGGATAAAGGTAGAGTTTTTCGTTTCTCTGCTACTAAAAGTATAATCTACAGTTTTCATTAATCTATCCCATTTTAGGGAAAATAGCCTCTTAATTTTCTTAACTGTGTTTCTCAAAGTCCTGTTGAGCTAGACAATATTCCAGACAGAGGAATTCAATGGGAAAAACTATAGAAAGAGACAATCCTGTGACACAAAAACCTGGAGCTGAACAGTATTAATGTAATGTAATTTAGTTGCTAGTTTCTATAAGCACTTGAATATAAATCACAATTTCTACTGAAACTGAATTTAGTAATTAGAAACACAGGGAAGGAAGCATAAAGAAGACCATCTCTTTCTTTTCATTGCCTCTGAACTGTTCCTTGTTTCCATAGGTGCTGCTTCTCATTTAACAGAGACATTAGCATAGAAATAATCTGCATCAAGTCTGCTGCAAAGCTTGGCTCAGTCCCAGGAGTTTTTTCTGCCTAACTATATTAGGATCAAAAATAATTTGAGTCATTATATTTTACATCCAGATTAGCTATAGAAAAGACAACTTTGTTTCTATTAACAGATAAACATTACAAAATTATTATTCCCCTTATATTCACAAAACATTAGCGAGATTGTCACAGAAGTTCATTCAAAGAGCTAGAAAAAAAATTAAAAAAAAATCACCAACACCAGCAGTTTTCTAATAAAACCATCATGTCCAAGTCAGATCAACTACCTACACTTTCACATTCTACATGGCATGCTACCTGTAAAGAAACAGCTAAATATTTTTTTTTATCATGTATGCCAATAAATCACAGGTAATTACTCCAAACTCTATTTATAAAACAAAAGAAAACAAAAGGTTCAGCACTAGAAGCACTGTGTTGCACCAGCCAACTCCCAGGGTCTCAGAATCTATCATTAGTAGTTTTATCTACTAAAAAATTAAGCTTGGCCGAGATCATCATGAAATTGGCAATAAATCTGAGATTCTATATAAAGAAAGAGCAAGTTAAGGATACTTTGCTATTCACTTCTCTGTACTGGTAGCTATTTGTTGAAGCATTCAACGTTTATGAATTTCTGCAAACCTAAAAGTAATAACTCAGTCAGCCAGACACAGTGTCCCAGAGTCATGAGCCAGTCAGCAGGAAAAAATAAAATAACCAGTAATGAGTATGATGTATTGGTTAGAGCAGATACTCCTGGATTCTTTATTTAGCTCTGCCAGCAATTAGTATGTGACCTTGAGCAAATTACTCGGTTAAAAAAACAGGTTAAAGCACCAGGTTTATACTGGGCATAGATATGAATGTATTGTAAATCTCACAGATTTTCAAGTGCAAATAGGAAATTCAGGTTCCCTTACACTTGTACGTTATTTTTAAAGAGAGCTGCAAGAAAATAAGAACTGTAAGTTCCACACCTACTTCCACTGAATGTTGCCTCTAAATCCTTTGAAAAAATGTTGAACACAAACTTTTAATGCTACAGTATCTATTTATATTGTGTATACTATCACAGTGCTCTTACAGTGCTGTGTAATGACGAGGCTTTGTTATGTAGTGTTATTACAGAGCTGTTTAACGAGTGTAGGATAGAGATATGGAACCTGAGTACCTCAAACTTCTCCACCGTTGCCTAATGTCCTCTGTTTGGACAACTAACGGCAGGGAAATGAAGCCAGATTCATCCCACCCAACATCAGGCATGTCAGGGAGCAGCGAGGTGCAGCTGGTCCATGAAGGGAGCTGAGCCTGGAGCAGAGCGCAGGAATAAGGCAGAGAACTTACCAACATGTAGCCAGGATGCAGAGCTGCAGGTCCAGGTCGGGATCAGGGCCAGAGGCAATGGTCAGGACTGTACACAATCCAGTGATTACCCAGAAAGTCCACAGCAGCAGGGTAGGGTGAGGGCAAACCGGGAAACCGAGCCAGCAGGTTGGGGGCAGGGGCAGGATGAGACCAGGCACAGACCTACCTTCTGCACAGCTCCTGTCAGCAAAGGGGCTGCCCTTGGACTCCACCAGCCAAATTCTGATTTTGCCAGCTAAACTCCAAGAAGGAGGATGCCCTCAGGTCCTGCCCAGTGCACTGAGGGGCAGAAACAAGAGAGCTCGATGCTCCTCCATCAGAAGAGATGTTCATGCAGAGTGTTCCTACACCTGATATCTGACACACCTTCTGGAGCTCCTTCTCACTCTTGTGAGTTCATCAGCTTCTGTGCTGCCTCACATAAGTGCTGAAGTGGAATGAAAGAACCTGGGTCAAGCATTCCTTCCTAAGACTGTAACCTGTGAAGAGCAGGAGACTGAACCCAAACCACCAGAATCCCGTGGCTATCAGCAAAGCCATTGGAATCTGCTCCTTCCTTTCTGATAGGATCTGAGCTCCATAGCTTTGGATTTCAGTTATATTTTATTCAGCTTTGGAAGGATTATAAATCCCAGTCATGCTGGGTAGATTCCTTAAGACATGTTCCCCATGACATTCAAAACTCTGGATGAAGAGCCCCATATAGGCACTGAGTAGCATGTCTAAACTAGTATTTTTAAGATGTATTTTTATATTTACACATTTATCAGAGCTTCAGATATCTCCTTGTGGCATGCAACTAGAAGCCAGTAAGGTTGCCAAGTGCAGATAAATTTAGTTAGCATCACTGGTATAATTAGTCCAGAGACAGCCCTCTCAGAGGGATAAAACAGTCACTTTTCCAAGATCTGCTCTTGATTTTTCCTTAAGCCCTTTATGACAACAGGCACATCTATTAGGCTTTCTATGACTACATTTCACCCTCTATTAAATAAATTAAGACAAAAAAAAAAAAAAAGAGAGAGAGAACCACACCAGGTTTCTCAAAACACCACCTCAATGAAGAGTTTTGGGATCATAAGATACAGAGCATCAATAACTGATCCTGCCTGCAAACCACAGGGAGCCTGGAACAGCTGTAACTATTGGAACAGCTCTGCTCATTTCGCAGGATTTTTGCCTGAGAACAGAGTGCACTGTTGGTTTACTGATTATCTCACATATTCCAAGGGTATCTCTGCCACTGGATGCAGCTGAGTCATGAGTTATGAAATAGTGATTTGCATGACCACAAATAAATACCTTGTAAACAGATCTAGCGGGGTGGAGTGTTATTGTGTCTGTGCTTGCATAACACTTTATTTTCAGCAAAGCTCTATGAGGTTGTATTAAACTGACATTGATTAAAAATTACAGAATTCAGTTATATTTAGAACTTAATTTAAAATCTTAAAAACACCCCGAGGCCAGCTGTAGGAAGACAAAGCATCATTTTCTAATTAATTTTAATGGAAACACTTTCAAATTTTATTTTATTGAAGAGAAACTGAATTTGGAATATTTGCGCAGCCTTTTAGAATGAAAAATCACTTTGTCAGATACAGTTAATCTGAAGTTTCCTACAGCATCATCTTTTTTTATACTATCCTCTCTCATAATACTGGTAACTCCCTGGCAATCCTTAGGTAAAATACATTTTGCCAAGATTTTAGCTTAAAAAACATTTCAAATTCCGAGGAAAAAAAGATGTGAAATCAAAGATAAATATCAGATTTTTTTCTTTGCTTTAAAACAATTAGAGGAAACCCCAAATTTCTGTTAGAGAAACAGAGAAAATAGAATTTTTCTAACTCAGCCAATCTGCCCCACCAGTGAAAGGGACAAGAATGCTGAAAAGAAAAAAAAACAGATTAAAGAGCTACTTGAGAGGTGGTGGTCACTGAAGAGATAACCCAGTTAAATTAAAATGACTAATATCTGTTTTTAGATGCTACTTTCTTTTCAAGCCATTTTAATCTATTTGTTGTGATATTCTTTTTGTCCAGACTTTACAAAAAAGACCATGTTTTGAGATGTACCCAGCGCCCAGTCTGTGTGTCAGTGAACTTGTACACAGTATGTCAAACAATTGGGTAAAACATTTGCTTATTACCTACATCATTTATTTACTTACTTTGTTTTTGAAATTAGATATCAAAATACTTAGATAATTTTAGAGATGAAAGGAATTTGCACAAGATTTAGGACTCACAGAGTTGAGGCCTTGGTGTATTTTTATGTTTTGTTTCCTACTATCTGGGGTCAACTTTGATTACTTATCAAAGACGAGAGAAAGAAGAAGAGAACCTCATTCATGTTCCTCCAGCCTTGACTCTGTTGAAACAGCTATAGACTCTGCCTCAAGTTTTAATAATATTAGAACAAATCTAAATTACGCCCTGCAATTCATGGTCAAACCAGCAGTTTCAGCTCCTGAGTTAACTCAAGTGCAGTTTACAATAACCATAACTCTTCCAAAGTGTATCAGCTCAGCTGCATGAGCAAAAAGGAAGTAAATTTAGAGGGTAGTATATGGGCTCTCTCTCAACTGAGGGCTCTGGAAGGGGACTTTTATATTTAGGGTAACAATATTTCCCTTAACATCAGTGAGTCTGTTTGCTCATGTATTCCCCAAAGTGACTGTGGTTCAACCTGAAGCAAAAAAAAATAATTAAGCAGACTCTTGCAGAATCATAATGAGTTTTTCTACAAGCAACTGACTGGCCCTTTAAAGTTTGTTTTTATCATGAATGTCCATACAATTGCATGAATGATTTGCACCTTTAAAAACTACTCTCTTTCCATGCACAACAATTCTTCAGCTTTGCCCACGCTCATCCATCTGTGGATAGATACAATACTGTGTGGCTTATTTGATCAAGCATACAAAATTGAAAGTATAAAATAAAAGCAGTGTTGATATATTCACTCATGCCTCTCCTGTGATGGGCATTTTGAAACAAAGGTTGAGAAAAAATTGTGATCTTTTTACTCATAATTTATTACACAAAGTACATTTAGGGCTATGCAAACCCCTTCCAGATCCCAGGACACTGCTGCAGCTTGGCCTCTGCTACCCAAGCACTCAGGCTTTCAGGTTCAAAACAAAATATTTACACTTGTTAACATAATATATATGTGCAAAATGAGTGCCACATGTAAAAATAAGAAGGAAGTCAGGTAGTACCATCTTACTGGTTGTTTTTTTTACAGAAACATTATAAAATATTAATTTCAAATAATTTACCCAAAAGATTAGAAGATTGCAGGTTGAACTCCCAGGCACTTCAGAAATTTTTAAAGACCCATGTAGTAGCTCCAGTGATGCTAAAGCATATTTTTATAATTAGGTAACCAGCTTCTGCAAAAGTCATATACATGTACATCACCATTATTAAAGAGTTTTAAAAAATCTACATCTTTTATCCAACTAATTGACTGATACACTCACTGTATCAACAGTACACAGCCTATTTTCCTTATTAGTACTCCAACATTATTTTTCAAGATTTCAGACCTACATGCTTTATTACAGCAAATTAAAACATTTAAGCTATCTAAACCCCCCCAAAAATACAATACCTTATATATAATTTATTGCTTTCACATCCTCAGGGACAATGGATGTTTTCCAAAACCCAGTTTTGAGAAGAAAATATTTATAACATATATATCTATGTCTATATATATATATAGCATATGTGTATAGACTTAAGTCTCATTTCAAATAATAAGGTTGACATGGAGTATCGTTGGTGTTTGTTTCCTTCATTTCTAATTATATTTTCTCATCCTGAAGTTAAACAAACTTTCTGCAACCTATTTTGGTAGGATCTCCTCAAGGTTCCAGTTTGACATTGCCTTTCAGATCAAAAGGGAACAATTCAATCAAGTTCAAATATATTTCAGAAACAGAACGTCAGCAATGTAAGTTAGAGGCATGACTGTAATGAGCTGAAGGATAATCACTGCTCACTAGTTCACACTGGAAACATTTATCATGAAACTTTCTCTTAAATGAAACCTTGCAATCCAACAGCAATATCTGTCAGCTGAGGAGAGACATGACAGAATTGTTCAATAAAAGTCTTGTTCATTAGAACTTGGATTTTTTTTTCCTTTTTAAAGCAAGGATGTCTTATGATTAAAATATCATTATAAATGAGATGGTAGCCTGTCATGTGGAAAATTGAGATTCTCTGGTTCTAGTGAACTGCCTCCCAGCCTGAGGGTTTTTAGCTAACTTAAGTGACAGGCCTCCTTGTCTCACTAATTTACACATTTAATTTTTCATTATCTGTTTTCATGTAGACTTTTTATTGTTTAATGTGCTTCAAGAAACAAAATATGCTGGTTGTCTTCTTGCTTTTATTAATATGCAGTCATATGTATCTATGGTCATATACAGAGTTCTATATACTGAGAATTTTTTTGAAAGAAGACATTAAAATCCATAGACATAACCCCCACTAAAAGAAGAGTTTATTTTTCTTGAATGACTAAAATGTAAAGGAGCTGCACAAGCATTAGATTTTTATTTTTGGAGGGTCTCTTGTTCTTGAATGTAAAGTTTTGACAGCCATACTGAACAGTTCCATTAGTGCACCATTTTTTCAGTTCTTTCATGATTTTAACATAGATTAGATTGACAGTAACCACATTTTTCCTTCAGGGCAAAAATATATGTTTTCCTATTAGATTTTGAAGGGATTAACATCAATGGTTGACCTCAATTTTTGCAGACTATTCTACTAACAGCACTCCTATTATATTTGCCAATCAGGTAAAGGACTTCTGTCAGACCCAAGTGCTTTACCTCCATCAGCTATGATCAAAGGGGGTCAGAACCTCCAATTTTAGAGGATATTTTTTCCTTCTTCCTCTCCCAGGAAGATATCAAAAGACCATGTTTTAGTGACTGATAGTCACAGGACGAATTCATACTCCAAGTATGAGACCAAAAGGAGTTTCTTAGAGCAGGAGAGAAGGCAGAGCAGCAGCAACAGCCACGTCTGGGATATTCACGTACCAGGAAAGATAAAATTTCCTGAGTGTTTGTATCTTTTCCTAATTTCCCACGTCATAATTGTTCACTGGCACAATGAGTCATGGAGTCTAAGCTGTGTGTCAGCAGGCAGATCTAAATCTCACTGAAGCCAAAGAGAATGTTACCTATTAATGCCAGGGTAAATCAGGCCCTTTTGTCTTCTCCTTTCCCAGACTTTACTAGGATGACAAATTCAGTGCATGTATGAGGATATCTAACTTTGTTTCAGGGAAATATAGTTGCATGAAGGTAGTATTTCTCCATTTAGGGAACAGAGAAAATTGGGAAATAAAAGAAGAGAGTGGGAATTAGATCCCCTAGAGATTTGAATAAGTTCTTTCCTGATGCAAGGACATTGTTCTTAGTTACTGGAAAGCTTCATTTCAGTCACGTAATGAGGAATATCTCAAACCTGCCTATATTTAGCAAAATATTTAACTAATAAATAGGTAGGCATTAAAGACAATGAAGTAAACAATGCTATGAAAAAATTCTTCTGAAGAAATGGAAATAGTCATCACAACTCACAAGACTGAGGAATCCACGTTTCACAGAGGTGTTTGCAAACGATCCATAATTTAAAATGGTGAGAAAAAAAAAAGTTGAATCCTGTTTGTATATTACTTAAGAGGATAAATTAATGGGATAAATTATTCATTCTGAAATATTCACTGTGCTTTACTAATTATGACAGCAAACACAATGCAGGAATTTGGTAACTTTCACATACAAATGCAAAGACATGCCTGGAGATGCACTGCAGGCCAAAGGGAATGGAAGAGAGATAATTAAAGATGCTTTAATAGGTTTTCAAAGTTGCTAAGATACCGTCAGGTAGCGTAGCACATCTTGGACAGCCACAAACATCCAAGACTATGTTCTAAATATTCATTTCCTGTAGCTTTGCTTTCATTTTGCCTTTCCTTTCTTTTGCATTTCCTCCACTGCTTCTTTTTCAAACTTTCCTGTTAATTGCAAACGTCTTTAGATAAAACATCACTGTCTGACAGGAAGAAATATTTGTGTTCGGGGTTCACTATATCCACACAGCAGTGAACAAGTCTTTAAAGCTTTTCTGAATAATAAAAAGCACCACAAATATAAAGATGAAGTTATCTGCAAAAGCATGACTTGTAGCAGAGCAGGCAGCTGAGGAGATATATGTTTACTGCTTCTGATACAGTCAGGAAAGTAACAGGAGATAGAGTTTTCTTTGACTGTCACACATGGATTTTTCTAGTAGCATTACACCTTCCTGTGTAATTGAAAAAGAACATTGAGGGCATTTACATTAGACACAAATGTGAAGATGGAGTAATGTGAAAGAAAATAGCTTTACAGATGTGACATAAAAATAATAATCTCAAATAAATGGTTCTGATCTCACTACCTGCCTGAAGCTTATACAACAGAGCAGTATGAGTAAGTGTGCATCTGCTAATATAATAATATCATATATAAATATATACATTAATAATGGGTATTGAATAATTTAGGTGTCAGTTTAATCCTTGTAATAATCGTATTCAGACACACATACACAAAGGCTTCACCATTTTTAACTAACACTAACAGTGATTAAAGATCTTAGAGCAAACATTCCTCAAATTAAAATTAAAAGCTAAATTAACTATAAGTACCGAACAAAAATCACTTCAGTTCTGATTGCCTTGACACAAAGCTGGATGGAAAAATTCTCTTCAGCCTTGCTTTTGGTGTCCATTTTTGCCACGTAGGTTTTTGTACAGATGCATTCCAACCCAGACTTAGCAATGTTCTTTGAAAACAGAACGGCAAATGCTTACTGAACTTTTCTTTTAAAACTTAACACCTAAGATCAAAGACTAATTCAATTAATTTTAATCTCTAAAGTTATTAGATCTGGGGGCTTTATTATTAACATTTTTTAGGCTTTTAATCCTTTATACAATGACTTACGCAGGCACATAATATCCCAAATGATAATAACCACACTGCGAATTCTAATAAATTTTTATCTGGCACAAATCATATATAAAGCTGTCAGTTGAGCTCCTTCTCTGTAGAAAAGAAACAGAAAATCCTGCACATGATGGAAACAAGGGGTGATAAAGACTACAGATACCAGTGCACTATTTGCAACTAATCATTTATTCAGAGATCAGAAATTGTTTCCAGGCAGACACTGGGGCAGTTCTTGGCACTTAACATGATCCTCTTTCAAGCAACTTGGTGTTAAAAAGGGATATAAAGCATCCCAAGGACTGTGACATGCAGAAATAGCTTTCAGCTGCCTTTTCTCTCTGCGTTGTCTGCAGTCATGAGAGGCAAGCCCTGACCCCACTGAAGTCAACACCATTTCTGTCATTGCTGGTAGCAGGACTGAGTTTTATCACTGTTTTTATTAATAATTTATTCTTTAAAATGACTTTATGTGTATTTTGGAAGTGGCTTTGCTTTTTCCATTGAAGTGAAAAATTGATGCAAACCCAAAACACATTTGGAGGATGTTACCAGCTCTGATATTAGGATAAAACTAGTTGAGAAAAATATTAGATTGTGTTTATGTTGATTCTCTACTTTTGCTGCTTCCCTAAGCTCCAGTTCCATTTCAACTATTTAAATACTATTTACACTGTTACACACTTGCACTTCTTATTTCCTGATCAAAATTCTCTATTAAGATACTATGGTACTCACAAACTCTAGATTTGATGTAATGACACACTTAAGTTTAGAGAATATAAACTCAAGAATTTTAAGTCACTTGCTTCAGCAACCTGAGGCTGTTAAAAAAAAAACAAACCACAAAACAACAAACAAACAAAAAACAAAAACAAACCAACCAACCAAAACAAACAGAAACCAACCAACCAACCAAACGAAACAACATCCAAACGGATATATTTCATATCCTTAGAAATATGTGGGTAAGGATGTAGGGAGTCTCAGCCATACCAAATGACATCTAAGTGTAAGCTCAAGTTTAACAACCATTTCTCTATCATAAAGGAATTGCTTAAGAAGAATTTCAACAGCTCATATAAGCTGAAAAGTGTAAGTTCTTTTGAAAACACAAGAGATTACACCAAATTCCTCTAAGTTTGCACATGCTCTTAAATTTCTACAAACCCAGTAAGCAAGAATTGAATCTTACCAGTTTCTCAGAGGTGTCTTTTCATTAAATATGGAGTACAGCTATGAATTGCTTCCTTACATACTTCTGACATGCATCCACCACCAAACTGGAGTGTGATACTGAGATATTATTCCTACTTCAAAGCTCTTAGAAAGTTAAATCTTAACATCCACAGCTTGAGTTGTTAAAACATCACAGTCTGTAAACTTATTTGGGACAGATTGTTAATTCTTTTTTAATTATGGAAGTATTATAGCACAGACAAAATTAGATGAGTTTTATTTTGAATGTTAAATATTGTTAATGGTGGTGAATAGAGCAAAGGATTATTGATTAACTGTCAAGTGTACTTGGTAAATGGTCCATGTGTTTAATCAATGAGTTAGTACCCTGAGGAGACTGATCCTTAAAGTACTTAGCCAAGTTTAGAGATTGATAGGCTTCTGTTTTATTTCCAACTTACTAAGCATCTGCTGTGTGTACTGCAAAGTATCTTTGTCATTGGCCTGAAAATAAAACATGTTTTTGTGGATATATTATGTACTTATAGCTGGCAACAACCATTTCACACTTGCAAATTAAACCAATCCCTGTCAAGTGACTGAGAGTCACGTTGATTTCAGTAAATCCAGAGAGATCTGGTAAACTGTCAGGACGAGTTTGGTTAAATGTTAACAGAGTTCAAAAGGAGAACAGAGAACATCAGTTCTAGTGAATTCCAAAAAGTAATTTGTGTCAAGTTCACTTGAAGGGAAAAAGAGTAACAGAAAAGGTATTAAAACCCTAGAGAACCATGTTCAAACCTTCTCTTACAGTTTTTGGCCTTTGTGTGCTTTGGCATTGAAATAATTGTATGCAAAGCTCTTTAAAGATCAATCACTGCCTACTTGTTAATTATATTTAATACAATAGGAAAATCATTCTACTCCATGGGTTCATACAGCAATTATTTTGGAAGAGCCCAAGAACTAAAAGGCTAACTTACTACTGGATGACAAATTAACAGAGACTGATTTTTCTTGTTTACTTCTATGGAAATATATGATCGAGAATACAGACAGAAAGAAAGCATAAAGCTCTTTGAAAAACAGCTGTAATTAATACAGAAGCTGACACCAAAGGCTGCCTTTTGCACCCTCAGAAATGACCTGGTGTTTCCAGCCAGCAGTCAGGATGGTTTATAACCAGCTTCTGACATTCGGAATACTGATATGGAAAAAAGACAATGTCTTCAAGAGTGGCCACTGTGCTGAGCCAGCAGGAGCAATATTGTACATCAGTGATAGTGTGGAAAATTCAGTAAGAACACCTGGGCCGTGCTTGGCCAAAATTTCCATACAAAATCAGTTTAAAGTTCATTAGAACTGTATTGTACAGTCCTTGAACTCAAACAAGGTCAGTGTGAATTTCTCTAGAGGAGTCCCCAGGATACCTCTGGAAGTACCTCAGTCTATTCAGACTCTGTTGGATTCCACACGTGTTTCTGTCAGTTTGAAAGTTGAATATATATGAATGTAAAACATTATTTTTGCTGAAGTCTTACATAAACATTACTTCTGGATTTGTTCTTGAGGACTACTCCACTCAAAGCATTTAATGCAACACAGTACACCACTTGTAAGACAACAAATGTTTCCTTTTTTAATTTTTCCCATAACTCCATCTCCTGCTATTGCCGTTATTAAGTGAAAAGAGAGGAAAAAACCCTTCAACATTTAATGAATCTGGTTTGTTTGAAAAATTTGATCCCTATTCTTGTGACACTCTTTAAAATCCTACCATCAGAGCATATTTATTTAAAACCATCCAGATATGTTGAAGCTACTGCAACAACCATGGCAGTTTGCAGTAAGTAAATAAGATACTGTAAGAATGCCCTTAGAAAGGTACTGAACTCCCATTTTTAACCATTTCCCTTCAATAAAGGTGTTTTTTTTCCCCTCATCCATCATCTCCACACAGGAAACTTGGACAGAAAAGACTTTGTCAGATTGGGAACTGAGTGGGCCTTATCAAGCACCAAATCATTGCCAAATTGTTCCAACCCAGCTGTGCATTGTTCCACTTCGTGCTTCTCCTTCATACTCACATCCATCTTGTCAGAGCCCCTCCATCAGAAAATAAAAATATTCTAGACTTTTTCCAGAGTAAAATAATCTTTAAAAGGAAAGGAAAAGAGATTAATTTGAGCACAAAACCAGGAGAAATATACAACCTGACCTCTTCCTTACCTCTAAGCAAACACAACCAACGACCTTAGTTTTGCAAAACCATTTTTTCCAGTTCCATGTAGAGGTGATATCACTGCAGCAATCATCATATTAAGGTGTAAGTTATTATTTAACTAAACCTTCCAGCAACTAATGGCTTTTTCAGAACTAAACATGCTATTTTATTAAAATTTCCCTATAAATTTGAATACAAAAAAAAAAAAAAAAAAAGGAAGGAAGTTATCATATTTGCTGCAAACATCAGAAAAAGCAGATGTTTCTCATAATCCAAATAATAATACAAGACACATAGCATTGTGACATTTCAGAAATTAAATTTTTCCTCCCTATGTGCAAATTTACAAGCTGAACAACTACAGCTCTTGGAAGGCTGAAGATTATCTGCTTATAGTGAAGTTCTCCATCTCACAGTCCCACATTTGGCAAACCCTCAGCTCTGTCACAGGGGGCTTCCCCACAGGGAGTCCCACAACTTGACTCCTCATCTGTTTCTCTATTTCATTAGTTAATATTTGGGAAATATTCCACTGCACAGATGTACTAAAACTTCACTGGGCAGGAGTGTCAGCTGCAATAACAGAACTGCCATTTGCTACCTTGAGTTTCTCAGGGTTTCCCAGTATCTCATACAAGTTGGTGCCATTGTGCACAACGTATTAAAAGACGAGGTAAATGTAAACTTGCCTGACTTCAATAGCTCAGGGAGACCCACAAAGAAGATACAGAAATACATACAAAAAAGCCTTCCCAAGCTATTATATAACTGAAAGTAGAAATCCAAAGGCTTTGTTTCTTTCTTTCTTTTTGGACTAAGTATGGATTGACAACCAAGAATCACAAACCACTGGTTTCACTCTCTTTTCCTGTGCAATAATGCTCAAGCAGAATCTCTTCACAAACCCAGCACTGCCTAGCATGACTTTGCCTATTTTCAAAGGCATGTTACATAAATCACAAGTTTTCTTCACTTTTCAACACCAGCTTTGTGCCTACCCCACACAGCTGTGAACTGAACCTTTGCACACAGCAGGAAATTTCTGACCACTACAAGCAGTTTCACATCTATTTGATATGTGCATTGCTTTACTAAGCACAAACAACCACCAAAAAAGCCAGGGAAAGGTCTCCATAACTATTAGACTCTCAGTTTCCACATTACTTCATGCAAATCATTCTGAGGGCTCTTTAGTGCATTTACATAATGCATACCCTGCCTTCTTTTTCCTTTTTAAATGCATTATTTTTATATTCTGTTTGCACAGAGCTCAAGTGATATACTGATAACAGGGAGCCTGCAATGCCTCCAGCATGCATTTGTGGAGCTTACAAGTACAAAAAATTCCTTGTTCCCCTGGTTACTCTCTCTAGATCTGCATTCTAAGACAAGAAGAAAGAGTGACAGCTTCCTGGCTGTCACCAGTGAACCCAGCTATTAAGGGAAGATTTTGAAAATAGATATTGTTTAACATTTTAATTTCTCCTCTGAAAACAAGTAGGTAAGAAGAGAACGGCCGTCAGTAAACAGGCAGTCTGAAAGAATTAAAGTCTCTGGAAGAGACATTAAGAACCTGGGATGTTACATGGCTGACAAAGCAACTGGGGAAAGATAATGTTTGTAAAATCATTTGCTTAAAGATACTTGGAGAAGTGAGTGGAACACAACAAACTGAGATTTTAAACTTAGGCTTTGACTGTTTTTGAGATTTTGACAGTGAGCAGATGCATTGACCTAATACTTCCTGGCAGTCAGAGTTTGGGATATGAAATTCCAGTTTTCACCTAGCAGGAAACATTTGCACATAAAATGAACAGCATGACAGAGCTTGCTCTGAATTTCAAGGAAGGGCTGAGCTATCTGTAGGAGACAGCATAAATCCAAAGTTTGGTGTATCTCAAGCAATCCTTGCAGGGAACACATTCAGCTTTCCTGATAAAGCAGCTGCCTGCTCTCAGGCAGGTCACATGCCAGAGAAATGCAAAGATTGAAGGTCTGATCCAAAGGTAATGAAGCCACTCATTACAGAGATTCCTGCACAGGACTTTCCCCATGATATTTTTGCTGTGTTTCCCATACCTGCAGTTCTACCTACTCACCCCTCCAGATCAGTAATGTGGACATAGAGCTAAAGAACATTCAGGAACATTAAACATGTTTCTGGCACACTGCACCAAGCATTATGCTACATCACTCACTATATCTCAGATCACATTACATCATGTCAAACATCCTGAAATTGAAATAATAGTACATGACACAAGACATTTGTTACATAATGTGATGTGACTGTTAAAATTTCACCAAAAATATTTTCCTGGTCCGGAGACCACTATCAAATCAGACTGTAGTTAATAAACCCAAATTGAATTTGGCACAGAGAGCATGAAAGTAAAACGAGAACAATTTTGTGCATGCATTATATACATAATCCTCTACTTAATATAATCATGTTGAGGTGGAGATGAGGATTTTCTTGTTTGAAACTGGCAGGCTTGTGCAGCTAAAAAAGTGGGGGTTTATTTGCGTATAGATGCAATAACAGAAATCTACAGTGGATAAAAAAATGTTTTCATGCACAGCACTGAAAATAAAATTTGTCATCATTTTTAATCATCAGGTGGCCTGAAAAGAAAACATTGCAGATAAAGCAAGTCTAAGAAGACTTTAATAATATTTTTTAGAAAATTCATATAGTATCACTTGTCATTTGTGATGCTTCCCAGCTGTTTTCTGGTGCAATTCCCATATCCTGTCCTGCTACAAGCAAATGTATTACATCCAAACACAAATTCCAGTACAAATTTTAATGAGTGATGCAAAATTCTAAACAGCAAGCCCAGACAACTGATATTACTGGCATGGCATACAGCTGAGTTCAGCTAGATATTAAGAGAGAGTATTTTTGTGAAAATGCCCAAATATTCATAAGAAATAAAATCAAATAGCAGAGAGTGTTATGTTAAATAATTTTTTTCTATTTATGCCACCAATAAAGTCCAGAAATCACAGATAAGCCCAAACACCAATAAGAGTGAACATTTTGAGACGATGAATTTTTTTCTCTTCCAACCATTTAAGACTAGTTCTGTCCTCAAAAAATACCCTTAGTTCTATTAACTCTACTGCCTGAAAACATTTGGAAAAATGATGCCATACTTTCAACCCTGAATGTTTTCTGGGTTGAAATATCAAATATGTGGTGACTGAATAATCAAGGTAAAAATCAAGTTGAATTCAGACAAGCTGATGCAGACAACAACATCTTTGAGACAGTGACAGTGATGCAAAATGCCTGTGCCAGAAGAGGGCATCATCCAAGAGTACAAATGGAATAATCATGTTCTAAACTAAAAGTTACTCAATCTGCCATGATTTCTCCTTAGGAGAGGCTCCTCCTTAATTAACAAAAATTACATGCAATTTCTCTCTTAAAACATTGTCAGAATGAACTATCTGTTCCAATAAATTTGTCAAAAGATTGCCATAAGCAAGTGATAGTGGTAAAAAGTAGTGACATTTTGAAGGCTCAGTATGGTCTGCTATTTTTAAAGGGGCATTCTTTTTACATGCTGCACTGGCATATGTTAGAGAATGCATGATTGCTACCTTGAGCTAGCATCAAATAATTAAAAAAAAAAATCCACCTTATGACATTATATTTTATAAATTAAGTAACTCCAGATTATAAAGTTTCATTTTTAATGTATTGTAAAGTTTCCTTTTTAACGCATTAGCCATTTATTCTGATGAACTCAGTACATTAAGTGTGAAGGTTTATTCTCCTTGGTTTATCAGAGCATTTATGTGCATGCACAGGCACAGAGTGTCAACCTTGTAGTTCAGCATCTTCAACAAATTTATTTCACTTGTGATTAAAACAGAAGGAAAAACATACAAAGATAATAAAGTGCTGTAATTTGTAGTCTGCAGCCAGGAACTAGATAGCAAAAGCAACATCTCTTTCTGCAATGAAAAACCTTTCTTAGACAGAGAACAACTCCTGGAAATAAAACAAGATTAACCTGTCTCTGTTCTGTCTTCATCCTTGTAGTGGACAGGAGGGAGATATCACTTGACTGTTGTCCTAAAGCAACTGAGTTAAAAGCAAAATCCCATCTATTTCATGATTGGAATCAGCTTCCACACAGAACAGAAAGGTGGACCTGGAGAACTGAATTAATTCGTCTTCAGAAGGCATCACAGGACCTTCTCTGCTTAAATTATCCCTGGAAAATGCTTGTTTAGTCTGCTTTTAAGAGCTGCAGTGACAGAGACTCTAGGATTGTACCAATCAATATATTCTACAGCACAACTATTTTTACAACTGGGATTTTTTTCCTGATGGCAGACCTAAATCTACGTTGCTGCCATTTAATTCCATTATTCTTTATCCTGTCCCCAGTTGCAAAGGAAAACAAATTATTCCCTTTCTCTTTGAAGCAATTTGGAGACACTTGGAGTTCCATCACGCTCCCCTGCTCCTTGCTTAGACTGAACAATTAAAACTTTGTCAGGCAGGATGGCTGAGCCTCCTGCCAGCTCTGCCCTCACCTCTCAAGTTTCTCCAGCAGTTTAAAGTTTGCTGCACAACTGGAATTGGTGGAATTTAGGATTAAGCTTAAACAGGGAGCTGCTGAGAAGCCAAGACCATGGGCAGCCCACACCAGGTGGGACAGAAGGATGGGTTTAGGAAGAGAGAGGATGGGTGGTTGGGTTAAACTGAGCCTGAGAAAGGAGGAAGGAAGTTGCTTATTTAAACGTTTAGAATTTTTTTTTCCCTCTAATATCCAGATTACTGCCAAGAAGCTGGTATTAACTGCCAAAAATTAAATTCACTAAAAATTCCCCAGGTCAAAGACTGTTTCACCTGTGGCACTACCCACAAAGAATCCTTTTAACTCTTCCCTCTGAGCTGCAAACAACCTCTGCAAAGTCTGAAGCTCATTTTCTGCTTTTATCCTCTGTTAGAGGCCTAAAAACACAATAGCAGTCTGGGGAACCAACCCCAAAATTATCAGTTTGTTTTCCAAATGAAAGAAATAATTGCAATAGACAACAAGAACAAAAGTGAGTGCCTTGTAAGTTTACACTGGTACTTTGTGGTGTTCAAAATACTACACATGCTTGCACACACAAGAGTGCTGTACAGATTAGGTAAGGATCATATTGATTCTCTACTTATCCAGCACTGTAAAATTTTAAGTGTTTTTCTGAAATGTTCTAAGTGAGTCATTGTTGAAGGTTATTTTTCCACTTGATTTATCTCACCATAGATTATTCCACTCTTAGGAACTGGAGTGGCACAGTCTCAGCAGCATCCATCGTTCCACAACCCAGCCTGTTACACTTCATGAGTACCACGTTCACTCTGAACTGCCCAAGAGGTCACTTGAGGTGAGAGACTAAAAACCTTACCTTGTTGTGTTTGTGAAACTGAATATGCAGAAATGAAGAAATCAGCAGGAAGTCAAGGTGTGTTCATTAATATCTGTGACAACACACAAGCTGGGTGCCCCTAAGCAC
The DNA here is from genome assembly GCF_003945595.2 of Pipra filicauda. Classification (NCBI taxonomy): domain Eukaryota; kingdom Metazoa; phylum Chordata; class Aves; order Passeriformes; family Pipridae; genus Pipra; species Pipra filicauda. The sequence continues at coordinate 350,967 of NW_024104285.1, forward strand.
TCCAGTTGTTCCAGGGTAGGGGAGGACCCAGGAGCAGCACTATGAGCACCACCTGCATCTCAGGGGAGCACGTGCAAATCAGTAGTGACACCTTGTGTGCAAGTAAGACATCAATCTGCATGATTGAGGAATTCAGGTTGAAGAAAGTCCTTCTTTCTGGTGTGCTGAAACAAAACAAATTAACAGTTTTCAGCACAGAGGAACCCACAAGGCTCATTTACTAAAAAGGGATGTGCACCACAACAGGTAAAACCCAACCACCCTATGGAGCTGTACAAAAGGCCTGTTTTGGTTTTCCCATGGTGCCCTTGCAGAAGGAATTGTGGTATATTTAAAGACACACTGCAGCAATAATGACCATGATTTGTAGCTCACTTCTCTCACTGGCTTTCTCTGACAGCAGGCAAACTCCTCATCTTCAGCACTCTTGGTTTCTCAATGTAAACCTGAGAAACATCTCCCAAGTCATCTCAGTAAATGTTCTGAATAATACCAGACAATTTTCCATCAAACAATTATTTGGGGACACACATTTCATCAATTCTAATATTATTTACCTACCTTATAGGCATGCTGCATGTACCACTCAGTTAATGTTTCAGTGATACCCTCAAAACACAAAAGCCTAGAATGATGACCAGCTAAAGTTAATAAATGATGCTATTGTTTCTTGGATTAATAGTGTCTTCATAAAGGATGCCCTCTGAAAAGTTCAAACTGCTTTTGTGCTGTATGTCAAACAGCAACAAAACCCATTATAATTAGACATTTTCCTGGATTTCAATGCTCCTTATAAACAGTGCTGAGTAGCACCTAAATTAATTTTCTTTCTTGTTTAAAAGCACTGAGAAGAATACTCAAGAGAGAAAGAAAGTGAGGGAGAAAGAGAACTGCTTGTCACATCATTTCTCAGAGCTCTGTAGTTCTGTTCTGAAAACTCCCTTCAATGGTTCAGGAGCTGTGAAGACACAGGCTGTGATCATGCAGGCTGCGAGGGGAGTGGGGGCTGAGTTAAGGAGGGAGGTGTTGCTTTTGCTACATATTTTATTTTAACATAATACACAGTTGCCAATATGAAAAAAATATGCATATACTTCTTCTGTGTCAGAATATGCCATGAAATATCAGCATGCCTCGCTACATAAAGTTGTAAGTGATGCACCACCCACAGCTTTTTTTTTGTTGTGGTTAACTTTTGTTTATGATTTAAACCAATAATCACACTAAACACTTGGAAATAAATTAAGCCTTTTCAGACTGATTAAATTGGCTGAATGCTTTAAACATGCGACTTTGGCAGATCTAATCATCCCAGGATAGTCAGGGAGTTAATCATGCAAATGTCTTCAGATATTTCAATTTGCAAGGCTGTGTTTTGTAGCCTGCAATCTTCCAAAGCATCTGTATTCTGTGCTGTGAACTGCAATTGTTCAGTGCAATTGACCAAGCAGCACAAAAACTTAATAACAAGCAAAATGCTAAGACAAAAAAGTAATACATTTTAAAAAGTTTTAATAAGAAGAATATTAAATTTGTCAGGCACTTTATACCACTACAGGAGGTACAGACCCAGTGGCTCCAGCTGGGAGGGAGTAAGGAATTTAGAAGAGCTCCATTGCTTATGCAAACCTTCAAGCTTACACATGTGCTTTGTGGAATTAGATTTTTTTACAAATGAGGAGATTGGTGGTGTTCCTAAATGGCCCTTGTTTGTTCACTCTGTTTTGGAGACTGGCACTTCCACCAGTTTTGAGACTCATTTAACTCCTCATAGGAATCATTTCTTTCCATCTTCTTTTTAGTGTGATTGAAAATTTTAAGATGAGTGACAGGAATCATGGATTCCACCTTTCAGTGAAAACCAGAAAGATTTGACCAGAATCTGAACCTTTCCTACCATATCCTCTTTCCCATCTCTGAACTGACTGAAAAAGGTTGCATCTAGAGCATATATTTTGATATTACAGCTAAACCTCTTTAAAACTCTCATGTATTAGACCATTTGCAAAAGGACAGAGTATGGTAGAAGAAACACCATAGTTTCAAAAATTAATTAACCATTTAGATTTTTTATAAATTATCTGTTCTCTACTGAAGCAGATATTTTCATTTCCATTAAAATATGTTACTCTTATTAATAAGATTTAATATATATGTCTAACTTTATGGACCACCTACTGTCTGAGTTTATTCCTTAATTAACCCACCCACACACTGTGAAAACAATTAAGGGTAATGAAAGACAGTAACTCAGTCCAGAAAATAAACTTTTGCAATAGTCTCCAAAAACCTTCGGAAAATGTTCCCTGAGTTTTAAATTCTGCCCTGTAATCAGTTGGCAAAAAGAGTTTTAGTTCAGCTTTTCAGAATGCAGCCAAGCAACCAGACCTAAAGCCAGGAAATTAGTGAAGAAGCTTAAAATCTGTCTTATGGACAAGACAAGGAAGGATCAAAAGGTAGCAGAAAGTTTGTCAACTCCTGCTTGCCACCAAAAGATGTCAGTGATATCTTGTCATTGTATAAATGGGTAACACTGATTTTGCTTGTCTAAGTAAGAACGGGAGTTATGAAGAGCATTCTACAAAATAGCAAAACATAACTGGCTTATAAGACTTTTAAGGGTTGAAAACATAAATTCCCAAAACAATAAGCAATAGAATTGATTGGATTTATAACTGAGATACTACCCAGTACTTATTTGTAAAATTTAAACTATTTAGCTTGCTGTAACTGGGAAGAAGTACAAGACAAATCTAGGTCTTGTAAATGAGAGTCCCAGAGCCAGTTTGTTTCTTCCCCTGCTTTCTCCCTACACTCAGGAAGAGCCTTCTTCAATGACATTAAGGTTATGATGGAAAAATGATTCCAATAGAAGTCTATAGAGATTTTGTTAATATGCCTTTATGATGTGATATTATGACGGCAATTCAATTTCATTGCAGGCCTAATGAGACCCTGTTACAATGTCAAAATGAAAGGAAACTATATTAATCAAGTTATAGTACCCTGAGAGAAAGAAAAACCTAAAGAAATTAACCCCATTAAAAACTGTTTTAAAACAACATTAAGATTTAGTGAATTCAGAATTGCTTTGCTTTTGTTGGTTTAGTGCTTCAGGTAGAAGCTAAATTTTGCACTGATTTACAACTCATTAAGTGTATTGACATCAGGGGAATCAGGGGAAGTTTTAAGGAAACACAAACAGAACAAAATTCACACCAAGTATTGTGATTATGCAAGGCATTGGGCACAGTCTGCTTAGTCTTACAGCTAAAATATTTTTTCCTCTTCAGTGGAACCAGAATTTCTTCACTTCTCGCTTAAAAAAGGCGACAAGCTGACCAGTCTAAGAGTTTAAGTTCTTGTATCTCAGCTCTTTGATACCATATTTGAATTTGTACTAAACTAAACTGTAGAATTAAATCCCTAAAATTGCAAAAGAGAAACAAATTGGAGTGAAAAATTCCTCCTGAACTTATTAGAAGCAAATATTCAACTGCCAACAATAAAGTAAGAGTGGACACATACCCTGAAGACAAGAGGGGTCTTGGGTACATGTCAGGTTGTTAAAATTGAGTGTAACGGGACAAGCCACAACTGGAAAACAGCCTTTGTATCAACACCTTTGGGATGACCTGCAAGGGAAGTTAAGTCACAGTTATGAAAACTCATAAGTCTATTTTAAAATATTAAAATGCTTATATTAAAAAAAAAGTTTTAAAAGTCAAAAACCTCAGAATTTTTTTTTTTTTTAAATTTAACTTTTTGGCAACAGAGACCTTCTTCTGTGCATTCATTGAATTTTATGTCAATGATTTTTGTCCTTCCCAAGCTAATGTTTCTTACTGAGTGCAGAAGTCAGGGCTGCAATATTAATGTGAATTTGATAAAGGCTAGCACATGTATTCAATTTTAAATGCGCCACTGTCATTTTCCAAACCATGTGTAATATAAATATAAAGTGCTGTATATATTCAGTATATATATAATATATGTGCAATATAAAGTTTTGGTCTCTTTAAAAACTGCCACCCACCTGAACAGTGGTGCAGCAGACAGGGCAACACTCTTTTTATACAATAGGTACATTCCAATTTTCAGCAAATACTTACAAGAATAGATTCAGCAAGACATTAACACCAAACAGTTTGGACATGCACCAAAATATTTCAAAAAGTAAAAGACCCTTCTTTATCTTTCAGCAAACTCAGACATTTACATGGCACTATGAAGATTTGCAAACTCACAAGAAATCCATTGATTTTTGCTTCTATTACTGTTGAACATACAGAGATGGCACTTTGTCATCAGAGTATTAGGAAAGGAAAGTATGAACCACTCCTAAACTCAAAATCCAGTTTCTATTTCTGCTTGTCCTTGGTGGACATGCATAAACACACACATCACACGTACACAGGGTTCTTTGTGCAGACTTGATATTTACTCACATATCTCATTTACAGAGACAACTCATTTACATAGGATGGAAATTTACTGTACTTTTTGTCCATACAGTAAGTTTCTGTTGCTATTACTATCCGTAGTAGAAATAACCTTCAGTTACACCAGCATAATATAAATTGCATGTTATTGTTAAATTTTCCCAAACCTATTTTTGTTGGTGTTATCTGGAGTCTCACAATGCCTTAAGAATGGATTCACTGGAACCTTATCTACCTTGCAAACCAACATTCACTGTAGTATTAAGTTCTACTGCAAAAATATCAGGACCACTTCTGTAAACACTGCGATGACAGTAGTAATGAGAAATGCAACAATGAAATTGTAAATAAGATTATAAAGTAAAAGAAAAACCCTGATATTACTTTCAGGCCTTAGAAAACTTGACCTTTAATCAGCAAGGTGGTTTGCACAAATACACCCAGCTCAGGCTGAACGTTCAGGGGAGAATGTACAAACCAACAAAACAGCAAAAGAATCTACTGGGGGAAACATTTAGCAGGATTGTTCTGCTGACCAAACTCTTCATCACTCCCTATTCATTATGTAGGAGAAAATATTTTTCCAAGGGTGTGCACTTTATTTTATCCATGAATTCCTCTGTGCTGAACTTCTCAAGAGTGTAAAAGGCAATCCATTAGAGAAAACTTTGTTCTTGTGACCTTGTCCATGATTACTTTAACTACATAACGACCGACTGGAACATTATAGAGGTATGAAGATATTTACATATCCATAGGAGAGTTAACTTACTTACATAAACATACTTTTATTTTATTGCAGTCTAAATATTCACCATAAGGATTGCATCAATGTAACTGTTTAAACAGTAAAAATCATTACTCTGATCAAAACACTTACCAGGAAACTTATTCACACTCAAGGTCCGCTATAAACCACATTTCTTGCTGGCATCTTCCTTTAAATATTTGATGGGTTTGCTTTGTGGTCAGCACATTCAAATGCTTATAATCTGTCTGTAGGATAATGTATATAAATTACTAAAACTCTTTTCCTGTGTTGGTGTAATCTGCTTTGCAGCTGTAAAACAAAACCATAAAGTTTTAAAACTTGGTATGGCCATACAGGTCTAAGTCACAGAAGTGAAAGGCATCTTCACCTAATACAGATTTCCTTGCTTTTCTCTCTGTATTTAAGTCCAGGAATTCAATTTAATTTTTATTATTCCTATTCCTCCTCTGCCTAGTCCTTTATTTAAAGAATTCCTCCATTTTCTAATGAAGCTCATTCATTTTCCACAGAGCATATTCATTTCCTCAGCTACATCTTCAAATGCTGCACCTCCACCTTTCTGTCTGGAAAACTTTCAAAGCACCAACTTCCTAACTGGGTGTTTACATTTTGATTCCAGAACCTCTTCTACTTTTCCTTGTGCCACTGGCACAACAAATATAAACACAGGTTGCTCACTTGCATATCTGTTCCAACAAGAATAGCCCAGAAATGTCTGCATGAGCTTCAGCAAGACATTTCTTTGATAACTAACCTGCCAAATAATTTCACTGCTTAACAGTGCGAATGCTGAGCTGTTTTTATTATTAGAGTAATTTTAATGATTGGCATGCATTGTGTGTTTATATGTTTGTCAAATATTGGGAAATCAATTAGAACAATATAATGCCACTGGGAAAAACATAATTTGCAAAATAATTATAAGCAATTGGCACCAGATGTTCTATTTCTTCAAAATTTGCATTTTCAGTTTTATAATATTTATACTTTTCTTTTGGCAAAATGCTTAAGTAATCATACCTCAAAAGGCTGGATTTTTTCCTTTTTCTGAGTTTGGTTTTGTGACAACGGAATTCAAAGGCAAAGCTCAGGTCATATGCCCTGAGTGGTTACACTTAGTGGTTTCATCCCCTACCCCAGAAATACAATATCTTTTTTTTTTATTATACTTAGTCTTATCTAATAATCTTCTAAAGCAGAGATGAACAGCATATTTTAACAATACTGTTCTGCTAAATCTGAAGCCAAATGGAAACAAGGAATTGATAAGAAGCTTCTCCTTCATATGAGAAAACCTGACTATTGCTGTCATGGATGTTGGCTTTTTCTTGTTCATCCAGTTTCACCTAAAGAACTAAAGTTATTTCATCTAAAGAACTAAAGATTTTAAACTAAAATGGAAAATTTTGATAGTCCTAAACCAAAAGTCATCTAAGCAAAGGTTTATTTTGACTTGTTTGCAGATGTGCATGAGGGAGCTTGTTTCAACAGCTTTCTTTAGAAAAGAAGAGGTTTCTGAGGTCACAAAATATTGAGAGAACATTAGAATCCCGCAGTATGAGCTCTTTAATAAGAGAGTTTAATACTGTTTAATTCTTTGTGTGAGAAAGATGGATCATTTACAGAAATAGGAATAGTATTTTGTTTAAATTCAAGTGTTTAGATTCATGTTTATTCAGAAAGCCTTAGTAGACTGCGTAGTCCAATTTCTTCAGGGGTTTGTGTTTTTTTCCAAGATTACATTCGCTCTATTTTATTATTTATTTTAGGCATTGAGTGAGCAATAAACTTAGCTGCAGGCAAAGAAACACAACACAGCATGAGTTGGCAAGGCCTTGACAAACACCATATCCACGGTTCTGCCACCACAGTTAAAAAAAACTGGTCAATAAAAATGCTCTGCCATGAAATCTCAGAGGTCAGACATAATCTTTGTTCATCTCCAGACTTTTATCTCCCTCTAGAAAATAAAATTTCTTAGCATTTTACTTGTTCTTTAACAAGATTCCCTAAACGTTCTTGGTTTACTGTCTCAGGTAATATTACATTATTTAGACTGAGTCAATGCAGTAGTTTCTGAGATTGGAGCCTTGTACAAATTTTATTGACACCATCAAGTCACTGGGCTGATGGCACCTTCAGACATCAGTTGTTAATGACTCTGAATTCCTTGACAACAAGTGAATAGGAAAATAAAGCTACACTTGGATAATCAGAAGAGAGTGTAGAATACTTGAAACACACAGAGTTTATTACTTTGTCTACTGGCTTTGTAATGTTGGGTCGTAAAAAAAGCGAAAATATTTAAAACAGATTTAAAGCTTTTATTCACTCTGAATCCATTCCTCTGCTTAAACAGCAAAAGACTTTCATAAAAAGAGATTATTTTTTTATCAAGATTATCACTAATGCAATGCATCTTTAATTTTGAGGGCGGAAGAAAAAACAAGCACCATTATTTATCATATTCAAAATATTAATTAATATTTTACTTGATTGAAGTAATAAAGAAATAGTGGTACTACTTTCACTTTTTGCTAACATCAAGCTTACAAGTTTACCAAAAAAGTTTTATAAACTCCCTGGTAAGGTTTTATTGTACATGTTGTTGTCACATCAGAGCAGGTGTGAGAACAATGAAAACGAAGCATATGATAGAAAAAAAATACAAAAATAAAATGGGTTAAGTGCTTACCACACCTGTTCAAGATGGGTCTTCTCCTTTGGGATGTCAATGAAATGACTTTTCAATGGCTTTCTGGTTCCAATACATCTTTTACAGTTCACTTAGAAGAACTGAAAGAATTTTTTCTTTCATCAGTTCTGTGGTCTGCCTTTGCATCCTTTCCATGTTCTGTGTGATCCTGGCTGAGCTAAAAGCTCTCTTCTTGTTATATTTTCTTTGCAGACACTATTCCTGTCCCTCCCTTTTCTCCCACTAGTATTCCTTATTGAAAACATCATTTCTCTCTCCCACCCCTGGGTTCCTCAGATCCACTGTGCTGCAGCCAGAATAATGCAAACAGCAAAACTTTCTCTGTGCTGCTGAGATTTATTGATTCTTTTTTTGAAGTCTAGGTGTCTATTAGCACATTGACACCTACCAACCACTAATAAGCAACACTGTGACATTCAAAAGCTAGTTTTCGTCAAAATATTATTTAATGCAAGAAAGTCTCCAAGAGAGAGATTTGGAAGTCAGAAATCAGTGTCCTCTTGATGGCAGGATTCAGCAGAGACTCCATTAGAGGTTGTCTTGTGATAGTGTCTTCCATTTCACAAGAAAGAAGGGAGAGGAATCCAGAAAGCTGTCCTATGGTGAAGGGAAATAAAGAGTCACAACAGGACACCACATTTTGAGGTGGTTTTTTTTTTGTTTTTCTTTTTTTACTAATGGCAACATGCCAAGGACTAGAATTAAATTCTTTCCCAGTTCACTCTTTCGTCACCTACCACCATATAAATCAAGTCTACATGAGATTAAGTAAGTACATTCAGCTTGGGCTCAGGTGTGAGTGCAGATGGGCTTTGAAACATTCCACAAATCCAACCACAGCTATATTGGCTTAAAGAATGACTGGGGAGAGGAATTGCTGAAAGACTACATTTACTGATCATCTTCAGTTCCTTTAGCACAGTCCGTATCATCTCCCTCCAATCTTCAGTTTGCATCAAACTAATCAAGATGCAATAGAAAGAAAAATAAGCATTTGAGACCTTCCTTTGAAACCTGCAGGCCCAGCTGAGACACAGAAATGTCTACACTCACTAAGCAAACTATTATTCATAACATCTGCCTATCCAGTGCAATGTGAGTTCCTGTCACTCATCATTGACATGTCTAGGATTGATTTCCTAACACTACATTATTATCTTTCATGAGAATATGCTAATTCCTTCTGTATCACTATGTATGCTGATATACAGTATCCTTTGACATTCACAACATGTTCTAGTGTGATAGATTAATTCAAGATAAAAAAAAAAAAAGAATGTGCAAAGGCACTGGTAAAGGCACCATATATCTGGCAAAAACTGATTAAAAGTAGGAATTATTCTCCCAATAAAATTATTTTCCCAATATGACAACAGAATTTTTACCATTGGTGCCAAGATTCCACCTGATAACCAAATTTGGGGTTATTAATTAATAGTAAGGTACAATATTAGCTGTGTTATTCTGTAAAATATTCAAGTAAAATTTTTAAAGGTTTTCTATTTCCCTTTAGTTTCTAAAGAATTTGTTGACTTATTAGCAAAATAAGTTCTCTCCAATTCAGTTATTAAGTGTGTATTACCAGATCACACAGATATTTCTGCCACTATTTTCAAGTAGTGAGTGACCATAATCTTATGTACTTGACACATATAATTCTAACATATTATTTCATGCTAAGAATGACTAGATGGGACTCTCACAGTCTCATCTTAGTATATTTTCTACAATAACTTACCTCTTTTTAATATTTTACTTCTCTGCCCTTCACTGATGTCCTCAATGATTTCCTCCACCAAGTGTTTTACCGCTTCACCCTGCTCTAATTAATTCTCAACTTTAAATTCTCCACTGACCCCCATTTAACTCTCAGTAGATACAAAAGCTTTGAAAGAAAAATCCTCAGTGAGCAAGTGCTGGCCAGGCAGCTTTTCTTCAAGCTTTTGCAGCTTTAAATCTGATCACGGGAAATACTGAACCAAATCCTGCCCTGAACAGCACAACACCCTGTTGTATTGCAATGGCAATGCCATTTCCCAAGTGCTGTTGGACTCCAACAAAATCACAAAATTAGAGTCTGAGTGAGGAGATGCACCTGCAGGTTCACTTTCAGTAAGACTTTGCAAGTAGCTCATCATCTGATGCACTGGGAGCACCAAGAGACTCCTGCAAATTCAGTTCTTTTTTCCCCTCACTTGCCAAAAGAATCCTCCTCCTCCAGCATATGTGTAAGCAGAGAACACAGAATGAAAAGTATTTCATTCCAAAACTTCACTGAATGGATTTCTAGTTTTATTTAGTCATCTTTAAGAAAAAGAAACATAAAATCCCTCAGTTTAAGAGGAAGTTGAGAACAGCTGAGATGATCCAGCATGGTAAAAATTATACCATAGACAAGAAAAAGACATCATTCTTTTTCACATTAAGATTTAGCTGAAAAAAACCCAACTTTAACTTCAACATTATAAAGTAATTTTTACTTACTATTTTTTTAACCATTGTATTCAGTGCAAACAGATGAACTGTAAAAAGCTTGAATAGGGAGAACCAGTGCATTTATTTGCATTAATCTCTCAGCAGAGCCAGCTCCAACCTGCTGGACTGCTCACAGCTATGGTCTTCTGTGTGCTGAATTTCAGCCTAAAATACACTTGAACACCAAATGCAAGAGTGTAAGTGAACAGAAGCAAATTCACAGACCACAGGTAATATCAGCAACTTTAGAACTCTTTTGGAGCTAAATCAAAATCCCAGTAAAACTCAAGGATAGAAGTTTTTGGCTTCAGTTCTGTGTACCTTCAACGACCCTCAGTTCCATGTACACTGAGCTGGGACTCAATACAATAACAGCAAGCCATTAATGATTGAAAATATTTGTACTGTATAAAGGATCCAATCTACATGATTTTCACCACATTTTGCTTTCACTGAGTGTACAGCACTTGATATCCTTATTACAGTTGCAATATTATTACAATGATTTCTTTTTATTATGACTTAACCATCCTTTATAAATTTTAACACAAACATGTGCTTAGGTTTTTCTTTAATGTTAATTTACCATATGCCCACAAGAGACCGCTTTTCAGAATATCTTTCCTATCTTTTCTACTACATTATAAATTACACACATTTACGATAATTCTGCTTGATTTACAATCTCTCTCATTCCTGAATTTAATCTGTTGTACAAAAACAGGCAATTGAAATTGGATATACCTTTTGAATGGTATTTTAATGACCTTGAAATCAGTCAAAAGAAAAACCAAACAAACCAACACCAAACCAAACAAAATGAACCAGCTATTAAGTCTATATAACTTAACCTATATCCGAAGCAAGAGTTCAGCCCATGCCTAAGGGAAAGACAGAAATGTTTTGCTCCCAATTTGGTTCTGGGCACTGTCATATCTCGTATAATATCCGACTCTTTCAGAAATGACATTTTCATGTCATAAAATCTAATTGATAGGCACTTTCAAGTGCTATTTTTAGAGATAACATCCAAGATTAATGAATGCAATACACTAAGAAGTTTATATGAAGTTAAATCAAGCTGTCTTGTCTCTGTTGAAGTCATTCTTTTCTTGACAATAATACACAATAAGAGCAACATTCCTCAAATGAGAGTTTATAACCCTGATCTTTGCCTGAACTGTGTTTCACTTGAAACAATATTTACCATTTTTTAAACCCAAAGGTTTCTCCTGTGACAGGTAATGTGTGTTTTGTCTGGTTATCCTGAACCACCCAATCTGTGGATTATGCACCATTGCGCTGTTGATACAACAACATCAGATCAGTCACATTTGCTGTGACTTTAGAGTCAGTCTTTCCATCCTTTTGGAGGAGAACACCAGGATGAATAAAGAAAAAAAATATTCCAGGCTCATTTCAGTCTTTCACCTCTCACAGGTTTATTTTCACATTTTCTGTGAGATTTCACCTTTTCTCACATTTCACTGGGAACTCTTCTTACGCAATTTTTTTTTTTACTTTTTATCCTCAAATGACTTAAAAACCCCTGAATACAAGTAGTCTTTTACTACAAGCCCCATCTCTGAAATAAAAATCCAAAAGCGAAACAGCTCTGCCTCATTTACCCCCACATGGTTCAGGTAATTCATGGGCTTCCTTCCTCATGAAAACTAAGCTCAAGGGTCTCTCGTGCTTTTTTTTTTACCCCTTTATCTTACAAGTCTTGCTGATTGCATGTGTAAGGAATGTTAGTGGTTTTGTTCACCATCCTGTAAAGTTTCCTTACCCAGATTGTAAAATATTTAGCAAACACTTTTAAGATTTAGATGTGTCAGATTTTAAGGAAAAGCATCTGTGATATTTTGAAAAATTAAATGAATAACCAACAATAGAATTCCCATGAAGTGTGTTCTACTCCACTATGGCTTAACAAGCTATCCCTCTTATTGCCTTAAACTTCCATGAAAGAATTACACATATAAGCAGATAAACTTTTCAACTAACTTAATTTGACTGAATTTAAGCACACTGACTTATTGTTTAGTAAAGAATCAACATAATTATCCTATGGAGTCGGGAAATAATGAACAAACTGATCCTTGTGGAATTTTAGTTGCCCTAAATATTTCTAAGACATTTCAAGTCCGTTAATATTCATAACAGCTTTGAAAGTGACCCTTGCATTCTGAAAGCACTGATCATCTCAGGAAGGTAAACAAAATGCAGGCTTTTTTTTCTTTTTTGGGTCTAATATTGGGAATCTTCTCATCCATGATCATCACACAAAATAGGCATCCTAATTGTTTCCATTAACTGATTCAGTGAGAAAAAAAGCAGACATTTATTTGCTCAATAGGCATGACAATTTTAAGGGTTAAAACATCTTTTTGGACGAGCCACAAATCATATTCTTTCACTTCCTTCATTGCCAAGTTTATTTTTTATAAAATATATAGATATGGGTATATCTACATCATCTTTTCTCCATTTCAGCTACCCAAAAATAATTGTTGAAACAAAAAGCAGGCTTTCACTTCACTTGAAAATGCACACAGAACTAGAAGGGGCATCCCAAAGGCTCAGCTGGAGTTCTGAAAAGCAATTTCCATATGGAAATTCAAGATAATGATGGTAGTGAAGTTCAAAATCCAAGTCTGTATTCTCACAGACTTTGTCAGAAACAGGACTGGAGGAGAAAAGGACTATTGAAATGTGACACACAAAACTGTTCTTACAAGTACTAATCACACATCCATAACAGGATACATGACAAATGATTCAGTAGAATGTCAGGAAAAATATACATCACAGTGAACTTTTTATTGACCTAAAATATGGTATTTTCCAACAGAAAATAGTATGAACAGTAATTTTAAGTCAAATTGACTTAGAAACTTCAAAACCAAGTATTTAAGGATCATATTAAATAGCCTCATGAGCTCTCATACACCTTCATCCCTTTTCTACTCAGCAAATACACTAAGAGAAAATGCTCATAAAAACAAACAAAAAAATGAAACAAACAAAAACTCAACCCCCCCAACAATCAAACAAAAAACCCCAACAACCAAAAAAAACCCTACCCACCACATTAAATCTGTGGATTATACTGGTTAAAAAAAAGACATAAGGATAAAAGTGACAAAAGTAGCCCGAGGTCTGGCAGCTGACAACAACAACCTGTAGAGGAGTCAGTTGGGAAGCTCTCCAAAATCGTTCTGGGACAGTACACTGATTTAAAAATGGCAACTCACCCTAATTTTATCCAGTATTTGGAAATATTTATTGCACAAAAAACCCCCAAAAAAAACCAAAACAAAAAAAAAACCAAAACAAAACCTCCAACATTTTGCTCAAATTAACATAAAGCATTTAGAACAGTGAAGATACTGTTCATGCATGTGATCTTGCTATCAGATATACAATTTTTCTCATGAAATGGGCTTTACCTTCCTAATGACTCATCAGGTGCTCTGCAGTTCTCGCTTATCTGAAATTCCACCCTTGGGACTGGCTGTGAAAACATCTAATAGATTCTAATAAAGTCAACCTTTTTGTGCTACTGCTCTTGCTTTCAAAAGGTCAGTGCCTTTGCAGCAGGCTTGTTATGTCATTAATTTGTTAGCATTGCTATTCATAAATAACCCAACCTCTCTCACACAGCTGCATCGACCCCCACAAACAAAACAATAAACAGATGGCAGTGCAGTGGCTAAAGGTGCTGCTTCAGCTGTTGGATGTGCAGCTCTCTCCATTCCACATCCCCAGCTTCAGATGTACCGTAAAATTAAAAGGGGTTATTTCTGATTTGAAAAATATCATGACTGTAACTTCCTACAGTCTAGAAAGTTGAAGTGCAGTGCACACCTACTCCCTGCACAATTCCTTTGGTTGATAACCCCTGAAGAGGCAAGAAGAGGTAGTTTGCACTGACATTCTGCAAGATTTATCTTATCTCTTTTTAATACCATGTTACTATCCTTGTAAGAGAAAAGCCCCCAAGCACTGAGAGAAAATATGGAGAATACAACTCCTATGCACTACTTGGCACAACAGCCAAAATAAAGGAAAACAAACCCTTATAGCTTTTATTTCATCTCTTAAAATAACATATAAGGATGTTACCTTCTCTTCCTTGCTAATTCTCATGTCCATGGCAAAGCAATCAATTCAAATATGATTCAGATAAATAGACTAGAGAAGCTGTACTCTGTCTCTCTTTTCCCCTTCCCTTCCCAGACCTTCCCAAACCTTCCCTTCCACCCTGTAAGCAGAATAACTAACCATGTGTTAACCACCTTCCATTACATTCCAAGCTGTTATAAATGTGATAAATGATTATGAACTCTAGAAAGACAGAGCTGAGCACAGCTGACATGGAACACGAACTGGTAGCCCTTCTGTATGTAAAAGAATCCAGAGGGAACTTAGTGCCTTAGGAATAAAGTTCTGAAACAAGTGGGAGTTCTCTTAGGGTTCTCTAAGGAGCTCACCTTACATCTTTACAACACACACTTCTAAGTGAATGGCCATAAAACTCAAGATGCACTCAAGATCCAAAGTCTTCAGAGCCTTGCTATCTTGTCCTCTGTATTCTTGTCCTTATTATTTTTACTATTGGTTTTCTGAAAGAAGTAAAGATGCAAGTAGGGGTGGGAGGAGTCATTGCAATAAGAGCACATTAGTTCGGATTACAAAGCTCACCCATGATGATGTAAGAGAAAACTCCATTCCAGCCAGATTTCTTTGTGCTAACACAAAGCCCCTCAGATGAAGAGACTTAAACATACACAATTAAGGAAGAATACAATGCTATTATCCTAATTTAAAGTGAGGATTTCAATAAAAAGGGAAAACAAAGGGGATAAAAACAGCTCTCCATCTTTATTTTCACCTACTCTATGGTAAAAAGGGTGAGAGTTTCTTTTATTGCAGCTAGACGACTTTGATAAAAGTGTTGAATTTTCTCATTCTCCTCCTCTAAGTGAAATGTCCATTCTACTGCTGCAAATAACTCATTTTTCTCAGGTCTCCCCTTTTAAAAATTCTTCTGCACTATGAGTTCCTAACAGCTACAGACACAAATGAACATACAGAACTTGGATATCAATAACCAAATCTTCACTGTGTTCTATGTCAACCTACTATTGACAGCTTTTAGTTATGCATTACTTTACATAAAGGGAATCTACAAAAAGGAGAACAGAGATAAGAAACACAAACCAGAAATGCAGCATTGGAGAATGTGAATTACTGATCTTTGTTCTCCTAGGAGCCACTTCATTGGCTTACTATTTTGTATTCAACAGCTTAGCCATTAACCCCCTGAAAATACTGTGTAATAAGGAATTAGCTTTGTGTTTGCCACCAATTACTGCAAGCTGGGAGCAGAAGCCTGTCAGCAAAATCTGTGGGTTTTTTTGAAAGGACAAAGCAAAATTCCAGTGATCTTCTGCCTCCCTGAGATTAGCTGAATGAATTCAGGTATTTAAGACCTTTTACCAAGGATGCCTTAAAAAAAAAAAAAAAAAACACAAACAACAAAAAACACAAAACCCAAGAAAAATCCCAACAACTTGGCTTATGCAGGATGTACAGCATTTTGTCTGCACAACTGAAGTCAGGTTTACCTCAGGTTTCTGGGGGGACATTTTGGGGATACCTACTGGTGCCTGCACCATGCAAACACATCAATATTGGGCAAGCTTGCCACAAGCAGACAATTAAAAACATAGCAAACTTGCAGGATCAGCTTACTGTCATCTTCCCATTTTAGAGGGATCTGGGTTTATGCCTGGTCAGCGCTTTGCTAATTAACTGTATTCTGACTATTCTGCAGAAATGATATTTTAGCTTGTAACGTATCAGATGAATATTATATCAAATAAACTTACACTGCAAAATTGTGAAGTCACTGTCAGTCTGCTGTGTCTTACCCTGAGAAAGCTTAGAAGGGGCCCAAGTTTTGATTATATCAATATTATGCACTTTCCAACTATGAAACATTTGTACTTGTACTGGAGTTCAGTGTTTCAGTATTTGAAGACACAGTGTCTCAGAAAAAGAGTATTAAAATACAGGTGCCTATTAAGATACCTTTAATAAATATCTAAGGACTAAGATGTGTTAATTCAACTCTCTCCAGATTGCTCTAAAAAACCTTCCTTTACTTGAAAAGGAAGTTGCCTTGTGCTTGTAACTCCATGGAATTCCACATTCAATGGACCGGGGCTTGAAGCAGCTCCTTCAGGACAGTTCTTACTAAAACCTGATAGTTTTTGCTTCTTCCTCTAGTTTATTGACTCAGAACAGAGGTAGTAGATGAGGTATGGCTATTTTTCTCCTTTTTCCTATACAGTTTCTTGACATACTGTAGTCTGATTGTAAAATAATTCTTTGCCAAGCTGAGAGTGCTTCTGGACTTGTCTATTAGGGTTTTGTGCTAAACACTTAGAATATAAAATATGAAAAGAAAATTTTCCTTGTTTTAAAAACAGCCAAAACAATATTTGTGGTAAGGTTGTGCATTCACTGAAAGCAAAAACAAAACCCTGATACAACACAGGGAATGGAAGCTGGAAGGTAAATTGTGCTTGCTGTGTTTTTCTGAATTGAATCCTGCCTGTATGATCAGCAGCATTCAGACTCCCAGCAGGGTAGTTTCCAAAAGAGAGAGAAAACTAGGCAGGTGGCTTTAAAGAAAGCACAGAGAAATGTACTGAAAAAAAAATCTGGTTGAGAAGTGAAATTGGTTAAATTGCCTACAGCGTGTTTGGGGAGGAAAAGGGTCTACACTGAGTTCCCTGCTTCGAAGGGTGGAGAGAAAGCATTGCAGAGCATGAAAAGGAAAAACCTGCATGGAGGACTGGTTCATTATGGGACAATTTCTTTACAGATAATCTGTTTTGGAAATGGACAGAATGAGGGAGATGCTAAGGAAACCACTGGGACAGGGTGAAGGGATCTATTGGAAGGAATCAGTCAGCAAAAGATTTAGCGGTGACTACAAGAACAAGTTGCAGGGGACAGAAAGTATCATGGGGACAGAAGCATCACCTGGGCCTGAAAGCAAGGATTAGGAAATAGTCCCCTGCCTTCACTAGGTTGACAGAGCTGTAAGATGCTTCCATCAGAGAGTTTACCCACAAGACAGGAGTCATTTCTCCTTCATCATTACTGGTCAGCAGGAGCTTCAAAATATTCAAGATTGGAATTATTATAAATTTTTAAAAGTCAGGTCATAATTTGGAGGTAGGAAGAGTGAGGAAAGCTCAGAGATAGCTGCAGAAGTAAAACAAACAGCTATCCTTTACAATTACTCAAAAAAAAAAAAAGGATTGTATTCTGAAATGATTTGTGCATTAAACTCAGCATACACTCAGAGACTTATTGTTAGTCCAAGCTTTAATGCTAATGTGAGAGCGTTTTTTTCTATCAGATGGAACCAAGGAGCCCAGATTTCTTAAGCAGCTCAGAAGACCTCAGTTCAACCACTTTTTGAACAGGTAAACTATTTCTTCCTCAGTTGCATACTATGGCCTTCCTTTCACAGAACCATGGATTGTTCCCCTCCAATATCAGGACAATTTTTCAAACAGTAGAATTTTAAAACTCTGTCTTCTGGGCACCATAAAAATGTCAATCTTGGTGTAAGGCATAAACTGGCCAATTTGTCTCTAGGCAATTCAGCAGTATGGAAAGAGAACAAACCCAGTATGTGAGACAAAATACAGCTGAGAACAGGCCACCAGGAACTCCCCAGATTTTCTTTCTCTTCTTGAAGATTTCATTACAGATCATGTACTACAGATAATGCTCAAACATGTATTGGAAATCATAAACTGATTTAATCTATGACACTCACCAAGGGTTGATTTCTTCAGAATGGAGACATGACTGTAGAGACAAGAAAAGCTTCAGGTTAGAGCTGCAGTTCAGGTGTCACCAGGAGTATTCAGTTTAATTTTAAAAAAAACCCTTCCTTGTGTAGTTCACAGACACACCTTTCCCTATTAGCCTGACTTCTGCACTTGTTCTGAACACTGCAGAACTAACTAAAATTCCACTGTGTATTTGGACAACTCTTAAAATGGAGGGAAAATGTTATTTTTCCAGGATTGGACACTACTCAGTGAATGTCATCAAACACTAAAGGTGGCCTTTAAAGAATTATTTTTTTTTCAATGTTACCACAATACTGAGAGCTACTTCTAACCTGTTTTTATGCCTCTCTGTTTTGATGAAGAAAAGCAAGAACAAAACCTGAAGAATGAATCACAACTAGATTTGAATGCAAAGTTGTCACCTTTCACATAAAACATGCTTACTTTTAAAATCAGTTTCTTTGAGACAAGATAATAGGTTTCTAATGACCTAATTAATTTTACACTAAATGTATTTTGCAAATGTACAAAGTTAGACAGCAAATTGCTGTCTGTACTTTGGTAAGAAATGGTTGTCTCCAAACAACTCTCTAAACCCAATGTACAGTAATTCATGCAGATAGTTTATTCTAATTACAGCTGAATATAATGGTTCAGCTGAGATGTCAAATTTCAGTGCAAATAGCACTTTGCTAGACAGTAAATAAAAGAAAATGAAAACAAATTACCAATCCAAGTTATTTTAGCTGAAACCTTGTTTTTTTCTAAGCACATAAAGCTACAGAAAGTTATAATGTAACCAGCAGCAGCATCTGGTTCTGATTCAGAAAATTAAAAGTATTTTTCTAAGTAAAACTAACAGATATATGTTTATATTTTTAATTGAATATTAAGTGGGGGTGGTTTTTTTTGTTTGTTTGGATTTTTTTAGTTTTTTTGGGGGGGGGTTGGTTTTTTTGTTTTGGTTTGGTTTTTGTTTGGTTTTTTTGTTTGTTTGGTTGGTTGGTTTTTTAAATTTATTTATTTTTAAGTCTTGGTAAACTTCTAGATAACCAGAAAAACATTTTGGAAAACACTTAAGTGTAAAGTGTATGTATATAACAAAAATGTCATGCACACTAACAAAGGCAAAAATAAGAGTTTACATGTTAAAAGCTTTTGTGAAAATAAACATATTTCATACAGGAATAGGTTCATGTATAAGGAAAAGCAAAGAGCCGAATTGATTTTTCTTTGTGTACTTTTAGGGAGGCTCAACATTCAACATCTATATTTGAGATTTTTAAAGTTTTATAGGATTCAAAATACAAAGACTTTGAAATCAACATTTAAATTTAGAGACAATCTGAAGTGTTATAAGTATTTGATTTTATGTAACTTTACCTACTTCCTACTCTGAACCTGGAAAAATTTAAGGTATAATTGCACTATACCAGCCATAAACTCCAAATTCAGCCTCCTAACCAAACCTGAAAGCTCAGGAATGCAATTTGTCGGGATTGTCCATTTGATAGCACAGATAAGAGACAGGTTTAAGAGGTCTGACAACCGTAAACCAACAGTTTTGTCCAAACTGTGTGCAATAGCAAAAGCACAGTTTTCTGGATTCAATCCATGGGGTTGAGAAATGCAAGAAGCAGAATGGCATGTTCTTGTCCTGCTTGGATCCAGGGAGAGACTTCCTGCAAGCACAGCTATGTGGGACAGGAGGGATCCTTCAACAAAGGAACCTGGATATCTGAAGGTGAAAACTCTTAAATGATGTCAATAGGCAAATAAAGGGAGAATAAAACCCAATGATATGATAACAAATAAAAAATATAATTAAACAAAACCAAAAATATAATTAAACAAAACCAGAAAATGCAGGTGTAAGAATTAATATCCAAGTAGGTTGTTTCTGCAGAAAGAAGTATAGTAACAGCACCACCATATGTATTTTAAACATTTTTTAAAAAGACTCCAAATTTACTTAGCAGCACAAAAGTACAAATTTTCTACATTCTCTTTTTTCATACTGGCATACTACAAAAAGATTATTCATTATAAAAAGGGCAGAAAAATTCTTTAGGATAATATGAATGAGGCATAGAGTTAATCCACTAAGATTTCATTAAGAAGTGAGCCGATGTTCAGCCAACTAATTACCCATTCATTAAAACAGAACCATAAATGACATTTCCAACATATTACAAAACCCCTCTGTAGTAATATTTTCCCATCTACATCTATTCTGGCATTTATATTCTATGTCTCTTTCATAATTATTTCAAATAATTCCTCTGACATATTGAGGGGGAAATAGCTTAAAAAGAGATTACTTACCACCTACTAGTTGCTCACAAAGAAAGGAGCAGGACAAAGTAATTATATTGGTGTATTAATATAGAATTGGTGTGCTAGTAGTCCCTAATAATCACTACAGTGGTTTCATTTTTCCATGGTGAAAATTTTAAGGTGCTTAAAATTATTTGCCCACACTTATAACTCAGGTTTCATCCTCCCAAAAGGTGAGCACACATAAAACTAACTCATGTGATTCACAGAAAGAAATACAGCAACCAAAAGTTGGCATTAAAAACAAATAATTAAATCCAAAGCTGGATTTTTCATGTCCCACTTAGTTCTGCTTCTGCAAGAGCTGCTGCTGTATACAATAGAAACAAAATGTGAAGAGGGTTGCACAGTCAACTCAGACTAAGAATAAGCATGGTTTCAACCAACACAGAACTTGATACTCAGTACAAATTGTTATTTGTTGCATGTTCACTCAGGGATCCCCTGCACCTCTTTCACTGATAATTAATGAAGTCACAAAAGCTCAAGTTTGCAGGAGATAGTACAACCTCTGGGCTATTTAGACCAATAAAAATCTGCAATTTGCTACAAGTGGCTTCTTCCAGCACCTTTCATATCAGGATTTTTATATAAAGATTATTTCTTTCTTATAACAGCACCACATTATTAATTTCCTCTTATAAAGGATAAAATAAAATTTCTCCTTCACACATTGTTTCATGCTTTGGCTTCCAAACTATTCTCTTCCATCTTTGCATTCTTTTTCTCATAGTTCCTGACCCTACTCCTCTCCCATTACACATTATTCTGACCTAACTTCTTCTAATGATATTGATATTGAAAATCCAACAAACTTTTTGCTGAACCCAGATTTAGTTCCTATCAAGAAAACCTCATCAAAAAAACCCAGCCTCAAGAAAACCAAGTCAAAGCCAGCTCTGCATTACATCACATATCTGGTGAGATAACAACATCTGAAAGACAAAATAGATAAAATATCCTCAATGGAGATTTGAAGCCCTGTAAATGCTTCAAGTCCATAAAAAGAAAAAAGGTGAGATGTCACGGTTTTATCATGTGCTGTTTAGGGATAAAAGGAGTTACATTTTTACTGAAGCTACATCTCATGCTGCATCTACAAAAGGACCGACCTACATAATCAGGAGAAGAGCTATCCAGTCTTCAAAACTCATCTCTCCTAAAGATTTCTTTCCTTTTAATTTGTGCCATTACCACATTCATATAAGTCACAAAACAGAGTGGTCAAGCAAATCTAACAGCTGACACATCCCTAGATAGAAAAGTAATCTTCCTGACACCACCTCACCTGTGTTGGTCAATACCCAAATGATTTCTGGGTGCTTTGGCAGAGCTGAGGGTGGTAACAAACCGTGATGTAGCTACCATATGCCAGGTATTGTCTGCAACCTTGAATAAGGTCAGCTCCCTATTTGAAGCACAAACAGTGTGTGATCAGAAGGCAGACGCTGGAATACAAAAAGCTCTGACAAACATATGGAAAAGAAGGAAAAAAAAGAAAGCCAACAAGGTCTTCAGATGCAAAGGCTGCTCAAGTTTTCACTTACCAAAAGAACAGTGACATAAGAAGGTGGGATTTATGCAGAATGTAGAGTCTGTAATGCAGCCACTGGGAAACACAGACCTGGATTAGATGGCACCACCCAGCCACTGCACTCTTACCAATACTCAACAGCCAAATATTAAATCTTCCAGAACAAACACAAACCTCCAGAGTCTATAAATGGAATGAGTTCACTTACTGTCCATGCTCAAAGTTTATTTTTAAGGAAACATGTATGAGACGT
Organism: Pipra filicauda; assembly: GCF_003945595.2. Taxonomy (NCBI): domain Eukaryota; kingdom Metazoa; phylum Chordata; class Aves; order Passeriformes; family Pipridae; genus Pipra; species Pipra filicauda. Next base: position 373,382 of record NW_024104285.1, read on the forward strand.
GAGTTTTAAGAAATCCACACTCCGAATAGAAGCATGGACACAGATAAATATGAAAAACAAAAAGAATATCTTTCTGAATTAAAGGAATCAGATTTGTCAAAAAGCAAACCTCAGAATTTGTAGTTTCCATCAAAAAAAAGAAGAGGCACAAAGACTTTAATATAAAAGAGGTTTATTTGTCTGGTTTCTATAGTACATCAAACTAGATGTTGGATTAGTTGTGGCCAAGGGCAGTATATTGGTGGCAAGAGAGAACTTGTAATGTTCTTTGATTTCCTACTCTCTATAAAATAAGAAAAGCAAGGGACCAGCCAAAACCTATTCCATTTCCCTCATCCAGCCAATGGGTGGAGATCCAGCCCTGAAAAGAGGATTCTGGATTAACCTGCACAAATATGAGACAGACGATACAGCTCAGCACAATCCCTGAAAATTCTTCCCATTCAAAATCATACAAGAGATTCATGACTACAGACAGTTACAGATAATTTAACAGATAGAAAAAGAAATATACAGTCAAGTCTCTCAAACAACTTCATGAAGAAATCGCAGAGATTTAAGCAATGTCTCACCAATGTTTGTAATATAATTAGTCTCAAAACAGATTCTTTTTTCCCAAATGTACATTGGCTTTAACATATTTATAAGTCACCACGTACACAAACAATTTATTGCAGCCTGTTAGGGGAGCTTTTCCTGTGAAAATGGGGTGATTAAATGTTTATGACATGGGTCATGATTGTCCACTGCTGTACTTTTATTTCTTTGGTGGGAAGTTCTCACAGAGTAGGGATTTCAGAAAGAAACCATTCTGTGACAAAGTCACTGATATGAAAAATAGTCACCATATTCCCTAAAAGCATTTAATTACAGAAAATTCTGTTACATTCATTTAAAGGAAAATATTAGTTTTTCACATTGTGCACAGTTTTTTTTTGTGAAATCCGCATTTTGACACAGTCTCACTAAGAATTTGAGAACGGTTCACTATGAAATAAATTGGTACTAAACAAAATGTGTTTGCTATCTCTGTATGAAAGTTTATTGTGAAAAACAGAATGTGAGCAAGTGGGAACAAATTTGAGAGCAGATGCACTGGCTACTGCTATTAAATAGAGAGGCTTTTAAGAGTCTTCAAAGCAGCAGTCCGCAGGCAGTGGGAATGCAGCACTAAGATAAAATACCTATCACTGGCACTACATTTTGCAGTAAAAATAATTGATGAGGACTTGGGTAGAGTGGATTACAAATTGCAGGGTGCAAGCAGTAATTTCTGCTCTGGTCAATGTAGATATTAGATATATTAGTATAAAGACTGTCACTGGTACAATAAAGGGCAGAATAACCCACTAACAAGGAGGATTATATTTTGTTGATTGATAGGAGATTAAACTCCTATATTATCCAAAATTTGTTTCTACTGCTTTAAGGAAAAAAAAACCCTTTTTCTGCAAGCCCTGCATCAAATATTAATCAAGCCATAATTAAATAGGATAAAGAAAACTGTCTTGGTATCTAACTTGCAATCATTTACTTGGTGTATAAAATAAGCCAAGCTTGACTGAATAAAACTGTAATACTCTAATACTGGATTTTTAAATTTTAATGTTCTACTTTATTCCCAACTCCTTAATAGAAACACCATTTTTAACTGACTGTTGGTAATCTGTGGGATGATATTGTTGCTTATGAACAGTGCAGTGAGATGGCAAAGCAGGGCCAATATAGCAAGATGAGGCTTCAGATTCTTCTTTTGTATTACTTGAACTATTCCACTTTCACTGCAGGTTTTTTTTATTACATTTCTGTGACAGAGTACCAAGGTCAGAGAGACCAAGATAGAACAGCTCATCTACTCAGTGAGTGGTTACACACGTGCTTAAGGACTTCATAAAGCAAATAACTCCTTAACCAGATCTTAAAGGATCCTGGCTCACTGAGGGGTGCACAATCAAGCAGTCAAGATGAAATTATGAACTCAGGATCTACAGCTCCTGTGCTGGACTTTGCCAATGACTATTTCATTAATTGCTGAGAAGTCATTGCAGGTATAATGTGCTGTTGGACTAATTGTGGTTAACGAGAAGTTCATGGTTGACATCACCACAAGGAGGGATCTTTAACACAGAGTAGATAAAATAATAAATATTAGAAAAGAATCCTTTAAGAAACTCTGTCTTAAATATCCCAGTACCTTTGATTAGAGTACACCTCTGACACTCAGCTAACTACTCCTTTTAACGATGCCGATCTTACACACCTAAAAACTGATTTTTTATATTATCAGAACAAAAGCAAACTATTAATAGTTCCAAAATGCAAAATTTTTGGAAACACCTCAAGACAGAGAAGCTAAAGCCTGTTACAGGCATGGTGACTGGGACTGGAGCACTCAGCCTAGTAAAGAAGTCATGGTCATCTTTACATCTCTTCCAAGCATCAGATTTTAAAACTGATTGTATGAACCACTACTTCTGTGTTTAATCCTGTGCAGAATCAGGATCTTAGTATGACAAATAGTTTTAAAACAATACTTAAACTTATTGGTACTGAAGGAAAAAAAAGGGCCATAAATTAGCCTGTTTGATAATTAGTTGAGAATTTATGTTGTTTTCAGAGAATAAAATTGAAAACAACATAAATTATATCCTGTCAAGGAGATTCTCTAAAGTTTATTTACAAATAATGAGTTTTAAATAATGTAGTGAAGCATTTAATGGGGAAAGTTTGTTGTTTTGTTTTTTTTTCCCCTGCATGCTGGGAACACTTTCTTTTAACACAGATTACAGTAGAGATATAAAAAAAATAAAGCATAACTGCCTCACATTCAACATTATTAAATCTATCAGGCCTCTACCTACTTCAGTGACAATATTACTCTCCTTACCTTTTGAAAAATCCTGCAGATTATTTTTTTTCTTCTTCCATAATATGCTTGAGATATTTGGAATTATTAAAATACATGAAAATCAAATAGACTTTTATGTATCTACTCTGGTTAGTTATGAATCCATAGGATTTTTAATTCCCTGTGGGGAAAAGAAAATAGACAATATTTGAAAGGCCTCAGTTGTTAAGAAAAACGATGTATTATATCAAGGTGGGAAGAGAAGATAAATTCATGAATATACAGAAGAAAAGGAAAATGAAAGTCTGCACAGAAGTAAATAATGGTCACATTTAACCAACTCTATAGTGAAATATGTCCCAGGAAAAGACAAAAGCCAGCTATCTTTCCTTCCTTTCCATTGGTTCTTTTTGTTGAATTTCCATAAGGATTTGCATTTCCTGCAATGGGACATATGGAAAATTTAAAGTAGATTGTCCTTTGTGTAAGACGAGTGTATAGATGTGACAGAAATCAAGGCAGGGATTTAACCCCCAAATCTGAGTCTCCTTCTCAGTTAAGGGAGATCAAGATGAGGCTGGTGCAGCTCCTTAGGGATGATATGAAAGGAGGCTTGGCTGATGTGAAGGCAGGTAATTAATTTGGTGGACCTGCACCAGTTTTTCTGGTTGATCAGAAAGAATACTGAAACTAAAAAGTTATACATAAATTACTATGGAGTATTTATGTTCTGATTGGAAAGATATAACAACTAGACTGTAAACTCTACTTTGAAAAGTATGTAAAAAAAATATATTTCTCAGAATTCATTTTCTGGAGGCTAATTATTTCTGGTTTGCTACCCCATAGAGAGCATAGTCAACAAGCATGTCTCATTCTCAAATAGTCAAAAACATGAAATACATCGGGGCTCTTCAGATTTTACAGCATTCCAGAACAAAATCAATTAAGGCCCGTAGAAGAAAAAATTGTGTACTCAATTAGCACTACTCCAAAATAAGACATTAATGAAACTCTGTTAAATGTCCATCAGATTTTTAGTTAGCATGCTTACAATTTTGAAAATATCAAATCAGTCTAAAAATACCAAACCGATTCCATTCCTTCGGTCTCAGTGTCTTCTACAGAACAAGCTGAGGTTAATTGCTCTCTCTCTCTCTCTTCCCTTTATCTGAACTTTTGCAGCTCTGTACAAAATTCCCAATTAGAATACATGGTCTGTTTTCTACACTTCAATGGGCATCTGCACTAAATTTAACCAAAGGCTTTAAAGAAAAGAAGTAACTTATTTGAGATGACAAAAAAGAGCAATTTCACCAGAGATTGTTTTCTTAATGTTACCTGGAAATGAAAAAGGAATGTCAATAGAAAATTGTGACCTCTGCCTTCACTAACTTGTTCAACTGTGCCCAAAAACACCTGGGATGAGGGCAAGGGTGGATTATCCCTTCAAGCACCAAGTAAATCTACATCTCAGGATTGAATTTAATCATCTGAAAAAGACATGAAAATGGATGGGTTTGTCTCTAGTTCATCTCAAACCCAAAAAAATAACCAGCCATTATTTCAAGTCATCTAAGAAACCATGCAGTACACAGTGCAGCATTTCTGCAGCTCGTAAACTGGGATACAACTCTCAAAGCTACTTTTGCAAGTCAAAAAGCTGGAGATAAATGAACTCTTCAGGGTCTGCATTTGTGAAAAACACTGCCCCAGACACCTTCCGAGCTTTAGGGAATAACTATAGCCTCAGATAACTTGGATAATTGTGAGAACTACTGAGAATTCTCTCTGAATTGAAATGACTTTAAACCCACAATACAGTATGTTTTCTTTTGGTTCATCAAAGCAGGAGAAAGAAAGGAGCTCACCATTTCCAGCCTACACAGCCAGCTAATTGTTGTCTCCTTTGTAAAGCAGAATGCTCCTTATTTTTTCTGATCACAGTGAGAGAACTAAGGACTTTTCCATGTATTTTCTTGATGTCGATAAGGCTGAAAAAGTGTTAATAAAGCAGTCAAGTGAAATATCAAATGCAGTTGTTGCAATGCCTCACTGAAAATGGCCCTGAAAGGATGTGAACTCTCACATCAGAACCAGATGAGAGCTGTACATCTCTGTGAACCCACCCAAACTGTGCTGACACAGTGACACAGGGTGACACCTGCACTGAAGAAGTTTCTGCCCATTCAACAGAAAAGCTCTGGCCATATGAAATCCCAAGTATTGTCTGGAAGATTGAAGGTATATTATAATATTGATGATAAATGTTTACGTTATCCTATTCAGGGCCAAAGACTGCAAATAAAACTTGAAGTGCTTTTTAAATTATTTATTATTTTATTTATTTTTTATTTAATTATTTGAAGTACTTTCTTTAATCTACCTCTAATACTTGCTGAGGTACAAAAGTAGAGCCATAGAAGCTGGTGCTGACAGGACTGAGATAAGAGCCAAGTGGGTGCACACCCAAAATTCCAAAGGGAAATACTGTGGGATTAAATGTGGATACTGCCTGTAATATAGCATCTTTTATATATTTTGACAGCTATAGTGTTGTCAGATGTTTAATTAAATGAGATTAATTAAAATAATTATTTGTAACATTGAGAAATCTATAAATCTGCAACATCCAGATATTTAAATCTCAGTACTAGAAAGATGGCAAGCAGGATGATTTTGTGCTGTGTGGGACCTGATTTATTTCAGAGACAGTTTGTACAGGTGACTATTCCAGTTTCCAAAAAGAAAAAGCAGAGGTGAAATCCTACTTCTACAGATGGCCATCACAATGTGTCCTGCCTAATCTGCACTTCAAAGGAGAGGTGGGTGTCCTTTATTTTGAAACTTTCCCTCTCACTGTACTAAATTTAAATAATACATAAAATGTTTAGCTCCGAGGAGCAGCAGGAATTTAGCAGCAGAACCTGTCATGAGTGGCAGAGGGATGCAGGCTCAAGGACTGTGGGACTCTGCTGGCTCAGAAGTTATTGAGACCTACATGGATCCCTGTGAGGTTACAAGCTTGGCTCATTTTAGCTGCCAAACTGGCAGCCTGACAAGATCCTGCATTTCCCAGGCCTGCAGTCTTCCAACAGCCAGTGGAGAAATTCTTGCTCAGGGAATTTCTGCAATTTGAGTTCCAACCAATCACTCTCACTGTGAAACACCAAAATCCTTTGAAACACAGAAGCTGTTTTCCTACGTACTGTTACAGCTCTAAATCTTTCCTTGCATTTCACTTCATTCCCGTCTCTGAGATTCGAAAATATTGTATTTTGGAAAGATTTTTTTACAAAATAACGCTGTGGCTACAAAGTGAAGCTGAACAAAGCTGCACCTGCTAAAGAGACACACCTGCACTACAAAGGGATTTGGCTTGGGGATCCAGTCAAACCAGGACAACTCTATCATTTCACCCTCTGGTCAGCAGAAGGCAAGCTGCCCAAACCAGAGAAGTTCTTGCAAAAAGAGTAGGAAAAGAAGCAGATGGCCTTGGATGAGGATATCATACTTCAAGAAAATGAAAGTTAATAAAAATGAAAACCATAAAGTTAAATCTGAGGAAATAAAATACTTTAACTTTGCACAGATGTAATTTAAAGGCTCCATAAAAGATCTGAAAAAAAACTTGGAGGAGATAGAAAAATAGGCTCTAACCCAGTGACCAGAAACATTTCCTACCTACTTTCAGAACACTCAGCTCATAGCATATAAAATATTGAACTAGAAGAGAACTATCGATGTAGATGTAATGGATTTGTAAGTAAACTTGCTTTTTGTGTACATTTTAATAGTAATTTAAAGCCTCATATGTTTGGAATTGCTGAGCCTAATTTTTAGCCCTGAGCAAATTTTTATAGCTAAACAGCAAACTCTAATGATAAGGGTTTCTAATGGTCAGACTTAACTACTCCTCTGCTGCCAGGTATTGCAAATGGCACAGCTTACCTTTGCCAGAGCTGGTTCCACAAAAAGGGCCATTCACTTTTTTGCATAAACTCTGCAACTTGAAATTAGACATTATTTGGAGACGTTTAAACCTCATCTGTTTTAATGGAGAGCGTGTGTTCATTTTCTTTCAAACTACCTTTGAAAGGATCCTGAGCAAGTAATTAAAACTATTAGATGACATTTCAGTTCTCAACAGCTCTATCTAGCCTCAAATTGTTCTCTTTAGAAATGGCAAACATATTCAAAACAAATAATTGGGAGTTATTAAGAAAATCAAAACCCTGAGTGCTTTTCAATTCATTTACATCAAACTAATTTCTCTTGACCTCTAAATTTAAAACAACACTTTTTTTTTTTGCAGTTGATATAAAATGAAGAATAAAAGTTCCTGTTCTTTTAACCTAATGAAGGCAGAAGTCCAAACACAATTTCCTGTGCCCAACAGACTCCAGCATTCCCATTTTCTGATGACCAACTGAGAAGGAAATTGGTACTATTCCATTGTGTCATTCATTCAAGGAAAGGAGTAGTTCAGAAACGTCTCTATGAAAATGTTATTAAAAACTTGTTATTCCACATACAGCTGTGTTCTTTTAATTTTGGACAGGTCAAGAGGATTGGCAGTAAATCAGGGACAATCCAGCAGCAGGGTTCTGTTGTCTGCAGGGATAAAAAAAAAAAAAAAAAAAAAAAAAAAAAGCCAAAAAAGGGGACACACATGTTGCAGGATCCAAGGTTTCCATGGATAGTGAATCAAGGCTTTTCCTCCTCTCTAACTTAGCTACCATCTCAGATCAGGGGCAGAACAGGAAATAAATTTAAGATTTCCTAATTTTCAATTGTTTCACACACACATAGAGCATTCAAAGTGTTGCCAGCTGATTATGAAACTTTTCCGTAAACACCCATAAACTGATGAAAAGCACCACAGCACTCAAAAGAATCAGCTGGCATAAATTGGAACAGAAGCCTTGGACTTGCATTTTTAATACCTTTTAATCCAATCCAATACATTGAACACACAGAAAATATTCGTGCCTCAAATTTTCCCAATAACTGCCATGGACTCATTGCACTACTATGGTTTCTAATCAGCAGAAGATACCCATTTTTAACAACAGTATGACTGAGTACAGCACTACACCTCCTTAACTCTTGAAAAGGAAGGAAAAATAACAAACCTAATGTTCCTATAAATTGTAAAAGGACTGAAATTATTACATATTTTTAATTAAATGGTTAAGATGATAGAGAGCTTAAATCCAGTATTAACTAGAAAAATGGAATTATTTCAGTGAATTAAGTCTGATCATTGCAGAATTAATTGTATTTGCATAGTAATGTTTAAGTACTAGAAACTGCAAAAGGAAAAATTCTGAATATCAATTATGTTAATTATGTTGCAGACTATTGGGAGAAAGGAAAAGATAGGTCTTCTTCCCTTTATTTTCTTTAGTATGTGCTTTTCTGTGCACAGTGGAAAGATGAGAGCTCCAGTTGCTATAACAACTTAACTCTATTATAATCAACAATCATCTAAGTTTAATTGCCATCCTGTCCTTCTAAACCAATATATTCAACAGCAGTTGTATGAATTTCATAAATTTTGCTACTAAAACCTGTTGAAAATCTGAAAACAAGCTGAAGAATACTTACCCACCAGAGTCAAACTGAAGTTGTCCTTTCGTTCCTTACTGTAGCAATATACCATTTAAAATACTCTACTGTATCCATGAGAATGTTTGTCTTGGGACAGTTATCTTCTTACTAAATCCAAAACTAAATAAAAACCAGAATTGAAACTCACTGTATGAAAGTAAATAAATTAAAATAGCAATTGTAAACTTAAAATATATTAAATATTGCAATATTTTTTCTGATACTATAAGCATCCCTACCTTCTTCAAAAGCAACTCTGGTTAGCCTACCAACAAGAGTTAAGTTAGACATAAAATATAAAGTAATCAGAAGAAGAGCACTCAATGAACTTCAAAATCTAGTGTTGCAGACTAACTACAAAGATTATTACAAACTATACAATGAACTATAATAATTTCTATTGTTGGCCTCCCTAATGTTTCCTTTCATTATTCAACAAAATGACATTTGAAAAATGGGAAATTTGTCAGCATTCTTCAAATATTCTCTAATTCGGGCCCTGTGGGCTCAGAATAAAATTAAGCCTTATCATTTACCCACTAATTATGGTGTTTATCTGTAATAACATGCCTTGTAAGTAACATTGGAAAGAATCAGAGCAGAAGAAAAAAGTGGAATCAGCATCAAATGATGAAACAGAAGCTAAAAGAGGTCTTTTACATAAGGTACAAAAGATAAACAAGTGATGCAGTATTAACTGAGATTGATTGTTTCTTTCTGAACAAAAAGAATGGAGGCTCAAAACGTATTTAAACTTATGTACTTTTGCAACCAGTAGTTCCTGCCTCATGCCCTACATATCTTTTATATTCCAGTAACTTGCAAATAATGCAACGACAGCTCATAGGAACACTCAGAACAGCAGGTGCAGGGCTCACTTTCATTTATAGTACGAGGCAGAGATCCCAGAAAACTATTTAAATGCAATACTGGGAGCTAAACCCACAAACGAGCAAGACAAAGCTTAAAACTGGATGATACAAATCTTTCAGCCACAGCCAAATCTTTTGGCCAAGTATTAACTTGTTAACTATGCCTCTATCAGTGTTTGACAGTAAAGACACAGCTGATGCACAGAAAAATCAGAAAGGTGGAATTAGCCTGAAAACATGGTTGAAATTGCAGCTGAGCCCTCAAGCAGAAATGTGAAAGTACTGGAACCATCTTGGTTATACACTAGTCATCACTATCCTGGTGGAATGATAATCTTTCTTATCAGTTAGCCATTATGAAAAGAACTATTTCAACAACACTGAAAATAAATCACATTCATTAAACCTAACCCAATAGCTATTAAACCCACTGAGTCGTTTCCTTTTTGAATATACTTGTTTTAAGATTTAACACACTAATTCATTTTAAGTTACTTGTACATCTTTTATTTACTGATTAATGAATACAGTACATAAAAAAGAAGCAAACAAAAAAAACCCCATAAGAAATAAAAAAAAAAGCAGCTAAGTAAAACTATTAGCGCAGTAAAGGGAAAAAATATCACAATAAAAACTCCACCCTGCAGTCCTATCAGGATGTAAAACAACCAAAAAGGTACTGGAATTTAAGCCTTTTTATCCATTTATTTGTCTATTTTGTTCAATTACAAAGAATATTTACATTATATATATATATATAAAACATGAGGACTTTGTCAGGAAGTCAGAGCACTCTAAAAACAAATTGTACTGAATTTTTTGACAGCAGGTGAACAGTTCTTTTATCAGAAATCAATAATTCTAAAACATAATCATGAAATAAGAACAACTGATAATCTTTGCTAAAGGGCCAGTTTGGAGAATTGCAGCACTGAAGAGACAGAATAAGCTTTGACTCCTGTTCCAAAAGTAGCATTTCATAAACTAGCAAAAAATGGCTTTCTTTTGATCTTAGTTTATTAGATCCAGATCAGAGAACAGAATGAACTATTTATCTTTAAAAAGTAATATCTTTTTGATTATATGTCATAGCAGAAGTCTTATCTTTGTCTTGGAAGTTTGAGACTAATGACGCCAACACTGGGAGTCGTGTGAACCCTGACAGTGGCTCAGCCAATTACGTGATGAACGATGGAGATGGAAAGTTCTTTACTCCTCTGCGACATTTCTAGAAACCATAATTCTGAAAATCTAAATGGAGTCATTGCTTTTCACCCCCGTGGGCAGAGCCATAATTCCTCACATATACATCCTAACTGGGTTTTTCTAATAGCTCCATTCGTTTCTCAATCTCTCTAATAAGATTGCCAGAGAGGACAGCTTGTCTCTGGCACATTTCTCTTCCAGAAAGGACAAAAATCAGCTGGGCTATTATTCAGCCTTTCAGCATCACATTTTGGTCATTAGAACTTGTCAAATTAAACAAACTAATATTGCAAATGAAAAAGAAAAATGGAAGGGACAGAAGAAGGCTCTGTGGTTCCTGTGGCTTCCACAGCACACTTTGAGAAGTCAAAAGTGTTTGAAAAGTATCTCCTCACTTCTGAAACACAGAGGGATATTTACTAAGCTGAGGCTGATATCTGGCATTCACTATGTGGTGTGAAAATTCTCACAACAATTTATAACTTAAAATTAAAATCATAACCAAATAATGAAGTGCCACTGCACATAGTAAAATTGAAATGTAAAAAACATCATTTTAAATTAGAAAAAATAATTTTTGAACAATTTTTAATGCAAGATATAAGCTAAGAAAACCTCTCAGTTAAAAACAAAAAAAATAAAATGAAGCTTTTAATATCTTTTAATATTTTCAAAAAGACTACAGGGAAAAGAAAAGCAGTGTGGAAATCAAATTACTTTGCAATAAAGTTAAAGAAAAACTCTTCTCGATCACACCAATGATATATCATTACAATACATGAAACTGTAGCTCAGAGTAGCAGCAAGAAATTGCTACAAAATTTTATTTAAAAAAAATGCAGCAAGTGAGAAGCTTACCTTAATTTGTATAATGGGAAATATCTATGTCATGTCAAATGCGTATATGAGAGTTCTCATGTGATGGGGGAAATTATAGGTTTACTCTTAACATAGTTTAGGTTACACAGTAACCAGTGAATTGCAAAAAGGCTCCCCAGGAAAAGGAGGAGTTGGTTTAAGAAGTACAAAGGAAGCCTGGTGATTTGTAAGGGACAAATTCCTTGGAATAAAAGAACATTGTTAAAACCTGGTCTGGCACTTCCAGAAGTTACCCTGTCAGCAACTACAGCAACTTGTTAAACTTTGTGAGCAACATGATAACAAGTTTTCTGATGAAAAGATGGAGGTTTGTGCTAAAATGGTTTCATTTATACTGAAAAACAGAGACTATCTTGTCCTACACCTCACAGAACTCTCAGTTCAACCTGAGTGCTGGTGTAGGATTCACATTTCACTGAATTATTCTGCATTAACACATATGAACCATCCAAAAGCATTGGTTTAAAAAATGCATCTCTTCAGAGGACTAAAAAAAGCTATTAGAAATGTAAAGCCCTACAAGTGCATTAATTCAACAGACCTTAAGTAGAGAAGATCTGTACGTAATTTTTCTGCTACTCAGTCAATATATACATTTCCATCTCTGAATTAAGATATTCCTAGTCATTTTATTTTATATTAATTCCAAGAAATGTGAAAGTTATTAAAGTAAAAGTAAAATACTATTTGCTGTAGTGGTTTCTTCTGTAAGTTCTCGTTTCTCACCATGTCCAAAATGCTTCTGTTTCAGCCAACTCTTGAGGAAACAAAACACCATTATATGTATAATCTCCTACCTGCGCCTTTGCCTCATAGTTCAAAGACTGAGAAGAAAAGAAATTTTCATTGTTCATTTGAAAAAGAGCAAATGGAAACAGAAACTGAAGAGAGGACTTGGATTTTGATAGAGTTGACTTTCTTTGAAAGAGAGAAAATATAAGAGTGCAAATATTGTAGTGAGTGAAAACAGGGTCGACATCACAAAGAATGTTTGTTGTCTGATAGAAAATGTGCCTTTGAAAACTTAGCAAACAATATCAAAAGCTTAGGTTTTGTCTACAGATATGACTGGTAATATCCAAACCATCCAGTTCTTTTAATACAATAAACTCCATTTAATTGAGCTCAGATGCAGTTCACTGCAGTTCATTTGTGTTAACTTTCTGGCAAGTTTTAAAATGAGAACAAATCCCATTTACCCACACCTAATAGTATTCACAATCTGACTGAACAATAGCATCTGTAGCTGAGAGTATGGCTATAAAATGGCTGAATGCCAAATACTGCCTTGATTTCAATGGAATGCTTTGTCTTAATGTGGTTTTCTTATTTAGGCAAATACTGATTGAAAAAATTCCAGAACACTGGCCAATTACCTATTGAGGAAGAAATATGTATTCCTCAAGAATAGCTAAAAAAAAAAAATAACCCAGAAATTCCAGAATAAATCTTTGTGATTGTATCTTTTACTTTCATGTGCTGTTTGCACAATTCTGTATGTGACACGTGTATTTTTGGACAGATGGACAAGAGGCAGGAGGGGGCCCAGCCAGGACAGCTGACCCAGGAGGGCCAGAGGGGAAGTCCCTGCCATGGACTGTCATGCTCAGCAGTCACACCAGGGTGGTTGGGGGTCTTTCCAAAGTCACTACAGCTCAGAGATTGGCTGGACATCAACCTGCTTGTGGGAGGTGGAAGTTACCTGTGTTTTCATTTTGCTTTTTAATTCCCCTTTCCCTGACATGTGAGTTTTCTTGCTTTGTTTTTCTCTTCTCTTCTCTTCTTCCGTCACCCAGCCGGGAACAGGGGGTGAGGGAATGGTTGTGTCATCCTTGGCTGCTGACAGGGGACAACCAAACCCCTTTGAGTTCAGAACTCATGCTGAGTAGCACATGCCACTGTTTATGTTCTTTGGTTGGAAACCCCTCAAAACTGGCCTGTCCAGACTAACTCTCTTGGCCATCCTCGTCCTGATTCGAGATTCAGTGCTCATGTTACAAAATTCAGCCTAGTAAGGCTGAACCCAGGATTAAGTGGTGAAAGTCAGTATATGCAGAATCATAAGAGCCAGATCAAATTTTTCTTTTATGTTCAAATGCATATTTTTATGGCAAAAAGCACTGATTAAATCTGGAGCTCTGAAATAACACCTTTTTGTTTGTTTCAGTATAAGCATTTCAGTGCATTTGTGTAGCTACTTCACAACTTGACAGCTACCTTCATGATATTTTTAATTAAAAGTCATTAAACACTTCAAAGAACAGCTAGCCACAGTGCCACTTGGCAGCTTCCTTTGTTCTGCTCAAGTAATGCCAGAAACAGAACACCACTGACAACACCTTCCTGGGATTCAAACGAGTGGTTTTCTGAAAGCTTCCACCATCTACAGCCTTTTCCTCAAATGATTAAATTTAAGCTTTTGGTAATTTTTGGCTCTTCTATTTTCTCATGTTGTCACCAAAAGGGACCCTGTTCAGAAAGAACTGTTGGGACAACAAACAGAACTGCATCAGCACAGGCTTTGCACACTGTAACTTTCTTTTCAGTTTTAGTATTCAAAGGAAAAGGTTTATTCTCTCACACTGAAAACATCTCTTTGTATAAACCACATTCTGTCTCAAAATAAAAATAACATTCGATAGTTTTAAGATAAATGTATCTTAATTTTTGAAACTTTTTTGAAATGTACCACGGTCATCCTGAGTTTACACAGAGCAAATTCCATAAATCATATAGACTCAAAGCCCCAAATGCCCAGATATTTGATCCCCTCTTCCCATTCAGCTAACAGGATAAAAAGGCATTTATAGAATATTCACTATGACCATGGGAATAATGATAACACCCCAATACCCTTTGCCCAAAGGTGAAGCAGACAGTTAGTATAAACCCAGGTGAACTGCTTTGACCTGTGCCCTTGGAGTTTTGTGCCATATTTGGCAAGAAAGGCATGGTCTGTATTTCACACACTGCACCACTCTTTTTATGTGATGTATATTTTCATCAGTAATAGTTAATTGGAGTACAGGAATCAATTACTGCCTTCCCATTCTAGCTGCAAAAATCTCATAATTCGTAAACTACATTGTTTTGCCCCATGAATACTAAAACCAGGTTAAGTGAGATTAGTACTGAAAACAGGTTAAAAATAGCTTTATTCACCAGAGAGAGATGAATTTAAATGTTATATATTCTGAAGGAGGAGCAGAGGGAGAGGGGACTAAGAGGTCTCACAAGGGGGATTAGACTTTGCTACTTAATAAAATATTAAGTGACAATCAATCAAACTGGAATGTGTGGGAAGCACAGTTTTGCAGAACTGCTCTTTTAGGATTTGTTTTCTTTCAAATTTGCATTCCTTTCTGCATGCTTTGGAGATATACGTATGTTGGCTGTTTAATGATTAGAAATGGCTTTGATCTTGACTACTTGAAGGAACATAAAGATATAAATAGTATGAGTGGATATGATTAATCCTAGTAATGACAAACATAACAAAAACCCAAGATAAGCTTTTCTGAATTTTTCAACCATACCTTAGGAAGTTCAGTCTTAATCTCCTGCCATTCCTACAGGAATGATCTACAGGAAAGGTCAGAAACACACCGGTGTTCAAGGTCCCCAAACACCTCTAGTGCCAGTTTATCAAAGATAAGAAGCTGGGAAATCAGAAACATCAGCTTTCTGCTTGAGTAACTGCCACTTTGCTTTGAGATGGACTAGAGAGCAAGAAAACATCCTTCCTGCTATAGCATCACTGCCAAAATAATGAAATAATATGCAGTAACCAGGTATGACACTGAAAATAGCCCACTGATATAAGAAAATGTCACCAGTAGATAATAAGTGCCTAAAGGCCAGGGTTTGATAGCTATTTATAAGGTATGAAGCTAGAACTCTTATCAGCTTAAAAAATAGAACTCTCTACAGCTTAAAAAAATGGCCTCAAGTTGTCATTAAGATGACAAAATTTTCTGCATCAGTGTGAGAGGGCAGTAAAGTGAGATGAGAGGAAGAGCTTTTACAATTAAAAGAGGAAATTTTTAAGGGTAAAATACAAAAAAAACCCAAGAAACGTCTACAAGACATCATCTCTATTGTGTCTTCAGATCTCATCTCCTCAGAGTATTCTGGAACCCAGCAGTTCCAGAATACACCTGTCTTACAAAGTGGTGACTTTCAAAGTCTGTAGTATCTTGAGACAGCATTGCTGAAACCTGAGCTCTTGTTTCCTCATGGGCATAAAATACATCAAATAGGTATATATATAATCTGAACTAAATCCTTAACCTACTTCTTCTTAACAGCAGCTTTAACAGAAGTTGATTACTTCTAGTGAAACTACAGAAAATTAAATGGAATATCAGAATTAAAAGGAAAAACAATGGACCAATTGCTCCACCAAATAAAGTAAAATTTTAGAGAATTCTGCTGCATTTTTCAGCATTCAGTTGACTGGAAGACAAATTCTGTTTCCTTCCATTACCAGCCACTCAGTTCTTTTTCATGGATTCTTTCATGCATTCAGGGGCTACTCAACTAAAAGAAAATTAACTTACAGACTAAGAAGTACAGTACAACAACAGAAAATTAATGAATCAGGGAAAATTTTTCAAAATTCATATTTGAATAAAAATGGCAAAATCATGAATGAAAGACCATATAATGCCATAGTGAACATTTTTTTTTTCAAAACTAGTTTAGTAGTTTCACAGCAAAACACATAAACACAAAGCAATTAATTACTTTAGCTTCCCTTCTTTCCACTTGTTTCTTTCTGTGTATTCCCCCACCAATGGCTTGAATTCTTTACAGAAGCATGAAACCTACACCCCACTCCTCATAAGCTAATGAGTGTCTAGACTGAAACAGTCTCATTTCTTAAAAAAAAAAAAGTTTCTTATTTGGACCAGCCCTATTCAAGCTATTTGTGAGAAAAGTACCATCAGTAATTGCATTTTGAAAGGAATATTACCCAAAATAACTGTACTAAGACTGTACCCAGTGAAGCCTGGATTTCAGTGATAATCTTTCAACACTAAAGATGTTTGTACTCAATGGAGGAGCAAAACAACTTCATTAAGTTATCTGTGTAATTCTTAGGTATTTCCAACAAATTATAAAGCTCTGATCTTTTGAAAAGCACAACAGAGAGACAAATAAGATGGTAATATTATATGATTGTTATTTTCAAACCATTTGAGAAAACTTACACCCTCCCAGAGTGCAGACATATTAGAAAATGATTTATATACAAAATTACATAGTTCAGCATCCCATTGTGATTGAGAAGATGCTACAATATTGGTACCTATGTTTCACTCCTGGATTACTCTAAAGCAAGGCTAAGTAGTACTTTTAAGTTTTACTGTAGCAGTTGCTTTTATTTGGGAAAATGGGAGGAAGATTTGTATTTAGTATAATGTATCATTAACTTTCTCTCTGTTATATAAGTGTAATAGTTTTTGCAAGTATCACCCTGACTATATTTGGAACAGAAGAGACATTTGATAATAAAACTTAGGAAAACAAAAACCAAATCAACCTCTAAGGTCTTAATCAAACAAGTATTATAAAGTAAAAAACTGAAGAGCCAGCAAAACAAAGAAACATAGAAACAATTCTAACAGTTCTATTGGAGCAGCTTTTTCCTTGGATCAACACCTGGAAACCCTCTGGAAGCTCCAGCCAGCAGGTAACACAGGTAGTAATTGGCCCAACAGTCTCTGACACTGTAAGAAACCTCTCTGTCCTTCCCTCTGTTCACATCATCAGGATTTCTAACTCTCACCTCAGCTCTCAAGGTGATCATTCTTCCTGGCTTCTGGATAATATTCCTTCTCTATCTGTAATTGGCTCTACAAAGCCCAAAGGAAGTTTTGCAACATCATAAAGAGTAATTAAAAATGTTCCTCTAAACAGCAATACCTTCAGGGTCCAGGAGGAAGGAGAAGTTTTCCTGTAAGATGTGTTTGTAGGAACAACCATCACCAGCACTGAGCTCTCCAAGCTTCAACCAGCAGAGGCACTGATAGAGCCTAATAATATTAATAAAAAGCCCTTCTAAATGAAACATAAACATTTAAATGTTTCCTGACCCACAGATGAGCTGATTAATTCTGTAGACCTGTCTAAGTGAGTAAACAGGGGTGTAGGTGAATGGTGTTTGAACACATTGTGACAGTGTGATAAAAACAGACAAATCAAAAAAAACCTAAACCCTGCATTTAAATAAGATGATGACATATACATGCAATTTCTCTGCTGGAAAATCTGAGTTAATGTGAAAAGATTACTGAAATAAATGTATTTATAAAGCAAGCCTAACAAAGGACAAAAAAGCTACCAGCACCCCCAAAAAAACCCCAAATCGACAGATGATATAAACTCTTTTTTTTCTCTGAAGAAATGTGCTCTAACCCTGTTCAGGATGTAGTAGAGTGATTTTAACTTGACAGCTGACAACACATGGTACTTACATGGACTGCTCTCAGCCTGTCAGACAAACAGCCCTCCATGGTTCCTGCAGTAACAGGGCTGGTCTGAGGCTAATGAATTCCCCCACTCATATTCTTTTAATGTGTGCATTTTACAGCTGCTGAGACACAAAAATACAGGCTTTGAAAATTAGAGATTAACTCAGTTGCTTGTGGAAGGAGGGGTCAGGGCATGAATGATACAAACAAGGCACATATTATGCACATGGTGGCTCTCTAACATTAAAAGAAAGCTTCACAACTCTATATATCCTTGTTTGTACTCGTTGGGCTCAGGACTTCAACTATCTTTTGCAATTAAATCTATCAAACTTCAAGCTCCCAATTAAAAATTTTCAAATGCATCATGCTCCAGGGTGTCTGAAATTAAAAACCACTTTACATGTTTGTCAAGTCCTCTTTTGTAATTTTTACAGTGTTGCTCTTTCTGCTGCGATAAGTGCTGCCAAACCCCTTTCCATTTATGTGCCACCACAGAAGAGAAAATAAACAAAACTCCTTCAGACATTCAGTTCATTCCAAACTGCAGAGTTTTGTTTCAACAGTGGCTGCTCCTACCTTTCCCAGGCATCCATTCTCAAGAGGAGGACAAGGGGGAACGAGAGGTTGTCTTCATGTTGCCATACCTACAGCTCCAGAGAGCTAAACTGGAAGCAGCACAGCACTGAGCTGTGCAATTGCTCCTTCCAACATTGCCTCCAACAGGCATCAGCTAATCACAAAACCCAGAAAGATCCTTGTAAGTTCATGTCACCTTTTGGTAAAATGGAAGAGGGAATGACTGTTTTCACTGAGTATGAGGGTACAGCCAGTTCCTAATTTTTCCTAAGCCCCTGGGAAAGAAAAAAAAAACAAACAAAAACAACCAACTACTAATTCAAAAACTCTTGAGAAGTCGGTAAACCTTTACATTTTTTTCCTCAACAAACTCTTCTTCTAGACCTGAATGCCTCCTATATGATGGTCCAAGTAAATATATCTATAGATAAAAGAGGTTTATTCATTATATGTTTCTTAAGTATTCCTAAAATAAACTGTTTCATGCCTGTAGTGATGGTGTGGTGAGTGTCCTACCATGGAAATGGAAGCCTGCTTTTGGCCTTCTCTCAGAATTGATTCACCAGGAGAGAGCACCTAAAACCAATGTTGTGTCTTAAAGCAGATTATGAAAGGACAGATAAACACAAAGACACTGTTCTCAATTCATATGAATATATATTAAAAAATGTGATGTGACCAATATTGTTTATCCACCAATGGACACTGAATGAAAAACTTACAGTGGGAGATACTGAACAGCTGGATTGGAACTGCAGGAGCCTCAATTCCCTTTTTCTCTCCAATGGCTTCTCTCATCTATAGAGAAAATGAAAAGACTTCAAATCCAAAATGGCTGAGCATGAGAGAGAGACAAAATGCTGCAGCTTAAATCTTCCTTTGCCGTTTGGTAACACTGTAGGCAACAATCTTAACTAACTGTTTCCATTTCTGTTAACTTCAATTCCTATTTTATCTTTAAAAGGAAAAGACAGAGACCATGGAGGACCCAAACTAGCATTTCCCTGTAAATACAAAATATTATGTATTTAGGAGACAAACAGCAGTTAAAACAGAAGTATGAATACAGTTTAAAAGGAAATAGTACAGTACAAGTAGAAGTCACACAGTGGGTATAAAAGGAAAATGCAGAGCCTTAATTATGAATTACACTTGAGTTGTATAATGCCAGGGGCAGACTAAAATTATTTATTTTTCCCTTTCCATCAATTATATAAGGGACAATTTTTTTCCAGGTTACACTTTGCAAGCAATGTTTATGATGTGCCTAGTATTTTGTTTACTTAGTTTTGCAAAACATCCCGGTTTGATATTGCACTCTTACCACAGGCCCTTGAAAATTAAAACATGTTCAGAGAGAATTCTTGACATTGATCTTTTCCCATTGTAAGTGTTCCCTCTTTTTTCTCAACCCTGCATGAACATTAATACTTGTATTTCATAAATGTGTGCCTATTGTTTTACCTTCTATACCTTGTAAAACAAAATCAATGTTCTCTGATGAGACAAAGGTAAGGTTTCCAAGTAAACTCTGAATTTCTTCTCCTTGAGCAGCAAAAATGAAGATATCTGGAAGACAAATAGGAATCTACTCTAAACAAACACTGACACAACCAACCAGGGAGATATTTCTTATGCTTCCCTTGAAGATGCAAAAACATCTCTGAGCAAGTAATTACTTGAAGGGAATATCTGAACCAGCACATCTCCACTTCCTAAGGAAAGCCAGAGAGAAAACACAGCAACACATATTTGGGGGACCTACACATGGAACAAACACTTCCCTCACCCTCTCTCTTTCTCTCTTTAAAAGGATCCAAACAATTTCCTTTTATTCTAGGTAGCTGAGGAGTGTTAGAACTAAAACAACAGCTTTTTAAAGCTCTAAACATACTAGAGAACACTGGGGAACTGAAAAGCACCATATCCTTGAAGAAGGAAAATACAATATAAATCCAAAGCTTAGGAGGAGAGGAACATCATCAAAAGGATGCTATCTATTTTAACCTAGGTACATGAAGCTTCTCTTATTTCTAACACAGAAACACTGAAATTCAGTTTTAGAAACGTGGATTTAATTCAAACTGTATCCACAGTTTTAGAATCTCACCTCTTCTGCTGCTGATTTGGGATTTCAGCACTGCAGAGCAGCCAAGTTTAGATGAACAAGAGAACAAATGCTTTCAAGACTTCCTGTTCTGCTTGACTTGCTCACTTGGAGAAAATTCAAACCAATAAAAGAGAACAAAGGGGTACTTTTTTTCCCAGGCTATAGTTTCTTTGTTTGACTGATTCCTGACCATCCTATTAAGAAATCTTCCAAGCTTACCAGTAAATGCAATAAACACCACAACTTCAGGAATTTGTTCTACAAACCTCTTGCCTTAAGAGCTTGTCCATAGGCTCTGGGTTGGTGAAATAGTTTCAGTTTTCTTTTATTCCACATTCTTTGGTGGAGAATTGCTTAAAAATGGTGCTTGGCCTTCAGTGGTTGCTCATTACAGTTTCGTCTGCTTGTATTTGTGGTTTCCTTGAAGATCAAGCTCACTCCTTAGCTGACTTTTTTCAAACCTCACTGTCAAAACTTCTGCTGAGAGTATTAAGTTTAGTTCAAAACCCAGAATCACAGCTATTTGAGCCAGGTTTTCAGAGTGGATCATACCTTAAGGAGCAAAATACGTTGTTCCAGTCAGACACACTGATTTATCACATACAAAAATATAAATGAAACGTATTTCACAAAATCCTTCTCCAATAATTCTAGAAAGATTTCTCTGCAGGAGCACATTCTTCTCTCAGCCTCCTGAAACTTAGGAACAGTAACAACAGCTATCAGTGGCTGACCTGTAAACAGAGGCATTTTCCATATATTGCTTGATATGCACGGAGTTTTGAGGATATATTACTAGGAATGAGGTGTTAATGGTCCTCCTCAATGGGAGTTGGAAGCAAACATGTTAACTGACCTCATTTAAATAAATTAATACTAAGCAGTCAAATGGAATACCTCTGTATAGTTAAATCATGAAAGAGGATGCCTGGTGCTACCACCTGAGGCAAAGAGGTCAGGGAGAATCATGGAGCTAACAGGTGTAATTCCTACTTTATTCCTAAGGTGCTGGAGGAGGCTGAAGCAGAGAACTGAGGGCAGCTCTGCACCTCCTACAGCAGCACAGACCTCAGGTCTTCCCCTTCCAGAAAAGCTGGAGGAGGAAAGCTGCTTGCTTATTGTGTTCCTGACTCTTCACGGAAAGAGAAAACACTCAATCTCTTTAGAAATAAATGAATTGCAATAAGAAAATCCCTGAACATGCTGTCACAATTTATCAGCCAAAGAACAACCACCTTACTCAAGTAGACAGGAATATCCCTAAATGAGGACTGACTGGAGCCCTAAGGGCCTTCTAGGACCCAGTAACCACGTGGTGGTGACTTTCAGCAGGTTTTCTTACTGAAGGAAACAAATCTCCTTGCAGCAGCTCCCCATCTTAAAGAGCTTTCAAGAGTTCTGGTTTCCAGGCTAAAAAAGTGACATTTGACAAGTTGCTCCTCAGCGAAGCAGAACTGGCAGGGTTAGTGGGTCACTGGTGAGCTTGTTCCCTAATTGCACAGGGGACAAGGTTTGTGCTTCTTGAATGACAAACTTGCCAGTTTGTTCAGGATGATCCTTTTCTTTAGGATGTAGTTCTACCCTAAAGAAAGTACCAGTAAAATACAGTACCTAATACACAGAAATCCTGAGACACCAGGTAAATTAAGCTGACCTAGAACCTACATGCTTTTGGAAACCTGTGTAATTCTTCAACACTCTCAGTGAAACATGTGAAAGCTAAAATCCTCCCATGTAAAATTATTTCATTTGTTTTCTGATAGAAATAAATTCTTTCAGCATAACAGAGTTTTACTAAATAAGCTCAAAGGGCTAATAAGATGTTTGCAGAGGTTTGAGGGTTCATTTTTTTTCTTGTACAGAAAATATCATAAGCTCTCCTCACCATATTTTGTAATATTTTTTCTCATTTTCAATGGAATCCCACCACAGATACAGTCCTTCACAGGGATGCAGTATATACTGCCAGCCCTGAGGAATGACACGACAAGCACAATGAATATTGCAACATCAAATGGAAATTAATAGAAAGGGAGATATAACTAAGGTAATGATACCCTGTTGTAGTAGATTAAACCAGCAAATGAAATTAGTAGGTAAATAACATTTACTTGCACTGTTTTATCTGTTCCTGATTATCATTATCCTGAAAAATAAGACATTTGTTATTGCTTTAAAAGCCATCATTAAATATCTGCTTGCTTCTTTCAAACTGACAATGTCATATTAAACAAACAGGTTTTCCAAGTTTTAAAAAAAATGTAACATTTAAACTTTACAAGGACATAAAATGCATTCAATTCTTACTTTACATTCAAATGTCTCCCTGCATAATATTCATTAGATTGAATTAAAATGGCCATTCTGGATGCCAGGTCAGCTGTGTCTGCCTTTGAAGTTCTTCACGAAGAATAACAATTTCAGCTTTTGTCTGACTACCAGGCAGACTTTCCACAGCAGCTGTGCCAAGAAACAGACCTCACAGTGTATCAGGGCTCCTGAGTGTGACCAGCATGAATTCAAGAGCAGACTTAGAATAGATTAGTCTCGTAGAGTAATTCAGAGATGCTGTGTCGTGGTTTGCCCACAGATCTGCCAGAACGCTGCAGATTTTTCAGGAACGTTTTAAGGTGGCTCCAAATGTCCCCCACCTCCTGGACCAGGCTGGCAGGGTGTGAACCTGCACTGGAGCTAAACCTCTACAGTTGATCAAGGTGGGTCTGCTGAGAATAACATGGTGAGCTGAAATTAGATTGTTATTCCTCCCTCCAGCTCACACCTACAGCACTGGCTGAGCCAGGAAGCTGGGGACGAGGATGTGTGATCCAAGCACTTGGCCTAATTCAGCTGATAACTCTCTTTCCTGAAGCTCCTCCCTGCTCTTTATGAGCCTGAGGAGTATTAGTATTCTTAAGGAAGTGAAAAAGTGTCATGATTCACAAGAGGAAAACGAAAATAATCCATCTACAAAGCTGAAACTGCTACCATTAGAAAGCATCAAACATGACTAAGTTTGCATGATTTACAGGGTAATTTATAGGCTGTTCCAAAAAGAGGGGTTATCTGAAATCTTTCATGTTCTTCCTTTCTTACAACAAACAAATGCCTAAATCTGAACAAACAGGAGAAAAGAAAGTCTTGACTGATTTTTTAATTAAAATTAAGGCAAAAACCATTCAATATGAGGCAACCTTTTATTTTAACACTGTGACAAAAAAACTTCCCAATCTATTTGGATCATGAGAAGAAGCGATGCCCTCAGCACTGAGTCAGCAGATACTGACAAACCCAGAAAGGCTGCACTCCAAGAAAAAGTTCTCTCCCCCATAAATGTCTTTTACCCAAGCAACACTTCTGTCATCTGCCACTGGGAAAAAAATTCTCACGAGCTTCAGAATGCTGCAATTTTCTGGAAAGCTTGTTGCCTAAAGAAAGAAAACATTTGTATACTTGGTCTGTATTTATTCTCTTGTATACTCTGGTGTTAAGAGAAGGGATATGTAGGAGTGATCCCCTTCATTGTGGATATAAGGTTTGCTTGTGGCTGATGAAGAGTTATTAAATGAAGTATTATGTGACACTGCACAGACTTACAATAGCAGAAACAAGAACCACCCTACAAAAGTTTTTTAAAAAGGAAGAAGACCTCATTTATTTTCTATCTTTAATAAGGTTATATGGCAGCTAAACTGTGCATAGGTCAGGAGAGTTCTTTGTGTTATCAAAAAATAACAATATAGAGGAAATAAGGACTCTGTTAAGAAGGTGAGAAAGGAACTGCTACTATGCAGTCCTCAGATAAACAAATGCACAATAAGAGAACAAGGCATTTGTCCCCTCCTATCCACACAATCATGCAAAAGCCATTTTGCATCCTTCTTTATCCACCTGTGATACCACAGAGCTATCTCAGATTTGAACTGCACAGTCCTTGACTAAATTCTGTGATCTAGCAGGAGAAGATCATACGCTTTCATTAATATATATCAAAATGCCACTTCATTCCTAATTCACGGAAAGGAAGGATGTAACAGAGGAAATACCACTTGCTCTTTGTGTACCTTGTGGTGACCTCACCTGGTCCCTTCATTTTCACTAAGTATAACAAGTGCATGAAAGTACATATTAAGAAAATAACCTTCAGAATTGAAAAAACACTCACTTTCATAATAAACCACATTCAATTTTCCTAATTACATTCTTTGTTAATCTGGTCTTTCTGTTACATGTAATTTTTCAAAGGTTCTTGAATGACAATCAAAGTCAAAACTTTTAAAGGGAAAAAAAATATCTGTGTGTTTCTGTCCAGGATCAGAAAGGAAGGGATACAAAATAAAAACTTTCTTTGTGGTTTTCAGAAAAGTTTATTCTAAATTTACCAAGGCAACCTAAATGTCACAGCTGTCACAAACTGTTCAGGGTTTATAATACTCCTAAATTTCACAAGTAAGCTGGATTACAAGAGCAGTAACCCCTTTTTTAACTCTGGACTTCTTGCAGTAAGAGTATTATCTTCAATCTACTTTTGACTGGATTCCAAATTTTCTGTTATATGAGCCTTACATAGCTGAGTCGTGTATTATCAGCATTCTTCTGACCCTTATCACCCTTTTATTCTCCAGAACATTCACCAGAAACTCACAAATAATTTTATGACATTTAGCAAGTCATCTCAGCACCTAAGTGAAAGCTTTTTTAAGAGAGCATTTGAAAGAAAATGATCATGAAAGGGTTATCAGAAGAGAAAGAAAAGTGCTCTCAATATCCAAGAGTACACAAACAATTCAGTCCCAACATCCTAAAAGACTGAGATGTAAGACAGCAGGTTTCATGCTAGAGGAAATTGGACAAAAATATTTGGGTGGAATGGATAAAGGAATTCTAAGAAATAAGGCATTTTTGGGGAAACTGGAGGTGGAAGGAGGAAAACAAATACTATTTATGCTAAGAAATAAGCTGCTTTTTGTGAGGGACTTTCCCAGTGGAGTTTGTGAAATCACACTGTTGCAAGTCTGAGGAAGGCAATCACCTGCAAAACATGTTTCTCCCGCACTCACATCCCTTTGAGGATGTTAAGTCTGGGTCTGCAACCTCTGCTGACACCCCCACACCCCTAAAACCCCCTCCTTTTTTCCTGGACCTCTGCCCCATCTGGCTGACAAGGGAGAAATATAGTTTATACATAAACAGTAGATAATTCCTAGTTTGTGAGAGTGAGGGATGCAATACTGCAGCTGAGATAGAAGGAGATTAGTCTAAAATATTGGGTTTCCTGGGTTATGGAGGTGTAAGTGGGCCACCTGAATCTCTGGTTTTGTATCCCTTCAAATAATGCTGCCCCATGCTCTCTGCTTCAACATAGGACTAAAAATCTATTTTAAATGGTTGAGATAAAGAGAATGGTTCCTGCCTTCTCTCTCATGTTGATCTTTATTAACTCCTTATTCATTTATTCCGCTTTCTCTCCTTCAGTCTGAAATAAAAACAATTCTGAGAGGAAAAGTGTTTGCTCAGAGTAAACCTTGTATCAGAAACTTGGGATGTTCAAGGGCTGCAAAAAACCCAGGGCTCATAGGAAGTGAAAACAGTACTAATTCATTTAATATGTGCTCCAGATCTTTTGCACAGTGCATTAATATGAGCCTTTTAAAATTCAAGCAATAATTTTGTATGTCTTTCCCTTTCTAGCATGTGTGAATCATCACCCCTTGGACTAAGAAAAGAAGGCAACATTATCCACACTTTATGGATAAAGTATAGAAGATTAGGAGTCATACCTCGAATCAAACAAAAGTCTTCAGAGGAGCTCCTGAGCCAAAGTCTGGTACTTTAACCACATGATAATTTTGCTCTCCCGGGCATTTGAATTTTACCCCAGTAGTTCAGGAGTTGCCATTAGCAGAGAATTCATTCCAGCATCTGTCACCAATGAAAGTGGAGGAGATTAGAGTTCATGAAGGGGATCCCATCTGCTCCTCATTACCATGTTTTTCCCTTACTGAAGATGGGACCTGTCTGCAGAGCACTGCTGAAGGAACTGAGAGAGCAAGAGGAAAGGAAAGAGCAAACAACACATTGCAGAAGCCACGGCAATTTTCAGCACACAATAGAGGAAATCTTTGCAGTTTTTGCTTGGCTCTGCCTGACATGGAGACCAGTCTGGACCTTGGAGATAATGAGTGTGAAAGACTTGAGGATGAGGACACCACAGGATGGGTTTCTGGAGAATTGTCACTTCATCTTGTCATACATTCATTAGATTTTAAGCCAAGGTGACAGAAAGTATTAGTCTCTATTTCTAATATTTTTGTAAATAATGCTATATTACTATTCTCAGGCCTTGAGTTCTGAACTGTACAGCTGATTTTCAGCTACTGGTTTTGTTTTCCACCCTTGCATTGAGATTGTAGATCTCTAACTAAACACTGGCCCTCTCCTTAACCCTTAGAGGGACATGGGCTGATTTTACCCAGATAACAATCCCTCACATATCAACAAGTAGCAACATAAAATGCAATATTTGAAAGGCATCCTCATAAAGCAACACAGGGGAACCACAGGTCCCAGATTATGTTGCTTACATTGCTCGGGGGCTTTTCTCTGTAGAGGTGTAATAATACCACAACACTGAGGATTCTATAGGCTGTTTGTAAAACTTCCTTGATACTGTAAAGGCTGTCACAGTATGAAAGATGAATCCTAAGATACCCAGTCACTGGGGATTTAGAGATTGTCTTAAAATATTACCTTTTTTGCCTACTACTCAAATAATGCTTAACATGTGGATGGAGACAGTGCTTCTGCATTTTCCACAGCACTGTACCTGTATGGCTGTGCACAGATATTTTACACACCTTTCTACACACAGTACAGAACTACTACAACTGCATAGTTTGTCCTTTGCCTTCTTCCAGGTCCTGTTTCTAATTTTATCCTGTGGATACTGACCATATGTGTCCAGAAAATCCTACTAAAAATCAAAATAACTCCTTGATTACAGGTAGGGTTCATACTGTACTAACAGAGAGCTTCTGTTTCTGCCAGAAAGGGCTGTTCCTTCCATTAAGTCCAGTTTTCACAAATGTGTTTTAATATTTAAAAATGCATTTAACAATTCTCACCTCATTTAAAAGGATAAAAAAGTAATGTCCTGATTATGTAGGTGGTCACTCCAATGATTACTTCCATGACGAAGAAATAACCTCAGTGTCCATAAACAATCAGCCATGGGAGTTAATTTTGCATTCTAAGTAAAAGTTATTTATAAGTGTTGATTTGTAGACTTTATATAAAAAGGTGACCAACTACTCAGAACTTGAAAACTGTGGTATAAGCCATGCAGTTGAGGTCTAGAATCCAGAAATGTTGTCTTCATAACCTCTAAGACTGTACTACAATCCTTTGCATATTAAAATTATCATAGTAAACTTTTAAAGCTTAACAGCAGTGCAGCAAGTGACAGGCCAAGTAAATTTTAGTATTTTGTAATATTCAGGCTTGAAACTTCGAGGTATTTTGACCAACTGTTGTTATTTTTATTGCAATATTTTAAGGTCAGAAAAGACTATTATCTCACCTGATTTACCTTCCTGCCTATCACTGGTGATCAGCTCTCACATCTCAGCCAGATCTCTCTATGAAGAGCTCTAAGAGGGAGTATTAGAGTTCTCACGAAAATGTCAGTGACTGAGCTGGCAGATACACCAGGAGCTCCTGTAGTGGAAGGAGTCTGATCAAGTGATACGCCTGCAGATGAACTCACAAATGCCAAATATGCCTTGTCATTACAGGAAGGGACTGCAGTTCCAATTTGCTATTAATCTGGAAAAAATGCTTCACTAGCCTCACCTTTCTTTTTTTGACTTTTGTGTATGTTCAGAAACATTCCAAGTACAAAGGTTTATACAGAGAGCTATGAAAGCTGTCTGCTTAAAGAGCACACACATGTTTTAGCAGAGACACACACCAATCCATTAAAATCTAACATTATCTCAGGAATTTAGCAGAGTAGCACCTTATTCCAAGTACACCATTCTGATAGACAAGTAAGTGAAATTTCTTTGGCGACAGGGAGCCCAGGAAAAAGTCAAATAGAAATCTCAAGTCTGCTTCCAGGGAAGTCCTGAGGTTGCAGCATGGTGGGGGACTGACAGCTCTGACTCTACTCCCCAGACAAACAGCTGTGGCAATGTAAAGCTGTGCCTCCCCCAGCTGTTCAGTATCCCTTGGCCAGATGTTGCATCCCTGTGATGGAAAATGGAACACGTGGCATCACCTTCTCTCTTTCAGCGCCGTCTGGTGCTTCAGCACAAAGTTACTCTGACTGTCAGCTTGCATGAGGGATGAATGAAACACAGACCTTAAGGTCCTGTGTTAGTTCACCTTTCCAGAACTAGACTGGCCAGAGCTGCACTGTCAGATCACTGCTGCATTCACAGCAGAAGAGTCTCTCTGTTCCCAGTTCAGCCACACACAGGGAGCTGAGCAGTGTTTCCTGCCTGTATGAGAGGTAAATGCTAATTGTATTAAAGCCAGAGTTTACAAGTGTAATTTTGGTAGACATCTCTGAAAATCCCTGGCTGTACTTAAGTGGGTGTGCTTTGTGTGTCTTCCCTGTATAGAGACAGCACTTGGTGCTGGGTGAATGTTTCAATGCATTTTTGTGTCTATGCTGGGGTTTAGGTGAGGTAAGCAGACAACTGAAGCCTTCCTGTAGCATAACCCTGCTTTACTACTTGTCATGACCTCTGAGGCTCTGAATTACAACCCCGCTCCAACTGATGGAAGGGCCTATGTAAAGATAAGACAAGACTGGTGTTTCGTGAACTTTTACAGAAGTTAGTTGTTCTAATACCAGACCCCATGGACAGCAGGTGTTAGATATTTTAAGATCAAAGAGTTATTTTTAAACTAGCAATTAATCATCTTCTCAGCATATTCACCAGTAACAAGTATAGTTAAAATCCTAATGCCAAGACATTACAAAATAGGCCTGCACATATCCCTCACTGCTCTCACAACACAGCCTCAGTCTTTGATATGCTTGATCCAAAGACTTAGTGATACTGATACAGGTATTACTGGGATACATCCTCCAGCCTAATTAATGCAGATTACTGGGCCACAATATTCTACCTTTTTCTTGACTATTCAGCACTCAATAGCAGCAGCAAAATCAGAAGCTTATCATGCTACTAGCTGTAAGCAGACAAGTAGACAGATCTTACTTATTCCACTGCTTATGGTGATGAAGCCTTTCTCCTCTTAAGGGGTTTGCTGTAACCTCAATACAAGTTTAGATGACCTCTGAAACAATTCAACAGAGAACTAAATGCCAGAGCCAAGCATTAGGGTACAATATGTCAAGAACCATCCATAGCTGAGAGGAAATTTGGTCTTTTAGTCCTGGTCATGCACAGTAAGAAGTACTCCCAGTTTGGAGTGTGCCACAGAACAGGCTGCAGGACAGGTTAGCATCGGTAGTTCATACATGACCATGTGGATGAGTGCTGTTAGAAGGGGACTTGGCAGAAGTAACACCATGAAGTGCAACCGCAGATGTGGGACGAAAAAATGTACATGTAAATGGAACATCAAACAAACAGTATTAAAAGTGCAGGTTGGTAGATGGGACTGAGGCAGTCAGTAATGGCCTATGTTCCAAGAGAATACATTTCAGATTTATTCATACTTAGAAAGGGTTCCATGCCTTAAATGTTTGCAACTTAGCCTGCATTTACCAGCTTGCTTTACCAAATATAAATGAAGAGTCTCCTCCCTCCAAAGGCACAAAGCTTTTCATGGACCGGATGGTAGAATAGAAGAATAAACATTATACATTATCTAAACAATCACAGTTGGAGCTGTTACAAATTCAGAATAAAAATAATTGCTTTTAGTCATAAATGACCAAGATGTCTCCATTCTAACTGTTCAGTGAATACATACACATACAACATGCAGAGCACACTCATCAGTAGGAAAAAGGAATGTACTATCTGCCAGGCATATTAAAAAATGAAATCAGAAGAGGACTGTAAGAAATATATTGTTATAAAAACCCAAAGGCAATTGTTCCAGTATCCCTTTAACACAGAAAATATCAGCAACATCTAAAGTTTTCCAGATCACCACAGAAAGTTG
Source organism: Pipra filicauda (assembly GCF_003945595.2). Taxonomy (NCBI): domain Eukaryota; kingdom Metazoa; phylum Chordata; class Aves; order Passeriformes; family Pipridae; genus Pipra; species Pipra filicauda. The sequence continues at coordinate 404,108 of NW_024104285.1, forward strand.
CTTAAAAGATATCCTGATTTATTGTAATGAAGAATGACATGTTCATTGCTGCCAGAAGCGGTGCTGAATATTTGTTATGTAGTTTTGAGTGTAAATATTAGAATTCCATTTTTCACTTGATCACAATTTCTGCTACTGAGATTTTTTAAAATACAAATAAAACATAAGAAAATTTCCAGTCACTTAACATTATTTTTAGTTCCCTTTGCTACATACAACCTTGCCCAGTGTATTTTACTGTGAGGACTGAAGATTCTGAGACAAGGGGTTATCAAGTAAGACAAAGACCATAATTTTCTGAGAGAATAACTAGACTATACTCTCAATAAAGCTGAGTTTCCTGCTGTGGCAAACCAGCTTGCTGTAACTGAACACAAACCAGTTCCTCAGGGACTCTCTAAATATGTCCATAATTCTATTAATTTATAATTGTAGGATTTACTAAAGTATTTTAAACTTTCTTAGTCTTCACAACAAGATTTTCAGGACCTATAAGGGTTAAATTTTTGTAGCCTTTCAGTCATTTTTATCCCATTTTTATCCATGCAGCCACTGTGCTGTTGGACACACATACAGAAACACTACACTCTGGGGAATGGCTGCTGCAGAAAAGGTTCCACTACACAGACCCAGAGGATACACATATAGTATTAAATTTAACAGCACAAAGGAATAAACAATTACTGGGACCAAAAATCAATTGCCTATACCATAAAATTGCTAAAGTAGTTCTGCAGGAATTACAAATAAATCCTATATCAGAATTTAGCTTGGTCCGTGGACTATTCCCAGTGAATATTCTTTTTTTGAATCTGTTCTGGAAACTCAGTGAACTCGATACTATGGACACAATCTGCTCCATGCCTCTGTTTTATTAGTATAGATAGAGCCTATCAGTCTATAAATTAGGGCAGCAGGGGTGGGGTAATCAATCACAGTAAGTGCCCATTCACAATGCTGTATGTGCATGTACACATTTTACTTCACCATGCACAGACTTGCTGAATGGGACATGTCACATTCAAAGGTACCATGTACCCACTCTAACTTGTCCCAGAATAAAGAGCTGTTGGATAGTTACAACAAGAAGCAGAAAAGTTGAGTTAATGGAGCAAGGAAATGTCAGGCTATCACAGAGGAAGAGTGTTTGGCAACATCAAGAGAGCTGGAAAAACTGCACCCAGCCTTGGATGCATTGAAATGGTCAGGAGAGACAGGTCTGGTTAAAGCAAACAAATTAAAACCATGTAATAATATTCCATCTTCCACTGCTTTCTGCTTTTTAAGGGGAAGAAAGAAACCAAACTTTCAACTCTGGGATCATCATAGAATCATAGAACGACCTGAGTTGAAAGGGACCCAAAAGATCATCTAAATCCAACTGCCCTGCCGTGGGCAGGGACACCTTCCACTAGACCAGGTTGCTCCAAACCCCGTCCAACCTGGCCTTGGACACTTCCAGGGATGGGGCGGCCACAGCTCCTCTGGGCAACCTGTGCCAGGGCCTCCCCACCCTCACAGGGAAGAGTTTCTTTCTAACAGCCAATCTAAACCTACTCTCTGTCGGTGTGAAGCCATTCCCCCCTGTCCTGTCACTCCAGGCACTGGTAAGAGTCTCTGTCAGCTCCTTCAGGTACTGGAAGGCCATACTTAGGTCACCCCAAAGCCTTCTCCTTTCCAGGCTGAACAATCCCAGTTCTCTCAGCCTGTCTTAAGAGCAGAGGTGCTCCATCCCTCTAATCAACTCAGCGGCTTCCTCTGGACTCGCTCCAACACAGTGTTAAATTCCTGAGTAGAAGTTTTAAAGAGTGCAAAGCTCACTCTTGCTGAGCCAAGGAGTCTCTTAACAAAAAGAACCAGACTTGAACATCCTGCAGGACCTCTGCAGCATATCCTTGTAATTCACCTCTCATTACAGCACACTCATCTTTTCTCAGCCCTACATACAGAGGAATAACTGCTGTGTACACATTGGCTCAAATTGTTTTTTCTTTCCACCTTCACCATTGTTTGCCAGGGTCAAGCATAATTGGGTGAGGAAGAAGTCCTTGCAACCACAAATGGAATTAGAAGACAGTAAATAGCATTATTCCTATACATACAGCAGTTCTTATACTCCGGGGGAAAAAAAATAAATCAGGAAACAATCTACACATCATATTTTTAGTTCAAAATATGTGTGAGGTAGGGGCATATGCTTGGAAGCCTTTTGGAAAACTTAATTAAAACTGTTATATAAAAATATACTTGACAACTAAATCAGCATTAAAATAGTTTCTAGGAGATAAATAATTTACAGATTTTCACAGTTAACAATCCGCTTTCTGGAAATAAACTTCACAGTTTACTATAAAATGATCAAAGAGGGATTAGGTAGCTATTCAATTTACTGGAAAAATGTTATACCATATCAATGAGTTTGGGAAAATGACTAAAGAGCTGAATATGCTAGAGAAAATGTAATGAATCTAAACAGTAATAGAAATTCACTGGGTATGGAGTCATTAATGTTAATTTTATGAATATTTAAATCACCAAGGGGAACAAATTTGCTGGCACTAAAGCTGATAATGTCTAAAAAGTCCAAAAGACTTCGTTTCTAAAAGGTTTAACAGATACATTTTGAACCCTGAATTTGGAGATTCTTAGCGCTGGAACAGAAGTTACCCAGAATAACAATGTTCAGGTTTACGTTGTTGTGGTTTACTATGAAGAATTCTGTGTTGTCTCTGATGTTGCCTCAGGACATGAATTTATTACTCACCTTATTTGATCCCTCCTGGCCATTCCAGGGAGAAGTTAAACAGCGAAATGGAGCGTGTGAATGTGCTCCATGTAGAGAAACACAAAATGAGATTTGAGATAACACCACTAACTCCAGCCTGAAACAGCTGAGTGGATTCACACTGGAAAGAATTAACAATCTCCCTTTTTTTGATTCCAGAAAACTTAATGTTATTCTCTGAAGCAACGAATAATGACTAGAAAATAGGAACCCTCTTAGTCTTCAGTCTAATTTATTCTTCTCCATTTTCTGCATCTTGAAACACAGTAACAGCAGGAGATTTGATGTGCATACAATTCCTAATAAGTCTTTTACATCTTAGGCTTCAATACTGTTTAGGAAGCTCTTTGTAGTATGAGTTTTCTTTTCTTTTTGGATGTGAATTTCAACAGTAATTTTATCAGTTATAACGTTACATTTGGAAAAGTATGGTTTTATCTCCAATTACCTCTAGTTTCTTTAGGAAGGATGTAATTTCTACATGATCATCAAAATCTTGCTTGTCATGGTAAGGGAAATTTGCTTCTTGATTATGAAAGTGGAAAGGAATTTGTATCAAATTTATTAATATACATTCAGGGTGTACTTGGCAATTCACCTTACCCTGAGAAAAATGATTACTTTAGAATCTCAGAAGTCATAAAAAAAACAAATTTCCAAGTCTACTCTGCAAGGTGAAAATTAAACAAGCACAACCTGAAAACACAGACCCAGGAAATATTATATATTCACACCAATGCATATTTAAGAATGTGTGAATTGTGAATCTTTTATGTCCAACTTTGAGTAGAAACAGTATGATTAGGACCAGTCTCAGCAACAGCAAATTTATACCTACTAATGAAAATGAACATTTCAAAAGATGCCACTCACCTACCCTGCTATTTCCTGCTGGACTCCACAGTGACATTTCCAGGTGATTTCCTTATTCATTTTCTGTTGGAAGAGCTGCCATCATCCATGACCTGGAAATACCACAGGATTGAAGAATCTGATGTCTCATCACAAGTCAAAACTTTGTAATACAGTTTGCAAATGAATGGTTGTGAACCAGTTCTCTAATATTTGCCTGCCATTCCTATTTATGAACCTGGTTCTCTGGAGAAATGTATTTCCAGTTTCCCTACCAATTTCTCCCTATTAACTCTAATCACCCTTTTTCTCTCTTCCCAAAGAATTCTTTGATATCTCCATTTATTATCATTAGCCAGCAAGCAAGAAAATTATTACTATTATTACTTCCTTAATAGAGATCTTTTGAAATTGCTTTTAAAGTCCTATTTCTTGATTTTAAAACTTATTATAACAGAAACAGCAAGAAACATACTGAAATTAAAATAATGCCCACTTCCAATATACTGGAAATTTCTTGTTAAATCTTAAATATTCTAAATTTATGCCTCTAAAGTGTCTGCCTGCTTTCATTTCCCCACATCTTCTGCTTGAAGACAAATGTGGGAACAGAATAATTAGTTTCTATTGTAATGAACTGTAAAATTTATAGGAGATTATTAAATTGAGAAGCATAGAACAATATTATCATTAAGGATTTATAGGTTATAAAATTCAAATTATATATATTTCATAAATTTTCCCTGATCTTCATCGTTATTATGACTTTCCCAAATGTCCTTCCTGTTTCTTATTCCCATCTGGCTCACACTCACAGGTTAAGGGAATCTTTAAAATGAAGGAAATGGAGGAGTTTTTACCCAGCTCAGCAGTAACAATTTGCTCTTTGTGGTTAATCAGGATGTTCCATGTGGTTGCAGGTGAGATCTACAACTCAGAAACAAACACCTGTCTTGGCTACATCCTGTGTTTAGAACACCCTACTCAGAATATGTAATTTACAGTCATCAAAACAACATTAACCTTTTAGCACAGTATATATTATTTTATCCCGGAGAGAACCAAGCACGTTTTTAGAGCACTATTAGTTCATACTTTCCTGCATCAGCCTGCTGACAGGTACGTTCCAGAAGTGGAATTTACCTTAGCCCCCTTTTCAACCCTAACCCTTCCCCATTTTTTGTCCTCTTGTAACATAAACAGCTTAATGGCTCCTCCCCAGCAGCTTTGCAGCTGGCAATGCCGACACCTTGCTGGGAGCAGGCAGCCACTGTCATTATCCAGTGATCTCCTAAACTGCCATTTTTCTTTTTCAACTATCTCTGCTATATATCTTCTTGATAGAAAACTACCATATGAAGTGCTTCTGAAGTAAAGAAATTCACTTCAGAGAGTCTGGAGATGTTTTTTCCTCCTATTTTTTTCTTAAATTCATGGTTCTAAAAAAAAAAACAACCACTGACAGTTTTGATGGAAGAGGTTGCTGCCAGCAAGAAAACAGATGCAAAATTGAGGAAAACGTGTGAAATGTTGAGAAGAGTAAATCAGTGCTTCGATGTCAGAGTCACTATTTCATTATTCAGATGCAGTAGGCTGAGCAAAAAAGATGAAACACGTCAAAAGAACGAGGTTAGTATTGAAGTTCAGTGAGAAACCTCCGCATCCAAGGCTTCTGCTTTGTAATGTTTATAATTACTCTCCAAAATCCTTGTGCTCCTCTGCCTCATATCAGTTTTGATCAACATACCAAAGCAGATTACCGCAGCATTTGTTTCACTTCACTCTAATTTCACCGAACTCAGCTGAATTTCACCACTGGAAAGCTAAAGCTGTGTTGCAATGAATCAAGCCCAACGAAATTGCTTCCTTAAAAGTAAAGAAAAGATAATACTCAGAGAATGTAACATGTTTGGAAGAGTTAGAGGAAATTAAATTCCTTTTAGAAAAACATCCAAAATACACTGGCTGTGGCAGGACTGGGTTTGCTGCCTGTAAATTAGACCCCGTAGGGCTGGACGTGGATACAGATAGCTGATTATCAGATTTGTTGGAGAGGACATGTATTCCTACATTTATTCCTGTTTTTTTTTTCTTTAAATTAACAGTATTATCATTACTTTCTGTCTCAGGACAGAAATACCCTACAGAAGACCAAATAAAGGCTAATTTAAGGACCAAACCACCACAATCCTTCACTAGACCACAAATTGAGGCCAGGCTGAACTCAGCTCTACCACAGTCAGGCTGTATCAGAGCAAGGTTCATTTTCAACTAATTCACTTTAATCTGATATTCTTCACTTTACTGTTTCCAGCAAAGAATTCTTCAGAGGGGAAAAAACCAAACCAAACAAACAAGAGCAAATCATAATGTACCTGATCAGTTGTAAGGTCTGTTCATACCCTAAACCATCACTTTAGTTGGGTTTTGTAGTGTTTTGTGCAACTCAACCTTAACGAGGATAAACCTCCATCTCTGTAACCCTTTAAGGAAGGAGTTAATTTTGTTTTGAGAGGGTGGCAATGTTGTTAGCTCAAAAGCTTTGGCAAATTCACCTAAGGTTTTTTAAGTGTGTACACCAGAATGTTAACACAAATTCATCTATAAAAATGACAATATGTTTAATTTTAATCTTTTCAAATTAATTTTTTACTGCAACTTACCCAAATCAACTTTTCATGTCCAACTTGGCTGTTGTTTTTTTAAAAAAAATCCCAATAATGAAAACATTTTAAAAGTAAAATTAGTTTGGCAGAAAACATCAAGTTTTTTTATAACTTGCCAGAAAACAGAAAAAAATACTTAGTTATTTAGCTGTTCAATAGCCTTAACCTTTATTAAACATCATAGACAACTTTCAGAAACACCTGGAACTACTGAATATGTCCTGCATTTTCAGGAAAAGCCTCAGATTCAGCAATTTCCTTTTACAGATCTGCTTGGGATTCTCAGAAATATTCATCTATATCCAATTTAAGACACAAAGCACAACACTAAAAGGTGATATTCCCTGTGCCTTGCTGCTTCAGTTTGTTTGAGCCAGAGGAACAACAGGATTGTGAAGAGCTGGCCCAGAGATGATCTTGCTACTTACCAATTATAATGGCTGCTAATGGCTGATTTCTACTCACACTTTTTTTTTAAATAAAGCTTCTCATTAATGTTAAGTACCGTCATTTGTAATTATTATAGCATTTTTCTATGTTTTGCCTGTTATCCAACCAACCCACTGGAGGGGAAAGCTTGTAGCACTGTTTTTGAGTGACATCTTCTCAAGTGGCAAGTCTGCACTAATCAATACATTTTATCTATAAAGCTAAATGCACTTCCAAGGATCTGCCACGTGAAGATGTGAGACAGCAACTAGAATGCACTGTCTGAAAGTCCTTCTAATTGCTTTTCCTTCCCAAACAATCCTTGGTTATCCTGCAAGATTTCCAGCCTGATAGTAATCTCTTAATCTCACAGGGGAACTGTTTATTTCTCATGAATTAATATTTTAGAGCTTATACTGTTCATTACAATTTCCTGTCCTCAGTCTAGACAAAAGTGATGATTTGTCATTTCCAAGAACAATATTTTTTATTCAGATTTTTATTCAGATTGTGCAGGAAAGGATCAGAGCTATCCTAAAATGAGTAAACAACCAGTGCACAGACGAAGGGAAGATGAAGGCAGGCTCACAAGAAACACAAAAAAGACATTTTTAAAACTTTTTCTCTTTCCTCTTGATCAATTTCTCTTCTCAAGGTGCTTTTTAAAAACGAGGCAAGGCAGTGTACTTGGCTCTGTCAAACCCAACATTCCCTCAACGTCATTTGAAGAAATAATGATTTTCTACAGGAGAAAATCCTGTAGAAAGGACTCGACTGATAGCCCAGCAGATACATTTTTCAAGGGGGACAGACAAGCCTGCAGTTTTATACCAATTTTAGGAAGGCAGTTTTATACCAATTTTAGGAAGGCAGTTTTATACCATGAAAACCAGAGATAGTACAGTTCAGCTTAAAGTTCAACCTCTTGTCCCGATGCAGATGAAAGCAGCAGGATTTTGGAAAGAAAAACAAAAAAAAAAAAAAAGAGAAAAAATTAGTAATGAGCAAAATCCAGGGTAGAAGGCTTTAACAGAAATGATAACAACTGAAAAGCTGTTAGAAAACCTTCTATACAGAGTATTTCCTCCTCTGTTCAAAGCCTTTCTGCTGCCCCGGAGTCCCAGGCGATGCCCCTCAGTTCACCCGAAGCCCTTGGCAGCACGGTGGAAGGAGGCAAGTCCTTTAACAGCAGTACCTGCCTCCCCAGAGCTCCCTCCAGGAGGGAAAACTCCTCCCTTCCTCCTGACCCTCTGTGCTGCTCTCCTCCCATTGCCTTTTTTCCAAGGCAGAATCACAAGGGAAGGCAGACTGTTCCCCTTCCCTCCCTCCTCGGCAGCTCTGGGGGATCATGGGTGAACGTACCGAGGAGGAGATTCAAAGACTGTGTCAGTGCTACCAAACCCAGGAGTGCTTCAGCAGCTTTAAACAATAACAGTCCCTTCTACTACAACCAGTACTAGAAATGAATTAAACAGAATTTCTCACTCGAGCAAGGCAGGCTGTCAAAGCTGGGTTTCATACCTCTTTTAAATCCAATGAAGGTGTTTCACACTCTTGTGACACCTCTGGCCATACCTGTGTGTGGAGCAAAGCTGGTCCCCAAAGGCGAGGAGAAGCTGTGCAGCAGCAAAGATCAGGCAAGTTTTTAACTGCCCACAAAGGGACACTGTTCCCTGCCTGTAGGCAGAGCTCAGGCCAAGGGAGGAGGGAAACGAGGGCAAACAACAAGCACCACTTTTCAGGAACGCTCCGGTTGCTCTCTTCTCTCTGTTGTCCTCACTCAGCTCGTTATGTACTTCTCACCAAAAAGAGCAGCTTGAAGTCAAACTGTGGCCAGACATTTCCATGGCTTGGGGGATAACTCTGCGTAAGGTGTGTGCACGAAAATACTTCTAGTGGATTTCTTAGCAGTAAATAGCAAAAAACGTGATCTCAATGGGTTTTTTTATGTCAAATTTAAATATGCAAAACTTCAGGGGTAAATAACACTGGCATAAAGCTATAGTAGCGCACACACATGCAGAAAACACATAAGGGTTAAGGAACTTTTTTCCCCCAGACCAAGCAGTTCCTAAAGCTCTTGTAGAGTTTGGGTGTCCCTAAGTTTGCACAAAGATGTTGACAAACCTATTCTATATTTTAGGTTATTCTTGGAGTGCTTTTTCTTTATTGTATGACCAGAATAAACATTGGGTGGGAAGATGGAATGTGTTTTGATTGCCTATACAGGCTGCAAATAATTTAACAAGCACCCTCATGATTCTTGCTGTAGGCAAAACATTCATTTTCTTCTGCTTAAAAGTAATGATTTTTTTATTATGTCCTTTTTACAATGATTCAGAAAAATACTAAAAAGAATGTCCCTACTATAATCTTTTATGAAAAAGACAATGCCACAAAACTCACTCAAGAGCTCATTCCATTAAAATCAAGCTATGCCAGACACTTGGCCACCATGGATTGCAAGTTCTAATAAAAGCTAAAAAAATCTATTGAGATTTTGATTATTATAAAATTGTTCAATGTGCAAAATTCCCTACACAGAAATATGTAAAAGATTCCAATTTACACTATGCTATCTTAACACTTAATTAATATTTTTGCTCTAATTAACAGTTACTGAGTACCCTTTTTATGATTCTTTTTTTATCTGATATTCCCTTTCCCTCCCCGTCCTTGCAGTATGAAACACCAATTTGGAATATTAGCTTTCTGAACACTTTGATAAGAAAATATTATAAATTACATTTTGACCAACATACCCCCCCAAAAGTCACAGTTTCATAGCGAATTACCCATCTATATTTCCAGTTCAAAGAGCTTCTGAAGCTCTAAAGGATTATCAACCCAAAGAAGGTTAAAAGAGCAGCTTGTCTATTCAAGCTGGAATACACAGGACCCTGTTAAGGAACAACCCACAGTATACCCAAGAGTTGTTTATTTTCTTGGACACAACGAAACTAAAAGTATAGTTTGGAAACATTGCTTTCCACATACTCCTGTCCTTATTAAAACAAACAAATATTCACAGTATTGGGAACGCTGTAATTGAAAGTCATGGTCTGACTGCTCCAGAGGTGTAAATCAATAAACCCATTGATCTGGTAGGAATGATTCAATATTAAGTAAAATCCTGGTGGCAAATGTAAATCTGTGATAGAGATAAAATGTAAAATGTAAATTTGTGATAAATATGTAAACCTGTGATATTAACAGTAATTTCTCTCTTGTATTTTTTCTTATTACTTCCACTTTAAAAATATCTTTTGTTTTCACTGACATCTGTTTATATCTGTTTACATACTTTTAATTGACAATCAATAGCCAAAGTTTTAGAATCATATAAAAGGGGGGAAATATTGATTATACAGAGGAATTGGACTTTGTGTTCTGCTCCAGATCCCACATTTCTTCACAGCCTGTGCCTTGATGTCCATGCACAGTGTTTGTGAGGTCATTTTCCTTCACTGGGGACAGAGTGTTTTCTAGAGCAAGGAAAGAGTAGTTTGGTCCAAGAGAAGTAGTTCCCAGTGAGCCCCACCAGTACAGAACAAGCTCGTTAAAGGAACAACACTTCAAGAGAATGAATTCAGTTGGACCGGTGCCATCTTTGTGGAAGGACTGCAAGAACATTGCAGCCCAAGTAAACGACCAATAATTTTGTTGTTAGTAGAAGAATAAAAGACAAACAAGGAGTTTTACTGTAGTTCCCAAGTTATTTGTGGCTAAGCTGCACCTGAAAAGTTGGTAATTAGTAAAAGACTGTGTTCTTTATAGGGCTCTTGAAAGTCCCATTAAGTCTGTATTTACTTAGCATTTTCTCTAACTCCCTTATTGGAAAACCAGGCAGAAGAAATTTTCAAAAAGAATAAATATTTTCCAGTCTAGTTCAGCAAAAAGAAGGGATTGAATTCCAGGGTGCCCAAATTAAAACTGGACAAACCTAATTATGTTAATTCCAGGTTCAACCACACAATACAGCTCTAGAATTAATTCATTACCACATTCATTCCAAATAGAGTTATTAACTGCAGACAGCACGATCTAGGAACACTTGAATTCCTTCAGAAGTTTGAAACTATGAAAGGACTGATGGATTTCAATGCCCTCTCTGTGGTGCAATAAGAAGCAATAGATTAAAGCCTGTACAATTTTAAAAAAGCATGCACAGATTCAGCCACCCAGCTCTCCTTGATGTAAAACCATAAAGTCACCTAGAAGTATTCAAAAAATGCAGGACTGTAACTTCAGACCAAAGCAGAGTAATCCAGTTTTCAAAGTTCCCTGATAAGAGCTACAGTCTTTTGAATTCGCCTTGAGTTTCAGTTTGAAGATCTACAAAAAGATACCTATCTCTAAAGGACTCTGCTCAAGAAATGTCAAATGTAAACAGACTTTGAAGGACTTAAACAACTGTTTCCAGAGCAGCAATGATCAATTTTTAAGCTTATTTGTTGTTTTAGTCTGATTTAACAACACTGAGAGGAGACCTCAGCACAAAGCAATAACACGTGGTGATGTGGTGGGTTGCAGCCTGATTTGATATTGCTGGGTACCCATATTAATTCTGGGGTTATGTATGTACATACAGCCCTTTGCAGCTGGCTTCATTTTAATATGTATAGAGTGGATGCTCTGACAGCTGTGTGCCATGACAGGATCCCATCTCTGTCTGACAGGAGTGATGTGCAGCCCTGGTGACAGCTATCTTTCTCCACAAACAGGTATTATACAAGTAGGCCATGTGAAAGAGGCACCTTCTGTGAGAGGGGACCAAAGAGAAAAGGAAAAAAAACAACAATAAATTGAAAAGGGTTGCTTTTATTCAAAAAGCAGCAGGACAGGGAAAAGTAGGCCTTTAAAGAAGAACCTTTCATCTCACAGTGCAGTCTTAGAAGATAAAAATGCTTCTCAATTTTCATATATGAATATCTAAATTCAATCTACAGACAGAAATTGAAACAAGAGTGGCCTGGTTTCCCGATATACCAAACACTTTCAATTCTTATACTCTGTCTTATTTTTTGTATCATGCTGGTTTTTAAGGTATCTCTGTAGTGCATATTGCCAGCTCCTGCAAGTTTGTTGTGTGCAATGTCCAAACCCACCATAAGCAAGGAGTTGGGGCAGGGTATTGGCTAAACCATGGCTGCTGCACCCAAAATTCTAACCAGGTCATGGTGTTGTACTAACTGAACTGAAATGTCTCTGGCAGGCCAGCTAAGTCATAAAATTCAGATGCTGCTTTACATACACCTGTACATCACACGTGCCTCACTGATCAAAGATGAGATATAGCATTTTATTTAAATAATGGATTTAGATAAAAAATCAGGAATCAATAATATTGTTGTCCTTAAATGCAACCTAATATGAACTGATGGCTACCTGATAGCAAAGGGAATATTTTATTTTGATTTTGATTTTTATTTTGACAAGACAAAATATATTCTATTCCCCCATCACATATCTGTGTGCACATGCAAACATGCACACACTCAGATTTAGGTGTCTGAAGCATAAACTGATGGGAATTTTAACCTCTTCACCCAAACTCTGTGAAAGTCCAAAATCTTTGAACACAGGTAAATCAACTGGGAGTTTTCTGAAATTGTGCACGTTCTGATTACAATGACCTGTAACATGTTGATAAGAAGACTCCACATGCACTACAGGAGGAAAACACAAGAAAGTTTGTACCACTCCTTCCTCTATCTCTCCCTTTAAACTGTTCATTTTGCTGAAAGGAGGAGGAAGAAGGAGGGAGGCCAGACAGAAGGTGATTTTGTAGATATTCACGTAGGACCAGGAGTCACAGGTCTGTGTGTTCAGCACAGAAAGACTTGAATAAAAAGTACCACCTATGAGGGATCCAGGACTAGAGATCAAGACAACCTCTACCCATCAATCACTAAACACAACACTAAAAAAATCCAATTTCTGTACCTGGCAAACGCTTTGGGCACATGGCTATCAGAGATCCTTCTAGAAGGTGGCCAGCCTCTGCTTTTGGTCATCAGAAAGGATGTCAGGAAATTCTGTAGCCTAAGTGGCATCACTATTGTTCCCAATTCACTTTGGTCCAACTGTCTATATAAAAGGAAGGAATCAGGGTGAAACCTTTGTCCGGTGTGGAGCAGGCATTATCCTACAGGGAAAGGAAATGTGAAACACCTTTATCTTTTGCCTAAAAGAAGGTGAAACTATCTTGGTGAAACTTCCAAATTACAAAGGTGTTGCAACTGAAGTGCAAGGGTAACAGGAAACACATTTTATGTACACTTAAATTCAGTTCAGAGGAAATAATGAACATTTACTTCATGAATCCCATTAACACTTAAGTGTGAGATATGCTAAGAGACTTAGCACTGTCAGAGCTGAGATACTGTCGAGACTGTCCTGAAGCCAAGCTTTTAACACTGGGATGCATTAATTTAGAGAAGTGATTTATTAACACACAGATTCTAACCATCCAGTGGATTAGGCTGAGTGCAAACGGACTCAGAATGAGCAATTACTGGGAAGTACAGACCTTTTCCTTATTTTCCCATTTGAAGCAACCATATGGCATCCTAAATGTTACCCAAGTGTCCTGAAACCATTACATTCTGCTAACAGGTTGACACCCATGAGCACCGCCAGAATTGCTCTCCTCCATCCCTCATTATTCCCACTTATAACCTACCAACCAAAAGTACTTGTTCTCTAGGATAATTGCTTCACCATAATTCACTGTTAACTGTGGCCACACCGCAATGAATGGATCTAATACTAAGAGAGATTAGAAAATAAAAACCCCAGAGTGGGTATGGAGGATCACTTATGCTTCAAAATCAAGTTAAGGAATCATGATTGAGCTACTATTGCTCATATCCCTGCAGAATACAAAAATTTAAAACCTGTCTGAACCTCTATTTTTCAATTTCTATTTGGCACTGGCATCACTACCGACTTAAGAAATGGAAATATCCATTTCCAGCTGTTAACAGCTTTTTCTTCTGCCAAAAAAAATATATCTGTGCTGAAACAGAGCCTCAGATAATCTAGACAATTAAGATTGGTATTGATTGACAAGGCAAAAATATTTTTATATTGTTAAGATTTCTCAAAATTAAGAATTAAGAAAACACATATTTATGTGCTGGATAAAAGAAGCTTAAAATGCACCATATAATGACTGCTATAAAAATAAAAACAGGTTCATATTTGAAAAGATTATTCTCTTTTCAAAAAATGTATTTTATTGTGCATGTATTATTTTAATCATGACATATATCAATTCCCAGTTCCTTGTCTTCCATTATAGCCTGTCAAAGGGCTCTTCATCTGGATTAATCCAATTTACAGAATCACAGAGTATATCAAGTTGGAAGGTAACCACAGGGATCATGGAGTCCAACTCTTGGCCCTCCTCTGTCATCCCCATTCCTTTCCACCCCTACACACCACATGTCCTATTATCAATTAATTACAGTCCGTATTAGCACCAAAATCTTTACCCAGCAGAGGAGACTCAACTCACCAGCAATAGGACACCCAACACAGACCCCACGTCAGTAAAATTTACTAATATCCATCTCTCCAATGTCATAAAACCTATCAAATTCACAGTATATTAAAAAAATCAGCCATGGTTATTATGGCATTGCAGCATTCCACACACAGAATGAAGAACATCAAGTACAATTAAATCTCCCAGGCTCACACCCAAGACTACTGCCAAAGCAAGAAGCAGGTTTGCTTTTCAGCAGACAAATGACTGATTATTATTAGACATTTTCTACTAGAGCTGTAACATCAAACATTTCCTTTGAGAAATTTCAGAGATTGTTCCCAATGTTTCTGAGACACATTTATGGATAGTATATGACTTTCAAAGAAATTGCACCTTAGGATTTTGTTTCTATGACAAGAAATAATATTTCAACTCTTTCTTTAGTTTCAACAGACATATTGAAGGTCTGCATATTTAGACCTCCAGAGAAGGCAAAAAGTGAAAAGGCAAGTAAATCATCTTAAAAATACAGGAGCCCAACCATAAAAACCTATTGTTTATCTTTTGCAGGGATGGTATTTTACCATCCAAATAAAATTCCCAGTCCACCAATGAACAGAATTATTGAAGTAACACTGTACTACACTGGTTTAATTTCAGGTATTTGAAATGATGATACCATAAAATGGTCTGAAGGATTGCTGTAGCATAAATCTCCAAGCACTTTCTGTGTCCTTAATGTTCAGACTTAAAATTGTTCCATTCTTTAGCTGACAGTGCACATTGTAAAAGTTGCAGTTTATCACTTTTCTTCCCTTTTTCTCCAGCAGTTACATTACCACATTCTTTTTTATTACTATCGCAGGATGTCACCGTGTAAGTGACATCATGAGGGGAGAACAAGGATTTGCCAGGAATAATAGGAATTGCTCTGCTGTGCCACAGAGCTCTGCTTTTCAGAGACGAGGGGACAGTCGTGCATTTTAGCATGCTGAACATGTGCACTATCAAATCTATTGCCTGCCACTACAGTCCCTTGGACTGGATAAATTATATGCCACAGTTGGGTAGTACAAAGGTAATTCTGTTGCCATATGTTGTGCCAAAGAGCTCATGCCGTGACAGGGTGCATTACAGATTATGCTTTCCCATGTGATGCCAATTTTCTCCTTCATCTGTGAGGGATAAACCTTGCCTCTACTAAGGTTTTAGAGTGTCCAAAATAAAACAGTACCTTCGACAGAGGGGAGATGCAAATTCTGTTTAAAAAAAAAAAATTGAAAAGAAAAAGGCAGAAGACCAACAGTTTTTCAGATTTTGGAAATTAATTTTTTTGTCCCTGTATGCACACTATGCATCAATCCCATGGGATTTCCATCCCAGCTCAGAAAAAATTGAGTCAAGAACACTTTGATCAGCTTCACATATTTTCTTTATCAGACACTGCAGTATTTTTGAGTTCCTCTGGTTGGTTGATTTGGAATGCTGGTATGGGCAGCAGCTCACACAAAAAGAAAAAAAACCACCATGAGTGTAGAAAGAAAATAGGTAGAGCCTCCCAGAGCATGTTTAAGAGATTTGGCTTGTCTGTTCAGTCTATTACTGGATTTTATTACTCAGCAGAAATAAAGTGGTTGGTAACATGCCACAAATGATTTCACCCATCAGCATCCAGCTCAGTTCAAGAATAATCAAAAGCCATTGCTACATGACTAGATTTGGGCAGTAGAGGGAAAGCAGCTCTGCCTGGAGGCTTCATCCTGGTGAGGACACGACCACAGCACGTGAGTGAACTCAGTGAACATGAGGCCTTCACCTCACAGAGCAGAAATGAAGATAACTACATTTTAGGCATAACTCCAAAATATAATATGTCAGAGGGAAGAATGGACACTAAGTACCTAACATCTCGCAGGAGAAAAACTGCTCTTCGAGGTAAAAGGTTGAGGTTGGAATTGCACATAAAAACACTTCTCACTTTCCTCAAGGATCAAGGAAGATACACTCCCGAATACACAGTCAGATGTGCTCACAGCTCATTGCTTCAGTCACTTTGTTTTTAGAACTCTTGGAACAGAAACAGACATTCAGAAAGAGTTTTGCATAACAACAGCCTTTGGAGTTCAATGGTTTGGTGAAAAAAATCTTTGCTGTAAATTTGTCCTGGTAAAAAGTCATAGTCACATCAGTGTGTCATCCCCCGTACAGCAAGGAAGTGACTGAGCTATGACTTCAAGGATCACGCACAAGGGCTGAAACCCAGCTCACTCTGCAATCACCAGGAATGCTGCTTGCAAACCCAGAACTTGAGGAATACACTTCTTGCCCACCAAAAGCAAGCCTAGGCCTGATAAAATGCCCACTCTAATGGGAATTTCCTTCTTTCACTGTTTTAAACTATGAGTTTAGATATTTGTTAGGCCAGTAGGCAGCCTGTAATCCTCACCTCAATTTCAGGGTTACTAGAACAAACTCCTTTTGATTTAAGGCCTTTTGCCTTCAGCTAAAATAGAGCTTATTCTAATTATCTTCATTATAACACACATAATTCAAGGCTCCCATGGGCACTGAGGGTGTAACGAGGATGGCATACCATATCCACTGACCTCTAAATTACTGCAAGTTTATTTCACTGGAAGATGGCACAAAGGAAAATAAATTCTTTGTTTTTACAAATTAAATGTTGGGGTTTGTTATGTGAGATCATGTGTCATCTGCATTCCTGTTTCTCAGTGCTACATACAACTCATGGTCCAGATGCTGCAGACATTCAAGGCTGTTTTATGTGCTACTTTCATGGCCAAATTTCTGTAAAGCTCAGGAAGGTTTATGGCCACGTTAAAGAACATTCTCACATCAAGT
The DNA here is from genome assembly GCF_003945595.2 of Pipra filicauda. Lineage (NCBI taxonomy): Eukaryota > Metazoa > Chordata > Aves > Passeriformes > Pipridae > Pipra > Pipra filicauda. The sequence goes on from NW_024104285.1 coordinate 421,197, forward strand.
TGTCCAGCTTTGCCACTGGGACACCACCTCCCTCTGTAAATGTTAGAGGAGATCCTCATATACAACCAGAGGAACCAAAAGCATCAAGTGGTCATTCACCATAAGGAAATATTGTGGGTTTGTGGGTCTCCTTCTGCCCTGGGGCTCCCAAGACAAAAGAATAACGTGAGAATGGAAAGAGTATTCAAGGTGGGGTGAATAGAGGAAAATCATTGTTTCTCTTCAGTTGTCAGAAATAAAGAAAATAAACCAAAACAAAACACTGTTCCTAGATGTGAGATTTGTTCTCACAAAGACACCCCAAGTTGTCTGAATTCAGTTACCATAGTGAATAGCATGGAAATGACAGTACGGAGAATACCTTGAGATGAAAAACAAGAATAAATTCCATTATGTTCAGTAAACACTAAATCTATGATAAATCAACATATATAAATCAACTAATCTCCTGTTCAGTTATTTAATAGGAATATTTACTATCTACAACCTGGACAGAGGTTATTACTTTTATTTCGCATATTCCATCAAGTCTTGTCAGACCACCTGTTGTTAAGAAAATGCTGTAAGTGAAATCTGATCGGATTTATTGTTTCAGGATTTCTCTTTTTCATTTCTGCATGCCCCACTAGTTGGCAATTACTGCCTACTGTACAATCTCCTAAATATTCATGTCAGATATTATTTGCATAAAGCAGCTTTTCTCTGATAAAAAATATGTTATTCCTTCACTGCTTAGAAGATTGACCTCAGGTCCCTACTTTAAACACACAGTTATATTGATTGTGAAAATACTCTAGGAAAATTATGTAGTTTATATGCATGCATTATTTCTACTGAGTCATCCTCAAGCTTATAATTTAAGCCTCAGTGTTTCAGGTAAAATGAAATTGCTTCACTAAGTAAGGCTGCTTTGATTTCAGCTTTGCTCTGAGCTTTGCCAGGCAAGCAGAAAATCTTCATAGTATGAAAGGTCTTGTTCATATAGAATGTATAGTCATGCCTTGATAGAATCATATGCCTTCAAAACAGATCATGCCTTTGTCCAAAGATTGTTTTACAAAACCTGCTTTTTGTTCCTTATGTAAATAATCCCATGTCCTATATTAATGGAGGATCATCATAAATGAACAACGAATTTAGATTTCCAGAGCACTGCTGTGACTATTGCATTATACATAGCACACAGGGGACAGAGGAAAATAAGGAGCTTCCTTCAAATAGGAATAAAATCCCCAAGCTGAACCAAAGGAACCCCAAGCAGCAACAGAAAGATAAGGTAACTGGATTTCAACTAAAAACAAATGTACTCCTTGTGAGTGAGTCCCCTTGAGGAAAAAACTCTGAAATACACCACTTTTGAAAACCTTATCTGCATTTTACTTTTCTGCCCCTCTCACCAGACAGGAACAGTTTAAGAGTGTAAACAGGGCAGGAAAAAAAGGAAAATAAATGGTGAGAGAGAAAAAGAATGGGCAGATTCTTTGCCTTCCTTCCTCTTTTGACATTGTGCTATTTTCTTACATCCAGCCACCCGCTCTCTTTCCCAGGTCCTCTCCACACTTTATAACCCTTGCCTCCTTGCCTCTCACTTTGGTGTCTTCTCTTTGCTCCCCATTTCAGTCTTTCAAGAGAACATCACCTCCAGTATGGTTACTCATCACAAAAAAAAACCAAAACAAAACAAAGAAAAAAGACTGAAACAATGAGGAAAATTACAGTTCAGCACTTAGAGGAATGACATTACCCTGGTACTGTTGCTTTGCTCTGACAGTAGAGCCATGTCCAAGCGAAACCTGTTCACCTTCCAGGTCCCACAGCCCAAAGCAAACTTCAGATGGTGTATGAGCCTTTCTCTCTGGTGATGTGCAGCTAAACTGCAATCCCTCTGCAAGGCCATTTCATTTCAGAACCCACAGGTCACACTGCTGCAAATGCCATTAAAATGCTGAGTTAAACAATGTGTTTGAAGAATGCAGTCCCTTCTAAAACTTTGGAATAGGCCCAATAGGGTTCATGCTTGTCCAGAATAAGAAGTCCAGGATGTGGTTTTCTCCTGAATGATAAAACCAAGAAAAAAGTTCTTTAAAGACAGCTGAAATTGGTATCCTGGGGTATACAATATTCTGCAAGTTAGCCCAATGTGTACCCTTCTGTATTTCACCCAAAGTCTTCATTTAGTTCTGTTCAGAAAGTGTAAACTTCAGCCTCAGTGCAAACACTGGCAAATTCCTGCTGAGTTCTATTACCTGGGAAAGTCACCCCAGCACTGCAGGGTTAGGGAGGCTGCCTGGGTTTGCTTTCCTTTATCAACAGCAAAGGTGTTTTTTAGCCAACAATAATGTTCAGATGCAGGTATTAGGTAGGTTATTTTCTTCTCCAAATCCAACTCTTTTTAGTTCTAACACTGAGTTCACATACATGCACACACTTCGTTTTCCTTAACCTCTCGTGATTATTGCATTTCATTAAAAAGCTGAATAATCCAGGGAATGCAGACCCAAATTTCAATCTACCTTTAGAAATGCAAGCAATACAGTAAAGGTCTGCCATAACTTGTACTCACTGTAACATGATAGAAAGCCAAGCACAAGGCTGGAAAACAGATGCAGAGGGTGTTAAAGGTCTGCATAAGGTGCAAGGTGGAAGAATAACAGGTAACAAGATCCTTTATCTATTGACATATTACAGCATGTGTGTTAAAAGTCTATCACATTGGTTTTTAAATTTTGTTTCAAGACTTTCTTTAAAAAAAAAAAAAGAGAGAGAATTAAACCAGCATTTAGTTTCAGCTTGCAGAATGATGAAAAGTATTTAAAAATTATTTTAAAATTAAGGAGACCATATCCAGCCACACGGTGACTTTAAAAAATTTGTGCTGTAGACAACTGTAAATCCAGCAAACAGAAGGATGCTGTGGGATCACTCTGAAGACCTAAACTACACGCTCTGCATGCTAGTATTTTTATATAATTTCCTCCTATTTAAACAGGAAAATAGCGTCTCCAAGCTGAAGGGTCTCCCTAGTTTTACTAAATTTTTAGCAACAGGCAAGACACAAGTCCTTTATGTGGTACCTTACTTATGAGTGTGGAAAAAGTCTGTCCCATAACATGGGTATTGTATTTTCAGGGCATAAAGTAGTCTATACAAACAAATAAATTATTTTAATATCTTTGTATTTTTTCTACAGTGCCTAGAAATAATCAAAAGGTAAATTAATCTTTTGTTAATTTGTTTATAGGTTTTTATTCCTTTATGCCAGTAAAGGCTTTTTTCCTTTATGAAATTGTTTATTAAAATGATTCACGAGAAATATTTCCTGAACGTGGTCACTCCACAGAACATTATATTACTACAACTACAACACTCTTTCTAAAATGTTTCTCCTAAATGGATCTGAGGCTTTTCCCCTCACATTTTTATTCAGGTATATTTTATAGCGAGAATGGATGTTTTTGCAATATAGAAATGCAACCCAAGAATGTATCTCTAGAAATAAATCTGTAACAATTCACATCGTGTACCAGTGAAAACCTGGAACATTTCCAATGATGTTTCTGAAATCATCCTAATGTACAGAAGAAATAAGTAAAACAAATACAGAGCCTTTTGTCTCCAAGGTCCATTGCTGTACAAATAATTAATTAGTGTATCTTATGTGCTGTGGGTCTGCCTGTCTGACCACTGAACAATTAAATAAAGTGATTCTAGGAGCTATAAGTGGTTGCTTCTGGAAAACATAGCATCCTTCAAAACAAGAGAAAAAGCATTCTTTACTAATTCAATTTTTGCATAATTATAATCTAATCAATCTTATATAGACTTTTTGGCATCACTATTCCCTTATTGTTGTAGCATTTCATAATTTATCCTTGCAGTAACAATCTTAACAAGAAAGTTTGGACACGTTCCAGTCACAAGGGCAAGGGACAATTTCTACCAAATACATTATACATACATTTTACCATTACTTAATATTGCATGTAAGAGATACACTTAGAGAGAGATTTAGATTTTCCTTGGAGAAAACTTGTAGGCACTATAATCATTAGCTAAATATCCACCAACTGCATTAGGGAATACATCAACGTTTTGATTTACCCAGAAAAAGCCTAAAATTCACAAAAATAGGAATAAAGGATCCTGCTTTATGAGAAGAAATTGGGATTGTAATACAACAGTTATCAGCACACAAATAGAAATACAGTATGTCATCAGCTATTTAGGGACTTACCTAAAAAATCTTCTTAAGGATTAGATGGAAAAACTCGAATCATAATAGGTGATGAGAGGTTACAGAAAACTGAACATAATTCAGACACCTGGAGGCCTCTCCAGCCTTCTCTGGGGATTCACCAGGGCAGAGGGTACTCAAGGTGATCATTAGCACATTCCAGATTAGCACACCTTACCCTGTATCCTTGTGTCAAGCACACAAACACAGTAGTAGAGAATAAGTCTCACAGAGGGAACAGAAATTATTATTTCAAGAGAGTTTATGGGAGTAATTTAAAAAATAATGCTAAAATCTCAGCAGTTGGGCAGACTTTGTATATTTGCTTGAAGGTGATATCCAATAGGCTTTTTTTCCTACTTCAATTGAAAAATCATGTTTAGGATTAAATGTGCTTATTGCAAATCCTATGATACCATAGAAATCAGGGGCTTTTGTAAATTCTCCATAAATAGTGACATTACTGACTATTTCTGATATCAGAAAAGTTATGTTATAAAGTTGCATATAGCACTTAATTCCATTTGATCTTTTAGCCACAATCCCCTGCAATCATTTCCACAGCACAAACATGTAGATAGTAGGAGACAGAATTTTTCCCAAGAAGCATCATCTGGACTGCACCTTTTGTCCAGTCTTTATCTGCAAATATGTGAGGGGGGCTGAGGTGAAGACTGGAGTACCCTCAGGGTGTACACATGATGTGACTTCTTGCCTATATCCACCAAAAGTGCCTTTCCAGGGAGTATCTGGAAACATTATTATTAGTTCCAGGAAACATTACCACCTCTAGCAGCTGAAATACTCACATACTGGCCTTGCAATGCCAGGGGAAATTGCGTCTTTCCATGAGGAGCTTTGGGGCTGGTCTGAGGCACAAACCAGAGGTGATTGTTAATCACTGTGAAGGGTTTGTTTTGCAAGCACTGTTCAAGCAGGGGTTCATCAATTCTGTGCATATTAGGTTCAGAAACACCCCTCCTCGCTGGGGAGTACTTAGTGCAACTAGACAAACACAGATGCTTCCCAGAAATCCCTAAGCACTCTTGTGCTCAAAGATTCTCATTTTCCAAATCGACTATGGTAATCTCCCCTGTCCAATGGGTTAGAGTTTGTCTTCAGCAGGATCAGTTCTGTCTAGATGTAATTGAAAGTTATGGTCATCTCTGCTATTTATCTCTTTCACTGAACTGGGCCAGTCACTGCTTCGAGGTAAAAGGTTGGAAAGATTTAAAGGAACAGCGTGGATTGAAAAAAAAAATACTAAAAATGCAACAGATTCTTTCAGTTTTATAACAATTGCCCAAATTCCTCCTGCTATGTAATCCTTGCAGATTGTAATTGTTATTCCCTGTCTTCACTATGGTATTTTGATTAAAACTTACATTCTATTCTTCTCCCTATATGTGGCTAAATTCTGGTTTTCTTCCTATTTGTGACCTGGGGATTTTCAAAGGTACTTGAGACGCCAAGGAAATAAAAACTTGTCCGTTTTTAATTCTGACCAGCCGAGGCTCAAAAGAAACCATATGAGGAGTTGCCATTCCTTGCCTATGCAGCCTCAAAAGACTCTGCTGAGAGTTATTTTCTAGGTCAGAATTTTCTCATGAAAGTGTAACCATCTGAACTTAAGTATAAACAGATGAAATGATTCTTAGGTCAGGTTCTAAAAAAAACCCTACCTCTTTATTGATCAAAGTGTTATAATAGTTATTACCTGTGCACTGAAATATATCTGGAGATTGGAAACTTCAGAGTTCATTCACAGTCATGCACTCCCTGCTGTCATGTGGATGCACGAGTGTGTAACCTATTTACCCCATTCTGTTAGAAGATATGAATTGAGTCTGTACTGATCTTTCTTCCCTTTTAATAGCTTTGTCTTTTATTTCCTTACTCTTGGTTTGAATAAAACAGTTTAATCAAGCTGTTTGGAGCATGCCTGTAGGAGCCTGGTCAGTAAAGAGTTAATGTGTTGTTATGCCTCAATCCCAAGTCAAGTAGGCAAGAAAGAAGTGGATGTGCCTGGAAAAAGGGGCAGTACAGAGGTAGGGCAGCACCTTTCTGGAGCCAATTTACCTGCTCTGGTTCATGGTAACTGTACAACACAAAAAACAGCACAAGCACAGAAGTGGGGTCAAAGAGTGGGCAAGACCAATACAGCGGGAGTTAGACCACCAGAGACCCTTAAAGCCCCCAAGCCCATTTTCAGAAAGGTCCAGAAGAACAGACAGCACATGCTAACTCATTTGACATGAAGAATGGAAAACCTAATCCCGGGGGGGGAAAACTTACCTATGAAAAGGTACCCCCACAAAGCCCAGGTGGTACATTCAGGACAGTGGACACCCTGTCTGCTGGATCAACGCTGGACCCAGGACTGGTGATCTTCCCTCTCCTCTCTGATCTCTTTTCACGCTCTCCTTCCCTCTTTTAACTTATTCTTTCATTTGTCTTACTATTAGGAGATAGGGGCAAAACATATACATTTTTCCATTCCCCGTGTGCTTTTTGCTAATACAACTTTGTGAGCTTTATTTTTTAGATTCTTTTGGCATTTGCCATTCCTTTTCAAACACTGGCATCTACACATCTTGGAGAGGAAGATTCTGTAGGAATGGAACGCAGCATATGCCACAGCCATTGCACTGAATAGCACATCCCAGCTCATCCATGAGCAAAAGAAGAGCAAGGACAAATAATAAGTGTTACATACTGAGGACAAGATGTGCAGGTATCACTGAAGGAGAGAGAATGATCTGATAAGAAAACTGTCTCCTGGAAGTATCCCAAAAGAGGAAATGGTGATGGCAGTTTGTACATGGTGGAGCTTCCCTTGAGGAGCCAGGGCAGCAGAGCCCATGAGGAGACACAAAGCTGGCCCTGCTATAACTGGGTCAGCTGCAATTCACAGCATGAGAGGAGCATTACTAATAGCTAGGTTGTGTTGTAACATGAGTGAATTAAATCATTAGAGGAAGCTCAGCAGGTTTATGTCCAATCCAACACTTGGTCTGTTTAATGATGGAGAAACAGTGAGAATTAACAGTAACCTGTGATGTGCCACGCTGGACCTGGGTGGGAGTGGATACTGAGGTGGTACTACTTCAGGTAGTACTGAATACTAAAAGAGGTGTAGAAATTCTTGATTTATTGAATACCAGGTACTTTGAGCCCCAAAAGCATAGTGCACTGTGAAAAAAATTTGAAATAGGTTCGAAAAGGTGCTTGTAATTTAGAAAAAAACAGCAGAAGACTCATTTCTTACTTGCTGCTCCATAATAATGTCTCGTATAAACAAAGGAATGGCCCAGTATTACTTGTAAGGATAACAGAATGCACCGTGATATGTTTTGGCTTGAGGCATGTGTTTGTGGTTTCCAGCTAATCCCTTAATCACTGATGTGAAAATTCCTCGGGATATATCCAGCCAGGATAGCTCCCATTCCCAGCACAGCCTCAGCACCTTTTATCTCAAAGAACGAGCACAGCTTGGAGAATAAACAATTAACACTTGATGTTATATACTTAATTTAATTTGGGATAATAGAGTGATATCTCTATAAGATACTTAATGAAAATGTAAAAATAAAAAAAAATAAAATAATGAGAAACAGAAGAGGATTTGTTCCACTTAGCACAGAAAACATAGTCACTACACAGAGGCCAAAAAGAGGATCTTTAAAAAGAAGCTGTAGAATGAGCAGCTGAAGAGCCACTAACAGAAGGCCCATAACAACTAGAGATCAATCTGCTCTCCTGGATGGCAGTGTAAATTAGGAGTATTTGCACAGAAATTAACAGTTTGGGCTGCGTAATACTAACAGCAGAATGAATGAAATTAAAAATCAGGCTAAAATCAGAGAAAACAGCATGTGCCTATAAGAGACATGCATGAAAGATTAAAATATCTTAACCTGGCAACAGAGAAGAACTTTATAATGTAAAACAGGAAAAAAGAGAACGTAATGTAAAAGACGATGAAAAAGCACAGTCTCATGGCAGCAATGGAACATTGCCCAAATTCCACAAATACTGGAATGAAGATAATTTAAAATGAAACTTGATAAAGATAAGTTTCATAAATCTGCCATCTAGCCAAATAAAACTGCCTTGACTTTGTAGGGATTTGTGTTATAGAATATATACAAGGTATGATCTGTGTTTCTTCCTGGGCACCTGTGGGACATTTTCACAAGTGTAGAGGAAAAATTTTCATAATAAAATCTCCATGTTCACAAGACAAAAAGGAAGTGAAAATCAATATGTGTACCTGCAATTCTCTGGGAAGACAGTGTGCTCCCCATCCACAGCGGGTAGAGCAGGTGGTGCAGGACCATGCCTGGGCAGGTCTGGAATGTATTGAAAGGACAGAGACTCTGCAGCTTCTTTGGGAAACTTATTCTGGTGTCTGATCACATCCAAAATACAATTTTTTCTTATGTTTAAGTAAGAACAGCTTCAAGAACCACGACAGCACCTGGTGATTAAATGCAGCTCACTTCTTAAGCTTAGCTTCTCTCTCTGAATTCTCTCTTGCCTCCAATACACCCAGCAAACGTGGAAAGCATTTCAAAGCACCATATGCTGGTGTTTTCTAAACTATCATTTTCTGCAAATTGCCATTTCATAGAAGTTTAGGTGAAAATGCTTTTGTTCTTATTTGGATGAAAACTCATTTTGAAAGATGAAGAAATCCCCTGAACATGCAATTCCTGACACTGGGTCGTCTCTAGCATAAGATAAAGCTGGGAAGTCAGCTCATGATTCTCTACTAATTTACCTCATGTATGGCATATTTTTAAACATCTATGCTTAAAAAAGTAATGTACCTTTGAGAATCATCATTATTGTTATACCATAAACTAGGTCTTTTGTTGGAAATGGTAATCTTCAGAATAACTCTCCTTCCTAAGAAAATTAACTGTGAAGCCAAACATCCTGGAAACAAATATGGTTCACTTTTAAAACAAGCAACCTCAGACTAATTAAACCAGTTCCTAATTGCTGGTACTCTGATTTCTTCATTGTGGATGAATTAATTTACTTAATCAGAGTCTTCCAAGCAAGTTTAAATTTTACAGTAACGTGTAAGAAGTAATCAGAACCTGGAAAATGCCCCAATTACAACTGAGAACAGATTTTTAGAGTAACTTGGTTTGTGCTCAGTTTGTTATTGTTTAAACCTTTATTACTGACTACCCAAGCTGTTTCAAGATAAACCTTATGATAGAGGAGAATTAATGATTTAAGATAAAACAATCAATGACTCTGTGTTGCTGCCACAGCTGAGACAATGAACCTCAGATATACAACATCTAGTTGTGAAACAACAACATCTAGTACTGTCTTTTGCCATATATTCTGATATTCCATAAATTATGAATGAGGCTCCATAATGTGTGTGTATATATATATATATATATATATACATGCATATCTATCTATGTATATTTCTGACTCTCAGACTCTGGCTCTGAAGCTTGTTCCTTGAAAGCTACCCTGAAGTATTTCCAGTTTACAGATAAAATGAAGAACCACTAAAATAACCGTCCTTTTAATTTTTCAGGAAGTGACACCATATAGAAAAATCTACCACAAAATTCAACAGGAGATACATTTAATTCAGAAAGACTGAATGACATGTTAAAACAAGGCTTGATACCTTGAAAGAAACCACTGATTTTCAGTTCTGTATTCTTAGCACATATACTTAAAATTTGAGAATGGCTTCAGCTGAGAGGAGTCTTCAAAGACTGATTTAAATATTTGGTGGGATGGTGATGTAATTTGATAACACAAGTTTTTGTTTGCTTTCTTAATCACTTTTTAATTGCACTGCATTCTTCTCTTTGATAGATAAATTTGCATTATGGAGCACAGTAAATCAAGAAAACTGAATGTTATTAGTTTTCTATGAATTAACATACTCCTAATTTTACTCAACTGCTCTGTTTCTCAAAAATCACAGTCATTGCTGCTGACTCACCCTACTCCTAGAATTAGACCCAGTGAGGTAAGCAAGATGAACAGGATTCACACCTTAACCTAAAATATATGTTTATTAGTTTTACTATTTAAAGAGTTTGACATAAGAGAAAGCATCCTTCATTGCTCTCAACTAATAAGAAAATGGGACTAGATACTTACATGTGTACTCTACCAGAGTATCAAGTAGATGTTAATTTCAATATTTGTTAGCTCTTCTTTAGTTGTTGGTCATTTACCAAACCCATAAAATCAACAGTGATTTTGGGTGGCAAGTATGGAATATTCAACATTTCAGGTTTTCCTCACTGAGTCAGTTGCCTGAAGGCAAACATTTCCTTAATGAATAAACCACTATTTTTTTCAAACTGTACTTCAAATGCCTTGATGTTTTCCATGTAACATGATTTCTTTAGTCCAAAGGAAAAGCACCTGTGCAAGAAGTACAATGCCACTGAGAGGTGGAGTCATTAAAACTAATGAGTGCATTAGACATTCAAATCTCTGCAGATCCATCACTGGAACCACAACTTCCTCCATTTACTATAAAGAGATAGATCTTGCCACTGTTAAGAAGTTCCCTCTACCCCCTTAGAGGAGATAATCCCATCAAATAACAAGGTAAATCAACCTCTGTGCCTTTTTTCTGAGCAGCCACCACGGCTGTGTTAAGGGCCATGATGATGCCATTGAATTTCAGTGCTTCAGGTTATGGATATTCACCTTATGGAGAAATCCCTGGGACAGCAGATGCAGTGTCTGAGAGCATTCAGGGGTAGTCTCCTACAGAGTATTCTGTACAGACTGGTCAAATCCACTCTACACAGCTTTGGTCCAGCATTCCTTGTGCATTTCATCACCCCTGAGCCTCTAAGACACATAATTTTTTGTGATTTGTTCTTTTTTTTCCCACTTCCAAATAAGGGCTGGGTCTTAATCTGCCCTGATGGCACTTCACTGTACAATGCTGAGAGGAGAGGCTCGTGACAGATGAGGGGGTTGCAGGTGCACAGCTTGCTGGGCTAACGCTGAAGGATCCTGCAGGACAGAGGCAGCCAAATAAGGCTCAGATAAACTATTCTCTAAAATTCATCTGAGGTTTGTATCTGAGGAAAGGCATCTCATTCCAAGAGGAGCTCAGTAACACACTAATAAACAGGAGGTGTAGCCAAGCAGAAGAAGGGAATAGGGAAAAAAGCAGGTAGAGAAGGTAGATATGAACTAAAGATTGACAGGTCTGTTCAGTTCTTACCCGAGAAGAGTTATCCACAAAAGTGCTTTTGGTGGTTTTTTTTGCTAAATTCCATTAAACTGGTAAACACTTTGCCTCTATTTCAGTGGGGAAAAAGCTATTTCCATTGCAAATATGAACTCTGTTCCATTGACTGTGCTCTTACAGAACACTTTTTGTACCTGAGAATTCCTCCTGCTAGAAGACTACAAAGTGCCACCTATTATGATTTCATGAATAATGGCAACATATATTATAAACTTTTGCTGCAATATTTGCATTCACACCATTCTTTTGTTCTGGACTCGTGCCTTGTGATATTGTAAAAAGCCTTATTTTAACTTACCTGAATGTCTTTCAAAGTATAGATGAAGGTCAGTACTTTTATAAGCTTTCTTCCTCTGTAAGCCCATAATACTCTTATGACATTAAGGTATGTACTTAAAGACTTGATTGCTGGCTTTCATTTACTTAATATCTTGGCAAGTTTGCAGTACTGCCACGAAATCTGTTTAGTAGCAAAGCACACAACTGTTCTGCTTTTTAAGCTAGGCTTATTTATATAAATTTATTCCATAGCCTGCTCATCTTATTTTAATGGCCAGATGTTCTTTTCTCTTCACTTCTTAATAAACAAATACCCTTAACTAACCAGAGATTCTCAAAGTTCTTCATCCTAATGGCTTTGGTATTTCCAACTTTTTTTTTTCCCTTTGGGCCACCTTCTTCTATGAACTGTTAAGGGCACTAAAGGCATTTCCACCATAAAAATATTCATTTGTAAGAGAAAGACAGAAGTATATCAAACTCCTGCTCTCAGAAGCAGTTTACTTCAATATCTAACTGCAAGCTCACCACTTTTTCTAAAGTGAGCTTGACATCTGTTTTTGTTTACCATTTGGTAATGACATGAATTCATACTAAGAAGATGAAACAAAATTTAAATATAAGTACTCCCTCAGATACACTGGATGGAGAATATAGCATTTTCAAGACTCTACTCATCTCCTTACAGTGTACATGGAGGCTCTGTGATGGTTTAGTTGTGTTAAAAACAACAGTTGGATTTGCTGCTTGGTTTACAAGAACAATGCTGTGGAAAATATTTCATCCAAAAATACCCCACAAACAAATATAAAACCCCAAAACATAACAAACACAAAGCAAAGCATTTGCAGTTCTAATGTAGCATTTTTGATCAGTTTTAGTTCTGAATGTAGGCATTCTTTTAAAGATAAGCAACTGGCCTTGTTCATTACCAAGGTTAGGCTAAACCCTCCTGTAAAACAGGAAAAGATATATATATATAAGACATTGAAAAGAGCACAGACTTATGGCAGCAATCAAACTTCATGAACTTGTTAACACAAAAATAGATTTGTACAAATCCCAAATAAAACATATTAGAAATATTTCAGGACTGTATTAGATCCCACATTATGTGTTTGTATAACTCAGGATGTGTTCACCCTTCCTCTGAATTATTTGGTGGAGACACAATGGTGGAGCAGGCAGGTGACTGAGGCTGATGTGATTTTGCAAAGGCCACCTTCTCAGCCTGGTCATTCTTCCTCTGAAAAGCCTACAACCACTAATACTGACAATGAGAGTTAAAAATATCTGTAAGATTTAGATGAATGTACTACAGTACTAAAGTGCTACTGTTCTGTCTAAATGACAGGGTCAGGAGTAGTTTGTACTTAGCAAAGTGTTTTGCTGAATTACAGAAAATTACCACTGACATTGGTAAAGTTCATTAAGACGGCTCTATTGCATTCCATTTTGTATGGAATTAAAATGGAAATTGAACAAGAATACAAACTCATATTATTTAGCATGGTTCCTCTTCCCTATTTTACTTGTGCATATACAGTAGATATTTTTAAGAACTGTACACAATAACACCTAGACAGAGCTGCATTCCTCTGTTCTAACCTCGCAGGACTACAACTAGTTTCAAGTTTATAAAGTGTGGTTTATACAAACCACTCGTGTAGGGCTGGCCCAGAGGCAGCAGCAGCACCAAATGCCGAGTGAAAGTCCCAGATTTAACAGCTCAGGCAAAAGCCCAGACAATGGGACATGAGGCTGCTCTGCCTATTATAGCGAATTGTTCAGTCTTTGAGGGGGGATGCTGCCAACTGTTAGGGCACTAACATTCCCAGTGCCTGAGTCATTCATGTGGTAAAGCTGAGCCCACGAGATGCCACTCACCATTCGTTTCATCCCTTTGGAAAGGTTTTGGCTGCGATGAGAAATAAAAGGGAGGGAAGCACGGAAATAATGAACCATATGCAAAAACAGCAAGAGCAATTTACTCCCATTCTAACACTTTTTACATCAGAAATAGTAGGCATTGTGCACTGTTCAAAGGTGCTGATCACACAGCCCTGGGAATCAAACTCACTGATGTGCTTTAAAGGTGTTAAACACCCATCTAAAATAGAATATCCAAGTATCTTTTGGTGTTTGAGCATCAGATAGTGTGGACTAAAGCATGGGGTGGTACCCCTTAAATTAATAACATTCCCTAACCATAAAATCTCAGCAATGTAGATCCTGATTAATGACTTTGGAACTGACAATTCAGTAATTTTTTCAGTGCAAAACCAGCTCAGATCAGTTTAACTCAGGCTGAGGGAGTGAGGATGGTGTTTATTGCCTATTAATAAAGGGGCTGACTTAAAACTGAGGGCAGAACACCCAACCTGGGGCTCTGTGTAGTAAGTTACATCCCTGTAACCTCTGCAGGGTGATGTGCAACCCATTCAGTTTGACATGGAATATACTGTTGTTTTTGAGCATATCACAGAATCATAGAATGGTTGGGGTTGGAAGAGACCTTAAAGCTCATTTTGTTCCACCCCCTACCATGGGCAGGGGCACCTTCAACTAGACCAAGTTGCTCAGGGTCCCATCCAACCTGGCTTTGAACACTTCCATAATCAAAAGGTAATCCTGGGAACCCACAATTACAGGGGCCTGCCGGAGTGTGCTTTCATTAAAAACTGCCACCACAGTAAATCTGAAGGTCGAGACAGGGAGAACATTATGCTCAAAGTCAGCAATAACCCAGAAAGCATTAAGCCACTTCCTACCTCTTGCTCCATGTTCTTCCAGTTGGGTTTCTAACTAGCATATTCTCTACATAAACTAGATTTTTTAAAATATTAAACAGATGATACATGAACTCATACCATTTTACTTACTTGAAGCTTATAATCAGTCAAACTTTCCAAACAGAGAAAAGACAATTACCATGGCCCCTAATTTTACAGGAATATGAAGAGGGAAATAGCAGGGAAGAAAGAAAGAAAGAATTAATATATTAGTTATTTTCTTTCTTTTAAACAGACATATTTAAGGAAAGAAAAGACTAATTTGAATATTATGCAAAACCTAAGAGAAGGATATTGCGATCATAGAGAACCTCGAGCACTGATTTAATCCTCAACTTTCTCATTACAGACTTTATAAACTAATTTTGATTCTTCCTGAAAAGTTCTTCATGAACTGTGTTCTAAAGTAATAATATCTGATGTAATTTATAGCGTTAGGAAAATTCTTTTACAACTCTCATATGATTGCCTTTAGTGAGTGTAATTATTCCCTTCTTAAATTTTGATCTACAGGTCTCATTTCAAATGAAGGCTTAAAGGTTAAAACCAGGCTAAGATAGTTCTGTCTGTCTTGGACACAAGGGAAATGCTCCTTTAGCCCTATCAAAGCAACTTTGAATTCTCACAGGGAAGAAAACCATTTCTTACTTAGCTTTTAGAATTTCCTGGCTTTGATTCAGGAGAAAAAGCTTTTAACAATTTGTTGATTCTCTCAAACCTTGAATTGCTAAAACCAATAGTTAGATTGTGATTGTAAAAAGGGGAGGACAAAAATCATAAAACTCCTAGAATGGTTTGGTTTGGAAGGGACCTTAAACACCATCCAGTTCCAACCCCCTGCCATGGGCAGGGACACCTTCCACTATATCCCAGGTTGCTCAGAGCCACATCCAACATGGTCTTGGACACATCCAGGGACAGGGCAGCCACAGCTTCTCTGGGTAACCTGTGCCAGGGCCTCACCACCCCCACAGGGAATAATATTCTTCCTAATATCTAATGTAAACCTGCCCTCTGTCACTTTAAAGTCATTACTCCTTGTCCTGTCACTACATGCCTTGGTAAAAAGTCCCTCTCTAGATTTCTTGTAGGCCCTTTAGATACTGGAAGGTGCCATAAGATGTTTCATGCTTGAGCCTGGAGGAAGTATTTAGGAGTTCCTGCTAAGATGACCACATTATTAGGATCACTAAAGACCTTTCCTCCCTGAACACTGGTAGATACTCTATAGCTTGGTTACATCTTAGTCCTCCTCCTGGATCTTTGCTGTGCCTGCCACATTCCATATGCTATTTCTGAAAAGTGAGAGTTCAGTAGTCTGGACTTATTTGCTCCTTTATCTTCAAACTGCTGATGTTACTCAGAAAATACCAAGGCTAATTCTCTGCTTACACAAATTGTCCTTTTCATTCCTCTGCATCTGACTGATATGAATGTAATTAACTCCATTAACTTGCACGGTCATATCCTCTCCCTTCCCCCTCTTTTATTAATATTAATGAAAAAGAATTTGGACCTCTATTTTCTGAAGTCAGTGCTGCAGAGATTGGTGCTAGGAAAGCAAGCTACTCTAGAAATACACCTTATTATTTATGATATTATCCATACCATGAGAGTTTGACACATTCACATTAGACAATACACAGTGCATTTTAATTTAGATGAACCATTGGTTTTGGAAGGATTTAGACTATCTCAGTGACTGCTGATTGACATAAAATTAAAAGGGAAAAAGAGTGGCTTTGAAAGTGGTTGTGCATATATTTAACTTGGTGGTGTACTGAGGGAATGAAGGGACTGCCTCTCATGACCTGTGTGGAAAGGTAGTAGAATAAAAATGTGGTTCTGCACTTAGCCTTTCCTTTCTAATACCTGTCACGTCTCAGATTTGCCACCTTCAGATGAATTGCTGCTCCTCCCATGCATAGTGTGAATTGTTTGATGTATCTTTCGAGCAGCTGTTAAATCTGGGATACAGGAAAGTCCTATAATTTATCCTGAGTCAGGGGTGGCATTCCCCTCTGTTGCACCCAGCAGCAGGACAGAAAAACTTAGGATTCTCGGTTTTGTTTTATGTTAGGAAGAAGCACCTAGTTTCATCAATTTAGTTAGAATAAATTATTTCCTATCATATGCCCAACTTTTTATTGTAGCCAGTGAAAAACATGAGGTGAGTTCTCATCTACCAACTTACTGACTCTTAAGGGAAAATAGTTTCTTCCCATATTTAGATAGATTCAGCGTCCACCCAGAGACACAGAAGAATGCACTGAAATGCAGCTGTCCATGAAAAAGGTTTTTCTATAGGGCAGTAATCTTACTACCTTTAGAACAAATTCAGTTTTTGCATTGGCAGGAAATCCAAAGAGAAAAGACACTGTAACACCTGGGACGGTGACATTCTACTGCACAAGGAGAAATGTATGTTCCAATCAAAACAGTCCCTTCCATAGCAATTTTTTTTATCTGCATTTCTGAAACTGTGCCTCTTGAAATGACAGTCCTTGTACAAATGTTTGAGAACAGAATCTAGAACACTGTGCTGATTTATCAATTTATTTTTGACGTTTGTTAATATTTGTCCCCGATAAGGGAAAACATTTCTGATATTAGAAGTAGATTGGATATTGCATATATCCAGACTTATTTTTAGTGGTGAAACATATACCTTGGTATGCTATAAGTCAAAATAAAATAAAGCTAGAAAATTCAAAACAGTCCATAGTAAATATATAAAGATTATAAACAGATGAAGCTGACTGACACCTGGTTGAATTCTTCTTACCTGACTCATCTATTTTTCTTTATATAAAAACAGCCAAAGCAAAACAGAAGAGGGTTTCTGTCAGATTCAAAGCATTGATATATGTCACAGAGAGGTGCTATATGATACTTTCTTTGACTTTTATCAAATCCTGCAGAAAAAGCAAAAAATTCAGCGAGGGAAGGCTATCCAGCCATTTCATGGGAACACGGAGGGATCGTACCAGTTCATGTTTAAAGAAATGTTGTTCAGTCATCTCCCAATTCTATCTCCTGAGGGATGGGACATGACATTTATAGATAGAAAAGGCAGTAATGGCCATCCTCAGGATCAGAGGAAGCTGCCCAGCACACCCAGCTGTAGCAGCACTAGGTGTGAAGTGCACTGGAAGGGTTTTCCACAGCACATATTTAAACCCTGACTAATTGCTTAAACAATACTGTCACTTTCTCAGTGTCACTTGCTAGATATGTCCTCTGACACAGTTACTCTTTCTAAACACCTCAAAGTAAAAAATGCAGGATGTAGCAATCCCTTCAATGTTAAAAGCTGGAGTTCTGAGCCTTTCATTAGTATACAGAAGGTGAGCCTTTAATTACTAATCTTTCACAGTCTGTAGCACCCTAGGGCTTCCAAACATCCTGGTGAAGGCAGGAAGGATATTTCAGACTTCATTTCAATTCCCTTAAACTTTTGTCAACAGCCTCATTTCAAATGGAAACTGCTCAGTGCTGCTCAGCTGTGCTGTCTCAGCTGCTAAACCAGCCCAGCCCTGGAAAAAACTGCCCTCATTAAAAGAGACGGGCATGAAATAAGACTCAGCTTCAAAAACCTCTAAACTACTGCAACACTGAAAGAGATGAATATAAACTTTTGGGGCTTTTCTATATCATAAAGACATTTGGCCATAAAAATATTTTATATCCCCTGTAGATGGTAAACAGGAGGGAAGCAGTGATGTGGTGGATATGTATGAGGCTTGTCCCATACTGCCTTGAGTCCTTTGCAGTGCTGTAAGACACACACATGCCCCAGGCACACACTCTGGGGCTTGCTAAGACCTGCAGGGAGCCTTTCTGAAGGCTTCTGGCAGATTTCTGTCACCAGAAGGAAATGCTGCTCAAAATTCAACAAATCACAACACAATGGCCTATTTTGCAGACTGGCAGAAAGTACTTTCCAGTTCTTTACCCCTGTTATGGGGGTATTTTCACCTACTTCTTTTCACATTGTTTACAAGTTGGATTTTGGACACAAATGCCCTGATATTTCAGAGTGGGCTCAGGCAAACTCAAAGACAGTTCTCCATAAACCAGGGCAAGTGTCGCTGGTCAAGTGATATATGAACCACGTAAGTATAATTGATAGCTATTCCTAGGAAAGACACCTTGGATGATTAAATGATATTTCTACTTCATTCTTAATTCAAAACTGATTATCACATGTACAGTTACTCGTGTTATACTTCCCAATTTGAAAAATGAAGGCAAGGAGGTTGAAAACCTCTTTAACAATGACAAGAAAGAGACACAGATATTGCACTGAAACCATGAAAAAGGCATCTGTTCTGAGCTTCAGGTTTTAAACTGAACATTCAAAACACCTTTTGCTGTTCCTGTCGACTTCCAGTGATAATTCTCAAAATCTAATTGTGTTGCAACCACTCAGGAGAAACAAATCTCTGTCTTGTAAAAGTCATGATATATAGTGTGGCTTGTTGAGTTACATCAGAAATAGCTTCTATGGTTTGTATAATGTTTTATGACATTTTATGAAGTTTGTTAATTAATGCTGCACAGTATTGTAAAATTGGCAACCAGAATTATTTTGAACTTTTCGATTTTTTTCCTTTCAAATCCAGTTAAATATTCCACAGGTGCATACAACGATATTTGGTAAAACAACCAACCAACCAACCAACCAAAACAACAAAACTTCTTTTAAATTTAATAGGAAAAAAATTTACAGTAGATTGGATGATCTCTAATGTCAATGATCTGGCTGTTAAAGCACCATTGACACTGGTAACACCAGCAAACCATAGTGTACTATGCCTCATACTTAGTGTTCAGGGAAAACATGATCTGTAGCTGCTCTAAAGAGTAATTCTGATCTCTAGAGAGGAGTCTCAATGATCCCATTAACATTGATCCTGTTTAAGAAGTCTCAGGCATAATACATTATTAATATGACCCCCTTTCTGTTTGGTTTTTTTTTAATGGTTTGAAAAGAAACAAAGGAAATTAGATAGAAATGTCTCCATTAAAATAACATAAGTGGTCAGACTAAAACTCTTCAATGACAGGAAATCCAGAATTCAAAGTTGCTGCTCCCACTGTCTCCAGACATCAGCTGAACTCATGTGCAATACTTTGCAATATTGAAGCCTGGAGGGAGTTCAAAACAAGGTGACTAAAGGATGAGTCACCTCCTTCCTGCAGGTTTATGTCCAAACCTTAATGCATTTTTTGTGTATCATACCAGTAACTGTCTTCTAGTTCTCACTCCTTTAACACGTGATTTTTCACAAGAATTTCATCTTCCATGAAAAACAAAATCATGCTAAGAGTAAAAAAATATAAATTCTTGAGGGATTTGATGGAAAGACATTGCATAGAATGCTCATGTCCCAGGCTAGATATAATGTTAACAAGAAATATCAAAAATCAAAAAACCAGAATATATTACCTGACCAGACTTTTTTTCAGTAGTGGAATGTAACTGTAAATTAACATGTCTACCATCCCTATGTTTAAAGCTAGCTTTAGCTTAAAGCTGGAAACCAGAGTCAATATTCAACTCAAATTATGCCAGTTCCATATTTTCCAACAAAATACTTCCTAAGTATTTCAAAAGAAGATGGAATTACCCATTTTACAACATGCAGAAGTAGGAGTTTGAAGTGGATCCCTGATATAGAGGTCAGATCATCAGTGAACATTGATTTATATTGACCTGTCAGAAGGGGTCATTCCCTAGTCCCCCATGCCTTGGAAACCTGTCTAACCTGGACCAGAGGGGCAGGGGCCTGGACTGCTGGAAGTGTACAGTGTGTGAGTAAAATAGAATAGAAACATTAAACAGAAGAAAATAGAACTTGCTATCTACCCACTCAACCCACCCCACTTCACAAATACATGTTAGATTTCATGCCATTGATACATGGTTTCCTTACTGCTCATTCCACCCCACATTCCCTCATGGCACCACTTACTGATCCCCAGACTAACATGAAGAAGTACCTTGTCACCCTGTAAACATTGTTATGCACTTTGGCCACTAAGAACAATGCATGTCATCTAGTGTGTGTTTTAAAAAGAAAATCGCATATGTCTGTCACACAGAAACTCAAGAATGAATCAGCAGAAAGCCCAAGAGCACATAATTAGTCTTATCTGACAAAAAATTAGTCATAAATTCCTATTCTAAGTATACAACAAAAGAATTTCATAAACCATGAAGATATTTGCAAAGAACTCCACATCCCTTCTCCATGTGTGTGCACAGTGGACTCCTGTCAGGGCAGCTCTCAGGGCACTATAAAAGAATTCAAGTGCCAGCACACAGGAGCATTGGGAATCCTGCACTGAAACTGGATGCAACTGCACAGAATAAGACTGCTTTTACAATCACCCACCTCCAAAAGCTGCTTTTGAAACAGATACATATTGGTTTCTTTCAGAACAAAGATGCCTGATGTGCTATTAGTGAACTGATCAGTATTATTCAAGAGATAACGTTCACATAGAAGGGCATAAAAGCTCCTTGTGGAAAGGAAAAGGCTAAAGGAATCCTCTCTGAATTATATTTTTCTCTCCAGAATTTAAAATATCTAGGGAGTTACAGCCAATGGACAAACTTGTTTATTCTATTTTTATGACCTAGAAAAGACAGAGCCCACAACACCACAACAAAGATTTGCAGGCTCGAATCACAAACTGGAACTGCCAAACTGACTGCAAATTTTTGCAAGTACTCCAAAATAAAAGATTACTCTGGCATTGCTAATAGGTTTACTACAAGAGTTTACTTTGCTGCCAAATCAACACAAAATAACAGTAAAAACACCTTTTGCTCTTCCTTTACCACCAGCAAAATTTCCTACTGGGAGTGCCACCAGTCACAGAATTATATCTGTGCAGTTTTTTTGGAGCACAGTAAAGTCTTCAGTTCTCTTAAAAAATGATACCATAAGGAAAAGCATCCCTGCTTTGTTGTGAAAGATTTCCTGTTTTTAAGGTGAACGTTCAAAATATTTCCACCTAGCACTTTTGTACTAATGTATGCAGGCTAATCTAGTTGTTTTAAGGTTCCTTGTTACATAAAGTACAAAATCTTATTTAATTTCCAATCAAGCATCAGTGATTTGCCATTCATTTTTCACAGTACCCTTTGTTGAATGCAAAGAAGCTTATATATGGAATTATTTATGTCTATACTAGTTTCATATATGTATACACAGGCACAAGTGTACCTCCATACATGTGCATTTATAAATCTATGTCTAAAATCAAGGAAATGTGGTTGCTAACGTTTTCTTTCAGAGAACAACAGCAAAAACAGCAGGGGGCAAGCAGCAGCAGGGAAACGGGAAGAGCTTTAGAGTGAGGAGCATGACAAGATCCCAAACACATTAGAAACAGATTTGTGTAATAGTATTTCAGCATTAGGAAAATATCTGGTTATGTTGCCTTTTTAAAGTGCATCCGTGAGCAGTTAATATCAATTACCATAAGCAGGTAAAATTCCAGTTCTGTCTCTGTGCAAAAACACAGATTTCAGTCTTTAGGGAAAATGTTGGCTACTTTCACCCACAAAAACTGTAAGAAAAAGGAAATTCATATCCTTTTTGAAGATGTAATTCAAAATCAAATGCTTTTTTTGATGAGCAATTTTAAACTAAATGCATATTTCTGTGCGTATTAAGCTAAATATCTACTAAACAGTAGATATTTCCTTTAAGAAAAACAAAACCTAGTAGGCAGCTGGATCCCACCAGTCATTAGAAATGTATACACTGAAAAAAAAATGAAAACCAGATGCCAGAGATAATGGCAAAGAGATTTGCACTGGTGTTCACCTCAATTTATTTAAAAAAAAAATAAAAAAAAGTTTAGTTGTCTCCTATTAAATCTTAAATCTTTTTACTGGGATTTCCTCTGTAAACCCTGTTGGCAGATGTGGATACAGCTTGGGAAAAGCACCCTTATATCCCTCATGAGAAGAGTAAGGGATAAATAAGGGGGATAGGTGGCACAGACTCGAGGTGCCAAAGTGTTCTGGAAAGACCAATTCAAAGAAAAGTAACTGTTTCTGTGCTGCCCAGGGCAGCTGGGCCAGCAGTTCACATATTAAAATGGAAGGTTATTACCCTTCTCTCTCTCAGCCCACCACAGAATCTTGGGTAGTCATTTCTGTCCATATTAGAGTTGAGGGACAGCTCTGCTAATAAGTTGTAGACCCCTTTCTGTTTAAAGGTAGACTAATTTAAGTGCTCAAAGTCCACACATCTATTTGGAATTTCCTGACATTTGATATTTGCTCTGGAGTTCAGCAAGATTAACATTTCGAGGTCAAAGTCATTCAAGTCCTCAGAAAGTGATGCTTGTAATAAAATCCATGCCTGCCTTTATGCTGGCAGATGTTAATTATGTCTCTTCTACAGCCTCAGATATCAGGATAGAACTACAGCCTTTTGTAAAACCATCTTGATCATTCAATACCTACTCAGTTAATTTTAAATATTGAAAATAACTCTTTAAAAGGAATCCAGTTCCCTAGATAGCTTCTATAGCCTAGGTAACACTGCTTACCCATCTTCCTACTGCCAAAGTGGTTCTTGTTTGATGATTAGGAAGAAAATAATCTGAGTATTGAAGAAGAAGTCTTACTTACTTTCATTCCTTTTACTTCAGAGCAGGCTGGGTGGGATACCTGTTCCCTCTCTGATGAATTTGCCTCAGGAGATAACAGCAGGGAAATCTGAGGAAATAGAAGATAGGAAAACATCATCATCCAGATTTTTTATAAACTCTTAATTCTGTTTGCACATGTAAAAGTGGAGGTTGGAAAGATGCTGCTCTACAGAAGCTTAAGATAATCAGAAATTGTTTTTTTTTTTCCTTGTCCTTCACCCCTATTCATAAAACATCATCCCTGTGCCAATCCTGCCATCAAAATATATATGGATGGTCCAGTAACTAGTTCAGAGAGTTGAATAGCCAAATATCTCCCCAAAAAATGATGGGAGGAAGCAGTTGCTTGTCTGAGCCAGTTCAAGGTTAACAGAGGAAAAGGAACAGGACAGCAGCATCTCTAAAAGCCTTGAATTGAGCTGGGTTTCAGTCTTTTTTTAGAGCCTCCTTCCAGTCCTAACAACAATTACAGGAGTGCTGAAGTCTGGAATGGATTGTTGACCTTTGCCTAGACATTTGGTGAATACATAGCTTGTGCTACTTTAATTAAATATAGGGCTGATAGCCTGGACCAGTGGTCAGAAACTCATTAAAGTAATGAGAATGCCTTTGCAACTACCTTCCAGGCTATCTTTGTAAACTCTTCAGGCAATATTAGAGATTGCAGAGTTGAGAACAGGTCCAAAAATCTACTAGAGGAATAAATGATGATGGGAACTCATTATCAGATGAGAGAAATTAATCCAGATGGCTGGGAATGGGAATAGGGCAAGTTCAACCTAGTTCTGTTTATTTCAACTAAAATTTTTCCATTCCCAGCACATCAGTGAATGGAGAAAATGATTGCATAAAATTCTTATTTATAGTATGGTCCTGAAATGTCCAGGGAAAGCATCTGATTCACAGATATTAAGATTTAATTACATTTTAAATTCATTTAATAAGATGAAAAAGTTTGAAAGATTAGATACGAATCTACATCTGAACTTTTCCCAAATCTCTCTTCCTAAAGTGCCTGTAACTGGAGGTTCCCCCAGGATTAACATCTTGAGTATCCTTTCCCTCACATTCTCTGTCAAATCTCTGTTCAAAACCTCCAAAAGCCAAGCAAACCCACAGAGCCACAGCTATGAGATTGCTGCCATCAGAAACCTAAGAAGGTGTCTCTACAGTATTGCTACATAACACACAGCACAAGCACTTATTAAACTCACACTGGAACTGGTTTTATTAGAGTAAATTGTGAGCAATCTCACAAAAGCCTTTGCATTATCATTTAAAACTATATTGGCAAAAAGGCTTTTGAGCTTGTAGTGCCTTAAATTTTCCAAACAAGGGTATAGAGCTCATCAGCCCGAATGTAAAATTTTGCCTGGTTGATTTTATTTCCCTTGGCATTTTTCCTTTCTCTCTTGACAAAAGACATCTCCATTGCTATGCTGATAAAAGAGCAGCAAAGCTATATGATACTGCTACCTCCATCAAAAATCACTTCCTTGTCAAAAATCTATATATTATTGTTATAGCTGAGAGTGGCTTTGGTGTGGATTCAAGGGAATGCTGCTGTGACACACTGACTGTGTTTGCACTGGGCCTTTGCTCTGCTCTGCCTGGTAACTGTTTCAGGCACAGAACCTTTTTTTTTGTCTGTGCTGTACTTGTCAACTGCTTCATGGGCTGACCACTGGGAGGACTGAAGCTTTGAGAAGCCTGTTTTCAAGGTAATTAAAAGTAAAGATTTTTCCTTTCGTTGTTTTGGGGTTTTTTCCTGCCCCAGGATTTTTGCTCTTGAGCAGAAACTCGCCATTGAAGTGAATAGAGCTTTCAAGAATGACATCTCTGGTCAGTGCAGCTGTACTCGTACAGCAATGATTTTATTATACAGGGCTGTGTTTGGCTAGCTGAGAATGGGACAACAATTAAAATAAAGCTCTTGTAAAGAACCTGAATTTGGGCAGATGTATTATGTGCTTTTAAGAGATAATATACCTCAGAGAATGAGATGGCAAAATTCAGCTGAGATGTAAGTTCTTTTGAAAAATCCCCTTCACCAGTTAAACTGTGCCTGTGTGTACCCGAGCTGTTGTCATCTGAATAATCCCACAGCGAGCCATGACAATAAAGCAGAATTCCTAAGGCAGAAGAACAGAGAAGGAAGAGGATTTCACGATGCTTTCTTTGGCAAGAACATTTTAAATTGGCCCATTTCAGATCGAGGGCAGCCCTGCCCAGAAGGACCTGGGGGTGCTGGTGGGTGAGAGATTGGACATGCCCCAGCCCTGAAACCCCCTGTCTGGGCTGATCCCACAGCCTGGGCAGTAGGGGACAGGGGAACTCTGCCCCTCTGCTCCCCTCAGGTGAGACCCCACTGCAGAGCTGCCTCCAGCCCTGGGGAACAGCACAGGAAGGACATGGAGCTGTTGGAGTTAGTCCAGAGAAGGGACACCAAGGTGATCAAGGGATGGAGCAGCTCTGCTATGAAGAAAGCTGAAAGAATTGGGATTGTTCAGCCTGGAGAAGAGAAAGCTTTGGGGTGACATAATTGTGGTCTTCCAGTACCTGAAGGGAGCTGACAAGAAAGATGAGGAGGGACTATTTACACAGGCATATACTGACAAGATAAGGGGGAATAGCTTCAAACTGACAGAGAGTAGTTTTAGATTAGATGTTAGGAATAAATTCTTCCCTGTGAGGGTGATGAGGCCCTGGCACAGGTTGCCCTGGCTGTGGCTGTCTCATCCCTGGAAGTGTCCAAGGCCAGGTTAGAGGGAGATTGGAGCGACCTGGGCTAGTGGAAGGTGTCCCTGCCCATGGCAGGGAGTGGAACTAGATGACCTTTAAGGTCCCTTTCAACCCATTCAAATCCCTTTCAAACCCATTCTATGATTCTATGATGCTACTATTCCTAGCTGATTCTATGATGCTACTATTTCTAGCTGGATATACGAGTTATTACCAAGATCTCCTTTGCTGAGACAGTAGGACCTGAATTTAAAATGTTAATAAAGGAGTAAAAAAGAAGTTCTTATCTTTATCCTGCACAGCTCTTTCCAAGTTTTCCTTGGATCTATATTTTCTTTTTTTTTTTCCTATCCTTTCCATTTTATATTATTCAGTGAAAAAATGGGGGGAGTGGGAAGGAAGGAAGTAGGTGAAAAAAAATTACATTAGGCAAATCAGTGTGTTTCTGTCCATATGGTCTCTCCAGAAAACAGAAGATATGGTGAAAATCACTCATATCAGACAAGTAAAAGAAAGGCTGCAGCAAAGACTGTAACAGGATAAAATATCTAGCAGCATAATCCATCTCTGCCCAGGGCCTGACTATACACTGGTGTAAAAAAGGAAAAACCTGTTTCAGAGGGAGCCAATTCAGCTCCATGAAATATGACTGCAAATCTTCTCACGCCCTGGCCTTCCACCCTTCCATCAGAACACGCTGAGGGGACAGTGACAATCTAGTGGTTAAGGCAATTAATAGCTCAAAAATGTCTTCATTCCTAACTTTGGGAAATGAGGTCAAGAACAAGTTTTTCAAATTCAGAAATAATTTTTCAAACTTTGCTCTCAAAACTGTAGTGAGGTCCAAGTGTGACACTTAGAGGTCAGTCAACAGGCTTAATAAGCGCTGATCAGACACTGACATGCCAGACTGAAACCCATCTTTGGTTTCATTTGGGATCTGTCTGAAATTAAGAATTTAAGGATAACGGGAAACATTGAAATATTCATATTTTCTTTGAAAATGAGGAAAAGTACATTTAGTATTTTCAACTATACTTGCAACACATAAAATAGCTGCAGAAAAGTTTTACTTTTAAATTTTATGCCCTAATTTCATCTTCCTTTTTTTTTTTTTTAAGTATCAAGTCATTTCATACCAAGACAAGTAGGAACACTCTGAATTAAAGGTCAAAGTATTTCATTACAGTCACCCATTCAGAGCAGCAAGAAGGGAATATCTTTCAAGCATCTTTCAAACTATCTTTCAAGTATTCTGTATTGCAGCTGCCCTTTACTGAACTTGCTCACGTTTTGTTGGGCTTAGAGCAGTAGCAGATAATTTTTGGAGTTGTTCTGACGTAAATGTTTGTATGTAGATCTACAGAAATTATTACTTAGAAAAGTGGAGCTGTACTGTTTAGTGGTTAGAGAAAATCACAAACTGATAATATTTGTTAAATTTAACATTTGCCTGATAAATTTCCTTTTGGTCAATAGGCCATCTATTATGCAAAGAAAAATAGTAAAACATATAAATGGTGATACAATATAAAGTTCCAATGTAATTTTGATGTGCATGTATAATTTATATGAAATATATGCACGTTGAATTAGGTATATTCGTGTTAACAAACAAATAGCAAATGCTTAGAAAATGAATATATAAAGTAAATAATATATGAAAGACAACTTATGGAGGAGATTTCTTGAATTTCTTTCCTCAGGAATCATACTGACAACAGGCCTTCTGACAGAGCCATGTTAATGCAGGGCGTGTGGAGGTATATGAGTGTATATATGTAGTTACACGAGTAAAAATATAATGTTACCCTTCTTCCTGAAATAAAGCTGTTTTTCTCTAGTATATTCAGAGTGGCTAGACAGACACAGACCTAACCTAAAATAAAAGCATTAGCACACCACATTTAATTTCAAACTAATCTTATGAAATGTCACCACAACTTCTAAGACACAAGTCAAATAGAAAGTTAAATACTGAAATATGTATACTACTGTGCTATGGCATATTATGGGTATATTTCCTATGATGAATTTTTACACAAGAGCTCACTAAATATTTCAGAAAATTTTAAAAATATTTTAAAACATATATAAATCAGTGTAGAAAGACTTATAAAACATAGTAGCAAATTTAAAAAGCTCCAGATATTGCTTACAAGAATTCTCACTGAACTTCAAACATTTTTAAACATTTTGACAATTTTTCTTCATTATAAGATGGACATACCTTTGTAACCAATTCAAATGCTGTCTAAAATGTCAGCTTTCACCTCTCAATCATTCCACTGTCATAAAGCTTCTGTTTCACAGGAATATATAATAAATGCTTGGAAAACATCCAGAAACTGGAGTGATGATGTCAGTACAAGTGGAGAACCAGATAAATGACATCCAGTGTTTCAGCACCACTGTAAAAGAAAATGTGTGCTTTCAGCAAGAGACTCATTTAACAGTTGGGTTGATCTTAGTTAATGTTTTAAGAACAGAAGTGTATAACTTAATTACTGTCAATAATAATAGTAAGGGATTTAATGCTCAAAGCACCTTTCAGTTATTTTAGTATTAGTAATTTTGATTGCATGTTGTATTTGTAGTAATTTAGTCCTCAGGCATTCTAAATTCTTGCAATTCATATAAATATCCTTACACTAAGTTTTCCTTATAGATGATCCTCAAATTTCAGTGTGTACACTTGTCTTAAAAATCAGTAGTTTGACTTGCAAAGACACTGAGTACTGAAGCAACTCACACTGCTTTAAAATGATGAGTTACTAGCCTGTATCAGGTATACAAACTTTAATAACTCATCCTAATCTATGACATCCTCTGTGAGACATTTCTATTCCTCTAAAATCCATTTCAATTCAAGCTGCTTTGGTCAAACTTGACAGTCACTGTCCAAAGCTGAGATATTTCTATATATCCATTTTAATTCCCATGCAATGAAGTATGAATTACTACAGAGCTCACACAGTTCTGGGCTGTGGGCAGCTTGATTGATCCATCTTCCAGAATGGGACAACATGCCCAGATATTGCACAAATCCATAAATCCAAGTACATTTCCAGGGCTCAAAGCAGGTGGAGGCTGGAGCACACAATTTAGGATTTAGTGGCCACATACTAAAGTTTGCAGAGAGCATCTAATAATGAACATTTCCAAAAGTCTAAAAATATCAAGAGTTTAAGGAAATAAGGAAAAGGGACAAATAAATGTCTTTGCCAAATATCACCTCCCCATTGTAAAAGTTAGCAGTGCCAAGTCTTCTCAAAAAGAGAAATCCCATGGGTTCTTTCTGGTTTTACCACAGCAAAGAATACTTTATTTCCTTCCCTTGTTCTTGTTTATGTCTAGAGCACTTTAGATGCTGTTCCGTAAACAAAATAAAGAGGAAATATTTTCTTGACCTTGATGTTTTGTACAGAGAATTGCAATCCAAATTTTCAGGTTTCTGTAAAGCCAGGATACATGTAAGTTGACATTAATAATGAATGGGCAATTGCCAGCTCTTATAGTAACATGGTTAGTACAGTTCAGTGTAAACATTTCACACTCTGGTCAGCAAGATCAGGTTTGGATGTTTAAATCAATATTAATTTTGGTTTTCAATTCATCATTTTTAGTTTTGCAAGTGCCTAAATATAAGTGGGATCTGCAGACAAAAGCAGCTGTACATCAAGAGGCATGTGGTGCAACCTAGGCAGAAATACATGTGGAGTTCTGAGCCTCATCCTAAACTTCCTATTGAAGCAGTATTCTTAATACCATCTGTTGTTGCATTTGAATGTTGTTAGTCTTCTAACATTAGCTGATTAGTCTTTCCTTGTGCATCAAAATAAATGAAAATGTCTCAAAATACATTTTCACAGTAGAGACTGTACTAAATGAGGAAAAAAAGGTACAGAATCACTTCATTCTAATGAAGGGCAAAAGAGAGGGAAAAGCTCTTTTGGATTTTTTAATTATTTAAATGTTATTAATTATTTGTATTCAAAATGATTAATATATCACTTTGATCTTTACAGTGTAATCTTATAAGTACATATCCATCATATTTTACTATATATGTTTTATAGGTATACACACAGATACACACTTTGGGGGAAAAATCAGGTACTTCTAAGTAGAGACAAACACAAAATGTCTCAGTGTCTAGAAATACTCTAACAAAGAGAACGTAGTAGTAACTGCTCCAAGACAGCTACATTTAGCTTTGCCTGATCCCATAGTCCAGCAGGACTCCCCTGGCAGGGAATCAGGCCCTTCTCCAGCCCCAGAGCCCTGTGGATACAGCTCTGCGGGTACATTACATGGCACGATGCTCTGCCTGGGCTTGCTGTAGTTATCCCTCCTGAGGAACAGGATATATTAGCCTGAGAAAAGTACAATATTAATGCTCCTGCCTGCCCTAATACTGCTCTCCTTCGAGAAAGGCTAAAGGGCTTCAGAAGCTGAGGGTGGGGGACTTGTGTCCCTGTTCTGCTGGCAGTCACGTTGTCTGTCAGGGCAACTCGCCAGATTGATTCCTTCCAGAAGCTGGGCTATGCCTGGAGCTCCCCACTGGAAGTGACAGAAGTACTGAGAAGCTGGTTATGTGCCCAGGAGCTAGGAGTGGGCCCAGAGGAAAAAAAAAATATGTACGTCCTTATGCCCTGAGAGAAGCAGTAAGGAAAACACAGACATAATATTGGCCTGAGTTTCCTTAACAAGGAGGGCAGGAAGCGACATTTGGGAGTTGTGACTCTGGCACAAAGAGAATGGAAATGGAGCAGGAAAGTCTTGATAAAAACAAAACAAAAAAGCAAACCAACCAACCAACCAACCAAACCGAATCACAACAAAAAGGTCCCCCACAAAGCCAAAATCCTACAGGAAAACCAAAAAGACACAGACAGAAGTTATTAATTCTAACAAGGCCAGTATCTCAGTGCCTTTTACCCAGCTTTACCCTGAACACCCATTTGGATGTTATGACCTGGTGTTTTGATCCAGTTCTACGTAGCTTAAAGCCTTCCTTCTACACCAGAAGAAATAACCAAGCAAATAAAAAATTAAAACCTTTCTGCTGGGTATAGGAAGCAGAATTGGCTAAAAAATGGTCCAACAAGTCCCAAAGCCAGCACTAAGGAAGGGGTGGGAGGAGGTGGATTTCCCCTTTCAGCAGGCTCAGCTGAAATGTGCAGCTTTGCTCACACAGTACCAAGATTTTTCCCTAAAAATTTGTTCAGGGACAGGTTCCTGAGAACCAGTCACCAGAGCAGCATGTTCAGTAGCACTAGGCAAAAGTTGATAATGAGAATAACTACCCAGCAATCAAAATTGGAAGGAAAGAACAGTTGTTAAAGGAATTTGGCGAGAACATCAAGCTTAATACACCGATTTTATAGAAACACTGGGTAACAGGGAATCAGCCCAAGTGCTGTTCTGTCTCATCTGGAATGTAGAAAGCAGAGACAGTGTCCTTTAGTCCTGTGCTATCTATAACAATGAAACACAAAGCTGCCCTGGTAGCAGTCTCATCCAAGTCCTGGTGCTATTCCAGTCCTGGCACTGAGGGTGCTCTGAATTTTTCTAACATTGGCCACCTGCAGCTCCATACACTCCTGACCTTCCATTAAACTCGGTAGATTAAAGTGTCAGCTCTTCCTCTGGAATTCCTGCTTCTTGTGGCTGATAACTACAAGCAAATGGGAAGCTCTGGAAGATTTTTCTTTCCCCACAATGTTTTGAAAGGTAGAATTTGATGTTAGCATCTCTCTGCTGCAGAAAATTCAACTTTTGACTATCTCTAAGTATGGATGGTTGATGTTATACCTACACTGAGTGCCTTGGTAAGAGCATTTGATTCCAGTGTTAGGCATATCCACCTCTAGATCAATTCTAATAAACATAAATATCTATAAATAACCTTATAATCAAAAGGTTAATTAGACAGGAAGAGACAAAGTTGGATGACCAAACACTGCACTTTTGCCAGCTGTCCATAACTTACAGTAGTATATGGGAGAGTGTGAAATACATACAGTTTCTTTAAATGTCTGTCCAAGATTTAAAGAAAGTATAAATAGGCTGTTATTAATAATTAGTTTTAATAGAACATTACATTATCAGCAAGATTATCCTTATTTTCTATCAATCTATGTCAGATGTGGAATTCCTTTAAATACACCTGTCCTGTATTTGTCTTCCTACTTCTAAAGAATCTTAAGTGTATTCACATGGGAAAGCTTATTCAGGAATAATGCAAAATAAATGCATATCCCTAAAAGATCCATTTCAGTCTACTGCATACAGGTGTACTGAAGACAGGCTGTGCATATTAAACCTCCATGTAAAAAACCAGCTGAAAAAATATTGCCACCCAAGCACTTTCTCCCATTTCCAAAACTAACTGAATGTGCAGATGCACAGGATACTTCACCAGAAGCAGGGATAATGTATGCATTATTCCTTTTACCCACTGCTTCCTCCCATACCTCTCAGCATACAGGTCTGATAATACACCTAAGGACGAGAGAGAAGAAAGAACTTTACAAAATGTGCCAAATAACATTAATCCATTGAAAAGGCCATAAATTAATCCTCTCTTTTCGGGGGTTGAAAGCTTGATATCTGTGAGCAAGTATTCTAGAAGCTCTTATTTCATTCCTGAATTGAGAAACCTTCATTAATTTGGGCCATTAATTGTGGAGATTCATTACTGGCATATTTTCATCACTTTAGTTTCCTTTTAATGTATTCTTAATGAAATGCTTCTATTTTCACACAGGCCTTCTATAGCAGATTTAACTTGGGCAGCTTTGCAAAAGCTGCACTATAAAAAAAGCAGATGAATGAGCCATGAGCTTATCATAAAACACTATGATTTACTAATAATGCTGAGCACACTTTGGTATTAGGCACTGCATAAGAAAGGCTGTGTATATTAATTGTTTTCTATACAGTGACAAGTCTGCCCTTTAAAATACGTGCATCTGTGAAATGCTGTCTTAGAAGGAGGCCAATTTGTCTTTTTAGGGGTAAATATTAGTTTCAGGTATTCTTCCTCCAGCTCTATTTTCCTTCCAAACTCCCACAAACTCCCAGTGGCATTAATGGGACATGAAACGTGTGCAATAAAGAGAGGGACAAAGACTCCTCCAGTGTTCAGGTGAGATACCCAGGAAAACATGGGTCAGCAATATGTTAACCACCTGCATATTACCAACATTCATAAAATATGAAATAAATAATGGGAAAATAATGTTGGCAAACAGACAAACATATAGCCAAATATACATTTGGGTACAATACACCCACACTCAGAATTTGCTTGGCTTCTTTAGGGTCCTGAGACATAAACCTAATGAAGTCAATTGGACTGAAAACCCTGGGGCCAAATTGTCTACAACAACTTCTTTTCTATTCTCCAGACCTTTCCCTGAATACCTTTATTAGGGTAGTAAGAAAAAGGCATTCAGACTTTGTTGAGAGACACTTCCTATAAAATTCACGTTTGCAGGTGTATAACGTTACTCACCTGCTGTTGCAATGTGTTCACTCTGAGTGATATCTCTTGATTTCCCTTTCACAATCTTAATGACAAATCCAGTTTGCAATTAACAGAAAATACTTTTAAAGTTAACTTTTTTCAATTTATGTAACATCCATCAATTTAATTTCAAGTTTAATTTCAAATTCTTAGCTTTATATTTAGAGAAAGAAATATATAGATCCTCACTGAAAATACCTTTGACACTTCACTGTGATATATTTTACAGATATTTGTTTCTTTTGATAGGTACGTTTTTAGGCATCAGTTTATTAATTGGATAAAGTTAAATATGTTTTTAGAACCCAATTCTCTGCAGACTTACTCAATTAGCACTGGAGAAAATCCACTGAAACCAGCTACAGCTACACAAATTCTTTACTGGTTGATATTTGGAGTTGCATTCAGCAGACCATTTCTAATCAGTACATTTTTTAAGCAAGTTGCTTGTATCAATGACTTAATCACAAACTTAACATTAATTATACCTTAAATAGTTAGTTGAGCAGCCTGCACTTCAGCTTTGATTAATTTTTTCCCCAGAATAGGGGAAGGACAGACAGAAGAGGGAAGCTTCTTGCCTTCAGCCAATTTTTAATTTCATTTCCCAGCCAGAAATACGCATTTTGCTCTTACTGTAACCCAGATTGGAAGCAACAATTTGTCTTGCAACAAACAAGACTGGCAAAAAAACATCACAGTGTCAAAAGCAATTTTTTTCTTTAAAGAAAACTATTTTATGAGTTTTGTTGTGTTTCTTGTTCATGACATAACATTTCATAATGCTGTGTTCCTTTCAGCATAAATGTCCTTAAATGTCACTGGCTCATTAGTGTAAACATACTTATTACTGCTTATAATTACAGGTTACTTCTGATTAAAGTGCATTTTTTAGATGTTACCTGCTCACTAAGGATTAATTAGAAGCACCTCCTCGAGGAGTTAATTTCTAAAAGTTAACCTACATCAGTATTTGCACATAACAATCACAGAGTTTAAATTCAGAATTCCAGATTATTTTTAATGCAACCTAAGATAAATCTAGGTAAGGAAACTGCTACAGGACATTCCTGTGGTCTCTCTTCAGTGGGATGTATTTTATGTCCTTACACAGACAAGACAACATGGGATGGAAAGCTTGTATTGCAATGGAAAAGAGAAGACCACAACCTTCCCAAGACAGAAGATAATGTGTGTGACTTTTTCTACAACCTCTGCCACTTTATGCTACTTTAGAGAAACTACAGAATTTAAGATTCCTTACTGTGCAAAAGGGCATTTCCAAAGATTTCACCCAAAACCTGGATGAGACCCATCAAGAATGATCCAAAGTTCTTGTTTTCTGAAGCTCTTATTTAACCTGGTTTTTTGGTACCTGCAACTAGCATTAACTGATAGAATTCCTTACAGCTCTTGAAACTCCTGGCACCTTCCCAGATCACTGGGCTACACTTATGACATTTTAATTCTGCCGGCACATTCTTTCCACTCCCAATATGATTTCAGTGATCTATATTTTTCCCTGTATTGACAGAGGTTGTTTATGGCACTCCTCAGGTATAGGCCTTGGGTCCCATTCTACATTTATCTGCTCCCATTAAGTGGTGTCATTAAAGACTTTTTGGCAGCTCTCAGCACTCTATGAATGTTTGTGACATTAAGGTTTGAATGTCTTCAAATTTCCTGCAGCTAAATGTTGACAAGCTTGAATTCTTATTTATTGGTTCCCTGCAGTAACAAACTGCATGTTCCTCTTTGACAGTTGCTTTCGTGATGAGCTCTGTCCACAAAGGGCTGATGTTTTGAAACCACATTTGAGCAAACCCACACATTTTAGGGCTAAATTTCTTGCAGCACTTAAAAAAAAAAAAAGAAAAATACATTAATATAAAGGGACATAATGAGATATTTAAATGTTATACTGAATCATATGTACTTATTTCAATCAAGCAAGTTCCATGAGAAAAAAAATGTCTGGCTTTTGTTTTAATATGGGAGGAAGATAAAAGTATCCTCATTCCCAGCTGCACTTAAGGACAACACTGCTGCAATTATAAATTAGCAAATGCAAATCAGCATTTATATCGCTGTCCATCACCTATAGAAATCTCAGAACTTCTAAATTAGATTAATTTCCATGTAACTTCCATTTAGAGACATTCCACTAACTGCCAACCGAACGTGCTTAAGCCAAGAACCTGAGCTCAGGTATGCGTTTTCCCCATTTTCTATTAAGGTGAACATCTTAAGCAATACAGAAGTCAGTGGAGTAGTAATTTGTTTTATTCATCTGAAGGAGAGGAAAAAGGTTCACTTAAGACATAAGGCACAACTAAAATATATATATATATATGTATAAAAGAAACAACAAAGACCAAGTTATCACAAATTCAGAGTCTCAGTGTCACGTTAAACCCATATATAAAGTCAGATTATACAAAACTGTAAATGTTCCCTAAGCAGGTCTTCAAGAAGGATCAGAGATTTTTAATATAGACAGTGCATTGAGAATACTTGTTTACACAGAGCCTACCAATTCTGTATATACCAGGAGATAAAAATGTAATGATATTATGGTCTCTACCATGTACTAGAAATGTCCAAACGTGGACTAGAAGAGACAGATAATCAAATGATAGTGCAAAGACTTCGTTCTATATTGTTCTATATCACAGTTGACATGCAGATCTTCATTTCCTGTGCCTACCCATTTCCTCATGCCTTGTGCTGCTGTTCTCAATATTCAATCTTGGGTAACATTCTGCAGTGGAAACATAAATCACTAAATCTACAGATGGTAAGGGCAACGAACGAGCCACCCAGAGTCCAGAATAAACAATTCACAAAAACCATAAGGCCAAGATCAGGATGTGTTCTTATTTTCTGTGCTGCAGTACTTTTCCAAAGTTTTAGAAATAGGTATTTACAAACAAGAGTCAAGTGACTTGACTCTAGAAGTCATTTTTTCCTGTGGTATCAGCAGGATAGCATTGATTTATTTGGGGACAAGTTCAAGCCCAGCATTTGTTCTTTGTAGACTGCCTCTATAAAGGTGAGACTCATAGTTCAAATCCTATACACCAAATAAATTCCACTTAAATCTACTTTGATGGCTTAATTGGGGTGTATGACTCGTGTTGGCCTCCTGCAGAGCGCTGGATTTCACTCTATGTTATTTGACCTTATTGTGAGAACAGTGTTGCATCTTTTACTGTTTGTTTTATTCATGATCCAGAGGTGAATGCAATAAATAAAAGCTTGAAAAAGCATTCTTGGAGCAATTCCACTGTTAGAGGAAAGCACTGTTTACCTTACTCCTGGGTAAGCAATGGGTCTGCAAGTGCCAGCGGTGCTCAGGGGAACTGTTCATTCTAGACACAGAGTTTGACTCCACTGATGATTTTACAATCACCCCAAAATCCCAGTCTCTGTTAAAGTGGTACGAGGGGCATACAACACAGAGCACTCAGAATACTCACAAAGGGAATTTTCCTCTTTACCAAACAGTTCTGGCCATTTTATGGGAAATGGTCACATCTAAGTCAAGCACGGGTAACAATTTCCTTGTTGATGACTGAGTAGGATTATCAGATATGTATACAAAGCTCATATTCATACTACACTTGTTCCATAAGCATATAAACTACCTTTTGCTTGCTCTGCTATGCTCCAGTAAATGGCCAAGTGAACCAGTGTGCATGGAGAAACCACAGTGCTTCATTAG
Source organism: Pipra filicauda (assembly GCF_003945595.2). NCBI lineage: Eukaryota > Metazoa > Chordata > Aves > Passeriformes > Pipridae > Pipra > Pipra filicauda. Next base: position 458,448 of record NW_024104285.1, read on the forward strand.
AGCACTACTGAGCTCAGATTAATAAAGATCAGTATTAGTAACATATTAGTAACAGAGGTTTGTTTTCTGAAACCAGCCAGATTAATATGTTTACAAGTCTTTCAAATATGGCTCACTCAGCTGCATCTTGGAGTGTTTTTAACTTGCTCACTCCTAAGATTATATGTGTACCCAGTGAGAGTGGCTGAGGAAAGGGACACTGGAGCATGGGGATGGAAAAAGCCTCCATCTCCTGTTGGCTCAAACCCCACACTTGGCTGGCTCCAGGCCATGGTGTTCTTCAATCTCCAGAGAAATGCAGTGCCCTGATGCTGCAGACACATGAAGTATATAAGCACAGGAAAGACTTATTACTGATATACACCCATGATTTTGATTATAAGGAAATGATTCAAAACCTCAAATCAAAAGAAACCTTGAGTGGGCTTAAAAACAGTCATAAAATCAGTGTAAAAATCTATGAAGTTCATGTTTCCAAAGTGTCTTCCACTGTGCAGGAAAAAGAATTGTGCTGAGCCATTCTGAAGGTGTGCCAGGCAGATCTGAAACAAATATCTCCTACTCTCCTAACACTTCCCTCAGCCTCACTGGTCATAGATTCAGGGTCCTTCAACACCGATCCAAATAGTCATGCAAGGAAATCCTGGTGGATGCTTTTGGAAAAGCAACGTGACACAGACTTTCTGTAAGTACTGAAGCAAATGCCTGTCAAAGCTCAACATGAACCTGCTTCCCTTGGCAGCACCCATCACCTGCAGGCCCTCCCACACACCCTGCAGGGAAAGCACAACCTGGGAGGAGTAGGAAAGGCTCCAAGTCCCCCGATAAAAACTACCCTCATAAAACAAACACACTGCTGCCCTTTAAGGGAAATGACAGCCCATGACCTCATGTTCCAGGAGCTTTTTGTGTCTGCTACATTTCTTAAAATACAGATACTAAGTCTAGAGCAAAATGTCAGACATTCATATGCTTTAACAGTTTAAGGAGAAGAATTAGTTGAAGAAGACAGAGAAATCCCCTAACCTTGCAGTTTTACTCTGTTTCTAGATATTGATTGCACTGAAGCTCATAATATCCACTTTACCAAGAAGAGAGGGGCAATAGCAGCAATTACCTGTTCACAAAGGGAAATATAAAAGCTCTACAAGGAACAGTGCCTGAAATTAACTTCAGAATAGCTTTAGGTGAATTTTCTAGGCTGAAATTTTTAAGGGATTTATAAGCTAAATATCAGTTTCACTAACTATTCAATATTTCACAACAAAAAACAAGCTCCATAAATTTTTTTAAAATCAAAGAAATATATTTAATCATGATGCTGACAAATTTTCTTCAACTATTCTCTAATATAAATACTCAGAAGTTAAGGAGTCTTCAGTAAGGTAAATTTCAGAGATGCCTTAGGTTCATACCTAATGTTTTTTGAGAGGTTTTTTTTTGTTGTGCCTTTTTTTATTTTTTCTTTTGGAGGAGTGAATGGAATTGGACACAAAGAGTACTAAACATTTCTATGGAATAATATGGGAGAGAAAAAAAGAAAACATTTTCTTACCACTAATTAGAGTTCTTCATATGAATGCACTATATGACCTATCAGTCTGGTCTGGAAAACATCTCTTCTTTGCAAAAAACTAGCGAGTATATGCATACCCTTGCTCCGTCATGATTATCCCAAAGGTAGAAAAGAGGAGAATATCCAGGACCATTCAAATTTTCTTTTGACTGCAGATACTGAACATTAAATTCTCAAAAACTCAGCAGGAAAAAGGAGAAAATACACATATTTTCATATCACTCATCTTGTATTCCAGTTTAATTCAATCTTCCAGTCTTTAAGAGTTAATCCTATTTTCATTCACATTGCAGATATAGCTCCACAGAGCTTCCTCCCTCCTGGAAATTACGTGACAAACTGCTCTGGTGCCATCTGATGTCCCAACAGCAAGTGAGGAGCTTTGCACATGCCAAAGCATTGCCCAAGGCCTCGGAGATGATATAGCACACAGTGGAGGTATGAAAGAAACCCCTGTTGCTGCCTAACAGATGTCAGATGCAAAGATGTTTCTCAACTGAGCAGTAAAGCACATTTCAGTTGAGTCCTAATAATTCATGAGTATAAAGATTCTAATATATCATGGTTAACACCCAGCAGTCACCTGCTCCCTGGAAAGTCTACTGCAAAGTGTCAGAGTAAGTCATATATAAACACATTAAATTCTAACGAGTAGCCGCAGAACCACTGAGATCACTGTACCTCAAAATCACTTATTAGTCATCCTAATTTAAGGTAACACTATAAAAATAAGCCTCTGCCTCATAAGGCTGAGCTATGAATCACCATAATATATGAATCATAACTTCAAATGCAGTAATGAAAAGACATGAGAAAATAATATGGTTTTTTTCAGGAGAGTGCTGATTATTCCATTTCACAGAAGATTGAAAAAAAGCAAGTTTCATTATTTTTAGATAATCATTTTAAATTGCAAAGTCCTCCACGCATCCAGCCTATTTAAATACCATTTTAACAATGTAATTGTTAGAGATATTTCTCTCTGTCTTCTTTTGAAAAAAACACACCAGTAACAACACCTTAATTTATTTTCCTATTCATTATTCCAAGGGGGTGACACCTGGTGGAAACTATTTTGTTTATATTCCTTCCTATCAGGGTACTCAGCTGGAGAAGGCCCAAGTGAATAATTAACTAATCAGTGGAAGCACAGGGCACATCCCAGCACAGAGGAGATCATGGAATTCCCACTCTGTGACAAAGATAAATTCACATGCAAGCATGAAAAGTCTCAAAATTCTAGATCCCTAAATATGAAACAATAAAATATTTATTCCATACTTTGTGGCTGTCAATCTTTTATCCATTTAAAAGTTGTGGATCAACGAAACTATGCTCATCTGAGGTTTTTTTTGCACCAGAGGCATATTGGTACAGGGAATTTAATAATATAATCTACCTTACATTTGGTACCATTTCCAGCCCAGTGGAATCCAATCCAGTGACAGCTCCTGAACGTACATTATCCTCTTCACAGTGGAATTAACCTTATGCATAGGAGGTTACATACTTAAGATGTAACATTATCCACGTTTTCATCACATTCCTTTGAAGTTTGGAAAGCTTTGTGTACATTTTTAATTCAAACTCCAATTCCTCCCCAGAGGAACAGAATATAAAATCTGCTGAATTCTAATCTCTCCTTTCAGGGATAAAGTGTCCAGTGACTGGAATCAAAGGAATTGGACTTAATTTGCTTAGACATGTGCTGACCCTCCCCTTGCACTACAGGTATCTTAGGCCTTAATATACAGGATATTAGGCTTTCCCCTTGGGGCCAAGCAATTAGAGGTTGGGCACCAAACTGCATTTTCAGGTTTCTAAATGTCTGACAGACCCAGTCATCGTTTTCATTAAGAGAACTTCTGTTTCCACCTAAGTTTTTCACTGACTGTGGGGCAGGAAGGCACAGCACAAGGCTGTGCATCTGCAGCTGCTCTCGGGCAACGAGTCCCCTGCACACAAAGAGCTCCCTTGCACATGTTACCTCTGTGCCCTCCTGACATTTTGATTAAAAATGTAACTAATCTTACAAGAAGTCTTGTCCAAATGCAATCAATTATATTTTGTTCAAAATGGAGCTGTAGCACTTCCGTGGAAGAAAAATGAGAGGAGATGCTGGTTTGTGGAGGTTCTGAATTGATGAATGGACAGAGAGCTGGGAGCACACCAACTCCATTACTGCTACAGACAAATTAAAACTAATGCACTTCTTTGTATTTCACGAGTTATAACCTTTTTTACCTCAAAGTCTGACTAAATTGCATTTAAGGTCTTCTGAATTATGTCAAAGATGAACTATTGAGCCCCAAAATTTCCATCGTGTACTTTCTTGCCCTTTTATAATATGTTAAAAATATTAAAATCAGAATACTTCAAATAACACAGAAATATGGAACTTAGTCAACACTTACTAGGTGCCAACAACCAAGGTTTTTAGTTTTACATAGTACCATACTATGTGAAGTTGAAGCTGATGAAACTATTTCAAGCTAGATAGAAATAATTGATTCACAAATCAAAGTTGTAAAGCACAGTCAGGCTTTTTGCCTCTCAGAAATCATGTTGAACAGGTAGTAACACGTTGCATCTGAAATTCGTTCTCATTTCTTCAAAAGATATATAGAAACTCTACATCCCCCAAAGCTACACTCTACGACAGCTAGGGCAAGGAATACTAGAAAGGAATAAAAAATAACACAGTAGACTAGAGGTATTAGCCTAATTTTCTGCTCTGGTATGGTGTAAATGTAATGTTATTTTTAAAGATACATCAGTATATATAAAGGCAGATACCAAACCTGTGGAGTCCTATTGACATTGTTGGAGTCCTAGATACTTTTAATGATTAATTTTATTTAATTAATTAATTAATAATTCCCTAAAAATGTAATAGTAGAAAATTACATACCTAGATATTCACAAAGGCAGTGAGGAAAAAAGAATGCTACACACAGAGATTTTGGTGATCCAAAAAAGCCTTACCTTCTAACAATACTGAGAGAAGCACTGACTAATTTGAAATCATAAAAAAGTGTGGAATCTTCAAATAATTTTGATTGACATGAACTACACTCCTCTATCTTATATTAATTTCTGGGACAAACCACTGAATTAAATACTCTAACCCTCTCTGTGATTGTAATCCTACGCTGCATAGACTGAAGGTTGAATGGATTTAATTTAACAGTACACATTGTAGGTTTGTCTGTCTGGTTGAATGTTTAAAAACAGATTACTCTAAGGTTATTTTGACAGGGTTTTTATTAGCTAGATTTGCTTGTGAATAAAAGTTTAGAAATTAATTAGCTTCAGATGAAAGTATCACAGATGATGTATTACAAAAACATCACGAATCCGGTTCCCTAAATTAAAATACTATATTAAACTGTGTCGAGAAACCTGCTTAATTTTCACATTTGTATGTATATAAGCATGCAACAGACTTGTTTATTGAGTATGGCCACCTCTCCCCTTTACTGCCTTCTGTACCTATGTAGTTTTTCTGAAACATCTGTGCAGGGCCAGGAGTTGGAGTTCGATGTTTCTGGTGGGATATTCTACAGCTCTGTGGTCTTGTTAGACAAGGTGACAGCCACAGAAAACGTGAAGTTTAAAGGCTGGTTTTATCTGTAATGTTTGTTTTCCCCCTCTTAAGGCAGATATGGTTCAACTATGAGACACTCCAGGCCAACTGCAGTCCTGCTGCAAAGGCAGTGACTGAGCAGCTCAGCCCTTCTAGCCTGAAAAATACTAATAAAGACAAATCATCAAGTATGTTCTCACATGTCCTTGACTGTAATAAAAGGAATTTTATTTATATGTTTTGTAAGATTTATAAAAATATAGATACTCCTGCAAGTCAGCCCAGTTCTTCAGAAATACCTCACTTCTTATTCTGACTTCTACAGATTAAATTATTACCAGGATTTCTGACCTGGGAGACACTGAGTGCCCAGATACTGAGACCCACCAATGTCAGTGGTTTTGTCTGAAAGTCTATTTGCAATTGCATTATTTTGTCTAAATTATTTGCATAAAGCTGAAAAGAGATTAATTTCCCCTTTAAAACTTACAGCACTCATGGGAGGCAGCTGCTATTAAGAGGCCTTATTCAGTCTAATGGCACTTACAGTTGATATTAAAAGATTATTCTAACACAAGTTTTTTGAAAATCAGGAGCAGTCTACATGAGAGAATTGGGAAAGGGCATGAAGACCCCACACATGAAATGGAAATTTTATGAGCGTGAACTCAACAAAGATCATCTATGAACGGAAACTGAAATTATTTTCTGTTAATTTGCAGGAATTTCCTTTGAATCTAGAAAGAAACTATTTCTCTTAAATTGTCAGATTACTGGAGGATTAACATATTCTTGGGTCAGGCTTTGGTTTTAATTATTGAAAGAGCAAATAATTGATACTACTTCCTAGTCTACAATACATTTTCCATCTTGTTTAAGGTTAATTTATACTTTAGTTTAAATTTTTTATGAATCCTGAATTAATAAGGAACTTTCAGCTAAAGTAACGTTGCATTGCACATGTAAAACAGCAGTATTTTGGACCTGTAATATATTCATCAAATATCTCTAGTGCCTGCAGTTTTCATCCATCAGTCCCCAGGATATGATATTTCCAGGGATGTCACATCACTGGGGTACTGACTGAAATCCCTGAGAACTCAGTTCCAGAAATAAGGATGTAACTTCGAGGGATGATGTTAAAGCATAACTTGTTGAAGGTTTGGTAGGTTTTATAATACTCAGGGTGATGCACACACTGAGTGCTTGAAGCATGACTCACTTTATTGGCAGGGGGGATCCCTTGCCCAGCACATTTGGCATTTTCTTTTTAGATGAAAGCCAGTGTATTGGTGCAAAATGAGATATGGCCATTATGTATTTAACCATAAATACTATCACAGCTATGATAACAAATACAGGACTTATTACAGCTTTTTGGATCATTTCTTTTTGTTGAGTACACATAAAATCAATGTATTAAGCGTTAAAGGACTTAAAATCACCTCTCCATTATTTTGGGAGCTCCTTATGCCCCTCTAGAAATGTTGCTGTACTTTAAATTCAGTAAGCCATCACTTTTTGTCTCTGCTAAATTTAAGCAAGTGGAAAGTAACAGAGAAATTGTACAGAGAAAAAAAAAAAAGTATGTTCTGGATATTTTTAAACTCTAACTAATATCAGAACAGCCTATGCAATATGTAGATTATATTTTTTTTTTCTTTATCCCACAACAGTCATTGAAATGAATTCCAACTGGAGATCTGAAAAACTGGCATAAAGCTATTTTTTCCTCTGGATTCTTTTGTACTGTACACTGAGCTCAACTGAACTAGAGAGAAGAGTTATGCATATTACAGTTGAAAAGAGCTGAGGATACAAAATGCAGATCTTTCTGAGGACGAACACGATCGTTCTCTGCATGCAGAATATGAATTTGTCTCCTTTTGGCATTCTTCATATTGGGAGTTTTAAAGTTTTTTATTTTCTTCTATTCACAGCAAGATAACCAAGTCAAGCACCATTTAAAAATTAATAGCAAACCCCACACTTATAAGTAGTTTGAGGACAATTTCACTCATATCCAAAAGATTGATTTGGCAAATTTGGACAAAATTTTATCCCTTTGGACAAATTTTGGATCTTTGTAGGTCATCACTGTTTCCACGACAGCAAAATATAAATACTGTAAAGATATCTGCATGAATTTTAAGGTAAGTGTGAGATCTGAGAAGGCTCTAAGGCTTCCAATTATTTTAAAGAAAGGTACATAAGTCATCACAGGTACAGTTCACAGCTGACAATATCCCCAAACCAATGGGTGTTCAAGTTTGGGATACAGCAACTAAAGAAATTCTGAATGAACATAGCACTGTATATTCCTAAATACACATAAAATCTGATGCTTATGGTTCAAACTACAAAAGAAATAGCTCTGTACTTGCACCAAGCTCCTATACTGGAATTTGTAAAGCAATTCTATAACTTTGGAGTTGAGCTGTAGCCTGACTTATTTTCTGTGCACATTTCCCCCCCTGTTTATTACAATGAGAGTTTAAGCCTATAATTAACAATAAGGTCTCTGTCCTGTACCTTTGCTAGATGTCCAAATGTGCCAAAACAAGCAGTGTGATAAGACCAAAATAATATGTGTAGACTCATAAAAATAATATCAAGCATACTAAGTTTTGAAAGGAGTTTAAGCAGCTGGACACATGCTGCTCCTCAGCAGGAATCCTAACTCTGACTGAGTAACTCTGAGCTTTTAGTAAAGAAAAAGAAAAAGTAAAAGCTGTTATTTAGAAAATACAGGCTATGTACCTTCTAATTTATTTGTATTTAGGAAAGAGACTGTTCCATGTTTTATCAGTCTCAGAGGAATCTTGTGAATCTTAAATAGCACATGTAATTTTTTCAGTCTGCTGATAGAAAACAGGCTGTAAGAGGAGGCAAAAAGGATTCCAAAACTATTATATAGTTGACATATGATATCCATAAGTGATAAATATCAGCTTGTAGTGGGTTCTAGTGAATGATTAACAAAAACATTACAGATACAGTATAATTAAGATGTTCTTCCCTAAAAATGAACCCCCCAAAAAGCTACAGGTCTCCAGATCTAGAAAGCTGAAGTTACATGAGCCAGGGAACAAAGGTCTGGCTATTTGTACAGCACACTGGGTTTATTCATTCTGATATCTGTTGTTAGGTTCCTCCCAACAAATCTGGAGAGAAAACATGTAGGAAAATATATTTCAAACATGCAGAAAAGGCAAAAAGGACATATAGAAAATGAACTTACCAAAGAGGCTGAGCAAGACACTTAGAGCAAAGCTTGCTGGATGTGTCCATCTTTTATTTCTATAAAAAGAGGAGTGGTAAAATGAGAGTAAAAAACAAGGAAAAAAGTGAAAATTTAGGAAAGTAAAAACATTTAAAGTAAAATTTTGACTCTAATTCTTTTCTTGTAAAGAAGAAAAGGGGACAGAAGTGGGTAAATACAGAACTTTGTGAGAACTTTTCCAATTTTCTATAACTTCCATTTTTTTCCCTTTTGATTCTAATCATCAACATCCACTATGAAGTTATTTACAGTTCCTTATCAGTTATGAATAAAGAATAAAAATAAAAGATTGTGCTCTGAAATATCTATTTACATCAGTATCTCTACAGACAACATTGTTATTCTTTATTTGAGCTATTTCCAATTGAGATTAAAGTGAAAGTATATCAGTTCCTCACTAGTAATTTAAAAATCCTTCACTCATGTGTGCCAGGTTTATATATTTCAGAACATATGCCAAAATGTGGATGCTTAAGACAGGGTATTTTAGGAATTGTGTGAGAAAGAAAATGAATAAAACAATTGCAAAAATATTTTATTCTTCTGATTGAATTTTTATCTCATCTCATTTTCATGCATTTGCTTTTTGTTTTTTTCTCTAAAGCCAGTGATACTGAATGCTGATAAGATTATGTTGGTGCAGCTCCAGCCCATCACATTATTTAAGAAACTTGCACACATACACTTTAAATAAATAAACCTGTCTTGAGAATATTTCCTAACTGGGCTGAAGGCTCATCTGAATACTACAGAACACTACAGGAAAAGGTGATTGGTAGTAGATGACAAATTACCTGGCTAATTCACTGCTGTTCTTGGAAGCTCTGCCTTAATCCACTGCCATTCCTGGATATTTGTTGGCCATGCTCCTGTGGCAATGACCAGCAAAGTCAAAACCAGCACCTTAGAGGCAATCATTGAAAAGAAGTTATTGTAACAGTGAGAGATGAGAACTAGTGCAGGGAAAGGTTTTCTTATCATTCAATGATAAAACCCATCACACATAGTTAAGGTTATTGACAGTGTTCTAAGAAAGCAAAGTTCACTGTCACTCAAGCATCTGAAAAACAAGGAGTGAAGAATTACAGTGCTTCAGATCTGAATTTTTCAGGCCTGAAAAGGTGGAAGATGTGTCGTCAGGGAAAAGAAAAATGAAGCAACCTTAACTCTGCCCCTTCAAGTGGCCACTTGAAAGAGTCACTGTGTTCATTATTGCAGCACAGGGGCATGGAGGGATCTGCTGGAGCAACTTCCCAGGGTTGCATTGAGAAATGAGATCCAAAGACCAGTGTGAGCACTGTAACTATGAGAGGGAGAATTCATCTAAAAACTCTGCTCACCGTTTTCCCTCACCAAAGTTCTCTGCGCCAAATGAAATGTATATTTAAATTAAATAAATGTAGTTGCATTTTGACATTGATGTGACAAGTTCACTGCTGTCACGAATATTTTGAAAGGGTAAATATTTAATAAATATTCTTGGGAAATGTTAATCTATATATTAAACACATAATGACATTATTACAACTATACAGAAATATATACTAAGACATCATGTGACCTTTTATAGCTCTGATTGCAGAAATTGACACTGATTTTAAATGAATTGAATTGTCTCTCTTGTTGAACCGTAGTATAAAAACCAGTAATCTGTTTTAAAAACTGTTTTTAATGTAAATCACCAATTCAACCATAAATATAGGTTTTAAAGTTAGTGTTATTGCCAATCCTGCTTAAGTAATATAGGGGGACACTCAAATAGAAAAGTTTACAGCTAAACTGTTCACACAATTGGGCAAAATGACTGAAAATACAACAAAGTTTTATTTATTAAGAACAGAAAAGAGTTTACTACTTCATCTAAAACATTCTCCTACAATTAAAGGAAATCACTAAGTGATATGGAACTTATTTTATCTTCCACTCACTCCATATTTTCTGTGTTTAGTTTCCACGAGCCCCTCAAAGCTCCTTTAAAATCGCAGAGTTTCTGTGTTTGAAAGGATTATAAATTTCATGGGTGAAGGATCCCTAACAAACATGCTGGGACGTGTTATTGTCATGTCACTTCTCCTTATATTGACAAGCTGGTGATGAAAGCTGGATGTACCTTCCCCAGCTCTGATCTACTGCAGTGTCTAAATCAGACATATGAAAGACTTATATATGAGATATAAGTCAAGGTGTGGCAAGACCTCTGAGGATTCAGTGAACAAAGACTTCCTCTTATTCTTAGGTATCAGTGTTCACAGACATTTCTGCTTTATGTTGAGACACATCCTATATAACTTGATAGTTACATCACACAGAGCAAAATCCTGGAGCTTTTCTGAATCACATTTATGAGATCTTCGGTTATAATAACTTGAGACTCAAAAGACTAGATCCACACCTATTGGAAGATGAGCCCACTTCCATCACAAATAAAAGTGTCCCTGAGACTTCTCTATTTACAACTGCCTACTCCTGGCTCAGGGCTATTCTGTGAGATCAGGATTGCAGGGATGTTGAAATACAATCTCTTTTCACCGGTCACAAATTTCTGAACTGAGAAATCACAATGGCTTTCACCTCAGGACCACTGGGACCAGCAAGGATTAGCAGAGAGCCATAACAATGACTGAGAAACCAGCCTGGATGAAAGATTTGAAAGCTCAGACTGTTTGACTCAACAAGAAAAGTTTAAAAGAAATTCAACTAAAGTCCAAGTATCTAAAATGTACCTGAGCCCAAAGAGGACAAACGCAGAGTTTTATATGTGTGCAAGAAAACATTGAAAAACTATCACCTACAGGAGCAAACACAGTTCCACAGAACCAAAACTGGATTTTATATTATATGTAGCTGGTTCAAAAAGGTAACAAGCCAGACTTGGGCATAAACAATATGTCTATAAATAATGTGGAGCAAAATTATTTTTTTTTCTACTAGTTGATAAATCTCAGGTAGAACACCATGTGACAAGAAAAATGATGAGATTCCTGAAGAGACCAATGCAAGAATGAAGTGTGAACATGACTTTTCAACAGGTATGATAGTGAAAAACACTTTAAAGTGTTTTTAAGTTTTTAAAGTTTTTTACATTAAGCTTGTAATTTTAAAGGATGTTTAACAGAGGGACTACACACAATTGTAGGACTGCTTCCACAAACAAAGGAGTTTTCAAAGAACTACAGGACCCACCTGTGCAATGGCATCACTCAGAGAAAAATGGTCCACCATGCTTCTTTCCCCTGTCCCATATGACACCAGTCATCCACATGGTAATGGGATAAATTCAGCATTCCTAATAGGATGAGTCAACAGTGCTAGAAAATCATATTTGTGCAGTATTAATGAATTTTTAACTGGAATTCTTCCCTTCAGAGCAGATCAGAAGAAATGCCACCAAATGATATCTTCTGCAGCAGGAATATCTGTATTTCTGGGTGACTTCCATTAGTAGGGTCTGACCACTTAGGATCATTACAGGTTTCATTTTTCATAAGTTTCATTTTTTAGTTTGGCAGGAGATAATAACATCCAGTGAGCTGACCCAGCCTCAGATAATTACTATCAAAATTGGCCCTGCAGCTTCAATTGGAAAAAGTTTTCTTCTTCACTTCCTGCCTAAAACTCCTGTGCTGCATGGGTGCATTTCAGCAGTGACCCAAATAATTACAAAAGAGTGTAAGTCAAAGACTGAAGAATTAATTTGCTGCAAATATCTCTATTTTTCCTGGCAGTGATATATTCAGTGATTATGCTGTGTTTACATTTGTACTTGCATTCACTTTAATGACTGATCTGCTGTAACCCTCATAACTGAGAATATAAAAGCCAATGTTTAGTAGCAATGGCCATTAGTCACGTGGTGCAATCTACTTCCACTTTTAGGGTCAGGTCATCATCCCAAAGTTAATGAATATTTTGCCCCTGACTTAAGTTGATACTGAAATGAGACAAATAAGTTGAAACAGGTTCATAACTAAACAGAACTGGAGTTATTTAAAAGAGATTTTAAAACATCTATCTGAGCTTTATCTGCTGCCCAAGGTAGGATTTCCAGAAAAAATGGTGACAAATTTCTTGAGATTGCTGGGTTAATTTAGCATAAAAAACATTCCCACGTGGTCCAGGAAAAAGAAATGTCATTTCAGCAAACATTTTCAAAATATTCCCACTATTTGAGGACTACTGGTAAGGAAATTTCTGAATTCTTCAGGATGTGTAACCTTTCTGTTACCTGAGGGATGAGACAGGTGGGGAGCATTTATAAGCACAAATCACACTGACCACTTCTTTTGTCCCAAAGTCTGGATGATTATTTCACTAAAATAAAAATCTTTAAAGACACAGAATGATTTAAATATGTAAGAAGGAACACTAAAATACCTACCCCATGCTGTATCACAACCACAGTATTTGGTCTGCAGGTCAAAAAAGAAAACCTGTAGAAAAAAGTTTGCTGAGAAGACATTTTCTTATTCAGGTACAAAGTGTGAACACATTATTTAAAATGTGTTTACTATGGCCCAAAGAATCTTTTCTATCTCACAGTTCTTTCTGAACAGAACACTTTCAAAACTCTCTAGAAGAAATTGCTGAGTATCACTGAAGTTCCTGATGGAATCACAGAAATTACTCAACCGAATCAGAAGATTGCTGAAAAATAAAAATGGAGTGGAAACAATGGCTTGGAAACAAAAGTAATGAGTCAGTCTGAAACCTTAATAACAGCTGGATAACTCTTAGAAAGAAAACACCTTGACTAGAATAAAAAAATAGGTTTGAAAAAAACTGGTTGTTGGTCGTAACATCCCTACAATCCAAGACAATGCAGGGACAGATTTAGATTCCTTTTTGGAAAAAGCTGAAAACCTGGTTACAAAAGGGTTCATGTGTATCCTTATTCAGACAAAGTTCTCTGTCATTTCATCTGAACAGACACTGCACTCCTAAAATCTTCTCGGGAACTCTGCTTTGAAGTGAATATTAAAAACAGTTTGCAGATAACTTGCAATTGCTGTTGAATTTCAATTGCTTTCCTATCCAGGCAATCCAGAGTACTCAGAAGGCCAGTGGAAAATCCAGGGAAGAAAAGCAGATTTGCACAGCTCATCCTCAGTGTTATCCCACAGGGATTTCTTCAGGAAAGCTTGTACAGGGTGATCAAAACATCATAGAATGGTTTTAGTTATGTCAGTGATTTTGAATAAACTAACTTTTGGAAGAGATTAAAACTGGAGATGCTCATTAGAGATGGCTGAAGAATTGTTGAAGAAATTGGAAGGGACCCACAATATAATTTCCATATGTCTAACTCTTTTACTTACACAGTTGTGAATCACTTAACATCAAAGTACCAGGACACAAATGACCTTCAGGATCCAACCTACTTGCTTCTCAGAAGGAATCCAGCTATAAGGAACCTACAGCAGATTCTGAACATTAACAGAAATTGCTTTTTTCTTCAATAAGTTGTCCTACTTCAGTGCATTTATCACTTCCATAATGATAAGAAATTTATGGGCATAATAGCATGGAAAGTTTTAATTTTAAAACCAAAATAAAGGTCATACAGGAACTTACAGTGTGCTCAGAAGACAAAAATGTATCTGAAAAATTATTTCCACTTAGGAATTTTTTTCTGGATAACAAAAAAATAGAACTGGAAAAATATAAGCCTGGCAAAGTAGGCTCACACTGAAGATAAAAGTTTTCAACAAGCTCTGAAATTTTCAAAGAAAGACAGAGAACATCTTATTTTTCTTATATTCATAAATATATTCCTCACTTTAAAATAAGCATTTAATTGCATATCTCCCAGAACTGGAAAATCTACCAGGGAAAAATGAATGTCTTCCAAACCAGGGTCAGTTGGTGGGAGCTCCATGAACTGCCTCTCCCATTTATATCAAGGCTTGCAGGTTTTACAAAAGCCATTTTTACTGTGCTGCTAATTTAACTTTCAGTGTGTGATGTCTTGGGTGTATTGATAATCCATATTTTCTTCTCTTTGTTGTATTACAAAAATAAAGCCTATACTGCTTTTAAAATCCTTTTCCACGTCACTCCCAGCAAAGGAATCTTCATATTTCTATGAGATGATTCTTCTTTCAGAGAGCAGGACAGAATTCATGAGGTGCATGAGCAGCTATCAACACCCCAGGAAAGCTGTTAATAATTTTTGGCAAGAGTAGATTCTATCCTGAATGAAGTATGGGCCAAGAAATCCTGAATTGTACTGCTGATAAGTAAGTCTAGCACATAATGGACTCATTTTCGGTCCTCAAAAAGATAAAGGGCTGTTCTCTGGGACTTTTTTGGCAAGCTGTAATGGAAAGGTATTTTGGCAAGGATACAAGACACACTTGAATGCTTATTCAGTTTGAACATACCTGGAGATAAGCAGTATCCATCTCCCAAAGAGGTCTTTATTCATTACTATCCAAACATATTTGGCAAAAGTTCTCAGTTTACTTCAAAAGTAATGAGGGCTAGAACATATTTGAGATGAGGAATAAATTAGCTCAGACAGGGCATTTTTTTCTCAGTTTTAAGCACTTCATTTATGACGGGATTTTTATCAACTGTAATTCTTTTCCTGGTTCTGACTCTGTTATTGAGACAGGCAGGATGAAGACAAGAGACAGGAATTCCTTGCTTGCCCCAGCCGGAACTCCAAAAGAAAAATGAAGTTCACCCTGGAGATTTCTGTGCTACAACTCGTGAGGTGGATATCAAACACATACGCACAAAAAAATCCTCAATAACAAAGGCTTAACCTTCCCATTCTTATAAAATGATCATTCCAAAGCCCTGACAGCTGGTGAGAACATTGGGTATGGCCTTTTAAATGGATCTTGTGCAGAAACAAAGTACACCATTTCAATTGAAACCAGCTGGTTGAGTCTAAAGGATGATGTTTTAGTTTTAACATATGTTTTTAACTAATTTGAAACCATTTTGTTGCAGTGTTGCTATATTTTTGTCTAAGCCAAAGATTAACAGTACATTTCGTGCACATAACAAGGGATGGGTCCTCTCCAACAGCCACTGTTGGTGGCTGGGCTGGAGGGGGAAACTTCCTTCTTGGAATGAGTCTGCTTGTGCAGAAAAATTTGCCTTAATGAAAATATATTTCTTGTAAAATGCTTATAATTCACAGTCTGTTTAAATATCAGAAGTCTACACTTAAAAATTCAGTCCCAACAATGAAAGCGATGGTGGGTGTTTCTCTCCTGGTAACTAGCATAAAAATAAATAACTCCATTTCAAAGTGACATGAGGAAATAAGAGTCACATCTCTGTATAAGTCCAGAGATGCAGCAATTCTGCCTCACTGGTGTTGCTTTGGGTTGGTCTGACTCCTGGAACAGCACACATTCCATGAACCACAACAAAGGACCTCACTGTCCTTCACCACTTCTGTCACACTGTCCTTTTGAAGAAAGAGTGGATAAATCTGTCCATTTGTTGGAAGTAGATTCAGCACCCCTATTTCATTTTTACAATTTCTGTCAACATATCCCATCTTGTTCCCTGGAAATACACGTTTGTTTTTATGGTGTTTTTGCAAAGAGAATCTTAGAGAGTCTGTAAAGAATGTAGATCTCTTATCTTGTTTTAAAATACAACTTTGATGCTTCAATAGTAAAGTTTTTTAGAGTATTTAATTATAATTACTTCAGGAAAACCTGATGAAAATGAAATATAAAAGATAAGGGCTTTTTGCATTTTATGGAGAAAACGTCCAGCTAAGATGAAGCAAAGTGCTTTCTTTGTACATTTGATAATAAAATAACCTTTCCTTCTTTCATTAGTAAACCATGGCAGTGCACTTTTTCTTAACACTTTTTAACCTTAAATTTTTTATGAAAAGGATTTTATAAATGTCATGGACAGCTGGGACCAGCTGACAGCAGGAATAATGAGAGATGGGTGCCACTATAGAAGCTCTTGCATGCTGCATTGCTGGTGTATCTTTAATATGACCTGTGGCACCTCTGCTACAGAGTTCTGGGTCTCCAAAATACAAGGCAACAAAAGGAAGTGTTATTTTCAATTTAAAATATTTCTTCACAGCACTGACCAGCGCAAATACAAAAAGGGTGGTTGGTGACCTATGGATGTGCTGCAAAGCTAATCTGTCACCAGCAGAGATGAACAAAGCCATCAGAGCACCACAAGCAAAAATTATATCCTCTGCTTTGTAGAGAGCTGCAGACACAGTGCCAGCTGTCCTTAATAGAACCAGACTGCTGGGAGAGATCGCCGCCGTTTCTTGGTGTTAGTGTCTCCTTCAACAAAAATAAACAGTAATAACAGAGACAGCAGCTTTGTTGCTGAAAAGTGCACAGGATCTCAAGGGGATTTGGGAATTAAGATGTCTTTAGGAGGTCTTCCTAAAACATAGTGGCTCTTGAAAGCTCAACAGTTTTTCAATACGGGAGATCTCAAAATAGAGGCAGAGAAATTCTTTCTAAATATACTGCAAACGCCCCTCACACAAATAAGAACACTTATACCCAGTATTAAGAAGCAGCTGTCCTTGTTGGTTTTTTTAAAAAACACTCATTTGACTGTTGTCATGATGCATCAACAGTGCTCAAGTGAATCAGTCAAATGAAATATTCAATGACCGCTATTGCAATCAAAGAATAATATAACACAGATACAGAAAGAATAGGAAGAAATAAATTTTAATTTGAAATTTTAGAAAGCCTTCCTTTGTTTTTACAGAATATATAAATTCTGTACCATCTCTGGAAAACATCCAACAAATAAACATAGGATAAGAATTACCAAGCAGATAAGAGATGTTCAGATAAATATTGGAGGATTCTGGTGTGAGTGGTGGATGGTGTTGGGTCTCCCTCTTGCAGCACAGAACAGCTCTATTGTTCAGAGATGGCAGAAAAGAGAAAACACTTTCACAAAACTGCCAATCTGGATAAATACTCTCCCTAAAGGAAAAAATGTCATATAGATTCATGTACTGCACCTGATTCACTTCTGGTAAAAGCAAAGGAGGAAGCCAAATGCATAGACCTGTGGGCTGGGACACAGATGCCCAAAGAAAGCTTCATCTGGAAAATGCCTCCCTGATGCCCAAAGGAGAGCAAAACAAACTCTCAATGACCAGTCATAGTAGCAAGGAACTAAAAGTGGCTTGTTTTTTTTCATTGACTTTTGATCAAGACGGTAACTTAATAAAACTGAACTAAATTTATTACCTTTTCTATCACGTCTAATATACACAATGTGATCTCAGTATTGACAATTTCTCTTTAGTGTCAGCAGAGTATTCTTCACAAAATGATTGGCCAACATGTTCAAAAAGAGTCCAGAGTGATGCAAATGCATTTGATGTGGGGATCTGTGTTATTTTGCCATCACGGGAGAACTTGCAGTACTGCAGCTCCTGATTGTTTGATCACTGCACTGGATACCACGGAGCATAATTGATAAATGTCAGATCTGCTTTGTACATCAAGAGTTTTTACTGTGAAACATTGCTCTTTGAGCTCAGGACAAGAGTTAATTAAAAAGTTGGTACCAAAGATAACATCCTCAGCAGGGAACATCTATTGATCTCTTCAGCAGCATAAGCGAGAGACAGATATGAGATTATAAAATGTTCACATAGAACAAGGCTGATTTCCACAACTTTTCCCTATAAGCCCAAGACTGGATACTGCAAAATATTTAAAGTATTAAGAGAGTAGAAAATAATCAAAATCAAGAAACAAAAAAAACATCAAGCCAATGCTGTTGTTTCTCCAAATTACACTGTCTCTTTTCAAATTCTATATAAAATTCTCTTTTTTTAAAACATGTTTATCTTCCACTTTCTTCCTACAGCTCTTAATTTCAATTGAAGATTAGAAATGTATTAAAATGTATTAAATTATCACTGCATTGTGAGGCCTTATACTTCTTCCCACGGTTAGTACTTGGAGTCCTGGCACACTATTGCATACCTGAGCCTTGCTTTAGTTTCTTATCTTATTCTGCTGCTTAGGAACTGAAAAAGACAAGTAGAAATAATAGCAAATTCTTCTGTAGACTGTGCTATTTTACTTTCAGGAGCAATTTCTTGGTATTCTTCTACTCATTAATATTTTTTGTAAAACTCAGGATGTATCGATTGCTTCCCAAGCATCTACAATTTTGAATTTGGGAGCTGACACTTGTCTAAAAAACTTCTCTTTTTGCACCTTTTAGAAACAAAAATTAGACGTTGGTTTCACTGTTTCTGTGATTAAAACTTTGAAAGAGCTGCAGAACTACTCCAATGGGGCTTTCAAAAGAACGAATTGCATGATTGAGATTGATCTATCCAATTTTTAAGGTTCATAAAATCCTGTGTGTTGTTCTGAAAAAGAAAGTTACTCTTGTCTTGTGGTCTCTTGGTGACCTCACTGCTTTTTTGTTACACTTAGGAAAAGCCAGGACTACAGCCTGGTTCATCTCGTGCACCCTCACCATGTTTTATCTTTCCTTTTCCCTGGTTCAGACACAGGCTCTGGTCACTCCTGTGGGATCCTGTGGGATCTGCTTCCACTCAACAGCCTGAGGTTTATCTTCTTTTTTGTTTGAAATACCCTCAGTCACTCACTGCCTGCTTATTCCATGCTCTCAGACTCTTTAGGAAAGCTCAGTCTGAGAGCAGTCTTACACCCTAGTTTTCAGATATTTTCCAATTTCACTTTATCATGATTACCCAGTTATAAACCACACATGCCAAGGGGTTGTACAGTTATTAGGAAGACAGTTATTAGGTCTGTCAATTAAGACTGGCAAAGTAAGTCCTAAAGATGGTCATTTGCTCTTTGTGTTTGAACTTCCAGAGTTATAACAAATGCTTTTACTTTCTGGGTCAATCAAGTAACAGTTGAAGTGAGATGGATCAAGATAAAAAATTAATCCTTGTCCAGGGAAAGCAAATACTGCCTTCTGATACAGTTCTATTATTCTCTTGTTTTAAAGACCTGTTGGTATATTTTCAGAAACTGAAAAAAAAAAAGCATGGATGAAACCTGCCATTTTTTAGACCTTGCTTTCTACACTAGCCCTTCTTGGTATGAGCAGTGAGGTGCTCTGTTCTCTTCTCTGGTAGAAAACCCTGCTAAAAGCCTCCTTTTTATAGCATATTGTAATTATTTCACATGGCAGGGTCTTGGAGCAGCACCCTGGCAGGTTAGTACTTATATTAATCTAAATTAAATTAGTTATTGGGCCTTCCAGCTGGAAATCCTTTATTATCAAAAACTTCCTGTTGGATTTATGGTATAAATCAGAAGAAAAACCAGCCCAGAGCATTAGGCTTGTTGGATATATCAAGGCCATGTCAGAATGGGGAAGGACTGATCAGCCATGAACATGGCTAGGGGATAAAACACAGTAAAATTGATCTTTCTTAGAACTCAGTCATTGTATATTCATGGAATCAGGGTAAAAGGGATCAGCACATCTTAGGATCAAGACTGTTACCCAACCCGACTTGACTTCTTTTCATGCGTTATTTCAGACTGAATAAAAACCTAAAAATATAAACAGTCACATATATTAAAAAAAAAAAAAAGAAGAAAAAAAAGAGGAAATGGCCTGTGTGCTGCATCAAAAATAAGTAGACAAACCCGGTTTTAGAACCTTCAAAATATTGAGGAGAATCTTATGGTTTTCAGACAGGGTAAAGTAAATCTTACACAGTCTGTGAAGAGACAAGCTGGCAGAGCAGCTAAAGGGCCACTTGGAGAGCAGCAAAAACTAGACAGTCTTTTTCTACACAGCAAATATATTATGCTAAAAGACAAACTTAATCAGAATTTGTCTCACAGCTTTCTGTTATCTCTTGTTATTACTAAAAATGATAGTTTAGTGATTTCAAGGAATTCCCACTCTGATTGCAGGTTATATCAATATGGTCACCTTTGCTACATCTTTTCTATGTCCTCTCAGGCAAGAATTTTTTTTCAAGGCTGAATCTGTTGGAAAACTTTCAACAAAATACAATCTTTGTGGAGTGTGTTAGGATTTTTCTAGTCCTCCTGTCAATGCTCTCAATTAGAGACCATAAATAATTCCATTTTTATTATCTTCCTTGTGCATTTTTTAATTCCCTAAGGCTCTGTTTTGAGTTCTAAGCTTTTGTGTATTTACATGCATCCCGGGGGTGTTATTTTCCAACAACCTTACTTCAGTTTTCATTGTTATGCAGATGATGTAAAAAAAAGGTTTTGGCATTTTCTCTGATCACTCAAAAACTATCTGGACTCACACTTTTGCTTTAAAGCTCTGCCATCCAGCTCATCTGTTTTTGTGGGGTTTTTTTCCCCTGAAACACTGATAAGACTCAAACCCTTTTTTAGCACCTTTCTTCAGTTCATAAAGTTTTTTTCCTTCTCTACTATTTATCATTCTTATGAATTAATATCAATTTAAAGAGTATCTCTGCCCAGGAGTGCTGGATTTTCTGGTTGCAGTTCACCTTTTAAGCCACCAGATAAAACATATTGCATTGCACCGTCTCAGCAAACACTTTAAATAACTCTCTGACACACATTTGAAGGTGCTGTTGCCATCACTCCTTTGTGAGATATAAAATTGAGGTGATTATTTTACTCATGTCTTGGTAACAGATCAGCTGCACATATTAGTCACACTGACATCTATTGATAGAGGTTCAGGACATGCTATCAGAAATTCCATCAGCCCAGGCCTTTGCCTGGAGTAATGTTTGAGTAGATACATGGAGAGGTCATGAAAATAAGTAATTTCTATTTGTCACAGAAATTGCAGTTAATGATTTACCCTCTCATTACAGGTATAATCCAGTTTTGCCTTGCAGAGGTACCATAAAACCCTCAGAAATGGTAAACATGTTATCACTAATAATAAGCACAGTTTCCTTTTTCATTTATCCACAAGAAGAAATCTATACAGAGATTTTATGTTAAAACCTAATCCTAATCAATACCCATGATGCTTTTCATTAAAAAAAATATATACAGGTATGTTTATATATAGATTTCTAATAATAAAGGGTGAGATCCAGCATTAGGGAAAAATCAGATAACTACACATAAAAAAGAGCACTTTCCCCATTTTCTGTCTCCGTTGCACAATATTTTCATCTGTCTACAGCTTGCAGTGCACTAATGATAAAATAAAAAGCTTAACACAATAAAAAAGTAGAGGTGCCTACTCTGAGTGCAAGGATTTTTAAAGAACACAAAAGAATAATACCTAAATGCATCTGTTATGGCAAATCCATTTCATAGATTAAAATTCTGTACCAGACACTATTACAAGGGGTATTCAGAGATGCAATAATATTTTAAACACCAGGATACACAATAAAGTATTTCAGAGAAATTTAATCCAGCCATAATACATAACTGGATAAGAAAAGCTAACTGTGCATATATAATCAATAATGTGGTGTGTGCCAGTTTAACAGGATATATAAAAGCTTCATATTCCCTTCCCAAGACTCACTTTAAAAAAAACCCAAACAAACTCAGCCACTCTCTTGCTGAGCTTACTGAAGTGGTCATTAAACACCCTAAAGTCAGAACGATGCTATATTTTACATAATGTAAAATAATTACTGAATTACTCTATTTTTCAGAACTTCCTCCCAAAACAATTTGATTGAACATCATTATAAAATGGCTTTTGCAATTGAACTTCCTGCAACAAAGAAGTAATTTGCCAAGGCTGATAGAAATACAAAGACATTTTTCTTTTGCCCCTAAATTGGGTTCATTACACAGCTCTGGTTACCATCTGGGAAAACCTCAAAACTCTCCACATCTTAGGATGTAAAACTTATTATAAGACAAATGTAATTATTTAAAATACTGTCTTACAGGACCTCTGCCCCCAAAGAGTTCTACAGGAACAAAAGTAAAGGAGGAAAGACTGCTACATTGCCCTGGCAGTGCTTCACCTCCAAGCTGGTACCTTTGGAGAGGAAGAACATCAGCAGGCTCCAGTTCTACAGGTCCAAGATGCAGGTTAATCAAACCAAAGTTCATGGGATTCACAAGCCCTATTCCTAACAGGAACAGTGGCCAACAGCTCCTTTCTCTGAAGGACTCCGCTCCTGTCTCATAAAATTCCTGGGAGGTATGGTGTGTCTGCAAATACATTTTCAGAAAAAAAAGATTAAAGTGTACTCCCTAGATAAGTAAGAACAGAAGATAAACTGGGTGCCCTTCAACCCAAACCATTTGAGGGTTTTATGATCCTCCCAAGGAACCCAAATCGGAGACATCACTGAGTAGCCATGACAATCATCTGGAGACCTGCTGGCCCTCCTACTACTCCATGGATATGCCTGTGTGGAGACTAATCATGGTTTAGGAATGGCCCTGAGACAGAAAAAAAAAAAAAATATTGTTGTGTGGTAAGAGGACTTAGAGGATTTAGGAATCAGGGCCATTTGTGTCAGTTCTTTTTGATTTCTGTAGCTAACAGTTCATGTCATGTCATGTGGCTGCTGGACAAGAATGAAGTCCAGCACACAAAAAGTCAAAGAACACCAACACACCACACTCTGATGCAAAGAGATGGTTCATCTCTGACAAACTTCGACACCAGCACAGTAACACCAGTAGTAATAATAAAACTATTATGATGATAATAATAATAATAATACAAATAAAATAAAATGTTGATTATATAAAATATAATATGGAGATAATAAATAAGTAAATAAATAGATGGGGAAATAAATAAATAATAGAAGAAATACCGATGAAAGTGTTTCCAGGTGGCAAATAAAAGGGTAGCTCAGGTCATCCTAATTTGGATATAACCAGTTCATGTCTTTAAACTGAAGAACAAAAAAAAAAGACAGTCTAATTAGAGACTATGTTTTGGTGGTAAGGACAGTTAAGCACGGGAACAGATGGGCTCTGAAATCCCTGAGATCTCCATCTCAGGCTGGAGAACTGACAGGCAATCATCCAGGCTTTTAATTGTCAGCAAACCTTAACACAGTTTGGCCAAGGCCAACTAAGACACTGCCACAAAATGTCTAAGCATGGTTTAGGGCTAAAAATAATTCACAGCTGGTAATATTGGTCAGGCAATCCTGTTTCTAGAGGAAGAGAGTTTGGCCATCTGGAGGTAAGCCATGAAGTACCATTTCATCTCAGGGCCAGACAGCAGAGCCTGGCTTATCTTATATATTAATACAAATGCAGTTTCTAAAATCCTTCATAGCCTGATTTTCCAATAGTTGTGTTATATGTCTGGTGCTGTTCACTAAGATGCAATCATAAAGCAATGTTACAAAGAGACCTATTACGCGAATTTTGAGAACAAATTATGAAGTAGGATTTATTTATAAAATTACCTTGATTTCTCCTGAATTTATTCCTTTCTCCCTTAATAGATTAACCAAAGTTCCTGTTGTCGCTGTTTGTTCAGAACCAAAGCACATTACACAATTTCCTTCTGTATATGTTGAGGTTTTGTAAATCTATGAGTAAATATACTTTTAAATGGAGAACATTAACAAAAGATGAAACCCACATCTAGCCCTGACAATAATATGTGAGTCCAATACTGTTGTAAAAGAAACAATGGGAACAGCAGAACACAGAATCTAACACAGTGTGTTTAAAATCTGGATTTTTATCCCTTTAATGATGTGTTCATCGTGCCTGCAGATATTGGCAAATTATGCCATCAAACCTAATAATGTAAAAAACTGTCATTAGTTTGAGAAGTTTAGTTTAAAACAGAGAAGACAAAGAAAACTTAAGATTTATGCTTTCCTTTGAGGGGGGCCTGTGAGCTACATAATATTGCTGGAGCTATGTCACAGTCACTTTTTCTTCTAACATCCTAAGTGACTGGCTGAAAGAAGGGCAGCTGGAATTAAATCTCCTTGTTTTTGTTCAGCTGGGCCAGGCTGTCATGTCATGGCAGAGTAACTCTGAGTGATCCATGAGCATATTTCCTGCTGTTATGAATAGCAACATGGCACCAATGAATTCTTCTCACTCAGTTTACTCTGAGTTGAACACTTTAAAGGCTTTTAGAGGAAGAAGTTGTGTCTACCTGAATGTCCTGAGACTCCTGAGACTCCTACACTGAGATACAAAGCACACCAGGTTTCAGTAGAGTGTGGGGATAAGAAGGCACCAAGAACAAGGGCAGCTGTCGAAAAAGCAGCCTCAGGCAAAAGTGCTGCAGTGGGAAAGACAGAGAAGACAGGAGTCCAAAACATTATCCCAAAAATAGTATAGAAACATGCAAAATTTCCCATTAAATCTGAGTGAGAAACAGTGCTTTTGTTAATGGCTTTTTTCTGAAAGGAAATTGTACAATTTTTACCCTTTGTTTGGGACAATAATTAATCCTGTGTGAGTGTACTCAGGAGAAAGTTCATTACAATTCAAGTTCCCAAATATCCTAGAAAGTTAACCTCTAGTGATGGCCCTGCCTGTGGGGCTGAACTTCTCAAGAGGACTGTGAAAGCCTGGAATCCCACTCAGCTCTCTCTCCACAGACAAACTATTTAACAAGAACACATTATACTATCTTTAATCAAGGATCAGTGGTTGGCCCATAGTTTCCATCTAAGGAGGAACAAAGGTGGGAAGGGAACAGAAATAACCCAATGGGCAAACTTCTCTGCTTTCAACTACAGCACTGGTCACAAATCAAGCCAGAAACCTGCACTGTTCCTTGTCCTGGAATCACACTCAGTACAGACATTTTGAAGTGAATATCACATTCTTGCTCGGGAGATTATTTTCTTTCATACATAATCTCTTTAAGTTAATAATATATATCTCCATCTTGATTTTCAGTTATTAAGAAAAAAAAGAGTGATGAATCAATAACATTTTCTACAATAACACTGCAAACCTCCACAGCATACAGATAGTCTTGATACTGCTTTTGTATTATAAAAGAAAGAGGTATCTGGGGTTAACAAGAGGTAGATGTCTTACAGATTTTTTTATGTATTTCCACCTATTCAAACACTCTGAGTTCACAGAGTTAGCCAGAAGCAACATAGCTAAGAGCATTAAGGACTATATTTATTTTTTCTTTCAAGATCACAAAGAGGGACAATATTCCACTATCAACACATTGCTAAGTCTGCATTACCAAAAATGCAGGAGGACATCAAATACTTCTTTTCTGCAGGATTATCTGTATTTTCTTTATAGGCAAATCCCTACTGTATCTAGTTTTGTGCTCTCCAGCAGGCTGCAGTTCACCTTTCACACAAACATAGCAAGATATATTTAATCTTTTTCTCCTCAGAATCAAGAAACAGTACAAATCTTTATACTCTTCATTGTTTAAGTTGTATCCAGAAAAGACTACTTTTTTTTTTTCCTGCTAATAAAATATTTTTTTTACTTGCCTTCACTCCATTAAAGGTTTTGGGTTTGTCATATCAGTTTGAGATTCTAGCTGGAACAGTGTGAAGGGTTCTTCATAATGTAGAATGAGAACTGGTTTCCTGTCAGATGGAGCTACCAAGCTGCTGGATACACAAGGTTTTATTCTTCAAAAAAAGTCTCCAGTAAGAGTCTTAAGCTTCAGGAAACACTTCAGATCTGTGCAGCCAATACAGCCTTTAGGGAGATCAGTTAAACCACAGAAAGCAAAAGGTTTGATGTATTATTTATGAACTACAGAAAACACAAAGAGCACTAAACTCTTGTCACTTGGAAGTGGACAAGATGACTCTCCTGGATAATCTGACTAACAGTGAGGACACAGAAAAATATTTATCATTTCCTTGGATTCATTTACTATTTATGAATTTAGGTTGTAATATAACTGGGCAGAGCAAGGCAAAAATGGAGTCAAGCATAAAGTGGGGTTCTACACAAATTCCTCCACAAGCTCCTGACTTCTCACACCGACAGTTCCAGAGCAGCATCGCTTCCCAGCAAACTGCTGCTCAAAATAATCCATGTAAAACAATGCAGCAATTCTGCAAATTAAACCAAACTACAATGAGACTAAACTCATTTGCAGTTGTGTCTCTGTTTTAAACAAGAATTTGACAATAGCTTTTCAGAACTAAAAAGCCAGAACACAACCCACCCATTTTATAGACTGTGGTGAAACAAAACAGAGCAAAATAATAATAAAAAACCACCAACCAACCAAACAAAAAAACAAACCAGCACAATTATTAACATGAAAAGTGCTGTTATACCCTAATGTTCTGAAATCAGAAGTTGACTTCATAGGAGATCTGATGGGCTATTCTCGATGTCATTCACCTCACTGGTGAGGCTTAATTACTGTACAGCAAAACCGTATCCACTAACTATTCCAGCAGAGAGCCACAAACTATGCCTTAGACTTATCTAAAAAGAAAAATTACGTTATGAGACCTTAATCTGCATTCTATAACTTGCTTTTTTTCCAGTACAGCCACAAGAGTTGGACAGCTAATTCAAAATACCCTTGTAAACAAACTACACAGACACAGAGACTTTTTTCTTTTGTCTTCCATCTTTTTTTTTCCTTTGTGATCTTTGTCCTACACCATCTAGGGATTTCCAGGCAGAAGCATATACTCAGTAAGTTTGTTTTCTAAGTCTAGATACTTAAAAGAAAAAAAAAGAAAAGCAAAGAAATCCAGATGGCACAGATGTCAATGTCAAAATCGCAATCCTTTCAATAGTTCTTCATCCAAGGTCTTTTTCATACTCTTTTTCATATCTTTTCAGGAATTAATGCAATGTCACGTTGCAGTGTTTCATCTCAAAAGATTGTCCTTCAATTCAAATGATAATGTGAAAAACTTGCAAATTACTATAGAAAAAAGTGTTTCTTTTGGCATTTGCCATATCTTTGACATTGCAGGAAGGTAACACTGACACCACTCTAAAGGTTATACCCCACTGAACAGCAGTAGATGGTTCCAGCTGCAAATACAAAAGAATTTTTAGCATTTTCTTTCACTAATCTTAATATAAGCTACATAAAGCTTGTGTTTTTTAAGTTTATGAGCTTTAACCCCGACATCATATCACAGAACATAAAAATCTAAATAGCACCATTATTTTTGTCACACTAAATTGAGATTTTGGATTAATTTTAAACTGGAAAAAGTCCTATGAAGGTTTAGTTTCCTAAATACCAGTCGAATGTTGCTGTTCTCATATTCAGCTAAAACTGTTTGTGGAGAAATACTGAAAATTTTAAAAAAAATATGTTTTAAAACACTGCTCCTTTTAAATTTGAGTCCTCATTCTGGGTTGTCTGCTGGGATTATGCACCTTTCACTCCAATAGTGTAAATTACATTTACTATAATTACTATTTCTATACAGTTTTTCATAGGTCATAACTTCTTCCCCATCACAACAGAATTTGATAGCAGTTTATATTATCTTGCTTATGATAGTGTTCATTAAAGATTTAAATGAGCAGTCTAAAATTACAAGTATAATGTACAGAAAGCTTAGACACAATTAAAATGTTTAGCAAAAAATTACCAGCAAGTAAGTAGGTTCTTTATATAAAGCAATTCTTTTAAAAAATAAAGCACAATTGTTAACATACTGCCTATATCATGTCTTAATAAGAGCTAACTTAAAATGATATATTTAAAAAAGGCACTTAGACACTACTCTGATAATTTGAATTCTTTTTCACTTCAGCCAAGCTCAGATATATTTTTATATATAGTTATATTTTTTATATAGTTAAATATTCATCATGTCCCTCACTTCATATAAACTCATGAAAATAGGATTCTCAGACCCACAAAATATTTTATACTAAAAGAAATGCTTTTACACTGAAGTGTGTGGAACACTTATCATTAAAGTGTGCTTCTTGTGTCCTTCACATGGCTCAGTGGCTGAGCTGCTGCATCCTACACAGATTTAAGCAGACTATAATAATGATGATAATCAACGTGGTATAATAAAAATGCATATATATAAAATCCCATACAATATGTGACAGGATCACTGCATTCATTGTGGAAATATTCCTAGACAAGAGAAGCAGAATCGTGCTATGTCTGCAGACCAGATACAAAAATAAAAATAATTACAAATAGAATGCCAGTAGCCACCTTCAGGGATAGAGAGAAGGGGGGAAAAATGTCTACATCATTCATTTAAGTTCTTTCATTAATGCATCTGTCTTTTTATTTTCTAAGAGTTGTCTCATGAACTTTCCTTACAAAACCCACAGGCTACATCCTGACACTGATTTATAAGCAGAAGTCTCCAGTCAAAGCAAAGAGGAACTTTGTTTATAAATGTATGTTGTGGTATCGTCAAAAATTTAGGAAAAGCTTCTGAATTTTTTAAAAACATTGGACAATCTTATCCAGACAGGACTCACTTCTGCAGCAGAAAATGTACCCAGGACATTAAAGGACACTGAAGAGTTCTTGAAACACTTTTCTCACACTTCTGGTACCTCCAGTAAAACAGATTTTTGGAGTGCTTTGATTAACTCTTCTTGTTATCAGTTTGACAGAAAGCTGCTCATGGAGGAACTACCATTCCAGCCAAAGGGCTGAGGAAACACAGCCACACCAGACATTCCCATTTCTTTTTGCTTCCAGTCCCAAAACTTGTCACAGTCAGGCAATGGGAACACAGAGAGCGTCAAAGTTAGCAGAGAAAAGGCACAGCTCTGTGTGGTGCTGGATCTTACACGTAGAGGGGAAAAAAGCACAAGTCAAAAACAAAGAGATGGAGCTGCAAACACCTAAAGTGTAAAATCCTGCTGTGTGAATTCCAGGTGAAAAAATGCAGGTGAAATCCTGTTGATTGCACCAAAGAGTCATGTAGGAAGGAATAACTTATTCATTCATTTCTGCAAAATTGGATACCTCATTCCAACACTGTTTAATAAATGAATTTCCCTGTCAGCCAACATTTACATTATGTATAAACTGCTAATCCAATCAATCAATAAACACAAAATTTTTAAGCTTGATAAAATGTTTTATTAAAAAACACTAAAAAACCACAAACAAACAAATGAACACCTCACAACCAAGTCTTAACTGGAAATAAATTGGGTTTTGAACAGCAAGAAACCTTTGAGATTTTGCATTTAATGAGGTCCAAAAAAAAGGTTGATTTCCAGAAGAAAGGTGAACTGAAAAGAGAATCTCAGAAAATAAGACTTGGCCCCCACTGAATGCATACTGTACCATTTAAATCTGTGCTGAATTCTGTGCATTACAGACTGTTTCTGTGCTTCCTGAGGAAGAAAACTCATTTCAAGCCTCATCTGGGACCACTGCAACTGGGGTTTTCACTGCAAATTGTGGACAAGAAAGGGCAAACCAGCATTTACGACACCTGCTCCTTACCTGAAATTTACAGTTTGAAACTTCCTCCTGACACTGAAAATAGTGATAAATCCAGGAAGAAGAACAAGAGGCAGGAAAGGGAAGAAAAACAGCCTTCAATATTCTATACAGAGGAAAAAACCACTATATAAATCAAAAGGATGACTTATCAGTATAGAGATTTTTAATAGGAAAAATATCAAGGGGAGCATACCATATGGATCAAAGTGCTCTCCACATATGTTACTTTTTTTCATTTGAAAAGTAACATATGTGAGGAGATGCAGAAGTCCTTTCTGAAGATCTCATCTGGCTTATTTTTAATTGGAATGATATTAGATTTTCTATCTAACTTAATAGCAAATGACAGTTGTTGTTTCACTAAGTATTACTGTCAGCTATAGATTGACAGATTTGGAGTCTATTTTCTTGAATATGAAAGTTGGACTCGTGAGTAGCTAAAATAACTGCAATAAAAAGGGACTGAAGACCATACAATGTTAAACACATATAGGCCATGGAATATTATATATTTATATTATAATTTCACTGGGCCTTTATGTTCAAAAGATTACACAGCTTCAGCAAAGCCAAAAGATGTATAATCAAAGATACCCATTTAGAAAGTCACAGCTATACACCTCCAAGCACAGTAGCTTTTAGATACTTTATGTGAATGCTCTGAATTGACTGAAAATCTACTGCTAATAAATCTACCAGCAGAGCCCTCCAGCCTCCAGACCTGCAAGTGCATAATCCAGTAATATCTGTTAGAGAAGAATACTCTTTTCAGGTCAAGATTTTACTGCTGCTGATGATCAACTTGAAAAAGTTCTGTATGTATCAGTATGGTCTGTCCATCTCAAGAGATAATGGGTCTCTATAAAAAGA
Organism: Pipra filicauda; assembly: GCF_003945595.2. Lineage (NCBI taxonomy): Eukaryota > Metazoa > Chordata > Aves > Passeriformes > Pipridae > Pipra > Pipra filicauda. The sequence goes on from NW_024104285.1 coordinate 489,090, forward strand.
TTCGGGTGCTTATGAGGAAGTTTGAGAAACTTGACTCAGGTAGGCAGCTGTAAAAATCCATCTTAAGACATAAATTACCTTACTTTCTGAAGAAAATGCAAGATTCATTAAAAAAAAAAATCATATAAGCTTTATGATATATGGAACTTCTGAAAGGTCCTAAGTCAGGTACTCAGCTGAAACCTTAACTAGGACTGATGTGGGGCTAAGAATGATGCCAAGCCACTGCATAACAAGTGGCTGGGTTCTGTGAGCCACTGTCTGGGCCAGCTCAGTTCCATTAATGTTTTACTCCATTATCTGAGAGCTGACATCTTTTCAGTAATTACTGCAGATGATACCACCTCTAGTGTAATTAAAGAACGATTATTTAGAGTGAAGTGAGCCAAGATCATCCCCATTCTCTGTTTAGGCCAAAGCCAAAGAAGGGCTTGTCAAATAAAATGGATGTTTTGCATTAGGGAGCAAAAGAAGGGTGATGTAAAGAGTCAAGTAATTTGATGGGCAACGCTGCAGTGGAATTAATTCAATATGTTCAATGGGGTCAGTTCCATGTGCAGTAATATTGGACAGATGGGGATGATGGCTCTGTACTTCCACTGCCTTTGCATTAGTGATTCAGTACTTACAAAGCAAACCTCAGACAGTTCCTGGCCTGTTGCCCAGCCAGGCAAAGACTGGAAGCAAAACACATTAAATGCTCCTGCAAAACTACATCCTCTGCAACCCTTCTGCAACAAGCCTCTTTCAGAATGACCCCTTGGACACCAACCAAAAAAATAATCAACATTGTAACGTGAGCCCATAAACTTTTGGATTAACAGTTAAATAATAATGAACGAGAACTGAAAGGAGCAATTCGCTTTGTGTGAATACAAATGAGAGCAGGTTTGATGCATTTTTTGGTTTTGACTATAACTAGGTATGAGGACTAATTACATCTCTTACTCAAAGCATAAATTGCAGGTTTTAAGGAATTACTGAACAGAAGAATGGAGGTAATGAATGCATTCTGTCAGACACAGGAAGGTAAGAGATCACAGCTGACCAAAACATACATTTCCTAATGCATCAGCATTCAGTGTTCATACAGCCAAGCTCATGTTTGGCCAATTGGTGATAACAAGTTTTCCCTTCAGGAGCTGATGGACAAACATTCCCAGATTTATGGGGAATTATTTAGGAATAGTGGTAGTAAGTTTAGCTCCTTGGACAGTACAGCCATCTTGTGAGGTGCTTGCACATGGCTCCTATAAATACTATTCACAAAAGATGGGCAGGTTCCCTTACTCTGAAAATGAACATGTCATTATTAATATTAACATTATTATTTAAAAAAGAGATGTAAGAAGAAATATGATATTGTCTGGAAACCTGAATGCTGGTGGCCTTGCCAGAATAGTGGGATGTCCACTGAATGACTGGACTTAAACAATTTATATTTACAGCCTGTTTAATTCAGATATCCATAATTTCAAGAGATAAACAACAGATGAGAAATATTGTTAACATTTGACCATTTCATTTTTGAGTTTCTTAAATTCCATAGTGGCTTATTATTTTTAGTGGATTAATTTTTGTCTTCTAGCCTCATGTGAAGAAAGACACTGTGAAAGGGAGTGTGATGTTAAACTATCAGTGTTGTCTTTTTCTTGTAACAAAACACTGATAAAGTGAGGTTTGCTTTGCAATTAATATTCCTGAACTGAAGCCTGGGCTTATGCTTTAGTTATGGGACAGGGTACTGTAGAAGTAGAGGGAAAAATTTTAAATTACTTAAAGAATTGCAGATATCAAAGGCAGAGGGTGATGCAGTGAGATGAAAAAGTACTGACACTGAATAACAGTTCTGAATATGAAGGAGTAAGTGATTGATCATTAGCAACCTTCCTTGGCTTCCTGAGAGACATCCTCCTTTCACCAGCGTGACAAACTGCAATTCCAGCGCTGAGAAAGCCCTGAGATTTGAGGCTGACAACCCATAGAAACCCTTCCTGTAATAAAAATTGAGCAACCATGTCTATCCATTTACCAAACTGAGATAAAAGTACTGGGAAACATTGAAATGCCCTCTGTGAACACAGAACACCAGAATTCTCAGAGCCAAAAGCTAAATACATCCTCTACCTGCTATCCTCAAACCACAGCATGACCATTCCCACCTTTTTTTTCCTTATCCCATGAGTTTTGCAGCAGTTCCACACAAGTAGATCAATATAGAACAACAAGACACCCTCCAGCTTTGTGGCTGGATCAGGCACAGAGAGGATGCTCCTCTCTCTCTCCAGCAGAGGAAAGAACTGAACCAGTGCAGCCTCTCCCATCATTCTAAACTCTCAGTTATTTCATAATGAGACTGAGAGGCATCTTTGACCTGAAGTTTATTCTGCTTCATTTGCCTCAGGAATGGGCATCAGATCAAGCAAAAGTATAGATGAGCATCTAGGCTACAGAACACCATGAGAGAGGGCTCGTTAATGAGCCAACATTACAAACAAGTACACAGCAGTAAACTGAAGGTACCTATGGAGTGTGTGCAACAGCTGAAGATTAGTGATTTCTCAGTTTGACCCTTGGAATTATGTGTTCTGTCTGGGTGATGTTGTAGACCTTAAATGTGTCCTTCAAATTGCATAGCACAAAAATTGGGCCACATATATTCCAACAAAAATCTGAGTTAAGCTACAACGACCTACAGAGGGTCACCCCTGGTACGGCATGCTTTTTCTTAAATAACATTTCTCTATCGTTGCTGCTTTCACTGAGCACACAACAGGCCATGGAAGGCAAATGAGAACCTCTGGATGCGGAACAAGCAACAAGAGCTGAAGTAAGCAGTTCAGCCTGTATATTCATTTTGTCTTACAGCCAAACATGGGATATATTTTGTATGAGAATGTCTCAGAGCAACATTTGCAGCCATTCAGGATCCTGCTTCATGTAGATCAAAGTCTAGTGTCAAAGTTCTCTGCATAATACATATCCACAGAATGCAGCATCTTGAGAAATAACACCCAGTGCATGTTTCTCTTGCACTTAATGTGATTTTAGTACATGATTTACATTTGTTTATTTAAAGAAACATCATATATCTGATTTGTAACAGCACTCAGCAGCTCTCAGTAGACAAGAATAAAATCTATGACCTCAAATAAGAAATAAACATTCCTGATACTTCTAGAATGCCCGCGGAAATTATACCATCCTGCAGAAAAAATTAATTTGGAGATCATTACTAGTCAGGAATCACTAAAATGTAGGATTAGAGTACAGAAAAGAAAATGTGACACTTCTGACATATATGTACTTGTTATCATAAAGATGTATTTCAGTTACAGAACCAAAATGTAGAGATTGGGGAATGTAGAAGGCTGATCATTTTTGCCATTTGCATTCCCTAAAATTACAATTATAAACTAACTACAGCATATATTATGCGTTTGAAATGGAACGTCAAACCTGAATGTTGTTAAAATTGACAAATTTAAAATGTTACTTTGTAATTATACATTTGTTTTGAATTGTCATAATCAAATGAAGCAAATTATGACAAAATTCTTATGACAACTCTTCCAATACCTCTACTGAATTAAGCAAAATCTCACATATATCCCTCAAAGCTCCCAAGATATGCAGTTCTCTAGCCTTAAATATGGCACTGGTACAAGGATCACACAGCTTCATCTGCAGGCATTCACTTCAGGATTTTGTTTTCTAGATGAAATAAAAAGATATCCCTTATATCCCCTGTGATTATCATGGAAATGATTGACATGAGCAAGTATTCACTGGGAATACTGCTGGGGTAGGATTTATGGTAGAATTACTATTATCCTCATTTCACACATTGGGAGCCCCCGTGTATGAGGGACTAAGGTATGTAAGTCACACAGGAGACTTCAGTTGAAAACAGGTTGTTCATGGATGTGTTTTTCCACTTAATGCACACACCCCTCAACATCTGCCTTCCCCATTTCACTTAGACAGTCTCTGATAGGGTTTGTACCCAGTTGATACCATTGCTTGCTAGTTTTAATAAAAACATTTTTAGCATCCCTGGAAAGCTCTTACTCAATATTTTAAATATTTGCTCTCTGCCATCTTAAATTGCTAAATTGATTTCATGCTTACAGTATTTTAAAAATTGTATTGGAATTGCTTACTTCGGGAAGGGTTTAATTTTGGTTTGAAATCAGGAAACTGTCATGAATATGCAGAGAATATCCTTCAGACAGAAGGCTGCTTGCTACAGCTCTGTGATGAAATAATTCCTCTCATTGAGGTCACTCAGAGACCAAACACCACCAACCTCACTCCCATACATCCATCACTTGTGGGATATCCATCATGACAATAGATGACAGAGTAGAAAACTTATTGCAGTGCATGTGTAGGAAAGCAAACAAACCACTGATTATTTTCCTTTCTAAGAGGCAATAAGTTATATTTCCCTTTGTTTCCTTATTGAAAAAAAAAATATTTTGTCAATTTTTCATCCTTCTAACTTTCCTCAACACATTTTTGAGCCTTCTTTTTGTCAGCCTTCTCTTATCTCTGACAATTACTTACCCTTGATAGTACTTTTGGTACTGCAAAGAAATCAGGTAACATGGGGAAAGCTACATTAATTAACACCCTTCAAGAAAGATCTGCCTGGACATCTGGAACAGAACAATATGGACAATACTTTTGGGAGTGTGGACCTACTGGGCCCTTTGTACCACTTTTCTACCTATCTACCTGCAACAGGTGACAAAGACCTCCACAGGGCATTCTAACACACCTGAGCATCTCTCTGGGGAGATCCTTTGTTTTTTTGTAGCCAGTTAACTGATTAATGTAACAACATTTGAGAAATATTTTTTATTATTAATTAGGAGAATTTGATTTTAAGATGCTTTAATTTCATCCAATTGTCATGTTAAAAGTCACATCCCAACTTGGTTAAATCCTGACCTAGAGTTTTGTAGCGATGGAAGCTGGAAAGCTTATTTACAGCTTACTTTTTAAGGTTATGAAACCTTCAAAACACTAGCATTTTAAATATGAGCCTTCAACAGCAATAGCATCTTCCACAAGCAAATTTCTGCTTTATGTAATGTGAAAAGTGGATGTTACCTTAGGCTGTGTTTCTTATTTAAGTTCATATAGGGCTACACCCTAGAAGAAAGTTCCTTTTCTGAAATGTCAGAATAAGAATAGGATAAGGAGAATGACTTATTTTCTGCCTGATACCATCTGATTCTGAATTTAAATGAGCAAAACCTCAGGAGTCTGGTATTTTTCCTGGAGAATCATATGGTCCTTCCAATGGGAAAATATTTACACGTGAAATGCAGTTGGAAAGGACTGATGCTAAATGCTAGTGTCATCAGAACTGCTTAGGTTTGTTCAAACAGTTGTGCAAGTCTAAAATCATTATTTCTCTTTGCTGATCTTTTTCTCGCACTATAAGAGGAAGTTTATACAGTAAGCAACCAAAATCAATGCTTTAATATACAGCAACTAAAGCATAACTCTGGCTTAGGAAACAATATTAGTGTTTTAAAACCTTTATCAGCATCAATGCAATCACTAGGAAAGAAAACACAACTGACTCCCAGTAATTTCACACCAATTTAGGAGTCTGGGAGTTGTCACCTGAAGCCAGAATGGAGGAAAGTGGCCTCTTGGGACTGGTTCTGTCACTGTCAGTGTTCAGAGCTCAGGCACTGGGAAGTCCCTGCCTGTCCAGAACATTCTGCAGAGCCTGTCCTGGTGAAAGGTGCCCAGTTGTGGGGTTGGTAGGGCAGATGATGAGTTGATGAGTCAATAGATGAGTGTTTCTGTGAGTGGTGATGGCCAGGAAGGCTCACTGGCTTGTAGCCAGATGGGGGAGAGCTTGGCTAAATGAATACCCTGTCTCAATGCAGAAACCTCATTGTAAATTATGAGACATATCACAGATCAGTTGTCACTACCTCTTTGTCATACAATTCTTCATTATATCCACATTCTATTTGGGTAAAGTCATGGAAGAATTCTTGCAAGATAGTTTTAAAAAATAGATCCTTCTCAGGCTTTAAAAAACAGTGGAAGGGAAATATTCTGATCAGTGTACACACAAAACCCTAAGTTCCCCCCAAAACACTGTATTTGTACATAGAAGTGATTGCTTCTGCAGTATTAGAAAGTAAACAAGAAATATTTCCAGTATTCTGTGTGTGTTGCAATGTCATGTAATAAATGCAAGGTATTTAGAAGGAGCTGAATTGCAGTGGTGCTCAGAAATGAAGTTCTTGTATAAGAATATAAGTGCAAAACTCTTCCATTTTGCAGCCACTTGGCATCATCAAGGAGTTTTCAGAGAGGAATTATGTGCTGTCTCCCGTGTTAGCAGCATAATCACCAGCACATCCTTAATTCCAGTAAGATATTTTTGTATAAGAGGGAAAGAACTGGGAGCTTTCCAGGCCCCAGAGTGTGGTTTTGCTGCTGTCCCTCCTGGCTGGGAGAGCTCTACCTCCCCAAGGTTGCAGCTTGCCTGTGGAACAAGAGGTGCCAGGGGAGGCCCAAGATGCTGCCCCTCATGGCTGTGGTATATTTGCCCTAAATGGCAATTTGATAAGAGCTTCTCTGATTCCCAGCCCAACAGAAACACCAACTGTGACTGAGGAATCCTACAGCACTTCATCCCCAGCCTGATAATCAGCTTCTCACTTTGCATGTTTCTTAAACACAACCTGAAGGAAGCCATACATTTCCATTTCAATGAAAAATAAAATCTTTTAGCTGCAAACCAGCTGCAGCAAGTGAGAAAACTCCGCAAAGTTTTTTGTTTCCCATTGGAAACTCTCTCCTATCCACAACAGTGGTCTTATTCCTAGTAGATTTAAAATTCTATTATAGCAACCAACTATAAATATACTTCGCAAGAAGCTTTATAGAAGCTTCAATCATCAAATACATATTTTATTTTTTCCCCAGTTGTGCACTTCTTCCAACTATTAAATATTAAAACTTACTTTGCCACCACTCAGGTCAGTTCAAGAAATCAAATAAACTCCATGGAAAGTATCCTGGTAGTTTTTCTGGTAAAACAAAAGTCTAATATGAGAACTGAATAGGGGTGAAGGGGTCAGGACCATAACGATTTTACTTGACTAGTGTTTCAGTTTGTTTACTGACTCCTAGCAGTCCATACATCAGCCTGCAGCATTCTGGATGCACTTCAGTATAACTGTGGAACTCAATAAAAAAACAAAAAACCACAGCATACAGGTAGTAAAGGCACTATAACAACAAAAATTAGTGATGTTCATGATATACTTGAATATCAACATCTGAAATCAGCCAGAAATTGTCCATAGGAAGGATTATGCTTGTTTTACATCAGGACAGATAAACACTGTGTGTATTAACACACCTGTCCAGTTTCTGGACTGGATGAACCCAGAACATGGGGTGAGCAGAACGGGGATCTCTCTCCAGCTCTTTGTTCCAATATTCCCTACCTGGCTACAGAAGGTGGATCTGGACTCTCTGTTAAGAGGATCTACATTTGAAGGTTCAGAAATGAGCCGATTTGCCCTGCAGAACTTATTAAAGACAATGTTGCAGCACTTAAAAAATTAATTTTCCATACTCAGTGTAAAATTCTAATTGGTTTATGTACAATAATTAGACAAAGTAAAATTTTACAGAACGGTGACTGGTTATCATTATTTTTCAACATTTTTAAAGTTCTTTCAACTTTCCTTTATTCATTCTGACATATTTGTGGTATTTATTCTCAGTTGCATCATCACAGTAGTGAAATGAAAGCTACTAAACAGGATAACTTGTGTGTCCATAAATTGCTTTCTAGAAGAAAATAAAAAAAAAAGCTATTTAGTTAAACTTTTTTTTAACAAAACAGCCTGTCTCTATGTACTACAATTTTCTTTCTAGTCCTCAGTTGATAGGATATTTCTAATTTGTATGTGTAAAAGAAATACACAATAGTTGAAGTGATTCACAAGAACAGTGCAGTAGAAGTTCAACTATGGGGTTCTGCTGTTATTAACAAAATACTTAATTCCTTTGTTGTGCTCTCCAAGCCCTGGCTCAATTATAGTCCAATATTCAAATTTCCAGTTGTTGCTTATAATTTAATTTATTTTTTTATATATTTTTTTTTTTTTTTTTTTTTTTGGATGAGTTTGGGGTTTGTCATCTTTAAGGCTATAGTTACACCATTTCAAAAGAGGACATCACAGGTTTGGTGTCCTCTCTGAGCTCCAATGCTAAGACAAGCAGTATGACTTCCTTTTGGAATACATTTGCAGCATACAACCTGGATTGATATCTATCAACTTCAAAAAATAAATCAATGGAAGAGCTTCAAAGGGGCCCTGTGTCAGATATAATTAAAATTATACCATTTCAGAGCTAGAACTGCCTTCTATATTTCACTAATAAATACAAATGTATTATTCCAAATATCATACTGTACATATAAGCTAATTGAGTAAGAACCGAATCAGTAAAAAGAGTCTCTCAATTTATTTTTAAAATCAGAAGTTTTTTTCAGGTTAATCAAGGTGTTATACCAAGGTATTTTCAATGTTGCTATTTAACAGTGAATGCCAAAGCACATTACTCTGAATAGATAAAGGGTCACTTGTAGCTTCTGTAAAACTTTGACTTTTTAAATCAAAATGAAAAGTTTAACCATTCAAAAATCAAAGCACTTTATTACAATTCAATTTAACATTAACCTCTCTTGACAACCAGCCACAGTGGCCTGTAAGAGCTGTAATTTATTTGCCTTATCCTCCTATACGAAATGGGTTCTTTGGCCTCTGATAATGAACTGTGGTGATGTTTTGACACTCAGGCTATCAGTTCAGCAACAACAGCAACAATACCAGCAGCACATCCTGGGAATTCAGCTGGGAACAAAGTTCCACAGGGAAGAAGCCAAAGGAAGAGGAAAGGTTGTGCCTAAATCACAGAACTAAGGACCCATTAGAAAAGCCATCGACTCCCATTAGACCTGGGCACAATAAATGCAGCACAATGTGAAAGGTACATTCAGACTATTAAACCCAAACTGCTGAGTCATTCTGATCAAAGGAAACACTTCCTACAAAAAGTGAGCTGCAAATAGTCTCAAACTTGTTTAGCGAAAATAGAAGAAATTTCCTGACTATATTTTAAGTAAGTCTCAGCAAGGGAAGAGAAATTGTCAAAAAAACCATACAAAATTACTAAGAATTGAATATTGTTGAAGTATTCTAATTTTACTCTAAGTTGTGTACCTGTAAAGATCTGGTAGAAGTAAGATAGAAAGGCATAATTCAAAAAGTTCACAGATGATATCTGATTATAGCAAATCCAACCAAAAAAAAAGGGAAACTGAAAACATATTTATCATTCAGTCCACCAGCAATTGCAATAAAGATTGTGGCATAGACAAAACGTAAACTAGCTCTTTCCTGAATAAAGGTGTTTCTCTCTGACTGTCTCAGCTGTGATGATTGTCTGCCAGTTCCAACTAACTTCAACAGAGAAAGATGCTAAAATGAGGTTTTAATATGCTAAAATGTGGTTGTTAATATGCTAAAAATAGCTACAGGTACATTAAACCCTGTCTATGGATAACTGTTTACATTAACTCACATTCTGTTGGATCACAATAGATCTGTTGGTACAGGATTGATTTTAGGGAGACATCATCCATGGGAGATCCACATCGAATAAAATCTAATCCCAAACAGAATTATGGAACAGCTGATATGCAACCCAGTGGATTATAAAATTTAGGGAAATTAATCCTTCATACTTCAAACAAAGAGAAAGAATAATACAAAATGAAGAAGGTACAAAGAAAGAATAATACAAAATAAAGAAGGCACAAGCTAAATCGAATAAAATAACTAATTGAAGGTTTTTCAACCATAGCTGAAGAAGTAGAATTCTCACTGATATGTTTTTCTAGTATCAGTCCAAAAGGATTCATTCTTGGCCTTACATTGCCTCACTTTTGTTTGGTTAATTGGAAAAAACCCACATCTAATCTGTTCTTTGCTAAATGTCACAGAGCCACAAGGATCAAAAGGCTTTGAGCTCTGAAGTGGACAGTCCCTGAAACCAAAGCAATCAGGACAGCCCAGAAAGGTACAGACAGTCATGTAATGTTTGCTTTGATAAAGCCAAATATAGTCACACCTTTGGGATCCAAACAGTGATGATTATACCACAAATGAAATTGTCCTGCAAAGCCACAACCCTTGAAAAAGTTGTTCCAGTTCCACGGATAATCAGCCAGGAGGTGAGATTTCAGCAGGATCCAAGAGGTCTAATACTCAGGGATAACAGAGAAAAAAGTTAAGTAAGCAAAGCTGTTCTGAATACATTTTGACCAACCATTAAACCACAAACTTAAAGAGGGTTCAGATGTATTCCATGAGAACAGTTGAAAGTCAGGCCAATATGCAGAGGAGGGTGTAGTAGATCACTGAGCTTTATTTATCAAAAAGCTTAAGGTCAAGCCTTTGAGATCAACTCTTGCTCTGTGGATGAAAAATTTGGCAATTGGCTCAGTCTACCAGACAGAAATATGGGATTAAATGGCTCAAAGATAAATTAAAAACAGCCAGAAAGGAGGTTCAATATTGTGACAGTGCCAACATAGGGGCAAACAGAAAATTTTTCAACACTAATCATCTTAAAGATGTGTTGGTTTCTTTTTTTTCTACGAGATCTGCACCAATACAAACAAAAATTAATTCATGAAGTCAGACTGGCTGACAACAATGCTCCCTTCTGGCTGCATCATCTATCACCGAGCTGCTCACAGACATCAGCCTTTGCATCTTACATAAACAAATATTTCTTTTAAAGATATTTTTAAAACCAGGGTTAGTTTGGGAAAAACTAACTTAGAATAACTTTTTCCCTTAATAAAGAAGAATTTTTGTCTGTATTGTAACTTAGTTGATTTTTTTGTCTTTTATTTCTTTTGTTTCAACTTACAAAATTAAATGTGAGCTGCTATTACAAATGTAATACTTTCTAAATTTTTTTTTACTGCTGAAGTCATCTTTTCAGGCTTACATTTTTCATCAAAATATCACCTATCAGTTTTGACACAACTTATAAAATATCAGCAATACAAACCCTCATTGGAAAACACAGTTTCTTATTGTGATCCAACTTTTATCTAAATGAAAAATAAATTATTAAAAATTAAAGTCACATAGTAAGAATACTGCAGGCAGCATTAGTCTGATCATAACATTCTTAGACTTAATTACATGCTGTTCTTCCATGTCACTTTCCCATATCATCTGCCTTATCTTCTTCCTTCTTATATGCTACTATTAATATTTAACTATCAAATGTCTTTTACTGGAAGATGTTTAAAGATTAGAGACTAGGAAATAACCATTCATGGTTATTATACTATAGACTAAATTATATTCTAAATTGGAAAGCTCTTCTATCTAAATAGTAAATCTGCATATATCTTTGCTAGATGTAATATCTATTAACATTTAGGTGCAATGGCTCAATTCAGTATCTTGAAATAATATTTAAAACGTTACATATAAGTAGTCCTTGTAATTCTTCAAGTATTAAACATGTGCTTGAATACTGTGTTGAAATCTGAACTTAAACTTGCTGTCATCCTAAATATCACAAGATTTTGGCCAATTGTGAAAATTACATTTCTAGGTTTTATAAAAACAGTAGTACCTTTAGAAAAGATTCAACACAGGATTAGCTTCTCTATAGGCATAAAATGAACCAACATAACTACAGCATCTGAAGAAAGGGGATCGTGGCCTCCTATTCAGCTCTGTAAAGTGTCTCAGCTACTCCATTTATTTAAAATGCTATTTAAAAAATGATCTTTATTTAAAAAAATATTATTATAAACCCATTTCAATGTTTCTGACTAAGCAACAAGCGATGACACTCCTCCCCTTTTCAGAGGCTGCATTGCTTGTTTGGGAGGTGAGGGAGATCCTGCTGTCAGCAGGTCTCTTTCCAATTCATATAAAGCAAATAAATAATAATGAACCCACCACTCTCACCCTAAAACATCCCTTCTGCTTTAAATGGTGAAGGTATTTTCAGTTGTTTCATTCTCCAGCTACCACTGTGAAGTTATGGCCTTGTATGCCATTGCTACAGCGTCAACACTGCAATGGTGACAGAAGTTAAATGGATGCCAGAGATGAAGCTCATGACTCTGTTAAGTACATTGGAAGCTTCCAGAAGCATTAAATCAATCAATAAACCAAACAGGACTATAATATAATTTCAGCAATACATCAGTCATTGGTTTATTTCCTTCAGAAAATCTGTATCTGAAATTACCATCCTCTCAGAAGTTGCTTTAAAAAATTTTAGTGACTCATGAACACACTGTTATTTGGCATTTAGACCTGATGGCCTTTCTACAGCATCCAAGCAATCATCCAGCCAGCTCTATTTCTGATAATTCCAAACATAATTTATGTTTGCTACAGTATTGGCAAGAATTAGGTCAATTTTCTCTTGTCAAAACTTGGAGCACAAGCCATGGTTAATCATATAGAACATTGTATCTTTAACCAACCAGACAGTAGCAGGTGATACAGAATTCCTTTAGAAAAAAAAAAAAAGAAGGATAGGAGACACAAAGTTCGAAGGGAATCCACAGTAATTGTGAGAATACAGCTTTGAATTCAAAGAATTCAAGAAGCATTTGGATGATATTCTCAGGCACATGGTGACTCTTGGGGATGATCCTGTGCAGGGCTAAGGGTTGGACTGGATGATCCTTGTGGCTCCCTTCCAATTTAGCATATTCTGGGATTCTGTGAATTAAACCTAAAACTTGCTAAAAAAAAAAGGAATGACCTTTCAGCAAAACTAACACTGAAGCAGTCACATGATACAATATGTATGTTCCATAGGAACATAGAATATCCTGGATTGAAAGAGACCCACAAGGATCATCAAAATCCAACTCCTGGCTCTGCACAGGACACTCCAACAATCCCACCCTGTCCCTGAGAGTGTTGTCCAAACACTTCTTGAGCTCTGGCAGCCTTGGGGCTGTGCCCACTGCCCTGGGGAGCCCGTTCAGTGTCCCACCACCCTCTGGGGGAAGAACTTTTTACTAATACCCAACCTAAACCTCCCCTGACAGTTTCATGCCATTATTTGGGAAATATTTTTTTTAATTTGGCTATTTCTTTAGTTTTAATTGAGTTCTTTTTACACCACCAGGCACAAATACTTGCACTTGGCCTAAAACTGGTGGAAAAGTATATTGCCTAAAAGTTCGAGAACCATCTTCTCCCCAGAAATTAAAAACACTTCTGCTTCCTATCTAGGCAAAACTATTACAGATTCAAGCTGCAGAAAGATGGTAGTAAAAAGGTTATCCTTTCTTCTCCCAAATAAACATTTAAACCAATCAACATGACAGAAGGTGCACATTAGATGATGTTTCCACCACTGAGGAAAAGCTATTGAAATAACAAGATCCAGATGTTAGACCAAAAAGAAGTTTATCATCCTCAGAAGCCCCCAAATTGCGTCTGATGTCTCATACAAAGATTGTCTAATTTGCTAATGTGCATTTCCTTGCTATGTGAGAGAAAAAAGCACACCTGTCAAGAAACCTGTTTTCCACACACATTGGAATGACATCTGTAGCAGTTCAGCATCAGGGAAATCCAGATACCATTAAATTATTTTGAGCATGTCTTCCTTTGTACAAATTTCTCCGGAAATCTTCAAAGTGCACAGAATAAATATGCCTAATTTATTTACTTTTTTACAACACCTATAGGTAGACTGAGAAAGGAAAATTGCTGAGGAAGCTTTTTGAATAATACCTTTATAGGCTGCTTTTTTGTGTGCTTTAAATTTTCATCTCTGAGAGTTAAGAAGGAACTAAAGTCATTGGAAGAACCACAGGGCTGGATAACTGCTTCAATAATGAAGTTCAGCATCACTTATGGTCATCTACAACATATAGGGAATGGCATCTTCAGAATTTTCCTAGTGAAATACTTTTCTGTTGCCATCATATAAAGTTCTGCAACAGAAATCTAATTCTCTATTAAATCTGACATTGTTCTGTAGATTTTGAGAATCTACTGATGAGTCCTATTTTTTCTACCAAAATCTGTCTTATTTGAGGTGAACTTTTTCAGGGAGGTTTTGCAATTTACAGTCATCAGTTTTTCTTCACTGTGGTGAGGCCCTGGCACGGGCTACCCGATTCCTGGAAGTGTCCAAGGCCAGGTTGGACAGGGCTTGGAGCAATCTGAGGTAGTGGAAGGTGTCATACCCGTGGCAGGAGAGTTGGAACAAGATGACCTGAATTTTTATCACTAAATACATAAGTTTGGAGTAGGAAGCTTCTAAAGAAGAAAGTTGATCTAATGCTAGTTAAGCACATCTTCTAATTATCACAGGGTATACAATTTGTCACATAATACTTCCCTTCTCATAAAAACTGCTGAGATATTAAACTTTAAAATGCAATGCATGTATTACACAAGTGAATTATTTTACTTATTTTCCATATATTACAGCTGAATAGCAGTTCACTATAGTTATGGTTGAAAATTGCTTACTGTTTAATACAGGGATATTCTAAACTCTCCAGCTGCTGACTCAAATGCTTTAGAATTGTTGTGCTTCAAGGTGGTGGCCAAAATATTGGGCAATTTGGAAAACAGTTCCTTAAGACACAGGTCAGCTCTCTTCTCAAATGAGTTTGTATCATCTTTCTCTTATCTTTTTTTACAAATTCAGAACTTAAATGATGGAAAATGACGCGCATCTTCCTTATAATGGAAGAAATACTATAAAATAGTTGAGGCGAGCATTTAGAACAAAAGTATGAGAACAGGAAGCATAAAGTGAAATATACCTTTAAGTTAACATAGAAATGGTTCAGCTGAGGTTTACAAGCTTTTCAAGTGGCACAGAAGGTCCTGATGAGGTATCCTGGATGATTGGATGTTACATTCTATTAATATCAGTTTTCTGGGAGTGTTGTACACATAACTTATTCTTAGTCTGAATTCAGAAATATTTTGTCTGAAACTCAAATTTCTGACTTTGGTGTATCATTTTAAACACGTGTTTTCCCTGAGAGCTATTGCAATGAACATTATTTATGGAGAAGATAAGGAGACAGTCATGTTTTCTGCACGATTGAACTGAGTCTGGCTAAGAGAAAAAAAGATCAAATCCCTTGGTTAGTTTATCTATAAAACTCCAACTCCCTTGTGCATATGAACTGCTTGGCTTCAGTTCACTCTTAAACAGCCTGATGGCACAGCTCAGATGCAGTAAGGAACAGAGGAAAAGAATTCAAGAATAATACCTGATGAAGCAATAACAGACCTGAAGCGTTACTGCTCCCTTTGCAAGGAACACATTTAGCCTCTACAGACTCAGATAATTCCAGGTAACAACTTCTTCATGTTGTGAACATTTACTGTACTTTTCCAGCTGCAATACAGTGATTGAGAAGCTGACAAAAACCAGCATCAACCTGTAGATTTTCTTCATAATTTCCTGATGAATCAAAAGACATCGAGCCTGAAGGAATTCACAGGAGTGAACACATCATGTGTGTATGGTGAGTATTGGGTTCTCTGTGACCTTCCTGTCATTTATGGCAATGGCATCCACCTTCATCCATCCCTCTCCCAGTTAACCCATCACTTTAGTGATATTATTGAGATGAAAGGGATAACAAAGATTTGCCAACTCCGGAACTCAGATGAATATATCAAACCACAGCTGCGGCATATAACACACAGATGTCATGACAACCAGAGATCCAGCAGAGGTACAGAAATCAGAGACCAGACACATCCTTAGTACACTCCACATTCCCTCAAAACAGGACTTTAGAGGAGCTGCACTTCCCACTTAAGGGTTTCAACATAGCTGAGGTTGTGTTAAAAAGAATAAGACTTCCTCTTGCTGATCAGCATTATCAGCATTTTGAGGGTACTTAGTTTGATCTTTTTGTAACACCTCTTCAAACCCAACATAGCACATAACAACAGCAAAATATCAACAGAAACAACTCACACATTTGTGCTTAATTACAGCAATAATAGACTTCAGTTACACAATAAGTGCAAATTCACAGCTAATGATGAGAATCCGGACCCCACTGCAGGGTCAAGAAAAAGTGGAAACTTGTTAATATGCAACTGTGACCTGCTGTGGCTTGGCAGAAAAATGTGATCCCAAATAGAAAATTTGCTTGCTCTACTAGTCATAAGTTAAACCTTTAATGCAATTTTCATGTATTTTTGTGATGAGAGAAAAAGAAGTTTTTTACATCTGAAGAGAAAAAGACGGTTTAACAAATTGTCTGAGCAAATACCTTATTTCATAAGGGTTATCTTGCCTCTAATGTCTAAGGTAAAAAAGTACAGAACAGAAAATGCACTAAAGTTAAAAAAAGTCTGGATAGGCAACTGCTTTATATGATGCAGTAGTCAATTGCAGTTGAGGAATTATTTGTTTTTATAATATTGCAAACCAATTCTGCTTTGCTGGCTTACAAGGCTGCATTTAGAAAATACAAATATGTTGTGAAAAGAGTACTGCAACTAAATTTCATAATGCACATGGTGAATAACCACTAACAGTTTGGTAATTTTAGCGAACCCATTGTATTCCATAGAGTTCACTTAATTAAAAAAAAAAAAATCACAACAAAAACCCCACCACCACCAAAACCCTTAAAACCATGTTCTGATATTTAAAATTCCTGATGAATTATTGCTAGCTGACCCTCCTCTGAGCAGGATATTGGGCTGGAGATTTGTTTCAATCTGATGATCTTATGATTTAATAACTCTCAGGAAAAAAAGATTCTACGTAATATCAAATTTATAAGACTGAACAGAGAAATGGAATAAAATAAAATACTAATGGCAAATTCCTGGAGAATGAAGTGGCAGAAAGAAATAGAATGAATAGAGCACAATGCATTAGGGTTACAGCAACTTCACCACCATTAAGCTGAGAAATGCCCATTTACAGGTTCCCCAGCACTACAACAGAACCACAACTCTGCTTTAACAACCTTGTGAAAGAGGATGATGATTTCTGTAGGTGTTTAAAATAATAGAAACTGATAACATTTACAAACCACTATGATGATTTAGAATGAATTATTATGATAATTTAGGACTATTTAGGCGTGTTCATGTTTCTCTGGAGTTCAAGATTTAAAAAGTTGTCTTGGTTTCTCTGTAGACAATTGGCCAAATGAACTTAACAGCAACTATTTTAAATTATTATTTTGTTTTAATCTTTCATTACTTTGGAAAACAAACCAGAAATAGAAGACTTCAACTTTCAAGGGTATTCTAAATGATACAAAATGTAAACTAATGTGACTGGTAACAAAGTCTTTTCCTCTACCATGAGCACCTTGAGAGGACAAAGAATCAGCAGCTCATCTCCTCAGAGAAACATGAACAAGATTGAAAAGTGTTGAGATAAAAGATGCACAGTAACAAAGTTCAGTCCAAGTATTATCAGCTTTGAGAATGGCATAATTGGAAAAGAGATGTCAAAGTACAAATGAACTGTGTTGATACTGGAAAACTCCAGATGAAGTTTCTCTCACCCAGGAATGTAGTTTAGTCACCACAGAGTATATTGCATCTGCTGGCTGACTGCAATGAAGTTACCTGAGACTCAAAATCCAGAACTGCCAGTCAGCAACCCTCATTACTCCGATTTTGGTAAAATCTCACCCCAGCTCAAAGAATTCAAAAATGTCTCATACCTGATGAATTCTATACAAACACATTCCTCAACCTCATGTGTGGAGGTGAGAACATCAGAGATGTAGAAACTCCATGATGTTGGTCAGATACTTTGCTGAACATGTTCAGGTGTGAAACTAATTGTGTGATTCGAGATTAAACAATTAAATAGAAAGGCTGCCTGTCTGAAAGGAAAAGACAGGACTGTTCTACTTTTGCTTACTCTTTCAATATGATTTACATCTAAAGTATCTATTAAAGACCCTGTTGCTTTTCTCTTTGATCTAGAGGTGTCAAAGAAGCAGACGTTCTAACACCCTGCTTATTATTTCAAAAATCTGGATTTCCTTTGAATGCAAAATCAGATAGACTGACATCTTTTTTAATGTATGACAAAAATGCTGTATAATAGGAATTAAAGAGATCAAGACAATTGAAAGTAAGACTACAAAGGACTGGTAAATCAATAGGATGAATGAAAAGTGTGAAAAGGAAAAAAAAATTCACTATTCTACTTAAACTAATGTGGAAGACAATACAGTAGGGAACAATAGAATAGGCCAAAATACATTCAAAAAGTGTCCAGTACACCTTAATTTTAATATTGAGGTGTTCATACTACTCCTGTCACTCAGCAAAGTAAGTCTGATGTGATTTCAGGATTCCTTCAGTTGAAAAAGAAAACAAACCAAAACAAAACCCAGGAATTCACCTTTGTAAACTGGAACTGATTTAATTTGGAGGCCATAGAGGGAAGACGAGTAGAAATAGCCCACTGCAAACATTTTCCTCATTCTCATACTTTTCTATTTGTATATGCAACTACTAGGATGAGTCCACTTGAAAATGTGTCCTCATTTCATTGTCAGGGTTGTTTGACACAATTGACAGATATGTCTGGTTTCTGCTCATCCTTCCTGCACTCCCTCAATGCACATGCTGCCTGTCCTCCCCTGCTGATCAGTCATTTGGAATGTGACCTAAAATTGAACAACATTCGTCGAGAAAAGCTTCCCCTAAAGCACATTCACGTACCTATAAGGAAGATACACTTTTCTTTCATTACATCAAGGCCTGGATAGTTCACCTACAAACTAATAACCATTCTTTCCCATGGCGAAATAAATAAACCTGGAGATACCAAGCAGAACATTCCCAGAATAATTGAACATTTTTTTCCCTTTTGAACATTTGTCAACAAGCAGGATTATTGCACAAAATAAGTTTCCTTGACAGAATGATTTCAGCTTTTGAGAAAATGTATTCTGTCAACAAGACAGAGTAAGGACTTGACAAAATAATATGTCTGAACCACTGAAGTGTTTTGAGTTTTCTTCTCAAGCATAACAATGAGAGGTTGTGTGTGTGCGCACACAAAGTCAAAAGTAACTCTTTTGACATTTTATGCATGTTTTCTCCTCCGGTGTCAAAGTCAAAGACAAGGTCTGACAACCTCTGTAATACCTTCATTTAATGAGCTATGGTCAGAAACCAATAGCATTTACAGAGACTGACCTCAGGACCCTTAGAGAAAGTCCCTCCCAAGCCAAACAATTAGTAAAGGATTAAGCAGCAAAACCAAAGAACAGCAACCACTACAGTATATAAACAAATAAATAATTCTAAACCAAGCAGAAATATCCAAACATTGCCCAGAAAGTATCTTTAGGTTGAGAAAGTTAGCGTTAAGCCCTTGCCCTAGAATCTATCTGAAGGTAGAGGCACTCCTGCCTTATCCCCATCTCCGTGCTCTGTATCAGAAGCCCTGCTCCTGCAGAACACTTGGGGAGCTTTCACATCAGTTATTAAATTGCTACTAAAGATGAATCTCATTTTATGAACATATTTGCTGGAATAGTTATGAGGAAAGAGGGACAAAGGGGTAGAACGCAAGCACAGGATTTCTAGTCTCTCTGTTCTTCACTGAATTCAGCCTCTCAGTAAGGGAATTCTGGCAGTAAAAACATCCAGCACAAAGTTCTAAATCAAAACTGAGATTTAAATACATCATTGTTGTCCTCACTATCAGATCAATAGTGTGTGCTGATAATTTATAGATACCAATATAAAAGTGCACTGATAGAGTCAGCACTGGAGAGAAGCTAATAAAGACGGGGGGGAAAAGGAAGACCAATATTTACAGCATGCTTTACCTGCACTGGAATGCAGTCAAAATCAACATTTTTCACTGGGATTTGTGCTGCTGGATATACTGTATTTTCTCATGAGTTGCAGTGAGGGGAGGAAAAGAATAAATAAATAAAATCAAAAAGCAGACATTACATCTGTCAGTTGTACACAGAATGTCCTCTGTTTTCCTTCTGTTTTTATAAACAGCTTTCCAGGAAATTATCTTTCATGAATTAATTACCTAAAATAATTTTGATACTTACTGAGGAACTTCATGTTTATGTGTGGCGCTACAATGACCATAATATCTCTCTAGATTATCAGTTTTTGTCAAAGGTTATTGATTTCTCCACATTGCCTTTGTTTTGATGTTAAATATGTATTTCCTGTTGGCCACATGTAAATCTGGCTTTACATTTTGTTTAAGGTCTGACCATTTTTTGGCAAGTTCTATACTTACAAATGAAACAGTCAAAAGCAAAATGAAATATATCTTTCCCAAGATATTCTGGCTGTGGTACAAGGGCCATTTATAGAGTCCTTGGTGTATTTTTCATGTCTTTTGTTCTGCTGAAATAACTGGATCAAAAAATAAAATGATGACAGGACTATGTGGCATCAAAATCCAGGTACAGTGTGTTTTACCACTAGGGGACAAAGTCTTGATATTAATTTCTGCTTTCAGCAATCTTATCAAAGCCTTCTGCTTGGTAATGCAAGTGCTGGGACACCGTTTTCAAAGTCAGGCACTGGGCATAAGTGATTTGACTTTAGCGGTTGACTACAATGAAATTATAAATCTCTCTTTTTGAAGTAAATCCATGATAGACTTAAGAATTCCCCAATGCAGCTAGTCTTAAAAAGATGTTGACAGAAGTAAAAGAAGGCCTGACAATATCATAATGCTGGGAAATCGATGTAAGAGGTGTCAAGCTCTGCTTTTACAATTCCATGTAAGATCCGCTGAAGTAAATTCAATATGTGCCATTTGAATGCTTGGCTCATCGAAGCACCAGTGACTGCACAGTAACTACTCTGGTGGAGTAACCAAGTTATGAATGTATTCTATATCCAAAATCAATTTGCTTTTTCTTGTCTTCCCTCTTTCCTACAGGGTGACAAGTAAGTGCTGTGTATGTGCACACGTATGGGTTTGGTGTTATTTAGTGGTATTTTTTTTTTTTTGTCTGTTGGGGTAATTGGACCAAAACCAATGCTAAACCCAGAATTTTTCACAGCAGCTCACAGAAGTAAAAAGCCATGGTCATCATATCACACATATAAAATGTAAATGACAGTCTGGAATTATTTCATCTATACTGAACTTCCTTGTAAAAAAATATTGTAGTTAGGGTTTCTTTGATGACAAAGTGTTCAATAACAACTTGAATTTTTGTTTGAAAGGTTAATAAACCTTCATGTCTCATGTTTCTCTGTTCCCATATGGTATACTGAAAATTCTGCTCATACAGCTGGAAGAACATAAGTCAAACATCTCTAACGCCCACATTTCAACACAAATTGAATGTGAGCAGAGAAAAGTTACATTGTCAGCACTAAATGACCAAAATGGTCAAAATGCAAGAAAAACGCAGGCAAATAATATAGGCAGAGAAAAGGGGGGAGAAGCTTCAACAGTTCACCAAGCTATTTTTTAGACACTCAAAAGCCTTGTGGAATTAAGCAGAAGAAAAAGACTGGAGAGTGTGGAGGTGGTGTGAAGGCCCTGACAAACTAGAAACGAGAAACAACTGCTCTTTACAGAAGACAACAGTTTTGATCCAATTTCTGCTCTACAGTTTGAAAGAGATTCTTCAGGCTTTACTCTTAAAAACTAATTCAATTCAGCTTTTCAATGTGAGATAAAATATTACTCCCATTTAAACTGGAAATGCTTCAAAACTAGTGTGCAAATGTATGTGTGTGTATATATATATATATATGTACACACTCACCAACCTACATATAAATTTAAGTGTTTATATGGGATATACATTTGATTGTGTAGGTACATATATATATATATATATGTATACAGTCCATTAAAGCAAACATATATTTGTACATTCAAACAAGTGTTTGTACCCCTGCCCATGGCAAGGGGGTTGGAACTAGTTGGTCTTTAAGTTCCCTACAAACCCAAACCATTCTGTGATTCATCTGATCTTTGAAAGAACATGTACAGATAGATAAATGTGTATCTAGAAAGGCTCTTTTGGTTACTTTATAATTCTTCCTGAAGTTTAGTATTCAGCATCCACTTACTTAAAGGAAAAAGATCTAATGAATTGCAAATTCAGTAAAAGCATGTTATATGCTATTCTTGCATATAGAACGTGACATTTTAAAAAAATAATAAGAAATTTAAGGATGTTTGTAACTTTTATGTAAATATTTTGAAGCACGTTAAAATTTTAAAGAAACAAATGCTGTAATGGAGTACTAGACTCCTATGCCTTTTTTCATTTGTTTGTTTGTTTGTAAAACTCCCTTGAGTTCCCATAAGTGGCACTTTGGCAGCCTATGTTCTTAAAGCCCCCAGGTTCCTAGGATTTAAGATCAAAAGATCTTTTAAAGACAGCAGGTGTTAAAAGCCTTTAATATAAAAGATAATGGAGACATTAAAAAAAAAAAAAAACAAACCACACACCAAAAAGTCAGCTGCTTTTCACTGTTTCCAGCTCGGTATCTCCTGAGTCCCGTGAGCAGGTTAATCTTTGACACAGCCTCGAGCTACTTCTAGTGTAAGAATTTAAGCAAAGAGGGATGCACAACCTGCCTCACACCAGCCTGGGATGTGGAGTAGTTTGAACTGCAGTAAGACACAGGGAACTTTAGGGTTTCTATTCAAAATAAATAAGGGCTTCTCAACACTTTTCTCCTTAAGAGGGAACAACAGAGGATACAGACACAACAGTGAATATTAATCTTCCAGTTTAGCTTCGTACTAAGAGAATGCCGCAGAGCAAAGGGAAATCACAAGAGCCAGTGCTATCAAGTAAGTTTATATTGGCACACGGGTGGCTTCTTGTCATTGCAGATCAAAGGGTGCAGCTCCCTGGATCAGACCATGGGGGTGTGTCATCCTCCCGAGGAGACTGATACCACCACAGAATACACATCTGACCAATTGTGCTTTCACACAGGAGCCCTTTGAAAAGTCCATCCTGATTGACTCAACGCTTCTGGCTATACATTCCACAGTTTCAGTATAGAGTGTGGCACTTCTGAGCCTCCTGCTATTCGTTTTCAGTTTGTTCTCTTTTGTTGTCATAGCACTTTCGCTTTGTTTGCAAACGACAGGAAAAAAATTCTGCCCTGGCACAGCAGCCATTGAAAAAAAAAGAACCCCAAAACAAAAGACAAAACCAAAACACAGAACGAAACCGATCAAAAGCCCACTCTGAATATTATCAATTGCATTAAAAACCAAACAAGTAAAAGACAGAATAACTGGAAATCAAATGCCACAAAACCAAAATAGCTTAACAGTTACCTGTGAAAGTCCTACACACCTCAGATGGACTGAAATTTTTTAGATAAATCTTCTCTTCATACCATCACCCTGCATGGTAGGTGAAACCATGTATTATAAAATAAATAAGACATTTTTTTTTCCCCCAATATGTACAACAATCCCCATGCTAACAGTACTTTTTACTTTAGTCTGACATTTTGCAGTATCTGTTACATCTCTATGCTGCACAGAGACATAACACCTCATGAGGATGAGTAAATCCAAAGGAGTACTTTTTATTACCTGTAAAGAATAAAACAGACCGAGCAGCAAACAATAAAAATGCTCTCCAATAAAGGAGTGTTTCTCTGAGGTGTTACCAACATAAATCTCAAAGCAGAGGAAAACAGGACATTCATTCAAAGAAGGAAACCAGCTACCTGTCCTGGATTATAAAAAATCTCTATGTTACCAAAATCTCTACATGTAGCAGACAGACCCTGTTCCTTTATTTCAAGGAGAGGAACACTTACATGCAAAGATCCTCTCCACAGTATCAACATGACATCAAAAGATATCTCTCACTATGTTGGTAATATCTCTGCCCTTAAAAGTGATCTTTTTGTTCTCCAGAAGTTGGAAAAACACCTGAGCTATGAAAAAAAAAGTAAAACCCTCTGAACAGACTCCATAAAAAAAAATTATCATTTTAGAAAGTCTACAGAATATGAAGAATATATATTTTACTTCAGTCTTTCTTTTTGACAGCTTTCCTGAGCTGGCCATCTGCATTAGCTCTGTCAGCCTGCCAGCTGACAAGTTCCATTTGTTGAGCAGATAATTGTAGCTGTTTTATTTTCCCAGTAACACACTATCACAAAACACGAGAGCATTCAGCTTACTTTAGATATGTTCTTCAATATACAGAGGGCAGTGAATAATAGTGAAAACTGTTTTGGCTGACAAGCAAAGCATGAATGTGTCACATCAAATAGTTTGTCTTGCTCAGTGTTCCTTCAGAACAGATAGCATTTAGATTTCATATTTTACAAGAAAGGCTTGCTAAGACAGCTGCAAATAGGTTGCATTTCAGGTAAAACTTATTAAAAAGTTTTCCTCAGTTTTTTAAAACTTTATTTCATAAGTCTCTAAATATATAATAGAATACATAAGTGTCATAAACCACAACTTTCAGATAAAGAAAAGGGATTTGAAAATTCAAGGGATTATATATTACATCACAAGCAGGTTACAGTTTTCTGGTCATAATTATTATACTTTTACAAAACCAGCTGTATTTTAAATGAGCTATTTCAATATCAGTAGCCCAGGAAATGAGTTTTAATTACCTCGTGTTTAAGTTGTAGAGTCATAGAACAGTTTGTGTTGGAAGGGGCCTTAAAGGTCACCCAGTTCCAGCCCCTCTGCCATGGGCAGGGACATGTTCCACTATCCCAGGTTGCTCCAAGCCCCACCCAACTTGGCCTTGGACACTTCCAGGGATGGGGCAGCCACAGCTTATGTGGTTTTCCAAAAGATTTGACTGATTTGCCACATAACCTACAAGGGGGGTGACTGGCACATTCACAACCTAGATTTCATTCAGATAAGAACCCAGCTGGTGAGTTTTCAGTCACCAGCTTTCAGAATTGAGGTCTAAAAGCTCACCTGAAGCAGTGGAGGACAAGCCCAACGTGACTCAGTGCAAGTGCAGCCACGACCAGACCTGAGCTTTGGTGCCCAGGAACTCCTCACAACACAGCACCTCTCCTGTCTCAAGTCACCACCAAGAGGAACCCCAAAGGCACAGACTAAATTAACTCAATTAACATGTTGTGGATGTTTCTGGATATTTTACAGATATTTCACCGGGGTGAACTGAGGTCTAGAAGTCTTTTGAGTGCTGTGCCACAGTCTCTAATCCAGGCTTGCTACTGACATTTCCCTTGCCCTTTCTAAGACATTGAAGAGCCTTTGCTTGTGTCTTACTGTTATTTGTACAAACCCTGATAAACCATTTTAGGAAGCTGAATTATCCCCCAAAATGGTATCTTTTTCCATAGGGTTAGTTTTTAAATAATCTTTTCCTGAGCCCTCTTACCACATGATGGCATAAGGGTCAGTACAGCACCAGGTAGGAACACAGGGTTGGCAGCAGATGGGAGAACTGGACCCTGAAAACTAGATTTAGATCAGTCTGTACTTCCATTTATAACAAAAATCTGATAAAATGATTTCACTTCAGACTGTGAAGCAAAAACTAAGTCTTAAATATTTTGAAACATTGTAGAAGAATTTAGGTTGAAACAGAAAACTCTCTATATTTACAAAGCACATAAAAAAAAAGTCAATCTATTTGCCTCTGGTATTGCTTGATAGAAATATGCCGGTTTCAGGGGAGGAAGGGTGCAGATTCTATTATTTCAAGGTCATTCAACTGTGCAATCACAGTTTCGTTCATCAGAATGGGAATACAATCAATACTGCACATGAAAAAGTTACACTGCTCCACAGAATGGATTTAAAGACAATCCTCACTTTGGGCAGCTCATTCTGATGGTCACTTCTACCGCTGGACAAAGCAATTCTTCCTCCTGCAGTTTTGGTTACATGTGCTGTTTAATCAACATGGGCAGGGATACCAAGGGCGAAGATTGTAGATATTTAAATACTAGAACAAAAAAAAATAGTCTTTAAGGAATGGATCTGCAAATGTGAAAGGGCATTAGAAATTACAAGAGTTTGTCACTTGAAATTTGGAAATCAATAATTATTCAATCACAATTCCATACTCATGGGAATGCAAGTCCTGACCAAAATGCTGTATCTCACAATTTCTTAAAGCGAGGGAAAGAGGATCTGAGCTGTGGACACTTAACATGCAGTGAGAAATAAGAGGAATTGAAAGAATCACAATAAACTGTTGTACATAAATGGTTTAGGACAAGGAGACAAAACAATACCCATTTTTGGATAAACTACATTTCACAAACATGAGCTACTAAGTCTACTACAGCACTGAAGATGCTGCCTGAAGCAGCACACTGCAGAGAGAGAACTTGATTTACCAGTGTAAACCTGCTTTACACCACTTCTATTCCAGTCCAATTTGTAGAATCAATATATATGACTCACTGTTGTCTGACTTCCAGTTTGCACCAAGATAATTTTATTTGCTAAAATGATGTGACAATGCCATTAAAGAAGAAATGGGATTCATTATGTATAAGCATTTAGGCTTATGACTTCCCCCTGCCTAAAATCAATGGAAAAATTCATCCACATCCTTCTGTCAAATACTGTTCCACTCAAACTCAGAATTGAATTGAAAAAATACCTTTTAAGTCTGTATTTTCTTATATTTTTCTTTGTTAATCAATCATTTACACCCCAGTGCTATGCCTTTATTATCCCATTATTTCATCTCCACTGATTAGCAAAGAAAAGTTTCACTTTATCTGCAAAGAATAATTGTTGACATTTAGTGTGCAAAACTTTTAATTTGTAGTTTTGATTTCATTTTTATTAAAATCAAACCTACCATGAGTTTAGCACAGCAAATTCCACATATTACCAGTTCATCAGTTTAATCCTGAGGTGATTAAAATACAGGTACATGCAGCAGTAGACACACACTTGTCATCTGCTCATTGGACAGGTCATAAGCCTTCTATAAAAATGTGAATAGAGCTGCATTCGCTAATAAAACTTTCAAAAAATCTTGTTGAGTAAACAGTGCTTTAATATTAAGACACACAACAACAGAAACCTTCTTTTCACACATTTTTTTTTCCTTTTTAACCACTTGTTATAACTTTTCTTTCTGTCTCTCAAGGTAGAAATAAAACAATTACATGACTTATTATGACACTTGGAGTGAGAACCAAAAAAATGAAAAGGTTCTCTTAAGGACAACAAATATAAGGTTAAGACCACTTTGAATAAATTTTATAAAAGTATCTTCAGGGAAAAAAAAATCTAAATTCTTCAAAGTAACAGGTGAAATAGGTGAAGGGACAGACAATGTATTAGGGAAAAACCCCAAGCATTTATTCAGTCTTTCAAGATTCCTTTTTGACTGCATGAGTTCCCTGTCTAGTCTGCTGCTTTTTGGCTGTGAACCTGGGGATCACTGCATATCTAAACAAGAGGGTTCTCTTCTCCTTAATGAGATTTTTAGTCAGATCATTAATATCCTTTATATTTAATCCATTTTTTCATATGTAAACAGCATTAATTGGGAGTAAAATGGAGTAAGAGTCTGCAGTATGAATGAAATTTTTAAGAACTCTGAATTTAGCAGAGTAAATGGTATTTCTAGGGTCCAACACCTTGAAAAAGGACCACTGTGAGGCAGAAATGGAAAAGAAACAGATGATGAAAACCTACAGGGAACTGACAGATATCTGGGACTTCTGTGGAACAAAAATTGTTTCCCTGAGGAAGGGAAACATGCAAAACTACTAAAATTTTAATCTTATTTTTAATATTTAAAATCCAGCTGTCTCAGTTACTTCTAATGAGAAGAGGCCTAATATAACACAAGCACAATATTAGCTTAAGACAACAAATTTGCCAATAAATGCTTGGCTCGTTACTGGTCTATATTTATTCTCTTTACATACAAGAAGTCAAGCATGAAGATGACCTTTCCAAGTAACCAAGATGGTACACTTTAATTGCAGAGACGGACACAAAACTACAGCTACAGTTCTGTAAATTACTGTGTGTAATTTAACTGATAAAGAGTAGCATTTTCAGTTTTAAAAAACTACGGCGATATAGCCAATAAAATGTACTTACACAAATAGAACTACAACAATACTGCAGCAAAATGAACTTACAAACTAGAAGGCCATAACACTGGAGAGGGACTCTGCCCAACTTTGCCAATAGTAGAGATACAAAAAGACTTTTTATGCCCCTCTTCCACCGTAATGTAACAGGTCACTGTTGCTCCAAGCACCAGGATACCCATGGGAAATGAGCTTAAAAGGAACTGTGATTACACTTTTAGCTCTACCCACTTTCTGAGACCAGAGGAAAGTCTACAAAGTTATTTTCCAAACTATTTCTCTGAACACTGCTGTGTCAGATGCTCCCAGTCTTAGACAGAAGATAAGGAAAGCAGAGATGTGTGAACAGAGATGGGCACCAGTTTGTGCAGTTTCCCCTATTCCAGCAAACACAAGAAACTCAGCTCTCATTCAACGTACCAGAAGTGCAGGACCTTTAAAACTGATTTATTAAGGGCATTTAAGAACATTTAAGAAAGATGTGGGCCTGTTAGAGCAGGTGCAGAGGAAGTCACAACGATGATGGGAAGGCTGGAGAACCTTTCCTATGAAGACAGGCTGAGAGAACTGGAGTTGCTCAACATGGGGAAGAAAAGGCTCCAGGGAGAATTTAGAGCACCTTCCAGTACCTAAAGGGGTCTTATAAAAAGGAGGGACTTTTCATATGGACAGTTAGTGACAGGACAAGGGGCAATGTTTTTTTAACTTGAACCAGGGTAGGTTTAGGTTAGATGTTAGGAAGAAATTCTTTACTCAGAGGGTGATGGAGTATTGTAACAGGTTACCCAGAGAAGGTTGGGAAGTGGCTGCCCCATCCCTGGAAGTGTTCAAGGGTAGGTAGGATGGGATCCCAAGACACCTCATCTAGTGAGTGGCACCCCTGCCCACAGCAGGAGGGCTGGAACTAGATGATCTTTAAGGTCCCTGTCAACCTAGTAATTACTATTCAGAAGCAGCTTTTGTAAAGTTAAAATTTCAATAAAAGTTCACTTTCTTCTTTGCCTGTCAGCTAAGAAATATATTAAAAATTTCTTTGCTTTTATTTGGTGCTTGAACGGTTGAAAATATAAATATTTGTTTTAGAGATGATGCATATTAATAGTTATTTAACTTAAACCAACAAACACTGGAATTGCAGCCTTCCAGTACCTGAAGGCAGCCTACAAGAGAGATGGAGAGAGACTATTTACAAGGACATGGAGTGACAGGACAAGGGGGAATGGTTTCACACTGAGAGTAGATTTAGATTAGATATTAGGGAGAAATTATTTACTGTGAGCGTGGTGAGGCCCTGGCACAGGTTGCCCAGAGAAGCTGTGGCTGCCCCATCCCTGGAAGTGTCCAAAGCCAGGTTGGATGGGGCTTGGAGCAACCTGGGTTAGTGGAAGGTGTCCCTGCCCATGACAGGGGGGTAGAATGGGATGAGCTTTCAGGTCCTTTCCAACCATTTTATGAGTCTATTACTCATAGATCATCTTTGATTTAAAGAAATTCCATAAATAATCATCAGGACAGAGGATGAGGGCCATGTATTTTCCTGGTATTTTGATTGAAACTGTAAGAGAAAAATATTGTGCTGCATTTTAAGGGCACTTCAGAGAACAGTCACACTTACTTTAGATGTGTATATTAAAATCCCAATATATCTGGAAAAAGTTTTTTACAATCCCAATATCAAAAAAAAACCTCAAGGAAAAGACCATAATTCCCTCTTTTCACAGTATGAATTGTGAATGGAGTCTGTGCTTTAAGGTTGTCATGCTTGCATGAGGCCTTCACAGGTTAATATGAAATCCATGGTGCTTAGAGTATTTGTACCTCTTACAAATAACAGTTCCACAGTAACGCCATAAATTGAGGTTTGCCTTTTTAATATTCTTTAAACCTCCATCCAGAGTGTAATTGCTGCCTTACAGAGTTTCTGCCATGTTTCTGTTTTGCACGCTCTCACACGTTTTCAGGAGTACAGTCAGCAGGTATAAACAGGGTCAGTTTGTGTTCACGGACCTGTCACACATTTCAATAGAAAGCTGACAAAAGATTTGCCTTCAGATCTCTCTTAGGTGCTTGAACACATGGTAAGGTCTGGTATTTTAAGCTCCCTGCAAGATTTTGCTTACTATGTGAATTAATTTAGTATGTTGAACACATGAAATACATAAGTAAATCATCACCTGTGTGAAGAGGAAGTCATAGCACAGTCAATGCTGCACTTCTGAGAATCTGCCTAATTAATTCTAATTTACTTTGCAAATTATATAGCTGTCTAATTAATTCTAATTTACTCTGCAAATGATACTAAGAGCCAATTTGCACTAGTTTTGTGCCTTCTGTCTGGTGGTTAAACATGGACATTGCCATCCCTCACTTGCCTGTAGGTGTTCCAGACAAGAAAAAAAATACTTCCAGTGACATTGTGGAGATATGGAAAATAAAGCATTTCATAAACATTGATTTTGTTGACATTTAAATATATTCCTTTTTTAAAAGTCATATTCCTCTTCTACCTTTTGAGGTCATTTTCCCCAAAGCTTCCTTAGAAATTTATGAGAAATAATTTCAGCTCATGATTTCAAAATAGAAATAAGAAAAGGTTTCCATCAAATTTATAGATTGAAAACATTTTAACGCTTTTTGAAATAAACTCTTTTTCTTACAATTTATGGAATTCAAATATGTTATTTTCCTATACCAATTTCTGATTTTTTGTATAAATTATAATTTCTTTTAGAAAAACAAAACAAAATTGTTTTTGTCTAGCTCTGCTTTGGAAATCAAACATCTTGGTGCACTGCTGTCAGTAATAAATAGTTACTGGCTTAGTCTAAACATATGGTGAATTCAGTACAACAGAAAAAGCAGAATTGCAAAAACAAGCAATTATTCCGACAACAGAGGAGAAGTGCTATTCTTTTGATTTTTTTTCAATCCATTTCTTCCTATTAAGGTAAAACCTTCATGGCAACTGCCTTGAAATTCATAGGAATTCCAAATAATTCAGAACTCAAAACAGGAAATAAATCTTTTATTTCCTCTCTTTGTTTATGCAATGCAAGGTGGCATCAGAAATGGAAAAGCAATGGCACTGATCCAAACTGGGGTTTTTTTTGAGGAAAAGAATAAGACCCTCACGGAACTTGATGGCATTCCTCATGTTTGCCACTGAAATATTGCTGTGAACTATCACATTTTCATTTTTGTGGTTTGTTTAAGGTGAACAATGGGACATGAGCTGTGTCACACACTGGCAAGACTGAGTAAAGGAATGGTTCTTTTCTATTTTATTAAGGTATATAAATATAACTGGAGCACAGTCTTGCCCAATACCAAGCACCCTCAACACCTGCTCTGATGAATCTCACCCCTGACAGCACCCGGAGAAGGAAGCAGCAACTCTTGGCTGCTGGAAAGTCTTCACCTTTCACAGTAATTGAGTCCCCAAACAACCTACTTGGGGAGTTTCAAGCAAACTGAACACCCAAAATGGCAACACAATAGTGCACAGCAAATTCTCTGATAAATCTCACAGACCAAACATTGCTGAAATCCTATGAAACCAAACTCTGTCCACTGCACCAAGAAAAAATTAAAAACAAGCAATCTTTCAAAACTCACACTGTCAAAAAGCAGAATGGAATTAATTTTTAGTCACTGATTTTTGCTTTTTTTGAATACGCCTAAAATTTTGGCAGCATAACTTTTAAGCAGCTTTGTAAGCTTCACGGAATGTTTTATTTAACCTTACTAATAAATCCTTGTTAAGTGAACAGCAAAAAAGTCAGCACTAATCATTACCAAAGTGTGAAAATGAATTCTTATAGTTTTGAGTATTTTGAGTTAAAATTGGGCAGGACTTCTGACAAAACAACAATTTTCTCTGCCAAAAGATGATTATACAGTCATGTGTGTGAAATCTCTCAAGAACCAAGACAAATACAGGTTAGCAACAGCAGAAAAATGGCCCCAAAGGTCTAAATGCCCTATTCCCCTCACGAAAAAAAAAGTAGAAAATCTAAGCTGAACACTGTATTATTATAAATAACATGGGAGAAAGTGACTTCTCCACCCCTGGGGAATGTGCATTCACATTCACAGCCTTAAACATGGAAAATGTCCATTCATATTAATAGGGTTTCTACAAAAGACTTTCTGTAAGTGTAGCAAAATGGAGATAAGCTGCTGCAAAGAACATGGGATCTGTGCTTTGTTTTCTTTCTCTTAGGCTGCACTTTGTCACTGACTTCTGGAATCAAAGGAAAGATTAGCAACATGTAGAAGGGCATGTACAAAGTAAGCCAGCCTGAGAGCCAAGAACTGGGTCATCTGCTGTCAGCTGTGAAAACTGCTACATGCTACAGAAAGGGAGGGGGAGAATCACTGGTAAGATATTTCTCTGGGTTTAGAGCAGCTGACAAAGTTGCCACATGGAAAAAACTCATCACTGGATTCGAACAGAAAACAACACATAATCTGATTCAACTCTGCACAGAAGATGCCAAATTAGGACTTCATTTAAAATTAAGATTAATATTTGTACAATATATTCTTTTTTTCTTTTTTTGTTAACTCTTAGCAGCTGTTTCTTCTGTATTATTCTATCAGCAAGTTTTGTGAGATATAAGAAAGTAAATTGCCTCAAATGACACACGTTTCTGGGCTGAAACAAGTTTCAGTTTTTCAGTATCTTCTCCATTTAACATATTTCTTCCTACAAGAGATGGCCTTTAAACATATTGAAACTTATCTTAAAATAAACTAAGACAAAATAGTAGTAAATCAGAGATTAAAAGCCTTGGGATGTTTCCAAATACTCTTTCTCAATCAGAGCACAGAGCTTGAAACAAGAGATGGTCAGCACTATTTTGATGAATTGTTTTATTGAAAAATGCTGTCTCAATGAAAAGGCAAAACTGCCCTCGCAACATCTTGATTCTTCAAATGCCCACTACTATTAAACGTCTTTTTTTTCCAATGAAAGCCTTCTCTAATTCAAAACAACCAGATTTTATTCCAGACAACCAAAAGTAGTGGCATAGCAAGGGTATACTGGCCAAGGCTGAGGATGTAGGAATTTTTACTTCCCTGGAACAAGGGACTTGGAATTCCCCCAGTGACTGAAATCATCACTGATTTTCCTTAGTGTCTTTTTGATATTGCTATTTCTTTTATTACTGTGCTATATTAAAACAAAAAAGTGATACATTAGTATTCCAGTGAGACAACTACAAATAAACAACTTGCATTTTTATTTGTGGAATATTCTTCAGTGAGAGGGTAACAGGAGAATAACCAAATCAGAACTAACCAAATAACCAGAGCTGTGCACTAACCTTTTATGTTTTCTGTGTAACAAAATATACAGAGTTAGTAAAACTTTCAAAAACCCACAAGTCTTTAGTTATCTTAAGCTAAGCTAAGCAACAAACCTGGTATATGAATAACTCAAGCTTTTTTGTTTGTTTTGTGCCATGGAGTAGAATGAGAAAAATAATTTGAAAACCTTTTAAAAAAATTATTTCTTATTGATTTGGAGAACAGTTCTGCTCTGGCAAAAGAGAACATGTTCAATAGCTTGGATGTCCTAACACATTCCCTTCATTTTACTGTTGAAAGGAAAATTACAATGTTTTGTTTGTGCTGTAACACTTTAAAGCATCTGTTAAGCACTTTCAAACCAATTACACTGTACATTGATTTTTTTCAAGCATATGTATTAACCCCTGAAAAGTCTTCTAAGAATCAATTATGTTTAATTAAGCTCCCTCCAACATGCCCACTAGTATTTCAGTAGATCCACTTTTCAAAAGTTACTTCCAACACACATGGATATCTCCACTTCTTGTTATTCAAAATCAAACTGGTTTTTTTTTCCAGACTGCATCACCCATATTTATAGGTCCCCTTTACCAGCTGATTGGCTCATTAGAGGGAGGATCTGCAGAGCCTAAGGATCATATAGATAGATATATATATATATATATATATTCTATTGTCTAACAATGTGCTGGGAAACAAGTTAGTTATCAGATCCAGCTCAACAGCCATGGGATGAGCAGGTTTAGCCATGACAGCCTCTTGCACAGCCCTCAGCACAGAATGGCCAATGCCAAGGTGATTCCTCAAGGCAGCCACAGTAAAAATATGGTTTAAAACAAAATTTTTTTTGCATGAGTGACAAAATCCAGGGATTACAGTAAATACAAATCTGCTATCCTTAATCTTTTAAGTCAACTATTATGTTATTCAGAAAACACTTGCAACAGAATTCAAACTAACTTTTCAGTAGAGGAAGCTCAGGTTTGAAACAGATCTGCTGCCCCTTTTCTTTGATTCTGCCTTTTGTCAGGATTAAACAGAACATGCAATTTTCTGCTATGCAAGACTAGACTCCCATGAAAAGTTGGGGACAAGGCAATGGCACCTTCTCTCATTAAACCTGACAGAGTTTGGCTCTTTTACATGAAGCATTATTATTTTATCATTAAATATTGCCTATGGTTAAAACTGACTCTCAGGTTTTTTTTGAGAAACAAAATGGCTTTTAATGTGATTTATTGCTGTTCTTAAACCTCTCACAGTATACTTCAGTGAAACACAGACTGAGATTTCTCAAAGGCTAGGAGGGGCATTTCTGCTAAACTTGACTGTTCAGACTGGGAGATGTTAATGGAGTACTCTGTGCACAAGCAGAACCTTTTTCTAACTAGAGTTCACCACGTCATTGTCCTGCAGCAGAATAAGGAAGAAAGGAATAAGTAATAAATCCATGATGGTTTACTTCAAGTGCCTCTTGCCTTCTATGGCTGAGGTACTATCTGACAACATCACCCAAATGCAGTGCCACTGTACTTGCCACTGCAGTTAAACACATCAAAACCACAATTTGGCCAAATAAATGTGCCCCCTTATTGCAAATAGTAGTGGCAAACAGAGCATCCCACATAATCTCTACTGAGCTTGAGTAATGATTTTAAAATTGTAATATCAGAGTCAATATCCAGCTTCAACAATGTCATTTTAAGATCTGAAATACCCACGGTATCTGTCATTTGTATAAGCCAGCAAATAATACCCCTGTATACCCACAGAGCACTTTCACATGTTCAAGGATCAAACTCCAAATTCATAGTAGAGTCCTACATGTTCAGTTATTGTTGCAATATTATTAACAGGAACAAAATTACCAAAACAGCATAAATTTCATTTCATCTGTCAGACTGGGATCACAGTTCAAAAAGTAAAATTATTTAGAAAGGCTTTGTAACTCTTTTAATTTGACAAAATCACACTGTAGTACTATGGCAGAAATCTACTGATTAGAGTTGTCCTGATAAATTGTACATGATACAAACCTTTAGAAAAAGTGATATTTGCAGGAACTTACCAGCTCTCTTGCTGTAGAGAACTATGCCACTGGTCTCCTGAAAGAGCTTGTTGCAGGTTAAGATTGATCTCACAAATTTCAGTCTTCCCTGAACCTGGGAGGAAAAGAATTCAGGTATATGAAAATTCTCACCTAAATTTGTCTTAGAATTATTTACTTGGCAAAATTTCTTTGACTGTATTAAATTCTATACCAAGACCCACCCTCACTGTACTGCTGTGTTCATTTTAAATAACTACAACACCATTACAACACTGGTAAAATGCAAGAGTTGTAGTTTTATTTCATTGTAATCTGAAATCCATTCTTACGGAAGATGCCTATAAAATTCAATTTGCAAACTACAATTTATATCTTCGAATTTTAAAGCAGCCTAAAGAATTTTACAGCAGGCATAGAATTTTCCATTAGATTGCATGGGTTTTTAAAGTTTTATAGATTCCTATTCAAACTCTAGAGTTAAAGACTGTTGGAAACATGTTAAATGGTTTTTACATAAAAGGCAAGATTGTAGAAATTAAATTTCAGTGTGGTTTTGATTCTTCAAAGGCTTTCTCTTGCATCTCATTTGAACATGTGCTGGCCCTTTCCCAACACAATTCTGATCCCATGGGGGAAAAAAAGAAAATCTAAGGCAAACACTTTACAGCATGGATTTGTTTGTTTATTTATTTATTTTTGGCTGCAATGATGATCAGGGTCAGTCGGGGTAAGTCCTGGCTATGGTTATACAAGTAGCTGAACTGTTGTTATAATGGAAAAGAG
Source organism: Pipra filicauda (assembly GCF_003945595.2). Taxonomy (NCBI): domain Eukaryota; kingdom Metazoa; phylum Chordata; class Aves; order Passeriformes; family Pipridae; genus Pipra; species Pipra filicauda. Next base: position 525,405 of record NW_024104285.1, read on the forward strand.
TTTGTTACTACAAAACTACAGTCGATGGAACTAAGCCTGTAACTGAGTTGACTTGTGCTGGTGTAACAGCTGAAATGAAAGAGAATGACTGCAGCATACTTGCAACACAAAAGCACACTTTTAAGCAAACAAATCATTGATGATGATGCCTTTCAGACTGTAATTTAGTGAGCTTTTTCGTTTGTTATGTTACTGACAATCAGTTTTTAAAATAGGGTAATATTTGGGGAATAAACACGCAGCCACACTTTCCACACAGAGCAGAAGGAACCAAAACAAATACAGTGCAACCTCCAGAAAATCTGCACTGGGGTCATGTGAGCATAAGTCACTATTACTATAACTTTTTTTTTTCTTTTTGACTGGAGCACATTAATCCTTGCTAAGGCACTAAAGATTATCAGACAATGTTGCTGATCATTGCTATTGCTTCTGATGTGCATGTGTCTACTTTGAATATATTTAATCAGAGTGAGTTCTTTTTCTGCAACCTAATTCTATTGAGAAAATAAGAAGGTTGGACTATATCTATTCTAATCCCAGTCCTTTTAACAAACATCTGTCCTACATGATTTTTATAGTGTAACAGCTGGCCACATACAGTTACAGTCCAGTAGAAATAAAGCATTTTACACCAAAATGCATGTTTGAGTACTGTAAATCCACTGAAGAATAACTATTCCTGAAGTAAATCACAGTATAAATTCCACAAGGAGGAAGATGAATGCACTTCTACTTACAAAAAAAAACATAACCAATAAACAACAGCAGAGAGAACAGTGACAGTTTGGCACAGCTGGAGAGAACATGCACATTACCTGCATTTCAGTTAAAAGAGCAGTCCATTGAAGTACAGTCTATAGAAGTTAATAATAAATGCAGATTTCTATTTTAAGTTAACGTGTCTGTCAGACTTGAGACACATAACTGGTGTGTATGCATCAAATATACACACTGAGATATGATACATTTAAAATCAATGTGGATGTGTGCATGCTGATATATGTAGGTGGGTAGATGTGACTATTAGGGTAAATTCCAAGGGTGACTTCAGAATGTTTAATCTATGAGTGTTGAAACAGATATTGCCAAGCCTGATGAGCCTTAGAATTAACCCAATTAAACTATTTTCTGTACTGTAGGAAATAGCTGTTGGATAACAATACCACAGAATTTTGAAATAAATAAATAAAAAAATCTTGCAATATATATATAAAGTATTAGCAACATTTTATTTTGCAGCTCACAGTAGACTTTTGTTATGGTGTTTTTCTCTGCTGCGTTCATTACCCCATCTTTACCTAATTCATTCCTTTTAACCTTTCTATCCTTCTCAAGACCTGGTAAATTTTCCATTACACTTATTTGTTACTTTGGCTACTTGGTGTTGTGTTAAATTAGTTTACTGAGTGAACAGAACTAACTTTTATGTCTCTGAAAATGGAATGGTTTCTATAGATCCACAGAACTCAAAACTCCATTACTGGTTGATTGAAGAATAAAATCACTTGCAGAGGTGTTGGTTTCCTCAGAAAACAGAGTGAAGAGAAAGGACAACGTGTTTTTGGGATTCACAGAAGGAAGCAGAGGTTTCCTGAGTGAAACCACAGAGAAAAGAAAATTTAAACCTCATTTAGACTAGCTAGCATTCAGGTAGTCAAAAAAAACATAAGTATCCTAATCCTTTTTAAGTTCAGTGGAGTGGTAGTCATACTTCAAACATTTTGAAGTCAGTAGAAGAATCTAGAAAGTTTCTTGTTTGAAATCTAATCTTGTATCATGGGACTGCAGGAACTTCAGCACGGGAAGTACATTAAATGTGACCAGACATGACAGAGCTGTGGGATGTGCTCATTCCATGCCCAAAGACCTCTTCATCCTCAAAGATGGTATCAAGATTTCATACCCAAAACCAACAAAGCAAACAAAAAATGAGCTGGAGGGCCTAAAAATGCATTTTTTTTCACTTTTCTAGCACTAAACAAATTATTTGGAAGGAAGAGCAACTTCTAAGCCTGTGAACCTGCATATACCTGATGACACAGGGACCCTGCATACTGCAAAATTAGCTAAAGGTCAATTATTGGGTCTGCTGAGCCTTAACATACACTGTCCAACAAATATTTTTTTTTTTTTTTTAAAGTCCAATTAATAGTATCTTGGAGTTAAAGTTTTAATGAAATATTGTTGATCAAGGAATTTACCACTAGAGGTCTGAGTCTGTACTAACATTTTTTTCTGTCTTTTATTCTTTTTTCCCCTTACCTACAGCACACTCCCAGAATAGCTAAGACTACTTCTTGATTCGAACCTCAGCCATTCATTTATAATTCATAGGCTACTTTCCCTGTTTTACTGAGATGTTGTAAAACATGAGGGGAAGTTTGCAAATGCCCCTGAATGGGAAATCTGGGTGCTTGGCATTCCTTCAAGAAACAAAGACCAAAAGGCAGTCAGTCTGTGCTACCTAAAATTACCATAAATTACACATTTGATAATAAGTTATCATGTAGCAACACATTCACTTTTGTTAAGAAGCAAATCTTTTCAGAGGGAACCAGAATTACCTTGAGGTACATCCAACCGTTTCACTGGGGAATAACACATCTCTCCCTCACTAAGTACAAGGCCGTTTGTCACATAATTACCATGTTATTCTCAGATAATTGTCACACAGAAGCAGCACACAACAAGAGCAATGGCAGGATAGGTGTTAGGAAGAAGTTTGAAAATGACAGGAGCTCTTTCAAAAGAGAAACAGCAAAGCTCAATTTTTAATTATTTTATGTAGCAAGCTGTTAAGTTTTTACAGGTGGAGTAGGTTATAAATAAAACCTTCAAGTTTTAAGCTACTAGAGTGTTGACTACGTACCTATAGAAGACAACCTGACATTTTATTTCAGACTAATGTTAATTGAAAAAATGTAGAGAGAAAAAAATAATAAGAGCAAAAATCGACCCATCTTAGGGCTAAGGGCTGATATGTTGCAAAAATTAAGAGTATCCCAAAATCCATGGGTGCCATCATACATCTGCTCAGCTTAAAACGTGGCATGAGTCAGCAATTTTAACCTAACATGTGCTTCTCTCCAGTATCCCCATCACAACTGGTTCTTATTAATCTTGCAAAGAAGTGGAAGATATTAATCCAGGAGCAGTGCCATGTTAAAACAACTCTGCTGCTTCTCTGTTTTAGTGTCCTTACAGCCTTTACTGCCTCTGTAAGCCCTAATTGGATGTTCAGGCTGAGAATTCCAGGGAGAAACACCAACTTCCCTTTCCATTCAGGAACACTACTCTGAGCAACACTTTGAAGCAGATTAGTGCCTATATTTGTTCTACTCATGATGAATATGCTTCCTCAATATTAGAAAGCTTTTTTTCCCCTCTGTAAGTATTATCTAACAGCATTTGGAAGTAGTGCATCCAACTTGTAGATTTCTTATGTCTTCCAAAGGAATGACTGGTCACTGGGCTGTTATATTTTTTTTAAGGAGTGTGTTAATTTGGGAGTACACTTTTTAATCTTTTTCCTTTTTTTTTTTTTTTTTTTCCCTTGAAGGGAGCAACTGAAAAGCAAAAATCACACCATTATCAGAACTTGATTGCTCACTCTTTCCTTCTGAAGGCAAGTTTTGGTGAATGTGTAACATCTTCCACTCTGATAAACTGTATCAAGAACTACCAGACAGAAGGTGAACAAGCCTCCAGACTCACCTCCACACCCAAAGAGGTGACATGGTCTCTGTTTCCCCTCTACTATTTACATCCTTCCCCTGTCCTGCTGAGTAGGGGGAGTGAGGAAGCAGCTGGCTGGGAATTTGGCAGCTGCGCATGGAAAACCCACAACAGAAAGACAGAAAAACTTATAAATAAAAAGAACACCGTGCTGCTTCGTGGCATCTTCTGGAACAAGAGAAATTCAGTTTTTATCTGCTATTTTTCAATCAAGCCAAAGCTGCAGTTACACGCTGCTTTGCTCAGCTGTCCTGACTTCTCCACTGCCTGATGAGGATGCTGCTGTCAGAAAAACCTTTTCACTGAATTATGGGAGAGAGATCTTTCCACTTTGTTGATTTTCCCTTTTTACCCTTTATTTTTCCTTCCCTTTTTTTGGAAAGACAATCTCCCTCAAACTCCCCCCTTTTTTTTTTTCCTTAATTTTACCACCTCTCATCTGACAGTTCCTTTTGTTCAGTCCATTTCACTCACACCTTCTAAACCAAACTTTTACAGCAATAAAAACCTAAACCCAAAATTCATTGACCTGAACTAATGCAGCAGTTAGCCTTTTCTTTGAGCAGAGTATTAGACCAGTTAACCTCCAGAGGTCTCTTCTCAACCTGAATTATTCTCTGATTCTAAGATATACATATATACATATGCATATACAGAGCTGCTCTTTGACCAGAGTATGTATTCCACCTCATGATACAAAATCTGAAATTCTGCTGGCCCAGAGAATGACCTTGAATTGGTAATCTTAGTCTCTGTTGCCCACTCTCAAGGAAGATTTTCTTATTCAGGAGGATTATCAGAATCAGTAATGGCCTTTGCTCCTGCACGGCTTTATGGTATTTGCAAGTGTAACTTGTGCAGCATTGAGATAGACAGAGTAAACAAGGCCATAACAGAGGAGCAATATCAATGAGTTCTGGTTATCAACGTCGAGCTTCAAAAGAGAAATTTCAGTGCTGAAAATATGAAAATCTGAACAACTGGGACTAAACACAATTTCTCATAGGAACAGGAAGAAGTTCAAAGATGTGAAAACTTAGCTTTAATGGATATACTCTTTACTGTTTGTTTTCATGTAGTGAGTTTCTCAAGACAGTGGAAAACTAATTGCTTGCTAACATACAGTGTGGCATGTTTGAGGATTCACTAAGATTTACACAAAAGCTAGAGAGGAAAAATATTGTGCCTTGAGGACAGAGCGTGACGGGCAGAGTCTGTCACAATGATAAAGGCTCCTAACCTTGCTGTCAGATGATGTCTTGCTTGAAGTGGCTTCGGAGTCAAATTCTGAGAAAACCAGTAACATTAACTCTAGTATGCACACTTCATTACCTCTCACAGAAAACACAATCACCAGAGTTTAATAACTTGCTTCTAACTGTTTAATTGTGATGTCTCCAATAATAATTATTGATTACGTCCAAAAAAAATTACATTTTGTATAAGACGACTGCACAACACACACGGGAACAAAGTGCCAGCTGATACTTTGCCAATTTGATTTATTAGGAGTTATGTATACAGAAGTGGCAGCTAATGTGCTGGCTGCCTTCCTGCTCTGCCTATTCTGTCCTAGTCCCTCCCCTTCAATGCTAATTAGAGAGTAAAGCATAACGAGGAGATAATTGCACATGGCTGCTGTTTGTGCCAACAGACTTTATGTAAATATTTTTAATACTTTCAGCTATTTTTCTTTTGCTACAGGTTGCATTTTTAAGGCAGAAGTTTGGGCAAACACCTCTTATTCTTCATTGTTCAATGATTTTCAGACCATGCTTAAAATTATACTAAAAATGGGCAGTAATTTATTTTTTAGTTACATAAACCATACAGGAAAGCTTTCTTTGTAAGCAGCAAAGTAGTGAAAATGCTTTAGCTAAAGGAACTTTTAATACTGACCATCTGAAAGTAAATTAGGATATTAATTATTTGGATGGCAAAGTTGGTCAATTATTTTGTTATTGAAGCCAAGGTGTATGATTTTTATTATTATCTAAATATCCATCTGAAAATTAATTTTTTCATTCTTCATTCAAAATGCTCACAAACTGAGAATAATGCCAAATTCTCTCAAAGTCAGTGCTACGAGAAACTGTCAGAAGATTAGCATGCAATGCTGAAAATATGGATGAATACGACAATGAGTTTCCCTGGCATAATGTTCATTTGGAGAAGAAGCAATTAACAAAAATAAAAAAAAAAAATCATAAACAAGATGCTAAAGACTCAGGCTATTACTAACAAAATTTGTTTCCCTTCTTCCTCATTTAAATGTTAAAAATAATTTAGGAAGAAAATTAGATTCCAACTTCTAGCTTTTAAAATTATGATGAAATGTAGCAGCTGAAAAAATAAATCTCAGAATAATTTATTCTAATTTGTGTCTCTCATGAACAACAAAGTCCCTTGGAAGCAGACCTTTATATAAAGTCATTAGACTGTTGCTATTTCACTGGGCAATGTTTTTAATGAACCAATGGCAGCTTGCTGATAACAATTAGATGAGATGAAATTAAACCATTCACACTCTTTAAAAGAGCAATGGTGCTCCTGATAACAGAGACTTAATCACTGTGTTACCTAATCTGCTGCCTGTCTCGAACTTACTTCACTGCAGGTTGAAATTTAGTATTAAATGTCCATCAATAACAGTGTGCAAATAAAAATCATGAAAGCAAACTGATTTAATGTCAAACTAATGAGACTGGAAGCTCTGCTTAAGGAATTACATTTTAGCCTTTCTCAAATAAAGGGCTTAGAGTGGAGAGGGTTTCCCCAAATTTACTGGAGTAGGAGATTTCAGTGGTTAATGAGAGGATCACGACTAAATGTCAAACTAAATAATATCATAAACTCTTCATTTCTGATCCTTGCCAATTCAGAGCCACTTTCATACACCCTGTTATGACAGGTTCATTGGCCAAATCTGAACTTTCAGATAAATAGTAAAACCTCATTTATCAATGTTCAGCCACTAATCTGAAATCCCAGCATACCAAAAAAAGCTTAGTGCAGTACTTAATAGCAAAACAACTCCACAGTGGTCTGAGGAAAACCAGATTGCTAAATCCACAGTTACTGACAGGCTCTTATGGAAGCTATAAGGAATATTTTCAGAAGGTTGACATGACTTCTTGATATTTTTGGCTTTTTGTTAACTTGAGAAAATCTGTGATTTTTGGAGATTTTACTATCCTTCCAAACTCTCAGGATAGAATTTCTGTCATAGGGAGCTCCTTGCCATGGTTTGATTTACCATTAGGAAAAAAACCAGGCATCAAATCAAAAATCAGAAACAGTATGATGTGACCCAGCTGAGCCAAGTAGAAATCATGTTCTCTTTAACCTAACTAGCCTGTTGGGAAGACTCACAAGGTTTTACCTTTTTCGGCCTGAAAAGCCCAACAATACTGGATTAAACACTGAAATCTATGCCACAGTATCTTCATTTTTTGGGTTACATGAGCTGTCTAGATAACAGCCGGGTCAGGCAGGCTCAGGTGCTGATGTGCAGGTTTATCCAGCAACCAAACAAGTGCCCTCCAAATGTTTCCACAAGTCTTTGGATCAAATGCAAAGCAACTCTACATTGAACCATTAGAAGTAAGGCTACAGTGGGGAGAAATATTTTTTTGAAGAGGTGAAGAGCAGACTCCTACCTATAAGACAAGCACCAGGCCTTTCCGTCCAATCTCAGTTGAATTCCAGGAGTTAAGTGTGCTCAGCTCTCAGACTTCACCAGTAACAAGTGATTCCACACGGTCACTGCTGGCTGACACCTCACCTGAAAAAGCGGGCAAACATTTCACCAACAAACCTAGAATTTTACACTACTGCAATCCTGCAGCTAAAGCTCTATTTCTCAGTAGTTTTTCAGACCTTCTCATTTACACTTCATATTTCCTCTGACCAAAGGTACTCCCCAGACATTTTTAAGGATTAACCCCTTAAAGCAATTAAGGATGGCCTTTAGAAAGAAGCATTTTTCAGGATGATCAGTATAGGAGGGAGACAATGAAGAAAGGAAGGAAAAATGCAACTTTCAGATTACCAATGTGCAGGAAGTCTTAAAGGATAAGGAAATAAAAAGATATTGCAAAATGCTGGGGTTTGCCCTCTCATGTTTCAGCAAGGGATTCTAAATACCATCATGGGAGCAATCAATTTGCAGCAGCTGTGGACACCCTTAAGGGCCTGAACAGCTTAATTGGAGAAATGTTTTAAAAGTTAAAAGGCCAGAATCATGTCAAGTACATGAAGCAAAAACTCACAGATGCTTCTAAATGCATTCATTATACAGTATTACAAAGGACAGAAGCAACGCAAGAAAGAATGTTCAAAAAGCATAATTAAAAGCTAGTTTTATTGATGAATACTAATCAAATACCAAAACTATTAATATACACATTCATATTCATCTATTCTAAAAAGTTGTATTAGTAATTTTATAAGAATTATCATTTAATATGAATTTAATGCATAGAAGCAAAATTTTAAGGTACTTAGAAACATAATAGGCACTTAATTAAAGCCAGGATTGAAATTTAACAGTTCACTTAAACTACTCATCCCTTAATTTAGTTTTCTTCTTTATGTTGAATTTAGTGTTCATGCAGGGAGACAATCTAACTTTCATGAAAATTGAAGCCCAAATGTGACTGGGCAAAAAACCTCTGGCTTTTCAGAGCTAGAAGCATATTTACCCTTTGGCTTAATTGCACTTAGAAATAATGGTGCTTTTAAAACTACCTGTTTGCCAAGTAACTCAGACCTTCAGGACAAAAATAGCACAGGAGGAAAATAATGTCCAGATAAGAAGCAGCAATTGTGCTGTTTACTATTACCTGCCTTCATTAAAAGTGTTTTACCTTTCTCATCATCATCCCTCAGTGGTGCTGCTGAGGAAGGACACAACAATGCTCATTACAAACCCATCACTCCCAAGTAGAAGAGATTTTTCAGCTACTGCTCCCTCCAGTGAACTATGATCCAAAATGGGGATAAATTAATAATTCAAAGAAAATGTTCCTGTTCTGGAACTCCTCTAAGCATATTAGAGGTAGGGGAGGTCATGAAAATCTTGGTGTTTGGCTCCATTCTCATACTGTAGCTCAAATAACTTCAATAGACTGTTTCAGGTTTGCAATGGAGGTATGTGGCAGGAAAGAAAAATCCAGACCAACCCCCCCAAAAAACAACAAACAAACAAACAAATATCCTTGTTATTCCTTGGCAGTATAAATTTACAGCATCATAAGGAAAACAGTTGAGTAATGATGGCCTAGGTCAGTATATATGCATCAATATTAGTAATTTACTTTCTGAATAAATACTTTCATTTGTCATACAAAAAAGCTTAGTAGAGATTGCTCTAAGGGTGACTAGATTTACACAATATTTTTAGGTAGGCTGATTGCAAACATTATCAAGGACCTCATTTCAAAGTGATGTAAACTGTGATATCCTCATTGGTCTATTTAGAGTTTCTCAGGATAGTGCCAAGCGCTCTGGTATTACACAGGATTAGTTTTTCAGTAATTACTCAAATATTGGCTTCTGTGCTCTGCTTCCGTGTGTTGAGTCATCCTTGAGGCACCCTTCTGCTGGAGTCACTCTGCATCACTGAGGCTCATTCCCCAACTCCTGACACAGGAACACCCAAAAGCCTGTTACCTTCTCGGTGTTCACCACATATCTAACTATGGTCATGTGGTTTTGCACAAAAATCAACATATGATACTGATAAAAAACCCAACGTAAAAGAAGCAATCCCAATCACTTTGACAGAGAGACTGTATCTTTTTAACTAGTAAGGTCAACAAATGTTTTACCTAATGATATCCTCAATTCAGGAGCCCATTCCTACTCAGGAAATATAAATTTAATCAGGATTTAAGCCTTTGCCTAAGTTCTGTTTTCCCATTGTACCAAGCCACATTTAAGGTTGATCTCTTTTATCATCCTCCAGTCCATCTGTTTGCCAACTTATCTCATCTCTATCAAAGGCCAGTAATCAAAAGCCTCTGTTGTCCTTTTATGTTGTAGAATAAATAACTTTGAAGTTATTTGTTATAAAAATTATGAACAGTACTGAAGCTATGACATATGAGTCCTCTACAACAAGGAGGATGAGTTTGTGTTTTAATTGAACTAATTATTGGGAAAGGAGATTTTAGGAAGCCCAAAACATTGAACTAATTCTTTGTGGAATGCCTTCTGGTAAAGAGGACATGAAAAGAGCCCTCAACTCACATCAGTAATTATTTTGGCAAATACAGAGCTGAATGCTGGGTGAATGTCCAAGTGTTTGCTTGTTTAAAGAAGCATCTAATTAATCATTTAGAAAACAAAAGTCCTGTTGTGCAGAGCTTCCTGAAGTCCCAGCCTTTGTCAGAGGTACAATCTCAGTTGCAACTGTGTGTCCTGCCTACTGTTCTAGGGATAAATAGGTTAAACTCAATCACTGGCTACAATTTCGTACCTACAGCTAGTACAAAGCTGAAAAGGTGTAGGATGGGAATCTGGTGGTGCAGAGCATCACCTTTTCATTATTTTAGAACAGTTGGATGTCTCTTTAAATCGTTATTAATAAATATATGGGCTACATACAGTGGTCCTGAGACTCTACTGTGCTACCGCGTTTCTGTCCTTGAAATTTCTTCTAAGTAATTATTTTAACTGAATGATATGACTAAAATATCTCAATTATAGAGATCAAACCAATCAGTATTTATGTGCATAAATACTGTGTATTACACATGTACAGTAATTATGTGTACAGTACATTCTGTTACAAGCTCTCCATGACTAGTTCCAGTACAAGTCTGAAAGCTCTTCAGAAATATCCCTAAAAGCTTTATCCCCCACAGAACACCTTTTTTTTGTTTGTTTGTTTGTTTTTCCCCACATCTCATTTGAAGGAACCTGGAGCATCTCTAGCTTTAGGGGTTTTTTTGCATTTAGCTTTCTCCTTGCTAAGAGATGCTGCAAAATATAATCTATGCAACCTCAGAGCTACAAGATGCATTTTGTTTTATGTCTTCTGCTCATAAAATCAGAGAAAAAAAACCACACCCTTCCTTTTTGCTTGAAAGATATAACTGGAAACAAGTGGTTATGTTTGCAATGCCTATCACTCTGTATTCAAAGCACTAATTGGAATGCACAGTCCTGGAATTTTCATTTAGCCCTGACCAAGTTTATACTCTTATTGCTTCCTTAGGCACTAAGCCCCTTTGTAGCATTTGCTGGGCAGTCCCAAATTTCCAGTCTCTGCTGTTGCAGCCGTGTGAAGGTGCTGCCTGATTTCCACCAAAGGAGACAGCAGCTGTGCAGCAGGGACCTGGGTCACTCTGTCTCCTCACTCCCAACACAGATGACTTTCTTTGGTGTTCTGGGGCAGCTGCCTCCAGCAGCAAACACATGAGCAGCAGCAGCACTTCCAGAACCGATCGTTTTAATTTACTGGCCGCTGTTTTCTTTACATATCTTCAAATTTGTTATATGGTTTTCATTTTCTGCTCATAATACACACGGGAGGAAAATGAGTCAAAAAAGTCATATCAAAATAACCTTTGAGGTACTTTGTAGGTAGATGGGATATTCTGAGATGGGAGTCCATTATTTTTCCATTTAGGCATTACAATATCCTGTAACTTACTCCCATTTTCCCTGCCTAATTTGCCATCTCTTAGATGCCAAGAATGTGTAGAAATCTCTGAGGGGCGTTTCTCTCATCAGCAGAAAAGGAAAATTGGAATAATGACTTTCAGGCATTGGTGGCAAGCATTGTATTCTCAGAAGCATAAAATCAGAAATGGAAAAACTCCTAATAGGTCACCTAATCTATCTTTCTGCACAAGCTGAGTTCTGCATAGTTGAAATGGCTTCAATTTTGTTAAAGAGTTGACTGCTTGGGATTCAATCTGCAGATTTCTTTCCAGTAATACAGTCCTACGCTCTTCCCCATGTCCCCATTCAATCTCAAGGAGGAGCTGAAATTCAGAATATATAAGGAATAAAGGACAAGAAGCTCAGAGAATTGTTACATTAAAACCACCAACTTAGCCTGAGATAACCCAGAGTTTTGGGCTCTGTATTGACAGGAAAAAATATTAGACTGGCATAATATTTCTGTGGCAATAATTACTTTCTAAATGTACTGGAATAAATTTAATCTTGATGAAATTCCATCTGATGCTAGTGCAGTGATTACTGCCTTTCTAATACACCTCTTTAATTCTCATAGCAGGAGGAAAAGATCTTGAAATTCCCAAATAATGAACTTTCTTACACAGTTAGACGACTCCCAATATATAAGGATACACTTTAGCAGTTCCTCTCAGAAAAAATAATGATCTGTTTGCAAGAGCTCTCAGCTTAGTTCTGTAACTTTTTAGTTGTACCACTACTTTACTTATGCTACTGTCATAAGTACGAACTTAAATCATTAAATGGCCTCCGAACTGGGCATATGTTTAATCAATTTACACCATTCCATCAGGTTCACCAGCAGAAATTCTGACAGAATATCTGCCCACCTCCAGATGGTGTCATCAAACTTCTCTAGACCTCGGCTCACCAAACTGTCAGGAGTTTTAGGCCACAGTCTCGTAGTACCTGTGGAAGAGTTCTTGTTTTTAATGTGTCTTGAGGATGAAGGAACAAAGGGAAACTGAAGGAACTAAAAGGCTCATCTCTCATTCAAGAGCTGTTCGGTGGATCTGGAGAAAACAGACACCTCACGTGTTCAGCCGAGTAGCAAACAGTCACAGATGGATGGGAAGCTGACCTTCCCAAGCATCATTCAGCAGAGCTGAATTAGCACAAAGCTATAAATAACCAGCCATTAGTATTGCGGCAGTAACAGCGATTCTGTCACACTGCAAGGCAAGACAATCAGATTTTATTATTTGTATGTAATCACAGTTGCTATGGGGTAGACAGGAGAGAAGAGAGAGACAAATAAATTATAACCTTTTTGCGGAAGTAAAATCAAAGCAGTTTTGTGGAAGCATTTAAAGCAATAAGAGCTCTTCCCAAATGGGGCTTCTTGCAGTCATTTTGGCAGTAAGGGAATTTTTTTTTCCATATCACATAAAAGAAAAAAAAAAAAAAGAAAAAAGTTTCTGTCATAGCTTAAGTCAGTAGTTTTCTCTTGGAAATGTGTTTACAGTTTGTGTCTCAACAGGGAGGCATGTTTTGCATGTAAATAGCAGGTGATTATGGAGAGTTACTTTGACAGCTAATGTCTTGAGCCGCCTTGACATCGGTGGTCTAATAGAGTGGCTCTGTAGCAAGTAAAGTTCCTGATGAAAGGCAACCAAATTAAGTGGAGTTTTTTATCTCGGTTTTGAGCCAGTTCTACTGTGACCATTCAAGGGGGAACGAAGGAATGATTAAAAAGGGATTGCACTCTGGCTCTGGTGGCAACTGACATAAATGAACTTGAAAAGACAAATAAGACTGCACTAATTTTAAAGCCAAAGTGGTTCTTCTCAGCCTGCATCACTGGAAGCTGCAGTGATGAAAGCAGAGGTGGTCTGACTCTTGCCCAGAAAAAAAGCAACCTCATGCTCTGACAGAGGGGGAATGTCAAATGCACCCCAGAGAGAGGTAAAGTCTTTGTCTTATTTATTCTTCTTTGTAGAGAATTAATAGCTACAATGTTCATAATGTCTCCTGGCTCCTGTGCTTAGTCTTAATTCACATTTTCTTTCTATTTCCTAAATTATAATCTGAAAATTACGTTGTTGAACTCAGGAAGGCACATGATTCTCAATAGTAATATCTCTGTGCCAAAGAATTGAGGAGGCCCTTGTCTTTCCATGCTGCAATCATGGAATCTTCCTTTCCAATGGCCTTTCCTGTGCATCTTCTCTTAGAAAAACCTGTGACTTATGAATCCTACGAGGATGCTTGGGCAGAATTACAGTATACTCGTCAATCAAATGTATTCAAGAAGGGTTAGAAGATTCCCTAATCTACAAAGCTCTAGAAAACTACCTAGAATTTACAAGCACAAAGGCATTTATTTATGGTTTGCTCACATATGCTGATTAGCACAGGGGGTTTCCAGACATTTCAGTGAATCACCGTCCAGCCACCAGCCCATTCTAGTCCTTCTGACTGAATCTTTGCATTTAACTCTGTGGCTTTTATCATAACAATAAGTTTTACTCTTCAACAGCATTTTAAGCACAAATTATTTCTGAAAAAAATTGTAGCTTTTTGTTAAACATGGATTTCCTTTCTTCTCAAGAAAAGGCATTACCAAGATACTGCAGCTATCTTATTCTATGGTGATGTTTCAAAACAGAAACCCAGACATTTAAACATTAAGTCTTTTCCTCAGATTTAGAAATCCTGGACATCACATCCCGTACAACTGTGAAACGGACAGGAGTTCGTGGAGCAGCTGCTGCAGTGCAGCACAGAGCTCACATTTCCAGGGAACCCTCTCTGGGTAGCTCATGAAAGCCCAGAGTGTGAATGCAACCATCTTCTCATAGATTTGCACGTTTCAATGCCACCAGACCCTGCAGTGGTGTGAAATATTCTTTGCAAGAGAAAGAGCAGTGTCACTGCTAATCTGTTCTCTCTGAGAAACATCCCAGCTGAATGGGCCAAATGTGAAAGCTGCATTTGAGATGTATAAGACACAACATCAGTCTGCCAAGCTATGAACATAATGACAGCCCTAAACAGTCCTTAATTATTCTGATTCTACTTTACCTTCATATTGGTTGTTGGCAAGTGCACTATATTTTGCCCTGAAGTTCTGTCGCAGAGAAAAATCTGTGTTTGTGTGTTTGTCCTGACTCTACTGTCTGTCAGAAGCCAGTAGAACTTGGGGGTCTTAGAGGGATCTGTCTTGACAGGTAATCTATTCCAGGATGCATACTGAGCCTATGTCTGCATCTTGGCCCAAAACACAGGTAGAAGTAGAAATCGGAAATACATTGTGCTGGCTACTTCATTTTTCCCTGTACATGTCTGTTAGTGTTAGCTGTGTTATGTCCAGGAACATTAAGAAGCCATGTATATGTAAGGCTGAGAATCTCTGGGGAAAGAAAAAGAAACTCTGATCAGATTTGACTCTGCAGAAAATTAAAATATTGAAGCTCCATAACCAAACCCTGAAAATCAAATATTGACAAGAAGGTAGTCCATAATAATCTCCTAAGTGTTTCTGCTCTGCCAATTATGTGCTAAAATTGCTAAGAGCCCACATTTCACTAAAGGTAAAATTACCATGCGAGTGACATTTCCTCCTTCTGCATTTCATGACAAGACTTTGACTTAGAAGTCACAAACAATCAGAAGTTTGTTATATCCTTGCCATTTCCTTTTTATGCTGCAGCCTTGACAGAATATCATTAGAAATTATATCATTAGAAATTATATCATTAGAATATCATTACAAATTATAAAACTGCACATCCATTGCTCAGCTGAACTACTCTTCCAAAGAGTAAGACTTCATCCTGGAAAATTCAAATATAGGGAAATAGAAGTGCTTGAGAGCACATTCGTAGGAGTTACTATTTTGCTGAGAAATCTAGAGGTGGCAGGAAAGTTGCATTGGGAAATGCACACAAAGATGTTGCAGCCCGTGTGGTTGCACACACACCATTTCTGGGGCCTGATTTCAGTCCTGCAATGTGCTTCCCCCAAAAGCAGTTCTTCAGTGATTCATACTGTGCACTGACAACACTCCCTGCCACAGTCCCTGTCACCCCTCTCACAAACCTGGTAATTATGCACATCCTAATAAAATTCTTTCTCCAGAACATTACAGGTCCCAGATCCCACCCTTCCTGAATGGAATAAATGTGAACTCTCCCAAGACAACAGATCTCGGTGCAGTTTGGAGGAGCAGATGGCCTTCACTTTATTTTTTTAACTTATTCCCATCAGATCTAAAAAAAACTAATCCTCAGCAGGTCACTGTGATGATATTTTGTATGCTTTGGTGAAAAAAATCAGGTAAAATTTTACATAATTCCTCATAGTGAATGGTGTAGGGTGCACAGGCAATCATGGCTTTCCAAGTCATGGTGCCAGTTCTATTTTAACAGCAAAACTAGTACACCAGTAGCAGAAAACACCCACTTTCTCTCACTCTCAAAAAAACATACAAAAAAATCTGGAAAAAAATTGCTACAGGTTACATTGAACTTACACCTTGAATCAAGACTGAAATATTATAATTCATTGTAAATATTATGATTACTCAGATATACAGATTATACAGAGCAGTATCCTGCAAAAAGCTTATCACAGTCATCTGAAGTTATTTAATATTATAAGTCACTGGCTTCTGAGGGATACAATGTTCAATGAGAATCTATAACTTACCATATTCTTGTTATTTTAAATGAAATATCTCATTAATGATGGAACAACAAGTATAATAGCAGACCTACCAAAAGAATTTTTTCAGATTATAATATCATATGGAAAAATACATGTATGTCAGGTTTGTAATGTACAGACAATAATGCTCCAACAAAGCAATTATGTGCTTAGGTTAAAATAATTTCAGAACTCTATTTTTAAAGATGTTATGGGAAAGTAGGATATGGAAAAAGTATAAAGACTTTTTATTCTAGTCTACAGCTGCAAATATTTCTCAGTATAACATTGATTTAAACTCATTGCCATTGAGCAGCAAAACACTTACCTGGGAAAGTGAGTGGACTGAATTCAGTCTAGCTGTAAATGAAGAAAAACCTGTATCAGAAAAAATCAGTTCAAATCCACACTGGACAACTCATTAAACAGGCTGAGGATTAATGAGGCTAGAAACTAACTGAACTTTTGTTCCTAGAAATGGTCTTTGTCTGATTTCAGGTCAGACACATTGACAAACCAGTATATAAAAATTATACAGGTATTCTCCTTGATGTTTGTATTTCCTGCAGAGAGGACTTCTGTGCTCAAGTGTAGCAGTCAATAATATCCACATGCAGTTAAAATTAATCTTAAAGAGGTGTGACAGATTTTATCCTTCATCACTTTTAAGTTCAAGATTAATGAAGCACATTTCCAAACCTGATTATGTATTTTCTCTTCAATCAATGTGCCACTTCACTAAGAACTGCTTGTATTTATTGCTACTACTATACTCACTTGTTATAAAACCAAAAGGGAGCCCTTGACTGAAATAGTGGGTTAAGTTAAGAAGTTTTCACAGCTTAGACCTTTGGGGTTATTTGTTTGTTTTTAACAAAGGGTCATCAGAGTGTAAGGCAGCAATGTAACCTCAAGTCATCACTTAATTAATGCTGAATCAAAATGTAGCAGCTGTTGCCTCTCACCAGTGTGGCATGTGTTCATCATACACAGTGTGGAAGCCTAAGAATTTAGTATATGGGTTTTTTTTTTCTGCAATGCATCCTAGGCATTACAGAATCACAGAATCAACTAGGTTGGAAAAGACCTCTGAGACCAAGTGCAACGTTTGATCTCTGTCCTGAAATAAAAAAAAAACCTAAGAATTTAACCCTGTTCTTTCTTTGTAACTACCAACATTATTGGTAGCTTCAGATTTATCCTGATTCAGACTGAGGAAGCATCATTCACATCCCAGTCATTAGGATGGACAGTGCTGTTCCTTTTGGGTGAGAAGGATGAACACAAGACAGCTAACTACCATCAATATATTATAGTTACCTTAATCAAAGCCTCCTTCCTACGGCCTTCACCTGCTCCGTGTGGAATGGGACACCCAGTAGAGTCCCATTTATGAATAATATTCCAATAAATCAAGTTCTGCTTTGTGTACTGGCTTATGATGCTGTCATGAACCAACATAAGAGAAAAACAGGCTGCAATCTCAAACAAATTGCCATAAGACAGTAGAATTCCCTTAATTTCCTTTTAAAAAAGAAAAAAAATCTGTTGCCATTTACTAATTGTGTACATGTACTAATTGAATACATCAGTTGCTCCATGTGGCCTCTGTGACAGTGAAAGAATGTTGTTCACAAAATCTGAATGAAGTTGTTGCCCCATGAGGCCTCCAGCAAGGAGACCTTTAACTGTGCTGGTTGTAACCTCCTGTACAGACTAATGCAGGATCCCTTTTATTCTTTTATTATTACATGTGTGTGCAGCAATCACACAGTAGGACTCCCAGTCCCAACTTGGGGCTTCTACAACTCCAAGATAAATA
The DNA here is from genome assembly GCF_003945595.2 of Pipra filicauda. Classification (NCBI taxonomy): domain Eukaryota; kingdom Metazoa; phylum Chordata; class Aves; order Passeriformes; family Pipridae; genus Pipra; species Pipra filicauda. The sequence continues at coordinate 543,322 of NW_024104285.1, forward strand.
AAATATGTGATTAATAATACACACTAGAGCAACATCAGTACTTCATAAGGAAATGGAAAATACACTCCTGGAGAATAAGCACGTACTTTACAATAATCCTACTTAGCATTCTGCTTTTTTCTCACTTATAAACAACAGCAACAGGACAAAAGATGGCAATTTTAATTGTAAAGCAGCTTAATAATTTTATAAAGGGAGCTGTACTCCTGCTGCACATCACAGCATAATGAATTCCTTTTGAAATGGGAGAAGGAAGAAATAATCCCAGAAGCTCTAACAGATAAGATAAAATGCCATCCTAATGCAGTCTGCATCTTGTTCCCACCATAATAAGTAGCTATTCTGTGTTTAGCAAATTGAACACCGCTTTGTTCCCAATAACCGGAATGAGCACGGACGGGCAGGAATCTGCTTACATGGGAATAATTTTTATGTAATTATTAATGAAGTTGTTTATTGTTCACATTGTCTGTGCTGCCTATAAATGTCTATATTGAACATTCAGCAGAACTTAAGACAAACCATTAGTCTGATTTGAGTAGTGGGAAGGGATCAAAGGGACCAGAATATCGTTTCAGCAGATTTTGAATATTATTTTAATTCAGTAGAGTCCAATCTACAAATTTGAGGTGAATTGACAGCTACTGTTTCTTATACTTGTGTATCTCTATCTGATTTCATAAATCCTTCATGTGTTTCTTCCCAAAAGTTTAAAACTTATACCTTAGTGACTGCCTTTGGATGAGAGTTATTTATGGCTGTCAGTATTCGAAAAACGGGTTTAGTATTGAAAAAGAGACTTTCTGGTAAGACAGGTGAACTGTGAATGAGTCTCATGTGCTCCTCCAAACTCTAACTGATCACAATTTTTAAATTCAATATGGCTATAGGTGTGATATTGGAGGTCTTGTGTGTCAAAAAATGCCCTACAGTGATAAGAAATCAAAGCATGACTTAAAGATCTGCACATTTTTTCTTTTTTATGGTATATACATGTTGCTTTTTTCTCAAGCTGTCTAGTGGTTAGAAACGTAATTATTAAGTCCACATATTAACTGGTTTCAATATCATATTCTCCAAAAAAATAGTTGTTGATCATACTACTAAATTAACCTTCTTAGCATTAGAAACATTACTTCAGTAACAGTGGGATATAAAAACCAAGAGTGGGATGTTTATATGGGGGAGAAAAGCTGCACTCCGTTGCTGCTGAAGAAAGCAGAGGAGTGTGTGCATAGACCACCAGATGAAGACATAGATGAAGCTTAAAAATCTTGTGAGATTTTAACAATGTACTGTGAGAAGAATGCTGATGGATGCCATCCCAGAGCTCAGAGAACTAGTACACCCTAGATAAACATAAAAGACATGAGAGTTCAAGACATTGCTGAAAACAGAGGGATTTCAGGAGCAACACCAGTTACAAGTGCTCCCCTTCCACCTCTTTTGTAGGGGGTTTATTTGTTTTGTTTTAACCCAGATGCGTTTGCTGATCCAATTCACAACATGAGTCCATAAATAGCATTAGTGTAACTGAGGGAGCACTGTGCTGCAGGATGGCATGGAAACAACTGGCTCTGGATACGATGGGAACTCCTGCTGAAGGCATGAGATCATCAAATGAGGCTTCGCCCCCACCTCAAGCAGAGCACAGCACTGTTTTCATTGCCTGTGACAGGAGTTTGATCCAGAATAAAGAGGAGCTGTTGCTTCATCTGCAGATGATATATAATCTGAATTTAAACTCCACTATGTGCACCAAAAGGATCCAAAGCTGGGAAATTGTCAGGCCATGATATGTCTTCAAGATAATTAAACCTATTTGGATTATGACAATAAAGCCTTAATCTGTTATAAAACTGAAATTGTCTGTCTCTCTGATAGTGAAAACACAAAGATTTTGCAACAAGCGACACACAAGAGGCTCCTTGTCTCTTATTTGGCTGTCAATGAAACTCTAGGCAGCACTTGAGAGGGTGGATCCATTCTTTGCTGGAACCTCAAAAGGAAATGATTAATTGTAAATGGACTCCCAACCATGGCTCATGGATAGAAAACCTGTCTTAGAGATCTGCCATATCTGATATAAACATACTTAAGTCCTACATATTTTATTGGGAAGGCTATAGGCCAAATTTAACTAACAACAGCACCAGGACAACTGTACAAGTATTTGTAACATCTAAGAAGACAGACACAGCTGCACTCATATTCGCAGCTCAGTCACATGATGACTTAATTAAATTATAAAACCACTCAGAATATCAAGAAGTCACAAATACAAATATCAGCATAGTTCACAAAATAGTAAAAAAAAAGCCCCTTAAAAATTGAATAATGGGATGTAACAAACCTGTGAAAATATCTGCAGTGAAGCATGTAAGGAATAATACCAAAAAGCATAATTAATTTATTTCTTATATTGTGATTTTTATCTACAGTAACTTCATCTCCACCAGAAACTTCTTTCTTCTCTTCCCTTGAATTATCTACCTGGTGAAAGTGAATTTCTTAGACACAATCTCAGAGCTTTCACGACTTCTTTTGCTGATGATATTTATAAAATGCTTTAGTTTCAAGCCCTAAGCAACTGTTTTCTGATCCTACACTTCTATTCCAGGATGAGTTTCCATGGTTTGGGCAAACTTTTTTTCTGCTGAGGCTTTCCCTGTAAGTCTAAATGAGCTCAGACTTCTGATAAAGAGTTTATCTCTATTGGACCCACACAAGAGCAGGTGTTTGCAGAGACAAAACAGAGCCTTTTCCAAATGAGCTGGCATTGTAACACACAGTTAGTCACTTGGAATACACTATTTTAGAATTTGTAGGTTAGAATAGCATAGCACTGAAAACTCAGGATAACAGACTAACTCACCTCTCTGCTTCGCAGCAGCCATAATTTCCCAAATTTTGCTCCAAGCTCAATTCTGGAACAAACAGTGTCAGTTCAATGGTCCTGTACTGTGTCCCACTGACCCAGAGCCTGGCCAGGACACTGGGAGCTCAGAATAAACTGCAAACCCAGCCTAGACTCAGTCTAAATTACCTGTGCTTAGTGTTATGCTCCCTCAGCCAAGAATCCCCTTGGCACCAGAAGAAAAGTGTTCCTAGTCCATGCTGAGTTCCAGTTACAGCTGCAGCCACTGAAGTCTGACTATTGAGAGAGACCACAGAGAACAATTAAGTAGCAAAACACAGAGGTTAAAAGTGTAGAATCCATACCACAAAATTTCACATTTATCATGCCCAGGTGGTTCATATTTTGCTCATTTGTTAGTTTGTTCATTAATTTTCATCTCATTTACATTATTTTAAAAACCAATAAGTAAGAGACTGATGGCTTGTATTGTGATAAAAGAATCAAAAATAATATGCACCTCTGGTTTCAGTGTTTCATTTCCACTATAGAAAAAGCACAAATTTTCTTAATATCAGCCTTCACTGAATATTTTAACATCTCAGTTTTAATTGCAAATAGTTATGAAGTGATAGAATTACCTTTGTATTTTCCTTACTGTCAAGGCAAAAATAACTTGTGCATTACTGGATAAACCAAAACAATTTCCATTTAGACCTCAAACAAAAGATAATTTAATGTTTAAAATTCTTTCAAGGAAAACAACTCCAAACAAGTAATATATTTTTCATCCTTAAATTGATTTTCAATATTTTTGTGCTTTATTTGCTCTCTCCACATGGTTTCTTGTGCTTCCTTTTTCTATTGCTCTTCTTTTTCTGACATGTAATTTCCTACTTGCTTTTATTTCATGCATTGTACTATTTTTCATTATTTTTTCTATTATTTCATCTTTCTTTCTGTTTGTCAATTTTACGCAGTTTTTTTTTTTTTTTTTACTGTGACTTAGTCTTTTGACATGCCTTTATTGTTGCATTTATTTTTATTTACTTTTTTTGCTTTCATTGTTCTTTAGATGAGACACTATGCCAAGCCAAATCCCTTTTCAAATTTTGTTTGAATAAAAGATGAGCTGCTCTGGAATCATTCCAGATGGAGCTGCCAAAATGAACTGGTCCAGCACAGCTTTCTTTGGATTATACTCCGTGATAGTTTTGCTCCTGCTCTAAGAGTAATGCAAGGACTTTCATCATGAACTTCCTGTTTTGTTAGTTTTGGTACCTTTGGTTATTTTAGTTTATTTTATTTCAAACTCCAAACTAAGTGGAAAAAAGGCTTTCTTGTGCTGACTTTTGACAAATATCTACTGATGGAGAACTTCAAAAAACAAGTTTTTTGTGAACAGAAAAACAGAAGACAACTGAATTCTTGCAGCTCTTTTCTGTTGGGATTCTCTCTTTCTACTATGTTAGGTGTTTTGGAGTGTTGGCTTTTTCTTTTTTATTGTTTTTTGAGTTTGATTGGTTTGGGGCTTTTTTGTAGCACTTTTATTTCAAACTTGTAAAATCTGAATATTTTCATATATCTTCCATTTTGTCAAATCTGTTGAAAATATGACAACAGATTCTAAAGTTTTGATTCAATGCTCTTCTCACCTTATCCACTGCCTAATACAATATCTGATATATTAAATATATATAGATTCAGTGTTTTGATATATTGAACCCTCCTGACATGCATAAATCTAAGATTATTTTCAGTCCTGGCTTAAAAATCAGTTATTCCATTTCAAATAGGCAGGGTGATTTTTTTATTATAGCCAGAAAAACCTTTCTGATAGCGTGAAATACATCACTTAACTGTTTTTTTTATTTGAACTTAAATTATAAGACTAAATAAAGCTACCACAAGAACAAGATTTCCACCGTTATTATGGGTTTCTGAATGTTTGCCATGCTGAGGACACGCTCTTCACATACCCAAACTGTTACATCTACACAAATGCTGGATGTATTTACTGCCTGCATACAGATAAAATTAAAAATTTCTTTAACACAAGTTCTTTTATCACTGGGTCCAACCGATGTGCAAAGAAATCTCTAACAAGATGTTTCAGCATCATGAAGCAGAGCCTGGTATAGATGTTTGAACTGTCACAAACCCAACACAGCCCTGATCCAAGCAGGGAGCATTGAGCACATCCCCAAGCACGCTTCACAATGTTTATCTGGGCACAGGGGGGGGAAATCCAACACTCCCAAGGAGCTGCTAAACTGACTTTCACTTGTGCAGAAGGTACAACAGCCGGCAGAATCACTTGGAGTGTGTGCAGAACAACAGTAACGATGACACGGGGCAGAAATTCCAGACTAAAATGTGTTAGCTGGACAAACACAAGTCTTATTCGTGCTCTTAATCACAGAATCATCAAGCTTAGAAGAGACCTTTGGGATTATCTAGTCCAACCATGGACTCAGCACCACCATAATCACCCCTAAACCATAACATCCTCTGACACAAACCAGGTAATCGGATGCGTATCACTGAAAGATTTTGTGGACACCTCAACATTAAATCCTCTGTAGCCTCGGAAGCAGAGCTCAGAAATAAAGAAATATCTGAGCCATTTTGGAGCTGCTCTCTTATCAAGGTAAAAAAACTCCCTCACAATGCCACAGTAGCATTCCACTTTGATTCTTAAGCCTCTGTCTCTGCAAGGACAGGCACTGCCTTGTTCAGGTCGAGCTCAGTTATTTCTTCCTGGCACCACACTGACATGGCTTTACATCCTTACATTAGGGACCATTCAAAGACTGACTTCCAAAAAGCATAATATAAGTTAATCATGTTTTCTTTTGCTGTACTTTCACTAAAGAGACAATAATTTTCTTCTCTTTCGAGTTGCTATTCCCACTGTGGGGTTATTCATTTACATCAGCCCTATCTTGTGTTATGTTATGCTGAGTTCTGATACTGTCAGTGAACTCTATGCCCATCAGTTAATTTATCAACAGGACACATGCTCTTGGATGAACTGTACATTTAAAGATCAAGCCAGTGGTTTCTGTAAATCTGGCTTTTTAAGACAAAAAACAACAAGTAAAACATCTGAATTCTTCACTAATTCATTTGCCCCTCTGCTACGCTGTGTTGTAATACTACTGAAAACCACAATGAAAATTAATTAGTAATGCTCCACCAGGAACGGCTCCAGGTGCGACAAACAGTCCCAGCATAATGTAATTCCCAAGGTACTTCAGGAGACTAACACCACAGCCAATGGTCAGTAGAGCCAAATCTCCACAGTATTAAAAACATTTCTTATTTAGATTTGGCAAACAGCTCCTTGGAAATAAAAACACAAACTGTACTAGCAGCTTGTACCTGAATGTTTCTGAATCCATTCGTCCCTCCTAGAATGAATAAAAATGTCAATCAATGTGTTTTTATGTTAGCTTCTGAAAAGTAAAACAGAGAAAAAAATCAGAAGCAAGACAACATTATGTTTATGAATGCAATTATCAAGGAACATCTACAAGTAGAAGATGTATTGGGCATCAACACATAGCAGTGACAGGTATAAATTGGCACACATGGTACAATGTGATATAGAAATGACTACAAACATGTAAATATGTATGCAAAAAGGAAAACAAATGCAACCTCTGCATTTGACTTTCCCTACTAAACCAAAACAATGTCTATATTTTCATGACTTGAGGAAAAATACCTGGTAACTCGCTTTTAGTCTATTCTCCTCACACCTTCTACCTTATTCTCCAAAGGCACAGTCTCCCGGATCATAAAATCTTACTCTATCCTGCTCTAATCCTGGAAAATTTCTTCCTCTGGATAAAGTGCTTCTTGTATATTTATTTTTTTAAAGAGTGAGAGATGAGTTCATTATCTCCAAGAAAGATGAAAGAAAGAAAACTAGTTTGCAGAGGAAAGTCATATAACACAATAAACTGAACAATTAATTACTGTGTTTAAGATTGAGAAATTGAATATGACATTCTCTCTGAAGCTTTAATCTAGAGGAACTATGAAATTTTCTCATTCATTAAAAAAAAAAGTTCACTAAAGCTTTAATACTAGAACTGTGAATCCCAATACTCCTATATTTACAACTGCCTGTATTTTAGATTCAGTGCAATGAATCCCCACAGATGCTGCCACAGCAGCAGACAGTGCTCCTCCAGCAGGAGGAGTAGGGCAGTGCAAACCCCGTGTTTTCCCCACGATTTTGTACATGAAAGACACACTTTTCAGAATACAAATGGGTCTGGGTTTCCACGTCCCAGACGTCTTTTCTTTCTTAGGGTTCAAGACAACTTTCCACTGCAGACAATGAAGAACCCTTTATTCTTTTGCATCCTCCACTTTTTCGTTCTTCTTTTCTTACCTCCACCCAGCGAGCAGTTATAGATAGTGCAGGTTAGGGAACTAAGTTTATATATATTAAAATATACTCTCCTGTGGCCACACTGCAACATATTGTTCATTTATACAATTCCCTATACCACAAATAAATGCATTGTGATACGTTTTTTGTTGCCACCTCACTCCACTGATTAGAAATATTAATTAAAAAGAAATATGTTATAGGATAAGTGTAGCAATTTAACTTATTTCTTACTACAAGCCAAGTATTCGAATAATAGATTGAGCACTCTCCTACTCAGAGAGTTTGACTTGTGGGACTGCAATCTCCTGTGATATTACTGAAGAAAGAACATATAAAATGGTCTAACAGATTTATACAAATTTTTGTAGTGGCTCTGGCCATTATTGACATTCTTCAATTATCATTGACCTTTATGTTCTAGGACAAATACCATTCCCTGGAGTAGACACTTAGAAGAAAACCTAACGTGCTGTTCCTGAACATGTCATTTTTATGCTACTCTAAAAAAGAAATGCTGCTTAACCAGCTAATTGCAGAAATTGTATGTCATCTAATGATAGCTCTTCTCTCTAGGAAACCTACAGGAAATTAGCACTGCACATGGGATGGGGCAATTCCACTGTTTTCTGGTAGACTGTAAATGATAGATGTTCCTGGCATCTAGAAACTCTTTAACTTTCTTTCACAAAAGCTGTAAACTCATTAGCATCTCATCATATTCTTGAATGCAAAACCCTGCAGCATGTTCTGGACATCTGGGAAAAGTTGTAAAAGCAGATTAATCGCTGCCTTTTTTTGATAGGGTGGAAGCACAGGAAGGATCTCTTTACTCCTGTCAGCTGTATTTTTTGTTCTATTCTACTTAATCTTTAATCCCTTTTTCTATTCAAAGTCACATTAACAAGATGCCCAATTCCTCATGCAGGACACTTTCCAAGAAGAAGTGAATTCATCAATAGATTTTGCAAACCTGAGGTGGTGAGTTTTCCCTTTGTCACCACTGTATCTACAGTGAATTTTTGCCAGACACAACCCATCAGATAAGGGCATTCTTTTGGTGTAACCAACTGGGCTACTTGTCATCTTTCTTCAAGGGACACCCATGTCTTTGTCACTGGACACAGGGAACTCACTTCCCTGCCATAACCAGAATCAAGTTCCTGGAGGGCATTTGTCTTGTCACCTTGCACTGCAAATAGCACAAGTGTCAGAGGATTTGATTAATGAAGATTATAAGGCAGAGGTGTTTGGACATATGCAATAACATTGACCTGGCTCTTTACATATGTTTTCTTGTCTGTTAAATGGTCCATCTGCTAGTAGTATCAGATTTTTAAGTACCTTTTCAAATGACACCCTCGGTTATTTAGGAAAAAAACGTTAGAAATGGCAAGGAGAAAGGAACTTTATCTACTAGATCCTGTCCACCAAGTTTTGGATCCATTTCTGTATCATGTTCATAGGGAGTTTCTTATTACAGGACCGTATTCCCTATTCCATTTTGGGGATTATATGATGAAAATTTATACCACACATTAATATCCTTAATCTCAATACAGAATTTTCACCATCAAATTATGCTCTAGATGATGTTAAGAAATTATGAACTGGTTTCTGCTATGGAAAGCTACAATATTTTCAGATGTTACTGATAAGTACTGTGCATAAGAAGTAAAAACTGGTTGCAAGTTCTTTCAAAGCCTACATTATATTTTAAAACATGTCAGGAAATTCTTGTAAATACGTCTGTTTATCCAGTTTTGGACACAACCCACCCAAATACACTTGAGAGCTCCAGCCTGTGCCAAGTAAAGCTTCTGAGAGAGGTTTAAGAAGAGAAGTCAGAAAACAGTATCAGTTCACATATGTAACTGAGAGTGCAGGGAATTCACATATAATAATATGAACATGTGCTTTGAGGAGGAAAGGCCTGAATTTTTTCAATTTTGTTAGCATTTCCTAAGAAACATTAAACTAAACAGATCACCACATATTATTTATCTAGTTCTTGCTTCCAAATGGCAATCAGATAATTACTAAAATTACAAGCAAAGCCTGATGGATTAATAAGAATATTAAATGATCTGGAGGAAACACTAGACAGCCAATAGCACTACCTAATTCATGCTAAATAAAATTTTGCCAAATTGCTGTTTCCGTACAGTCAAAACAATTCACAAAAGTATCTCTTGGAGAATGAAAAGACCCTCTCATTTTTTGACATGTTTATCTTTAAGACTTCAGCCTTAAATTCATAAGAACTTTAATTAAGTATCTAGAATTAGACCAAGCGGAACTTATAGCCCAGTTCCTCCCACACACTCCTCCTCGTTAATCACAGGCTATTTCAGCTTATCTTCCCCTAAAGCAAACTTTAGGAAGATATCCTGTTGTTACAACTTAAGCTGTACAGCCAGAGCACACCAGAAGCAAATCTCTAAACCTCGGAGGTTGACACTGCTGAGGATCATCCCAGGATCATCTGCTTTAGTTTCAAGAATTACCACATTATTTTCTACCCTAGCTTTAGTCTCCAAAATACCTGAAAGAAAAAGCTAAGAACAGTCTTTGATGTTGGGATTTATGCGCACGTAGCACAAAAACTTCCTTTTGTTTTAAGAAAAAGAAAGTTAGAAGATATCCCAGATGTGCTGAGGCTTCTTTTCCACTGTGGAAAGAAAAGGTAGAAGACACCTTCCCCTCCTAAAATCCTGCTTGTTGGTTAACACTGGACAGGCGTTCATTTATTTACCTAAATGGTGCCTGGCTTTCAACTTCCCCTTATTAAATAGTAGCAGCATTCATATTTCTTAAACCAAGCAGAGTGTTCTTGGCCTCTTTTCTCTGCAGTAAAACAAAAGCTACACTTCCAATACAGTGCTAAAATCCCCTGCTATCAGATCTTCCATTTCTGCCCCAATTACTTAAATCAGTCCTGCAATTTGAGGTGATGTAGGAGTTTTCTATGCAAGTACCAATTACAAAGAGAGAAAACAAGCCAGATCCACTTCTAATATACATTAAACTACACCAATTTACACCAAATGAGTATCTGACCTCAAAACACATTAAATCCCAAACCCCTCCTCATGTGTTATGGCAAAATTACACAAATCTCAGTTTAGTCATTACTGTTATGTCCAGCAGACATTTTAAAAATAACCACTTTTTCATCAGATAATTTCAAGCAAAAAGGGCCAGTGATCAAAGACATTTTCACTCAGTGTTGCTTTCACCTCTCCTTTCAGACATGCAAATAAAAATACCAAATCAAACACACAAGTGTCTAATTTTTAAATTACCAAAGAGCAATTTCATATCATAAATAATTTCCAGAGATATCCTGATGAATAATTACTGTCATATTTCTACAATGCAATTCAAATCAATAACATTACTGGAACTAGAGGCTAACGTACTGCCCTGTGGACATATTAAATGCAAGTTATTTTCCAAACTGAAGTCAGAAGAACAAAGTTATGCCGCTATTAAAAGAGCCTGGCTTTACTAAATATTGAATATAACAGCACCTGATTCTCATGTGTGTCTTTTTGAAGCAGAGAACTCTGATCCTCCAACAAAGTAAGGGAGGAAGACACTGTAATCATCAATTACACCGTCAGAGAGAGCAAATTACATATTAGCGACCAAACCCAAACGAGCTGAGGAAAACTGACACTAAAAAGGAAAGCACTCCCCTCACTTGCTTCCCCTGCTGCAGAGATAAAACAGGAATTGATCTTTCATAATTTAAATTAAAAGTAGGAAGAAAGGGGAAAGCAAGACATTCTGGGAGCATTCTCCTTTGACTTGGATTATGTAAAGGATTTTACTCCCACATAAAATAGAGGTCACTCCTTGTGCGACGGAAATTATTTCCACGCTTCAGAAGTAGGGAGAAAGAGATGGTTTAGGGAAAAAGATTTAAATGAAATAGAACTTGATGAAAAAAATAGAGAAAATAAATAGAATATATACCTACAAAAGGAAATATTCTGTTGCTTTTACATTATGCATTTTTTCATTCCGCTGGTAGCCCCATTTAAATATTGAATAAATGAACTCAAGAGATGACTGACATCATTTCACCTGCTTTCCTTTTTGGAATACAGCTCTGTGGAGGGCTGTCCCTGGCTTGATACTGAGTGCCCACCAAAACCACTCTATTGCTTCCCTCCTCAGCTGGACAGTGAATAGAAAATAACAAAATGCTCATGGATCGAGGCAAGGACAGGGAGAGATCCCTCCCCAGTTACTGTCAGAGGGTAAACAGACTTGTCTGCCATTGGTTCTGTCAAACACAGCTTCCCACAGAAGCTGCCCTGCTACCAAAACCTTGCCATGAAAATCTAAGACAAGCTGTTAGAAACAGAGTTATCACAATCAACAAAAGCTGTGTGGATTTCTATGGACTGGTCTCCAGGTGCACAAAAACATAACTTTTGATGTAATATTCCAGTATTACTGAAGTCTGAAACATGAAAGACTGACCTTTCCTCATTCCAAACCACCCTATTTTTTTTTTTTCTTATAGATCAGAGTGCAAGTATTTGATTATATGTAAGGGCCATTATTTATGCTGCATCTTTAATTAATTAATCTTGGAACTCTTGGCAAACGCACCAGAACTTATATTTTATCATGCACTAAACCTGTCTAAATGGCAAATAACACTTGAGTGTTGCAAGGTGCTTTTACTTTCTGTATCTCTGTAAATCAGTTAATGCTGACAAATCTTCATGATGGCATTTCAAAAATATACAGATATATACAAGGTAATTTAAATAACAAGTTCTTTGGAAGAAAAAAGGTGATAAGCCTACAATTTACAAGAACATGGATTCATTTGCTGAGGAACTGTGCTATTTGCAAGCAGCTTGACTCACTGCATGTGAAAAATGGAGAGACACTTGCTATCTGCCTGAATGAGTTTCTTGTAAACAAAGCATGATGTGTGCAGGAGATGTTCCTGTCACTGCTTGAGCTCTGTCAACCTTTTGGGGTTTTTCTGAAATGTGGAAGAATGCAGAAAATAAGGATTTAGAACTTGAATGTTGAGTCACATAAGCCCAGAAAGCTCATGTTCTGTCCTGAACTGAAGCTCCAGGACATATCAAGACGAGATGTTGGACAGTATAAGACCTTTTAAAGAATTCCAGCAGACTAAGCTGCCACACAGCTCCTGACCAGATCTGTAACTCAGACTACATCTCAGTAATGTGCATACAATACCAGTTTGCAGCCCTGCCAATATAAAACTCAGCAGGGAACAAAAAATCCATTCCTTTTGCCAAACAAATGCTAAATGCATAAAATGTAAGTATCCACAACACTCATACCTGGCACACAGAGTCAGCTTCCCCAGTGTTACTTATCATGCTGCTTGGAGGAGCTTACAAAGCTCATTCCATAGGGTAAGATATTTTCTTACTGGGCAGCAAGTCTTGCCAGACTTGTGCTGTTACCTCGTATTTTCTCTGGCTTTATGTCAAAGAAAGGTTTTTAAGGCTTATGTTAAGAAATGATGTTTAGAATGATGCCAGGTCAGGCCATGAGCTCTTCTTAATCCTTCATATGTCTGTGGGCTCCTGCAGAGCTGTGCTAATTCACACCAGCTGAGCATCTGTCCTACTCGAATAACATCTTATCCTTAAATCTGATAAAGGATTTCTTCACCTAAAGCCATGTGGAATCAGGCATGTGTCTGTAAGAAAAGAGAAAGTTCAATCCAAGACCAGGAACTGAACATTTTTTCTTCACTGTAGTAATATCAGACTTGTACCCCAACTTGCACTGCTGACCACTCCCATGATAGATTTATCTCAGTATCAGAATCACACATTTAACAGGTACTTGACAGTTAAACAGATACTTGATACAATTAACTTCAAATATTTGACATGTAAAGCACAATATCAAGAACTCCAGGCCCTGTGGAGCCCGAAGACTGTGTCCAATGTGCCTCATGGTCGTCCAGATCAGCCTGTCAGGTGAGAGACCCTCACACATGTACAGGTCAGCATAACACACCCATAATCACTGAGAATTTTGCCATCCAGCTGAGACAACTGGCTTTCTCCAAAGGTGAAGGCCCAATCCTAGATACCTCTGATAAATAAGGTGAAAAAACTGAAAGAAAGAATTATCTGAATTTACATTTCAAAGATTTCAAGTATTTACTGGGAATCATGGGATTGAAAAAAACCTTTAATCCTTCCTTCCTAAGCTAAATATGAAAAGATTCTTGTTGTGAGCCCTGTTATGTTAAGGGGCAAAGTCAGTGGTAGGATCTAATTGACTTCAGCTGTACAATACATAAGAGGATGACAAAGACACTCAAATGCAAAGAAAACTGATGAATTCTGTTTTACAGATTGCATAACAAAAGGGCTTTGTGAAAAATCCTCTCACATCACTCTTGAAAAAAAAAAAAAAAAAAAAGAGAGAACTCAGAAAATATTCCTTCTCTTGGAATAGTTGCACCAGTAAGGAAATGGAGGAAAAGCCATATTCTCACTCATCAAAGCTGTGTGACCATGGACACACATCACTTCACCTGTATCAGTTCACAAAACCCAAACCTACCTCTGTGCTGGGGTTGAGAATGGAGGGTTTACAAATTTTGAGATTCCTGTATAAAAGCCACTATAGATGACCCCTGGATGCTCACAGAATTGTATCAATGAACTACTGAGCAGAAGGTTCCAGGCTTTCTGCAGCAGTAACTCACCAGTCCATGCAGTTATACACCGAGGGGAATAACCTCACAAACAGATATATCTCTTGTTTCCTCTCATCTCTTGCCTCCTCGGTAGAGAGAATTAGTTCAGGAATTCAAAGTTACATTATAAACCTTATCTTCTCAGCTACAAACCCAAATCATTTTACTATGATTAAAGGAAACAATGAAGGAATCACTTAAGTTTTACCTTTTTGCAACTGAACTTGTAGAACAAGACTTGAAAAGTAGGTGCCTAGCTCCATAAGCAGAAATATCCAATGCACAGACACAGAAATAATGGAAAGGAGAAGTCCACACTTTAAAATCATGATGAATAGGACAGGGAAAGCCCTGTCTTTCCATATGTCCTTCACTGAACATAATAGTGCAAGTTTTGCTGTAGTTTGCTGGTCTAGTGGAATGTGTCCCCAGCCATGGTAGGAGGCTGGAAATAGGTGGCCTTTAAGGTCCCTTCCAACACAAACCATTCTATGATTCTATGTTTGATAATGTTTATTTATTCAAATTACTCTGTTCTTTGACAGTGTCTCCCTTAAACTGTAAATAATTTAAATCAAATAAGTATTTTCTTTTAAAACTGTAGAACATTTTTTCCCAACTATTTCGGTTTTTTATTTCTCCCCATAAACTTAAAGTGTTTGATATTAATAACATCTATCTAGAAAAACAGTAGAACATTTTGACACTTTAATTGTGATTGAATGTAAGAAATTTTCTCAACAAAAATAATTCACAAAGAAATGTTTTCACAAAGAAGTGTTTCTCATAAGGCAATGCTTTCTGCCTATAGAAAAAGGGAAATATCAGCTCCCAAAAGACGTCTTCACTTTTGATAACTGCAATCCTTTAAAATTAAAGTAGCTGACCGGAGATTTCCTTTGTGTGTGTGTACATTGCTGCCGTTGTTTTTAAGCACTCAAACCCGCAGATGATTTGAGCCAATATTGACCTTTAAATATCAGTTATACCACTTTGAGATAAATGAGTGTTGCTACTTCAGAGCTGTGTGAGCTGGGGAATGAGTGGCTGAGTTGGGAGCACAATCAGTAGTAGCTCTGACTAATGAATAAATACAGATGGGACAAATGAGAAATACTTGAGCTTTCTTTTTTAAATGTCTCAGTCTACAAGAAAAACAAAACAAAACAAGGGGACAAACAGTGACATTTTTAGCCTCTTTTCCATTAACAGGAATCGCTGAACAGTGGGCTCAGCTTGTCTTCTATTCAGTGCAGCAGCAAAGCAATAACGAAGAAGATAAAGAGCATTTTTCCTGCTGTTATTTTCTCTATTATATTCCATCATGACTGTTTTAGTTTTGGACACCGACCAGGCTTGTTGCCTTTGCTGGCCTTCTCCTGGACCTTCAGGGACTGACCCCATTTATCTGGGCAGTGCAAAAAATAATTAGGGCTGCTGGAAGAACTGGGAATCGAGATCAGTGCCTGTCCAGTGCTTGTGGTGGTCTTTATGCCAGAGACCTACAGGCCATTGTCTTCAGCAGACATCTTAAGAACATTCAAACTGAATAAACTAAAAATTATTTCAAATTTCTCAAAGTATATGAGGTCTTGGATTTTCATAGTGACTCTCTTCTGTACTTCTACCACCCACATACCTTAATTACCTTTTTTTGTCATTACTTCCTGCATCTGAATTACTTTTCTGGACAACGTGCTGAGGCAATTCCTAGCAAGGAATATGTTTTTAACAGAAGTTGTTTTTGTTTTACATTGTACAAAATTAAACACTGAATTGTTATAACCCAGCAACAGTAAAAAAACACAACACTGAAAAAAATATCTGGAGTTCCAATACTAATTAAGTTTCACGAGAATCTTTTTTCACCCCCAATAAAATGTTGGCAAATGAAGTATATGATTATATAGGTTATTATCAATCTGAAGTACAATGGAGGAGCAAATTTACCTGCTGGGTAATGGGTGTATTATTTACTATATATATATATATTAAAATTCAGAATTTCTTGCAGTTTTCTTTAAAATCTCTGATAGTGGTAACTATCAAGTGGAATATGGTTGATGAGGTTGATTCCACAGATGATCTAGCAAAGGAATTATTTTTTATCTGTATACTGCAGTGAAATATGGTAAAGTACAAAGGTGATCAAAGGAATGCAATTAGGAAATAAAATCTTCCAGAGAAAAAACAACTCAATGATAATTGGGTTTGTGTGTAGGAAATATTACACATAATGTACTCCTACTGATATTCACACTTCTGCGTTTAAGGTCAAATCATCTTTAATTTGATGTGACACATGAATAACATGCAAATTCTCTAATGTAATGTTACAAGAATACACATAAATATTTCAGAACTAAGTGGAAAGATAGACACAATTCATCTTGTCTAAACACGCATTCCCTTTTCCCTGCATCATCCTCAGTAGTTAAAGACTATGATCTACTGGAGACATTTCCAAGAATATAAATCTTGCAGCAGTTGCTAATGATTCTCTGGTGAAGATAGAGAAAACTAGAAATCTAGTTTTTTTAAAAAAAAATTCTTTAAGTGAAATTCAAATTCTGTTTTATTAAGAATCAAAAAAGTGCTTCAGAGATCTATCTGGAAACAACTGTCAATAGATCAGTATGGAAGTAATAATGTAAATATTTTATTATCTATACATCATTAATTACTACCATTGAAAAGGATATTTATATCTGGTCATGTAACTTAGTTCATATATCAAAACTATTCAAATAAACCCTTCCTCTACCACTTGTCTCCTACTCTTCAGGACCAGGGGAAAGACAAAGGCACATACTGGCATCTCCAGTAAGATGGGTTTTGTCCCAGTTTTCATGATTATTGAAAAGTAAATATTTACACACTGAAGTATTTAAAATTCTATGGAATAAACTAAAAGATACATGCAGATTTCCTAAGATTTACGCTGGAGATAAAACAGGAGCTATGGAAAAATAATGGGCTTCATAGTGCAGGTATTGCAATGTGCTCTTGGCCCTCCATATGCTGGAATAGTAACAGTCTCCTCTGGTTATGACTGTGAACCAGGGAGAGTTTGCAGATTTCTATTTTCCCTCACAATTTTCAGGTAGATGAGAACAGTGCATGGAACTAAGAAAGCACAAGTACATGTTAAAACACAGACTATTTGCAGACATTTCACAGGCAAACTCAGTAGCTGGGAAAACACAATAAATAATACTATATAGATGCCAATCTACTTTAGAGCTTGTATTTTCCTATATCATCCTTTCAAAGACAGGAAAAAACAAAACAAAATTGATAAATTAACTGCAAAGATTCTACAGGACCCTGATTTATTAAAAATATGTAGCAAAAACACCATGCCCCACACAAGGTATACTCTACTTAACCCAGAAATTTGGCACACCCAACAAAACAGAGGGACTTCATCACAGTAACCCATCACTAATGTTTGAACAAAATTAAGAATATCCCATTTGCATGAAATAGTTTGATTTGTGCTTAATAACATTACCTTAAAGACATTTTATTTATCGCAAACATCTAATAAAATCTCTTAAATAAAATGCTTTTTAAAATATATATTAGCAAGAATATTGTATATTATAAATTCAGGGGCTGCTTTTCTCTTGATACAAGTCTATCTAAGCAAGAGGGAACTCCATAAGTATCTGACAGTAACTAATGCTAATGTGAGGCGGAGGAGGACAAGATAAACTCCTATATTCTCTTCCCAAATTTCTTCTATTTCTGCAAGAAATAACGTGACTGCCACCTTCTCTACTCATCACAAAGGAGCACAGGATCTATTAGCTGCAGCTGATTAGCACTCCAAAGATAGTTATTTCTTCTCTCTGTTTCAAAACAAAGGTTTTCTTTTAAAATGTATGTGATAGAAGAGTGATGGGTTATCAAAACCCTCTGCTTCAGATGAAGAAGAAGCTGCTGAATGGATGATAATAGGTAAGAGAGAAGTACTTATATTTGGGGGCTCAAGTCAGATATGTGGATAATTCAGTTGGAACTAAAATACATTATAGATGTAAGACTGCAATTACTTCCCAGTTATTCTCTATTATTTGTGCCTTTTATGAACATTGATATCAATACAGATATTCACATCATGTAACTCCTTATTGCTGACTGATTGGCAAAAGTAAGATCACATAAATAAACATATCTCCAAGAAATTTCTAGCAGAAGAGTAACTAATATATGTATAGGAATATGCCAGAGATTGGAGAAAGACTCCCAGTTAAAAAAGGTAGTGAATATCTTTTCTGGAATGGACTTCTAAGATGGATAGTGGGGGGGAAGAAATAAAAAAAAAAAGAAAGAAAAAAATATAAATTTTGTCATTTATAAAAGAAATTACTTGGTGAAGTTGTTTGCAATACATAAAATAGCCAGAAAACTTCAGTAAGTCCTGTCATGTATGTTCATCTTGTCATTCAAAATGTATAATAAACCTGAGAAAGATTAGACACTAATTACAAACAATTCACCAGAAGTTTTATATTTGTGTTTTCCTCCTCAAAAAAAATGATATTTTCTGTAAATTTTATACCGGGTATTTGGCAGAAGACAGCTGCAGAGAAGGTACCTCAAAGTCTCAAGTTATACTGAAAGTAATCTGTTCCCTTTTTTACTTGTAATTCAAAAAAATCTCATAACTCTATGATCATTTTGTTTCCAACCACAGTCTGAAAAGGCAACAATCAAAACATAGGAGCCTTACAAAAGAGGGAAAGAATTCACCTAGACTCAACTAGTTGTTATTATTTGAAAATCTAAGAGATGTGTCTCTTAGCAAAATAAAATCGTTAGCCAGAAATCTATATTGGAGGGATGAAATGGTCTCATGTGGTTTAAAATGATCACTCTTCAACAATCAAAGAATTTTAATTGTGCTGGTTTTTTAATTAAATATACTGAGATCTAAGCTGCCCCAAAATATTCTGTAACCAGTATTTGTCAGATGAGCAGAGTCATCTTTCTGTTCTCTAATGGTTTCTTTCCCTTTCCTGCTTGTATTTCATTTTTTTCAGCTCTTCCTTCAATTGTGCTTCTGTTTTTCTGGTTTGATTATGTTCATCATAGCTATAAATAAATAAACAAAGAACAATAGTCACTGATTGCTATTTTATATGCTAAAATTCTAAGATACAGTATTTCAGGGACAGAAAAAAAGTCTGATCTCCAGGGTAGCACTTGTTCTATTTCTGGAGTAACCACCAATAGCAAAAATCACATTAGAATAACAAAAGCCACATTTTTTTCCAACGATGGTGAAGAAAGAAATATTCAAACTCTTCTTAATAAAAAGTTTTCTTAAAACTCCTTCAGTTTTCTGTAACGTTGCTGAAGAAATTCTGTGCAAATTCTCCAAGGAGTACTTATATTTCTGGGGAAAGTACATACAGGCCAGAAAAAAAAGTCACAGTGGTTCAACTTCGTCTTCGAAGAGAACAGATCCCAAAAGTTTCTTGGCATTTTCACCTTTTCTTTTAAACTATAGAAAAAAATTAGTCTCTTTGGCCTCTCAGCCTTTTGGTCACCATCCTTCAGGGGTGCAATTGTGACACGTTCATATTACATATGACTTATTTCATGATTAACAGGCCTGGCTATTTTTAGCTCAAGTGGTCATTGCTGCTCAGTTTCTCAAGCTTGACATCAGACCTTGCCCAGCTATTAACTGTAATCCAGCAGGTTTGGATCCTCTCCCAGGGGAGACACAATTCTCCAGTGTGGCAATGGATACGCAATTTGACTTTGCTTCTCCTAACATATTTAAAAAATCAGGGTCGTGGAATAATTTTATGACTGATTCCAACTCAAGAAAATAGAAACCATATGAAACTATGCAGAACATGCATCAAAAGAGATAACAATGCAAACTTCAGAGCTCGAGGAAAGTTGAAAGTGGATAAGTTCTCCTGGGGACCTAAGCTGTCCCTCTGTAACTGCAATCCTTCCCCCAGCCCCTCCCTTTTACAAGACATTGATGGATACACTGCTGGAAAGCTTAGGAAAGCCTAAGAAACTCAGGAACAACCAAATCAACACGATAGTATTTTTGGTGCCAACCATGGATGACATCTGGAAACCAAGAGATAAAATCTGTGTACAGTGGAATTCTGCCTCTATATGAGTCAGTAGCTAGTGGATCACAAATACCATTTGACAATTGGGATGTTTTCGTATGTATATAATGATCAAAAGCCCTGAAAGCAGACCCAAATTTCAGGTTTATGGTTAAGTAGACCTCTAAACTATACAGATCCAAAATAAAGGTATTTTGGGAAAAAAACCCATAATTTAAATACTGACATTTTCTTTCTATTTTGTTCATTATAAATGTTGTATGTTCTGACCTTGATTGTATTTCAGGGCTTTGTGTCTGGGCTTCCTGGCTTTTAAAATAGAGACTCTGTTCATAACATCTCAGAAATTCACTTGGATTCTGATCAAAATGACAAAAAATTTAGCAAGTCTGAATGTGAAAACAAACTCTCAAAAAAATTAATAGTCTGTTTGCAGCAGTATTAAAAATGGAATTCCTTGGCCTCTGATAGTGTTGTTTTGATATGTCACACACTGTTACATCAGTCATGTTCTGTTATGTTAATATGTGGAGATGAATCACAGCAATGGCACAGCAGCCAAGAAATGTCAAACACCAGTACCTCGACACAAAGTGAGAAACAGCCCTTATGAATGCTCAGGCCTTTGACTCACCATCTCATATCCCACAAACACACACAACCCAAGTTCCATGCACTTACTGGAAATAGAAAATTAAGTCTTTTTCCCATCAGGTGGATTTTGCTTCAAGTGAAAGAACTGTAGAAGTTGAAATACCATAAGGTTTCATCTTCTCAGACCATCACCTTCCCATTCTAAAGATAGATATATTTATTCACCCTGTTATCATGAAAAAGTGAGACACCAAAGTCTGTAAGTAGGAATATGCAAAGTCACTGAGAAAACACAAGCACGTCTCGTTTCTGTGATATGACAGGGAGGTTCTGTTACCTCCAATGGGGTAATAAAACAATAACCATGTGGAATTTTCTCTTCTGTTTTTCCTAATGAATTATCAGCAACAGATAAACCAGAAAAGAAGTTATTTGAAGTAACAAATTCAAACTTAGTTGACAAAAGTATCTGTCATTTTAACACCAAGTCAGGTCACTGATTGAGCTTTAACTTCTTTACAAATATTGGCAAGAAAAAGTCCCACAAGCAAAGGTGTTATTACAAAAAAAAGGAAAAAAGAAAAAAGAAAAAAAGAAAAGTAGACTGCCAAAGCAGAGACTTGTGCTTAAATTCAGTGACTACTGTTATTTTTCAGTACCCAGCAACTCTGCTAAACACAATTGTTCCTGATATTACAACAACCCTATGTGCAGTACTGGCACCACTTCTAATTTTAATAACATCTGACAGAAAGTCTTTTTTCGGTCACTTTATCAGATGATTTACATCTGTAGTCAAACCACCTCTTAATTTTCCTTTGAGGGTTAATACACTGTATTTTTATTGCTTTCTCTGGTAAGAGAATTTATCCAATTTAAAGATGCAGACATCAGACATGATCCTCCTTTTGTAGCATGTCTTTCAAGGACCAGGCCAGTGAGGAGTCCACGGCAAATCTGTGCAATAGCAACTTCATGGACTCCCTAAGTTATTCCATTATGAGTGTCAACCTTCCACCACATTTACATTTGGAAAGTTAGTCCTCCTGAACTCACTCCAGGCATTATGCAGACTCAGAGGGCTGGATTTAACAAAAACAACTTGGTCAGAGTAGCTTAAATTTATACAAGTACAAAGGGAAGTCATTAGAGATGCAGTTCACATAAAAGCCATGCATTTATGCATCATGATTTTGCCCCTTTTTCTACTTTGGCTGAAGTACATGAAAAAAAGAAAATAAAGAAGATCAAAAGCTATGGAAGTTTTGCAAGAAACCAAGTTAGTTCATAAGACCATATAAGAAAGTAATGTTATTTTCTAAGTCGATGTGGCCTTAAGTGTCTTAAATATGCCTGGAGGTTGCTGGAGGCAAACAACTCCTGCAGACCATCCTACTTCTCCTCTACTTTTTGTTCATTCATTAGGAAAAATTTTCCATCTTGTGTCTTACCTACCTCAGCTTCCTCCTGCTCTGAAAGCACTTTAGTTATTTTGAGAGTATGTCTGCAAAATGTTCTCTGACTCACCCTCTTACCTCATACCTGTCTAGGCACACGTACACATGGACATGTATCCTCTTTGGACAAAAAATAGGGTTTGCTTAATCATTCCTTAAAAACAGTGTTGCTCTGATATCTTTTGCCTGTAGGTTTGCTATGCTTAACAGAAATACCAGCTGTCACTAAATTCATGTGCTGTTCATAAATCTAACTGGATTTTTTGGACAGCTGTTCATCTGGGCATAAACACATTAGTTCTAATAGCCACATTAGCTCTGCAAGTTTATTTGTTTGGTTGTGGGTTTTTAACTTTCACTCAGTGTAATTACTTCTGACACTCTCCCATCAAACAAGTTTTTGCTGTTGAGAGTTTTCGTACTTTTGCTTGTTTTGTGCCAACCCAATCCAACTTTTTTCATAGCAGATGCTGTGACATGATGGACAGGCTGTCATAAACAGATGGACTTGGTCTAAATCTAACCTCAAAAAAACATCCCATCAAGGATGCAGAGTTGGTCTCCTGGGAGTATCAGTCAATACTTAGCACACCTTCCCCAATGTTTGCTCAGCATATCTTATCTCCTAGGCAAATTTCAAAAAGAAACTATGAGTGTGCCAATATGAAAGGAAAACAGAGGCAATATTTCACCCAAAATACAGCAATCTGCTTATCTTCATACATAAGCTCTCCACACTGTGGGATATTGATATGGTAACAGATACAGCATGGAGACAGAAGTAGGATAATATGGGAGGGAGAGAGAAGATGGGGTTGGGTTTGGATCACCACTGCCAGTCAGAGAATGATTCAGTAAGTGATCACAGATCCAGGGAGACATGTCTCTGTCTCATGTACCCATAAATCCAAAGCCAGCAAGAAAAGCTAATCTATATTCAGCACAGAAATTCCTCTCAGTGCTAAGGGGAATGGGGCAGATTTCAATTCTATTGACTCACCAGCATTTGAGTGATCTTCTGAAGCAGTTTGCATTTCCCTTCTTCCTGAGGGCTACTGTGTTTCATTGCTCACCAGACCCAAAATGACTACCTGGTGTCATCACTGGCAGACAGCATAATTAACTACTGACCATGGTACAGCTAAACAACTTACTTGTTCTGTCTGAAAAGTCACTAATTCTGCTTCCTTGAAATTCTAGCAACTTGACTATAAAGCAGCCACATAACATCTTCATTTCTTTGCATTTATGAGTGCCCTGAACATCTATGAATCTGATGTACTTCAGAAGAAGCACCTGAAATAAATTGCTATGTGCTAAAGTGTGGTTCACTTCTCTGTGATCATTTATCCACTTCTATAACATATTGTACCAAGTTCATAAAGCAGGAATATTATCATTATTAAATCATATGTCAGTCAGACTGCAGCAGAAGGGTTAGGAACTCCTGGCTTGGTACATCTTCCACTTAAACTAGATCAGACAACAGGATGAGAGGGAGAGGATGTAGAACAAAAATGACATTTTCCAAGTATGAAGGTTGCCTCAAGTTTCTGTGTACTTGTTTCACTTTCATCACAGAAGCATACTTAGGTTAAAGAAAAATTATAGAGGGGAAGTAGAGAAAGGAAGAGGGCAGTGAAATGGGTAAAAGTGAAAAATAGGGAAGAATAGAAGACTGGAAGCAGAAAATGACTCAAGGTAAAGGTGGCAGAACACAACCAAGAGGTAACAAGGATTTTGCACGCTTATAATGTCTTGGGGTGACATGGGCCAAGTACAGAGAAGTGCAGACAGTGTCCTGCAGCTCAGGCTCTCCTAACAAGAAGTGGCATATGAAGATTTACATATCACCAACAGTTTGGAAATTCTAACAGAATGGATCCATTAAATGAGATTCCCTACTTCCCTGAAGATGTCAGCAACCCGCACAAGAGCTCATAGCATGCTAATCTGCCAACACTGGCACTCTATTTCTTAAAATGCTTTTACTAGAACTAATAATGTTCCTCTAGATCATGTGAGCAAAAAGGTTCAATTCTTTGGTAGATATTTGTGACTTGATCCAGATAAGAACACCGGTCACGTTATGGGTAGAGATTATATTGCATCAATAGTCATTTTTGAATAATTGACCTACCACTCTGACCCTCTTAAAATGATAGATGAATAACTACTGTAACTGAAAAAAGCATGAAATACCACATTCTTTAAAAATCTCAGTCTAAGAGAAAATAGCATTACGTAATGTTTATACATCAAAAGTCAGACGTGTGATCATCAACCTGCCTCTAGATGTCATTGTTCTGTGAGAGCTGAAAATATTTGAGGGAAGAAAAAGATGAAGAAACAGAAGACTGAAAAAACACATATATTTTCTACAGACCTAAGATGTAGAACTTTCAAAACTCTTAGATTAAAAAGTATTTGTTACATTCTTCCTTTTATTTGCACTTCCAGAAAGGTTCTGTTCAGAGGGTGGATATCTGAAAAGATCTCTGCAAATTGCTTGCATAAAGCCAAGAAAATATCTGCACTGTAAAAACATTCCTCAGGAATTTCACAGACGTTATCTGAAAGAGATGACACAGAAAAGAGCAAGTGGATTTTCCATTATTCCAATGCATTTACTGTGTTCTGATGGACTGTTGTGATAAGGAAAAGAGGCACAAATCAATTTGGATTTTACATTCCATTTAATTGCCTATATATTGTGGCATGTTGAGGCTTTGTGTGCAATCTGTGAGCTGTCATCAGCACAATAAAGCTGCTTGTATCACTTGCACCACCACAACCAATTTTATACATCTTTGTGTCTGGGAATCAGGACAGAACTGCTGGTTGAAGATTTCTAGGCTTGAATCAAGATCCACTAGACACTGAAGCCTTTTTTTTCTAATCTGCCAGAATGAAATGGCTTAAAACAGGCAGAATTCTCCCCTATACTTCCTCTTGTTAATGCAGAGATGAAATAAATATATTGCATCAGAGCAGAATGAATTTTACAGTACTTCAGGCTTGCCTGCCACTCTAGTTGTGCTTTGTTTTACTCTCCAGGAAGCAAAGCAACACAGAATCTCCTGTTTTACCAGTGAGGGATCTGGCAGCCATCTGTACAGTTCCAGAGCAGAGAATGACTCATACATGAGATACATTATTCATGAGATGTTCCAGGGTCGCTGCCATTCTCTTGGGTAAGAGGTGAAAAGCTGTGTCAGCAAGGGAGGCTGCTCAGTAAATGGAGTTCTGTGTGAAGAGACATCTTAGCAGGGCTGTGGGTCCTTAGATGTGGATCCTGACAATGCCAGGGGACTGCAATCCAACTGCACGGGATGCTCAGCTCCATGGAGGATCAGGCTGCTTAAAGAACTGTCATATTTTGCTGTAAGGTATTCCTAGAACACTCCCTATCATCCCTGTGTTTGAGGTGTAAGTGTCCTGGGAGTTTTATGGTGTTTCATGGTGTTTGTGGAGTCAAGATTCTTCGCTAATACTGCAGATGGCTGAAAATTTAAAAGGAAGTTTAAGAGGCAGGCAGCAATGGGAATCATGCTGTCTCTTCCTAGTCACTTTTTTAGGTGTCTCAACAGGATAAAATGCAGAGTAGAGTGACTGTGTTCTGAAACTATGCGTTATTCATACATGGTAAAAGATGTATTGAATTCAAAAAAGCCACAGAGGGGAATTCTGGAAAGCCTCCGTGCCTCTTCACTTGGGGGATGAGAGATGGGAAATACTGTCACTAAAATAACTGCTCATCTTCTCGAAGTACCTTTAGTCCTTAAACACACCAGTTACCCACTGTGATGTCCATGACTGCAGGAGAGGTGAAGTATCTGTAATTATTTTGCTGTTGTCAGGCGAGGGTCTCATAATTCCTGTTCTAAACTGGCATTTCATGTTCCACCTTCAGAGAACATAATTTTCTAACTCTCATCAGCTCACAAATCTTGTACAGTAGAAGAAGCTTTCCTTAAATTCCACCATGGCAGTACTCTAAAATATCCCTGTGTGACTGATTTTGTCAGGTCTAATCATCTTGGATAAGACAGCTGAGATTTCAATTTGCTCAGGCGTGAGCTCTCAACACTCCAAAAGACTGTGTATGAGGGCATTGTGTTGACTGCAAAGGCTTGGTGATTAAATCACCTTTTTCAGGACAATTTTCAACTTTGCGAGGGAGGCTCCTAAATCAGTGATCCAAATAATTACTTTTCCATAAAGATCACATTTGAGAACTCTTCATTAATACTCCAAATATACAGATATCAGCGTTAAATATCCACAATCACAATTATTGCCAGGAATAAAATCTTCCAATAGGTTTTGGTTGGATATAGTGGCATTAAAGATGCAGAAATATAAAGACATCAGAAATCAGAAGACTCCTCTACAATCAAGAGGAAATATTGGTGGGACTTTTTACTGTGCTTGATTTCTACTGGGGACATGAAGGTGGTGACACCACCCCCCCAAATGAGTGCTCTGATCACTGGAGTGTTGGTTGGTCTTGTTTCACTGTTTTCCAAGGAAAGGAAAATTTTGTCACAAGTATGACCTATAGAAATTAGAATACTAAAATAATACCAGCATAAAAATATATAGATGTAATAAAATCAACACCAAAAAACCCTAAAAGCTCCAAGTCAGGCTTTTTCTTCCCTGGACAGAGACCCAAACTGTCATAGGTTGCCTTTGCTGAGCCCTGGAGACAGAATGGTCAATCTGAGAGGCCAAAATGAGAGGCCACATCACTTTCTGTCTTTCATTTTAGGTCACTGCTTCTGAAAAAACAAACACATTTTTATGCAGATATGAAATAACATAAAAATGTTAAAAGCTTTTTGAGAGATATGTCTCTTTTACATATTTTTTTCCTTACTTAGCATCTCAGTAAAAGAAAGAGTAACTACAAAAAACAAGGCTAGATTTGTCAGTACTGCCAATACACCCAGTGATTACATTTGTCCATTTTTGTCACCCAAATAACTCATTCACCCCTGTGGCCAGTATTCATTTTTATCTGTGCCTAAATGAGATTTTAATTCGAGAAATAAAAGCCTCTACCTCTGATTGTTCATGCTGTGCAAGATTATCAACTGGTAATCATTTTTCTTCATGTGGGATAGGGACCTCACACCAGGTATTACTCAGTGCTCTGTCTCAGATCATTTACATGTGTGATGTGGTATCCAGATTAAATGATGGTACTTCTAACACTTCAAATATTCTAATATTCTCCAATTCACTGGTATTGGAGCCAAGCACACAGAAAGTGCATACTCATATTAAGGGATAAAAACACATTAGCTCTGGTCACAAAAACAGTAGAGAAAGTAGTGTGTACCCAAGCTGCTGAACTGTACCTTCAAGTTCTCTACACAAGCTCAGGGATGTCATCATCACATGCTAAAAACACCCCAAGCAACCTGCCTGACACAGGTTGAAACTTCAGAAGCTTCAGCAGAACCATTATTTAAGCTTATTGGTTTGGTCTTTCAACTTTTATGTGTGCAAAGTAATAATACAGTGCCATCAAATGCAGTTTTAATGTGCCTTGCAATTATGGTACCAAGCACTAATTGTGCTGTTATTGTTATTTTTTATTATGAGAATTTCACTTTTTTTTTTTTCTTTTTAGTTCAAGGGAATAGGAAAACCTCACAGAAAACCATGGTTGTAAATTTTAATTGCTGAGCCTTAATCACAAAAATTAGTGAGAGAGGGAATTAGTCAAATACAGAGTAGCAGAAAAAATTACTTCTATCTATGCAGTTTGCCATAATGACATCTGGGACTGTCAAAATTGGCAGTTGAGAATCTACAGGATGAAACTTTGAAAAATATGTACATTCTTTGAGCTAAGCTTAACAGATTTTTCTGCACTTCCAATTCTCAATACTAAAGTCTTTGCAGTAAGTTGTAAGGGAAAATAATCCCCCCAAACCAAGTTAGAACTTCAGCTGATGAAAGTTCCCCCTCCACTGATTTCAATGGATAATATACAACAAGCAAAGATTCAATCTCAGCTATCAAACATGGAGTTTACCAGATAATGATCTAAATTTGAGAATCAAGATGGGAAGTAACTGAGATACTAAGGTATTCACAGAAGAAAGTATATTTATACAAGGAATTGTTCCCTTTGCCAGAGTTTAAATTCGCTTGATAACGCTTTTTAAAGCATTATCATTTTTCTGGTTTTAATGTAGTGAGCTGTTTCCTGTGAACACCAACACCTGAATTTAATTGTAGTCACAGAAATGTAGGTCTGCACCTGCTATTTCTATGCAGGATGTCACTTCATCCTTTTCCCCTGTTAGGGACTGAACTATACCACTTATTTTAGAACTACGCACAATTTTGAACAACATTTTAAAACCCTAACAGCTGACAACAGTAATTTAATTTCATTTTTTCACATCTTCTAAAAATGCTAGAGAAAATTTCATTCCAAGTCCGTTCCCTGCAAACTGTCTCAATTTACTTTTCTCACAAGGATGATTTTTAGGAGCAATCTCCTTGGTACTGTTGAGAATTTCCTGTTTTCAGAGAATTCTGTAATTCAGAGCAAATTAAAAACTTCAAGAGGAAACAACAACAGCAACAACACAACCCAACAAGGAAACACCACAGTAAAGATGAGGAGGAAACAACAAAAAAGAAGGCAAATAGGTATAAAGTCAAGCATTACATAAACTACTATAGCTCCTATGAGAAATACATTCTCCAGATGGTTCAGTACTGAAGGCAACGCAGGACTATTTAGATGTATTTTATGCTTCTTTGGGAAGAGAAATCCAGTGTTTTCCCCCTGTTTCTGCCTTGCCTGTTTTCCCAAGAGTCCTGATCCATGAGCAGTGCTCATGGAGACTCACGTCACTGGTCTCCCCCCTCTCACGCTTCCCTGCACTCCTCTTCCACACACCACATTACCTTCATAACTTCCAACCATTTACTGACTCATCAAACATGTTGTCAAGCCTCATAAGTCTCACTAGAAGTAAACTACTTCCTTAGTACTCATTCAACCTTCATTGCATGAACTGTTTTGTTTTTCATGGTTTCTTTTTTTTTTTATTTTCTTTAATGATCTGGAGACACTGTAAGTCTTGCTATTGTAGTAGACTTTATTTCTCTGATGAATTTTAGAGGTAAGACGTGATTAACTACTGGAACAGTTCTATATAAAACTGCTAAGAATTTGCAAACAAACATTAGTATTATAACCACAATATTCAGGGCAAAAATGACTTAATTTTTTTTTTATTTAATTGTTTCACAAAAGGCCTGGAATTGTTTGTTTGGGTTTTTTTAAATAATATAAAATAATAATAATTTAAAAAAGCTTATGCAGCTAAATAGGTTTCACTATTAAATTCATAAAGCAGGGTGTTGTTTTTATTAGTAGAATCATACAATCACAGAATGATTTGGGTTCAAAGGCACCTTAAAGACCATTTTGTTCCATCCCCTGCCATGTCCCCTGCGGGGACATCTTCCACCAAACCAGGTCACTCCAAGCCCTGTCCAACCTGGCCTTGGACACTTCCAGGGATGGGGCAGCCACAGCTTCTCTGGGCAACTTGTGCCAGGGCCTCACTAGCCAGGGAAGTTTGAACCCTCAGTAGTTTGACCCATTTCAAAGATTAGCCAATACTGAAGTTTTCATGACATTTCTTTTTATCATCTATAGTATGTAGGGAGGAGATATTTAGTACTTCCTTGTTCTGTCATATAAAAAAAAATTAGATAAGAGGGGCAAACTGTGAGGTCAGAGTTGAGACAACAGCACTTGCTGGTAGAGCTTGAGTTACAAATCTTTATCTGGGCTGCTGCTACGTAGAGTTTCTCCTGTGTGTCTGGAATGCTTTACTCTTCCTTACTGTATTTTCCATACATATATTCATTACAACAACTTCACTGCAACAAAGTCACAATGCTGGAGTCTTATGTCTCTTACAGACACTGTAATCTATTAGATACAATCTTTTGTAATGCTTAAAGTTTACTCATGAGACAAACCACAGCTTCATGTGAGCTGCTACACAACCCTAAAATGAAATCTATTTTCAGCTGCTTATATGAGGGATGAATTGAAATCCAGCTGAACAGCTAAAGTTTTCTAGGTGAAATGATCAAACAACTTCCTTTTATTCATTCCTAGATGACTTTCCTGATATTTCTAACCCAATTCAGAACTCCATTTTATTTTTTTAACTTTAAGAATATTGTACAATAATAAAAAATATATTGTTAAGAGGATTTGGATCTACTTCAAGCTTTTCTTTAACCTCCTGCATTTCCTCTACTTCTTCATTGTGCAAATTTAAGAGTAAGCCATATGCTTGAAGTTTCAAAGATGTTAGTCTCATAATTCTATATCAGAGCATGACAGAAATCACACAGAGATCAGAAGAAAACCTCAAAAGAATTGATCTGAAGGAGCAGAGTTTCCAAACTTGGCAGTATTTTACAGTACAAGACAGGACATTAATAATATGTCACAGGTGAAGTGCAGGTGAAGAATTTAGTTTGGAGGGTTAATAACATCATTTCCACACAGTATCAGGCAACCTCAGCCAACTTCAGCTGTGCTTGTACAGCCACAAGAGGTCAAGTATTTTAGTTTTTACAAATAATGAAACACCCCCTGAACACTGCTTTTTCCTCCTCTACATGGGAATTCATAACTGAGAGGATGGAGAATTTCTTATGGCTCACCAGGATATTGTGGAAACACCAAATTGTATCACATATTTCACCTTCTCTTTTCTCAAAGCCAATACACCTCTGAGCAAAGGCCTTTGCCTCTAAAGACATATTTCCTTGTGCTACAAGTGATTAGGAAAAATACAATCCACCCTGTGCTACATCTTTCAAATAATCCAGAGAAGGTCTGAAAACATTTTGGAATGTCCTTGGTGTAAAACAGGCCACAGAGAGGCACCTTCCAGACACAGCAACTGATTCCACTGCAACGTGGGGTTGGGATTCCTTTCTTTTTAGGCTTTGAGAACTGGATTTAGTTTTATGGTCCTTGTATAGTCCCAGCAATCTTCAGGAGCCCATCCTTCTGACCCTGTGGATGAGGAAACTACTCAGAGACCTGACACCTCACTCCTGTCTAAGGTCTGCCCAAAACATCACCTGAAACCTCCTTTTTCTGTGCTGCAGCCCTCCCACCTGGAGAATGGGAGCAACATGAATTATTATATAAAATGCCACGTTACCAAATGATTCCATCAACATCTCCAAAGCAAGTAAAACTAATCTCACAGCTAACTAGAGTATTACTGCTTTTAGCCTGATGATTAAAGCCTGAAGGGTAAGAATGGGAAATGCTCTAGTTCTCTTCTCTGCAGACAACAGGGAGTTTTAGTCACGCTCTTACTGATTTCCAGATATTTATACTGCATTTCTAAAAAATATTAAAAAAAAAAAAAGCTGTAATAAGTGCTTGGGCTTCAATGGACCACAGTCAAATTTCAAGCTCTATGAATCTCAGCCCAATTTCTACCTACTTTAATTCAAAATGATTTTATTAGGTCAGTGGAATTCCATTACATCAGCTGTAAAATGCTGAGGGACAAAACAGGGGAAGAGCTGCAAAGACCTTCAGGGCAGGAGTTGGACTCCAATGATCCTTGTGGGTCCCTCCCAACTCTGCAATATTCTATGTACACAGACACAGAAAGCCAAATGTGTTATGTGGCCTCACTGCATTGTGACAAGAAAGAGATTAGGTTCAGTCATTTTAACATACTTACTGGGTCTCTACTAAGAAACTGTAGTAAAATAATGTGATAGATCCCATTGGGAATTGCTGGATAAAAAAGTAAATTGAAGTAATCCCTTTACATCAGCTTTATTCTAACATGGCACATGCAAGACATGGATTAGGGTTAGGGTAGTGAGTTAGGGTTTAGGGTTCTTCAAATAGTTCTTCAATCAAAATAAGCAAACTATGTTGTTTTGCTGAACAACTCCAGCACTCATGGTGGGTTTTCCTGTTATCTGATGCCATAGCAACAATAATCCATTTTAAAAATCGTAGTAAGGTAATATATTATCATGACAGCTGTGTTAAATGACTGCCTCTCCTGTGCTGTGCTCTTGACTTTACACAACAACATTAAGATGTTTTTTTTAACCAAGTTTTCAAGTTGAAAATAACATGGTGTCAAAATATTTTTTCAAACCAATCAGCACTATTGAAAAACATCACTGAGCTTTGCATTTCCATGACAACGAGCCTCAAATGTTACAAAACTGCACCAAATTTCCTTACAAAGAAGGGTTCTTAAGTGAAAAATTGGTTCATGTAACTTATTATACCATACAAACCTATGTATGTAATGTATGCTCACAACAAAAGCTGCATTGGTGATGCTTAGGTTTTCCAGATTTATGGGTTTTGTAGGAATTTTCATAATTGGGACATAAGATATTTTTCTTCATTTTAGCTATGAATCACTGATTACAAAGAAGCTGCAAAATCTATAAGCACAAGAATGTGAAACTTTCACTTATTTCCACCAAGCAGAGCGGGAACAGTTTTGGCCTAGATAGACATCTGTACAAATAAAATGGAAAAAAAAAATAATTCTATAGTTTCCATGTGTTTTTCCCTGGGAAACCACTATCAACAGCTGAGAAATACAACATCACTGCTTCTTCTAAAGACAGCTCATCTTGTGATTTTCCAATGATTTGTGTTTAAGGAAAATAATCCCCTTAATATACTGGCAAAGATGCCTTATCAAACACAGTCTGCTACGGGATTAACAATTTATTATCAAATCTAAAATCACTCAGATTAGTGGCATAGTGTGATTAGTGGAATAAACATCATCAAAGTATTATAAACCCCAAACTAAATTTCATTTGTAGTGGATTTGCAAATAACCAATTACAATTTACAATCCATTTACAATGGATTACTGTGTACTTTAAAGGGGTTTTTTATCAGCAGTTGGATGGGGAAAAATATTGGCTTTCCAGTAGTGTTCCACCTTCCCTGTTAGTTGCAAACTCTTAAAGCACACAGTAAAATAATAATGACAGTGCTTAAATTAGGTATCCTTTGACAATTAACTTGAACTTCTAATAGAGCAGTACTATCCCTTTCCAGTAACTCTATCTGCATGTTCAGGGACTGTGAGAACTACAAAAGGAATCAGAAAAAGGGGGGTTATAACCTGTGTGGAGTGAAGTGGAAAGTCAAGGACTTAGGATAATGATTACCTTTTATACGGTTATAGAATATTCTTTTAACTCACCTTTTTGTGAATGTGACTTTCTTTTGATTAAAACAAAAAGAATTTTGATGTCACTAACAAATGGGTTCAAAGTCAGTCACAATCTTGGTTTTAATTGGTTGACATAACCCAAGCTGGTACTTCATTACAATACGGAGATCAAATCAAAAATACATGTCAAAGAGTTGCTACATGGTTGATTCTTTATTAATAGATTTTATTACATCTGCCATTCTTGTGACCTCCACTATAAACATTAAAGAAGAGTATTTTTCATGACTGAAATAGAATGACAAAACTCTGAATTTGTGAGCTTTATCCAGAGGTTCATTTTATGACTGGTATTGCTTTGAGTGCAGTGATCAATCTTTCAGAGAGTGCCTTTAGGAAGTAATGGTTACATCTCACTCTGGCAAGGAAGGAAACTCTGGGAAAGATTTCTGAAAACCCTGCCATCTTTGCAAATGATCCCCAATGATTTCTATGTAAATCATTCAATGACAGTAGATTCCCAAATCCTCACATTTTCAAGTGATTTGTCTGCCTAGTTGGCAAGCTCCAGAGAAAGACAATTCTGTGGCACAGAACAGGGTTCCACGAACCCACTGTGATCAATCTCAATGAAGTACGAAACCTAAAATGTTGCTCTGAGTTGATCTCACTACATCTGGCAATAATCATTCCAGCCTCCTTGATTGACTCTTAAAATTACTGCACACATTTTTCAGAGTGACATGTCTCTACCATCAAATGACTTCTGGCACAAAGCACTTGTTATTAAGTGTCCTTCAGAAAGTGACGTTAAACCCTCACAAAAACATGATCAGATGAGACATAGTCAGGTTCTGTCTGGGTTATAGGAAATAGCAACAAAAAGCCTCCACACAGAATGAGGAATTCTGAGGATATTACATTGTTCTACAAGGATAAAAGAAAGAATTTGCCATTGTACCTTGGCTTGACATTCACTTGACAGCTGAATCTGCCTCTCTGACAGATGTGCACAAGGCCCTGGGATTCACTCTTATAAGCTTACTAAGAATAGTATTAATTTCTTTCTATTTAAAACTTGTGGTCCACAAACAGTTCATTATTTACCAAGTAATTAACCACCAAAGAAGTCACTGTAAGTTAGTTAACTATAACCAGATGTGCTCCACAGATGGAAGAAACAGGTAAAGAAACCCAAGCTCACTTTTTCGCACAACAGCAGCAGCCCAGAACACTGAACTTTGCTTCAATACTCACTGAAAGAATTGCAGTGATGACTGGCAAGTTTTGACTTTTTTCCTAACTCTTGCAAAGTGATTTGGATGCTCAACCCCAGTGAGTCTGTTTTTTCGTTGTTGAGATGCAAAAGCAGTGCCCTCCAACTCCCACACATAAGAAATC
The DNA here is from genome assembly GCF_003945595.2 of Pipra filicauda. Classification (NCBI taxonomy): domain Eukaryota; kingdom Metazoa; phylum Chordata; class Aves; order Passeriformes; family Pipridae; genus Pipra; species Pipra filicauda. The sequence goes on from NW_024104285.1 coordinate 578,119, forward strand.
AGCCAAGTCAAGTGTCAACAGCAATCCTTCAGGAAGAGTTCCCGCATCACTCACAAAATATGAGACAGTTCCCATTTTGGGGGGGGTGTGTGTGTGTGAAAGTTTAGCCAATACCTTCTAAAAAACTTTTTAAGAAATTAAAATAATTTGGGATTTAAAAACCAAACCAATTAAAATATCCCTGATACCGCAGCAAGCTTTTAATTCTAAAGTCCATCTCATTTAAAAAAAATAATCACTTTTCTGCTAACTCCTACCATTGAAGGTTCTTTGTGGTATTTTTTGGTTTTTTTTTTTTTTTTTTTTTTTGAGAATTGAGCTAAAGTTTTCCCAACATACTTCAATCAATTAATTCATTTTAACAAGTTAATGATTTCAACAACAAAAATGTCATCTACCTGATCCTCCTATGGCAACATGGCACCTGTTCTCTGCCTTTGCTGCCAACAACAAATGGGATGTTGGGTTTATTAATGCTACCTGAAGCAATCTGTTGGCCTCTGCCTCCAGCAAGTGGGTATGCCAAATTCACAAGAGTAATAATTATTTTAATGTAGTTCTCTTCTTTGGATCTCCATTTCAGTAACTGCCTCCCCTCAAAATGTAATAGGTTGATTTTTAAACTCACTAACTGAATATTATAAAAAGAAAGAAAATTAATAAAAAGAAAACAGATTCTTACTGTTCTTTCTCAACCTTTTCAGTAAGACACATAAACAAGCAAAAAACTTCATTAAACCTCTTTTATATGCAGGCTATTTAACTTTCTTTTACATTCCTCAAATGACTTGGCCCCACCTGTACTCTTGTCAAACCACTAAGACAAATTAAAGAGGGAGGGACACATTTTCTAGGACAGAGTTTAATATATTCTCAACTTTGCCCTGCACAAGGCTCTTACCACCTTCTCACAATTACTCTTTGGGTTAAAACAGGAGCAGAAGGAAGGCCTGGGTTTTGGTTGGTTTTTTTTTTTCCTCTGCAAACTTCTTATCAGTTTGGCAAGACAGTCTGGTCTCTACCCATCAGTATCTAGGATTATATTTCTAATACAATAATTCATTGCCAGAATTACAACCACACAGACATAAAAGGTAAAGCCAAATTCTCCCTTGAAAATTTTATACAAGACTGCATTTACTTCTGTCCAGGTTTTTACAAAGGGCACCCCAGTGTCTGCCCAATGTCATCACCTCGGAGCTGCCTCATGAAACTTTTGGAGCAGAGATGGAATTCTGCAGAGACATGGAAGCACACATGGAATAGGCTGAAGTGAGCTTAACGCAGAAACAAATGTTTGGCAGTGCAAGATAATGACTGTGTAGCTTTTTGTGCAAATTAAGCACTTCTCAGAGTTGATTAAGGCTGCATTTGTAGAGAATTCATAAAGGCACTCATGAATAAAAATCACTTGCTGGACTTTGGTCTAGGCTAATCACTGGCTCTCTGGAGAGGCAACTGCAGTAGAGGCAGGAAGTCTTCTGAATATCATATATTAAGCATTTTCAACATTTTAAACCCAAAATATACTTAATACCATGTGCAGAATCAGATCTACACTGAAGTTACTCTTCTTCTGGCTTTCTCTGGCCTTTAAATATGGCCAAGAAATTGAGAGAAAACAGTTTCAATTAGAGCAATTTTCATAGGCAAGTTATAAATCTCTGAAACCAGGAGTTTATAATAGCAACACTGACATAACTGTAATACAGCTTCACTGAGATAAATCAGTACCTTGTCCTGTAAGTCAGGTTCTATAAATCAGAAATCTGGAATGTAAATCTCAGTACTAGTTAATAAATCAGCAATACTGATCAACACTAGGGGTAATATTTTGGCAGTAATCACATTTGGGAAAGATATTCCCCTGTTGTTAGTTTACTTAAAAACGGTTTAAAGTTGTATTTTAGGACTTCTCCCTGTGAGTGCCCTAAATGTACCTGGTGTAAGTTGTGTTAGAGCAGACCCAGGAGCTTCCCCACGGTGTGAGGCAGCTCTGCCTGCCCAGGGGGATGGTGGTACAGATGTCTGTGTTCCCAAACAGACCCAAAATAGACATCTGAAAACTTCATTAATACCCCAGGCTCTCACACATCCTGCACATTTATTCCAAAATCCAGGGCTCTTACTGAACAGAAAAGTACAACAGCAGGCATGGGATGTGTAAGGTCACACATGTATAAGGTAAAACAACAAGGCTGTTCCTGTGTTTGTCTTATTAGTTACTGCCCAGCTTAATGCTCCAGCTCTTGTAACCCCATCTCTTCATTTAAAAACTAGAATTTTCAAGTACAAATCTGAAGTTTTGCCTTAAAAGGAAGAAAATAGCATGAATACAAGAAGTATTCTGGCTTATTTTCTGTTTTCCCAGCGCAAATTTGCCAGCGGTTTTCTTCAAAACAAACAAATAGGAAAAAAAACTCTGCAAAATTGAATTTCCAACTTGTAAAACCTTTCTTAATACAGTGAAAGTGGCACTTTCTAGATAACACTTCTTCCTAGTACACACATTTAATGTGACGTGTGTTTCTGAGTGAAAGCTGTTTATCTCTTCAGTGCAATCAGTAAACAAACACATGCACACGTTCATTTAGAGCATTTTAATAATGATCTGTGTTTACTGAACTCAGAAAGGGTCATCAGGGTTCAAGCTTAACTTCTCTTCCCTCCAGCCCTTGATACACATGAAAAATGAGGGAAAAGCTGTTTGTTCTCTCTTACTAAATTTTTAAGAAATTATTACTGAAAAATACCATTCTGCATCAGTAAATAGCAATGCAGAATGAAAGAAGTTGCTTTCCTTAGTAGATTTGTTGCCTCTAATACAAACCAGTACAATAACTAAGTGGTGGACTAACTGTGCTCACCTGCCTAAACTACACCTAATTCTATAGTTTCTATGGATGGGAGATGGAGATTTCTCCTGTGGAAATGTCACTTCCAAAAGGCCTGCTACCACTATAGGAAATAATACACCAGGAAAATATATTTTCTGTCCTTAAAGCCACTGTTTCTCCAGTGTAAAGGGACAGCACACACAAGCTCACTTGATAATAGAATGAAGTTACAAAGGCACCTCATCTTCTCTCCACCTACCTGCAAATTCTGGTGGCTAAAATGAGAAAAGAAACTAATTCCATTAAAAACACACCCTCAGCTCTCCCAGGAACTTCATCCATGCAGGGTGGGATTCCAGGAATGACAGAATGTTTGCCCTTGAAAAGCAGACTCCAACCATGCTGCCACTGCCTCTCCCAAGGCACTACAGATGGAACTAAATGAGCAAATAAAGGGCAGGGGAAAATCTGTGGAGACATTAATCTTAATAACATGGTCCTGTGCAGTCAACCAACACCTGGGAATGCCTGATACATTCCTTTTGCTCCAATATCTTCTTCAGAGGGCTCCTGTACAAGCACGTATTGGGCATAATATTTCACAGCAGTTCTCATAAATGAGGAATTTAGACAGTATGTTGCAGCTCCCTCCCCCAAATCACTGTAGGTTCATACTCTGGAGGCAAGAGAAGAATAATTCTGTGGAATTATGGACTATGAATTATAAAACTGATTTATCCAGAAAATTAATTCACTAAATAGATAAAGATAAATTAACCAGAATATCATGTAGAATCCTTGTGTAATTACAAGTTCAGATAGCAAGAACTGATATGAAGTCCCCAGTTAAACAGTATTTTCATACTGGATTTTTCAGTAGTGAACTAACCTAGCATGTTCTGCTAAAAAAACAAATCTTTTTTTTTCCCTAGAGGGTTTCAGAGATGTCGATGAGATTCCAGTATTTCAGATGTGTTTGTAAGAACATTGTCAAACAACATGGATTGTATTTGAATGATTCTGCCTTCACAAATAACTGAAAAAAGGGAGTCAGAAAGGGAAATACTAAGCAAATTTAGTGTAAAGTCCACCATGCTTTACTGAAGTAATTATGGAATATCTATAGTTTACCTTCACAACAAGCAACTTCAATCACAAAGTTCATGATCTAGCAGCTTCCTATTAATTACCAAGAAATATAATCCCTGATTTTGGAAGGTCTTCCTGGTTGATGTTGCCTTATGGAACATGTGGGTGGAGAGATGTGGAAGAGGAGTAAGTCCTGCAGCAAACACATGCTTAATAGCTCAGGTTCCTACAAAATGTTATGGTAAGTTAACAGTTGTGTTTCTGTCTTTGAGACATCTTAAATTATTTTCAAGTGTTATTGAAATCTCTGTCCAGTAATATATTTTAAAGCTTCACAGAGTCTGACAAACAGTAAAAGCAGTATTCTGAAGAATAAACTTTTATTCCAAAGGGAATTTTTAACTGTAGAAAGGAAACAAATGTTTAATGTTTATTTGTAAAGAATTATGCCTAGACTTGCCAAGGATTCTGATCGCATGATAAACATAGATAAAATATTTCTACCATATAAGTATTTTCAAAGAACTTCTCAGGGTTTCTTGACCAAACTCTTGTAATTGAAAAGACTATGAAACCGTTTCTAAAGTACAGCTGTTAAATGTATAATCGTGAACAGGCAAGACAGTTCCTTTTATGTGCTTATTTCTCTAACAAAGAGTGGGCTGCTCCAGTGCATGGTACGTTTTGGTGCTCCAGGGGTGACTTTTTTAATATAATATTTAAGTGAACCAACTTCTCATGTATGTGAAGAACAGAGTAAGAAGACAGTAAATGTGTGAGACCTCTGTCACCAAGGTGTTAACTTTACTTGAGCTTATCTTTTTTTCTCACACAGGTGACTATTTTTACTGAGTTGTTCATCCAGTGGATTAAAAAAACTAAATACAATTCATGGACAAAAGCAAAACAAAGCAGAGAGAAACTACAGTTTCTTGGCAATCAGAAATTCACTTTTCCCCCCATCTCTCTATGGCTTTACTGTGCGGGACACATTAGGCTTTAGAAATATAATCCACATAAACAGGTAAGAATTGGATAGTTCTACTATTCTGAAAGTTCAATATTAAATTATAAATAAAACTCTGAAGCAGATGCAACTCATCTCCTTCTCTGAATGTAAAGTGGGATAGGTAAACATTAGTAAATGTTATGTGTTTAAAAACACACAAAGTTTAATCAAATTAAAGCTGTTTCACATTCTTTGGCTTTACTTCCAAGGAAATGTTCCTATTCTAACTAGCTGTATATTTATTTTAATATACAATACTGCAAAATATCATCTTACTTCTGTTATTTGCCTGAAGGAAATTCATTTCAAATATGAAACTTTTACACAATATTTACTGTTCAAGTATTGCAGCTTTTATTAAATGGGGCCAGAGAGGATGCCAAGGGATTTAAAGAGAGAATTATTAACAACCATTGCTAATTTAGGTTTATGCACTACTTTATTGCAAAAGCAAGAATGAAGATGGGAAACCAGGGATAATTCAATTGACACTAAACATTTTGAACCTATTAACTGTATTTGAACAAAACATTTTTAAAAAGAAGGCTACATAGCTAAAATAAGACACTAATCCATCAGAGATAGCATAGAAAATTAATCTTTTCCATCTTAATTTGTGTAAGTGGGAAAGCTATGTACAGATCTATCTTTCTCACCTTCACATGATCTACATTGATTTCAGTGAGATCACAACTGAAAAAACAACTGTAATTCACAGAAGCCCAAAAACCAGATTTCAATTAATAAGTCTCTTGGAGTAAGAACACTGAAATAAAATCAGGACCATGGGATAATTCAAGTGAAAAGGGATCTCAGGACATCATCCAGTCCAATCTCTTGCTCAAAGCAGGGCCAGATCATGGTCAGACTGAATTGCTCAGAGCTTTATCCAGTCCTGTTTTGAAACCTCCAGGAAAGGAGAGGGCACAACCCTCCTGGGAAACCTGTTCCAATGTTTGACTGCACTCATCAGAAAAGAACTCTTCCTTAGATCCAGCCAGAGACATGAGGACTGCAATACAGATATAAGAAACCTAAATTTCTGAAATAAGATACCATTAACTTCTACAATCTGGTTTCATTTCACAATTTAATGTATTCATCTGCTATTACTATACCTCTACAGAAAAGGTGAAGAGAAACCCTAAGTTATTGGAAATCCATATCATTAAGATTTTTCTATTTCAGTAGACAGGGTGGATGCACTCTTTTTAATTCAACATGTGTATTCTGAATTCAATCCAAACTCTATCGACTTTATACAATGACCATTTTGACTTAACTTACTCTTTCCCTAGAGCTCCCTAAAGTTTCTTTGCAGTTACCAGTAATTTGTTAAGTGAAAAAACAATTTTGTTTCAGAGACCATCACAGAACATTTCATTCAAAACCAAGAGAGGCCAACAGATTGATCTAAGGATCTCATAAAGGAAATATGTGATTCAATTGATGTCAGCAGGAAAAAAGAATCCTTTGGTCGATATGAGCTTCAGTGGTGCTCCTTACCACAGAGATGATGCAGTAACAAAATTCCTATGTGTAAATAAGCAGAAAAATGCTATGTAAAATACATTTAACAGACTTGGACTTTTTACGTCTTTGTTCTTCAGTCTGTCTGTAAAATCTAAATTTTGAAACAGAAAAGTAAAGCAAAAACAGATGAAGAGAAGGAGAGGGAGTCTGACTGAAGTGCTCAAAAGACATTCAGGTGTGTATACCATATATGGATCTAAAAATGTTCTGATTTTATAAAAATATTGATGTAAAGACAAAATATTTCTCATGCAGGTGCCACTACAAAAATTCTCCGTGAGTTTTCCTAATCTAAAAAGTTAATATTTAATTTAAAACTTTCACAGCCATCTGTAATGGGTATCTAAGTGAACAGTAACTGCTACTACATTGCCACTTCTTTGCACAGGTCACATAATGCAGCTGATGTGACAGGCTTATTTCTACTGCCATAACTTCTAAGATCATAATTTCTAAGATCTTTCACATCTACTACACACATAATTCTGAGTATCAATGCATGGTCCAGATACACCTTCCAGGCATCTTCCAAAATATGTTAACGAATTAAATTTGTAGTATCAAGCACTCAAAAATTAGAGTGTGACAGAGTTACATCCTTCCTGCAAACTTAAAAGTCCAATTCTATGATCACACACCATTTTTCCCCACGGGATCCCTGACTCACTGAACACAGAGTTATTGAATATTTACTTTTAGCTAACCACACAACTCACGCTCTCATTTCTGATGAATTGCTTGCTACCAAAAACCTCCACTTAAAGACAAGAAACAGCTTCTCTTGCAAGGTTATTTGTAATATTCGTGAATGTAGTATCTGACTGGTTTACAAATAATTAGTTAATTTGTCTTCATAGCGCTCTTATAGTCCATTTTAGAAATAAGAAACTTAAGCACAAAGGTACTACAGTTACAAATCTTCACTTGTTTTCTGTGCTGCATTTGTGGGATCAAACTACACACAACGTGCAACCCACAGCCCTGCGCTGTGGGAAGGTCCACCTGCACATGAACTGGTGTACCTCCCACACTGGAGGAGCCTCCCAATAAAATAGGTCAGCACTGCCTTTAAATACCCTTTCCCTAAAGAGTAGTGACTGTTACTGATGAGAATGGACGGTTTCAGACACCCAAAACATGTTTTATGTGTAGCCCTGGAGATCAGGGCTGGTTCAAACCTTCACTGTCTTGCACCTCCTGTCCCTTCCTGTGTTTCTCTCCCTGTGCCACTTTTTTACCCTCCCTATTGAAGTCAAACCACTCCCTCCATCAGAAAGAGTGTAAACTGCTTTAATTCTCACACTTGAAACCACCAGTCATGTTTATGACTTCAGAAGACAACAGACAGACTGGCAAGAAGGAGTTCTACAGGACTAGAAGGTGCTTAGCACACACTGATTTTTAAATTATTTACTTTTCACTCACCCTTAAGGGACATGTATGTGATGAAATGTTCAAGGTGTACCAGCCAATTTGTATGACTTTGTATAGGACCAGCAAAGGAAATGTCCCTACGATAAAATAAATTTATGATCAAGTTTCAAGGTCATTCTGCAAATCATGACATTTTCTCTCTACAAATCACAGTATCACAGCCATGTATCACCATAAAATACCTGAAAATGGTGCAATTTCTAAATTCTCAGAATTACACATCATATTATTCTCAAATATCTTGGATTAAAACCCTTAAAAGTAGTGGTTCTTAACTTATTATGGAAACTAAGGTGGAACACAGCAATTAAATTTTCCCCCTTTATGCCATTTAAGGTTTTTCTTATGATGAAAAAATGATAAAATTCCCGCAGACTCGTTGCCATAAAAATTCTTCAGTGTGAACACTAAAACCAGCACCAAAGATGGAAATCTATCATAGGGAGTGTCAGGAAAGCTTTGCAACAAATGGAGTTGCAGCACATAAATACCGTTTAATTAGTATTAGTACTAATTATACGTCTGTTCTTTGCTATTTATAGTAGTAAATATATAACAAAATATAATGCAAAAATACATAGAAGAAATACAAATATCCATGCATGAAATAATGTAAAGATTAACACCATCATCCTTCTATACAATGCTGGAGAGAACATTGAGTTAACTTTATGTTAAAGTTCTTTATGGAAAATATAAATCTTATGCCTTGAAAACCAGAACTATGAGTTTTATGACAAAGCTGTATAAAATTAACTACAACAGATGACAATGAACTATATTAATTTTTAATGGTTCAAATGACCATTAGCTGGAATTATGTTTGAAGCATTAATGAAGGCATAAAAGACACCCCAAGCAGTAAGAAAAACAGGACCTAAGACATCTAGAGTTATAAAAAAAGCTAAGAGTTGCTTAGAGCTCATTTTGCAAAAGAAAAACTGCAAAGCACTGCAACCTATCTTGGCACAAATTCTGTTACTTAAGGCCTCCAATCTTTAAAATTTCAATTGTTACACTGGTTCAAAGAATCTGGTTTTATTATCTAAAAGGCAGGTTTCAGTTGCTCTCATTTTTTTGATCATATACCTTTCCCATTCATTTTTCCAAGTATCATCTCAGTTTTCCTTTTTTTTTTTTTTTAGAAAGAAAATTCATTGAATGAAGTATTTACAGTTGCTGTCTGGGACACAAACTCTCAGAGTTGTTCCAGGCAGTCTCCAGCTCTGCCCTGACACTGCTTTCAACAAAGGCTCTAATTACATCTCACTGGTTACTTCAAAATCAATACTTGTTTTATCCTAAAAAAGTGACTTGTCAGCCACTTCTGTCACCCATCAGCCACTTCCTTTTCATGATACCTTGTCATCATTAACTCCTGTGTTTCCATCCTCCACAGATATTCTTCAAGCATTGAATTTTCATTTTCCGTCAAATCTACTCCAAATACTTGAACTTTTGTGGTCATTGTGGTTTCTATCACTGCTCCTCTTGACCTGTTCCTCAGACCCATAGAACCCATTATTTTTACAGCTCCACTCTCTCACCATTTTAAGGGCCCATTGATGTTTCTTCCATGGCACTAAGTACAAACCTATCTTCACTATAACTCTTTGAGAGCAAGAAGCCAACTAAAATGGGGAATATTGAAGAGGATAAAATTATCCTCACCTTGCTGCTCCTTGGAGAGGTCAAGTTACAGCAGAAATATCACTTTTTACACAGAGGGATCACTGACCCTTCAAAAGATTGGCACATTCTCTCATTTTTCCTTCTTCTTGATTAAATGGCAGGAAGGTATTTTTCTTCCTTCCATAATACTAATAATTAAAAAAAAAACAACAACATATCAATGCATGAAAGCACATAAAAATGCAGTGGAAGCAGGCAGTCCTCTGCTACAACGTAGAGTAAAAAGCCAGATTCAAAACAGACAAATAAATGCCCAGCACTAAACAGATCAGATTCTGCCCAACAACTGATAGTTCCAAATACTGCAGAAAATTTAAAAAGTAAAATTAAAAAACATGAAGCAACATTGTAACCACTATCATAAGAACTGCAGTGTCCCTTTGTGTAGAGCCAGTTTAGAATCCTCAGGCCAAGAATTTTCTTATGCAGTCCCTTCTGCTAAGAAATTCTAGAGATATCAACATAATCAAAGTATTGCGATTGAAATGACCAACAGCAACTATAAAACTTTTCTTTCACATTATCATCCTCATTTCACAGTCTCGCTTTGAGTTTGTGGTTTGGGTCTTTTCCTAACTAGACTAAAAACAATAAATTTAAAACTGATCTACTATTCCAGTATCTTCATCCAAAAGTGTCTAATTCTTGTTTCTAAGTTACAAATTAAATTTTTAATTTAAATCATCATTCAGGATGATTGGACATTTTCTATTAAAATTGTAATTTTGGTCAGTGTTTAGTTTCCTTAGAAAGTTTCAGTGACAAATTTTAAGCAAGTTAAAACAAACTGAGAACACAAACACAGTCAGTGAAGACTAGCAACTTATTTCCTTCAAAACTTTCTAAAAATAACCTGTGCCAGTTCTGGCCATATTGACATTAATGGTAACACAAGAAATCTCTATTTCTATAAAACTACAGAAGAAAATACCTATGCTTTTCAGATTAAAATGTTTTCAAGCAGAAGTCTTTACAAGCATAAACTTTCCTTCTTTGCTGATCTAGTCTGCCACTATGTACAGATGGCAAGTTCTAATGGGTGGATCATAGACTAATTTAGACATTTCCAGCTCAGAACATGAAACGAAGTGCTGGTACTCTATAATGAGAGATCGATAGTGTTTTCGTAGAAAGACCCTGAAGAATTTTATAAACAATGAGCATTTAGTGGAATGTGCAGGCAGCAGAGAACAAATTACATTTTCTCCAGAGGGGTCTTTAAAACCACACCTCAAATGTGATAAATGTAGTCTGATGGAAAAGACTACAAATGTTAAAACGCTGAGCAGCATAATGTGTTCAAAAATTAGAGACCCGTAAGTTTACTTTCCTCTGTTCAATGGTTAAGCAATCCTTTCATCAAGGAATTTTCTCTTGTTACAGCAGCAGTGGGTCATAGCCAGCATCTCTCAAGATTTTGCAGATGGAAGCAAAACAGAATAATTTCTTTCTTTTTTCCGAAGGATCAGGATATTTTAACATACTTGTAAGTTTGCTGAAATGCACTTAAATATCTTCACCAAATCGTTACACCTTACTCTTAAGTAATGAGGTAATAGTCTTCAGCTAAGACACCATCTGGGAGTCACAGAAATAGCTTTAATTACTGAGCTTAACTTCCTGCTCTTCAGCAGGAGGGTGGGCAAAGGCACTTGGCCAGCTGTCGGGTACAGCAGGGTGTTGGGCAACACCTCTCAGGGCTGGGGATAGAAGTTGAACATCCTCTTTGTTTCTAATCCACAGCTCTCTGCCACCACTGCAGTCAGGAGGTGTTTGGGAAGGCCATGTACCAACTGCAAAAAGCTCTTCCTTTCTACCTCTCAGACCTCACCTCCCTTTTTTCCTTTGTGCAAAAGAATTAAGCCTTGAACTCACCCTAGTCCCTTTTCTCCTCTCTCACTAAGGATATAATATTCCAGCAAAGGAAAAGGGGAGAGAAAGAACAGAGCTCAGAAGAATTAGGGAGAGAAGCAACAGCTCAATTACTTCTTCACAGACAGGAAGTTCAAGCAGCAGCTGCTCATCAATCTTGAAATGATCCCTTGAAAAATGAACACTATCAAGCAACCTAACAGAACACCCAGATGTAACCCAGAACTAGAAAACAAAGTTTGAGCCTCCAACCTGGGCAGGAACACCTGAATTAAGAATTTTTCCTTCAGTGTTTCCCACACAGATGTCCCAACATACCAGAAAGACTCACTCATATCTCTTAGGTCTTGGTCTTGCTCCCAAAAATGCACGTATTCAAGAGAGAAGGGAACACATGGGAAATAAAAAAGGTTTTTCTACCACTTCAGTGTTTGATTCAAAACCTGTCAGTTATCAAAGAGTTTCCTCATATTCCCTTCTCTACACTTTTTCTTACTCTAGAAATTTCAGAGTATGTTAAAAGGGACAGGTCACTCAGTAATTCCTGCATGAGACTGATATTTGCTGCTTTCCAGGCCAGTGTGTTTTGAATCTCCTTCTCTGACTGCACGTGCCTCTACCCCTTCTGCAGCAGGAATCTTGGCCCACGCCAATCAAAGACAGACTTCTTAATTGTGCACAAATAATTGTGCACTGACCTCCAGGACCAACTTTACAAGTTCACATTTTCAAATGGCATTTGGACAGAACTAGATGTTCTCTTTGAGCAGATTTTTACTGGAGAAGGTTTAGTGGGTTATGTGAGGCATGCAGGTTTGCCAGAGTTTCTTTTCAGAGGTATGTTGTCAAGCCAGCCTGGAGTGCCTTGCTGTTTTAAATACTGTCAAGGAGGTTCAGAGTAAATAATGGATGCTTTTCTATGCCACCATAAATCAAGGCAAATAATGAACAAAAATAATGTTCTACTTCATAGAGGTGACATTCTTTATATTCTTCTAATCAACTGTAACTCAAAAAAATATGAATGCAAAGACTAACTCTATGTCTAATGCATCCAGAAGATTTAAGTGGGGGAAAAGAACAGTGGTGGCCAATAAACAAGATTTACCTGCTTACTGTATGGCAGTGTTATTTAATGCACATCTGTGTTCAGAAGCAGTGGGGAACATGGCATCCTTTCCCTGCTTCTGTCAAGGTCATAATAACCATTATGCTCTAGACAGTAGTAGCCCAAAGTCATGCAGTTAGTTTTAAGTTATTGCAAAACATTGATGTTAATTCATCTAAACGAACACCTATTCATTTTGATTTATTTCTGGAAGGGACTTAGCCAACTTGGAGGCTGCGGTGAGTCAATAAATTTCATCAGCAGTTATAATCTCTTGGCATGGACTGAAAAAGAAAAGATCAGCTGACAAAATAGAGTCAGCAACGTGAAGGTAAAAAAACTAGTCTTACAAATCTGCCCATCTCTACCTCAGAGAAAAAGTTTAGCAGTTAAGAATTTTGGTATCTTTGCCTTGCTAGGCAGTGGAACTCATGGGACCTTCTACTCTTCTTACAGTTCTGAAAACATAGCAAAAAATTCAGTAGGTTAATGAATTTTAAAATCAACTAACCCTAGAATCAGTGTTTTATATCTATATCTATCTATATTTACATAGAGAGGTAGATATGTATGTAAGCACACACACTCACCAGTGTAAATATTTAAGTGTGTAGTTTTACTTTGCTGGTATGAAGTCCTAAGTTTTGCTTTTTTCTTATAGAAAAAGTTAAAATTTTACACAATGAACAATAGCAATTTACTTGGGAATTTCTGGCCACATATTGGCAAAAGCAGATTTTTTCTTTTTCAACTTTCTTTTAACAATTGCTGCCTGCCTGTTCCAGGACTTCCAATCTAAGGCCAAAAAGCCTCTCACTGTGAGGCTTTATGGTTACTTATTAAAGTATTTTGCTCAGTCATGGTTCAATCTGCTCAGTCTGTTTTGTTCAGGATCTCTTTGGGTTGAGGCCTCACATGATCCCCCACCAAAGAGGCAAACACAATTTCTCAAGCCAGCAACAGTGCTCAGAGCTGTTCTGTGATACTCATGAGACCAAAATGTTTATATTCTCCTCTTTTAGCAAACACAACTGAAAGACATCCCCAGTAGATAAAATAACAAACAAAAATAGATGTGATAACACCAAGTTTAAGAAGTTCAGCTTTGAAAAACTACAGACCCAAGGTCACCCACCCTTTGAATTCTGACTGTTCCAATGAAATATCTTTTGTGATTCTTCTATTTACTAAGCATGGATTCCTGCAACACTGCAGCTGAAATTGTAACAGAGAAATCCAAAAAGTATCCTAGAGCTAGATATCAAGAGATGATTTCAACTTTTGCAGTATTATGATGTTTATCCATGTCCTGTGACAAAATAATGTACTCAAACTGTTCATTAAGTACTATCTATTAATGTTTTTGACTATTAAAATACTAATACTTGAGCAGGTACCACGTGGATAATATTGGACAGCTTAGTAGAAATGGAGGCAAGTCATTCAAGAGATCATGTCTTATGATATACAAATGCTGTTCTTTAGGACTGTCAACCTCAGCAAAATAGGAAATCACATTCGTTTAGTGGAAAAGGAGTAGTAAAGGCCATAAGAAAGCAGTAGGGGAGTGTCTCTATTAATGCTGCTGTTACCAGAACAGTACTCGAAAGAATTTAGGGAATTTATTTAACTATGTTCTGAAAAATTTAGTTTAGAAGAACACGTTCACAAACACACATGCACGAAAAAACCACTATTACATATTTTTTAACAGAAACAACATGAACTTCCTAATACCCAGGAAATTCTTATCATGGTTATTACATTGAATTTGATATTTGTTCTTTATTTTCTCATTCTGAAGAGCCTGCAGGACAGAACAACATAAGAAAGGGCAGAAAGGAAATTAAACAGTTATGCTGATGGGCAATAAAATTCTATGTGGGGGACTAAAACTCCATTATTCCACAGAACAAAAGTGTTGTTTAACCTAAAAAAACAACAACAGCCCTTGCATATCTCATCTCTTCAATATAATTCAAGTCTAAAAGACCTTTACTTTCTGTCCTCACTGTAAGGGCCAGATACCTTGCCAATTTAGAGCACTTTACACCCACTTTAATAACTTATTGCTACTAAGTATCCTTATATTTCTAATCAGCAGCAATCAAGTAAAAAATATAATAAATAAATAAAAAACCTCACACAACTTACTGAGACTGTTAACTTACTGTACCTTTTTCCAAATTCCTAAGGTTGAGAAAGACACTTGCAAAGGAAGGTTTACACATTTTTGTACTCAGCACACAAATCTGGAATTATACCTCTACTAGCCACAGCAATTTATAGGTGGAAGCAAGGTCTTGCAAATAAAGACAATAATATAATTCTTCTCTATCTCTGATTTACTCTCTTTTCTCTGGCTTTCTTACTCCAAACAGCTCACTAACACGTGGAGGCCGGAAAAAGAGCATCTGGAAATTAATCTGTAATTTTGTGATTGTATTGTTGTTCTTTTAGTTGAAGAATTACCCTTTTTGCTATTCCAGGGCAACTGTTTCAATATTTCAGAAAACACTGAGTGTAGACAGGGAAAGTTTCACCTCTCAGACAAAGCTATGGCTCAAATTTCAAAGCTGTATTTCTCCCTTAGGAGCTGAGTCTGTCTCTTGTTCCTGAGAGTGCAGCAAAATTCAACACAATCTATGTGGCTTCATATTAATTAGTGGAAAGACAACAAATAGCCTCCAGTGATTAGTACCTCTAAGAAATATATTATTTCAGGAGATATTTTATCACTTAAAGCTATGAGAAAAAATGTACAGACATTTATTACTGGAATAGTAAGAGAAGGAATATGCATGGGGCATCCAGAAGAGTTAATATATAGTAACTGTTATATTTAGACTTTAAAAAATTATCTGCTTGGAACAGGTAACTAACCCAGTAATTATACATACATATTTAGGTTGGACATTTAGCTTTCAAGTTAATTACCAGCAAAAAAATTAACCTAGGGTGTCAGCAGGAAATTAAAAAAAAAAAAAATCCTGATGTGTTAGAAACACAAAGCAGAGCTGTCTGCTTCAAGGCTCAGACCAATTTAATTTTTTAATCACTCTCTCACACATTCATTCTATTATTCATACTCATAATGCATTTATCCCAAGATGCACTTGTGAAACTGCTACATACTGAAATTTTGGTGTATTAGTTTAGGAAGAGGTGGGACATATTTACTTAGGAAGGTGTGTAGTAAATAAATTGCTCAGCAGTTTATCTGTTCTGATTTGGATGATGTGTAGCTCTGGCTGTACTGATGTCAGATATTACATGTTCTTTTAAATTCTTTAGTCATTCAAGTTGTTTTTGAACACCAAAATTCACTGAATATCAAGTTCCAAAGCTCCTGAAATTAAAAGTTTTCAGTCCCTGCAGTTCATAAGCATCTCCATCATTCTATCTGCTTCTGTCTCTCTCAGAGCAACACAGTCCCTCCACCCCACTTACTCCAGCTCACAGTGGGACAGTTTCCTTCCTCTTACTGTTGGACAGAGAATGAACTAGGTAAGTTTTGAGGACACATATGTTGGCTTCAATTCCTTTGTTTTGCTATCTATGTCTGGAAAAAGATAACTGAGATGTATCTCACAGCCCTTTCCTTTTCCAAATGCATTAAGATTTGAAAACCAGGACATCAGATACGTCAATGAAGTAAAAAGACCAACTCATTAGATGTTTAACCCAAACCAATGTGCTTCAGGTGACATGTCCTTTTAGTCTTGAGATTCTCACGCAATTTGTTTATGCAGCAATCATAAACAAATCTCCTTCCCTCCTCTGTCCCTGCTCATATGCAGAATTCTTCAAATCACATGCCATTGAACACTGCATTTAGGATTCTCAAATGTGTTCTGAGAGGAGTTGTACAAAAATCGTGCCAAGGAAAGGCTGAATGCTGAGAAAGGGCTTTTCCACATTTTTGGCTTTTTCAAGAACAGATTTTGATGCAGATCATACTTATGATCTTTTCTTTACTTGCCACAGAACTGGGAGATAAAAACACCTGTAACTCATCCAAGCACTAGTCCCCTCATCCACTAAAAAACGTATTTTACAAAAGGTTAAACTTCTTTTTCTACAATTCTTTCTCTAAAAACTAACATCTGAAGAAAAACCTAAGAATTCTAAGATTCTGATCTTCCTACAAAAATTTTTGATCTCCCAAAGGGAGCATAACTAAAAGCTTGAAGCAAATTGAAAATGAAGAGTAGTAGTTAATGAAGTCTGGAAATAATTTATTTAAATTATCACATCTTATGTTTTGTCATTCATTAATCACATCAACTGAGTGAACCAAATGACCACTTCTTCCTTTTTTTATTTGATATTAAAATACCTTTTTTGTGCTTCTGCAGGTCTGTTACAGGTGGTTATTTAGTTTCAAAGAATTTACTGAGCAACCACAACACAGACTGATAACAATGATGTGAACGACTTCAGTATTTCACCCTCAAAAAGCAGGAGGAGTCATCTTTCACCAGAGTCTGACTGCTACTCAGTGTTCTTGCAGAATATGCTGCCAAAGTTTAAAATCTTTGACCTGTAAGCTCTTTAGGTACTGTCATTATGAAACAAAAGTCACAGAAGAAGATTTTGCATCAGGTCTTGCTTAGTCCCTTTCTCTTTTACACTTTCAAAGGCCTTCATGTAAATTAAGATAACTGTGTTGTGGTAGCCAGCTCTGCAAATCCTTCTCTGGGGGAGGGACAATACAGCAATTCTAGTTGAGATTTTTTTTTTCCACTGACTGACACCACTGGTAGGTTATCCAGAGGAGAATGAGCCCAGAACTTCGACTGGTGCAGAGTGGAGAACCCACCAGCCCCTGGCACTTCCCTTTACAAGTCAGCATTGCTCTCCATACCAAATATTGAGAGGCAAAATCATGGCCAGAGGCTACTCAGCCATAATTCATTCTCTCAAGCCCTGTCACAGCTGCCACTTAGAGCACTTAGATTAAAAATTTCATCTTTCAACAGGTTCTTTACTGAAACTACAATGTCAGTGACAGATCCGAATTCTACATCCCTCCTTCCATTGTTTTTAGGCTTATTTGTTTAGATTTATTCTTAAGGGAAGGTGGTATATTACAATTTTATAATACTGAAATATGTTACTCAGAAATTTGAGTTAGCACCCAAAATGCGAAGGTACTAATTCTGCTTCATAGCTGTAATTAAAGTGCTACAGATGTGCTGCTCCATTGAGACCACTGAAAATTGGGTGTGGAAAACATGCTGTTGAACAGGTAAAAATGGGATCTCCTGCACTGCAGTGCATTGAAAAAGGTGAGAATAACAGATTGTGATGCTATTATAAAGAAACTTTAAATAGAGCAAATAAGAAGAAAGGGGAATCACTCATCATAGCAGAGGTATAAATTATCTTGCAATTTGTTTACTATTATGCATCCTACAGAATGAATTTCTTAAATGTAAGATGTGCATGAAACAACTGACCCATTATTGCATTAAGCCAGTTCCACACAATGACACAACTGAAAGCAAATTAAGAGTTACTGAGTTACTGTGATCCTGTAATGTATATTAAAGGAAAAGTGTTAACATGATTATCACAGATGTTCAACACGTGTGCTCTTGAACAACCAGGTTCAAGAATAGTTCAGGAGATACAGGCAGTGCTTGTCCCACCTCTTTACCTGATGACTTCTGAGTGCTTTTTTAAAATATCAGCTTTATGATTCTCTGAATTCTTTTTATTTCATAAAAGCAAACCTCTCCAGGAATCAAGGGGCTGAATCATTCACTACACAACCAAACCTGACATAGAGCAAATTCTTCCACCCATATAACAGTGGGTAGCAATAGGTCATGTTGAGGTGAAGGCTCAATATTCCATGATAATAGAATAATGCCAATGCTTAATGTGGCCTTCCATCTCAAACAATTTTAGGAACAATTATTAATCTTCATACTTTGCTATGAACCTGCTTGGACTAAGTGAATAAATTCAGTATTTCTTCCTTTTTGCATTTCAATGTCTTAGGATTAACTTCAAAATTGTATTAGTCTGGTGGAGAAACAGAGACTGTAAACTAATAATGGGTGTTATTTTTACAGATATTTTGGGTCTTGCAGCTTTTAAAGCAACACTATTGGAAGCCTAGAGAAACCCTAAGGTAGAAACAGTGTCCTGTGTAATTTTTACCTCTCATATAATTTTAATATTAAATACTGAATTATAAGAAAACTAATTATGAAAATACTAGCATAGAAAAATAGTTTAGTAACCCAGTAAACAAGGCAAATAATCCTATAAAAACAAATTCTTATTGGTGGGTTTTAAAATGTATAGATAACATTTTTTATTATTCAAGATCTAGGAGACAGGTAAAAATAACTAACCACAGCTCTTCGTATGAGATTTCAAAGATAATTCCACATTTTGAGAATAAATGACTCTATTTTCTCTAACTGACAGAACAAGCAGTAGTTTCATTTCCCTGAAACCGACACACACCCAAAGCTCAAGCATTATATTTCAAAGAATTGTAATTAAATCTATATAATAAAAAAGGAATGTTTCACATCTTAATTGAAAAATCACCAGCTAGAGAACTGAGACAGTGAAACAGCCTGGTAAGCTCTGAGATATAATTGAAGAAAAGAATAGATGAGAATATTTCAAATGGTCTCACTAGTCAGCAACTAGTGTAAATACTGCAATTCAAATAATGGCATTTTAGTGATTAGGAGAAGAACTAATTTCTATTCTATTGCTCCTTTGCTTTGAGAATTATACCTCGTTTTTGAGAATCCCTGACTGAACACAAAACTCCATCTCATCCTCTACCAAGCCACGAGTCTCACTGTTGATACAAGCATTTTACATGATGCAATGAGGCACCAGCCCATACAATGTAAGATAAGCAGGTATTTATGATCACTCGTGCGGCTTTTAACTGCATTTCAGAATTCACCACCTTCTCAAGGGTCCTTTTAAAAGCATTTGGAAAGACAGGGAAAAGACTGGTGATGGTGTGCAGTTACACCAAGTGACTGCTTCAGGAACAAGGTAAGGGTTGAGTTTTACTCCACAATGGGAAATGAAGCGGTTAAAGCTCTAAGATTTTGACATGGGAAACATGCCAAGGCCAGATGGAAATCTCAGCTGTCACGAGCAGAGGTCATTCTGTCCTTCCCAGCACAAGGTGTTGCTAAAATCCTGCATATTATTCATACAAGTTTATCATACCTCTCCTTTTTCATTTAGAGTTAAAATAATTTGTTTGGTTTATATGATTTTCTTGTTATTCATTGTCTTATCTTTGTTTGGTTCTAATTTTTACTTAAAGAAGTTCACCAGAGATGCCCCTGAGGTAGTGCAGATAATCTAGGTTTATGTTTCTAAAGAATTTGTTTAAGGGAAGCTTGGATAAGCCTTAAAGGGAATCTTTGATAAGCCTTTGTTCTCCTAAATTATTTGATCATAAGACAGCACTTTCAGAAAGGGCAATTCTTGTTGAATGAAGGAAAGGTTTTTGATGAGACTTTTATAGTGGAGTTTTAATGGAACTGTCTCTAAAATAGTTTTACAAGGTCCATTTAGCCCTCAAACTATCAGTAAGCAACTTTAATTACCAAATATGCTTAATGTTGACAATGTTGCCCACCAGAAAAGCAAACCAAAATACATCTTATATAACTAAACATTAGAGGGCGATTTAATTTTTTTTTTTTAATGTACATTTAGTATTCTTCAAGTGCTGATGAAGACATATGTATGAAGAAAACTTTAAACAATACCAGCATAGTATATGTAATAGTAGACTTAGAGGACAGCAAAGAAATATTACTAAAAACATTAGAAAAAGTACTTCTACTAGAAATGACTGAACCTAATTTAGACCTGAACAGATTAACCATGTTACTGAAGTACCTCTAAATACTACTGTCTACCTAGGCAGTAGATTTGAGGGATTTTTCCATACACTTTTCTTCTTGACACTTTGTGGTTTCTGTTGTACAGTAAAAAATCAGCTGCAGTGTGACAGTCGTGATGTGCTGCCAGACATTAGACATCAATTTAACAAACTAACCACCTAAAATCTTTATGAGATTGAAATTCCAAGCCCAAATTGGAAGAATCTAATGTTAGTTTATATTACTTGTCAAGGGGAAGTGTTTGTAGGGTTCTGCCTTACAGTCACTGATGTGGCTACAGGGGTGAGCACTGACACCTTTAAGCCACATTCCTTAGAAGAAATACTTCACCAAAGGCTGTCAAGACAATTATGGAGATGTAGGAAGAGGGGTCCCTTAGCGGAAATCAACTGGTAAAGGCAGGAAACTCAGACTGGGAGTTTTCAGAATGAAGGGAGGACAAAGTGGAGGTGGTGGTAGCTGAGCTGGGCCCTACAAATCATTTGCAGCATGGGAGAGGTTTGTAGAACTGGGCTGTTCTCTCCCCTTCAGTATAGGACTGAGAAGGCTTCAGAAGGTGGCAGTATCTGCTTGGATCTAAAATATAATTAAAATAAAAGGGGAGGAAAAAAAAAGAAGGGGGGCTTCTTCACACAAGACCTCTGGTACTTCTGCTGAAAGATGCAGCAGATGCTGCAGTTCCATACATGTTCAAGAAATCTAACTTTCATTAATTAATTAAATACACAGAAGTGAACTAAAGTTCAAAGTTAGTGAGGTGAAATCACTATAAGAAACTATTATCAAGTGGACGTCTCATGTGCTGGTCCTGTTTTCCTTTTCCTAGACTTTTTTATATGGCCACTTTACAAGACAGGATAGTGAACTAGATGACCTACAGTGACACTCCCATGTTTTCAGGTTTGCTTCATACGTTTTTGTATAAATTACTCCTCTAACCAAAGTAGGATTTTTATCCTACTTCATTTTAAGACACACAATCTGCAGTTATACCCCATCTACTATATAGATTTGAAGCTGTTAAAATACCATAAAAGGACTATTTCTAGAGCAGTTCCAGTACTGTGATGACACATAGTTGAAACAAAGCAAACCCCATCCAAATCCATAAAATATTTCTATGTTCTCTCATTAATGATGATGTCATTTTTCTCAATTTCAGTAAAACTCCTTTGCAACTAAATTTGCATTTAGTTCAAATTTTAGAAATCATTGGTCATGTAAAGAATGCTTTTAGCAGTCAGATCCTTGGGTTCTGTCAAAAACATGACAAGTGCAAAACTGATCTCTAACTTCATTACTTGAGACCTAAAAAGTTCTCATAATTAATTGTAAATGACAGAAAATAAATTTCTCGTTAAGAAATCAATTATTTGCTGGTCACTGATGGGTATATATTTACCTGATGTCTCCCCTTCCAGGTGTAAAGAAACACAAACTTCCTGCTATCTCACAGATGAAAATGAAGGCAATGGTTTTGAAAACCCACTGTGTCAAGGGAAAAAAAGCCAACTTATGTGCATTAACATGTCCTGTCTCTCCAACCACACCGTCAGCAACATAACAGCACGTTACTAATTGCAGTATCAAGTAAGTAAGTCTTCACATTGTTATGAGAGGAGGAGAAAGAAAAGTACTTAGTATAAATTTAAAAGTGCTCACCATATGTTCCCCTATTTTTAAGCATTTTTTCACTTTCCTTCTTGACACTCTTGTCTACACCTCACCTAGTTAGGAAGTCTTGTGGTTAAGTACCTGACCTGAACACAAGGATTAGTGTTTGTGCTAACAAAATGAATTTCTTTTTTCAAAGGCATCACAAGGTTTGAAGCATATTATACTCCATCTCTTGAAAAGAGGAAAGGGACTTGGATGCAAAACCTTCTAATAGTATCAAATTTACTGTCAAACATTTTATATACTTAAACTCCTATTATATCAATTTAAATGTACCTAATGGACATGGGGTGAGAAAAGAAATTATATCCATGACCATAGATTTTTATCACAGTTATCAGTAATATATCATACTAGAATCAGAATAGGTTGTGTCTTTAGTGTAAGCTTCATATTTTATCTAATATTACTTTCATAATTTCCCCTATTTCCTCTCTTTCCTATACAAACAAACATTTATTGGCACTTAATAATATGTTATTTTATAGTATTTCTACATCAAAAAAAGGCAAAATAAACTTGCAAACTAACACAGTAACATTCTGCAGAGGGCACCCTTGGTACAGAACTGATCACCTTCTCCCACTTTATCCCTCCTCCATAACTTTAACTACATAATATCACATTTACAATTGTCAGGAATATATAATAAGGAAAAGCTTTCTCTAATGGCAGCAGAAGAATGTCTGATGTAGACCTGTGAAGGAGAACAAAGTATACCTACACAGAGTATAGGCACTTTGCCTTTCAAACATCATCAATGCTTTTGGGCTTAATAACTTACCATGAATTAATTTGCTGCTGAGAACCACATACTAATAATAAAGACAGAGTCTACCTGCTACTATTGTTTTTATTTCATTTTCTTCTGAATTGTTTCTTTGAAGGATTCTATCTATTCAGAGATACAGAGCAACTTCTACATGAAGTGAAAGGAGGATTGTAAGCAAACATGGTTATAGCAACACATATCCCACATGGCACACATCCCACAAGACTTTTCACTATTTTAATAACGAGTTCTCACAATCAAGACAGGAGCTACTGTCTTCACCGGAGGTAAGAGGAAAGACTCATTTAAGATGTTATCAAAAAGCATATTCTCTCTGCATTTTCTCACTGCTCCAACTGTTCAGCCCCCATGCACTGTGCTTTCTGCTGACACAGCCGCCTCTTTTCCAGCCCTACTGCTCATATGACCTTCTTTCCTTTTTTTTCCTCCCATCCTTCAGAACCGTTTCTGGGCAGTTTCACAAGAATTTTGATTGCTGTTGTAAAGTTTACATCATTGCCATCTGACAGCTGTTTGCTGGCCTTTGTGAAATGAGTTAATGGTCTCAGTTCATTTCCTAACAGGCAGGTGTTCACAACTTAAAATATCACCTCCGTTGGCACAAGGACTTTCAGACAACAAAAAATACAAGCCTAGGGTAAAACACATGCTTGAAGGGAAACACATTTTGAAGTGCTCTTGGAAGGAGGGCTGAACTTCAGAGATGGACTAAAAGTTAACAGAAAATGAACTCTGGTAAATGATCCTATTACAGAAGATCTGAATAATACTTGTGGATGACTCATCTCACTGTAGTGAAGCCAGACTCACACATTGAAGGTGTACATAGAGACCAAGTTGTGCTGATACATTTATATTTATATCTATATCAATATCTGTATCTATACAGTCAGTCTGCTTGTGAGCAGGGGAGAGGAACAACTGCAGAAGAATTAGAACTTGAACACTCAGTGTTGGGAACCCCTTCCTTGCTCGCTACTCTAAAACTAAACCTACTTCACTGTGAATTAAAAGATGTCCTACAACAAAGCAATCCATAGGCCTGTTACATTTTCCCCCTCTGCGTTTTCTTTACTGATTTAAAGATCAGACACTCTGAGGAAACAAGAAAATGTTGGCTAAATTCCTGAAATTCACTGTGATAAGGCAGGTTACAGATGGGAACATTCATCTGCCATGAGGAAACTTTCTAACCAACAAGCAACATGAGGTCAGTACTAGTTAAGTAAACTAAGAACATTTCAATCTGAATCTTTGAATCCAATTAAAATCTGAACTTTCTTCCAGAAATGGTCAGGGGCAGAGTTTAATACCCCTATAAAAGTACTTGAATATGTGAATTCAGATGATTATCAGAATTTCAGGAGGTCTAACCATTTAGCATGGTATCTCTGACTCCATTTTACTTGAAAATAAAAGAAAATTTGCACTTTCTGCAGAGCATTCTTCTGACAGTATCTGCTGCTACTCTATTTTATTTCCAGTGTATTTTTCTCAGATTCAGAGAAAATTACTTGCTCTTACTTTATGTTGATTAAATCGTGTCAGCAAGTGTTTTAATTTATGTGATCAAGCTAGCAAAGCAGAACAATTTTCATTTTTGGGCAAGGATAATCATAATTAAAAACACATTAGCTGATTATACCAAACATCCATCCTAAAAAAATCTACAACATGGTTTATAAATTATGATTATTTAACTAACACATTTTGAAATTATACAACTTTATAAGCTGATGAATGGTTTTGGTAATACCCCAACTACCCAAAAAGGGACACTTAAAACCAGAGTCAAAGAAATCAAAAGATTTTAAGGTAGACAGATCAGGGTATAAATGCAGACAAAATACATTCCCTAAACATAAAAAACCTAAGCTAAAACCATCACAGGAATTAATAAGGAACCTGAGATTTGTGATTTCTATAAATAAATAAAAATTATGTCTATTTCTATACTTTCAGGAGAGTAAAGTATCTTGATTAAAGAAAGGCTTTACTTTTCAGTTTAGGGTTTTGTTTTTTTGGTATTATGAACAAGTTTGTACTCACTTATCATTGTTAATTGTAACTCAGGTCAGCAACACTAGAACAGACATGAATCTTTGTTTTTAGACAATCTTGCCTATCCTAATTTATTGTATTTTTATTGTATCCCAGTACACTGAGCAGTGATAACAGTGTGAGAGAAGGAACTACAACTGTAACTCTGCTGGGTGGTGTTGGAACATCAGATCCCTAAATATGCCAAGTACCAGGGAACAGAGAAATATGAAGTTCTTCAATAAAACATCTGTAAGTAGAACAAAAGACAAGAACCTGTTGGAACAAGTCGAGAGGAGACCACAAAGCTGACTCCAGGGCTGAAACACCCCTCCTGTGGAGACTGGCTGAGAGATTTAGGGCTGTTCAGCCTGGAGAAGAACAGGCTCCAGGGAGACTTTAGAGCTTCCAGGGCCTAAAGGGGTTCCAAGAGAGCTGGAGAAGGACAAGGGATGAAGTGACACGACAAGAAGAAATGGCTTCACACCGACAGAGGGTAGAGGTAGATCAGATATTAGAAAGAAATCCTTCCCTGTGAGGGTGGTGAGGCCCTGACGCAGGTTGGCCAGAGAAGCTGTGGTTGCCCCATCCCTGGAAGTGTCCAAGGTCAGGTTGGACAGGGCTTGGAGCAACCTGGGATAGTGGAAGGTATCCCTGCCCATGGCTGAGGGTTGGAACTGATGGTCTCTAAGGTGCCTTTGAACCCATAGCAACTTCTTAAACAGAGATTGAAATACTTGGAAGCTCAGGTGATGCTTTACCATCCAAGAATGGAGGAATCTCCTCTAAAGCAGACTTGGTATTTTCTATTTCTCTATGGTAAAAATATCTTACTCCTATAATAAAGAGTTTAATGCTTCTTCACAAATCTACTCATTTGATCTCGTGTTCAAATTTTTGACATCTTCCACAAGCAAACATATCCCATACAGGATATATTGCTTTAACAGGTATTCATTTTACTGAGCTCCACTATAATTTGCTAGTCTTACATGATGCCTCAAAATGTTTCACACATTCTGAAAAGGAAGCTAAAAGGGAATAATTTGCATATATTACTTAAGTTGTACATGCTGTAAATATTGATCTGCTGATAGAGAAGCAAGAGAAAAAGTTCTTCAAAAATTAGCACTTGCATTTCTATGGTTTTTAAGAATCATTTTTCAGGATAAACAGTTCTGCTCACCCTGCAGGTGAAGGCTATTTGACAGTCCAGTCTGTGACATTCAGTCTGTGTTACAGCAATTTATAAATTTATAAAACTTCTTACTTTTACTCTTTTGGAGTTATTACCAATTCAGCACAAACTGATCAAACCTCAACTACTGCTGTCTGTGTTATGCAGAGAATGAAGCTGCATTTCACAGCTTTAGCCTATTATTTTAGCCAGCTCCCCCTGACTCTCAAGGGCGATGCACAGATACTCTCGTGCAATGTTTTGAATAACTTTCAAGTCTTTTCTCCCCTCACAGGTGAGGAGGTGTAATTCATCTAATGCCTGAGAACAAAGAGCAAAAATAAAAAAGCCTTCAGCCTGCCTTCACACCGACCTCCACAATCATGATCCATTTTGGAAAGGTTCTGGTAAAGGACTGCAAATCTCAGGAAACTAGAATAGGCACAGACAGGATTCAGCCAGAGGAATGATAGCAGGATATATTAGCTCAGACTAAAATTTCATCACTTAAAACTCCTGCTGTCATATGTGACAAATCCCTGAGGCCTCGGGGTGCATGTTCTTTCCCCTTCCTGAGCACAGAGCAAATGGAATAGTCAAGGCCAGTGCACCTTTTTGGTTAGCAATGCAACCACCAATGTTGGCGAAAACACCAGACAAAATGTACCAAGGATTTCAGACTGCTCACATTCCACCAGTATGTAAATCACAGAGCGTGGAACAAGGAGTTGGACTTGATGATCCTAGTCTCTTCCAACTTGAGTTACTCTGTGAGTCTGTGAAAAATATCTTTGGCATAAATATATGCATCTCTCAAATGGTAAATGGCTCCTCATCATCACCCCATGTCTTTGCCACCCCAGTGCCACACATGTTTTCCTTTTCATCTTTCTTTCCTTCTGTTCTTCCCATAGTTTTCTGGCTTTCCTCACACTTTTCTGTGCACAACTTCTCTTTAAATGACTGCCTGAACCTACCAACACCTTCACAGCTCCCCACAAACCCATGTCTTGTTCCCTTATTCTCTGTTAGGTTTCTTTTCCTAGTTCTCTCTCTCTCCTGGAACAGGCAGCTACACAGCACAGGAGAAAAGTCATGTAGCTGCCACCAGAAGTTATTTTATTTTCAATATAAATTCACATTAAAATTCCAAATATGATAACCTTACTCCACTTCTGGTACGGCCACAAAAGCAGATAAACCCCAAAGACTCTAAGGAGAACTGAGTACTGTCCTGAATATAAGGGATTCACCTCAACTAATACTAGATGGGTCACTAAGGTTCCCAGAGAGAAGCCAAGTCACCATAATTCACTACACAGATGGCCTTGGAGAGGACTCTGGTTCTCCTGGCATCACTGGTGCCTGAAACTAAGTGAGATTCTATATCCCTCATCACCTTTAAGCACAGCAGTGGTTGCTTTTGTTTTCAATCTTTGTTCCAAATGCAGTGCCTCTTTGCTGAAAATGTCCAATGTGCTATTTCATGTTACAACTGAACAAAACACTTTCTTCTACCAGAGAATACTGTGGGGCCCAATTTTTCATTGCTTGGGTTTCTATTTATAAGGTTTCCCCACCCAAGCAAATGCTTTTGCTCTGACAGCATTTAATAACAAGTTTGACCTTGGAGTGTGTAAGTTTAAATGATTTCAGAGTACTCTGTAGCAGAAAATCAGGGGCCAGGGATTCTTTTCCTTATTTGAATTTTATTATTTTGGGAGAAGGGGGAATCCCTTGTTTCACAGAAGAAATTACTTTTGAGCCACAGCGTGAAGACTTTTTGCATGAGTGCATGAAGAGCCACGACTTTTTGTGCTTCCTGCAGTTGATATATAACTGTCACCATTGCCAGAACAACTTTGCTACATCCTCCTGGGAATATCCCTGCAAATACAGTAAAGAAAGCTGAGAAGAACTGGTTTGTATTTAGTTTGTGTTGGAGAAGGAATATTATCAAAGCAGGTAGGACACCCTGAGCATCATCCCTTCCTGACAGCCCTGTGTGCTGGTGCAGGTTTCAGAAGCTTTGTGAGGCTGCAACCCAGTCCTTGATTTTTTTAGTGGACTCATGTCCAACATTCCCCCCCCCATGGAACCCATCCTCATTATCAAACATCATTCCCAAGAAAGGTATTGCTTGCAATGAGGAACTATCATTGACTACAGTTGGATGTATTTTATGTGAGGATTGAAACACATACAACTCTTTATATCTGCAGGGCTAAGTATTTAATATAGATGGATGAAGTCCACAAACTGATCCTATTAAGATATTCTGGGCTTTTTTCATTTCTCAATTTCTTATAAATGTCTCCCAGACTTTGAGAACTATTAAAGACACACACAGTAACTACTTCATTTTAAAAGCCAAATAAGAATTATTTTTTTTGTTGCTGAACAGAAAGAAGATTCTATGGTGAAAAAAAAAAACAAACGTTTGGTGTGTTTGTCTGAGTTATTACATAATTCAAAGAATAAATTATCTTTGGCTAGAGCTGCATCAATCTTTTTCCCCTTAAAATAATACCATCCCAACTACAGCACCACAGATAGAGCAGTGGGACATGGCTCCTGACAGTCTAATCATTGGTTCATCTAACGATGTTCACAGAGAGGTAAAATGTTTCTGTTAAATCCCTGCCCTTCCCTATTCTAAAAAGCTACCAGGTGAGCTGTTTCAGAGGTAATAACAATGGAAAACACTAGAAAAGAATTTATTGTCAACAGATCTGCACAGAAAAGCAGCACTGTAGAAAAAAATACTGATTGCTGTAGGGGAAAAAAAATGTTTCAGATGTACTCGGCATTGCACTTACACAGACCCTGTTGTGTAGCATGGAATAATGTTACATTTTATAAGCATTCTTTTTTCGTGAAAAAATCTCTAAATCTATTGGTTATTAATGTTCTGTATTGATCTACAGCAATTTGAATGCATATTGCATGTTCACTATGGTAACTATTATACAAAGAACTGGCACTGATCTTCACAGAGGATCCCCTTGTTTCACAAGTATACACAAAAGTGCGTACAAATTCTGGAAAAAACATCTATTCTTTGTGTGTCATGCAAAATCATAAATAGGAGAAAATAAGAGTGAAGAAAAATAAAAGGAATCAAAGACAAATCAAGTAATTTGATTTTTTTGTTTTCTGTTCTGGAAAAAAAAAGTGATGAAAGAAATTATAACCCTTCATCTTCTATTTGATATTTCACATTCAAACAACTCAATAATTGTGATTCATATTCAGAGTTAGAGTTTATCAATGACACTCATAAATGGCAGTTAAAAACATTAACTTTATAGCGACCAGCACTAAAGATTTCCACTTCTAGTGAAAGTATGGCTTAAAAAGATTTCAGAAGCTTCTATATTTAAAAATATAAACAAACTTTAGTCCAATCTATGAACACCACCTTGTCAACAAAACCATAAAAAAAAAGTCCCACCCAGTCATTTCTTAAAGGGTATATGGAATTTCTTGTATTTTAGTTTAGTCTCACTTCCTCTTGCCACCACCATCTTTATCCAGCTTGGTATTTATGCACATTTACAAGATTGTCTCCCCCAGAATCTTCTCTTTTTGAGGCTGAAAAAACCATTTTCTCAACCTTTGTTCAGGTGACAGAAGCAGACCAGCTCACCAGGCTCATCTCAGCAATGTGGAGCAGAGAGGAAAAATCACCTCCCTTGACCTGCTGGCAACGCCCTTCCCTGATACAACCAAATTCTCCAGCCTCCAAAGACCACTTTGAACAGCACCAAAACTCTGTTGCATCTCCACTTCCAACACATACAGACACCATACAAGTCTGACAGCCATGTTCATTTTAGGAACAATTTTTTCATTAAACACTTATTCCTTTCTGCCGTAGAAATAATTTATTCTTTGTGTATAATTGATTTGTGTCTGCATTTAAAAATGTCTTTTGAAATCCATATTATAACTAATACTGTCATATAATAAAAAGCAACACTTTTAATTTAAAGTTAATTATTTTCCATTATTCAACATTAGTAGACAAGGCAAGAAGTCTAGCTTAGTTTTTAATTTAGAGTATTGCTTCTTGACATTAAGCTGTTAAACCCATGTATTATAAGTTCAGAATAACTTCTTTTATGTTCTGGCACTAAGTAAAAGGATTATAGTATCTCATATTTAGAAATTTCACATGACTATAGATAATTAAGGCAAGTTAAATATTTTTGCAGTACTGTCCTGAAATCTGCAATTGTAAATTTTTATAGCCATAGCACAACATTCTGTAATAACACTCTAGACAGACATCACTATGGCAAATGAGTTTTACTGCAATACACTGCTGCATTTTTCAAGGGTTTGTAGAGGGAATTTCTTTTTCTTTCTTCCTTTTATCATTACTACAAGACAGCTCACTTCACCTACCTTATCCAATCCCCAGCTGGAATTGGGATATCACAGGTATGACAGAGAAAGGGAACCTCAAACACTGCAGGTGCTACTTTTGAGGAAATAGAAACCACATGTGGGTAACACATGATTCCTTGCAGCTACTTCAATTTTGAAGAATAAAAACACTTCATAAGACATGTGAAATAATTTCAGTGTTGACTTTCTGCAAACGGAAAAAGTTTCCAAAACAAACAAAACAGCTGGAAATGAGGGTTATGTCATCTTGAAAGTATTTATCCTCCAAAGTAAAATCACACTTAAAGCAGGCTAGAAGGCAACTAATATAATACTAAATTTTAGAGATGGAAAACTGTAATCCCTTATAGAGATTGTGGAAGAAACGTAAAAGTCATTTTTTCAGTCTTTGTGTACTCCTTATGCCTCAGACTATGATTTTTCAGAAATCTGTCAAGAAAGTCACCCTCAGGAAAGAACCCCTCTTGGAAAGTTGCCATCAGAGAACACAATTAGAAGTAGTCCATTCTGCGCTCTTACATGGGTTTGATTTGTACTTACCCTTTTTCCCTTACCAGCATGGAAAGAATTAACTTTTTTTGGGTAATCTTCTCTTTGAAGTCCAGACATCTTTAACATCCCTATCTCCTCCAAGAAGTGTTCTATTTTCAGCTTCAACTGATTATCAGGAACTTTTCTAATGAAAAAAAAAAATATAAATATGTCCTTGTTAGACTGAGACTTATTTACAACAACTAACCCCTTGTCTCCATAAGATGCATGATGCTGCTTCTCCCTCCCTCCCTCCCTCCCTCCCCAGCCCATTTGTTACCTTTTGGCATATTTTAATGGACCTTAACATTCTCCTATAACTTGAATACTAAAGACATACATGTGTGTTTAATTATATATACATATACACCTCATTTCTGGCTCTTAACTGAGGAAAGCCATGCTGGCAGTTATCTGCCTTAGGCTGCCTAACTGTAGAGCTCTCATGGCATTAAGGGATATTTAAAGAAACCAACTCACATTTACTTCTGCCAAAGCACAAGCCCACAAGTCCACAAACCCCACCACATAAATCATTCCATTCGTGGCATATGGTTGGGGTTTTTTTTTGACATAATGTGTTCAGATCTATTCAGTCACTCAATCAATTCTGCCCTCATGGTGCACAGATTGTAATCATTTGATATCCTCATATTTGACGTCTAATAAACCATCACCACTGATTAAAACAACCAACTCCAAAAGGTTTTAGTCTTATTTTAAGCATACACACATATACAGTGTAACAGACCATTGGCAATATGCTTAAAGAACTTTCAATCACATTAATTAATACAAAATAAGCTGTACAGTTCTATGCCCATGGAAGCCATGACATTCCTGCCTACAGACAGATGAACCATCACATCCAAGTCCCTTCAGCAGTACAGGAAGTTTTCAAAATAATTGCCCTTTACTCATTACAGGATTAGTTTTATTTTAATGGATGCTGGCGTGTGAAGGAGAATGTGGAAGGAAATTTTATTTCTGAAATGTCTGCATCAATAAAGGTGCCTAATTAAGGTATTCATTAAAATATACAAAGTTAACAAGAAAAAAATCTACAGAATATTATTACATTTCCCCATTAAACTAATTTCATCTGGTTATAAGGTAAATTCTAATAAGATGATATTATTAACTAGTTCAATTTCAAAATGTCTTCTCATGTTTATTTTTATTATGCTACTAAGCAGAGTAGCAATTGACTTCATTTATTTTATTAAGTAACATTTCTCAATCTTCTTAGAAAGGGGCAACGGCCTACTTCTTTCCTTAGGCCCTGAATGTGTTGCCATTTTAAAAATTACATTAGAGTTCAGGTTTTCACCAGTTTCATATACCAACATCCAAAACTATGCATACTTCTTCACTCAAAGCAGCAATTTCACTTACACAACTATCATTTTTGAGTCTTAGTATCTATAGTCACTTGTGAATGAGGAACAGGAGCTCTTCAGTTGGTCACCTGCTCAGTTGGGTATTTTTAGTTGATTTTTTTTTTCCTTTCTTTCAGCTTTTAAGAATAAACAGTATGAACATGTCTATTAGGATGTAAAGTAATTATTGATGAAAAACTAAAAAGCTATGTTTAACAGTCTTACAAAATGGAAACAGAAGAACTTTCTTTCATTACAAACCAAAGTAATTTCTGACTTCCTTCCATGATGTTACACTTGGAACACAGAAAATGTAATCGATAAGGTTTCAGTGGCAAACTTGTAACATGCCTGTCTAAGCCTGGACATAGCTGGCTGTCATCAGTTATGTAAAGTCCCGCAGAGTTTGCTAATTCTGGCGCTTCTGTGTTTAACCCCAGTGGTCCTCAACATGTACCATGTGTAGACCCAGCAAAGAGGCATTCAAAGCAGTGACCCACGGAGACACTTCATTTTCTGTGATGGGAAGGAGCAAGAAGTCCCCACAACCACTGCCAACAGCATCATCCAGTAAAGGGAGTTCAACCTTGTCTGAGCACTCTGGAGCAGGAGACTCATATTGAATCCCCAAGAAAGGACATGCAAACAGTTGTAATCCTTGCAAGCTGTACAAATAAACCCTGAGCACTCTGGATCCTAAATCTCTGTACTTTGATAGTGTTAACTATCACCTCTGATTCCTCTTTCTTCCCCAATTGGTGTTGGCACATCCTACTATCAGTTCACCTGCAAGTTTTTCATTGCATATCTAATCTCTCGGACAAGCAACTCTGCATGGAGAAGCTTCATATACCCTGTGCTTGGTCTCATCTGATCTGCTAAATCCTGATCTATTTAACATAGTGTGTACACTAAAAAAATCAATCCTGACAAAGTTTTCTAGTCCAACCTATTGAAATGGTTCAAACTCCAGGATGCTAGTAAAAAGTTTTATTCCATGTCAAACTAGGATGTAATCTAACAAAAAAAAAAAGCTCCCAAAACTAATAAAACAAACCAAACAAAGACTTCTCTATTAGCCAAAAAAATGATCGTATATTGCTTTTTTAAAAAAAAGTAAACAAAAACATAAAAAATATAAATAAATACACAAAAATAAGTATTTGTATAAGTCAAGGTTGTCCGCTATTCCTACATTCTATTTTAGTTCAGTACAGAAGACCTCAAAGAGAAACATTTTGGTCACAGAGGTCATATCAGTTTAAAAGCTTCCATCTGCTCTGCCACATTGATTTTCTAATGCATATAACATGTTAAAATTAATATAGTCAATAGTTCAGCAGACCATACGAATCAGAGGCCAGAAAAACTGCAAAGATTATCTTGATGCTTCACCAATCACAAGTATGGCCTAATGTCAGGAGAATAAAGGGATTTAATTCAGTGTCAAAGCATTAGGTTTTATACTTTATTACAAGTAAAGTTAAATACTACATAAGCAATTACAAGAAGTGGAATGTGCCAGGAAATACATAAAACTTATAATTTTGGGCAAAATGGTATTTTAACCTGGAAGGTGTGAATCAACATTTAAAATCTTGGGCAATTTCAGCTACACTTCCCCTAATGTGGCAGACAAATTGGGAAAAGGCTGATAATGTGAACAGTCAAGAAGAGAACTTGTAGTAAAACTCCTCAGAAATCTGTGCGCGAGTCAAGCATAACATTTCTTGATAATCTGACTCTGACTCATACAATACACCTATTATTTGTTCTCAGAATCTAATTCTAAAGAAAAATTTAAAAAGCCAACATTACAAATTTGTTCCAACTCCATGTCTTAATAAACATCTTCTGCTACAAAATTAATTGTTAATTTTAAATCTGTAGAGAAGTGTTGGTCAGAAAAGGCATTATTTTGTTTGCTTGCTTGTTTGTTGGAAGGAAAAAGGGTGCAAGGACAAGTGTTTCTGAAAACTAAACCACAGTGTTTGCCTGGCACCGAGGCACCAAGCTCTAGCACAGCTTTCAAAAGCCAGAACTGACTTCAACAGGCTTCACCAGCCTCACTACATAAACAATTGTCACATCTTACTTGAACATAAAAGCCAGAATAAGAGGTTTCATAATAGTATTTATGTTCAGTTTATTTTTGCACCTGTGGGAAACAGCTGAGATTTTGTTTCCTCAGTGGAAGTTGTTCCAGGTGTCTTTCCCCTCTGGTTACCTAACTCAGAAAAACAATTATAACTTAGTGGTTATCTGATTACACAAACTTCTTCCCAGCCTCTTCTTTGAGGAAAGACTCCTAAATAGCAATGTAATACCAGAACACATGAAACAAAGAGCGATTTACAGTAGTTGGAGAAAATTAAGTTCTGCAATTTCAGAGTCTGTGTCCATGCAAAAATGCAATTATTTGAGCATATGTTCAAAGTCCTACTTTTGGAAGGAATAGTCTGGGTTCCTTACAGCTGAAAGAGGCTATAAGTTAAAAAAGCATGAATTTGATTTTGCTAATAATTAACTCATAATATATAATGACTTCTACAGTACCCACATTTCTTCTCATGTATCAGAATATGAAAGAGTAATGAGAGAAATTTGCTTGTTGATACATTTATGTAATAGTTCATTATCGTCATCAGGGGTCAAAATATTCATCACCCTCATGTAATAGGAAAAGAAAACACAATGGTAACACAAGCTCCATGTTAGTAATTAGTGACACAAGGATGAAGCACATGGGTATAGAGTGAAACAATCTCTTGTTCCACTGAGACACGTGTAAGTATCATAAACCAGAGCCTAGTTACTGAATTTAGAATAAAGAATAGCATCAATGATATTAAGTTTAAAATTAGAAGTGTAATTAACTGAGAGCAGCTTATGTTATGTATCAGATGACTGCACGGATCTGCAGCTCAAATATTTGTCTCACCACTCCAAGGCAATACCTCTAAACTCTCCTGTTGCTCTAACTTGTCCTATATATACACTGATGGTGTGGTGACTGCAGATCCTACTCATTTGTTTCCACATTTTTCCCCAACAGATGAGTAGATCCCAAATGTGAATTTACTTCGGAAGCTAGCACTAAGCATGTGAACACATAGGGTGAATAATTTGCTCTTTTACTCTGCTTTTGTTCCTGTTAAACCAACACAGGAACAACTGCTCACCTCTGTGTACTGCATGAAGAGGACTTGTTTTTAGAGATCTCTGTTAAGAAAATACAGACATTTTGATATCATTTACAATCAAGACTCCAATGGATTTCACTAATGTGATCTACAAGCTCATTCCCAGGAGTGGTGGAGTGAAGAAATTTGCTCACAAAAATTCACTTGTGTGAACCTGTGATGGACAACTCCTACCCACCACAGAATGAGGTATTGAAAAACCTCAGAAACAAACAGCAGAACCTATAAAATACCACAATAAAGCACTGGTAAATTTTAATGCTAGAATGCTGCAAATGCTGATTGTATTTCCACAGAGGGCCAATTCAACATGGGATATAATTCATTAAGTAAATGAATGTCAACTTCCAAAATACACAAGATGCAGCCAACAAAGTGGGACCATCAATATATCTTAACTAGATGGTCTCAGAAATGGTCTCACAAATGCAGGACCAAATTCCATCTGTTTGCAAAGGTTGTTTAATGTCCACACTGTTCTCTGATATGAGTTCTCCAATCTGCAAGGCCAGTAAATGTTCTGCTTATTCACCCTCATACAAGTTGACTGGCAATTCCAGTTTCTTCCTGAAGTATTTTAACCACTTAGTTGAAATAGATTTTAACATGCAGTTGTTTTTTTGCCTGCACAATATCTACCACCTACAGAGTTGCTGCATTTTTTCCTGTTTGATCTCAAAGTGAAAAGAAGCCTAAAGAAATGGCTCTGCTTGCAATTGAAATGATCAAAATATCTATCTTTCAGCATTCTCCTAGAATTTTGTGCTGCCTTTATAAGTATTGAGAAAAAGTACTTGAAACTAGTAACAGCAAAGACTTTTTGTTGTTGACAAAGCTGTCAAGATTTCTCAATTAAAGAAAAAGGAAATAATTTTTTCAAAACAAAAAATATCTTTAACAAAGATTTCTACATTGGAAACTCACTTCTTACCCTTTAGTGAACAATTTGTTATAGAGACTTCATGCTCCTGTCTTCTAACTGACACATCTTTTATATCCAGAGTGTTTTTCTCTTTCTTTGAATATATCCTGTCAGGCAGGACGTACATACAAAACAAAATTAATTTGGTTGAAACTCTAATTCGATTCTGTTGATAAAAAAATAAATATTCCGTCAAATGATTCAAACCATTCTGTCAAGAAAACATCCCTGGTTACTTCCAGATCTTTTCTGCAGCTACAATTTGCAAAAGAATATCTTTTCTCAAAAATTAATTCATAATTTTAAAATGGGTATAAGTGCCTTCTCTCTTGAAGTGCTGAATGTCTTTGTGAACACCTTCTACTCACCCAAATGTGAGGGAAGTTGTGCATTTTACAGATTTATATTCTAAGGCACCACATGAAATACAATGTCACACATTGTCCTTAGTCTGTCTCTGGCATTTCTAGCTTTTATTACTATATATCCTAGAGAAGGGTTTATCAAATAAAATTGATTCTGGTTATTTATTGGTGGCTTTAAAATAAAAGCCACATTTGCAAATGAGAAAATGTTATCTATCTTCCTGATTTTTGTAAGAACTCCTCATTCTTGTAAAGTTTCATAGCACCCTTTAGCTTCTGTTGCAGATTGCTGTTCAAAAGAATTAGCTTCGGGCAAAGCACAAACCCTTTGGTACTTTAATGTGGTGAAATAATTTTACAGAAATGCATTTGCAACATATTTAGTGGAAACATTTATTTGTTTATTATTGACTTTGCTTTTATTTCTGTGTCAGAAATTTGTATTTGAGATAGGAAATGATAGCAGAGATCAATGTTATGGTCATTTCACAAAGCCTGATGATATTATTGGAAGTAATAATTTTGTTTCCTATGGAGGAAGAGCCTGAAAAATGAAGCAAATTCACATGCACTTATGCACAGCTACAGTGGCTGTTCAGGACTCATTCAGAGACACTTTTCAATTTCCTTTTTCTTTCCTTTTTTGAATGGTAAAGTAGATAAGTTTGAAGGAAATATGAATATTGATTGCACAGTTCATTCAAAAACCTCTGTGAGCAACATTTGTAAGGGTTCCCAGGTTCTTGAACTTTATTTATGTCTATAGCATTTCTTAGGCACAAACAGAAGCATATGGGATATGCCTGTACCTTGCACAGCTTCTAAATTATAGTTTTTAGAGCTACAGCTGAATGCCCTGATTTTTATTTTTACTGTTCCTTCTTTAGCTCAAAGTAAAGCAGACATAGGTTAATTCTGGCACTGAGAGGAGATAAATTACCATCCTATAGCAATTAAACTCTTAAATTTGATGATGTGCTGTCAGTTCTCCTTACTTTTCTTGTTTAAGAACAAAAGGCCCCTCTGCACAGGGTGATGACAGCAGTGCACCTGTGTGCACAAACACAGTAGGACAGAACCACATTCACCAGCACAGAGCCTGTCAAAGAATTCTCAAATTCCTAAGTCATGTACAAGGAATGAAAGAGTGACTTCAATCAAGGGCATCATGGTCTCCATACCCATTTACCATAGGACTATCTCATATTACTGAACAAAATTTTTTTTCTTTTAATTGATTGGCTTTTTTTTTTTTCCTTCAAATAATGTTTTGTTACATTTCCCAAATTATTAAAAACACGAGTGTCGTGGACTTCATTGAGGCTCCCCTCATGAGTCTGTGGATTTATGGAATTTAACTGCCTGTAAAAACTACATATACTGTAAATTTCACATTCCTGTAAAGCTACTTTTTGCCAGCCCAATAAACTTTTCAAGAACAACAAAAAACAAAACAAAACAAAAAAAAATCAAACCCTGAAAACAAGAGTCAAGAGAAAAAAAATAAATCTGAGATAATAATACTGTGTAAATCAAAACAGTTCTAATGAGTTCAGTGCAGCAAGCCAACGCATAGAAGCTAAAGATCTGTCTGAATATATTGAAGAAATAAATGAAATTTGAGTGGTATTATTTTCTCACACTTGATAGTAATATGATTTTAAGATCAGCTGACCTATGGCCTTTAACTTACCAAGTCTCAGTGTAGGACAAAACGTGTTTACACGGGGGGCAAAAAGGACAACTCTACTGATCAGGAGATGCTGAGATAGTGCAAGTTTGACACTGCAGGTAGAATTCTGAAGGACAGTCTACATTCTCCTAGTTTCACAACATGATATAGATAAAGATATCACACACAATTCAGAAGTTTTCTTCAGGGTTTTGTCAAATCCCCAGGTCCCCCATATGTCTTTACAGCAGAAGATGTTAAGGCTTAGAAGAAGAATTCACACACCCCTTCACAAAGAAAACATTTCCTTTTATGTTCTGCCTGCAAGGAAAAAGAGTGGAAAATAAATGCTTCATGGAAGACAGTTGTGCTGTCCTCTTTATCCTCATCAAGACTTAGAATGAGAAGATAATAATACATGGGAAATCTGTCAGGAATTCTCTAAGGTGTGACTGTTGCCTAAGATAAAGCCTTACCCAATTTAAACCATCCTCTGCTCTGCCCTGCTGAAAAGCTCAGTGGTTGCTGTAATGTTGGTGTGTGAGAGAGGTTCAAAGTGACAAAAACAAACTGTGTGATATTTCTTTTACCTTCAGTTTTTTCTTTATTTCAGGACTCCTTATGAAATTTTTTTCACTGGCTTAAAACATAAAAATCTAGAATTAGTTGGCCAACAGTAATTGTTGTAGTCTCACCTCTTCAGTCAATTTATCAAAACGTTCTCCGAGATCATATTAAATATTTTTACTTTATAGGTTGTGAGCTCTTTGTCTTTCTTTCCCCCTTTACTTTAACTATCATCATTAACTACTTTAATAATATATCATCAGGTGTTACACAATTTGCAATATTCACTACATTTAATGCCAGTGCTGTGTTTCAAGTCATACCTTGCACAACAGCCACATTTTTAACTGTGACACTCTTTCACAGACCAAGGACTACACATGAGAATTTACACTCATACCTTCAAATGGTTCAATTTAAAGAGTGAACCATTTAAAGGGATCAAAAATCACAAGCATTTCAGTAAAGGAATGTGTCAAGATTTTTCATATTTCTTGAATTTATAGCTTGAAGTTTAATTTTTCCTCTCAGTTCTGGGATGCAGAGAAGGGAGAGAACAAGTAACCTCTCTATTCCTGTGAAGAATTTCTCATACAATAGAAACAGCTTCAAGGGTTATGGCAGAGTTCAAAAGCCTGAAATGCAGCTCAAAGAAATATCATTGGGTTTACAGTTTCAGACTTTTCTGTGACCAGAAGATGTTAACACAACACAGAGTAGATGATCTCCCTGGTAAGAGACTGAACCCAGTTATAGGAGAAAAACCTGTCATGGGGGGGGAAAAAAAGGAAAAAAGAAAAAAATAAAAAATGAAGTTTTCCCTTACCATACAAACAAAATTATTTACACTTAACTGATTTATGGAAACAGAACTATTTATTTACAGTGATACACAAAATAGGTACAAGAGTTTTGATTTTCCAAGGTGGTGAAACTTTGGGCATCATTTATATTTGTCCAAGTTGGCTTTGAAACACCCATCATTGTCACCACCAGATTATAAAAAGTGCAGAAAGAATCAGGAGGTTCCATATTTGATTTATTTCAGTAATTTAAATACTGAGATATCAAGTTTATTATTTAAAACACAAAAAGGCACCTATCAAAGAAAAAAAAATGAAAACGCAATGAGATGGAAAGAAAAGAAAGTAAAAAGAAATATTGAGTTCATTTTACAATATATCAAATCTTTACTTGCTATAATGATTAGCTGGATCTAACTCTAACTCACTTTTTAATCTGAAATACCAGAGCCATACAATTTAATATAATTTCTCGTCGTGCAATGACTTTGTATCATATATAGCAAGACATTTCATGCTCTGTAGAGTAAAAAATGTAGGTCAGGACCCACAGGCTATAGTCAAGTTATGCTGCTGTAAGTTTAATATATTATTCTTTCGGGAAAAAAATAAAACAATTTAATTTCACACACATAAGCCAATGATCTTC
Source organism: Pipra filicauda (assembly GCF_003945595.2). NCBI lineage: Eukaryota > Metazoa > Chordata > Aves > Passeriformes > Pipridae > Pipra > Pipra filicauda. The sequence continues at coordinate 618,791 of NW_024104285.1, forward strand.
AAACATTCCATTTTCTTAAAAGGAAACTGACTCTTAACACCTGATTAATATGAAAGTCACCCGACTACACACAAAGTTTTCAGCACGAAAGTAAGTAGAAAATGCTGAAATTTTGGCTTACTTGTAAATGAAAGACATTACAGTGGGTCCAGAGAATTGTAATTGATGCTGAAAACTGACAGCCAGTTCATCCACCTATACACTGTATATGTACACACACCTCCTTTCTGCTCTAGCAGGTCTGCACTCAACTGCTTTAACTGAAGGGCTACAAAAGACTAACAAAGCTTATCACTGTATCTTACTTAATCTAAATCAGCTTTTCTTCTTTTAGGGATCTCTAACTGCAATGGTCTCCATGTATTTTTGCCTTCACTTGCCAAATCAAAAAGTTATGGTTAAAGGAGTGATTGAAATAAAGAAAACAAGAGCATCAGCAAAATTACAAAAAGATCTCATACAGTCCAATTCATTAGTTTAGAATGTGTGAATGTTCCAGTTTTATGTTGGACAAATGACATTTTTAAAGTGCTGGAAATGTTATATATATTGGTAACAAGCCCTGTCTACTTCTAGTCTTACCTCCAGTGCCTCACGTCTCTGAAAAACATCTCAAATAAACACAGCAGAACTTGAACATGGGTCAGAGTCTGTATTAACCTTGCCACTTCAAGAAAATACTTATTTCTTTCAATAACTTTCTCCCAGGAAATTGGTGATGTGGTAGTCAAAGCAGCCAGCCCTGCACTATATAACCAGCTCTGACAGGAGGGATGCTGCTCCATCTTACAGCACACAGTTTCAGCCTGATTTCTCCAGGGATGACAGCTCAAGGGAGAAAACATCCAGAACAGGAAGGTTTTCATGAGAATTAACATCGGGACCTGTTTAATGTTCCTCTCTCCCTACTGTTTGTATACGGATACACTGAATATTTCCTTTACCTGCAAAGATCTCAGGAGGCAAAGGCATGCATATCATAGAGTTGCAGGACAAGTCATGTTACGATAGAGAAAATATTTTTCAAGGTTTATTTTTATGGCTGCAACATACTTACTTTCAATACCTAATAGCAAACAACGCGTCCTTAGTTAACCAGTACTACCCCTCTACCCAGTAAGAACAGAATATACAGTATCTATTCCATTACACCAAAACAGAAAGATGGCAAATACCATTTTGAGTGTGTATTAGTATGTAATATCCCCAGTGCTGCCTGTGCAAAATTACTTTAGTCATGAGTCATGGTCATATATTTAATTTACAGTTTTCTGCAACCCCTTTGGCCATTCCATAAATTAAATCTGCAAAGGATCAAAGATCTCTGTAGTTTCACCTGGGGATGACAGAGGTGATTCTTACTCAATGCATGTTCCTGTTAACTTCCCAGAACACTGCCACTTGAACATCAATACCCAGACCCATCATGGCCAAGCCCTGCTGAACACGATCTAATACTTCCCTGACTACAGTCAAACTCAGGAATAAGGCTCATTCTTGATGAAGCTAGAACATGACCTATGAAAATCAGCCTGCTGAGCCTAAACAGAGCAGTTTCTTGAGGCTGTTGTACTGCAGAGAGTTTTAGACTTCTTAAATCAGTAAAATCAACCCAAAAAAACCACTGCACTCACACTTGCGGCCACGCTATTTACCAGGTAAGCTTATTTTTGGCCTGAAAAAGGCTCTTTGGCAACCTTTCCTTCTCAACACCCAGAAATGCTTAAAAACTCATGGATTATGCTATCACTACATCTATCTTCTTATGGGTCACACAAGTTGAGGCACGTAATCACAATCAGCTCAGAAAGATGAGGCATTAAGAAAATTTTCATTACAGACAACGCATTCAGATCCTGATTCATATTCCCCGTGTGAATCAAGCTGATGTACTGCAATCTTAGTAACCCACTTGGTGAATGCTCAATTTAATCATCAAGCTACACATTGGTGAGAAAATCCTCTTCAAAAGACCTTCCAAGAACTTTAATTTCTAATGGAAAAATGAACAAAGGAATTGAGGTGTACATAGTGAACCTCATGAAAAAGGCCAGTTTGAATACACACAGTAAAAGGTAGTTGTTTTGTGAGGAGAACTATTAAAAAAACCTAATGGAAAACCCTGTGTAAATAACAAAAAACATTTGAGTTGAGCATTCTACCACCAATATTAAGTAGTTATTAGCATCTTTTTTCTCGCTAGAGATGAGCATAAACCAGCAGTGGTGCAGATTACCATTGAAAAACGTAAGTGAGAGACTGTAATGTAAATAAAAAAGGATCTGATCACATAGAGAGGAGAAAAATTCATCCTCTACTTGATTCACATTAAGGTTCATGATTCAGTTAATTTTCAATGTCTCTCAAAAATACCAAAAGAAGAGAGGAGAAGAGAAAGGAAAAACATCCAAAAAACTAGATGGTTACATATCCTCTTTTTCTTTCTTAATGATTAAATTCAGATATATTTGTGATTTAAAACTTTTGGGCACTAACATGTGGCAAGTGTCAGACAGTGTGGGCTGGCTACCTGTGAGACCATATCACATAAAATATAAAAGGTGGTTCAGTCAAATATTGGAGCACACCCAGGCCATCAGATCAAGTTAAGCATATTGCTCTTTGGCCATTAAAAAGAACAAGCTTCCCAATCCATCCACTCAGTAATTTAAAGCCTCTTCATTACAGCAGTGTCTTTTAAAAAGTAATAATATTATGGGTGCTTCTAGTTAAACTATTATGTTTGTCTCTTGTTCCAATTAAATTTACTCACTTATAAAGAAGAGATGAGCACATCTGAAACTGAAATTATCCTCATCCTAACAACATTTATACAGTTTCTTTTCTGAGAATGTATTTTAACACTTCAACTAGAAAAATCTGCTCATGTGAAGATAAAATCCAGCACCAGAGCAGCATGAACATGTGCAAGGTCACTGTTCTTCTGCGATTCAGGCAGAGCACTGCAAATTATTTCTCTAATGTGCAAATTGCTGAGTTGCTAATGGCAAGATTCTTAACACTTCTAAGCACTGGAAAAAGGAGATCTCCAGCTTCCTTGGTCTGTGAGACACAGACCAAAGTCAGATCATTGTCACATACCCTGGAAAATTTCACCTATATAGACCTCAGTTCTCAGGACACATCAAATGTTATAGCAATTTTCTGAAAGTATAAATTTTAATAAAGGTTAAAGCCTATATTCAGAAGACCAGGACTAACAAACAAAAAGAAAAAAAGAAAAAAAAAAGTTACCCAAGGTGCTGCTTTCACTGTGAAAGACCAGGGAAGACTGAGGCTTTTAAAATCAGGCTTGGTGACTACACTTTTACAAATAATAAGCTGTACAGATATCAAACCCATTTCATATGGTTTGAGTTGGAAGAGACATTAAAAACATCTCGTTCCAACCCCTGCCATGGGTATGGACACCTTCCACTATCCCAGGCTGCTCCAAGCCCTGTCTAACCTGGCCTGGGACACTTCCAGGGGTGAGGCAGCCACAGCTTCTATAGGCAACCTGTGCCACTGTCTCAACATTCTCACAGTGTAGAATTTCTTCCTTATATCTAATTGAAATCAACCCACTGGAAGTTTAAATCCATTCCCTCTTGTCCTGTCCCTCCATCCCTTGTCCCAGACCCCTCTCCAGCTCTCTTGGAGCCCCTTTAGGCCCTGGAAGGTGCTCTGAGTTCTCCCAGAACCTTCTCTTCTCCAGGTGAACCCCCAGCTCTCCCAGCCTAGCTCCAGAGCAGAGGAGCTCCAGCCCTCAGAGCATCTTTATGGCCTCCTCTGGACCCACTCCAGCAGCTCCACATCCTTCTTATGTTAGTAGATTTTAAAATTCCAAGTCTTTTCCTGCTGTTTGTTGCAATAAAATACCTTAAAAATAAATACATCTGAAGAAAAACTTTACTTCCCCTACTATTATTCATCTTGTCTTCATAAATTACATCACCCCCAACTTAAATGCTTTTTTTAAATTTAAGAATGCTACTTAATCCTATTTCTTTCCCAACACAGGTGGGCTTTGCTCCATACACATTGCACTCAACACTTGGACATAAACACCTTTGCTCAAAATAGCATCAATTATGTATATGTATTTATTTCCTATGTCAAACACACTTAAATTCACAGAATAATTTGCTAAAAGGATAATCACATGAGATCTCAAAAAAATTAATGGTTACTACCTGAAGACCTGACAGCATAAATAGAGAGAACTGCTTTTAGAAACGTAAGGATTTTTTTTTAATGATGTCTTAGTCTGCCAGTGGAACTCCATACGCACTGTGAAGGCCAGAATTTTTCTTCCAGTATTTTTAAAAGAAGATTTGCTTCATTTTACAGAGGATGGTGATGTGAAGGACATTATATGACGCAGAAAATTTCTCACCACTAGTCAGTAACAAAGAGAGAAACAGAATCCAGTTATCCTGTACTTCAAGCACCATTCAAAACAAATGTTTATCCCTCACAAATATAAAGGGGAGGGTGGAAAAAATGAATGAAAAAAATAAAAATCAAGCACTAAAAATGTAGGCAATAACAAATAGAATTCAGTTTTTTCAAGAGGTAAAAAACTCCTGAAGAAAGAATTTCATTCAGTGTGTTTGATTTGTAACACACAGAAGCTTGCTTACATCCATCCATAAAATGAATACTATATATAACTGGTGGATTTGCACCTATACATGGTATTGCAAATAGTCAAATGTACAAAATCTAAAGGTCCCCAGCCTTTGGTCCTGAGACTTGTAGGAAACAGAAATCCTGTATTTCAGGTAATCTGCATAAATGATGACTAGATAGATATCAGTATCTCAAGGCAGTACTAACAAACTATTTGCTAAATTGATATATATCAATTTTTTCTTTCTGAACATGTTAGAATTAGAATACTGAGGAGGTGGAGATGAGTCCACCTACAGAAAATGTGACTTTGGTGTAGCCTGGAAGTAAACAGTCAAGGTAGCCTTTGGTACAAACAAGGCAGACCTGCTGACTACAGCACAGTTCTGGTTATATTCATTATTTGTCTGTGTAATTATTGTCTAATATTACACAAATACCTATTTTTATAAGCAGGAACTGGGATTCTCACAGCTCCTTTACTCTGATGTATAGGATTCAGTTATTCTAGCTAAAAAAGAAAAAGCAAACTGACAATCAGTTTATTCCAAGCTGTTCCAATTATGTAGCCACTTGATTTTGAGCATGAATAGTTTGAATATGATATAAGAAAAGTGCTGGAATGGAAATAGCTGTTGACAGGCTCCCACTTACGGGAAATAGGAAACACATCTACTGTTTTAGGGTATTGTTATGAAACAGCCACTCGAGACTCCAGAGTCTCTTTCAGGATTCCAGGGAAATACTGGAAGGCTCAAACTTTCTTTTCTCCAGGGTTTTTAGTAGAAGACATTCATTCAAATTCAAACACTCCAATAAACAAGCAGGCAAGTAGAGTTAGTTACAAGTCCTCAAGGTACTACAAACCATGAGAGTGTTTAGTGTCTCAAAACCATTGAACTCAGCATAGATGCACATTCTTTAGTGAGGTGTAATGTTTAATTGCCTTTTTTTTTTTTGCAATGCTATGAATACCTTTAAAGACCACATGCCCTAGAATTTTCTGTTATTTAATAATTATTATCAAATACTTTTCATTAAAAATCTGTGGCTGTCCAGTAGATGCACTCTAACTTCTTTTTACCATTTATTACTACACGCACTTATGATCAACATTAATTTAAGCATAAGTGTAATAAACAGGTATGTCAAAACATTTCCTTTAACAGAAATCTGTCCCATTTTAGGCATGTTTTGAGACCAAGTCATCCACCTAATTTTCTAGGCACATGTGCTAAAAAACATCCCCCAAACAAGTATCTACTCACCAGAGGGTGTTTGATTGTACTGAAATATGAATGTTGGTACCTTAATGATAATATTGTTTTATTTCTAAGGGGATTTTTGCTAAGCTGGAAATTTTAGTAAATCCATTCATTGGCTGGCATTTTAATTTTTGTTTACACATTTGAAGTATAAAACATTCAATTTTGTATTTAACTTTACTCTTCATATTAGAAGTGAAGAGGAAGATGGTATTTCTGTTTCCTAAAACTGAGACATATGTGAAACAGCTCAAACACTCAAAGCAGCAGTTACAGAACCTGTACTACAGAAACACTGTTTAAGCACCTTTCAGTGTTTTCTCATAATAGACTCTGGCTGTGGATGGCTCAAGGATTGCACAACACTTTTAAGCTTGCAATGGAAACAATTAAAAGTAATGATCCTCTCTTTCAAATTACTGTACTGGTGCAAGATGTTGACTGAGAAGCCTTTATTGTGGCCACTACCTTTATTACTCCTTTAAACACAAGCAATGCCAGCAACCAGCTAGAGGAGAGACACCGTGGAAAGGAAACTAGAGCAGATACACAGGCAGAACTTAAAAGTGATGGAAAGCACCTTCTTTAGGCCTAAAAAAGAATTTTTATGCAATTCACAAAGTCACTGAACAGTAAAGGCCTGGAAAATTGACAAGTAAGGAGATATTAAACAATTCTTAACTTTCTATTTCTTGTTCAAGTTTTCATCTTCATAAAGCTCAGTCTTTGAAAGTCAAAGCCTTTTGATATCTTTAGGGAGCTGGAAACATGGAAATCCTTGATATCAACACAATTTCCATCTTCCCTACTCATAACAGCAATGACACTGCATAATCAATTAATATTCAAAGTATTTTGAATACAAATACACTTTTACCTTCTCACTTAAACTTCTCCATGCCAAAAGACAGAAGTTCACCTACTGCCATCACTTCTACCTTAACTAGAGTAAAACAAAAGAAAACCAAACTGAATTTTCAACAAAAAAACCCAGCAGTGGGTCTCTCTCTCAAGAAAACACCCACAGGTACAAAAGCAGGAGCTATAAACCCCATAACAAAAATATGACCATCAATACTTCCATCAATTCCTTGTGCAGTTTTGTTGCAGCCACTGCAACATGCCTCAAACATTTAATTTCCACTTTTGTTCCGTGTCATCCCAAGTAAAACAGCACAGCGGAGCCATTGCTCACGGCATCAGCGTTCTCATGCCAGTGCCTCCTGAAGAGGGATGTACTAAACTCAGCTGTGGCCATACACTACAGTCAGATCTCCAGAGCTCCAAGAGTAGCAACTTCTGATTTCCTCAATCGGGAGGAAAACACAAATACAGCAATACGCCAGACTCTGGGAATAAACACTTGTATTCCCATCATGTGTAAATGGCCATGCTGGAAGCTGGTACCTAACAGGTCAAATAAGCAACTAACTCACTTCTCAAAGTATATAATATGACAGAGGCAGAGAGGGCAGAAACAAGACAGGAATTGAGAAGTAATTTGTCCACACAGAAATATTTAAGATGTAAAATCTTTGCCATGTCAGAGAGGCACAGTCTGCCATTCAGGTAACCTGAGTTCAAGGAGCAAGAGTTTGTACTGTGGGGCCAGGTGTTATGGAATCTTCCCTGTCAATCCATCCAGGAGCCACTCTGGCAGTCACACTCACACCACCTGAGATGGGACAGAGCTCCACACCCCATACTCCCAGTCAGACCAGGTTTCCTCATCAGCTCAACTCCAGGTTTCCCACAGCAGAGTTTCAGATATCTCAATCCTTTTAATAATTTAATCGTGGTACAATAACAAAATTACACTTTGAGCTGGAACATCTGAGAAAAGACTGCAAACAAAGGAATGGAAATAGCAAACAAAGGAAACCCTGGGTTCTTATACTCTCACAACCTGAGTGCACAAAAGTCTGGGAGTGCTCAGCTGCTGCCATGTCTCTGCCACAGGTCCCCAGGCCCTTTGTTGTAGAATCACAGAATACGCTGAGCTGGAAGGGACCCACAAGCATCATCAGCTTCAATCCTTAGCCCTGCAGAGGCCCATCTCCAAGAGTCATACCATGTGCCCGAGAGTATCACCCAAATGCTCTTTGAGCTCTGGCAGCCTTGGTGCTGGGACCACTGCTCTGGAGAACCTATTCAGTGCCCAACCAGCCTCTGGGGGAAGGACTTTTTTTGTGCAAAGAGTCAGCAGCTCACAACCTCCTGCCTGAGCCTCAGGCTCTTGCCCTCCAGAGCTCAACCTGCAGCAGCTCCCCGAGGTGACCAAATAGATTCCTCGACACAGGGAAAGCCCTCACAGCACCGAGCTCTCAGGGCAGGCAGACTGACTCTTCTCCACTCTGTTTCACCTCCTTTGCAGTGACATTTTTAAGGAACTCCTGACCTGCCCAGACAGCCAGAGGCATCAGAACTACAACCCTACCCAACAAAGGAACATTTTAAAGACATGGGGATACAAGTTAATGTGCACAGAAATAAACCACTGAAACAGGCATTAAGAAAACTGCTTTATAACCAGTAGGATACTTTGCAAATAAATAAATATGTTTATTGTCCTACTGATTATAAAGTATCTCTGTTGATGTTTCTTCTCAGTTGCTCTATTTTTCACTCTGGGATTGTACAGTGGCACAATGGGGTTCTCATCTCAGCTGGGGCCTCTCAGCACTATCATCACAGCAATCTCAGAAGTGGTGACAGAAGTGCTCTCAGTATCAATAAAAGAAACACATGTGTGCATGTATACATATAGTCTATTTTCCTGAACTTTGGTGACCTCCTCACCTTGATTTCCTGAAAGGATTGTGTTTTAAATATGTTTGATTATGAACAAAATAAAAAAATATTATTTGCACTAAAAGGCTCACATCCAAGGTTCTCAAAGTATCAATAAAAACGACTCTTACAATATATTAATGAAGCACACTAGGACAGAACTACTAAGCTGTTTGGCAGGTGGATGAATTTAAACAGAACACTTTCCCAAATATTATCAGTAAGACAGATGGAATCAGGAAACTATATTTTTGAAACAAAAAACTTGGAAGTTGTGCTTTTAACTATCTAACATCTAGCATAAGATTTCTGATGTAATGGTTTTTACTTACAGCTTTCATAAAAGATCCCTTAAAAAAAAATTCAACTGCTACACACTGTTCTATTATTACAGTGAGTTGTTCACTGAAAAATTGCATTGACATAATGAATTCGTAAGGGTAAAGGTGAATTGAATTTCTTTTGGTTTTGGGCTGGATACATAAAACCAAGCAGCAACACAGAGGCAGAGAAAGTAGGAAGCGTTTTTAAACAATATAAAAAAGTAAAAATATTCTTCAAAATGAGTGCTCCTAAATTTTGAGCATGAGCATCATTGTCGGGTTTTTCATTGCTCAAAGTACTTGTGTCAAATGTCAATATCAATGTTTAAGTCAGAACATATTTGTTAAGAATCCAGAAGGAGTCTTTCTATCGTGTTAATGGCAGCTTTAACACCTGCGTTCCAGGTATCTTATAACAATACACTGATTAACACCATTGCCAGTGGAAGTTTTTAAATAACTTCTCTATTGGAAGAGAAAATACATTTTGTCTTCAATAAAATGTCCTGTGACTGCTTATTTTAAGCATATGTTAAACCAGTTTTTTATCTCATGTTTGAAGCTTGCATTGATAATATTAATCACACTTTCTCCATTTCTTCCATACTATTTAATGTTGTTTCCCTTTTCCAATGACTTTAAAACAGATATTTTCTTTGATATATTATTTAAGTATATCAAAGAAAGAATAATCCATAAATCAACAGGTAAAACATTTGTAATATATTTTTCACTTTCTGTTTTCTATATTAATTTATGTTTTTACAGTGATTTATTTATTTTTGAAATAAAAGGACTTTTGGTGATAAATTGACTACGTATCTTTGATCAAGTCAAGAAAATAATTTCTATTGTATTAACTTAAACACTAAGTATAAGATCCTTTTGTTCTTGATATAAACTCCTGAAAATCATTATTAGACAGCAAGATAAATCCAAAATAAATTTAGAAAACACAAATCTAATAAACATATAGATCTCATTGGGAATAAACTTTAGAATTTATTCTGAGTTTCAGGACTCAAACAAGTATCTGGCTTTCTTCCATAATGGAAAGCAACTTTGTTTTACACTTCTAGATGTGCTGCTCAGTCTTCACTGCCTTGTGCTTTCCTACAGCAGGTTAGCAATAGATTTTCTGCCAAGAACTTCCCTAAAATCTTACTCAAAGACTAATGTGCATATAAGTAGTAGAAAATATAGGCATATGGTAGCAACAGCTAATAGAAGGATGAGGAAAAAATGCAGATAAGAAATATATAATAAGATTGGATATTTATATTGACTCAGTCTTATGCAATTAGAAACACAGAGCACTACAGAAAAACAGAGACTTAAATTAATCCTTCTCTCCTACAGCCCCAAAGTGATACTTCGTTTTATTAGGTCACAAATAAAATACATTATAATTGTTTTCATATCACTACCACAATGCTTTTAATCTAAAACAGCTTTCTGGTTAGAAATTAATAATCTCGCAAAATAGAAATAGCATTAACCTTCAAATTTGAGGGGAACTTGAAAAAACACATGCTGGACTTTCAAAAAGTCCTTCCAGTCACTCAGTAAGGCAGCAAGGCAAGCACTTTTTTCTGCTTTAAGTAGAAATAAAAACTGTAAGACTCATTTTAAAAGTCACTTGAGTACAACTACTGCACAGAGACATTTTACCTTCAAATTCCTTCTCCCATGGCCACTACATGTTCAGACTGCAACCAGCTGTCTGACATCCTTCTTTCTGATGGCTCCTTATGAGGTATCCCTGCAAGTCTAACTCTCCCACTGTTGCAAGTCATCTTTATACCCTTTTCTTTGGTTATTTGGCACTGGTGTATTACAGGCACTACCCAAGGAACTATAAGAGCCTTCTGGAATCAAGCAGAACTCCCTAGGGCGTGTTTATATATGAACATTGGACTGGAATAACTCAAGATGTGAGCCCAAACCATTGAAGTAAAACTAGCAGAACATAATCAAGATAATTTCTTATTTCATTGGGAGCTGCTGACAAAAAAAAAAAATTAGTAAGAAAATTAGTAAGTGTGCTGAAAAAAAAATCAGTGTGCCCACTTATGTGTTCATTCAAATCACTCACTGCCATACATCAGGCTACTCCTGATGGGTGGGGATGGAGGAGACAGCTTCTCCAGATGGATTTGAACAGGCTTGGGAATCAGGCTACTGGGAAGCTCATGAAGTTCAACACAGGTGAGTGCAAAGCCTTGCATCTGGGATAGAGCTGTCCCAGCAGCAATACAAGCTGGGCAGGGACCTGGTGACCAAGTTATTCACTCTGTCTTCACTGGTCTGCAGTTCCACATAACATCTGACTTTTCCTCTGCTGGATACTATTCCTGTTCACTTTGTTACAACTAAAACTGGTTTCCCAATGCTCTCCTGTTTGCTTTCACTTAACAACCAGTCACTGACTGTACACCTGAGTCACTTATAGCCCTGGGGCCTCTGGTATCACCCTGTGCTTGATCGTGGCAAGCCCAGAGTGTACCACATTAAATGTCAAGGTGTATGTGACACCTGTGTCCTCAGATAACCGCACGGCAGAAATAAATCTACCAACCTACAATTTCAGTAATTTCTCTAACTTAAAATGAAGCTTTTTTTAGAGGACCTCTGAATTCAGCCTTAAGCTACAAGAGTACATTCATCCACTAAAGCAAGTTTTCCAGCCCAGGAAATTAACTTACTCTGGCATCATATTTGAGGTGATGTTATAATCATTCTCTTCCTTGCGTAATGTGTGGCTGATTACAAAATCCTGATTACAGTGGTAAGCAAGAACTGAGGGTACTGCTTATGTCTAACAGCCTCTAAACATTAGATCTTCTCTAAACATGAGAATCTATCAAGGCTAATGAAGTCAAAGAATGGATGAGTCTGACTATGTTAGATATGAGAAGGAGAAAGTTCACCTAAATCTTCTTAAAGATATTCACAAGAGTAAAATACTGCTTGTAAAAGCAATCGTAAGGGAACATAGTAATGTAGCAAAACCAGAATTTCAAAATCCTATTACTAGTGTGAAAATAGGTGAGGATATTTTTTTGTTTGCTTTCTCCAGCTTTACCCAGAACTGAGAATCCAACATGTATAAACTACTCCTGTAGAAAACTCAAATCATAAGCAAGGTATTGTGTTCCAGGTGATGACAACTGTAAGGCTTCCTCTCATCTGCCTTGGAATTGAAATTTCTCTCAAGAGATTTGTGTAGTAACTGGGGATCCTAGTTGGATACAGTGTACCAGTGTTATAATTAGAAAAATGCTTACAGAGGCACATGTGTATCTGTATATAGGAAGTACATGTAGAACTCATTGTCTCAATTTCAGAACCATCAAAATTCCATAACTTATAAATGTTAACTGATGGTTTTCTTGCATGTCTTAGCAGCTCTGATCTGGTGCTTCTCATGCAAGAGCTGTTTATTGTGACCAAAAAAATCATATTTAATATAGGAAATTATTTACCTTCTAAAGTTTAAAACTACTATAAACAAGAACTTTACTTCAACAAGAAATGAATCCCAATTCTCACACCTGAAACTGTAAAACAGATTATTCTGTTAAAAAGATCTGTTTTCCAGAAAATTTTTAAAAACACATAAAAGCATTCCTTTTCCTCTGTCTGACATGGCAATGAAACAGTGGGGCCCAATGTTCACTTAGCAAAGGGATAGGTAGAAAAAACCACTCCATTGAAACAAATACTATTTCTTTTTAGAACAGGAGAGGGTTTTTTTTTTCAATAGATAGAACCCAGAGTGCAGTTACTGTAGAGCTTTTGTCAGTGCTTGTTTCAAGTGTCCTGAATAGCTCATCACAGCTCTGTCAGTCCAGAGCAGCAGAACTATTCCAACAGTTTGCTAAACCCCTTTGTATCATACAGCACTATCATGCATTTTGTATAGTCCAGCTCTTTTACAAGTCCAGTTAGTAGATAATAACTACAGCTGGGTAAAGGAAACAATGCCTTTTTTTCCCATCACATGCCTATGAAGATAACAATCACACTGGCCAAATTAGAGCTATGCCATAAATAGCCCACAAGCCTCACTATTTCAGCTCTTCAGTGTACCAGCTTTCTTTAATAAATTCAGAAGTTTCCCACCATTTGTGTCAAATGCAATATTTCAAAGAAACCCTGCACTACAGAGCAAACTTGCAAAAAGGAAAATATACTTCCCTGTGCAGAGAGGAAATCAAGCCTGCCTAGTTCAGACTGTCCTTTGATGTTTCTTTATGCTCTCCTCTCTTTCATTTACCCGAAGTTAACCAACTGATAAACAGTAAAAATGTATCCAGGAAACCAAAGATTATTCGCTGGGGAGAACAAATTACAAAACTGTTCTTCATGCCCAGTAATCACTTAAATCTCAAACCATTAGCAGCAATCACATTGAACATATAAAACAACTTGCAGCCCCAAGAAGCAGCTAACCACAATCCCTCACAATGCAGACGATTAGCAGGTATATCATTTAGTACTGCTAATAAAAAATGATTTAAAATGGCTACTAAAACATAGTCTCAATAGCCACTTTGCTATGAAGCTTTGACCACTGAACAAAGCAGTATTTTAACCAAACCATTTCAGCGAAGCTCCTTCCTTAGGCAATAAAGAGGTGTTAAAAATTCAGTGTATATGTACTGCAGGGACCTTGAAGAAAATATATTGAGATACGAAAATATTCAACTACAATTTGTAAATTAAATGTTCCACCTGAACATCACAAAGTACTGGTGCTCAAATCACTGTTTAATAAACTGCCAAGATGCATAAACATATACTCATGAAATTGTATATTCCTTTCAGAATCTCAAAAAGCCAAGGGATACAACCATTTCCATGTTATAAAGAAGTTTCTTAGGATTTTGGTAAGTATCCAACATGAGCCTCCCCAAACAACCTTTAGAAATTCTGTTCCATTGCACTACTGATTTTTGTTTGTTTTTAAATTGATGGAATTAAGAATATATGAGATAGTCAAAAAGAATACTAGAATTTTTGACATAAAAAAAAGGTCAGAAGAGAAACATAGCAATGACTGGTAAGAAATGCAGTGTCTGCAACCAGCTGTTTCTTTGGATACTTTGAAATACCTAAAATTAATGTCTACCTTTCCTACAACCCACCAGATACAACAGATATAAATTGACGTCATTTATCAATACGGTATTTGAACGTAACATTCAGACACACATGGATATAAAAGGAAATAAAGATATAACGCATCAAGTTTGCAAATCAAAAATAATTTTTGATAGTAAAAAAGTGGAAACAAGAGGTTAGCTACAGGAAATCCTACAAGTTCATAAATAATAATCATAGGAATCAAAGCTTAATTTAGTACCTTTGACGTTTCTGTTATCTGATCCTAGTCCTAGACTACTCCACATAACAACAGAATTTAATAGTAAAGATAAAACCAATAGCCTCCTATAACTACATTAAGTAAAATTAAATTGGTATTTCTGTTCTTCCTGGTATATAGCCATTTGTTACAGTAAGCAAGTCTAAATATACATGGTTGAACACTTGGCATTCTTTGGCCTTTGTAACACTGGGAGAACAAGCTGGTGACAAACAGGCACCCAGTCCCTTCCTCTGAAATCCCCCCAGCAGGTGTGACCTGGACTGCAGGACAGATAGAAACACCCACATTTCACCGGACTCAGAGAGCTAAGAGGCAGGGATAAGCCATCTGGGAGAGCCCAGGCTCTGCGGTTCACTTCCCTCAAACACTCCCCAAGCATCAGGAATTACTGGATTAGGGTTGCCCGTGTCATTTCCTATCTGCTCATGGACTACCTATCCAGAGATTTCTTAAATCCCTTTCTGAACCTTTCTTTCTCCAAAATTCATATATCAACTGATTCCTTAAGCTTTCCATGCAGAAGTACTTTAGGGAATATGTCCAGAGAAGCTGTGGCTGCCCCATCCCTGGAAGTGTTCCAGAACAGGTTGGATGGGGCTTGGAGCAAACCTGGGCTAGTGGAAGGTGTTCCTGCCCATGACAGGGGGCAGAATGAGATGGATTTAAGGTCCTTCCAATCCAAAATATTCTGTTTCTATGACTCTATTTTAAATTGATGTCCTGTCAGTTTTAATTAGTGCCTCTAGTTCTAGTAGCAAGATTTGTTGAATAAATATTCAATATTTACTTTACTCACTGCCTTTATGATTCAATTATCCTCAATTCCCCCCTTTTCAGTTTTCTAGTTGCCTAACTGAAGAATTTCAGCCATTTTAGCCTTTACTCACAAGGAGGCTTCCTCCATCCTCTAAATTATTCTGTGAACTTCTGTAACCTAACTTCACTGTGCCCTTCTTACAACACTCAAGATACGAACAGAAGGTTTTAAATAACCTTTATCTCTTTCTCAATACTTTTCCTGATAATGCCAAAGACATTTTTTTGAGAACAGGTATTCACTGAGCCAGCGATTTCAGAAACTGTTAGCAGTGACTCTAAGTTCTGCTTTCTGAAATCTGTCAGCATCTTATCAGGTTTAGATAAGATTTTTTTTTCTCCAGATTTATTACGTTAAATTTATCCACACAGAAACTCATATGACACTTTTTTGCTCATTCCTTACATTCTGTGTAGTCCTCCTGGCACAGCATTAGACAACCCAGAAGAGCCTTGTTCATCTGCAGCCTTGGAGTCTTCACTGCATACAAAATCACTAGAATTTAATTTTCTTCTTTGCCATTCAGTCTGTTTCTCTGCTAATTTTTATGAAAGGTGCTCACCAAAGCCTTCAACACTTCCCACCATCATGTCTGTAGGTTAGAATATACTTGGATTAGAAATAACATTTGAGCTGTTTGCCTGTTATTTAGGCTACTAAAACCAGCTATAACTTTCTCTTAGCTAACATCAAGTGCTGAATATAACCACAGTATTTTCAATAACATCCCCTAGGTCTGACTTTGTACCTAGGACTACAAAGAGTAATGAAGTGATGATGTGTGGGACTTTTGCCATAGGCATTCCATGGCTGAATTCCAGTAAAAGTGAGGCCTCAAAAATAACTGAAGTTGGGTCAAGGCAGAGTCTAATTGTTTAGCTGAGTATCTAAAACCCATTGCAGCTATCCAGACATCTCCAATGAGGAAATCAGTAAAGGTCTGTCAGCACGTGATTTTTGAATTTTTCTTGCTCTATTCTGAATATTTAAAAGCATTCATAACGGATACATTTTAAATTGGAAAAAAAGTTAATACACACATACTTTTTCAGAGAAACTTCACATTTTTGATTGGGCAACTATATCCTAATAGTTTCCCTTTTTTTTTCCCCCTCTTCATGTTTTGGTTTTCAAAGAGCTTTTCATTTTATTTTTCTGTTTATTTGTTTGCTGGGAGTCTTTTATGGAGGAGGAGGTTTATTAATCACATCTGAGTCATCCCAATACTTCAAAATTTTTTAGTGCCTTGATTCAGTGAAGGAAAAAGAGCTTTACAAGGAAGATTTTATCTCCACAGACTGATGCTCATCAGTCAACAATGACTGATGCTGAAACCCAGAGCAAACCCAAATTCTCATACCTAATTCACTCCCCTTCACAGAAGGTTGTCAACTCCCTGGATCCAGAAGTTACTCTTATGATCTCAATGGATTTAGGAATACAGACCTGTTTTTTCCCTTGGACTACAAGTAAACAAGTACACTGTGGATGACAGAACAGACACCCAGATAATAATAACTAGATGCTCTGTGAGGAGCAGCAACAACTAATTAAATAAAATTCCTTGTGATCAAAGTTCAGCAATAATGTTGGGTGACTTTTAACTTACTTATATTAAATCTTGGTGTATAAATGTAGAACAGTAAATGTCTTTTAAAAGAAAACATGCACACCCCCATCTTCACTTTGCAAATTGACAACAAAGCTTCCCCTAATCACAGGAAGGCAGTGAGAAGACTTGGAAAACCCTTGATGAGACACAAACCTCTTTGCCACTACAGCATGTCACATCTTCTCAGAAGGTTATTTTTCATCTTTTGGATACTGTAAAACTCTCCTGTGCAGAGCAAAATGCCCTAAAGCCCTCAGAGTTTGGCAGTGATTCATTCCTGTGGTACAGCTTTGTTGTCTGTAACTGCAGAATCAACCAGTGATCGTTCCTGCAGCAGGGTCTCTCTTTGTCTTTGTTTTTTACAGGGAATGAGGCTTATCTGCTGCTAAAAATGGTGCATCTCCTAAGCTACCTGTGTGAGAAATGACTCTACATTTGATGTTAGCACTCTGCTAAGTCTTTTAATAGAAAGTAATCATCCTTCAGTTCAATAATGCAGCTGAGTTACTAATAATGAAGAAAAATAAAAACAAGCATTCAAACATATATTAAAATAGCCTTCCATCTATACAATGCAAGTACAGTTCTATATATATTTCTGTGTCTTAGGATATTTGCTGCCTTTTCTTTCTTTTCAGTTGATAGTGGACAGGTTCTTCCAGAAAGCAAGCAGCAGACAGTAAACATTATGTTTCTTCACAGCTCATTAGCTTTAAATAATTTTAGATTTTTGGTCTAGAAATACCATTTTGTGCATGAGGCAGCACTTACAGCAGCAAACAACCACCACTGGAAGAACATCACTCAGTAGTGAGACCAAAAGCAGAGCAAACTCCCATAACAAAAGGGTGCACCAAGTCATGAGAAATCCTACTGAAGTCATCAGAATTATCTGTGTAACCAGGTTTTGGTCTGAAATGGTACCACTATCTCCTGAAATGCCTACAAAGTATCACTAACCCCAAATAGCTGAATTAACCACTTATCAAGTTATGCCAAAACCACTGGAAAAAAAATAATCAAGTAACAGCTAAGAAAACTAGTAAACTGTGATGTATATTCATGTCTAAATGAGACCAGAACCATATACAGAGGTACGAACACCGTCCAGAAAAAAAAACAAATACCAAAATAAAGGTGATTTTAAGCTTTAAAAAACTGGTCTTTACACTGAGCCCAGTAGTATGGGGAGAAGAGTGGAATATAAACACTTTTCAGAAAAATTAAAATATTTTTCTTTTAGAATTCCATATTCTTTCTTAAATATTACACAGAAAAGTTGATTGCTGAAGTTACATTACAAAAAAAAAAGCAGTATCATCTTCTCCCTTCCCCAAAACAATTTCAGTAAAATAGAGTTTTCACAGAACTGCATGTTCTGGCAAAATGGTTTCATCTGCTTCCCCCAAACCCACAAATAGTAGAATATTAGATTAGCAAATAGATTTAAAAATATAAAATCAGCAAGAGGAAGTTAACACTTCTGCAAATATGTTTACTAACCACATAAGAATTATTCTCAAGGGAAAAATTCATTTTAGAAATCTGAAATCAAATTTCTTTGCCCAAAGCCTAATGCATTAAACCCCTGAATTGCGTTTTGGCTCAAGGTTAAATTGCAGTGCAGGTAGACACTGCAATATTAATTCTATCTTGAAGAGTTGTTTTGAAAATTCTGTAGAAAAACTAATATTTTTTTTAAGTAGAAATGTTAGAAAAGGATATGAGAATTTATTTGAATCCCACATTCCTGCTAACTAAGCTCAGAGACTCCTTACTGATGGGAAAAAAACAGGAAATAGCTGCAAAGACTTCAGCGTATATTCACTAAAATATTTCTAACTACAGTTGAGACAACTGGTGGAGAATTATGGTCAGTATAACTGCAATCAGCTCAGAAGTCAGCCTGGTATTTATAGCCATCCCTCAACCATTGCTCATGGCCTGACACCTTAACCAACTATATAAAGATGTCATTGCTGGAAACAGCCACGTGAAGCTGTTCATCATCCACTCCACTGACACTGCTGGGAAGGGGAAGAGAGGAACCCACCTTTGCCACAGCCAGTTCCAATTATTGATACTGACTTAACTGCAAGGCTTAGATATTTGCCTTGTCAGATCTTTTTATCACCTCTGCTTCCAATTTTATATTCTATTTAATGGTGAAGTCTTTTCTTACACGTAGATCATAAGCGATCTGTGGAAGGGAGCACTGCCCTTGGGGCTTCTTGGAAATGACATGGTACAACAATTTCTGTGGTCCTACACACTCCTACAGGCAGAATTTCAAATCAGGAATCAAGGCAAAAAGCAGTTATCAGTCATTGTCTAATTTTGTTCTCGTTTTTGTATTAGAAAATTAACTTCTTAAACTCTTTTTGGCCACCACTACAAGCTGGCACTTACAGAGGCATAGAATCTATGTTGGAAGTTGGAAAGGACTTTTTAAACCATTAGGTTCAACTGTTAACCCAGCACTGCCAACTGCACCACCAAACCATGTCCCCAAGTGCCATGTCCACACATCCTTTAAATACCTTTGGGGATGGTGACTCCACAACTGCCCTGAGCGTCTGTGCCAGGGATTGACAGCCCTTTCAATGAAGAAATTTTTTCTCCAAATCTGAACCTCCTCTGGTGCAACTTGAGGCCATTTCCCTCTGACTTATTGCTTGTTACTCGGCAGAAGAGTCTGATCCCCACCTGGCTACAGCCTCCTGCCAGGCAGTTGTGGAGAACAATAACATTTCCCCTAAGCCTCCTTTTCTCCAGGTTGAGCCCCTCCAGTTCCCTCAGCCACTCCCGGTGCTCCAAACCCTTTTCCACCTCCATTCCCTTCACTGGACATGGCTCCAGCCCCTCAATGTCTTTCTTGTCATGGGGGGCCCAGAACTGGATGCAGAATTGGAAGAGCCTCACTAGTGCCCAGCACAGGGGACAGTCACTGCTCTGGGCCTGTGGCCACACTGTCACTGGTACATGAGTTTACTGTTGTCTCTCAAGTCACATTACACAGCTCCAAAAGCTCTAAGACTTAATTGAACTACGGTTCAAATCCTTAGATGAGGGTTCCCACTGACTTCAATGTGAATTAAATGATAGAATTTTCAAACTGTTGTTTTACATCCTGTTGTCTCACTGTCAAAGATGAAATGCCAGGCAAAGTATATGAGAAATACTCTGTTACAGAACCAGAAAAAAACATTTCCACACCACTTAGGAGAAAAGACCCTTCAGGCACTGATGAAATAGGGCTTAGTGTTAAGCTTTTGTTTTGGATGGATTGCAAGGATTTGAATGGATTTTTTCATTGGGTAAACCTTAAGGCTTGATCAACACCAAAAAGAACTGATAAGCAAAACAGAACTCACAGTACTAAGCCTTCCAAATGTGGTTAAAAGCTATTCCCCTTACCCTTGCAGATTTTTCTACCATTTTTAATTTGACTTTAAACTAGACAAGGACCTTTTTGATCTTTTTCACTTTTGTTTTTTTTTGTGTCTAGCTTTAGATTCATGACAGGAGTATATGATGCAAATTAAAGAAGTTAACAGTGATGAAAACAAAGGAAAAAAACATCATTTGTAGAGCTATAAAAAAATTGCATACAAACCCTTCAGATCTTACTAAGAAAGGTGATATTTAATTTTTAAGAAATATTAACTGTATCCATTATTGCTTCATGGATAGGATTTTATGACCAGCTTTATTAGAAATGTAAATGAGTTGCAGGAATGTGCTGGTTGACTTAGGAGGAGGGGAGAAAAATGATCTGTCTTTGAAATCTACGTAAAGAAAATAAATCACAAATAAAGAGAGTAAATCTCTAAAAATTAAAGTATATAAAAATGTTCTATTTGTAAAATGAAAATTATGTTCAGCAGCAGGAGTCTGTAACACAGGCAGGGAAAACCCCCTTTAGGCAGACAGGGAGCCCAAGTCAAGCTTGGCAGTCTCCAAATCGCAGTTTAGCAGCCAGAAGGATCAGCAGTTGTAATGCCAAGGCAGCACAGCCATGTGCCATTATCTCTGCTGCCTCCATGCTTACATTTTAACCTCCAAAAGCAGCTGGGCAGCACCTTGCCTTGTATTGGGTCCAAAAACAAGTGAACTCATTTACACTCCAAGAAGTTAAAAAGCAGAAGCAAAAGTGTTCCCAAAGTTGGATGCACGCACTGTGTGTGCTGGTGCATGTGCGTGTTGATCCAATTGACATTTCTTCTGAAGAATGGTTTATATACACCTCAGGAGTGTTAAATACTGTTGGCAGGTTTTTCTTTCAGTAATATTAGTGTTGATAGAGTGAGCTTTATGGGCCCTGATCAGGAATGTCATAGGCAGAGTCTGTGCCCCAGTATCAAACCTGGTCTAAGGACATCATATCATTGTGCAGAAGTCAGAGTACCAACAGCATCATGGACTAAATAACCATGAGATAATTAATTAGATCTAGATAGGCATCCAGACTTAATTTGAGGCTACTTGAAGACAGAAGTGGCAAGATCAATGCTCATCTTTGTTACCACAAGTTTTGCATCCCTATTAAATCTCATTATTAGCATCAGACAAGGGACAGAAAAGGACAACTGCAGAAAACCCAATCACTGAAAGAAAAAACCCACATTTCCATTGTAAAGCACATACTCTCTCCAGCTGTTTTCCCTTCTGTGGTGCTATAGTGTGACAGCACAAGGCTCCCCATGTTTGGAGAAAAAAAGAAAAGTGAAGGGCTTGCTTCAAAAGATCATAATTGTACTTGGAGAAAAATATGCGAGGAGGAGGCTAAGGAGAAGACTTCATAATATTATTCAGAGACTAATTTAATCCCTTCAGAATCAGTACATCAAATAATCTCTTGATTGTGAAGGCAAAAATAGGAGGGTAATTTCTCTCAAGATAAAAGTTAGTTTTAATGAATGTTCTCCCTCCTCAAGAGGAAAACACAATTTTACCTGAAATGAAGAATTGGACTATTAACAAAAAAAAAAAAAATGGTGAAATAGAAAGGAACTAAACCAATCTAAGTATTGCTAGAAATGTACCACAAAAAGTAGGAAAAGCTATTTAGCTTTTACATGTTGCAAAGCAGAGGCTAAGAAAAGACTCTTTTAACCTTGACTTGAAAGTTAATGATATCATAATACTGAAGTTATTCTTAAAATGTAAAAAAAAGACACAGCCCCTGCATGGATCACTTGTGTCACTCTTGCTTCCCATGCTGGGACCAAATGCTAGACAGAATTAGTTTCACAACATAGTAATTCATAAGCCAGACAGTCCAACTGTGATCCATCTTCTGTGCAGAGATTATTTAAAAAGTCAAAGCAACTCTGCTGTGACGTAACGTAAGAGACTGATCTCCACCAAATCCATTCTGATATTCTAAGGGACAAGAAACATACACTAATATTGTTTTTAGGGAATTATTTTTTAATTTGCAAGGCACAGAGTTTGTACTGACTCCTACAAGCCACTCATAATGACCAAGCAATGAAAATAAAACTGAGTAGCTTCAGTGGTCTTTACAAATGCACGTTCCTCTTCCCCTCCCAGAGCTCTGTTTAATATGCAACTGCACTATAATGTTTCTTGTTAGGCAGACAGCTTAAAATGAGAATTGTGGGAGAAGTGATTGATGACCTGAGCTCCCACAGCCCTTTGAATGAAATATATTCCATTTCCATTTCAAAATATGTTTATTATGAATTATTGGTTTGTCATTGGACCTGATGAAAGTAAATTTACATGAACAACTCAGACCTCTGCAAGAGGAAACACTTTAATCAGGTAACCTTTTCCTCAGTGTTTTCCATACTTTACAAAAAAAGACAACCTAGCTAGGGTTTTGTTCTTTGCATACTGAACTAGTTTATTGATTGAGCCATGTTTCCTAGTTTGGAAGCCACTTACTCATAGTCAAAAAATGTTGTGACCTCAACCCCTTACTCTCAGAATAAATCATTAACATCAGTGTCTCAGGCAAAGTTTTACCCTATTTGTGCAAAATGATGAAAAATCATCTGAATATTGGACAAGAGCAGAAACATTTTTCCAAGATGTTCTTATAAGAAGAAAATTTTCAAGCAGAATGGTCCTCCACAAAACATCTGGTGGAAAAGTTTCAACAAAATATGTTTCATCTTCTAGAATTCCAGTTTTGTCAGCAGTTCTAGTATGAGGTTTACCAGTCAAATCCAACACAAGAAAAAGAGAACACATCCAACTAATCACTCCAGAGCTTGCCACTGCTTAACCAGTTGGTATTCTCTGGAACACAAGGTCTACCATTGTTCATAATACAGCTGTTACACTGTGGAAATTGTGTCGTGGTAGGATATGACTGTTGTTACCATGTGTCAGCCACAAAACAGAAATTTTATGATTTTTGTCGGCAAAAGAGAAGAAGGTTATGGAAATGTGTCTCCCTGTCTTATACAGCACTGGATATGCAGGATCTTTCTTTTCAAAAAGGATCCATAGTTACCACTGTCCCTCTTCACAGGAATCTGACTCTCTGAGGGACATTGAGTGACAAGGTGGGAACACTCAATACACAAGAGCCCCTGTACCCATCAGTTTATAACCCCTCAAACCCCGGGCCCCAGTTGTAAAGTCAGCAGTTCAGCTGACCATAGATCTCATTTAAAGTAGAGACCATTCCTTGCCAGAGTGTGATGAAGTGATTTCAAGGCATGTAGCAAAGCATAAATTAGACTGCAATTAAAAGCACACAGGAATCAGTAAAATGCTCCCTGTGGAGAAATTAGAGGAGCTTCTAAAGTCTAAAGTCATTGCATAGGATTGAAGGTCCATGTCAGCACAAACACTAACACATCATCATTTTCTGTATGTTTTAACATAGGCTTCTAGGACCTTCCCATTCCCTTTTGATCCTTCCCAAAAGAAAAAAAAATAATTAAAATATTGAATTCTCAGGGCACTTTTGTAGAGGACAATGTTACCATTTTACTCATTTCATTAAAAAGTAACTGTAGTACCTCAACTACAATGAACACAATTTACATGTGGAACACAAATACTGGTGTTGCCACTAGTTACTATTTGAAAACAACACCAGGAAGGACCAGAATTATGATAACATTGCACAGTATATACGGTGCTATTATTTTCATCACTGTATTGACATTTTCATTGCACATTGCACTGAAATCCTAATGGCAGAAGACAAAGTAGACCAGGATTAGATTTGTTATTAACTTGACAGGAGAAAAAAAAAACCCAAACAAAACTCAGTTCTACAATTAGTATCTCATTGGTAACTGGAAATTTCCCCAGTCCAGTCTCCTTGCATTCATCTAGTTTTGCTCACACAGTAATACCCATTAGCTTTGTCAAACTGGTCTAATTTTTCTCCAGTAAAATGTCTCTTTGGTAGTCACTCTCAAAACCAGACTCTCCCCTCACCTTTTAAATTAATTCAAACTTAAGTCAGGCTTGTGTTCCTTTTTCTCCTTTTAGTCATTTTTACTGCTGTATTAAGTCACTTAAGGAAACTGTGACCTCAGATAAGGGTTACATGCTAAACTTCAGTGATCTCCACCAATTTGACTGTCCCTTTGTCTAACATAAAATTGATAATATAAGAGATGTAACAGCACTAAAAGGAAAAAAAGGAGTATTCATCAAGCATGAAACTAACCCAGGAGAGAAAGACCAAAGCCATTCTTTCTTATGGTGATTTCTATATCCAAGTAAACTTAAAAACTAAAACCAGTGCTTCTTCAGAATTCCTGAAGAATTCTAGGTTCCAGTCCAGTGTTTGACTGGATTCAGGTTTTCCTTAAAAGAACCTGGGACGCCCTTCTGGCTTTTTGAGATTTCCTGACAATGACAGACAGGAACAATTTTTACTTTATTTGCTAGTAGTCTTTCTATCTACTACTTAAATTCTAGATAGGTGGTGTCTACAGAAATATATAATAAAAAAATTTAATATAAATAAAGTAAAAATACACATCTACTTCCAACAGTAAAACACTGCTGGAAAGCATACACCTAGTTTAAAGGAACAATAATAGGGATTTTTCCTAAAGAGTTAATTTGGACTTTCATTTCATTAGGATTGCATATTATGGTTTCTGCTTGGAGTTGATTTTCTTATGCACACACCAGGGGATAGCCAAGGCAAAGAGCTGTTTGGAGAGAGCTACTAAATAGTCTGAATATTAGTAAAGTGGACATGATGTATAATAAGTAGGGAAACATTTATTCCACAGACAGCATGACTTTAATTTCTAAAAGCATTTCTGATATGAAAAGAATATGTCTGTATTCACTGGCAAAACAGGTGCTCTCAATTAGTTTAACAAGTATGTAGGATGAGTCTTCCTCTCCTCCATTACAGTATAAACATATACTGACATTGCATGGGAATTCTGCACCATTCCTAGAGGTATTGAATATGACTTCCACTTTCTCACTCTGTTTAAAGCAAGCTTCATGGTTCCAAACTTCTTTCAGATAAATCCCCATCCACACTGAGGAAGCCACAAGAAACAAAGAGATGGAAAAACTGGAAATGATCATCAGAAAGGTAGGCATAATTTCCTTGTTCCTTTAACTATTCAGCTGAATTAAACCACACATATATACGTTGATATATTTTTCTAAGTTCTCTCTCCATACTACAGGCAAAGTATGGAATCTGAGACTTGGCTCTGCATTATTATGTGCCACTGATGTATTTGATTCCAGCTGTCTTCTCTCATGGTTTTTTGGCCAGACAGTGCTAGTAATCTGATTTACTCCAGAGGGTGATTTGTAGACATCTAATCTTATTTCTGTAAAAACTGAGTGGTGTCTAATTTTATCTTCCATGTTGTATGCTAGTAAATGTACAATGAACATGATATTCCATACCTGCATATAAGAGCTGAAATCTCTGAGTATATTACATGTAAAACTACCTGTTCTTTGCAGCATAGAGTTCAAACAATCTTGCTTCCAAGGCCTACCTTCTCATCCTTCATTCATTAGAGAAGCATGAAAATTAAACCTAAATCTCAAGCATTAATAACACGAAAACATCGAGTAAAATATAATGTTTAAGAGAAACTGTTAGATAACTTATATGTCCAGATACAGACACAGTTTAGCTCTATAGCAGTATTTTCAACTCAATAGCTTGAATTTACCTAGGCAAACGTAATACACCTTAGTGCACAAACCTTAATAGTCACTTTAAATTCAGTAAGCATTGCCTCCTATTTTACTATCACTAGATGTGAAGACCGAGCTGATCTGTTTGAAAGCAGAACGAGAACAATTCCTATCACAGAACATCCACTGGACTTCAGTGTTCAACGTGACAAGATTTCACTCAAGGGACAGGGAGTAGTCCAAAGCTGTGAAAAGTGAGATTATAGATCTCCTAGACTACCCAGACTCTAAGAGAAAACTACTTTTGCTGTACTGTTGATCTACCTTTAATCAAGGGTAGTCAAAAGTAGAAGTCAACCAGAAAAAAGTTCATGAGTTGGGACAGAAAACACTTCTTCTATGACTCTGCATGTCTCATATCTTTAATTTGTCCTTATGTGACTTCCAACTTTACAAGATTTAAAAGTTAGGTTTGATTTCAGTTTCAGGTGTCTTTTAAGAAACCTGTTTTTCCCCAGAGACATAAGAGACTAGGTGAGCTACAGTGTGATGTAGAATCAAGAGGAATTTGCTATTCCTGAGAACATTATCAATAGAGCAAAGAAAGCACGCTTTGCTTCCTGGGGATTTTTTTTTCCTCTTCAGCACAATAGTATAGCTATTAAACAGATTTATTGATGGTACGTATGATTATTTCAGCAGAAATATGAGGGAGTGATGGATCAGCATTCACACCTCATTTCCCATCACATCTCAGCAGGACCCAGGACCTCTCCTGCCATACACTCAGCTGAGGGATAGTACCAGTGAAAGTGAGATAATACATGCCCCAAACACAGATATTCCTTTACCTACTTTGTCACAGGTAAGAGCATATTTTTCCCCCCAATGTATACACAAGTGTTTGTTTGCTTTGAATGTACAAACCAGCATTGCCACATAATTACCATCTGCCACTTCATCAAGGGAGAGAGATGCAGCTGTTGGTGGATTTTTCCTTTTTCTTTTGGTTCCCAAATTTTTTTCATAGATTTCATGCAACATAATGTAAACCTATGCAACATAAACTATCATGAAGTGATTTTTGAGGCCACAGTGACCAACGCATATTTTAAAGGCAGTCTAAACCTCTCACCATAAAACTCCAGTCTTCAGGTAAACACTGCATCTCAAATGTTCACATAAAAAAGGTGCTAATAGTGGGACAGGAATACTACAAAACAAGCAAAGAAATTATACTGACAGTGTAATACTGACTAGCCCATGTACCACCCAAGTCTGGTGTCATCTTTGCTCAAAGTCCCTCAGTTGCTGCATGGAACAGCAACGACAAGTTCTACAGTGGATAAGCATTCTTTAGGGAAAAAATTAAGAGAGGAAGCCTTGGAGTTTAATGTATATAACAGTTGTTTGGCATTGCTCTGTATTCTGTAGAGTTAATTAGACAAATTATTTGCAGCACTGAGAACATATTGCAGCTAAAGAGAGGGGCTTCTGGATTATAAAACAGCTATGTTCAGTGCTAGAAAAGCTAATTTTACTTACTTTTTAAATCTGTTTTTAAGTTAGTCATCTCTGCTCAGTCATGGAGCATCACCAGTGGTTACTATGATTTAACTAGTTTACGCATGCTTGCAGTAGCCTTTGAATTATCTCTAACGTGCACTCTGGAGTGTTTTGTTTTGTTTTTTAAAATCAATAAGAACAAGATGTTTTTGGCCCTCTCAATGCTCTTTGAGCAATGAGCACTTAGAACAGCAGTGTTGTGTATCAGCACAGTCTGATCAAGAAGGTGTTTTAATTATGCAGATTCTCTCTCTCCAGGTTTTGTGGTTTTTTTCAATATCAAGAACTCCAAAAGTATTAGAGCTAAAGTAAAATCACACTGAACCCAATGCTTTCTTTATCTTCTGGACTTTCTATCACTAGGTCTCTGAACAAATTACCTTTTCTAACAGGAACCACAACAGTGGAGATAATTTATGTAAGCCATGTTTGTAGTGACAGATCAAAAGTAACTATATCATTAAGGTATCAGCCTGGGCATTCAAAACATAAGAAATCAAAGAACTGGCAATTCATGTTTCTTTCATATGTATCTGACATCAATGAATTGAATGATTTCATTTAGTTAAGCTTGCAGGAAGAGCTCTCTGCAATCTGAGCAACAGCTGCCTGGAAAAGGTCCCCGAAGAAACAAAAGAATGGTTTTAAGAAAAGAAGTATTTTTTCCTATGAAAGTTCTATCAGCTACAGCATTGAATAGTGTTCTACCTTTGATAAACATAACACCCACAAGTGAAAAAAACAACTGTGATACTTCAAAATACCTTTTTCATCATTCCAGTCTTCTGCAGAGACATAAGGAAAAAAAGAGGCACCTTGCCTGGCCATACTAAAAACTCCTACACACATATCCATTCTACTAATGAGAAAGGTGAGAATAAAGTCATTTAATTCTAAGTGACTCTACTCATAAGAGGTTTCTTCTGACAAAAATTTTCTTTACAAAGAACGTAGAATTTCTCCCAGGGGAAAAAATTTAGACATCCACAGTACCACGTTCATTTCCATCTCCAATCTACACCCTTCAGTTACCCCAATCCATTCATTTCTTCCCTATATAAACATTTACGTAGTGCATATTTCTCATAAATGAAATCCCCAAGCAATGATGAGCTTGTTATAAGAACAACTTGATACAGATTATTATTCTGCAAGGATACAGCCAGCAAAATAAAACCATCTTAAAACCAGCATTTGGTAGGGCTATCAAATCCAGCTTGTTACACAGTGTTACCATCGTTTATAAAAGTGCACTCTAATTAAGGTAAATGAGATAGCAAGAACACAGTGACATTGGTAACTTAATGACCCATAGACAAATTATTCTAAACTTCTTTGAAGTTCAACCTAATTGTAATAGATATAATATTGAAGAATTTAAAAATGCTCTGGGTGCCTTGTGGAATAACCTTAATGATCTTGCTCTCCTCTCCCTTATATTTTTGTGCATGTGTTTAGAATACTGCTTATAATCCCTGTATTTAGTATGGAAGTGAATTCCAGTTTATAGTCAGTGCCATCCATGCAGTAAAATGGCATCCATGTTCTCCAAACCCATCACCAGGCCATATTTTAAACTAATAAGGTACAGGAACTTGGCAGCTATTACAAGAAAACTGTTTTGACCAGATTTCAATTCTGTCAAGTGAGATTTTGTCCATGCAAAGAAGGATATTTTTTCCAGAATCTAAAGGCACTTGTTTTATTATTCTAAATACAAAGCACACAAAAAACCTACTTTAAATTAATTACCAACATAACTGTATTTTGCCTTGTTCTAAAAAGCAAAACACTGTGGTTCTAAGAAGCACCACAGTGTACTGTGGGCTTCCAACCAAAGCAAAAGCCATTAAAAAACTAAGCTTTACTGCAAACAGCAAGTTTAAGTTACTCTGGAGATGGGTAGTGAAATCCAACATACTTTATTTTTCTTAGCTGAATTATGAGTGCATTGTTTTCATCTGCTGAGTGAGATGGTGTCTAATGGGAATTTGTTATAAAGCAGAAATAGGAAGAACATTTTTTTTTCTAAATTATTTGATTATGAGTTCCAGAAGGAGAGTTACTTCCCACACAATGCAGAACATTCAGATCTGTTTAGGACCATTGGTACAAATCACAGAAGAGATTTGAAGCATTCAGAGAAGATGTGCAAATTATGTTGTACTTCTCTCCTGGTTATCAGAGAGTAAGGAAACAATGAAAAATGCATTTACAGAAAGCATAACACACATGGAAAAAGCAACCTGAAAACTTCAATCAGCTCAGACTGAAGTCTTTTGGTGCTCGACTGCAGAACCCTCTCACACAGCAAGTTCATCCACTGCTGAAAGTTACAACATCCTACTGTCAGAGATAGGGTTTGGATGCCCTTAAATACCTTTAGAACAATCTTTGTTTCAAAGAAGTCAATAAAAAGATCCACTACTACTCACAAAATCCCTCTGTTAACATTACTATCCCTCTTCAATTACAAACGCCAAAGAAATGAGTAAATGCTTTGTAATCTACCCACTCACTGCAGGATGTGGGTGATGATTTCACAAGCCATATCTGCTGCATTACCTAACCACCCTGTGCTTCACATCCCTCTGTGGTGTACCAAGCACAATGGGCAGGGGAGTTTAAGCTTTAATCCTGAGCACAGGCCTATTATGCAAAGCTCAGTTCTACAGAACAGGATTCAGAAAGATCAATGATAGTCTGTACTTAAAATTTCCTAAGTTACCACTGTCAGCCCTGTGTCACAGTGCAGGTTTCTCATGCTATATCTTCTTAATGAAAACATCTCTTCTCCCCTTCTCATTTGAAAGCTTCCTGAAGCATCTGTATTTTATTTCTAATCATTTCTTATTCCTGAATAACTTCAACCCAGCTCAAAACCATGGTACAGCATAGCAATTTTTCCTCTCAGTAAAATTCCTGTACAGCTGACCATTGGGTTATAAGACAAAAATACTAATAGTGAAAAGGACTCCCTGAACCAACAGTCCAGGACTGTAAGTAAAAATCAGTCATATTTCTTAGATTTTCCACAAGCTAATCAAACCACATTCAAATTTAACTAAACTTAGTTAGATCATCTAACTAGTGGTTAGCTTTTACTTTCTGCTGATACTTCTCCAAATTATTATTCCAGAGCAGTCCTTAATTACCATCATCTTCTTGCATGACAGAATTTATTTTAATTTCCTCTGAAACAGTCATATTCTAAAACCATAATGTGAGAAGCAACATGTGCAGTGAGGTGACAGCAGTCCAATCTGAGCACAGCCAGTACAACACATCAAGGACTTCAGATCTGTGCATGGGTCACTGGAGTTCCCACTGCTCAATTATCATATATTTACTAATGCTGGCTAAAGTGGAATTAGTCTGGATTTGCTTACTTATGCTGTTCATCATATTTTCTTGAGCAACACATACAGGCTATTAAACTGAGCCTTTTTGAAGTATATTTTTTTATTATAAATACATAGCAAATTCTGGGACAAGTGGCATTTCCAGACAACCATTTGGAGATTTCAGTCCCTTTCCACTGTCACATGCACAAACAGTAAATCACAAGGTTGTTTTGTTGAGGCCTTATCACTAAAGGTGATACACAGGACAGGCTAAAAATATGTGAGGATTTCAAAGACAAAAGCAAGTTCAAAAAACTACTGGAAATAAGTTAGGGATTATTTTCCTTTTACATTTTCAACACAGATGGGAAGGTGCTGTCTTGCTAGATGGCCTCATTCTCTTTTAGATATTTCAATGTTATTTAAGGTATAAACACAGAAAGAGGGATTTGTCTTCTAGAGAATCCCCAGGGCAATGCTGTCAGCTTCCCTTTCACTTTCTTTTAATAGTATTTGTACCTTAGCAGGAAGAAGCCCTATCTCATGTAACTCAAAGTTTTCAGTTATGGTAACAAGTGTGAATGCTGGAGACTGGTTTTATTAATGTAAAATGGACTGGAACTCCTTTTTCCAGTAGATCCTCCTCCCAGTCTTTGGATAACTACGTCAAAACCTATCAATGTTGACTTATAGCAAACACTGGAAAAAGAGAAAATCTAGAACACATGACTCTTACAACAAAAAATGCACTTTGTAACTGATGTGTTCAGCTGCAACAGAATTGAATTGAGGATTTGGGGCATTTAACTTCTGTACACAGTTACCACAAATCAGAACTTTCTATAATTTCTATAAAGAAAATTTAATTGCACTTAAATTTCTACTGTTCTATAGAGAATGTTACAGAGCATCAAACGTACAGTGTGGTGATGTTTTAGCAAGCATTGGAATACTTAGTGACCTTTGTGGAATCACTCACTGGTATTTTTTGAAACATTTATTTTGACTTAAGTTAACTGACATTAGGCAAGGCCCAAGAAAAGCAGTTACCAAATCACTTCTGAAAAATGAGTAGCCTAAGTGTTTGAAAGGAGCATTTACACCATAGCTGTTTCTTCAGTCTATCGGTTCTCTCTTGAAATCCCACAGTGACCAAGCAAAATAAAATCAAGGCAGAACCACTGTGAACTTGAGTACTGGCTTTACCATTTATTCCTTTTCCACTGCATCTGGTGTTTCAATATCCCCACAGTAGAAGGGAGCAAAGGGCTCCTGATAACTGAGTAAAACCCAGGGAGCATTAGTGGTAACACATATGCATTTGCACTCTGATTTCTAACATCACACATAATCTATTCCTGCTTGAAAACTCTCACTTTGAAATAGTCAAGGGATTTGTTCTCCTTATTTCCCTGAGCTGGTATGAATCAGTGTTATTTGTTAGTTTTAAAATGCTCTCTGTTGTAAAACCTTTTAGAGTTTCGTACTGTTAAACCAAAATTTATTTCATATTCCTTAATCTAGCTACTTATTCTGCCTCATGATTCACTTTGTTTAACAAACCAGTTCTCACTCCCCTTGTTGAAATTTATTACTTTATTTTAAAATTTCCTTTTAAAATTCTAATATTCTTTTATATGATAAGTCTTTGCAGCCAACATATTGTGTTCTTTGACAGAAGAAACACTTGGGACAATGCCCCTTTTTAACTGAAGGACAAAGCAATCTTTAGCCTGTTTCTACAATAGGAACCAGCAAAAACATAAAAGAAATCAGAGTTCAGAGACACAAATACATATGGATAACTAAAACAAAAGAGGTAAAATGTAATCAATGCTTATTAACTTTCATATAGGATCTAGAGACTTTTTGCTTTAAATTTGTTTTACACTGACGTTATAATTGGCTTCATTAGTCTTGAAAATTGTCGCTGCAAGTCAGACAGGCTGACTGCCTGGCTCCTGCAGCTAGAAAATAGCATTAGAAAATGCTAATTGTTAAATGAAATTTCAAGCTAAAATATCCTACATTGAAACACATTGCACTTGAAACACGCAGACACAGAGAGTTTTAGAGCAGACAAGTCAAAAGGAGATTTTATATTGCAAACTCAAATCGTCACCGAAGTGGGAAATGTAACTTTTAAGACTGAAACTTATTCGAATAAGCACACACTATATATCCAGGAAACACTAAAACTTCTAATGAAGTAATTCAATGAAGAAACAAACCTTCCATGCTCTGCTGAACAGTTGTTTTGCACCTTTCACTTTTTTCTAATATTTTTAAGAAATAACATATAACATAAATTTAGAGGACAACTTTTCATCTACTGATAAACACAGATATCGTTAAGCATCAGAAACATGGAAAAAAAGGCTTTTTTAAAAGCTTAGCTTAACATGCCAGTAAGAAGTTCCACCAATGCCTTCATACAAGGCAAGGCATTTATTGGGAGGAATGAGGGAGGAAGCAATTACAAGACCTAACTTCAATAAAGTGATTTTGATGAAGTCCTCCTAAGGCAGAGATATGGATCTTCATAGATTTCCTCTATTGTATTAAATACTTAGGTATTCAAGTTTTCCTCTAAATTTCATCATATTTCCTCAATACTTCTTCATTAAAATATTAGCAAAAGTTGAGAAAGTTTGAGGGGAAAAGCATACTCCTCTTTTGTACAATGACCTCTCTAAAATGGGTTCTTCACCTAATTACTCTATTGAGAATCCTTTAGACTCTTGATACAAAACTCCTTTGAAGTACCATCCTAATACAGGCATTGTAAAGTTGAGAGAGAACTATCTCCACATGAAATCCAAAAAGGATAAATGTAAAGAAATAAAATATTTAAAAATCGCTTTGAAATCTGTCATTTACTCAATTCTTCAGTCTCATAAGAGAAAAAAAAAAAGAGGGTAGGGGAGACAGTCTCCTCTCTGTCACATGGAAGAAAATGCATGTTAGCCAAGAAAAACTTCACAGGTCTGCAAAGATGGTTCATAAACTTGACAGACTTTCACAGTTGCGCTCCAAGTTCCAGATGTAAATGCCATGACAATCTTGGCTAGAAACCGATATTCAAAAACTTACACAGAGTAGGATTTTATTAGGGTTAAAATCTAGAAAGTGACTGGAGAAATTGGTGAAACAGTGTTCCTTACTCCTCTTCCCTTAGAAATGTCTGAAGAAACACCTATAAAGAATATTCCAATGAACACCCATCTTAAAACATTCCTAAATATCCATAAGGCCCCGCACCTCTTGACAGTGGCTCTACTAACACAGACACAGATTCTTCAACTACGGAATATTCAGAAAGATTTAGAAAATAAAAATTTTCTTAGAGAAATTTCATCTGGAAATTCAATCTGCAGACAATAAAAATGGTGCTCACTAAAAAGAACAATTTCCTGCCTTGCACAAACCCTCAAACAGGCCCTAGATGGTGCTTTGTCCATCTGAAGAGGAGATTAAATAAGTGCTGAGGGTTACACTTGGAAACAGCACTGGAAACAGTACACTCAAGGCCATGCACTAGAAGAAGGAAGAGTAGACAAGAGGTATCAGTTACAGAATCCAGATGGGAGACAAAAACTGGATCTGGAAAACCAGATCCTGGAAAACCTTGTAGCAGTTTACAATAGCTAGAGCTGACTATCTGCTCCAAGCTCTCCCTGGGACTGAGCCTGTGGCCTCCAACACTGGCAGGTATTACACCAGGAACCAAACTGAGAACTGGGTTAGCTCAAGTGCAGGAATATGTTCCTTTGCTACAGAGATGGGAAACTTCAGCAGCTGAGAGCCAGCAGCCTCCAAACGCAGTCAGGGAGGCATCATCATCACCCTCCAGTCATGCCTCATATTCTGTCACACCGTTCAGCTGCCACCACTTTGAAGATGACAGGGGAAGAGTGGGTTTTGGTCTAGAGATTTTATTCCTAAATCTTCTCAGAGCAGAGCCAACTGGTGCAGCAGTACCTGCACCTACTGAGAATGAATTATACATACACAGATGCTCTGAGCTATTAGTTACTGCTTAGGCTTAACTACAACCAGGATGCATTTATCTGCCAGGAAAAGCTATCGAGCAGCAGCACCTTTGACACTGCTCTAATATTCTGTGTTCAAAAGATCACAAAGAAACTCATATTTATATATTATGTACCACCATAATCCAGCAAGATGCTGTGTTTCTCCATGTGCTTTGTGAGAGATAACAATTACAAATGCTATTTTCTCTCGTAGGGCTAATGCAGTTTTTGAAATAATGTTTATGTATTACTACCAGATAAATTTTCCAGCAAGTGCTCAGATAGCTACTGGAGACAAAAAAATTGGTTTTGCTTATTCTAAGATCCCCATTAAAAAAAAAAAAAAAAGTAACAGCAGCAGACCATTATGTTGTACAGAAGAACTACTCTTTTTTTCTGCCTAGCCTTAGGAAGTTGTAACAGCTGTACTCCATTGAATCGAAGTCCAGCAGCACCACAGATTTTGCAAAACTGAAGTCTCTCCTCTGTCTCCCCTGTGGCATAAAGCAGATGCCTACAGAATAGTCTGAGGACAAGGCAAAGAATATAACAATTTTTCTCTTCAGACTCCATTTTTGTCCACAGAGTGTGAGTCAGAAATGCTGTGTCTCAGTTCTCACTTCTTTCACTCTTTGAGTCTCTCACTAAACCCATGCACACCTATATCTACACCTGCAACAAGGAGTTGCCTAGTCTGTAGATTCTCAAAGTCTACATGGATTCAAATCATGATCCATGAAACAAAAATTTCCTCAGTGGTTTTCCAACAGACCCTTAAAATAAAAGGTTTCTGCAGTTTATTGAGTTTATTCTTTTGAACAATGCTAATCTACAGGCCTCAAAACAAGTGTCTCAGATTCAAAAAGACCATGCTAAGACAAATACATTGGTTTAACATTTCCATTTGCATGAGGGAAGGACTTGGGCAGTTGGCATCTTTGAAAGAAGCTTGTTTATTTGCTGCTGCTCTTCACATTTTGTTTGAATGTTAGTTATCAATGAACTTGCTGAACTGGAACAGGCATTCCTTTATATGAATTATCAGAATACAAAATATAGATGAAGTTAAGCTCTGTTCTAACTAGTCATGGCAATTTAAGCCTACGAAGCCTAAAAGACTTAATTTTAAGTTTAAAGCAGTTTTGAATTTAAAGCAGTACATTCTCTGACCACAAAACATTTCTGTGTAACAAAATACCTTTTCCTTCCACTATCACTTTTAATATTGCTGGTACCTCTAAACTCAGCTGACAATGTGTGTAAAACCTGACATTTCCTTAATTAATTACTTGATGAATGGCTTCCTAACTTCCATATGATGTGTTGGGAAAAAAAAAAAAAAGGTTGAATTCTATCATGGGATTAATGTCAGCAGACAATGATCTTGCAGGGACAGCAAAAACTTGAGAGCCTAGTGAGTCAAGTAGCTTTAGTTTAAAAGTACCTGGGTAGAATATTGAGATAATTCTGAATCTAGTAACTTAGACATACTGAAGATGACTAACAAACATTACTATTTCTCCTGAATTGATTAATCCAGAATATTCTTAGTTTTATTTATTCAATTCAGAATCCAAACCCAAGATAACTGCTATGATAGTACATTTGTACTGCCAACATAACTCAAACAACAGGACATAGTTGAAGACGAAGAAAGTGCTGACAGTAAGAGGAAATTAGTTTGAGGCTTCACATAGGTAACAGCTGACTACATCCTACATGTGCAGAAAACCATAAATCCAATTTTCCATCTTACAGGTAGTAATAAAGTTTGATGAAACTGCTGCTTAGCTTGAAGTACAGCAATAAGTAACTAGAGTAGAGCAAACCTGCCTGTGTGCTGTGCAACAGCTCCCTGTTACCTGGGGATACCTGTGGGATTCTTTAGGGAAGGCAGACTGCTGATCAACTATCTTGACAGTCTGTCATAAGAAAAAAAAAACAACTAGTATTCCTTAGACACAGGGAAGAACTAAGTCTCTTTTGTTGGTTTATATTCTATTTCCATCCTTGAAGACATTGAGGTTACCACTTTAATGAGTTGATGCCTGAAGGTTCAATCTTGTTTTGCAAATAGCCAAAGCTTTGGTGGCTCAGGGCACACAGCTTAGAGGTACAACTAGTAAGAACTCAGCCTTTTGAAAGGTAATTATAAATACTACACAATGTAATAGCTTTCTCCTGAAAAAAAAAAAAACAACAAAAAACAAACAAACAAAAAACCAAACTGAAACAAAACAACAAAAACAAACAAACAAAAAAAACCCCAACACTACTACACTGCTGTGAAGAACTTAAAAGTCTTTTCCATCCTAAATGATTCTATGATTAACAGAGACAAGAACAGAAATCTTCTGTACATCAACAGGAGATCCATGACCCGGAGCCCAGCAAACAGCTCAACTTGCCAAACTATGAAGTTCTACTATTCACAGTCATGTCAAATAATATGTTTCTTCAAAGACAGCAAAGTTACATCACAGAAAGCTCTGATTAAGAGTACTTGGTTCTGAAATCACAATAAACAACCAAGTTCATTTTGCACTTAGAAAAATTAAGGTCAAATAAAAGACAAACAAATGCATTCAACTCAAAGCACATACAAACCCCAATATTTCCAAGGGTAGGTAAGCAGGTGGAACCACAGAGCTTGAATTGCATTTTTAAACCTTTCTCCCCAACACAGGAGCTTCTACAGAGCAAAACAAGTAAAGCAACAGGGAATATATTAAGAACAAAATTGGGTTGGGAGATAAAGTCAGCACAGTTTGGTCAAGAGTTCCAGTCTCAGTGTGTTTTCAGGGTCTCCTATCCTCACACTTCAGCATTCTGTTTATTGTTTTACCTTGTCTGCAAAGCATGAACACTTACAAGTGTACTATTCTTTTCCATCACAGATTTTGTTTGTAGAGATTTTCACAATTGAACAGATATAACCTCTTACATCTAGCGTAGACCAAAAAGTTTGTCTTACAGATGCTTCTTCCCCATGAATGAAACATAGTAATTATAATTCATGTTTTCTGTCCTAGTTACATGGTCTCCTTCAGTCTAGTAGCCAAGGGTTTTCAACACAGGCACTGCCCATTTCCATGGTTATCAGTAGGATGCTTTGTGCTCTGTTTTCAGTTTTGAAAGGCAAACTAGAAGATATTGTATCCTCAGGACACAGTGAAATAAATTCCTTCTGTAGTAAGCACAGTGCAGTTCTACTTTGTTTGAAAACAACCACTGACACTCAACCTATTTGGTTCCCAGTTTCTACATCCCTCACATGACCACTGGTGCTCACAGTGTGGTACCACCAAAAGATCACTTCACCCAGTGCTTTGAGTCACATCACTTAATAGAACACCTGAAGTTTTTAGATACAGCAGCAAGGAACTGTATATATGTACACACACATAATTGATACAAAATTCTCAAGAGTCTGTACTCACATGAGGCTTGTCCCAGACCTTCCCAGTCAATCCAACTGCTTATGCAGAAAGCAGAATGCCAAACAGATTTTTGTTTCTTTTCAATGCAGAAGATCAAATAGCATTACATTTTCAGCCGATAACACTTTACTGAGACACCCAGCCCCTATTCCCTTTCAGTTCATAAAATGGAAGATAAGAGAACAGACTAGTTCCTCGTATTTCAATGATATGCTGTTTGACTTCTGAGATAACAGGATACAGGTTCCAGTGTATGAAAAAAATAGCACTGAGACATTTGCTGAGCAAAAATAACCTCTTAATTTTTAAGTATAAAAATTAAGAAAAACATCCTAATTTACACGTACCAGACAGCTACCCAAAATTTGAGCTGAAGGCTCTCTTCTGAAAGGAAAACAAACAGAAGGGTTACAGTTTGGTTCAGACCAACCTGTACCACCATCAATACAGACAGAAATAAAGAAGGCTCAGTGACATTTCAAAGGAAAGAATTTAAAATTTAGATCTTTTGTCTAGTATTCTGACAATTATAAACCTACTACTACTGTAACTTTCAGAATTGTTTCCTGAGGTCATTGTTCTGTATGAGAATGCTATATTGAGATTCATTAGGGACAGACTAGCCAATTTATTAGTTATCTGCCCAGTTTTATGATTTTTTGACAGTATTAGAACTGTAGGTAGAGTTCCTCCATTCCCTGAAATTGCACTGTCCAGAGAGAAGAGAGCAAAGGAAGAAGAGGAAACAAGAAAGGGGAAAATAAAAGACACCTGACACAGTCCCCAGTTCAACAAACTGAACTGGAGCAAAAACAACAACTACCAGCCTTTCCTCAGGCCTTCAACATCTTCACAGAGATCAGTCCCACCAGTAGAGACTAAAAGAAGTAAAGATTAAACACAGGACTACAAAGGCTGTTGAGAAGCAAAGAGGCACAGAAACTCTGATGCACCTTTACCCTCAGTCAGTTGATTAATATTAATATCAGCAACAGCAGCTGAGGGATCACAAAAGGTTTTGGGGATCTTGGTTGGTTTTTTTTCCACCAAAAACTAGTGTAGACATTTTACCTCCTGCCTGTCACTTTAAATTTAATTCTCATTAAAACATAACAAATAGACCTCACAGCAGGTGGGTTCAAGAGAGTATTTTAGAAAACACACAATTGGATTGTGGGTGGTTGAACTTTTGGGGTGTGGTTGTGAGGTGGGGGTATGTTTTTAACACAAAAAGAAAAAAGGAGAAATGGAACTCCTTCCGAGTTCACCCAAGAACTTAATCTTCTATTTTCAGTATAATTTGGAGGTATCATTCAAAACAAAAGTCAAAGCTACAATTTGAACTACAAATGAGAGAGTTCTCTCTAGTATTCAACTACATCATCATCTGATTGTTTTTGTTCCTTAGGATGAAGATAACCAAGCCACAGCAAAAGTCCTATCAGCAATTCCTCCTGCTCTGGCAATTAGAGCAGTGGTATCATCAGTGGCAGAAATCACAGTCTCCTACCCCAGCAACAACTGTGGTGACACAGATCAAAGATGAACATTAACTGACAAGGAACTGGAAATTAAAAAAGGTCTAGTTCAGAAACAACATAGTGAGCACCAAACAAGGAAGGGAAAATAACATTAAAAAGCAGATCAAATCTGTTTTCTGAAGATTCTTCACATATTCATCCTGGAACTACAAGGGTAAATTAAGATATGCTGTTTTGAATCATCTGTTCACAATACATATTATAACTTATTCTTTTCTTTCTTTTCACTGAAAAGAAATGGTGCTCTGGACTTCTCTCATATCAGCAAAGAATTATGTGGTGTGATCTGAATCCTGAGCTCCTCTGAGAAGACAAAATCTCTGTATTACACAGACATGGAGTAGCTGATATTTTGTGGTTCTCTAACTTATCAATGATGTGAGATAAATAATAAAGCTGTCCAGGGCACTAAAATATCTCAGAGAGTTTCATATCTGGTAGCATCCCATGACTCGCTCAGCCCCTATTTGGTAGATACTGTGCATAGAATATCTGCCTCAGTGTAAGAGAATACACAGCATACAGAGTTGCAAACACTTCCAATTATCTGTCCACCCCTACAGCAAACACACAGTAGCTTGTTTCCTGGGAAAAATTACACCTTTGCAGGGTAAACATTTCACCTGCACATTCACCAAGAAGTTTACAGACATGATTGAACAAGCAGGATTTCAACCTTAAGTATATAAGCAATATTTCAGTTTTGTTTCAACTTCTCCCCCAAGGACGTATCAAATTTAACAATATGTTTGGGGGGCTTTTTTGTTTGTTTGTTGTAAGACAGAAAAAAGGGCAAATAATGTCTCACATAAGATACCCATTAATGATTACAGTAGGCCAAGATTAAAAGAAACTGCCTTGTGTTTCTTGATATAGTGGCCTGACAGTCCATATTCAAATTAATGATTAGCTCTGCAGGTTGTGTATGGTTTTAAGTATTTATCAACATATTATCTATATATTTTGCATTGATCCTACATCTTTCATCTTTGTAATGGAGAACTTTGCAACTGTGACAGGGAGGAAGCACAAAAACTTCAAACCTTTGCACCACTAAATATTTTTGCCTTGCTCTCCAGTCATTAAATGAGTATCAGCAGGGCAGAGAACAAATCTCCTCCCTTGCTACATGGGGACAACTGTTGCCACCGTGTCGGAGTGGACAAAGAGGCCAAGTGCCACAAGGTCTGTTTTGTCTGACCTCATGAGTATTTAGCACTGGACTGGGAGCAGAGTACAGCTCTCAACTTTCCTTTCCAAAACACACAGCAAAGTAGGCAAGTTAAGCCTGTCCTCCACCTGAAGTAGTTTCTGAAAGTAGGTTAAAAACCCCATGAAGTGTTCATGGACTAAGGAAAAACTGTTTCTCAGCATGAAACGGATTAGTTAAGCGCAGAGCTGAAAATTCCTATCATGAAACTGACTGCTTTATTCTATTTTGCCCCAACTTCACAGTACTATTCATTCCGTGGTTTTTACTGACACATGAGAAAGGCATGAAAGCAGGTAGCATTTTTGTGACATTTAGTCATAGATAGCCCATAAGGTACCATAACTGAGCAGAATCAAAAAAGAGGAAAAAAGTATTGAAATAGGAATTAAACATATATATGTGTTTATTTCTGAGGTAGCACATTACACATGTACAGCACAACAGCAGTCAAAGCACTGTATGAGGAACTGTAAAGGCTTGGTCTCCTGTACCTGCAGACACAGTGAGTAAAGCATGTTTTCAAGTCGCTAATTTTCACTCCTTCAAAACCCCTCAGAAACAGGTATGGGTGTCAGTATTAGGGCCTGTACACACTTGTAACATCTCACACTTCTAATATATGTATATATATCTATATCTAGCTATCTTTGTTTCACCAGTTTTCCTTCCTAAGTGAGCTATGCAAATTCACAGAAATTAGGAGTCTTAGTAACACTTCCTTCCAGACACTCTTAAAATCTTTTTAATACCACTCTAGGTTTTATTTCTAGAAAATTATCAGCACCTCCAAGTGCACATATGTTCCCAGCTTCCCTTTATTGCACCAAAAATGACCAGTGTCTCCAAGTGTTAACATATTCCTTCTCCTTCTTCAAATAACTTTACAGACAGAATTGGAGATACTCACCAGTGACAGACTGCTGTTCTCCGAGAGTTGAGATACAGAGTTGCTACTGTGTAGCAAGATCTGAGCACTACAACACATCATATTTAGTCCAGATTGGTTGCATCATTCAGTACAAGGAGTCTCCTGAGACAATGAGGCAATATAGTGATTCATATCTTATTTGGCAGAGGGAGACAAACACTCAGTAATGCTGTGCTCCTCTGGCTGTGCTTTCAGCTCATACAGAAGCTCCACCATTTGGACTTCATGTTCACTGGCAAAAACCCTGGCCCTTAGTAATGCCAAAGTTGCTTCACAAAGACATGAGGTGACGAGCAGATCTTTGCTCTGTTTGTCTGTTCAGCCTGGAGAAGAGGAGACTGAGGGGAGAGCTCATTGCAGTCTAAAATTTCCTCATGAGGGGAAGAGGAAGGGCAGGCACTGATCTCTGCTCTGTGTGAACCAGGGACAGTATCTGAGGGAATGGCCTGAAGTTGTTTCAGTGGAGGTTTAGGGTGGACCTCAGGAAAAGGTTCTTCCGTCAGAGGGTGGTTGGGCACTCAACAGGCTCCCCAGGGCAGTGG
Organism: Pipra filicauda; assembly: GCF_003945595.2. Classification (NCBI taxonomy): domain Eukaryota; kingdom Metazoa; phylum Chordata; class Aves; order Passeriformes; family Pipridae; genus Pipra; species Pipra filicauda. The sequence continues at coordinate 661,356 of NW_024104285.1, forward strand.
GGACAGCACAAAGGCTGACAGAGCTCAAGAAGTGTTTGGGTGATACTCTCAGGCACAGGGTGTGACTCTTGCGGATGGTCCTGTGCAGGACCAGAAGCCCTCCATGACCCTTGTGGGTCACTTCCAACTTGACATATTCTGTGATTCTGTGATCTTCCATCACAATCCTTCCCCAAAGTATGGTTTAACCTGAACAGATGATCAGCCCACACTGTGTTCCCTGAATCTGCTTCCTACCTGACTGGTAAGGGAATGGGTAATTTATCTAAGTGGAATACAAGAACTTCTGACAGCACAAGTAACTTAATACTCCAAGAGATCAAGGTAACCCAATCAGCAATTTTAGATGTCTTTAGGAAGCTATAGAACAGAACACAAAGCTGGAGCAGAAAGCTGTGCCTACTGCAAATGATAGGCTGAAATTTAATTTCTTACACTGCTAACAAGTTTAGGAATTGCCTATTACTTACTGCAGCGTTCCCCAGTCGTGTGCAAAATAGTGGGATGTCATTCAGAAAACATCCAAGAGAGGGAGAATTAAGCACCTTGCCCAGCATAACACCTGTTACTGCATTAATGGCAGTGAGGGGAGAGCTTTGTCCCCACAGCAGTGTGCAGTCACAATTCAGCCTGACCAAAAACCAGTGATTTCTTTGGGCACAGACTGCCCTGAAGCAATAAAGAAGTCCATGTTCAAGTGAAATCAGGATTCTGAGGCTAAGGAAATGAGCACCTAGAAAAGAACAAGCAGACCAGCAAGTCCTGCATGTTTCTAGGAAAAAGCTTTGGGATCACCTGTGAACTAGAAAAAGGAGATAATTGAATAGAACAATGAAATCTCAAAATGAAAATTTCCTAGAACCTGTTTTAGGCTTTTTATAGTGTTGTAGAGTGCTTTACTGTTTTCTGCTCTCACATCATTAGCACCAGTAACAAGGAATTTAAAAAGAAAGACCTACAAAATTATATTCTATGAAAGTCTTGTATGTTTATTATAGTACACGATCTCATTTAGAAAAAAAGTATGAAATATTTCCACTTGGAAAAACAAATAGAGGATAAAGCAAAAAAAGTTCTAAGGCTATATTACTAAGAAGCGTCTATAAATAAAAAACCCCAAACGGTACAAACACTAATGTCTTTGGTTTGAATGATATTAAAATTCGGTACTAAAAAAATCATGATGCTCTAAACCATCAATTCATAACTTTTAGCCTATGCAACCTTCTAAATGTCACTAAAGGGTAGCTGTGAGAAAGGCCTTGTCAGTTCTCAGAATGAAATTGGGGTAGACAGAACTCAATATATTTATTTGTTACTTTGGGACACAGTAAAAGGTACACTATTTTATATTTCAGTTCTTATAATTTGCCACCTGGATTTAAAATATACATAATAAAAACAGTTACTTTCCATTTTTTAAGATAAGAGAATTGCATTACATGTAACTAAGATATCTATTAGATCAATAGATTTGCAGTTTAAGACATGCTCTTAAACAGTACAATGCTTTCCTTGCAAAAAGTATCAGCAGTAACAAGTGGATATTACACCGGATTTTGACAAAGCACAAAACCCCACAGATGAAATTCAAATCCTTCCAGTCCTGTACACCAACCAGAAATTTCTGTGCAGAAGCAGAGAACTGCAAATATAGCAAAAGATCAATCCCGTAACTGCAGTCAAATGATTGCTCTGGTTCAGCCTTGGAATTCCAATCTTGTGGTTATTTTGGGGAACCAAGCCTGTTTGTCTGGGAGGGCTTTTAAAGGTACAATATTATGTCTCCAGGCTTAATTAAACAGAAGGCAAAACGCGAAGGTGAAGGATGGGAAACTCACGGGATAGAAACATCAATGATATGCTAATTTCAGCTGAGGACTTAACTCCAAAAGCATGAAGCATTGCTACTAAGCTGAAACAGAATTTTCTCCCAAGAACACCAAAAATAAACTTGTTCAAGTCCTCTCACCCTCAAAGTCAATTAAATGAATCTTGCAACTACATCCTGCATGGTAAAAATGAGTAAAAATAAGCAACTACATTAAATTGAATTAAACTCTGTGTTTCTAATTGAGAAATGTCCTACATTTGGGTTGAATATTGATATTTTTCTTAAATAAGAGCAAAGGAACGGAAAAGGACTTTATCCAGGTTTCAAGGAATTTTTCTGTCAAAGGGATGAGACTTGATATGGCATGTCATGACTATCCCACTCACTGTAAACACCCTCTTTGTTTTAGAAACAATGAATTAAGCACCAGATGCTTCTTACACCCACAACATGCACGTGGATGAAACACACCTCTGTGTAACTGAGCAAATCACTTCATGTTTTTTGAGACTCACATGAAAGGATAAAAGATGTTTCCAGAAAATATTTTTTTCTTTCTAATGAGATGTAAAATTGATTTTAAGTTATTTTATCTAAATAATTACATAGAATGTTATTTGACTCAAATCTGAGCTCAAGGCATCTAGAAAAAACAAACGTCTTGCACAAAAATCAGAGGAACTGGAAGTTTCATCTTCATTATGTTTTGGAAAACCAATAATATAATTCTAAGTTTTTTATTGTTTTGGGTTTGTTGGGGTTTTTTTTTCTGTGCCCAGAGGTATTTTTTGTTGGTCGCTTTATGTAAAACAGTAAATGGTTTCCTACTTTTTATTTTATTACTAAAAGCTTCCTAAAAGTATTATGGGAGAACAGTAACACAAGTACTGCTCCTTGTAACGTAGCATTGGCACTTATGTCATTTGGGAAATTGCTTCGCTGACACACCAACTGAACAATCTTAAGTTACTACATGAACAAAGATACAGGAAGTAGGATGAGAAAAAGCCAAGACGTGCACTACAAAAGAACACACTGCAATATACAGAAAAGGTCATTACTTGAGGCACACGTGCAATACAGCTGGTAGGAAATATATAAAAATGGGGAAGAAGAGAACAAGGTTTTAGATACCTTTGTGTTTATGTCCTCTGTGTATGTGAGAAACAAGCAATTTATCTGATAAAGACTTTTTTGATTTGTCCATCATTCTCTAACGCCAAATTCGTAGCTGCACTTTGGCTCCAGTTCTCCTTATCAATCCTGAGAATGGGGTTCCTGTACTGTTCAGTTCTCGGGATTATCAACATCCCGCTCTCTTCTCAGTGCTGCTCTGATCCACAACAGCTCAATCGGAGCTGTGACTGCTGTTTGTTTACCCAGGCATGGTTGGAGCACAGCCTTGTGCTTCTCATCCTCAGCACAGAGGAAATTCGGCACAGACTGTGTGGTCTGCTGGAGACTCCTTACACTACAGTTATTGCTCAACATCTACATTGTAGCATTACCTTGTGCCTGCACTGGAGAACTGATCAATCTTTATCTTAAAATATATAGCACAGCATTCAGTGGTCTTTGATTCTAAATCACATTATAGAGAGAACACAGCACTCTATTAATTCTTAATCCAAAATGAAGGAGATTTGTTCCACACTATAAGAGCACAAGTACTTTTCAGAGGGGGAAGATATGATTCATAGAGCTAGTGGGCTTTTCCCTGATACCATAAATAAAACATACATCAGAATATTGACTTCAATGAAAACAAAAAGCCAACAGCAACAAGCTCCAGGAGTTTAGTATGTTCAGCCTGCCAAGCAGGTTTCTTAAATCTCTGCCAGCATCAAGAAACTGATGCAGTGAAGATGCAAAGGTGCTGTATCTCACAGAAATATTATCAATGTTGTGAGAAACCAATATTAAAGACAGAACATAAGGCAGGGACTCTACAAGTCACAGTTTAGTTAAGTTTGTACAGAGACATTCGGGGATGGTAAAGAGCCCACGATTATCTAAACATAACAGTAATTCCTGCAAGAGTAACTCCATAGGCAGAGGATGTCAGCTGAGACTGATATACACCTGCTCCACTGCAAAAGCTTCTGGGATTTCTGACAGGTACTTGGTGATAAGGCAGCCCAGAACACCACAAGCCAACAACAAGCAAGACTGACCAGGTTTTGTAGCCATCTCCCATTATCTCTCTGCTGCTATCCTCGTACTCAGGGCTCACAATTAAAGGATTTTGTCTCTGTAATATGGAGAGTGCTCAGTGAATGAAAGGGTTTTGTCTCTCTAATACGGAGAGTGCTTTGATAATAAAGGCAATACCTTTTCTTCTTTGTGGGTGTAAACTGGTAGACACCTTTGTCTGGCAAAGGAGCCACTGGGGACTCAAACCCCCTGCCAGTGGCCAATTTCCCACCCTGACCGCTGCTAGGTGGAGTAAAAAGCTGCGGCCAGATGCAATCAGACTTAGTAAGCAATATCACAGATGAGAAGCAAACCAATTTGTATTTATTTTACTAATTTTGCTCCCTGAACTAAGGCTTACTTAAAAGATCTTTCTTTGAATCATACTTTAAGCAGCTAATTGTTCCAATAATGAGAGGGTTTACACAGTCAATGAGTTAGAAAGAACTAGAATTCAGGAATGTAATCACTTCTTATCCCCCTCAAAAGGAAATATCAAGCACTGTGAAATGGTATGAAGTGTATTCCTGAATTTAAAATTGACAGATGTTACAAACATGACAACTCCAGGTCAGGATAGATTTTCTACTGATTTCTATTAAAACAGAGTGTGTACTTGTGGTACTTTAGAACAGCAAAACACACATTACAGGATTTTGGAATTCACAGGTCAGTGAAGACACACCAACCAAAACTATAAGTTTTCCTTTAAATTTAAAACAAAACCTCCAATGTTATTGATGTTTTTCCTATCGACCATGTTAGCAGACTGTAGTGATTTTGACTGAGACAGTTAATTTTTTCCACGGTAACTGGATTTGGGTTTGTGCTGGCAACAGTGTTGATAACACAGGGATGTTTTTGTTATTACTGAACAAATACAGAGCCAATGCCTTTTCTGCTCCTCGCTGCACCAGTGAGAGGCTGGGGGTGCCCATGCAACTGTGAGGAGACACAGTTGACCCCAGCTGACCCCGGGGATATTCCAGACCATATGGCATCATGTTCAGCATATAGAGCTGGGAAAGAAGTAAAGGGGGGGACATTCAGAGCGATGCCATTTGACATTGTTTTCCCAGTTAACCAGTCTGTGTGCTGGATCCCTGCTCTCCTGGGGGTGCTGAGCACCTGTTGCCAGTGGGAAGCAGTGACTGATTTCCTTGTTTTGCTTTGCTTGCAAGCACAGCTTTTGCTTTACTTAGTAAACTGCCTTTATCTCGACCCACGACTTTTCTCACTTTTACCCTTCCAGATTCTCTCCCCATCCCACCAGGAGTGAGTGATCAGCTGTGTGGGGCTGATTTGCCATCTGGGGTAAAACACAACACATATGAAGTCCCTGCCCTCTGGGCCATTCTTTGCTTATCTTCTCATTGCAGTTGATAACAAACACGGTGTATAATTGGACTCTGGTTTTGTGTAAACTCATTAAGCTGTAGCCAGGGGCTGAGTCAGTCACAGTGCTATTAACTCCTTGCACTGTTTTAAATGATGAATAGCAGCTTTTCAACTATCAATTCATACTGAAAAAAAGAAAAAAAAAATCAAAACCCCGAAAAACATAACCAAACACCCTTAAACCACTGAAAAGGAACATCAGGAACCAACCAGAATTAAGAAAGTCCAAGAACATAACCCCATTATTCACTACCAAGAAAATCATAGAAATTAAATCCTTGTCTGCCTATGAACGAGGAGGGAATAAGATGTTGCAACCATTTTTTGCATATGGTGTACAAGACAGAAAATAAAACAGTTTGTAAAGAAGTAGGTCCTGGGTGATTTAAAGGCCCCATTTCCTCCTCAAACATTCAGTTGTCAAATGTGACAGACTTAATGAAAACCAACACAAAACAAAACAAACAAAACCAAACAGAAAAAGTCAAAGTGGGACTGACATTTGGAAAGTTACAAGCAGTAGAGTAGATCTACCTGAAGCCCTTCAACATACCATGAGAACAGGAGAAAAATATAAAGAACTTTAGAATAAGATTTTCAGATCTACGAACAGGAAAACAGAAGGAATTAATTTTGAAGAACTGCAATCATAATTCCCAAAATCCTATAGGAAGTTACTGCAGTATAGTATAAATTCATATTATTTATGTACACTGAGTACCTGTAAACATAAACACTGAAGAATACTGTCAATACTGAAGGAAGACGAGAGGCTTACAGAAAGCCATGTATGTCTGTTGGTGTGACGCACATTTAGAAAAAAAACTGAACTCCCTCTCTGGACACAGCATGAGACAATCTTTAGAAAAGAAACCCCACATATAAAAAGACTTTGTACTGACATGGGCACTGCACAACAATCCTGTGAACATCTCTTCAGGAGAGAACAAAAAGGTGTGTACAATGAGTCTGCCCAGAAAGCAAAACATGAGAGCAGTGACTGAACTCCAGACAGATTCTGAGGGACTGAGTGCTCCCACATTAGTCTGACAAGTACCATGAAAACAGTTCACCGAGGGAGAAATGTTTTCAGCAGTGTGAGGGTACCACAGGGTGACATCTATTTCCCCAATTTCCTCAGGGTATCTTACTTATTCTCTAAAGCACAGTTATACCTACAGGTCATCTGGTGCAGCTGCTACACTGAGAGAGGGAAGAAATTATCTCTTCCAAAAAACAACCAAATACACCCACCTTGGAAAGAGAAATACAGTAGGGTGGGGAAAGATCCCTTCAGCATGAAAGATGTGGTACAGGTGCAGATTGACAGACCTAAGTATAAAGACTTAGAAGGCACATGGAACAAACCAGAAGCCTTATTCACCACAGTGAGGAAATGAAGAAAAAAAAAAAAAAATCAAGAGATTACGTCCAATTTATTGCATGAGAAAAAACTACTGAAAGTTCCTTAGCTAAAAAGCAAGACCAGAGGACAAGATTGCTACAATCTGCAAGAACCCAAACTGATTGCTTTCCAACTTCAATTTCTCTCATATATCAGTTCTCCCTAGAACATTCTTAAAAAAAAAATATCTAAGCTCTTGCTATAAAGAAAATGATGCTTATGACACTGAAGACTTGGATATCACCTGGCAAATTAATATTCTTCAAATAAAGGTTACAGGTTCTAACTTTAGTCTGGCAAGGTCCAGTTACACTTTAATCATGCTCTAATAAGCTTTCACACTTTTGGAATCAGTTAAAATGTGAATTTGCACTGGGTTTCTAAGTATATTTAGAACATTTAGTACATTTCTGTCAGACTGCTATGCCTTGATTCCCAGCAATAAAAAGATGATCAAGTCCTCAGACCAAGGTAATTATCCAAGTAAGAGCTACTGGAATTTGGGCAGTAAATGGTCTTGTAATGGGCTTTAACCTCCTTCATTCGGGTCTAGCTGTAAACCATGCAAAGTGACAAATATGCAAGAGTCAACTGGAAATTTTCCTGCTTTCCCTACTATATTTACTGTAAAGTCAATTTTTACACATTTTTCTGACTAGAAAGTACCTGTACTACTTGTTCACCGCTAACTGTTGCCATTTGGTATCTATGTGAACAATATCATACATTTTTATTATTAAAATAGCAGCTAACCTAACCTACAAGATTCCTTTTATATTGGTGCTGCAAGAATTACCAATGGTTTGGTTCTTCTACAATGTCTTTTCAGTTTTGCTGGAGGGTGGGTCAGTGCTCCTTGTGTGTGTTTTTCTTTGTTGGGTTTTGTGGTGTGATTTTGGGTTGGTGGTTTCTTGGGATTTTTTCTTTTTTTTAAAAAGAGAATTTGAAAGATTTGTTCCTATTTTGAGATGTGATTCAGCAGCATTGCATGAAGCTTTTCAACAAGTGAGTTAGACTTCTTCCATCCTTTTTTAGCAGAATAAAGAGGCTGTGTGGGAAGGCATGTGGAAAGTGTAGGAGTTCAGAGAACGTTCATTATGTAACTCAGCAGGGAACAGAAATTCAAGAAGCAGGGAGAAGCCAGCAGAGTGAGCAGTCCAGTCAGCACTATGTTAGACTGAGCCACTGCATCTTCAGAGGCTCTGAGTTACGTGTCCTCCCTCTCCTTCCTTAACAAAGCTGCCACTTCCTCAGATTCAAAGCCAAAAGGGATCCTTACAAATCCTTCAGCCACCACTGAAAAGGTCATGCTGGCCAAACATGAGAAGTACAAAATCATCTTGAATATCTTGAAAGTACATTAATCTTTGAAAGTACTGTCTGCTTCTCTGGGCTGCCTGTTCAACTTCAGCTCATTTTAGCTGGAGATGCATTTGCTATACACTTCCAAGAAACCTAAAAATCTGGATACTAGTTTTACAATCAGAACTGCCTTAATTATAGCAATGTACAGTAAAATTGGAATGTGTAAGGAATCCTCACCAAGTCAGAAGCTGTGCCAAGTGAAAATTGAAGTGTTAACTAACTTCACATAGAGCAGAAGGAAGTTTGTTTCTACAGGAATATTTACAGTGAACCCAGAAACATTCCTGAATTAACAGGAAAAGCATTAGCAGTTGATCTGGATGAATCCAGTATCCTATGGTTGCTCAGCTATCAAGAGTTGTGCACACTTGTGCGCATCAAAGTCTATTGAGATAAAATTAATGAACCAAATGAAACAATTGTCTCTTGAACCACAATGTGCAGTGAGAACACAGTGCCTTTTACAGCTGGAGTAATACACTTCCTCCAAATTAAATATTGCCTACAGAAGAAATTAATTTCCAGAAAAACAGGCAGAGAGATCACAGAAAAAGAACACAAATTTCTCAGTAATTATGGGTTGTAATCTTGGAGGTCCTCCGCCCACTTAAACATTGCAGTTACCAGAGGTGTGTTTGCATATCATTTCTGTGACTTGATGGGGGGCAGGGGGAAGTGGAAAAAACAAAACCAAACCAAAAATATTTTTTTTCTCAATATTCAAGTAAAAAACCACATTTACAAGGAAGTAGGTTAAAATGTAAAAATGTGCCTCTCTTCTGGAGCATCTGCTGCTTGAAACGCCCTTGACAAAGTTTTATTCCATATGAATGTTTAGCTCACACCTAAGAAATCCACACAGAAATATCAGAGCTCTCTCTCCCCATCTTTTCAAGTAACTGTTCTCTGTTAACCTCAGTACATTGTTGCAGAAAAGCATCAGCAGCTTTTGCACAGACAGAAAATTGCTGAAGCCATGTTTTTTTGCATTTGGGCTGCTAGAACTGGACAAAGTTATAGGCATGTGCTAAGATCTTGTTAATATGTCGTCATCCAAATTGCACAATAGGGAAATTTAAAGATTCACAGCAAAAGCTTAACTGCGACATTTCCCATTCAACAGGAATTTTTTATTTTAGATAAAGTGGTGGAACCACCCTGCCTATGCATCTAGACTTAATAATAATTAAAAGTTTGGTTTTGCTGTTTTATTATTATTATTTCCTGTGAGTGTTTATCCTAATGTCTTTATTCTTACTTTTTTCAGATTATGCTTTTTCGCATCCTGGATCAGCATTGACCTACTGTTTGTTCCTTCACATTCCAGCCCTCAATCCATACCCACATACCCCTTCCCCTCTGTTCTTCCTTATATCTTACTGTGGGTTCTCCTCCCTCTCCAACATTTATACCCATTTTCTCACTTATCTTCCCCTCACATACACTGGGTTGCACACAACAACCTTTTGCAAAAGCAGATTAACATGCTGCATCATTCATGCTTTCCTGAAAGCTTCCAAAGAGTCACAAAGCACATTACAGGAATAACCATCATTTGGTATTTCAGCCACTGAGTTTCACAGTCTCTGCAGTTCTTACAGCTCCTAACAGATGTACATTAGCACTAGGACTGTTTATTTGCCCTCCGGCAAATTGTAAAGGCTCAGCTGTAGCAGACCATGATTGATTTTGGTGTGATGCAGCTCTATGGCTGAAGACACTGCAGCGTTAGTTAAGTCCTTCCCAACAGGGCTTCTGCCTTCCCTAGTTCTTTATATAGAAATCATTCCATTAGCAGTGCAAATGGGATCTCATTGGACAACAGTTATAGCAAAGATCAACACTAGACAAGAAAAAAAAGTGACCCAACATAAAATTTCTAGGTAAACTGCACACCATTATTTCATTTACTGTACAAAGTGTGAAATGTTTTGTTCATATTCAGCTTATTCTAAAGAATAATTCTCTTCAAATGTAGAAAACACTGAAACATTATAATACAATCCAGTTTAAAAAGAACTCATCTTTAAAAAAGAAAAGCAACCCAAAAAGCAATAAAACACACAAAAACCTCAACACACCCCAAAATGCAGCCAATGCACCTCAACACAGCCAATGCTAATAACATGAAAAAAAGAAATCCTCGTATAACCACGTATTTGGCATTTTCCTTTGTTCCCCTCCTGGTATCATATAAAGCCAGAATATGAAGGCATTTCTTTTTTGGTTGAGAGCAAATTGCCTTCAATAACTGATTTTTTGTTTGAGTTACAAGCACAGGAATCAGAACATCAGAAATCCTATTCTGCCCTCAGTTTGCTAAAACAAACAGTAGTTATGAGAAGCAAAATACTCCAAAATGGAACAATTCACTTTCAGCACTTTAAGCAGAGAAAACGTGGAAGCAAATACAGACAAATACTAGAAGAGGGAATGGGTGAAATAGCTCTGCTTCCTTGCAAGAGATCAAACCCCAGAGTTAGAACACTTTTAGCAACTGTGAGCTAAATCTGGCTTTTCCTCCTTTGCCTACTCCATTGCAAAAACTTCAATCAATATTTCTCACACAGGCAATCAGGTTCTGGAACGTGCTGGACTGACCTCATAATGTCTGGGGTGTGCTGATGGCAGACTCTTGTCTGTAACAGCAAACTACTGCTCCAATTTGTATTAAAATAGCTACCTATGATGGAATAAAACACCAGGTATGATTGCCTGATGATTTGGACACTCATCTGGGAATCAGTGCATTGTGGTTGTCAATAGGTGTTTGTTTATGCGAGCCAGAAGGGAATTAACAGGAAAGAATAAGAACATGAACACCATCTAGCATGGGGGTCAAAAAAGTGACATAAACAGAGGTAACAGCTCAAAACTGGGCAGAAAGAGACATGAAGTACAGTTCTCACATTTTAAATAAGAGAAATCCCCACAGCCCAACACCAGTGATTGTGACCATTTCCCTGGAGAAGAGCTGAATTCACAGACTACATATAGAGAAAAACAATGCAGGGACAGAGTCCTCCAGACTGTGATTCAGAGCACCTCCATTAGAATACTCCTGCTTTTGCAGGTCTATTGGCTTGCCAGACACAGCTAAATAATTCAGGGGCACTTATCAAAAAGGTATGGAGCAAGTAAATTTTTCCACCTTTCCTTTACAAATCCAGAGAGGAGTTACACAATTCTCCCACAGGTGCACATGACAACACATCCCTGATGCACTGTGCTGCCAGACTGCTCTCTACAGCCACCTTTGAGAATGGAATCATCTTTAAAGCACTGGAAAGGGAAAGGGGCACCCAAGTGTTACTAGTTCACCTAGTACTGAGGGTAAGTACGTGCCATCTGTAACACCTTACTGGGAAAAGGAATTCCCCTCTTCCTCCTCCAGTCTAGGATCTGACCTGAAAATCTAATAAAGGGAAAGGAGTAGCTTTTTCTAGAGTTAGAACAAACTTGGCTCCTGCTAAATGAATCACATCGTTTAGTTTGAGAATAAAGCCTAAATCTAACACATGTCATCCTGGGAAACAAACCTGGACATAAAAAAATAGGAGAGCATGCATGTCTAAGATGAAGAAAAAAAAGCTTGTAGTGACAGATGTTATATACATAATTTCTTTCATGTCAATAGTTTAATGTCTAAATATTAGAGTATTATTAACTGTAACAGTCAAACTCAGCTCTCACATACAAAAAACATACTGGTCTTCAGCATATACACAGAGTATATAGGTGCATCATTTTTTTGGACTTGGACTATTGCTCTTCAGAAAAAAAATGCCACCAAAAAAGTCCAAAAAAACAGAACTTGTGCTGCATCTCAGTATCAAACTGCTCTTCAGTTAGCTGAATCTCCCCTTCTCCAAAAGAGTAATACACATAATTGCCTTCTACTGTTATTAATGCATAAGGATTTGTTTGCAAGCATTTGGGTTTGTAGATACATTTTGTAGCTTGTTGCTGAATTGCTACAATCTAAGTGAAATCCCAAAGTCAGCTTACATAGTCTAATGTTGGGCAGAAATGGATTTCCAACAATATAATGACTGCTCCTACTTCTGCCTGCAGCTATTTACACTTGATGATATTTTTCTCAAAATACATTCCAGAGTCCCTGATCATTCTTATTCAATTGCATTCAGTGAGATTCTACTGCTGAGTTCAATATAAAAATGTCTGTCCAGTGAAAGACTATGTTCCTCCACTCCTTGGGCTAATGTATACAAAAAATATTTTCACTGAAGCAGAATTAGACATCACCAGAAACAGGGTTCAATCTACAAAGTTTTGAATATGACAGCTGACTTGTAGATGAACTATCAAAACAGTTTGGTGAAAGAAAAAGTATCTTTAATTTCCTAGATTTTCTTCTGCATTTCTCAATAGCACCACCCCTCTCCCCCTTACACTTCCTTCCATAGTATTTTCCATCCACGCACCTACAAATTCTTTGCCAGAAATTAATATTTTTATTGGGTTTTGGATGTATGGTTGTGTTTTAAGAGAAAGACTTCATAGTGTGCAGAGCAAGGCACAGAAAACTGTCACAAAGAGTTCAGGGTCCTGCAAGAGAAGGGCATTGTCAGAACAATTTGATCAAAATTTGATACAATAGAGTCCCAGCACCTGGAACAAGTACTGTAATTCAACAAAGGGGCTTTATTCTTATTGTTTGAGAGAAGAATTAAAATACTCAAGCCTACTAACAGTAAGAAGCACAGTGGTACGCAGGTGCCAGAAAAAAAACATTAAGAATAATTTCTAGAGAGACTTGAAACCATTAACAGGGTCGTCCACAATACTTGATTTTAAGTCAGCTAAGTGTGGTGCCTGAAGACGATTTTCATCAATGACTATCCAAAGTAGCTGTTTAGCCTTTTGTGCACAATCAGAAGCAACTGGTTCCTGTCAGTGTTTGTAACACTTAAGATGAATCCCCTGCCGGGATCAATAAACAAGGTAATCCTCCTCCTCCTTGATCTGTGAAACACAACCCTACCAGCACAGGCCCAGCAGATAACACAGCAGTGACTGCTCCCACAGAAAATGGGGAAAATATCAAAGCCTCAAATTAAGTATTCAGATTAAGACAGTTCACGGTTGTATTTCTGATCCACCTAAAAGAATGTCCTAATCACAGGAATATCATGATCAAAACCTGATCAAGTTACTGAGCAACACATAACTCCTAATGACAACCACAAGACACATGGTTCCTGCTTTCCATATTTTGTATAAATAAATACCCCCTCAAACACATAATGCTTTCATTACTACATGTAAGAAAACTACAACGAAGTCTAAAGAAAAACTGCCCATAACACAAAGTGGAAATACACTCCAATTCACCATCATTCATCTGTTGCCACAGATCTCATCCAGCCTATTTGACATAGTGTGGAAAGAAATTTAAAGTTTTCCTTTAACTACCAGTGGAAAAGAAAAAATATTACAGACTAATAATTACAGTATTTTAAAACCTATTTTTAAAAACTAAATACTGTAGTAATTTCAGTGACACTTATTCATAATATAAACCAGTCACATTAAGCATGAATGTAGCAGAATCTTTGCTTAGTTCCTCACAAGGCAATAAAATATTCTACTAGAAAAGCACAATGTCCCTCCTTGATCATTTAATAAGTACATTAAATGTATGAACTGCTGAAAACGGCAGTTTGAAACTACTTGCTGCTTGTTACATACTTAGTAACTTCATTATCATTGTCAACAACAGACTTGGCAATGACAGAAGGAAACCAGTCAAGAACTGTTAAAACCCTCAAACCTCTGTTATCTTAAAACATAGAACTAGGAACCAGCCATGAAATCATCTTTAAAGAGTGCAACTTCTTAGCAGTAAGCACCAATTTACCGGTTTCACAGAACAATTGTGGTAAGAACAGCAGCCTCCCATGAAAGGCAGAACAGCTTTCCCTGTTACCTTCTTCCTCTGGTGATAAAGTTGGAAAGTAACAATTAATTTGGGCCATTCCCACACAACCCAGAGTTAACAGAAATACGACTGTTTAGTGACAGTAAAAAAAAAAAAAAAAAAAAAAAAAAAAAAAAAAAAAGAAACCCATACTCAAAACCTTAAGAGTGAGGTACACATTGTATGAAGGATAAAAAAAAGTGTACAATTACAGAACAAGAAAATGTAGTATAACTGAACAGAGGACACCTGAAAGGGCATCAACACACAGAATACAGTCAAGTATCAGGAAGCAAGGGAGCAAAAAGTAGAATTTGTGGATAAACCACTCATAGAAACTTACCTCGGTCTTTTTCTCTAAAATAATTGGATAGCAGATTGTTGTTATATCTTTGCTATTAAAGCCTAAATGTTTGTCTAACCAAAGATACATCAGGATTCTTTGATTCAAGCACAAAAGACCGCTCTACTCCAAAAGACAGTCTACGGGGACACTTCAGTGAGCTGCTAACTACAGCTATTATTCATCTGGGAGCGGTTCCAGGAGGTCACTCACAACGAGGGGGTTTAACGATTCCGCACAAATACGACAATATAGATACAACATTTGTTTTGAAGATCTCAAACTGAGAAGCCTTCCTGTGTTAAATTGTTGTCTAGCCAATATTGCCCAACAGTTGGCACTGAACAATTAAAGTAAAATGTCAACACCTCTAGTTCCTTGCAGTGTGTATCATGGCTTTAATTATGCTGCTGATTCTTCTCACCTTCTTTGAGAAGATAAAGAGGAAAAATTCAAAGGAAGAAAACAAATGTGAAGTCATTTATTTGAGACCAGGATTTCAGCACAGACTCACAAAACTGTACCTGCAATACTTGCAAGTTAGTTTATTACATGTTGCAAACTTTCTTCTTTCTCTGCTTAACCTTCCACAAGTTACCAAGCACCGTTATTCTTTCAGGTGCTGAAATATCCCATATCAGTATACTCCTAGCAAGTCACAAAGTTAACAGCTCTTCTCAAAGACAATAATTAGAAATACAAACTAATGAACAGAGAAAAGGGAATAGGAAAAAATACATAATGTAATGACAATGATATGTCTCAAACAGCAATTTTTCATCAATATCTATTTTTCATGCAGTAATTATAATGTTCATCTGTTCTTCTGTGACAAAAAGGCACCTCCACATTATTAATGAAAACTAATATCTGTAATATTAATTTTAAATAAATAATTCATGCAATAATTTATATACTAATAATGTAATTAGACCAAGGTTATGATCTCTGAATAGTAGATCAGTACTCAGTTCATGTTGGTATCTACTTTCCTCTGACACAATGTTTCTAGAGGCTTAATTAAAGCCTGCAGCATGTTTCTGCCTTTCTTCATTATATAAATATTCTACTCCCTCTCTAGACTGTTCTTCCTCCCTGCCCAAAAGAACCACATTTAACTTTTTGGCTGTACAACTGGTGACTACAGTAGAGGAGGAGGAGGAAAATATCTGCTCTGTCCTATGAACAGCAAGTTGTTTTTTCAAGAAGTCTTCATCTTGTGTAGCAGGTCTGCTTTAGAAGACTTTTTCCCTGACTGCACCAAGTCCAGTGCAAAGTTATGGAAGGCACAGATAACCTGTGTAAAATCCAACAGATACTGTAGGAACAAGCAACACATTTGCCTCCAGTAACTCCCCTCCCTCGAGGAGCCCTCTCAGCGCTGAGATCTCCTGCACCACGATCCCAGTTCACCCTTTGTGCATTGGTAGGGCAGGACCTCAGTTCACAACACAGCCAAGTGCTGCATTTCTGCTTCCTAAACTCAAGTTGGTTCCCAAAGGCCACACCCAATCTCTGAACAAAAATCCATGTAGCTCCCAGCTGGCCAAATGGTCTCTCCTTGTAAAACAAGTTAGGGGGGACAAAGTTTTCTTCTCCTGCTGTGGAAATACCTCTTGATTTCCAAACTGCAGGAGTTGGGGGGGAGGAAAGAAAAAGGAAATACTAGAACTGAGCCTCTAATTACCTTTTCTTAGAAAAGCTCTTTAGATCCTTCCCTACTCAAGGCCATTAACTGATGCTTATCATATGGACAAACCACATTATCTGTTTAATTAATTCTGATTAAGTTTGGACTCGAGCAGCACTGCACTGAAATGTTTTCTCAGTGGTCCATAATGGTTGTAGTGCTGTTTCATTCCCAGACTAGTGTCTGTATCATATAGCACCACTATTCATCAGGAACAATCTATGCAGCTCAGACTGCAAGGAGTATAAACCAGAGGGGAAAACACTTCACTGTTTTCATCCTTATCTGTGCATCAGCCATATTCTTACTGGATAACTCTTGGCTGATTATTCTCCTCCTGGTTCCCATCAACAGGAACCAAATAATGCATCTGCTTTTCAATCTATGGACTGACTGTGCAAAAAAAAAAAAATATTCTCGATTAGCTGAGAGCCTCCCCCTACACCCAAATAATTGCTCTGAAAACATGCTTTGTCACAGAGTTCCAATTCCCTTGAAAAATGTTTTAAGTATATTAGTAGTATGATGTTTAAGACTGCTTAGCATAGATTTTTTCTTTCTACAGTTGTGTTATGGGATTTTCTGATGGACAATTGGAAGATATTTCATCTTTACAAACAGTGAATTCTAAATAGTTGAGCCAGAAAGATACTCCAGGTTGCTGCATCTCATGTAGGATTAAAGGACAATTTTACAATGGTGGCTCACTCAACTCTTACAGAAAATTCGTTCAAGTTGGACTCCTATAGTAAGGGAATTATTAAAGTCACTTTAGGTGGTTGTTCATGCAAACTCCATTTTTCTAAGATATGCCATGTCTTCTTGTGACCATAGAACTCTTCTAGACTAGCAGCATCTCATGACCACTTCTGGTCAGAGGAAATTCCCGATGTTTACCGTCTTCTCAACACCACCTCTGCCTCAGATCTAAAACCACTCACCAAAACAACTGGTAAAAACGGACAACTACACCAAAAATTCTTTAACAATTGCACAGTTTACTCTGTATGTTGTTATTCTTTGCTAGATTTGAGGGCTATTGATCATTGTCTTTCTCTACTGAGATCATTATACCATTTATTAATGACTCGTTTACACAATTGTGACTCTGAGGCTGACGGTAACGTATTCTGTCACAGGAACAGCAAGCAGAAGGTACTTCTGCTCAGTCTTTCTGCCAACACATACATCAGGTTACTGCCTTCAAAATAGTTCTGTAAACACTTTCATTGGTCATGATACAGTAAACTTATATCGGATTCCTGCAGCACGAAACTCCAAATAGGCATTTAAGAACTCCTTTTATTTTTGCATTGCCAGATTAAAGGGGAATAGTATATTTACATCCTGAATTTGAATGAAAAACACAGTACCGCATCTGTTTGGCGGCACGTGCAGTAAAGGAGTTGCTCTACTACAGCATTTTTGTATAAAAGGGATTAGTGGTGTCTTCATCCCTCACTCCTGCTTTAAAACCAGAGCCCCACAATACTAGTAACTGACATACTTGAAACTGCCTACAAAAGAAAACCTTCCTGAGAAGGCCTAAGTTCCACTTGCTTTACTACTTTAACCTATTTTCATTTAATAGCCATGCTATTGCTACACCCCAAAAGGAACATAAGAAGTGATTTTTATGATTCTATTAGCAGGTTCATATTACTTCCACAAAAAAAATTTCCTGATAAATGATTATAATTTTATCAACATCTACCTTGTTAGTTCAATTGAAGATTACTTGCTTTTATAAAGTATAAATACCTAGAGTAGTCAATTATGTTGACTAATTCATTAAAAATGAAACAGGCTTTCAGAAAGGTTGTGGGAGTCACTATATAGTAGGTTTGATAAGACTTCACTTAATATTAGGAAGGAGCAAAAAAAAGAGGCCAGTTACAGAACTTGACAGTGCAGTAATCTAAAGTTACATCATTACTTATTGACAGTGACAAGTGCAACATTAAGGGTAAAACATTGCATATTTAAACAAACTAAGTAATTGCGGTACACATCTATTTAGCAGACATTCAAGAACAAGGTGAACAAGAGGTCTCTCCGTTCTGGCTAAAACCTCTATTAGCCTAATTTACAATTACTCACACGCTGGAAACAAAGCTGTCAGGGCATACAAGTGTCAGTGGTGACAGTTCACATTACACCAGCACTCAGATCACAATGGAACTGTTAGCATCAAATTACCACCCCCTCAAAGAAACACAGAAGTACCGTAGTTTGAACAAAGTAAATCGTCCAGCAATTCCATTTTTTTCCAGATGTTTTATGAAAGCTCAAATAAAGTCACACAATGATAATCAATTCTAGTTTTAAAAAGGAGTCTGAGAAAATTCTCAGCAATTCTCTTGGGTTTTAGTGGCAGAATAAACACATAGGGCATGTTTATAGGGCAGATTTGCAGAGGAAATTACTTACAAAATTCATTTTATAATTGACGTTTTCTAGGAAATATTTTGAGCAATAATTTTATTGGCTTAGCCTGCAAAATCTGTTGTAATTTTACCTTTATAGAAGTGCCTCAATCCATCTAAATTAAATATCTATTTATCTAAATGCAATATAATCTCATTTTCCTGTTCCCCACCTTTCATCATTTGCTTGTTGTGGTTAAAACTAACGATCACCTTTCCTTCTTGAAAGTGGTGATGCTCTCCTATTGCCTGTGGCCAGTTGTGGTTTTTCCTTTTATATGACACTATTGTAAAATGACATTATTAGATCTGCTTTTACTTCACATTAGATTTTCAAGAGGAAAAAAAAAATTAAATATCAAAGCTTGCATCTACTCTTATCAACACTGTAATGGAATCACACACAGTATCTCCTTGCAAAGCTTCAATTACATGTTAGTCAAACCAGACAGTCAATAAACAATATATTCCATTAAAATTCTGAGAGGAATTTTGCCATGCCCAAAAATTGATTATAGAGTGAACACTAAATTGAAATTGTGAATCCTTTCAGTAAGTTTGCTAAAATACATTCTATTTGAACAGACTCTGAATGGTAGGGTCAGAGTCATTCTTCCAGTAGAAAATTGCCACTAAGACCTATTTTTGCAAGTTAAAGCAACTTCTGTGTTTTAGCTATGGAAATAGTACAGATATCAGCTAGTAAATAAGTCAACTAAGACATTTTGAACCACAAACATAATTGTTAAAGAGATGCTACTATGTCAGTGACAAGAGTAACCAAAGAAACAGTTTCGTATGTGAAAGAACTGGGTAAGCAGTGTGGGGGGGTTACAGTTACCGTGTTTTATTCTCTTCAGATAATCAGAGTTACAGAAGAGAAGTAAAACTTGAAATATTTTGGGTATAATTGACTACAGTAAAAGAGTAGAGAGTCTGCTATGCTGGGTATGGAATAAAGGTAAGGATGGAAGTGACAACCTTTATTAATTACCAGCAGTGGAAACAAACTGTCATAGCAAAGGTACCAACTTTTTGCTTCTTGCCTCAGATGAACAAACAGTCCTTGCACCTTTCTGAAATCAAATGGTTAAAATTCTGGTTCTCATCTTTGCTCAGCTCTGGGGAAACCTGCCACTCTCATAACCCTTAACAGCTTCATTGATCCTGAAAAACTTATCATTTTAGGAAGTCATTAGCATAATGACACCTGCTACCAACCTGCAATTAACACCCAATTGCTGACTCAGCGTTGTAGGAAGCAGTAATGCTTCACAGGAACCCAACCTAAACCACTGAGAAGGCTGAGTGTCCTTTAACATGGACTTTGTCACAAAGAAAAGACTGCTGTAAATAAGTATGGGTATTGCTTTGCAAGAGGAACAGTCTTCTAGACACAACAAAAAGATGGACTCTGACAAACCTAGACAAGCAAGGTAATACCACAGTCATAACAGCATCCAGCATTCAAGCACATTTACCATCTGAATCTACAATAATATTCAGGATTTTTGTGGCACTGCTTCACGTGGATGTGAACACTAACACAGAAGAATGTTCTGACAACATCCTATTCCACTTCTCCTCAGTAGCAGAGAGAGAAGTTTTGTGAGGTCTAGCAAGAAAAACTGCTTTTAAACCTACCTCTATGGACATCCTGAATTTGTACTGTGCCAGCAGCACAGTGTGTAGCCAGAGACTATCTGTGGTGGATTTGCCTCCCCCGTCATGCAGTGATAGGGACAGTAATTGAGGTTACCTAAGAGAGTCACAAAATCTGGAAAAAAATCATGTTCACTACAACATTCAGCAGTTCCAGGTTTACAAGGAGCAATACTCTGCCAGCCTCTCTGGAAGCCTGGCTCTTTGTGACAGCTTTTCCCCTCAAAGAGACAGCTATTCAGAAACTTTTTAAGCATCTTACTGTAACCATATTATATTTTAAACCAATGAATCTGTATTTCTTTCCTGTGAAGAGGTGCTTGTGCTTTGAAAACTTCACTATTGTTTTCAGAGTGTTGCCAAAATCAGCCAGGCTAAATCTCAGCACAGTATGAGCACATCTGCATCCAGAGCATGTGACCCACAGCACCAGAACAGAACCTTGGGAACAAGCATGACAATAAAGAGAACTGGGAAACTTGGGGTTTAAAATATAAAAGTGCAATAAAAACAAATGGATTGAAAGTCTAATGGCAGAATGAGAATTAAGTATTACAGCCCTGGGCATAAAGATCAAGACAGTAACAGCCCACTAAGCTTCTTTATCTGGAAACAATCACTGCAAAAGCATATCCAAAATGGGATATTTGTGAGTCAGGCTAGTCACAAGTTCTCTATTGCACTACCTTCTTCTCTCAGGCTGTTCTGACCTAACTGCTGTTGACAAAGTAGGCACAGCTATTTTCCCTTCAGCTATTCCCTTCTATTTTCTTTATATTCATGGTGCATAGTTTCATTAAATAATTTGCAATTATCACCTGCTTCCTGTTGTCTACAAAACACTGCTACTCCATACCTGTCCAAAGCAAAGCAAAAGTCTAAGCAAAGTGAACAAAAGCTTAAATTTGCACACATTAAATGCTCTACAAGACCTAACTTAAAAGTACAGCTCTGGTGGCTTTCACCATTTTTCTTACCCCATTAATTACACTTACTGATGCCTGACAACAGAATTTCTAGCAAGCAGCTGCTGAGAGAAATATTAAAATATATGATTTAGAGGAAGTTATAATATAAAAAGTCCAAAGTCTATAGGGATATCCTGAACTATCATGGCTGCAAAAGCCGTGCAAGTACTCTTGTTTTGGGAAAATATTCCACGTTACAGAATTAGTAACACTAGTGCACACTGTGAAATAAAGGCCGATAAAAGATGCACTGCTACAACAATGACGACTTCTGCCAAATCCATTACAATTCACACACACAGAAGGGCAGGAGCAAGGCCAGACCTTTACTTTGTTATTCTAGTCCCCTTGTGCTCCACAATTAAGCTTTAATAGCCTTGTGATATTTTTAGCAGTTTTGAATGGACTGCTGTTGCTATTTTCACAAGTACCACCATTAGCCTGCTAAAAGTGTTGGTATGTAAAATGCATTTTTGCTTCTACTACTTAAGGTTGACTCTTGAAATGACTTTAGGAATACAAAGCAGTGAAATTAGAGGCGAACTTCTACTGCTCTTTTGGGATTTCTTTCCTTACATTTGAACATCTAAGGATATAAAACTAAATACAAACAAAAGGAACTTAATAGCTACCAGTGTTGAACTCCTCCTGGAAGGAGAGGGGCAACACAATTGTTAAATCCTGTGAAAAAAAAACTGTTCTTAGCCTAGAGGACTTATTCCACCTTTAGATACCTGTAAGAAAGCCACAGTTCCAGCCAAAATTGATTTGTTAACAAATATTACAAAAAACATTACCAGCTCATAGCAAAGATGATAGAATATGCAATATTTGGGATTTTTCTGTGTTTGTTGGTTTTTTAAAGTTAGTTTTATAATGTTTACTGTGACATTTTTCCTTGTGCTGAGTGGCTGAACTTCCTTTTCTGCCCTATAATCTGTTCAATTTCTTCAGCCTAGTGGCTGACATTCCCCCTGCACCCCTCATGCTTCTTATCCTGTCTATGGGCAAATAATTCTAACACTTAGGATCATAGTAGATTTCCTCTACCCAATTACCAGTCTTGACAAGTTTTGTTTCAAGCCACTATGACAGTTCTAATTCACAGTTTCATACCAAGGCAGAGGCTTGAACAGTTTGGGTCACCAGCCAAAGGCCTTGATTCCTGTTAGAGTCTTCTTTTTACAAAGGCTCCAGTTTGGGGGTTGACTAGAACAAAAATATGACCCTGTTTATAGTCATGCTGCTAAGAATTGTGCTATTAGTAATATCTCTCAATAGTCTTTTGCAAGCCACAGGATACTATTGGACAAAAGTATTTCTTATTCCATGAAAATATAACTCTTGGTGTATTATTTCCTCCTACTTAACATGGTTATTAGAAACAGAAATTTCTATCTACTGTCTATAGGGTCATTCATCATAGCACTGTCTTATACCCTTAAGTTGTTGTTTCATCTGGCCTCTCCACTTAAGGATGTTACCCACAGCCTGCAATAATAAATTTTTCCCTTTCACATAGACTGAAAGACTAACTTTCCATGACCCAGTCTGAATTCAAAAGTGCACCAGGAATCACTGCTTGTGTTTCTACTGATAGCACTTGAAAATGGAAGCTTTTGACTGTCAAAATGCACATAGAGAGGAAGGTACCGATTCCACACGTTAGGTTAAGCAAAACCTTGTCTTTGACTTGATGCATAGAGTGTTTCCATGAACTGAACTTTCCTTTTTGATTGATTCAAAGCAACACTTTGCTCCTCTCTTACATAGATTTATACATGTTCTTTTCCAAAGAAAAATCAATAACACAACCCCAAAAGTAGAAGTCTGGTGCTGCTGAGACACTATCCAGAATTTTCAGTTGATCCCATCAGTAGTGACTCTACTAGAAACAAAACTCTTCTGTCAGTGATAGTTTCACAACCAGCATACAGAAATACCTAGGAACCCATACACTCCCAGGGAAATTTTTTAAAACACTTGATGTCTGAGTGCCATGAGAATAATATTTACTGTTCTGAAATAGAGCCTGTACTCTGATACATCAAAACAATCTTTTGGCTCAGTCTTCACTTCTGAAGAACCCCTAATATTAGGACAAAGTGATACAGAAGCAGTAGACTACTGCTGAATTTTCCAAGACCACTGTCTTCAGGCGAGGGATGTTTGGAATCTTCCAGAGATTTTCAACTTGAATGATACATCTAACAGATTTACTTTAGTAAAAAAAAAAAAAAAGGAGTAATAATAAAGATGCCTACTAGTCAAACTATTAGCAAAGAAAAACAAACCTTCAGGGTTTGTTTTGTTTAAAAGCTGTTCTGTTATCAAGTTTTTCTACTTCACAGACAGCAAATGCCTGCAGTGTTATGTAAGGGAAACTGTTCTGCAAAAAGACACCAGGTTGTCATCAATGCAATTGGCAGTGGAGTTTGACAGACTGAATTCCTTCCTTGGAGTTATATTAATCATGCATACTGGATCACACAATTGGGTGGCTCAGGACTCAAGTGTGTTCACAGCATTACATACGCTTTGCTGACTTTCCAACACTTCACTTATTGACAAGAATATTCAACCAAGTCCCAAATTACCAGCAAATGTTCCTGAAAAGAGATTTTGTGATTTGCACCTGCACCAGAATCCTGATAGTAGGAGTTACACCCCTCCTGGTAAGAACATCAGTGTACCAGCCTGTTACTGTAACCTCCAGTCAAAAACAAGCTATTGTTAACTACTTATAAGAGTAACAAATTATCGCCTAGAAAAGCAGAAGCAAACATTGTTTAACATGCAACAATTAATATGTTTACCATGACAGTTTACAAATTAAAAAGCAAGCTAGCCAAAAGTTACCTAACACAATTTCAAACTTGTTTCAATCATTTATTCAGCTATGACAAAGTTTAAGTATTTGTTAATTAACTGTGATATATTCAATATATGCCACAGTTGTCATTTTTAAGTGTTCTTACTGCTAAGAGAACAGCTAAATACACTAAGCTTGAATAAAAGCTTATATTACAGGAGTGCAACAATTGCAGAAACGTAACTTCTAAACAGCTATTATTTTCATACTGACATATCACAGTACTTTATGAAAATCTCCATCCAATAGAACAGCAGCAACTATATAAGTACTTTCTAGAAGGACATTTCTTGTGGAATGGAAGCATTAATCCATTATTACACTTCTTGTTTAGAACATGTGTAAACCTAGGTTGGATAAGAAAACACAAGCTCCAGATCCTCTCTTTCCAAAGTTTTTCGTATGTAAAACTCATTATCAGATCCTTGGACAGTTTCGTCTCCCAGAATAAGTTCAAAACAAGATCCTCTGATCTTAACTACAGCTGGACATGAAATAATCTTAATTTATATTTCCAGGAACCACTCTCCCTCCAATCCCAAATGAAGCATCACAGCTGCACAAGTTTCTTCTTTCCAAGGAAACTTCTGTTGGACTGCATATGATCCAGGAACAATCAGTGCAGAGGACAGGACAGAAAGCCTGTTCTCCATACACTTCTCATAGACACCTCTCTTGGCAAAGAGAAGGTATAAACCCATTTACTTCTGCACAACTATAAAAGGATCGAGTCAGCTGCCCTATCAAAGGAAACAATGGGTTTTCTCCCAGATTCTCCAGAGTTCATTGGTTCTAAGTATTTATTTTTCCACACTGCAGATGGATGATATTACAATTAGTTATGACAGACAAAGCAGAAAGGTCAGACAGAGTGCTCAGGGGAAGGCAGAGCTGTGGAGAAAGGGATAGAGATTAAAAACCAGGGAGAAGTAACAGCCCACCCAGTGAGATCTTCTAAAGCACCCAACTGATCTTGGAATGTTAAACCATTTTATTTCCCACTAAAACTGATGGAAATAACCTCTATTCCCTAACTTCTACAACAATAAAACTGGCTTTTACAAAAATAAGCTCAAAGAACTTCCATTGCTTTTTTAAAAGACCTTGTTAGATTATTTTCTAATTTTTAAAGCTCAATCCAGAAAATTGAGAAAAGTTTGTCCAAATGGACACAACCTGAGGAAACTGCTTTCACTGAACCACACACTTGTTCAGGGAAGCTGGTAAGACAGCAGTAAGACCAAATACTGTTACTGCTTTTCTTTATGCTCTTTTTCTGTTTGAAAGTAGATGCATTTTTAGGGAAAAAAAAAAAAACAGCAAAAAAACACAAACCCCATTTACCTTTATATCTCTGTGGAATAAAAAGTGTAAAAATAATGCAAGACAGTAAATTTGAAAGTAAAAAGAAGAATTTAATTGAAATTAAAAAAATAAATTTTTAATTAAAAGAATTAATATTGAAATTAGTGTTTTATAATAGACTTCGTACTACAGAGTTTTACATGTTAGAAGTACTATTACTGCATCCCACTGAATACAAAAGCTAAACAAGATATAAAGAAAACTGGCTCATTTCATACGAACTCATTAAGTGACCAGCAGTTCATTCCATTTTCTGCATACTCTGTTTCACCACATAAAAGTCTCTCATATTGCAAATCTCCAAAATAAGGAGAAAATATCAGAGAACAAGGGTGTTCAAAGGTGGTTTGCATTGTGTAAAAAAAAAAAAAAACAAATAGAAACACCAATCTAAACATTTCCAGTCCAGTTTAGCCAATTAGTGTCAAAAATCAATTAACTGGAGTCTGCCATCTTTCAAAGAAGTTGCCCAGCTTAAGCCTTTTGAGGTGGGTTATCTTTAGTCCTTCTGAGAAGACTTGTGCTACTTGGTACCAAGTCCCTAAATATTCATGGTGCCAGAGAGACTAGAAAGTTTCATTAGGATTGCTTGTTAAAATGCTTGTCCAGTCCTTTTCAATTCAAATGATTTTTTAGTTATTAGCAGAAATAAGCTCAATTAATGCTCAAATATACTAAAATGAGAACAGAGTGAGGGCAGAACACCCCCTGTACACAGCAGTGCCAGGATATTCCATGTTCCACTGACAGCAGGAGACAGAGGTTTTCAACCATTAGGGCAACGCATCAGAAACCCAATTAAGGTATCTAAACCACATTTGATGCAAAATCTGTTGACTCAGAACTGTCTTTTGGGTGCACTAATTACTGCTACTTTATATGTCTAGTCGTTATAGATGACTCTATAAAAAAAGAAAAGTAATAAAACCCTCTAAATACAGATTCATTTGTAGAAATAGCCTCACGTGGCTCTCATGGGATCACAAGGAGACAGCAGAGTTTAAGTAAATAATCTCTCAACACATCTGAACCATGTGCTGCCCATTCTCTTCATACCCCAAATGTCTGCAGATTTATTCAGTTTGTGTCAGGCTGACACCAGCTCTGGCTGCCTGTACTACTTCCAGCCTTTTCTTCCCCCATCCTTGCTTCTAAGTCTTTTATCTGTCGTGAACTCCTCTTATATGTTTCTGTTGCTATGACAGCATGAAAATATCACCATCACTGTAAATTAATAGCTGACAATAGTACACTGAGGGTTTGTCACTTAATGGCTGTGGTCCTTCAGTTACTATTCCTAAGGAAGATACAAATCCTATTGTGATCTTTCATTTTTGACCATGTGACTCAGTATCAGATTGTGCCCCACAAAAAGAAGTTTTCCTCTTCATGGACAAGTCAAGTGAAAGAGAAGATATCACTGACCCAGACTACCTTTCCACTCTACCTACTACAGAATAACCTCTGTATTAAACATCCACAGGACTTTGTTTTAAAGCAAACATCAAAATTACCTATGAATAACTGACGGGTGAGCAAACAAATCAAGAAATTTTAGAACAAAATTTACCATCATTGTAAATGTGAGCAGGAAATCCACAAGCAGCAGGTTTTGTCCCTGGCAATCAAGAAGTTTAGGATCTGTTTTGTAATTCAGGCTCTCTTGCTCAGCAGGCTTGTTTTGTCTCATTTGTTTGCTTACAGATTTGCCAGCTCATATAGGTTTATTTATCAATAAGCTGCACTCAAGATAAACATCCAGCACGTTTCTTCTGCCTTGTTTTTTTAATGACCTTTCCCACTAAATTAACTATAAAAAGATGCAAATTGTCACCAAGTAAATAAGGACCTGGAAATAAACTGCACTATTTCAGCAATCTGAAAATTTAGCAAGAGGATGAGAAGTAGTGGGTAAAGTGAAATTAATGAGACAATCAGCAGGAGAGAAGCTGTACTGCCTTTGTGTATCTTCATTGGGCTGAATGCAAGTAGACAGAAACTAACGATGCCAGAAACACAGGGAGTGGTGCTGGGTTTGCAATTGAGCAGGTACACAAAACCCAGATCTGAATAAAACTCACTGCCCTGACTACTTTACTGTGCAGATCATTTACAGCAACTTCTGCTACCAAAGGCAACCTGAAATCCAGTGTTCATGCAGACAGTTACTGCTGTGACCCACCCCAGAAAGGGGAGGGTAACCCAGGTTCTTATTAATAAATCCCTTGGGGTGAATTAGAGTGAAACGACCTTGAATAACTGGTATTTGTAAACACATATATGTAGGGTTTATTTTAGAACCATTTTGTTTTAAAGGTAAGCATCTATGTTGCCATTTTGGGTGTTGTCTATAGCAATATGGCACAAAGATAACACCTAAGGAAGTGCATAAGGGAGAAAAAGGGAAAGACAGGATAAGAGTAAGGGAGAATAAGGGAAAGGAAAGGGATAAGGGTGGAAAAATGTTCATAGTCACCACCCACTGGGTCCGGGGATGGAACTTGGTAGTCACAGAAGCAATGGTCGTGACCCAGTGGGGGAGGGAAGCCCCCACACACAAAGAAGTTACGAGTTATTATACACTTCCAGCTCGGGTGGGAATGCCCTGTACCACCCCGGGGTGGGGAGGTTTCCAATGGAGTGTCACAGGCCATGCCACAAGCCTCAACAGCTCCAGCTGCCTGTTGTACCAGCATCACTCCTGGTCCATCCCAGTCCAACAGCGGAGGTGTACAGCCCAGGCTGAGTGAGAGTTCACGTAAAGGGAGGACACTGGCTTGAATAAAGGGATCTTGCTCCCTTTTAGGGCTGGCCTCTTAGCCTCTTTCCTTCCTCAGGCAGCGATCTGCACCCAGGATAGCTGGACAATGGCACCTACTTGTCTGATCCATTGGCAGTATTCAGGGGCTTTACTGGGTGAGCTGCTGCTGCTTTTCAGCTTGTGGTGATCTTAGAACATGTGAGTCATTAACTGTTTCAGTCTCTGAGAGTTAACAAAATTTTGTAAAATAATTCAGGAGATAAAATGGACATAATTAGTTTAATTATTCATGTTCACTGCTTAACTGTAGCAAGTTTTTCTGTCTTCTTCAGTTTTTTAAAAAAACTGCATTGTAATACGTGTAAATTAGCAAGAGTTTTTCAGAAGGAAGATGATTCCTCACATTTCTTTTTTCATCTAGGTAAGATAATCCAGCACTTACAAGAATAAAAAAGCCCCTATGAACATGACAAAGATGACTATGAAATAATAATGAAGAATCTAAAATTACTTAAATCCTGTTTACAAAGGTGTTTTATACTTAAAGCAATCTGAGTGCTACTGAAAGCTTTAAGATTATGGTTCTTCATATTATATCTATTCTAACAACTTCTTATCAGTATAACAATAATATCCTCTACTGCCCAAACTGTCATGTACAGGGTGGTTAAGTGCATTCAGACACGAAGTACCTCACCAAAACTGCACTGCTGGTACTCCCAGTATTTAACAGAACATCAAAAGCCATGGGCTTGGTTCACTGAGGCCAAACTGCTTCCAGATCTCACACCATTTGGATTGGAAGCTGTTGTCTATTACCATATAAATTTATCAGCTACTAAAAGTTACTTTTACAGCTTGGATTTGAGAAATATGTACATCTACTTGAGACCTGACCAACATCAGCCTGCCTTTACCTCGTCCTGTTCAGTGGCTTCCAGGTCATCACATGACACCCAACAAAACCTCCAGGGACTCAGGGGTGTCTTGTCTTGACCCTGGGACCTCAACTCCTACCGAGAGTCAGCCAACAACTTGGCTTCAACTTCTCATTTAGAGATTTTCATAGAAGGTTTTTCATATGAAAACAAATAATGCTACACCCATTCCAAAAGCATGGCTTAGATGTGAATAAACCACAAGTGTAAATATCTTTCTGTGAGATTTATAAAATCTGACTCAATCTGAGCAGCAGATATACACATAAACATCCAACATTTGGAAGCCAGCTATAACCACGTATTCGTGCATTAAAAATATGTACCTGTTAATTAGTCATACAATTTAAGCTTTCAAGTGATCTTCTGTTTAATCATTTTGAGTCCCTGTCCTACTGTCAGATAATGGTTCTATCACATACTTTTATTACTTTGGGAAAACCAGGATTCAGGTGGGGTGGAGGGGAACAGTAAGTAGATACAGACTCCCTAATGGCTCAGCTTGTCATTTTTTCCTTGCCTCAGACACATAGTTACAACTGTGACACATTATCAAAAAATTAAATCAAAAATTAAAACTTCAGGGAGCCTGAATGTCTGGTTCTAGTGACACAACACCCAGTCAATATCTATCTTTTCAATTTGCTGGCAGAGCTTGCATTTTACCTCAGCATTTAATAGTTTCCGTTTTGAATTACATCGAGTAGAAAAGGCCAGAGCAACAAGGCTGCTTTGTAAAGCAGAATTTGCATCTCTGCACCCCTTGATCCACACACAGATCAATTAGACCATCAGTAAATCAAATTAATAACGTACTAATATTTCTTTATCCATTAAAATACTTGTTTGAAGGAGAGAGGAATTTCAGATGGCATTAAAAAAGCTTACTGTACTACTCAAAGGTCAAGGTACATGCAGATATAAAAAAAGAAATTTAATCACAGTAACAGAAACACTAAGAGTTACTTACACATTTCAGTCATGCATTACTGCTTTTCTAAAGTGCTAAAAGCCAAGGCAAGGCACTCAAATCATCATTTCTCCTCTTCCTGAAGGAGCTGAAGTTCCACTGGTTTGTGGGAATGTCAGCTTTCCAGTTCCACACTTCCAACACGAGGTATGGGGGCAGGGGAACACACAGCTTTACCTGAACTTCTCTCACACACAAAGTGAAAATTCTCAGTACGTGTGTAAAGTAAACATTAAAAGAGTAGGTAATATAAAACTAAAATTACTAAGCAAACTTCACTTAAATGGTAGTAACAGGTTTTGATCAAACTTTTCCAGAGAGAGAGACAGACTGATTTTCTAACTCTTCTGTTTGTGTTCATTTATATACATGGCAAAGATAGATAAATTCAACAGGAGTCTTTTATATCACAGCCAAGAGAAAGTTAAAAAAAAGACAACAAAAATGGCTCTAATAGGCCACCTTCCCCTGTAACCATTTTAACTTCTATTTTCAATTAGTATTTTCTGCAACATGAATAGTTATCCAATATTCTATTTTGCCACCAAAATCAACTAATTTAGTTACACTCCACAGTTATGTCACTCACAATGAGTCTTGTATAACCTATTAGCCACTGCCAGGAACTCAGTTAACCCAGGACAAGGATTTAATGGCACACACATGTAAACATTTTTCTCTGAGAAGTCAAATCAGTCAAGAGTTACTGTCTGGTCATACAGACTGTGTGGAACTCACTTTCTATATAGTTTGTTTTTGTTGTCCTTCAGTTGCCATATGTGACATGCAGCAAGACAACTCATATCTATCTGACTGACACACTAATATGTAGGGATGAAAACATGATGGAAGAACAAGGTCTCCCTACCCTCCTAACTTAGCTCTTTCCTGGCCACGATGATAAACTGTTATGGAAGGAGGCAGATGAGAGACAGAGGTGGAAAAGCAAAGTGCTCCAGTCATCTTAGCCTGATTTATAGCTGACAAATGCCTCAAATCACACTGAATCACCTCAAACAAACCAACCGAGAAAAACAAACCACCAAAACCCCTCTAAACCTTAGTCCTTTGGCACAGAATAGGTGTGGCTGCTTTCCCCTGCCCCCATAACTACATTTCTCACTTTTGGTGATCATTAAGGGCAAAATACTATTTCAACTAAAATTTCTAAATCAACATTTAAGTGCACACTCACTTTTACTTTCAGATACCCTAAACATATTGAAGTACACAAATAAATTGTTTTCTATAGTTATTGACGCCATGTGACTTCAAAATTAGGTCTGAAGTGCAAAAAAATGATCTCACACCTTTAAATGTGCATTTTTATAGTGTAGAAGCTCTAAGGCTGTGTCTAAGTATCAGATGAAAAAACCCACACACTTTCTTTCAGTTTATGCAAATAAGAGGGCATTTCCTACACTTCCGTGAAATTAGGAATATCACTCAGCATTTATAGAGCAATAGACCTCAATGGACTTCATTTCTTTCCATATTTAAAGCAGGAGTGGCTCTGACCTGCAGCAGACAGGCACTTTGGTAGGATTTGCTCATTATTTTTCTCATGTGGGAGCATTAGGATTGTAACTCTACTGTGAAGGTGCTACTTCCCAAAAGAATCACTGAAATCAGTGGTTTCAAAAAGTATGTTTCCATCAAAACTCTTCCTCTAGAGTCCACACACACCTGTTGAAGTTACTCAGCAATGTGGAAGTAGTAGCTAGGAATTGTTTATTTTGATAGCTACCACACTTAGCCTGAATTTTTGTTTTGAATCTCTTCAAGTCTAAGTGCTCAAGGACATCTGATGATTAAATCTTTGAGCTTTCAGAAAGGTATCAATAAGAATAAAAATCAATACTAGAAGAGAAGAAAAAAGTATTAAAGGAAGATATTTTTGCTTATAGCAATCTAAAAGAAAAATAATCTTAACTGTTATTATCAAATTACTGAACTCTTTACTCATGGCAGATATTCTGCCTGAACCTGGTTTAAGATAAATGCATCAAACTTTCTTACTTCTTTTCCAGATTAGAGCAATTAAGAATAATGCAACCTTTCAATAGAATAGCTTCAATAATATTAAATATTTAAAAAAAAAAATCTTTTTGACTCCACAGATTTTAGAACTTCCTTAGCCTTTACGGTTTATTTCTTTCCACTCTCAATTTGCTTTTTATGGGATATAAACGAGTTTCTTCTCTACTTCACCATTGGTTTTACATATGGTTTACAGGTATTCAAAACAAGATTTTTCAGTTTCCTCTGAACTCTAATGTACACAAATTTGTTTACTACAGGATATAATAAAAAGCACATCACTATACATTCACACCATTTGTGCTTTCAAATCAGCATTTGTTCAACAATGAAAACATAGTGAGTTAAATACATGTTATTTCCATGGAATTTTATCGCTGGACCTTACTCAGTGTCCCTTTGATTCTGCAGAAAGGCTCCACGTGGTTCAAAAGCAGAAGATGAAACCCAGACAACCTGTTCATGATGCTGTATCACTTATGTTCCCTGGATTAACCACTTAGTTGGGAAATAATGGAATTACCATAATGGAACATAGTGTTTTCTGTAATTGTATATTGTGCAAGCACTTGGCACATTTCCGACGCAAACTTCAGCTCTTCTATTCTGTTACTGGATCTGCAAAAAGATCATTAAGCAACTGGCCTCTTTGCTGCTTCATCTTCATCACTTCAAAGAATGCAGCACAATGTCTGAGAAAGGCAGACAATCCTTTCACTTAGTTTCCTCAAATTAGATCACATCCACTCTTGGTAAAAACCTCACAACTGAAGCTACCTGAGCCACTTAAGTGTTGAAAAACCCAGGCTGGCTTTGTCTCTCCTCAGAGGCTTCCAGCATAAAATTCCTACTACTTTGGGGTTTCCAGCAATTACAGAAGAAGAACAATATTTGTTTATAATATCAAGTACTAAAAGACAAACTGATTGCTACACATTTGTTATGCAATTTAGAGAATACATTTCTGGAAAGGTTGGACTGACGAACAATGAGAAAAACTCTGAGGCAAAAGCCATTAGAAACTTGATCCAAAGCAGCAGAATTAAAATCCATCTTAAAATTAAATAAAAACTAGAAGGAATGAGAGCTACAGCTAAAATACATTGCTTAAAAATATTCAATAAAAAAATAAAGTCAAACAAACTTTGAAGATTTCTTCTGTCACAGCAAAGTTTTTATATCAGCCTGTCTATACAAAATGTTCAACTATTAGACTCTTAAGGCTGGAAAATTAGGTGGAAGATTCAAATCTGCCTGGTCAGGGCCATTAGAATAAAGGGCTTATTGAAGATGGTAACTGATTTCCTAAGGGATCATAATTCTTGTGCTGGAAGGTCCACATAAGGAAAGAAAACAACAAAAAATACCCTAAACAGTCTCAGTTCAGCATAAGAAGAAATCACATTAATTTTAAGACCTCATTCCTCAGAACTGTGATCAACTACTCAGAGATTTAAGCACATGGAATCACAACATTTTGCTAGAGCTTGAATCACTTTTTTTTTTTTACAAGTCAATGATCACTCATCCATCAGCCAAAATAATAAATACATCTATTAGGCCTCATGCTGGGGAAAAATAATTCTAAGAAAATTGCTCAATCCTGAAGATGGCTGGATGCACCCACTTCTGCACACACAGAGATGCTGCAAATCCAGCATCAGGGATTTCTGTGGAATGTCCTGGGCAGACTCTTTGCAAGGTATTCCTGGTGTGTCTTTCAGTCAGACACTGGCCCAGTTTGTACCTGCAGAGTGCAGGAGAGAGGGAGGGAGTCCTTTGAGTCAGCACTGTCTCCAGAGCCCCAGCAAAGCTGCCTGCAACATGTCTGGATAAAGATGTTACCCTTTTCCAAGGGAAAGTCGATGTCAATTACAGTCAAGATTTTTTTCCATATCAAATTAGCAAATATTGGTCATCTGGATTACAGAAGAATCAGACTAAGAACAAATCTACCAATATTTTTTCAGCAATTAACCTTTCAATCCATGCAAATCTTTTTCTTGCTCTTCATCTTAACTCCGCATTTCTTTACGTGACTTGGCACCACACAACAACAAAAAGTTTTGCAAGGCACACACAATGCAGGGAAGTGGAATGAACCAAGACAGCTGTCACATGTCTAACTGGAATTTGAGCCAGGAACAGTGTAGCAATATGCAGCCCAAAGTTTGGAAAGAGGCTTGCGGGGATAACAACACTAGGAACCATGAAATTCCTTAATGTAGTACTAAGATCAGAAAGTTATGTACCTTCTCCAATTCATCATAAGAACCAAACAGCTACTTCCATGCTACTGGACTTGAAATAGTATTGAGAGGTTTTTTTCTTTTATTATTAATACAGTTCATAGATTTTAAGTGTAGGTTCACAGGGGTTTTTTTCCACATACAACCCAACAGCTAATTCTCCTGATCTATATCAAGGTTTCAAGCATTTTCAAGAACATCCTACTTTAGATAAAGTCCTTTTTCAATGCAATATAAATAAATAAATGCTGGCTGCACTGGTCAAGGTTTTCTCCTCAGTTTTCCTTTGCATATTGAGACTGACCAGTTAAATTACATTTAATTTGTGAAATAATTTGTACAGCATATGAACTAGTCATACTTATTTTTTTGAAGAAAGTAACTGTACAGAGAATGGCAAAAAAATAAACCCATTAAAGATTTTAGTTTCTCTTCCTCTGCAGTGACTAACAGGTGAGTTATTGGAGTGCTTTTGCACTATACTGCAGTCCTGGGAAAGCATGAAGCAGATAATATAATTCAGTATTATCTTCACTCCCTTTGTGCAATCCAGAAAGCAGACTGGGAAGTGGAGGATAGAAAAAAATTGGAAGCCACCACCTAACAAAACCTCAGTCGACAACCCCTGGAATTGCAGTTCTAGGAGCTCTTCACCCCCAGGATCAGAAGTCTCATGAATGTGGTACTTGCCACTTCCCCTTTCTTTTTCACTGGTCCTGCAGTAAATGAACTTCAGGCTTAAGAATCCATCTCTATGATGGTCTAAATCAAAACCAAAGTATGAGAAGGATCTGTGTGGACTGATAGAAGCATATTCTGCTTAAGAGTATACAGAGAGGATAACTTTCAACTGTGAGGCACCTTCGATAAAACCCACACCACCACCACTAGGTACTGACTAACAAACAGCCATAAACACCAGTTAAGAGGCCATTTTCAAAGACCTGGTAAACGCAGCAGAAGCTGCCTGGAATCAGCTCTGTAGCATTCAGGCTGAGTTTCTAAACTTCCTTTTTATTATCAAGACAAACCAGAGACAGTGATTTTGTTTTTCTTTAATGAGACCGTTTGATCACTGTATTTGTCAATACCTTACACAGCAAGAACTGGCACTGTAATCAACATGATGACATTCACAGTGAGGTGCTGCAGAGGGGAACAACACCACAATCTGGGGGCAAGTGAGGGCTGAAAAAGAATTTCAGGAAATTTGACGCTGAGGTAAAGTTTTTGTCTGCTCCATCCCCCCCACAGCCTTAAGAGCATGTCTGCCCCTCATTAGAGTGTCTGGGAGTTATGAGCACCCACACTGAGATTAGAAAGTGGCCCTAAATCCACAAATTCCTCAAGTAATGAACTAAAATGTGAAAGGAGACAAGAAAAGTAAAGGCAGAACTAGCACCGATTGGACAAAAGTTTTCCGTAACAACCCTGCTTAGAGAATTCTCTGCCAAGCAATTTATATCCACAAGAGGTACATTCCTTTCCCTTCGCCTCCAGTGTCTTTTAAAGGTAAAACTTCTGTCTTACTGCAGTTTATGGCACATTTTTACTATGTGTACTTAGGAAGCAAGCAAGGCTGACTAAACAGATTTCCTCCATGACCTTTACTACTGTCGGCTGAAAACAATTTAGTCCATTTTAAGTCATTTGAGAGCACTGTAAACATTATCCAAGGGGCTTAGGACTGACTGCCTAAAACTTGACCTTTCAAGCTGACAGATGACAAAAATCCTCCACTTTAAACCATTTTAAAAAATATGATAAAGGCCTCTTATCCTGCTGAAAGAGAAAGGATTTTTCCTTTTACCACTACAGAAAAAAAGATGCCTTTTGTTCCATTTAAGAAATCTTGGGGTATTTTTATTTTTTTGATAGGGGCATGGAAAAATGAGAGAAATAACCTAAAGTACTCAGATCCTTTCTCTCTTGAATAAAGGTTCAATCCTCTAATTAATATAAACCAAGAAGTGAAACAGAGGGTAAGCAAGCAATGAAGAGTTAGGCCTTGCAGAAACAAACAAACAAAAACTTACACTGGAAATAGTTTGTCTGGAAATTAAAAGAGGAAAAAATAAATAAATTATGCAAACCAGTTTTATTAAAACTTGAAATACACCCCTTGAGTGTGAATGAGTTGAACGGGTAAGATAGTTTTAACTTTGCTGTCTTGACTTCCAGTGTAACTGGGAATGACAAGATAGACTCACTAAGTCCAGAGCTGCAATCCAGCAGCTATTATGTTGTGATATATTTAAAAAAAAAAAAAGTGTCAGTTTGTGATGCTGGCTCTGACTCTTGGTGCACTAATAGTCCCCTCGGCTCTAACACTTGTCCCCAGAAGGACTGCTATGCTCTTTCTCTGATAAAGAAATCCCATTCTTGGCACCATTTGGGGACATTGACTACATTTTAAACACTGAAAATGTAATGAGCACACAAGATCTCAGGTGTAGCACTTTTGGGGCTTCTCCTGCATTCCTAAATATTTCTGTACCTAGAATTTCAGCCACACGGATGCTCCAAGTCTAGTTCCTCTTGTCAAGAGGAGATAAAAGGCCAGGTATACAACATACCTCAGATCATGTCTTTAGTGCGCTGAAGACACTTAAATCTTGCCTTAATCTCTCAGTAGGATCACTGAGCTTGGACAGAGTCACTAAAGCACTCAGAATTCTTCTTCCTTACTCAGATCTTTCCTACATTCACTGACTTCCCTAGAACTGACCTTCCTTGCAGATGAAACAAAGTACCACCACTGGCCCTCTGTTGTCTCAGATTTGGCCACCTGGTTCTGTAAATTGTTTTCAGACAGAGAAATGCAAATGACTTATCAAGGAGTCCCATTTACAATATCAGAGCTCACTTTTTGTCATAATCAACTCCAGAAGTATGCTCTACTCTCAAATGAAGGGATTTTGTTACCTCCGTGAACTAGCACTGCAACATCTACTTCAGGTATTTTTTAAAGTTGCTCTTAAGGGAATCCTTTAAGCTCAAAAAGGGGACTGAAGACCCTAAGACAGATTTAACTTGTATCTAAATAGAACAGAAAACATAAACCTGAAATGACTCTACACAAACTATTCTCAACTAATATCTTGAAGGCAGAGCAAACTAAAAGGTGGAAGAATTAAAATGAACAAAAGATTATTTCTTCACTGGTAATTTTAAGCTCTAATAAGGAGGCCAATCTTTAGAAGTATGCAAGGCATTATGTACAATATCACAAATGTAACAGACCATTTACATGGAGAATATTACACAAATCTCTGTATAGAAGCAAGAGAGAAGAAAAGCCAAGAAATTCCTCCTAAAAAGTCAAATGCTTCCCTGCAAAGTGAATATGAAACTTCTCAAATGCACATTCATCACATGGAATGTACAACACATGCAATTAATGCAGCTTCCTGTCTGCTGCTTTCCCTACAGGAACCCAGTCGTGCTCCTGATGACTGGAGTTACTGTTTGTCTCAAGTACAGTCTTGATTAAAAGTTTATGTTGTTGGTATAAAAATGAGGGTCAGTAAAGTAGTAATGTCAAAACAAAAATCCATCAAGGCTGTAGCAATAAACACTTCAATCTTCCTTCAACTATGTTGGAAATCAGTCTGTAAGGCTAAGTGTTTGCTTTCTTGACTTAAATAATCAGAAATTTAATAGTGGGGGAGGTATGCACTCATTTTTTTATATGTTACTGATTCACAAAATCTAACTGGTGGACCTTTATGTTCTGCTAAGGAATGCTGCTCTACAGGTAAGGTTTTTAGCCAAATCAGTGCTGTGGGAAAGGAGACATTTTGAGACTTTGGATACTCCAGAGTACAGTAACATACTGCTCATGAACCCAGCTGTGTGCAGAAGGCAGCCTGACTTAACAGAAGAATCAAAGTACCCAGAGAAAGAAGCATGCACGATTGATTCTATATGACAACATATATGACTCCATTCAATTGAAATGAGGCTACATAACACGAAGTATTCCACATTTATTTGGCCTTGTCATCTCACAGGAATAAAACTGAAAAATTCTTATGAGGACCATATTCTATTACCCATTTTTAAAAAGCGTGTAAACCTCAGGACTACCAATTTGTAATCATAATAAATAAAATTTAGTGTTACCACTGCAAACAAGCTGGAAATATACAATGAGATAGTACTTAATTTCTGCAAAATTGCAAAATAATTCTGAAAAGAAAACAGCCAAAAATATTTCAAGATTCACTAGACATTCTGCTATGCAGATTTGGTACTCTGAGATATAAGTAGTTACACACAAAAACCCCTAACAGCGAGATAAAAAATATAAATCCCTATTTAAATCATCTTGTTCCTTTTAATGTTACTTAGTTTGATACTGTAACAGTCTTTGTAGCAGCACCCTGTTGTGTGTGCTGTCTAAAATATTCTACTGTAGCCTACTCAGCTAAAGACTCTTTCTTTAAATCCTAATCTTTCCCAACTTTTTCCTAACTGCTGAACACCTGCTGGGAGCTCCCATAGTTATCTTTGTGATATACAAACATAAAGGCTGAAACACCGTGTGTGTGTTATAGAAGGGATGTACACATGACACAACCCTCAAAGGGTTGCCAGACAGCCCATTTAGGTTCTTCCTGTACCTCATCTTCTGTGAAAGTCAACTCACAAGACGGCATTGAATTGTTGTTTTATTACATGTTGAGCAAATAAAATTGTCCCTGTTATTGAAATACTGAACACTGCTTAGTTAGCAGGTTAAATCAAGGCAAGAAAGGGATACAAATCTATCTACCTATCTTTCACTCACTACCTACTTAATTTCCATTGTATTCTGTTTTTTCAGGTTTAATTCCAGCACCTCATACTGGACATTGTTCCTTCCTATGCAGAGATCCAGCCACTCACATAGAGGGATTCTACCATGAAAGCAGAAAGAGAACACAGTTCTGTAGAAAAGTTTGATCATCTTGCACATCCTCTACAGAACAGATTTTAACCAACCAACTTACTGTAACAAAACATTCAGTCGCTTCAGGGCTTTCAAAAGCTTGTTCTTTTCTCCTGTCATACCACCTTAACGTATTTTGTACCTCAGAAACAGCACAAGAAACATGCCTTTTCTCCTCTCTCTTTTGACACATCAGCACTACTGAACAAGTACCTCTGCTTCCCTCACCCTCCAGGATGAGCATGTTGTGTTGAACTGCTCCTGGCACTGGTGCAGGGAGCAGGAGAAAACAACAGGACTGCACTGGACACAAATGCAAGAGCAAAATCACACAAAAATGCTGCAAAACTCTTCAGATACCAAACAGTTCTGTGTGTCTTATTCTACAAAATTGCTCCCAGTTCTCAGACATCTTAAGGTTGGTTTAATTTCACATTATGGAATCAAACGCACTCAAACTGTTACAGTTTCTCCACTAAAAATTAAATCCTTATTAAATTTAAGAAGAAATATTCTTATCACAGTAATTTATTCAAAAGTAAATTCTGTATCCTAAATACAGTCTGACAGAGGTGGAGATAAGATTCTGATCCCATTCTAGAGTGTTCCTCCAGGTCTTAAGAGTCTTGCATGCAGAAATATCGTTATGATTTTCTTTTCCCTTCTTGCTTTTTTGTAGAGGCATTTTAAGTCTCTAAACATATTATTTGAACCACAGAGATTTTCTCTTTATTCAAAATTCACAAGTTTTGAGAAATCAAATGAAATCTAGAGGAGTTCCAGATTACAGATGGCAACTGTCAATTTTGCTTATACTTCTAAGATTACCTTGAAGGGAAACATTCCTTAATCAGATTTCATTTGCTTTGCCCATTAGGTCTCTGCAGGATTGCTGACATGAGAATTCCACTGGCAGGAAAAGTTTCTCCTTCGCATAGAGAGTGAAGGTGTTTTTTCTTTTACACAGGCTCCTTTGTGCAAACTGTGCAACACGAGCTTCTGTAGGATGACAGAACCTTCACAGGGTTTTTGAGCAGCTTTGCAAGAAATTGCAAATATGATGTTACAAATAAAGTGACAGGGAATCATAGAGTCCTGGAATGGTCTGGGTTAGAAGGGACCTTACAGATCATCTAGTTCTGAAAACCTGCCGTGAGCAGGGACACCTTCCACTGTCCCGGGTTGCTCCAAGACCCGCCCAACCTGGCCTTGGACACTTCCAGGGATGGGGCAGCCACAGCTTCTCTGGGAAACCTGTACCAGAGCCTCACCACCCTCACAGTGAAGAATTTTACCCTAATATCTAATCTAACCCTTTCCTCTGTCAGTTTGAAGAGCAAGAAAATGGGCTTCTCCAAGAGCAGAGATTCACCAGGCAAGTGTAGCCTCACCAAACAGGAGACACAGTCCCACAGGATGAAACAAGGCACAGCTGGGAGAGGAACAGCTTCCAGAGGGTTCAGACAGGGCAAGGTCCAGGCAGGCAAGTGAGAAGCAGGAGGAGTCAGGGACAGAGAGAGGACTGGGTGCAGGCTACACAACAAATTTAACCTTCCTGGAGACAAAACCAGAGATGAGCCTGGAGATAAGCTGCCCACACCACAGCAGCAAGGTTCATCTGGGAAAACCAGTCCATAAGCCAAGACAGCAGGAGACATGTTGGGTACAGGTATTTCTGTGGCACAGAACAGGGATGTGGGTGAGGCCCCAGGTTAGTCTGGTCAGGGCCATTAGTACAGCCATGGCCCTGACACAAACCAGCTGAACACTGCAGCCTCCAGGGCACTATTTAATAAAAAGAGAACATGGAGCAGTGACTGTTCCCTGTTTCACTGGCTCTCACACCAACATCTGTTTCAGTTTAAGTCTGTATCAGTTTTCTTTAACAGGATTTTAATTTGGAGTTCTTTGGTAGGGTTCAAAAGGAACATAAGGAAACTCTTAACATACTTTTAAGAATAGATCAATCAGAAAATTAATATAAATTACAGAACTGGACAGGAAAACAAATTCCAAGCATTATAACTTATCCTGGAAAAGATCTTGAGCGCACTCGTCATCGTGCACCGAGGGAAAGAGGAAAGCATGATTCACTCACCACTGATAATATCTGAAATTAGGATTTAGCCTGAAAAATCAATGAGGATGCAGAACTAGTCTCAAATTTTAAAGAGAAAGCCTATTTTCAAATTGTAAAGTACCAACTGCAGCTAACTATTCTATTGCTTGCACATATCTTCAATATTGGCCTTTCTGTTAAATAATTCTCTGCAACAAGGAATGAGAATGAGATGAAGTGGTACAGGTGTGTATCCCGTTAAAATATCATTAGATATGCAAATCAATTAATTCCTCAGGCAGAAAAAAATGCGTGAACCTATGAGAACCATTTCAAAACACAGTTATTGTAGTAAGATAAGAGCAAAGCAGTTTCAAAAGAAAGGCTGTCGAGGATATCTGGGTACAGAAAACCAACAAAGTGTATAAATACAGGAAAGTAAAAAGTGTCCATTAACAACTGGGATGATTTTTCTGTCTTATTAGTAGAGAAGGCAGTCACTAAGAGCCTGTAGCCAAAGCACAAGTGCCAAAACAACTAACAGAAGAACACATTAATTCCATGTTTCCCAGACAGATTCCTTTGCTGTTCAGTTAACATCAATCTAACTCTAAGCAGGAACATCTTCCTACCTCAAGTCCAACTCCCTAAACAAAGGTCTTCCCCAGTCCTCCCTGTGGTTCCCCTGCTTTTCCAGTGCTCTGGAAGCTTATCAGAATAAAATAACATTCCCTCTCAAATAGTCCAGTTGCTTCAGTCATTAATAAAGGATATTAACAAAGACATTTTGGAAACTTAAAGGAAAAGAGACACTTTATAAGGAAGATGCAAGAGAAGTGATACAGTTTATCTATGCTTTTGTAAAGCTTTAAAGACAGCCCAATATAAAGAGCAAATGTACAAAGTTACCTTAAAATATCTGAGTTGCTGGAGTAGATTAATAAAAGCAGATTTCAAATCAAAGGAGACTTGCAAGTGGGAATAGTTTTGAAGTACAGGAGTGCCACAAGAATCAATATGAAGATGAATACTATTCTTTTCACTATCTCTTAAGGTTTCTACAATACCACATGGACTGTAGTGACAATATTCACTTAAAGTACAAACCAGGGGCAGTCAGCATCAAGCAAGAAGGTTATACAATTCACATGCAGAAAGAGTTTACACTACTATGAAGGGGACAGTGATGGAAAACAAGAAGGAACATAACATTTTAATGAGTTATATCCTACAGAGACATGCAGGAGAAATATCAGAAACAACTCTGTTCTTCTTTCAACTTGGATATTTGGTTACCAAATGCTTATCTAAGGGAAAGAGCATTTTGTGATAAATTTGTGAAGCTCAATTTACATAAATATTTTCTTTTAAATAGAGAAGAAGTCAGAACAGAATAACATAAGAATAACAAGAAGTATACCAATTTTGTAGGAGAATGCCAAGATCCCCTGATGAAAACCAAAAAAAAAGGAATATTTTTAATGAGAATGTGATTTATTTATGAGTCATGCTGGACATGTCCTGCCTGAACACTACACCTTGAATGTAATAGGAGTTTGATGATAATTGTCATCTAGACAGGATTTTGGTCCATATTCATTCTGGAAGCCGTGAATTCATGGCCATAGTACCCTGTACACTGAAGGGTTTATTTAAAAAAAAATTCTTAGTCACATGTTCAACACACAGTTTGATACACACACAGATTAAATGAAGTCTCGTGTTTTAGAATGAGAATTGCTACTTACAGGTACCTGAGCTCTCCCACCATTACGTACACCTCATTTTCCACCATCACACATTTTCTTTCACCCTCAATGCTTTTTGTGCTTGATGTTAAATCATCTCACCTGTTCAGCATCAAGCAATACTAATTATCAGCTCCATCAAATAGAAGCAGCCAAGATCACAGATTTTTAAAATTCACCAGTAGCATAAGAAAATAACTTTTAAGCCTTGTTTATTAGTCAGTAAACCCTTTCTAGCTTCTCTTCCTTCTGAGTGAAATTTCAGCAGCCAAAACTTTCAGGTTTATCACGAAGTTTCACTGAGCCACTAATCCTCAATTCACACATGCACACTTAACTTCAGGGGCCTGTTTAAAGCCTACCAAATTCAACAGTATTGAAACATGCAGCAAAAGGCCTGAATACATGGACCTAAAAAATTATAATCTATATAGTTAAAAGCACAATAGCGTTTGCAGTGACTTAACCATCTAAAAACTAAAGGAATTGTTTAGGTGTTTGATACAGCCTGAATGAAGTAAAAGACATTAAACATTTTGATTGTGCAGAACATGTAAGAAAAGGAAAAAGCACACCCAATCATTACAGAAGAATGAATAAAAAAAAAAGAATAAAATTCTAATTAAAAATTACTAACTCCCATTTCAACTAAACTAATCCCTTTATTTGTCAACCTCTCAAACACTGCTATCAGCCACAAATGACACCTGAATTTGAGAAAGCTGTAATTACCATAGTGATTTTGCAAGGGAGTTACAAATTGCAAGTATTTCAGTTTTCAATTAAAATTTGAGGAAAACAGCAACACTTCCACAATACACTGGTGATCACAAGAAAACATTTACTGTTTGTTTCCCTTTTTTTCCCCTCTGCCAAAGTGTAAAATTTCCAGTTGATGCAGTGTGGATGATGAAGCAGAGGAGTGCCCTCCTCTCTAAAGGAGCTCCTGTTTGACCAAACACACAATTTAACTGCAGCACAGAAGTGACCCCACTAAATGAGGTATTGCCATTTTATACACAGCCTTACTCAAGAAGGTGAGAGCTCCCCTCCTGTCTTCTAAAATGAAGATAGAAGCTGGTTAGCAGGATCTCATCCTCAAGACTACTGTTTTATTAGCTTAGAAAGACAACAGGAGGCACTACCAAAATAAACAGAGTGGGAAGGCCCAGAAGTGGCTGAAGTCAGTGACCCACAGAGGCTCAGATATAAGTGGTTGAGAAGCAAGGGCATCTAGTCATCCAAATATTTGTTAAATAAAATACATAATGAGGGGGACAAGGGCACTCCACGGACAGACACAGCTGGTACACAGCCCCAAAAGAGCCTCTGTTGGTGAAGGGCTGACTGGCAGATTTGGGTTAGACCAACAAAGAACTGCAGCCCAAGACTGTACTAAGATTTACATGATGGACAGGGGCACATGAGTCTCACAGCAGCTCAGGCAGCAGCCAGGCTGAGGGCTGGGGCACTGCAATCCTCTTACCTTTCCCTTCTGCATGTTGGGATTCCACCTCCAGAGAAAAAGCAGGCAACAAGCAGGTCCCGTTCCCCTCAGCTCTCCTGGACCCCTGGGCAGTCCAGCCCTCAAGAACACACTCCCACCTTTAATGGCTAGAAGCTATAACAGGGGTGGGAGGACTTATATCCTCACCTCCCAGCACCACCCACACCCCCCCAGGTGACCCAGAGTGGCCCTGGCAGCTGCTGCTCGTTGTTGCTGATGACTCCCCACAGGTGTGGTGAGGATCTCATCACTTGTTCCACCACAGCTAAGCAGCAGCAGCAGCTCCAGACCAGTCAAGTGCTTGGTCACAGCT
This sequence comes from Pipra filicauda, assembly GCF_003945595.2. NCBI lineage: Eukaryota > Metazoa > Chordata > Aves > Passeriformes > Pipridae > Pipra > Pipra filicauda. The sequence continues at coordinate 706,336 of NW_024104285.1, forward strand.
CTAGGTATCCGTGTTTTGAGCCTCCTTGTGCTCCCACAACTGCTGCATTCTCCTTTTGGAGCTGCTCTTAGCAATTGCTTAGAAAACACTTCCTCCCTTACAGGATGATAGAGAAGGATTAAACGTGTGTGTTTAGGAACAGTGAGTTTCCTGCCAGTTAAATGTGACCACTGTAAGCTTTGTCTAGTAGTTATCTTTATGCTTGTTTATGGCTGAGCTGACTAACCCAGGTACTGATGAGATTCAGGTACTGTGAGTTGTGCCTGCCAGGCTGCCAGTGCCCGACATCAAAGCACCCCCAGCAGAGTGAAAGCAGTGAAGGGTTTGGGTGTGTGCTGTGCTGCCCCTGACTTGGCCATGCAGACCTCACCTGCCTTCACCACAGAGCATTCTCCTCCTCCTCCCCAGAGCCTTCCCCAGCCCCTGGGTGATGTGGTCACCCGAGCTCAAGTTCAGCCATCCACCCACCATGTTCCCAGCCATCTCATGGTTTACTTATCCTGCATATTACCTACTAAAGGTGATTCTCTACCTTTATTTTTGGGCCCAAATTTATGGATATCTTTAAATTGGCTGTATTGTAATATGTAGTATTTGTTAGAATTCACCTCAGCTATCTGAATCACTGACCTGGCCTCTTCACTATCTGTCTTTGTGTAATCCACAGTAATTATCTTGGATGATTTGATGTTTTCTTCAAGCTCATTGATAATACGTCAAGCAGTGAAGGACAAAGAACCAATTACATTAGGATCCTATCAGAAAGTCTTCAGTTGGATGACATTTTCCCTCTGACTTCTCAGTTATTAATCCCTTAAATGTATTGTTTTAATTGCTTCATACATCACCACCCGTAATATCAGGATTCCTCTTAATTAAAAAATCTTAACTTTTACTCATGAACTACTAGGAAAATAATTTTCTTTCAAGAATTTACTGAAAAAATTCTGACTTTTAAGCAAATCTCATAACACTGGCAAGTGAAAAAACTCTGTTGCTATGTTTCCTCTATTTTCTTTTTTATGGTATGTTGGAAATTGATCAGGAATTTCTTAGTAATTTGGACTGAAATTATTTGGTTCTTTCCAAGTTTGGCATGATACAGCAGTTTTCCAAAGAATGAGGGAATACTCAGTTAATGGCCAGTTCTGTACAAGGACACAAGGGCATTACTTTAAACAAAGTCAGTCAACAAGGTGGGCCACAGCTGTGACTTAAACAATGCACTGCCCTGATGCTGTACTTGAATAAAAATACCCTCAAATTTCACTGTATAAGGGTTATTTCCAAATTAGCAGTTTTATATCCCCCTTTCTGTCAAATGTGTATCTCAATATATCAAAAAAAAGGACTTTGCAGGACACATTGATGGACTGATGCAATTACCCAGCACCTTCCACAGTGATGGTCTGTGGAAACCTATGTAATTGTTTGAACAAGAGCAGGAACTAAAATAGTACTATTTAATGTCAGAAGTTTATAAGTTACATCCACACACACATATAGGCCTTTGATTATATTCCAGTTCCTGCCATACAATAGACCATGGCAGCAACAAGACATCAAGTAAGTGCAATAATACATACATCTTTTTTTCTTTTCTTTTGGAATGAATCACATTTTAAATGTTTCATGGGGTTTTTTTGCTACTAAAAAAAATTAAAAGAAAGCAAAGGAAAATAATTGAAACTAATGACAAAACAACAATAAAAAAAAAACCCACTCCAAATGTTACAACTTTCAGTTTTTAACCGACTGCTAATTTTTTTCTACCTTGTGTACAAATGTTGCAGCATCTGCAAGTGCCCTACAGGCGGTTTTCTCAACCACTTTCCCCATAGAAACCACTTTGCAGATTTTCATTGACATGAGTAGATTTTTCTTCAGGCCCAGAAATCCTGAAGGACCAGACCTGTCATCTGCTCAAAAATGCCATTTGGTTTTTCATTTGCAGGGACAAACTGTGACATAAAAGTACTAGGAGACAAAAACATACCTCTGTGCAGTCCCTTCAGTTGCTCACTGCAGGCACAAAGGATGGAGCAAAGGTTGGGCAACTCATGTCTTTTCCACATTTCTCAGGCATAGAGCAAAGAGATGTGAAGGCTTTGTTTTCTACACAAATGTGTCAGCTAACAGAGAAGGGAACAAATACAAATTTAATATGACTCTGGAAAAATTCAACACAGACCCTTGTCCTCTTCTTCTAACACACACCAATCTTAAGGTACTCAGCAGATCTTAGGGTACTCAGCTGTATAAAACAGGAGAAAAAAAATTAAAAGTACAAAGTCTTCCAGCTTTTTATTCTTTGTTTTGGTACCTGAAATAATGTTTAAATTAATTTCTTAGTCTTTCTCATAGCAACATATTTCAGTTTGTTTCTGCATTTACTTTGAAATTAAGTGTTAACTAAATTACTTGTAAAGGAACAATGAATTTTAATACAGTATTCCCTTCAAAATCCATTGTAATTCAGTTTGTTCTTCTCTGAAGACCATACATTAGTATTTACTTCATTTTTTTTGTAAATGAGAAACAATGTTTTTAATAATCAACACGCTTTTGTTCATGTTTTGAAGGGCAAAAATACACATAGTAACAGCCACAAAGATTCAGAAGTTTTATTCAGATTGTGGTGACGAGCCAACTTACACTTGTTTCTTACTGTTAGAAATAATACAAATTGCAGGTGTTTGTAATGACATTTGCTTGATATGAAAATATACTTCCAAGAAAATATGCACTATCAGGCATCTTTAGCAGTCATTTTCCGTTATATTTTAAACACATGGGTGCAAGCACAGAAAACATAATTTAGGTTGTATTAGTAATCATTTAAAAATGGCTTTAAATGACGGCGATGTTCTTTCATGTTTGCCAGAACAGCCTGCTCGGTAGCAAAGCCGAGCAGTGCCGTTCACAGCTGGCTCCTCTCTCTGGTTCTGTTTTCTCCGTTCCTGCCCTCCCTGCACACCTTTCCCACAGCCCCGCGGTGCTGCTTCCTCGCACCAACCCGAACGAGCCAAAATTCCTTCTTTGTTTTCCAGCACACAACCTGTCGCTCCACCACACACCCGGCTCCTTCCCCTCACAGATGAGATCCAGGGCTCGAGTGATACAAAAAGTGAAGCGTTTCTGTTCCAATTTCATACAGAACACTCTATTTCAGATGTACTTTTATGCACAAAGCCAAACAAGATGTTAGCAGTTTACCAGAGAATTTTACCGTAGTTTCAAAGCAGTAAAAAGTTTTGAGTTTTCACCTGTTTTTACATTACATATGCAGTAGTATTTAGTGTAGTGATGTATTTTTTAAGTATTAGCCCATGCAGCCTTGCAGTGCAAACAAAGCTGGTCACACAACTATCTGTGTGATCAGAATTTTACGTACAATTCTCTGTGAAATTTGCCCCTTGACAGTGTAACCCCAGATTTTTCTTTACTGAAAGATACTATGATGAAATTATGACTTTTTCTCTTCACTGTACTTACTATGTCTTGCCATCTGCCTTGTCTTCCACATCTGTCTTGTATCCTAGCTCCTACTCAATTCCTCCTCAATTACTCTCTATCTACTTACTGGTCACATTAGCCCTTACTCTATATTTTCATTCTCTTCATGCTCTTTACATGTATTTGGTTAAGGTCTAGCACTACCTCCTCCTCTCAGTAAGAGGTTCCCAAGTGTGTTTAAATCAATCCTGAGTATCACTCTTTTTTTCTCTAAAATTTGGCATGTTTATATACAGAAGTCCTTCTTTTCTGTCCTGTCACCTCCATTTTTTCATAATTATATTTAAGAAATATTACAGTTTAAGGAATCAAATATAAATACAGCTTTTGATGCAATGACAGACCACCTACTCTTGTTTTTGATTTGTACCTACAGTGACACACACCAGGAAACCTCTCCTTCACAAAAGCAACTGGTAAAAACAAACAGCTCTCCTTAGTGCTACTTCTTTTAAGATCCTTCTCCATAATGGAGTTGTAGTAGAATTTTTTCACAGAGCAGGAGAGAGACAGCAGCATTTTTGCTATAAAGAGACCTTCACTAGATTGAGAGGAAGAGAAAATTTGGCTGGTGCACATGATTTGAAGATCTCAGTGCTCCTTTCACAAGAATGGGAGATGATAACTGATGAAGAGACCTTTGAGGGGCTCCAGAGCTACATAAACCTCTTATTTCATGTTAGTCTAATAAAAGTGTGGCTGCTTCTACATCCACCTTTCTAGTTGAGCTGGCAAGAACTACATTTTTCAATAAATCATTTTCAAGCCTCTTTTGATATCTATTCCCTTGTGTCAATGATAGTTTTCTGAAAAAGTAAAAGCAAAGAGCTATCCTAGGCTATTTTTCAGTGTCGAATATTATACACAATGGATCCCAAATGCTGCCATGTACTTATAAGCACTCATAACTCTATAGTATTCTTATAGCATCAGAATTCCCAGTGCTGTGTTGGCTGAGTAACGTGACACAGTCTTTGCTGTACTACCTGGAGTGTGGGGACCTGAGTTGTGTACTCAGCTGTGGCTCTTGTTCTCTCATAATAGGCCCAAGCAGGTCACTCTGGGCCTGTTTCCTCTCCTGTTTCATCTGCTTTCCTTGCAAGTTCTTCAGAGGGCAAGATGTGTCTTAATAAAGTGAGGCACCGTTATTATTTGAGAGCTGCATAGTACAGTATTACTAAGTGGATTAAAACAGGTGATTCAATGCTTTGGGTACAACCTATATTTCTTAGCAAATTGTACAAATTAAAAACTATAGTTGGACAGCCACCACTTTTTAATACCCAGCCTCCTGGCATCTTCCTTCCAAAGTGTACCATCTGCCCAAAGGGTAGCAATTACAGTGGCATTTGGGACATTTGTCACCACTGCAAACATTTCACCATCATGTATTATCAATGATCAGAGAACTCCAGCAGGAGGGATGTTTGCCTTTTGAATCTGATATACTTTTTTCTCCGAACTTTGGAATGAGAAGGTTTTAGTGAGAGATTCTTTAATTTTATAATAGCATTTTCTTGGTTTGTACACTTTTATCATGTGTGCTACACGAGGAAGTATCACCCAAGTAGAGAGAGAGAGACTATTCACAGGGGCATGTAGTGACAGTACAAGGGGAAATGGCTTAAACTGGGAGAGGTAGGTTTACATTAGATATTAGGAAAAAATTGTTTACAGTGTGAGTGATGAGGTCCTGGCACAGGTTGCCCAGAGAAGCTGTGGCTGCCCCATCTCTGGAAATGTTCAAGGCCAGGTTAGATGGGGTTTGGAGTGACTTGGTCTAGTGGAAGATGCCCTTGATCATGGCAGGGGGTGGAATGAGATGATCTTTAAAGTCCCTTCCAATCCAGGTCATTCTATGATTCTGCAAAAATGAAACGTAATTGTCATTATTGCTAATTACTTGTCTTGTGATGCCACTCATGTAGTCCATTCGTGCCACTTTTGTTTAGGTGACCCAAACTCAAGACTTGGTAAGTGACATGACTTTCTAAGGAAGAGCCTGTGAATAAAAGTATATGGTGTTTTATATTTAGAATAACATAAATGTGATGTCTTCTCATCAGTCAACTGAGTATAAATATGCTTTTCACACAAGTTTTAATGTTAGGCATTTTGCTACCTCCCTTGCTGACCAAGGAGTACTTTTACATGCATTATGTACCACATTCATTGCAAGCTAATGCATTATACAAAAATAATTTAAAAAATTTAAATATTTACATTCCTTTGAAGGTTTAATACCAGATATCCCTAATGGCTGCATTTTCTCATTTCTGCATTTTACAGTAATTGCTTTCCTCACCATGTACTCTTTGGTGATTTTCCAATTAATTGCCAACCCATCTGACCACCTTTACTCTGTCTTTTATTTGTGGCTTATAAAAGAAATTTAGCAGCTGTTAAGAACATCATGGTAATGTTTTTGACTGCTTATGAATCTGAAAATGCTAGGCAGACATTAATTAAGTCACATAATGGTATTTAACAGACACTACTATGATTGATGTGACTACTTTGTAGACTGTATATGTGCAGGCAATTCAAAGTGCAATTTTGTAGGGATTCCTAACCCTGGGTTTCATTGGTAAAGGCCACTTAGGAATTAGTGGGAAATTTAGCTCATAACATCAACAACATGACACAGTACCCAGAAAGTTGTGGCAGAAAATAAAATGCAGTCTGACAAATGTTAAATGGTATCAAAAGCTACTCATGCAATTGAATCTTTATTCCCTTTGTATGCATAGATTTTACTGTCTAAATAAAGAGGGTTTAAAGCTACTTTTCTCTCCAAAAAACAGGAATTAAGATAAGGAAGGGTGTCATGCTGTGATGCCTTCCTGAAGCAAATAATAAGAGGAACCACTGAAAAGAAGAGAAAAAGTTCCAAAACTCAGCTGTACTGGCTCTGTTTGGTAGAGTTGCATTTTAGGCCCTAATGACAGGAACAAGATTTGTTTTAAATTGTTTACATTTGCTCCTGAATATCTGGAAATTTGCTTGGTAAGTGTTCAGGTGGAGGAAAAAGCCTTCTCAGGTGCAGAAAGAAGTAATGCTGTGCAGTCAGTGGAAAGAAACATTCAATTATACACCCTACTGCTTCAAGTCATATTAAAACAATCTATAAGCTAATTCAATGCTAACACAATGTCTCATAAATGGTAAACGGGCTGGATGAACATCCTGGCTGAGCAGGCTGGATGAACAACCTTCCAAGTTAAGAAATGCAGTATCATTGCATTGTTCAACAAGGTTTTAACTGCCAGTTACACTTTATACCTGGTAAGTTTAATCAGTGTTGGCAGCACAGATTTGTTTCCAGAATGTGTGAAGCAAAACCAGTAACTAGCAAGCAAGATTCTGAAGTTTGATGATCTTTTACCATTTTCATTTGATTCCAATATTTTCTCCCATAAGCTGGTCAGTGGAAGATAATCAGAAGGACTAAAATAGAGGCTTATGACAGTTCCAGGACAAGTCTAACCCCTGCTCCCTCCTCCTCCTCACCTCCACCTGCTCCAATCACAATATATAGCCAATCCTGTGGGTTTGGTGTCAAAAATACAGGACTTGTGCACAAACACTGAATTGATATAAGAAACTGATGGATTATTTTAAAAGTCCCTCTGCTCTTGTTTAAAATCATGTTCCTAGCTAGTTCTGGTTAACTAATTAATTCCCCCTTAGACCAAAAACCAGCACCAATATAATTAGATAGGAGCACCAATTGCATTACAAATGTAAAAGACATTGAAAAAATATCATTGCTGAGGTGATTTACCCAGAGTCTTCACTGCAAATATGAAAACATGGAATCCACACTTTAAGCACTTTCACTATCCCCAGCCAGCTGGTTTACATCTAAAGTTTGATCCAAACAGGATCACAGAAAACCTCCCCAAAAATGATGGGGGAATATGTACTTCTAGAGTCTAAGATATCTCAATGCAGTAAAGAACCATAGTAGGATCCTGGTAAGATCCAAGACAGTAACTTTTTTTTTTTTTTTTTTACCTTTTCCTGTGAGGCAAAATTGCTGGATCAAATCTTCATAAGTACATTTTCCATTTTAAGAATAAACACAGAAATCTCACTGCAATTCTCTTAAAGAACTGATGGCAAATTCTTAAATTTGAAGATGATACTTAATACCACCTTGCAGGCTTAGTAATGAGCACTTACAGGTCTTTTGATTGAAAATTCAACTGGCTGCCTAGTCCACGAGGTATCTTTAAATTAATAAAACTTCCAAATACTTTTTCCTTCTTAATTTTTCATGATGTTTCTATTTGATTAAAAAGTAAAGCAAAGCAAAGTAAACTCTGAAGGTGAAGGTAAATGTAAACATAAGAATCCTGAATGCTGTAAGCCCAAGGAACATCACTAAGGGATCTCCGGTTTGCAGATGAAATGACAACATCATCTTCCATGTCCTGGAATATCAGTAGGATCAGCTGTAGGATTCATTAGGTGGGATATATGAAGAGAATTACATTGAATAATGCTCCTGGTGTTGCTTACATTATATTTATAGCCTTATTGTTTTTAAAAATGGAGAGGTACTCTAAATCTGAAAACCTACAGATATGATAAATATATTTAATTATAAAAAATAAATAAAAGTAAAATTGGAAGAATGTTTAAATAGTAGAAGAAACTTTCAACTTTTTCACATTGCTATCTGTAAGCCAAAGTAAGTTCATTTACCTCTTTTTTTTTTCTTTCTTTTTAATTTTTTCCCCCTAAAAAATTATTTTAGGTCTGGAATATGTCTTGAAAAGCCAAGACAAGAAAAGACTGCCCAAAAAGACAAGGTGGTACATACCATCTGTCATGCATCCCCAAATGTTAATTACTTATGAGTAAGATTTAAGATCAAAATGGAAATGAAAATGATCTTCAAAGTGTAACTGAAGAGCCATGGCTGTAATTCAGCTCTCTGTATGTCTTGATCCTCTTTTTCTAACACTTCAATTGAAGTATGATACTTCGACTTCTTACAGATTCTATACTGCAGCACACATTACTCATCTGGTACAAATTTCTGCAGCACTAAAGGGCAATGTCTATTTGGAATGGATGTTACAGGAAGTTTTGTTTCTGTAGAAAATTCAAATTGTAATTAGAGATCTTTAAACAGCCCGTTTTTTCCTCCCTTGGTACCACGTAAAAAGAAAGAACAGGTAATTTCTTCATATTCCATTGGTATTATTAAAACTACAGAGTGACTGAGACAGAAGAAAGGAAGATAAAATTATTGATCTAATTTTGAACCTCTAGATGTGAATTGTTGGATACAAAGCAGCTCAGTAATTTTGGTTCCCAGCTACACCTGAAACTGAACAAAATATATTCTTTTACCCTTAAGATATAAGATAATGTTTTTGTAATAACTTCTGTTCACTGAAGATTTTGCCCCGAGAGGAGGAAAGACAGCACAAAAATACCTAATCTTCAGGGGTTTCTCTACTTTACAAGGAAAAATTCCTGCACAAAGAATAATCACTTGAGAAGAACTTATTTACTTAGCCCTCAGGTAGAAAAGAGTTTATACACACACAGAAAATCCAGATAGTGTCTTAAACAGAGTCTTGGATATCTCACACACAACCTCCATTCATTGCTCTAAGACTGAGTAAGAGCTTCAAAATAGCTGGATGCCAGATCTCTGTGGGAGGAGTTGAGGCTAAGCACAGCTAAAAAATGTTTCCCAAAAAGCCTAATAACATTTTATAACATAAGAATGGAAATCTTAATGTTCGGATTTTCTTCGAAGAACTGTTTATTTGTATCCCTTGCTCAGAAAAGGCAAAGTGGCTGTTCAAAGCCCCTGGTTTTGCTGAGGAATGTTTTTGTTGTTACTGCCCCACAGTGGTTCATTGGAATATGTATGCAGGGTGGTTGTTTTTTAATGCTTGAGCAGGCTTTGGAGAGGGGGAGGGTTGCCAGGGAATCTTTTATTTTCACTCAGCCTGGCTTGCTAATGATCTGCAGTTATAGGCAAATATAGTTATAGTCCAACATCACGTTTTCTTTCATGTCCTTATTAGAGAGTTAATGTATTCCTGTTCTCAACGTATAGATTATATTTTCTACTTAAAAGTAGTTCTTTAGACTGGATAAAATAGAAAGGTTTTGTAGATAAATGGGAGACTGATTCAGAGAACAGGCATTTCATTGAGTGCTACTAGTGCCAGTGAATCCTGCAGTATGCCATGAATGGTAAAAACCTCAATGAGTGTAAATACACGTCCGTGTGTGCAAATACTCTTTTTCACACACTGTTCCTCTGTACACACTTTTATTTAATATGACTTATTCTGAGAACAAAACTAAAGCTACCTTACAATGTCAGTAAAAGTTGTTCTCTATGGTATATTTAAGATTCACATTTAACAACCAGGAGCTCATTTTTAGGTTAGTGGTCTGATGGTTTCACTAATGTTATGATTTGGCACAGCGAACACATTGCACAATGACCCAGATTCCGCTGTGCACTGTGGCTTTGGAGTGCTCTGCCAGCGTCATCCATCTCCCAAAGCAAAGAGGAGGCTCCAGTCACACACATTCTCATACCAATGCAACCCTTTGCTGTGCCTGTAGTCAGCAAAACGAAGGGTTAGACTGGAATATTATCGTGCCAGCTCAGCCTGCTGGCGCTCTTAGCAGTGGACATGGTACCCTAATTCCATGGAGAGACACTGCCCTTCGTGCACAGCAGCATCAGCAGTGTGGTAGTACAGGAATAAGTATAAAATAAGCTCAAAATTGCTTTTTTTCAAACTAGCACTTCTTACCAGTTTGAGTTTAGATACACTTAATTCTTCAGTCAAATACATTTTCAAATTAGTATCAGATTAAAATAGCAAAAAGTAGTCTGGAATTCACAACTGCTTTCAGTCAGTGAAACAGGGAGAATGTAACAAAATACTAAGTCACCCTTCAATCTGACCTTGATTTGCAATCTACAATTTAGTGAATCTCACATCACATCAGATGTTCACTGGGTTAAAAAGATCAGTGAGCTTACCTGCCAGTACATATGTAGCTTATCTCTTTGTTTTGAGTTCAGCTTGTCAGCATACTAGTGATCTGTGCTCCATCTGTACATGGAAGCAGAAATATTCGAGTCTCATAATACATAGGCTAGCTCTACACTGTAGTTCCTGTTTCAGCTGAAGAATGTTTATGGGGCTGAGCATACTTGTGCTGTCATCCTAATTTTTCTACATTGTTATTGTACCAGCACAAAGTTCTTGCAGTGTGTGGTTTAAAATGCTGGCTGCTCAGCAAATGAGCTGGTGCATAGAGCATTGTAATAACACAGAAATCTGCATGTTGAATTTCAATTATGCTTTAAAGCTTTCTAAACAGAGTGCTTACACTTTCTTTTCAACATGCAATGAAATGTTGGTTTGGTTTATTTTTTTTTTCTTTCTCTGGAAACATCAGCTTGGCAGGGCACCAGAGAGCTTCCTTCTGTGTAAGTGATTGTTTACTTCAGCTCCTGTGCCCTGTGGAAAGCCTGCCTAGCGAGTGACCATGTTATAAAAGAAGCTCACTCTGTTTTCAAATCAGTTAATGCATTATATCCCTCTCATGAAAGAGAGGAAATTAATTCTCTGAAATGCTTTTTACTTTCCCATGTTTAAATAGCCAGGGCAGTAATGCATTTTGGGGTTGGTACAAAGTAGAAGGGTGCCTGATGATGAGATTTATTTGCGGGAATTTGTCATTGGTGTATGCAGCCAGCATATGTAAGAGACTGGCTGCTTAGGACAGGAAATAAGAAACACTATTCCTTACTCTAAATTGAGGTTTGCAACTCACTAGCAATCACCCTTTTTATTCTGAGAAACACTTGGAGGCATCACTCTGAGGCAGACTGGATTTTATTGACACTCTCGTAGTGCCAAAAGAACATCTTTAATAACTTTAATAAAACATAAAGCAGAAATAGTGCAAGGCTGGATTGAGCCATGATGGCAGGGAGGAGGGAACTGGAAAGGATTTGTACTGGAACAGAGCATTCTCACTGTCAAAAAACACTATAAATTTAACACCGGAATGTTGTGAAGGAGTTCTCACAGCCTAAGAAGTGCAGTGGTCACCAGGTAGGCAGGCCTGTGCACCAGCATGGCAGCAGTTTGCAGAAGCACAGGAATAAAGCCTAAAAGCAATATAATCAAGTTAGTGTGGCTGAATATAATCGTATTAGCTCAGTTTGAAAGGCAGAGCTAATCTGCAAATTGTTGTGATGAAGCCACACTGCTTCAGGGATCTCTGCATGGAGAGAAGTCTGTGATCTGCAAGATGAAGGTAAGTTGGGTTAAGGTAATGGTATCTTCCTCATCAAGAACAAAATTACAGGCTGAGACAAAAAAGCATTTTTAAAGTTGGAGATTATTAAAAAGATAAGCCAGAACAATTTGAGGTTTGAAAAAGTGGTAAAATAAGAAATACAAGAAGCTCATTTCCCTTCTGTAAGAGCCCAATACTGTATGGTTCTTGAAGCTAATGGACAAAGGAAGAGCGAGAACCAAAGCTCTCATTAACAATAATGAAAGAGAAGAATGAAATTGTAAACTCTGAATAAGTACATCATAAACTTCATTTATAGAGAGGTGCAGTTTAAAACCACTACTGGTTTACAAAACAACATAAACTCAAAATGTAGCTACAGTATACAAAAATCTTGTTTCGCATACTTTTGAGAAAATAGAAAGTAGGGTAGTTGGTCTCCAAGATGACAAAGAAACAAGAAGTGGAGGGAAAACTGAGGGAAGTAAGATTTTAACTTTCTTCATGTGCAAGATAAATTAAAAATGTGAGCACTACACTATGAGAAAGGTTCTAAGTACATTTCAGGGGCCCTGGTGACAGAACAAGCCACTTTAGCTCTGTTTTTCAGTTTAGTACAATGTCACCAAAGTCCCTTGAGGTGAATAACTTCATAATCCACAGAAACCTCCAACACTAATTCTTGCTTTACACATGCATGCTTTCTGCATTTAAAAAGCAAGCAAACCGAGAGTAAAATTTTGGATTTTTCATCACTAATGAATCCAACAGTAGTCTTGAAACACTATTATGCTTTAATAATTAACCCATGGACATAGCTGTGACAAGGATAAGGGGAAACAAACTGCTCCCCATTGTCACAAGACAGTAACTCCAAAATTAACACTGAATTGTGATAAAGCATCTTCTTACAGCCAAGAAGACAACCACAATGCAGACAGCAGTACAACAATCATTAGAATTATTATCCCATATTTTCAAGTAGAACTTGGCTTCCCCTACGAACATGGGTGTTAAAACAAATGAGACAGAAGGAATTGGTTTGGTAGCAGCCAGATTTTAAGTTGAAGTGACAATGGTAGAAGACTGAAGAAAAAAGGGACCAGTCTACCCAGTAGCAAGCAGGGAAAAAAGAGACCTGGTCTCCTGTGAATACACTGTGACAACAGAGCTGCTTACAGCAAAAGGGCAAGAGGACATCCCTGCTCCTTTCTTGTGTAAGTCTTCTCGCTCCACAAACTGTGTATTTCCAGAGAGATTTCTGCGCTATAAATGCCAAAGCAAGGGAAAAACTCATGGTGACAATAAGCCTCAAAAAGGGGCAGAAATTCAAGATATAGCATTATGTTCTGTGTTTCTTCACTTAACATGGTAATTTCTGTGGGTCCCATTCTGCAAGTATAACTTCCAGCAGCAGGCTGTGGAACAAGCCTAAGCTTAACTTTACCCTTTACCTTTTTTTTTTCTTTTATCAGAGATAAAATTCAGTTCAGTAGTAGTTTTTTTTGTGTCTTGTGCTGTTCTAACAACACAAAGCTGCTTGAAATTTGCTCCCTATTAAGCCAGATGTAGATCTGTTTGTATCAGTTGAACAACATAAAGCAACCACAGCTGGTGAGTCTGATCTGAAGTTTTCTTCTGAGCCACAGCTCTGGTTTTGCATGTGTTTGAGTAATATGTACAGACAACTTCAAATCTAGTACAAGATTGCATTTTTATTTTAAAATTATTAAGGCTAAGAGAAGTGTCTGTGAGGACACAGTATGTGCATGGCTAGTTCTTACCTGTTTCACCACCAAGAGATATGTTAAAATGGATGTGAGTGCCTGAAGAAGACTAATTCAGGCTAATTTGTTTTTGTCACTACTACATGCAAGTGTCAGTGGCTAGTGATTCATTTTTGAGGAAATGACTGGTAAATACCAGTCCAAAGTACTGCAGGAAGTAGTGGATAGAGAGGAGAACAGCAATCTCTCATGTATTACAGGGTCATAAAAGCAAGATAATGTTAGAGAGGTTTTGAGTGCTGGAACACAGAGTGTCACGAATGGGGTGACACTTGTTTTTGCCTTATTAGTAGGTAAACACTGAAAAAAATCCAGAAATATATCAAATAACTCCAGAGGAAACCTAGCAGTGGTCTGAAAAGCACTCAGCTTTGCTTTCATTTCATATTAGTCATTGTGAGAACTGTCTTCCGAGATACTGAAGGTATTATCATGGTTGACTACGTTACACTTAAAGCCCTCAGGGTAGCACTACACTTACCTGTGCATAACCTGCAATCAAGTATGAAAAATAAATATTAAGGCACATTTTGGAATCCCTGAGGCCTTGTTTGAGTGGCTTATGCTGTCGAGTTTAGTTTATATCATGTTTTAAATTTGGCAGACATATCAACAGCAACGGATACTTTATTTTCAGCTCAGATAAACCATTTTGTTTAACTATGGCTAGAATATGCCCTGAATTGCATGGCAGTACAGATTAGAGGTTGAGCTCTTTGCCTTCATAGAGCAATGTGAGACATTTTCAGTTCAGGTCTAACATAGATCACAGCCTCTGCTTTTCATTTACAACATATTGCAAGCAAATAAATGGAAGCAGAAGTGGAGAAAGACCACAATAAATTGCTTTTGCCTTTTTATATACTGACCCATGGCTGTGGTCAGAAGAAAACAATATTCTCTAAAGAGATCTACAGCCTATTTCTCTGTTTTACATGCTGAAACACTGCAGAACACTATGGGAATTGTAAAACAAGGTGATGTGTAGTTAAAATAAAGTTAGACAATGCCATAATGTGTATGCTCAAGTGGTAATCATCAATCTGGCGTTTACTGCTGCCATGCCTGTGTGGGTTTTCATTAGGACACAACTGCCCACACTGGAGCTGGAAACCTGGATAGCTTTTACTTGTATTAAGGGATAACTCCCAAGAACTTGAGGGAGGTTTTACTGAGATCAGCTTCTGGTCTTACTGTGCTCTCACGTCCAGTAAGTCTGACACATAACAGACATTCCTATTATCAGTGTGGGATAAGATTTAGGCTTGATCTCATTTAAATTTTATCAGCGTCCCTGTTGATCAGCTGTTGTTATTCACACATCTATCCCAATCCTAGAGTTATCTCTCTAACTGCTGTTGTACTGATGCCAGGCTATGCCAGTAGAAACATTTTATACCTGTGTAATTGGATCTACACTGAAGAGATTGAAACAATGATAAAAGCAAAAGCTGGTCTTGCGTGCACAGGGAATTTTATGAGCAGAAATATATGGCTATAAGCAGGGGTTCAGGCACACAAGTGACTACAAAAGTAATGCATTAAGGCACAATATCAACTTATCCATGGCCACTCCCGTCTGTGTGGTCTAACCATCCTAAATCCAGGATGGGAGTGTGTTAACAAGTCAAAGCTGCTGTAGTTTTCCAGGCCCTTGCAGAGGGCACTGACTTGATCACCTGCTTAGGTCAGATGATGGATTAACTTGTTAAGCTTCAATAACTTTTGAGCAAGTCTGAGTCCCCTCTCTATGTAGTTCCAGCAATTCTGGTCACCCTGTGGTGATGCTGCGAAGAAACAGCAGCTCTTTTCTAGTTCACCTTACCCTGTCTTTTCACTTATTCAAGGCACACAAACAAAACTTTCAAAATCATGACAGTGACTTTTGTTCGGTATCTCTCTTATCTACAAAATTAAAGTAAAGAATACAAATAGAAAAATTTATTCCTGCGAAAAAAATCCAAAATATGTATTCAAGACAGCACAAGGTAAGTAACTTAAATATGGGTGCTCTGAATGAATACAGTGATACAGATTTCAGCTACCTGGAGAAGATAGGTGCTCTAATCAGTAACCCAATGACCCCTAAGCCCATAAACACCTAAATTCTGACCCTGTAACCCCTAACCCTTACCCTGAGTTCTTTATTTGAGGTTACTGATAATGGTGATGACAACAGCAATGAAGATGATGATAAATATCTATGGATTATTTTAAAATTTTATTCATACAGATAAACTTTGGAACTGAAGCAGAGGAAATTTTTCAGGGTTGTGCCCAAGATCCATTGTTGGACTGAAAATAGAGCCCTGTTTATGCCTTTTCAGCCAACTGAATTATTCTTCCTCTTGAATTATGACCCATTATAGCATATATATAACTGGATATATATTATTAGATATTATTGGATCAAATGATGTTTCTTCATTAATATATAGCCAACATAATACATAAACATAAATAAAATTATAAATATCTGGGGTACTTAGATTAACCAATCTTCACAGTGTAACACTAAGGGTATTTTGTTTCTTGAGTTTATGTTGTACAGAAAAATCAAAATATCTTCAAAAATGTTAATGACCTAATTTGGGATAATACCCTGAAATTTATGGTCTTGAAAACTTATTTGTTCCTAAATGACTTTAAAACGTTTCCAAAGAACACAACTAAGAATACTAACAAAAAACTTAGCAGCATGCAATGCAAAATGTTCGCAGAAGTATGTTCTTTAGAAATGTATACTTTAAATACATAAAGATTTATTGGACGTGGATGATATTTGGGATTAATACTTTTAACCAGTCCCTTGATTTCTAATTTCTTTGCCAAAGAATTTAGAACAACACTGGTGATTTATCCTGGCCCTTTGTAGTCCTGTTTTCATTTTTTAGTTCATTTTCAGAGGAAGTTCATGAAATTTAGGGTGCTTCTGTGCCCAAGTTTTGCAGTTTATACTGACATAGTTAAAGTGACAGAATCTAATATTCATTGATTAATATCAGTTTAAAAACAGTTCTAACAGTTCAGAAGGGTGAAATCTTACATAAATTCTCTTTGCACCAGATCAACTACAGCTTTTATTACCATGATCACAGCCATAACTGCCATAGTAGTGCAAGTAATTGCACCTATTTTTAAAGTTTATATCTAAGCCACTTAAGAAAATGTCACCTGTATATTTTTTGTCTCATGTTCTTTTCAAATAATAGACACAAGTAGCCATATTTTGAAGCGAGCTCTGCCTCACCACTAAGTACAAAGTTGTTTGTTTCTTTAAATTATAGCTATTATGACAGTCTGAAGCAGAGTACACACTCATTTCACTGGATAAATGGAAATTTGAGACCTTTAGGCTATATTGGTAGCTACTAGTTATGAAAAAGAATAACCATGTGTTAAGAAAAACAAACAATATTTTGTTGTCAATTGTCTTACTATAATTCAAATACATTATTTGTAAACTGTCACACTTGTTCTCTGTGTTTCAGAATATTTCAATACTACTAGGAGTAAGGATAAGAACAATGTTTAATCTGTTTTGGATTTCCTCTCAAATTCTTAAGTTTGGAGAAATTATGTGAGCTAACAACTTGGTTTCAACATGGAAATGGTCTCGGACAGCAAATACTTTTTTTTTTTTTTTCTCCAAGAAGCATGTTCTTCCTTTGTTAGCAACAAGAATGCTACATAAAACTTGAATAAAACTAATTTTCTTCTACTGCATTGAAATCTACATTTTCAACCCAAAAGCAAAGGAGGCCCAGGCTACGCTGAACTAGACAAAGGTGCATCAAGGCTTATCAAAACTGATTGATCAACGTACTTTAAAATGCTTTTAACTTTTATTTGTCTTTTGCTTGTTTGTTGCAAAGTTCTCTGCAGTACATAATCAGCATTGCTTTTATTCTTTTTAATACTAATTGAGAACTATTTTAATTTGAAGCCTTCTGTGGGATGTTTCCCTGGTTTGTTGTGATTGTTAAGCGAGATCACGATCAGGGATAGGTGACTTGTGAGGTTTGAAGCAGTTCCACAGATAATCAGAAACTAGGTAGTGAAACTAAATTATAATGATGGAAAATATCGTGCATTTTTTTCCTTTTAAATGTTATAAAAAAGCCTTTTTCGAATTTTTTTTTTTTTTTTTTTTTTTTTTTTTTGCGAAGCTGTTGGAGATCGTGAGAGAGAACCATTGCCTGGGACTCCCTCTAGCGGCACCGCTATGGGAAACGCAGCCAGCTCCAGGTGCCATCCCTACGGAATCATCCCGAATTCCTCACATGACAAATCCTTCACGTCTAAAGTTTTGCGGTTGTTTTTTTTTTTTTTTTTTTTTTTTTTTTTTTTTTTTTTTTTTTTTTTTTTTTTTTTTTTTTTTTTTTTTTTTTTTTTTTTTTTTATATAATTTAATTCTCGAAAAATTAAGCAGGTTTTATAAGCAGTGGGGTAAGGTACTGTAGAACATACACTGTTTTGGGAAATTGATGTTCTGCAGCAAATAAGTGTTTTCTGATATAAGAAGCCTTTCTTCTGTTTAATGGAGAGCTGTGATAAGCCATTAGAATTAAAAGCTAACTCGGTAAAACTTAGCACTACCAGTGAGTCCCAGCTTCATGTTGCCGAAGGCACTTAATTTTCAAAAAGTGCTGAGCACTCTTGGGATAATTGGGAAACCCCAACACAAAACTGCCTCTAAGGCACTCCCTGCATCACTTTGTATATCACTGCCTGCATCAGTTTGTGATGCAGAATGTCACAAGGTGATCAACACAGAACCACTTCATGGTATATAACTGTAATTTGCATTCTCACTGACATTTTGGAGTCTTCTCTCCAGTTCAAATACTCTCTAACCCTACAATCAGTCGCTGATATCTTCACACTATGTGAAGAAATTTTACAAACATGTGTTCAATTTTCAAAAGCATTTTAAAAGTCTGAGTTTAACTAATGGTAAATATTTTATTTGTTCCACATAGAGATAACCTTTGCCACAAAGAAATGCTGTGCCACAATTGTATCTCATATCAGTGGCCAGGCTGGGAAAGGATTCTTTACAAACAAGGGCCAACATCCAGTTTGCCACAAACTCCTAAAGAAAGCCCAGAACTTCTATCCATAGAAAATGATATCCATTTTTTCTGCATTTAAAAAAACAAAAAGAAATAATGCATTAGTTCATTAGTCATAGAAATGTCCTACAAAATAGCTATATTTCCTGTTGAGAAGTGATTTGCTACAATTCAATCAGGATTTGGGGGCTGAATTGTTATTCTCTTCATGCAGGTATCTCATGGTTTAATGTTCCTGGGTAGTTCAGTGAAGCACTAACAACTACACCTAACAGGTGTAGTTTTGAGGAAAAAACAACCACATGAAATTCCAGATTTTGATTGGCAAAAAAAAAATTCAGGAAGTAGACCTAAAGTCCACAGCTAATAGCGAAAATTGAACTGAGTGAACATGATGCCCTATTATCTTAGCCCAAACCCCAGGTAAGTCGGTATTGATTCCTTAGTGTTCTTGTCAACAAACTATTTCATGACCCTGTTGTGGAAGGAAAGTCCGGGATGTTATGTAATCCTGTGAAAAACTTAATACTAAATATTTTGTTATCTAAAATGAAGGAAAGGAATCCATATCCCAGCGGCATGCATTTCTGCATAACTCCTTCTTCCAAAACAATCCCAAGCATTTTTAAATGAACAACTTCAGTCACCACTGAAATACAGAAATCCCTGGAATGGGAATTACTAAGTCCTTGGCAGCATTACACAGCTAGAAGCATCCATGCCCATTCTCCACTATTATTGTGCCCCTGCAGCAGATGTTTGTTCAGCTATCAGTACTATCTTGGACTTACATTGCACGAACAAAGTTCTTGACTGGGTCCAGGTTAGTGTTCTGTCTTGGGAACTCTGTTTTACAAAGCAATTCCTCCATTCTCTACATGAGAATAAATGCTTCAAAGTTAGGGTCAAAGGATTTTGAGACTATGGACACAAGAGCCTCTGTTTCTTTGATAAGCAGGTTTGATATTCGGATTATGAAGCATGAAAAGCCAGGGAACATAATTTTCTGCAAATCACACATCAGACTGAACTCTCTTTGGTATTATATGGCCACCAATACCATTAGTATTAAGGTGATGCCAAAAAAAGATGCCTAAAAAATATCCTGTTACTAAAGAGTAATGTTTTTCCCTTTTGCAAAATACAATATATTTAAAAGCTTAAGAAATCTGCACCTGATGATGACTTAAAAGCACTTTATTTTAACAGGTCTTTGCTCTCTCAGCAAGACAATACAATTATATCTAGGTATGCAACACACTCATGAAATCAATTACATTTTTGAATGTGAAAAATTTGAGGTATATCAAACAATGTATCAAACAATAACTGCATTTTATTAAAACATAATCTGACCCATATTTTTGTTACTGAAGTATTAATTTTCATCTTAAATAAGGACCTGAAAGGCACAGGAATTAAGTGACTTGCCAAAAGCCAGATTGAAGGGAGAACTCTGCTGGAAAAGAAAGATGGGTCTTCCAAGACCCAGACTTGTACCTGACTTGCTGAACTCCTGTTGTTCTCCAGCTACAGGTGTTGTCAGGGGAGGTATCACCTGCTTTGTTAATGCCCTACACAGCCACAAGGAGAAAAATCTACCTTGGAATGATCACTTCTGTCATTGCTCTCCAGAAAAAACAGCTTTTTTCTATACTGGTGGTCAGAAATTTAAAATCTCAATCATGACTCTAGCTGATTATTCTTTAATTGCACACACAATTCAGCTGAAAGGAGAATAAAGAAAAACATATTTATTCAAGACCAACCAATATTTGAAGGCCTATAATGAATATTAAACGGTATTTAATAATATTTATATGTTAAAATGGGTTAAACAAGCCACTAAAATAAGGAGGGAGAGAAAAAAAAAAAGGATGTGACTTACTACTAAGTAAAGTATCCCGTAAAATATCCTGAAGGTTTATTTTTTCTTTTATAGGAAATCGCTAGTAATTGCATTAACTTGGAAGGAAATTTATTTTTATAACATCAGGTAACAGAATAGCCTTTTAGTATCTTTTGTTTTGAATATTTGAATAGATATGTAACCCTCTTAGTGTTCATCATTTTAAAATTTATAGCTTTCCAGTACACGCTAATTTAAAATAATGAAAAAAATATTGTTTATTCTAGCATTTTTGCATGTCTAGACTGCTTTTTAAACACAAGCTGTGCTGTAAAGTACAGCAAAAGACACAATATATTTCAGCTTTCTTAGTTTGTTTCTATTTTGCAAGACATAAATCCCCAGACACTCTTAAAGATGCAGAGAACAGCACAGTGTAACTTGTTACGTTTACAAAATGTATTTAAATGAACAGTTCCTGCAGATTTTTATTACTCAAGTTCCTGTTATCAGGACAGGTATTTCATTAATTCCCAGCTTAAAGACTCCGTGTGATTTTTATCTCATTTAAGTCACTTTAAGCTCTCACCTGTATTGTCATGGATATCATTGCTCCTGACTCGAGCAGAGAACTGGCTCCACCAGCTCCTGCCTGTGCAGTAACTCCCCACCCGATGTCTTGTCTTGCACAGCCCCTGCCAAAGCTGTGCCCTTTGGGTGTGCGTGCCTGAACTCCCGATGTGCACTCTAAAAATTAATGTGTTTTATACATAATTCATGGCATTTAGAAAACATTGTCACTTGACAGCTGAGTTGATAATGAAATTAGTTTGTTCTACCTCCCGCTGGCAGGTACCGGACTTCCAAAGCTCCACGTTTTAATGGCTTTAGCAACAGCCCTGTGAGATGATAACCACCACTGGTGCCTGGCTCTCCCTCAAAAATGTATGTATTTAGAAATTGAGACCTTCTAAAAATAATGCAATCTAAACTTCTTACATATTAGTGATCGGTGTATAATGTCACCAATCTTGGAATTAAACGAGTAGGTTCCATATAGGCATGTGACAATTCATCTCAATTTGTGGCTGTAGGGTTGTTTTTTTAATACATCTGTCGTTTCTAGTCAATATTTTACTTGACATAGTGATTTGACCTGAAGTTACGCAAGTTTCTTGGCCAAAAAATAATATTTCTACAAATAATAATAATAATAAAAAAAGATCAGCCACTGTAATTCTAGAGTAATGGAAAGGGTGGGACTCTGAGAGACTGTTTGCTGTTTGTGTTCTTTAGCAAAGCCAGAAACAGGATCTGGCACCTATGGAACACCGTGCAATGGAGATAAACCTTGCTTATAGAAAAGATAAAACTTGGGAATTTCCATCATTGCAAAAACAGTGCTCAAAAAACCTAAGTGGGATTTGTTTTACATTTCCACTAAATGGGGATGAGGAAAAAGTAAGGGAAAGAGACTATTGTTCACATAAATATATGGAGAAAATATATAGGATCCAGGCAAAAGCCTAGTAAAAGATGTGGTACGGTGTGGTTGCAATCTGTTTTCTGAGTTTTTCTGTTGTTCTGATAAGAAAAAAGAAACAAAGCAGAACTATGTCAGGCCTTCAGCAGAGAAAGACCTCCAACCTTATCTGTCAGGCTGGGGAAAGTAGTTCCTTTTTGTTCCCTGCACCAGCCTCCACACACCCCCCATTCCCAGTACCAAAAAGGAAGCCTTGTGTCTCGTATTTTCTTGCATAGAGACATAAAAGTGAATTGCAATCTTTCTTTGTGGCTGTCATCTACAGTGGCCTCTCAGTGACTTATCTGGTGACCAAAGCAAGGCTACTCAAGCAATATATTTTACGTGACCTTTGCAAAAATGCTGTGAATTCGTCCTACAAGCAGTGCATTTTTATTATCAGGTTTTTCCATGACTGTAACCCAAAGAGTTGTATGAGACTTTTCTCCTTACATTTTGAGAAGTTTATAAACAAGCTGGCATCTACGGGAAGAAGAACCACAATAATTGCAATCAGGGGAAGGCAGGGACAGACCCTGTTCTGCAAGGCAGCAGCTGCCTGCAAGGCACCCAGCCCCAAAGTCACAGGGACGTGCTGGACACAGATCACCCTAAATCAGCCATGGTGCTTTTACAGCATCCTGAGGAACAAGCTGAAGGTGCTCTGTGGAAACCATTTTTCTGAGAGTTTGTCTTTTAAGTGCAAGTTTTAGAAAGGAAGCAAGCTTGACCTTCACAGTATGCAAAACTTTGGCTCTGGTCCTAGCTCTTTTCACATGTGAATAGTTCCTGTGGGGCCTCTTCATGTGCTCAGAGTAACAAACAATTTCAGGATTTAGACCTTGATCTGAATCAAGGGTAGCAGCAATACCTTCTGACAGAAAGAAACGTTTTTTGTTCATAGCAAAGTGAAGCATTTTCTGCATGGACAGAGTTAATCTGATTCTGATTCTTCATTTTCATGATGTAGTTGTTCTGGTTTGTGAAAGGTTCTTGTCCATTTCCAGGGTTACCCTCCAATATTGGTTAAATAAGCCATCTACTCCTAACTCTTTTTGGTTTGTTTGTTGTTGTTTTTTTTTTAATTAAATAAAAATTTTCACCAAATTTGACTTCTGGCTGTGTATTTCAAACACAGTTGAGGCTTAACTGCTGGGTCCATTGTAGCTTATCCTTAGACACCACTTTGAAAAGCAGGATGGGTCATCCCCCCCAGACATGCTGTTTGCTTTCCTTTCTGGAATGGCTGATGCTACTGCAGTTGATCGCTCTGGCACAGGACAAACCATCCTGTAGGTCATTTATTTCTTTGTGAAATAATAATCTTTATTTTAATTTACTCTGAAGTAAGGAGGACAAGAATATGACAGTGTCCAAGTGATACACAGTAATTCCTTCACCAATTGCCTCTTCTTAGGTGTAAAATCCAGTTGTCTGTAATGGACCTGATTTTCAGAATTTCAGAAACCCACCCTGACAGCTCAATGAAATAGGTATTAACAGGATCGACAGCCAGTCCTCATCTGCAAGCCACCATTGTGACGTAAACCAAACATACATAGCTGCACACTGCTTTTATTTTTTATTTTTTTTGGTCATTTATATATATCCCATTTTATTACAAGATGTTCAGAAATGTTGATAAAAAGTCTCCCTGAGCGGTAGGTGTAACTCTCAGCAGCGTGTTGCACTGCAGCCAGGACACGAACTCTAATTTGTGGGTAATGTTCTCTTTGTACATAACAAGGCACCTCTGCCATCTGTATGTATGTGAGACAAAAATAATGAAGCCACAACTTCACTAAATTCATAGAATTTAGCACCCAGTATAGTAAAATACAATGGGTAGAGTCAAGAGACTGAAATACGATGTGGAAATATGACCTAGAAGAAAAGGCATTACATCTGTTCTGGAGTATTTCAGCATGGTTAATGGCCATGCAATTGTTCAATCCAAGTCTATATTCAAAGAATCTCATTGAATATATGAGTTAACTGATAAGATGAAGACAATTCACTGAATGACTGGGGATTTTTAGGAGCTGATTTTAAAACTCGCTCATCCTCTCACTTATATACCTTTATTTCAGTGAAATTCTGGCATTTATATATAGTGATAAAAGTGAGGCATCACCTACATCTTGCTAGAGTGGAGAAGGTAAAACAAGGTTTTCAGACATTTTCATACTATTTTTAAAGACGGACACTTTCATACTATTTTTAAATAAGGACACATGAAAAATGTGTGCTGTTAGGGTAAGTAGTCTTTTCTTCATCAGAAGAGTTTAAAACTGTCTCATCACCCAAGTACAGAAAAAATACTCAATTATTTACTAATAATTGTTGTGTTCACTGAGAAGTGCCTACTGCAGGCATCTGGCAGAATACTGCAAATAATTCAAGATACTCAAATTATTAAAATCAACACCACAAATTAACTATTAATTACACTGTATTTTCACGCAAGCTGAACTCACCATCACGACCACCTCACTCTGCCACCACTGATCCTTGCACACAGAATGAACTGACGTGCCAAAGGCTGGGCTCTCGCCCCCCTGACACGACCACCCGCCTCCCCCCAGATACAGCGCCCGGAGCAGCGCCCCCCGGGTGGACCCACCGACCCGCAGCCCCTCTGGGTGAGTGGGGTCCGGCTGCGGGACACCCCGGACCGAAGGGGACCGGAGGCGGCCCGGGGGCCCGGTGCTGCTCCCTCGGTAGCGGGTCCCCACCCGCGGTTGCGGCACGACCCCCCCGCCCGTGTCTCCCGCACCGCCGAGCCCCGGCCCCAAACAGAACCCTCCGGAACGTCCTCCCCGCTCTGGCCCTCCCGCCCCGGGCACCCAACACCTGCCGCGGGGAAGGCGTCGCTCGGCCGCCGATCCCGAGACCCGATCCCCATCCCTCGTCCCTGTGCAGTTCCCCCCGCCCGGCCCCGCGGATCCTGAGCGCGGCGGCCGCTCCGCCGGCGGCTCCTCCGCTCCCAGCCCCGGCTCCTCCGGGGCAGCTCGGAGGGAGCGCCCGCGGCGCTGCCGAGCTGGGAACGGGTGGGTGGCGGGGCCGGGGGCGGCGGCCGCTCTCCCAGCCGGGGCCGGTCCGAGGACCGGGGGGGGCTCCCTCATTTCAGCCCCTTCCTCCGCCGCCGCGGCGCTGGTGCAGGTGGGGAGCCCGGACCGGGGGAGGCAGGGGCGCGCCGCCGGCGCTGGACTGCCCGGAGCCCCGGGCTGCGAGCGCTGCGTCCTCGCTCCCGCCCCGCTCCGAGTGCCGGCGCTCCCCAGCCCCGGGCAGGGGACCCGCCCGCCGGGCAGCACCGCGGGGCGGGGGGCGCCGGGCGGGGACCGGGGCCGCCCCCCGGGCGAGGCGGCGGAGCGGGCACGCCGCCGCTTTCGGGGGATTCTCCGAGAGGAGCGCGGGCAGGGCGGCTCCGGGAGGGGGAACCCCCCTCGGCCCGGCTATTCGCGTCCCCGGCGTCGCTCCTCCTCCCGGCGCTGATGTCAGCCGCGGGGAGGGCCGGCTGGCAGCGCCAGAGCGGGGCGCGGGCGGCCGCGGCAGAGCCGAGCCGGAGCCGCCGCCGCCGGGACAGCGCGGGCTCCGGGCGCCGCCGGCAGCGCAGCCCGAGCCCCCAGGGGCGCCCAGGGCCGCCGCGCCAGCACCGGGCCAGCCCCGCCGGGGGCCGGGCGAGCGCCCAGCGCCGGCGGCTGCCCCGCGGGGGGACCCGGCGCTCCGCCGCCCAAAGCCGCCCGGCCGGGGAAGGGAAGGGACGGGAAGCGCTGCCGGGCTGCGCCGCGGAGCCGCTCCGAGTTCGGGGTCTCTCCGCGCAACTTGGGTTACGCGGCCGGACCTCTGCGGGGTTTCCATCCTCTGCCTTTCCATCTTATCGCAGCTGCTGCGAGATAATTGACTAAACCCAACAGAAATAAAACAAACTCAGGTTGCCTAAAAGTTAGGATACCTTTTTTTTTTTTTCTTTATTTCTCCCCCCTCCCTTTCTTTTACGATTTTATTCCCTATGTGGAAGTCGTGTGTGATTCGTGCTCGGCACACTGCATGGGAAGAAGCGGCTTGTGCTTTGGATCGAGGATTTGCTGTTGCAAAGCGGTCTAACTTCCATGCAGTGGGGCAGCCTTCACTACTATAAACGCCTTGATGATGTGCTGAGGAGCCCATGTAGATTCACATCTTGTGCAGAGAAGGCGCTGAAGGTAAGAAGGGGTCTTGGGGAAACGAGGGATTTTTTGTAGCCTTTTATATGATATCTTTTGTCCAGCATCCCCCTTTGAAGCAGAGCATCAGCAGTTCATCCAGAACAGTATGGATAGGCTGGAACCGATGAAAGTCTGCTCCTGTGCAAAGTACACGGAGCTCACAAGTGATTGCAAAAGCTGTATTTATTTTTAGTCTGATAACACAGCACAGCGAGGATCTGTGCTCGCGGCGCGGACACTGAGCAACTCGCGTAGCTCAGGAATGAGGAGATCCACGGACTCAGTCTCTGATGGGCAGTTTGCATTGGCTGCTGCATTTTGTTGAATGTGTACCCCCGCTACCTCCCTAGAGCATCCCATCAGCCTGTGTGATTTGTTGTTTTTTGAAGATATAGTGCCTACTATTAATGAGAGAGGGAGAGGGATGGGAAAAAAAAACATATGGAACATTTTATTGATGTGATCATAATCCTGTAATGGAGATTGCATTAAATGAGGATTGCATCAAAATGCCAGGCTGCTGTGGAGAACCGAGAAAGCAAAAACTGTGCTGGATTGTAAATGAAGTTCTTTGATTGAAGGATTTTCTTGAACCATGAAGGGATGTCTGTAAGCTTAAAGTTGCTGTGTATGTGGAGTACTGGAATGGGATAAAACCCAGATCAAGCTGAAATGTATTTTAATTGACTCAAGCTCTGGATACAGTTAGAATTGGGTAGAGGCATTGCAGTGATGCCCAATGAATTCTTGGTTTCAGCTATGGAGACCACAGAAAGGCAAGGGGAGAGGAGAACCCAGACAGACAAGGAGAGAATATGATCGTTTGGGGAAGAGAAGGATGGCTCGTCTGTGACTTTTGCCATCATGGCACAGAGCTTACAGCCTGCTGGCTATAAGCAGAAACCTTGCAGGCGATGTGGAAAGCAGAGGATTTATCTCACTTTCCTTTTGCAACCTGGGTGTAGTTGCCTGTAAGATGTAGCTGTGAGGTGGATGTCAAGGGGCAAACGGGGACCCATTTGCCCCTCTCGGACACTGAAGGAAATTGTGAGACTGGGAGAGATGGAGTCGGCTCAGCTGATCCTGCCTTTTTGAGCTTGAGTTGATAATACATGTTGAGTAATTGTTGCTGCTTATCTCAATTGGCAAAGGAGGGGAGAAGATGTTCAAGTTTATTGAACCGAAGCAGAGCTGAGGACAGTAGATACTATCAGCTCACCCTTGCATTCGTTTTGTGCTCAGTTGCATTCTGGCATAGAGAACTGAGCCACAAAGAGCACCTTCTTCAAGCCTTACTGAAAGGAAACCTAAAGAGAACAAAAAGATTAAGTGAAAGATAAATTTTAACTTTTTGCTTGTCTGCAGTGGAAGTAGCATTGGTCTGCCAGGCAACACAGGTCATAAGAGGTAAGATAAGCAACAAAGTTACTTATTTATTTATTTATTTATTTACTAACATTCTGACACGCACAAACAAAGTTGGCATACAAAGAAACATCACAGAGTGGGGAAGCACCACGTATGAGAAGCACCTAAGTTACAACTGATGTAAACACAAGAGAAATTCCTGTAAGAATCCTCAACAGTACCTATGTGTAACTGCAAAAGAGCTGGTTAAATTCAAAATTATGTAGAATAAACCAAAGCCAAATATCTGATGTTCTCAGAAGTAATTTGTTTTCCCATTTGTGTATAAAATCTGAGGTAATATTTCCACAACTCAATCTCCCTCTTCCTTTATATTTGACATAAAGTTGAGACAGAAACACTGATTTTAAATAAAGTGACGAAAAGCAGTGTAAGCACATTGAATTCCTGTTAAGCATTTTATTTTGGCAAAAGATAACTTTTCGTGAATTGTAAGAGATGGATTTAGAATATTCATGGCTAAACTCCAGGGAGCTCAGTAGGCAGAAGGTTCTTCCTCTAAAGAGATATCTGGAAAAGATGTGTTTAAATTTCAAGCCATATTCAGTTGAGACTGTTGGTTTCCACATTCTAAAATAATTTTTTTATGCCTCTTAGGGGAATGATGGTTAATCTGGGCAATAAAGCAAGTATTCCTAGCTCACTTTTTCAATAGAAAGAGCAAGCAGTGTGCTTTAACTGTACTTCCGTATATCCAATACTCCAGATTTTACTCTATTTTTTATTAAATAATAGCTGTGGAAAAATCTTGTCTTTTGAAACCATGTTATCCATGCAGATCTTAGTCTGTATTTTTGCTACAGAAGAACTCTGCTTCATGGCTGCATTGTTCATCCTTGCAGCATTTCTTTAAATGTGAGCCTTGCTATAGTTAAAGGATAATTTATATTCAGTGTAGTACTGTCTGCACAGTGGAATTGGCTTTATACATCACAGCCTCTGTAAAAAAAGAGATCAAAGATCTGAACCTGTGGTCCTGTATTGCATTTGTATTCTAGGTGGACTTGAGTAATCTCATACTGGAGCCATTCACGCTCCCATAGTTAAGAGTATGTCAGCCTTTCCATTAAAACATCATTTGCTTAGGAATTTAACAGCTAGTTTTAGGACAGGCTCCAAGCTTAAGTTGGACACATTCATATAGTAAAAAAATAAATATATCCTAAACAATGAAGTCTAATAACATTTGGCGCCATTAAGTTGAATTTATAGAAAGGCTAGTAGAAAACAACACCTGTCTGAAAAACGTACAGATTAAAAGGGAAAAAAAACTCAACAACAAATCTTTCAAATTTGGAAAGCACCTTGTGGATCCAGGTGAGTGTTTCTACCTGGATTTTAAAACAGCCTCTGATGGTTAAGCGGGCAGTGGGACTTTTCTTAAAGGAGAACAGCACCGGCTCAAAGCAGAAATTAGTCAGATCTCAGTTTAATGGTTCAGCCTCACATTGCATCAGAACTAATGTTCTGGTGACAGTTCTTTTGAGGCTTAAGTTACAAGAACAACAAACCCCAAACCTTGCATTGTAACCGGTGAAGTTTTCCATTCAATGAGCCAAAGAGAACCATTCACTTTTGAATGGTGTTTATTGTCTGACGCAGGTGTTGAAAGCATTTGGGGGATGTGCTGCTAAAGCACACTTGCCAGGTAGTCCACCCGGGAGCAACCATCCCGGTAATCCTGCTTCCCATCAACGGTCTATTTACACTTAAACAGAGCTCTTTCTTCTAAAGCATCGCAGAGTCTTTTCCAATCACCTGTCTCAGAAGTAGTTGCTTCATCTGTGCAAAGTATGATGACTTCTGGCATATTTCAGGTTAGAAGTGAAAAGACTGGAATTACAAATACACCTGGGTTCAAGGATACAGTTGCACATGCTATGTAATAGCAATGTTCAAGTAGCAAGTTCTAGACACATCTTCCTATATTCCAAGTGTTTTGGACTGGATGAAATAAATGAGTATTGTTTGAATGAAAGTGTTGCCATTTACATAAAAATTCATAAGGGAGATTTATATTCTTCTGTCCCAATTACCTCTTTCTGTAATGAGATCACTGAGGAGTTTGTAACAGTTGTCTCTCACCAGTGCAGTGAAGTAGCAGTGACCGTATCTTTCTTGGATGTTCTCAAAAGTCATGCTTCTTGCAGATACACAGGCAAGTAATGTGAAGCCAGGAAAAGTTAATGTAAAAATTAGAATACAGATGAAAAACTACTGTGGGATTTATTATGTGGATACAATCAAATCATGGTAGTTTTGACAGTAAGTAGAAAACTGTGAAGCGTTTTCTGTAACTGTGTCATAATTAAGCATTCTTTTCCTTTGAAGTCTATTGTTATTGCCTTTAAGAAAATCCTGTTGAAAATTAGTTCTGATACTGTTCGAAATGTATGTTTTCTCATAGATTATGCAAGATTTAGCCTTGATCAAACATGGCCTGAGTCAAATCTTCCTGCAGCATGTGAAAAAATTTCTGTTGGAACAGGGCCTTCCATAAGTGCTTCTTGCATTACGTAATGCACATACTTGAACTTCTGCCACTCCTTTAGGAGTTCTACCTGTTCATGTGGTATAGAAGGCATAGGTGTGAAGGGGTTTAGCTTGCAGGAGTGGCAGAACTCAGCCTCTTGAACAGCAAATGCTTTACTAACTTTTCCAAGAGGTTCTTTTTAAATGGCTGTTGTTTTCCTTCATTTAAATTGCGATAGACTCCGCAATGATTATGTAATTTCAAGGGAACTTACATAGCCAGATCATCAGAGAACTTAATGTGTTGTTAGAGAGGCAGATGAATGCCGAAATCATTGGAGACTTCCAGATTCAATAGTGAAAGTACAACCAGAGGTGCCCACTGTCTTTAAAACCCATTGCTTGGGGGTTTAACATGACAGCTCTTCGTGCTCAGAAACTTCGCCTGCTTCGTTTTCCTGCCAGGGGAACATCTTGAGTTGTGTACTGCTTTGATGTGATATGGTTGTTTTGGGGAAGATTTTCTTCCTCCAAGCTGGTCTAGAAATAAGATGTCACTGGTGATGTAGTCTGTTTGCATATCAGTGTTTATCTGTTGCATCCTTAAGGACATAGTTTTATTATTGTTGTAAGAATTTAATTAGTAATTATATACGCTTGATG
Source organism: Pipra filicauda (assembly GCF_003945595.2). NCBI lineage: Eukaryota > Metazoa > Chordata > Aves > Passeriformes > Pipridae > Pipra > Pipra filicauda. The sequence goes on from NW_024104285.1 coordinate 737,160, forward strand.
CTGTCTACTGAAGTAGGAGGAAATATATGCTAAAGGGAAGAAAATCAAGCAAAAGTTTGGAATGCTTTAGGCACAGCATGTTTCATTTAACCAACTGTGCTATCTTGTTAAATAAATAAATGTATATGTATGGAAATCTATGATCTGCTGGATCTGTGTTCACATACGTGGGCACACTATAACCACACACACTCTTGTTTCCAGCTGTAGTCCCTGGCACAAGGAACATACAGGTCCACCCAAAGAAAAGTAACATGTTTGGGATATGACAGAACTGCAGGTTCCATAAAATGGAGCATAGGAAGCAGTTATAAAGAAGCCAACTGCCCGCCCTTAGCCTGTAATTCAGATGTCATTAGGTCACTTTTTTTTATAATCGTCCTAAAAAAGGAAGTTCCTTGACTTTAGGTAGAAACTGAATTTTATCTCTGTCAATGGAAGTAAAAGTCATGTTTAGTAACTTCTGCAGGTTCTGGGATTGCTTTTGCAGTTAATAAAGTATGTATCTCTCTTCTTCTGGCAAGTATGAAGCTGTGTGTCCTGACAGGCACATGGTTACTTGGGTCATTGGTTTTCCTTAGGTGTGATGGTAGTTTTCTTCCTGAAATGGAGAGCAGCTTCAATAGGGGGCATTATGGCAAGGTTCAGGTTGGATTCACAAACTGGAAAGGGATTTTCCTAGGACTTGTAGGATGTTTGTGATGAAAAACCTAGACTACACTTGTCAACATTAAATAGCCAAAGAGCCTGCCATAGCATTCTCTAAAGAAAAGTGTGGAGGAACTCTGGTCTTTGGAAACCTCATTAAATGATGACTTAACAGGAACTGTAATGTGCATATATAACTCTGAACTCAAATAATTTGAGGCCTCACTATAGTAGTTTGTTCAGATTATAGTTGCTGTCAGTACTTTATAAATATATGCACAATATAAGGATGAAACTAAAGCTATGGAGTAATGGAGTAACAGCTTTACTTTGTCAGTCATTTAATTGACTTTTGGAAAATGTACATGGCAGCATTGTAAATAAAAATCTAGAGTGCAAGGCAACACGGTAGTAATTTCGGGGATGCAAAATTGGGAAAGAAATGCATAACATTCATTTTCTGTTCATCTCCCTGCCTTGTCTTCATGTGAGACTCTACCAGAATGAATGGTTTCCAGTGAAGGGTTTTGTAATAATTTCCTGTAACTGAGACTCTGCTACAAGAGATCAGTGAAGTGCTTGTCAGACACGTGTGCATTCATGTCTCATTATCAGAGAACTCTGTTTAAAATTCATGTTCAGGAGATCTGTAATTTTATGACTTATTAAAGAAAATTGTATATAAGGTAAATCAAGGGATTTGTTGTCCCAGTTTGTTTGTTACAGTTTTCTAAGATAATTCAGAATGGCCTGATCCTCTGACAAAATAGCAGCTGAAGTAACAGTTATTACTTCTTTATCTTCTATTATTCCACACGAAACTTCAGGGAAAAAAATCTCACACTTACACGTGTGTAGTTGTTTATGGCATTAGTGAAATCTGAGCAATGGAAGTTACAGAAGGGTCCTTAGACACTGGGAAATAAGTGTATTTTAACTGCATATAATCAGTCTGGAATAATGATGACTACAAAATGGAACTATCGTAACATATTTGGTATTCACATATTCATCCACACCCTCTCATTTTTCACATATAAGCCCTATAAAAAGACACTATATCTAGGAGAACACCTTAAATCACACTTTCTTAGCAAAAAAATAATTTAAAATCTCTCTTCCAAAGGCTACAGAATTGTACAGTTATTTATTTTTTGACAACATGCTTGGTCAAATATCAGTTAGTTTGTGTCTTTCACTGTTCAGCTTTATCTACATATAGAAAGAAAACCATTTCCATGAACTGCTCTGGAAGTACCCTAAAGCATAATGCAAAGTATATTTGAGATCAGTTCACAGAACATTAACTTAAGGTGTTTCAAGATGGAAATGGGGAGAAAAAAGAGATTTGGCATATCAGGAAAAAATAAAATTGACCGCTCTAAAAAAATAAATGCGAGTCAGAAACCAAAGACTTTAATACTTCCAAAGAAATGCATGACTTGTGTCTCTGGTCAGAAACTGTTGTGTTCTGAGCTGAGGAATAAGGTTGAATATGTCAAATATTGGCAGCCTCCTGATGAGCTGTGAGCCAGTAACATCTTGTGGCTGTAGCTCTGCGTCAGTGCTGAGCTATGGGCTCACTGAACAACCTGAAACTTGTGTGCTAAAGGGAGAGAGATTCTTGGTGACTAAATACCAGTGACTCTCTAAAGAGTTTTGAATGTTTTAATGAAAGCACTTAAAAATTCCTGCTTTCTTCTGGCACTGAAAACAAAGAAAATTGAATCTACGTGGCACCCACTCTTTCTCTCTTTTTAAATTCTACTGAATTGTCTTTGAATTAGATTTGTTAAATGAAGTTGAAAAGCAGTAAATTAATAAATTTTACTATGGAACTGAGCAGGATTAGTATTTTCCAAAGGACTTCCATAGTTTGGGTGTGTAAGTTCCATTTTCAAAGCGAGTTGGTTTCTGACAGAGCCCAAAACTTCCCTGCTTTCAGAATCTTTGAAGTGTTTTTGCAGTCAGTGCTATTTTGGTTAATGTCTGGTTATAGTAACAGTCTGTACCTCATCCATGTTTTCTTAAATTTCTTTGAATATTAGGGACATTAAATCTAGTCACATTCAATATTCAAAATATAGTGAAACCCAAGGATGATTATTCTATCCAAAACCTAAAAGAAAACTATGAATTTGAACTAAAAACATTACCAGTCCTTACCAAGGTTGCACAAAAAAAACTTTTTAAAGGAATGATTATGTTCTTTTAATCAATTTTACTCAAGTAGATTTTAAACACTTAAAGAGGAGGAGCAGCAGAAGAAGAATTAGGAAATTAATCATAGATTAATCATTGATTGTCATAGAAATTAATCTATTATATCAGGATGAGAGTTGAGTTTTGGGCCAATTACTTCTTATTTAACACCCTGTATTTTGTGGCTCATCAAACAGACATGTTTAAGCATCAACCAGCCTGCCCAGTTAACTGAGTGGAACCCCCAGCACTGGAAAAAGTGACAGTTATTTTTTAAGACAGTCACACTTAGGAAGAACTAAAGTCAGAAAAAGAGATTTTTTCTACTTTCTGTTAATCTAAACTTTAAAATCCAGTCAGACAAACTGAGGTAATAAACAGAAGTTAAAACGTTGAAGGAAGTTTATAAAAAGGAAAAGAACTGGCTGAAATTTGCCAGAATTTATGATAAAAATAGTTCATTTTTCTTCATAGAATCATAGATTCCTTATAGAATGGTGAGCCAAACCTGAGATCCATTGTATTATTCATTAAGTTGGAAAAAAAAAGTAAATATACTGGTAAATTTGTTGTGCTAGAACAGCTTTTTTTGTGATTGTATTGCATTACACAGCTCAGATTCAGTCCCTAACATGAATGGAGTTTGACTTCAAGGTTGTGTTTGAGTAGTGCTCTTTGGAATCACTGTGTAGGGTACTTTTAAATTACTAAAAAAATCTTAATTAACAAGGTATTATTGCTATTTGGGACTGCTTGGCTTCATATACTAGGTCAACTGTCCCATAGCTGCTTCCTTTGGATACTTTTTATCTTGATAATTCAGGTTTCAGGATTTGGTTATTATTTAACACCAATGGGAAAACATAAAAACCCAGAATATTTTCCTGTCAAGTTCAACAAAAACCTAATCTGGCTTCATACAAATACCATTTGTTATGAGTCCACTTAATGCCAGTGTTTTTATTTTTGTTGTACTGCACTTAACAAAAAAGAGTATTTAAAAAATAATGTCCGAATCAAAAATTGTACAACATCAGTCTGCAAAAAATGTGTACAGTCTCAGCTCCTTACATGTAATTCATTTTGGCAGGTGCAGTACTTTTAGGCTCTATTGTATTATAAACGCTAAAAAAGCTCGAAAGAAATCATTGGAAAAAGATTTAGAGTAAGTGATTTAAGGGAGGCTGGCAGGTGGTTCTGTGTGGCTACTGCAGGATTAACTAAATTCTGGAAATGCAGTCACTTCAGACTATTGGATCTGTGTCTTGATTTAGTCATTACTGAAGCAAAAGTCACGACTTTGCTGATCTGCTGAACTGTGAGGCAGTTGTTTTTGGAGGTGTTAATCAACCAACTTTCTGAAAAGTTCGGGATGCTTCAGTTATTAAAGTGATAACTTGGTCAGGACACCTCTTTACCTACTGTATATGTGATGTGTGGATGATAAAGATCTAACATGTGGCATTACAAGTATGTCTGTTGGGAAAGACAGATAAAGTGTAGGAAACCTCTAAGGAACAGTGAAGTTGAAATGAAAATACTCTTGGAAACAACTTCAGTGGGTTACTATGGTAGTAAAATACCTCGTGATAAGCCTCACAAATGTTAGATATGCTCAGATATGTCTTAGTCTGATGGCTGAGGGAATTAGCATTTTTAACAGACTATTTTGTGATCCAAAAGACCAGATTTAGGATGCCATGCACCACTTTGTGAACCTCGTTTGTGGCAGATTTTCCTCCTTTCCTTTTCTTTTAATACATACTCTTGGACTGGAGTATTTCTTACAACTTCCGCTGTAACTTTTGGAGGGAGAAACATGTCAAATCCTTTGTGGGCTGGCAACAGCTGTTCTCTTTCTCGGATTTTGGAGCTCCTACTCAGTTTTATGAAGGACTCTGTAAATGGGAGCCCTAGTTGGAGTTACATACTTCTGTCAAAATGAAGAGTTGCCTGTTGTCCTTGACATCAGTGTGATTTTAGGCTGCATTCTGCGTCCTAATTTGCACCAGATCCTTTGCCATTTTATATTTCCTAACTGCAAACTCTGTACTTATCTGAGTTTCCTCGCGATATGAAGTGCTGCAAGCACATAAAATAATCTTGGTAGTGAACCAAAAGAAATACTTGAAGCAGTTTCTCCTTTTTTGCACACTACAAAAATGTTCACTTAATATTCAGAAGAATCAGTGGAAATTTTCAAAGCTTGACCTAAGGCCCTAAGCAACCTGATGTAACTTAGAAGCTTTAAGCAGGTTTGGCTAGACAGGCTCTCTAGAGGTGTCTTCCAGTCTGAACTTCTCTTTGGTCCTTTAAAAAGGCTTTGACTCCTCTATATAGGTCACACCTTTTTGCTTTGTCTCAATTGTGATTTTTTTGGCTGAAATTCAGGAGCTTGCTATGTCCTTACTGTTCTGCTTGTTCAGGTAGTGAAGAAGAGAGAAGCAGGAAGAGAAACCTACTAGTGAACAGAAGAGAGCTGTTATTTTTGTGCTGGGATGTGGATCTCAGCATTGGTTACTATTCCTGTCTCAATGTGTGCTATTTAGTGTAATTTTGGAGGCCTCCTTCAGCTGGGGTTATACTCACAGGCTGCCACTTCAACAGGTCGTTTCTTCGCTGTCTTTGTGCTGTGCTGTTCTGAATACAGGTTGAAGTACAACTTTTGATCTGTGAAACACTTTCTGGTTTCCTTTCTCTTTCTGAGAAAGTCCTGTTGCGTGTTTTTGTTCTTCTGTAAAAGCCAACTGGAAAGCTGAACCCTCAGCTTTATTAACAGAGCTGAGGGCAAAAAAATCCCAGACTGATTTTTTTTCCCTTAGTCCTACAAAACCTAAGTTACTTGACATTCAGAACTGTAAGACAAACTTGTTAATTTAGTTTTTCCTGAGGGTTTCCTTGGGTGGACGCATTTGTTGCAGTGTAATTTTGTTTGTATTTGTGAGGAGTGTTCTGCTGATGCTTCATGTTGATCGTTTAGTGCTCTTGACTACAAGAGTGTCTGGAGGTTGATTGACGAGTCCCCTAAAAAATGCAAGAAATGCAGTTTCTAGAGAGGGACTTAACAATGTGTGACTGTGAGGAAAAGAGAATAAAACCAGGTTGAGAATAGACAATATTTTTATGGACAGAAATTTAAGCACTTTCAGTAGATAGAAGACCACTGTAAATGAAACCAAGGTTCTTAAAAATCTCTAAAAAGGATCTTTACTCTTACAGAAGCTCTAATTTACTCCTTGTTTCATCATGGAATTTGTTATCAACGCACACAGTCAAACAAAATTGTGCACTGGAAAGCAGTGAAGGTGCCTGAATCTGAACCAGCATTTCATGATTGTTGTTGTTGAAGTTAGGGTATTTCTTCATTTCAGGTACTTTCACTTACTTTCCATGCTGTCTGTGGAACGCAATGTCATTGGTATTTTTTTAAATATCTTAAAGGATCATAACGCTGCATATACTAAATCTAACTGAAATGTAGGTTAAAAATTACTTCTATGGGTTTGTGTTAGTTTATTTGGACCAATTTAAACCGAAAGCTCATCAGAATCCTGAATATACTCAGTGTTTTCCATCCTTGACTTTTGCTGTACCATTTTGTTTCTGCTGTCTCAAAAAGAACACTTTGTTTCCCTTAAAAAATACTTAGGTGTTATGAAATATTTCAATAAATGTCAGCTGCATGCAATTTGTTGGTCATTAAACCAAGTTGTTCCACAATCATGGACTGTTTCCTTCAGATTGCATTGAGGAAAGCTTCTTATCCTAATTATTTGTTTGTCTTAATTAATGTGTGGTAAAATGTGTATTGCATTTGTACCATTAGACACTCTCAGTCTGATATTTTCAGAACCCTGCAGATGTGGATTTTAAATAAATGAAAAGAGCAGATGGTGTACAGGGAAATCTTTGGTAGGCCAAGGAGCTAAATCAAAGTTTCCTTGAATTCCAGGAGGCATCTTACGTAGAGACTGTTTTTCCATCACTAGAAAATTTAAGAATGAAATATTGATCTACAGTATATTGTAAATGTAAAGAATATTCTAAATATGCAGAATATTCTATAGAAAAAGTGTGTGCCATTGGAAGAGATCTGCAACATGCACTCTCTACTCGTTAGCACATATTTTAGCATAGGGCTTAGACTTGCTTTGAGATTATCAACCCTGATGGTGCTGAATATAAAAAATGTCAATATAATTAGTCATCTCCAGCAGAAAATAATTTTTTCCATTTTTTTTCCCTGTCTGGAGGAGGGGATGAACTGGTTTTCAGTTACTCTTTATCATTTCAGTTTCTATTTTTGCCTTCGACTGGGAACATTTACCAATTACTTTTTTCCATCTTGTATTTAGGGATGGGCTATTTTATGAGATAAGTCTTTGTAACAGAAATGCCCTGATGAACCAGAGTGAACTGATGGTAATTCAGCAAAAGCTACTCCTTGACTGATGGTCAAGGAATAGGACATAGAACTGTACATGGTCAGCTTTGGATATAAAGTGAGCTACTTATAGTGCTAATCCACACTGTCTTAATTAAGACATTACAAGTGTTCAGTGTAGAAACTTCATATTGAATACTCTGGATAAGGGACATATATATGAACAGATTCTGTTTGGCTTTGCATTGGTGCAACTACAATTTATGAAAATATACAATGGTACACAGAAATTCAGAACACAGACAGTTGTTCTGATCCTTCCCTTCTTTGAGAAAAAAAAAATCTCAAAAAAAATACATCATTGCAATGATATCTAGGCAAGAGAGTGCAATTTAAATGTATAGTTACCATCATAGATGTATGTATGGGCTGTATAACCACAGGGAAATCACGGATTTTCAATTTCCCTTGAATGTGTTTATTATTAGAAAGTGTTACCAGAGTATTGTTTGTTGTAGGAGAAGAGAATCCTGTTCAAGTTTTTAATGAATCTCTTGAGAGATTCATCAGATTTACAGGTTAAAAAATCTGTAAACATTCTACTGGGAGTAATCATTAAAGAGAAGATGAATGTGAGTTATCTGTACACTTATTCTGAAACAGAAACCCTGAAGATGATTTACAGACCAAAGAGCTGTTTGTCTTTAAATGGTCTGTACTGCTGCAGTCTGCAATGAAATACGTATGATTAAAAGTAAGTCTGTTTGCAAGATGAGAACCAGTTCCACTGTTTCCTTTGGAGAATTTTATAGGTAAGACAGCATTGATCTGAATTTGAAGGGAAGAAACCTGGGACAAATGTTTCCTTCATTTCTAGATTAAAAAAAGCATTAGAGTGGAAGAAAAAAATCCTTACTGCATAGATAATCAACTTGGAGGGCCTTGTGTTGGAAATCTGCTTTTCTAAATCAAATAAAAATTAATTGATAAGAGGTCTGTAGATCAAATAAATAAATTCAATCCTCAGATGAGTTACTTTTTTGGTAAATCTAAAAAGTGACATCACAGGGCTGTTAAAAGATTTGCCTTTCCACGAGGCACTTCGTACCCTTGATTATGCACTCAAGCTTGACTGACCCAGCAGCATGCTAGACAAAGTTTATAATTTGTGATGAAACAGTTTGGATAATAATTTTTTTTTTTAATCCGGAGTATTACAGAGACAGTGAAGGGTACAATTTTGAATATACTGGTCAAAAAGTATTTCTAAACTAATAAATGAAGAATTGTTCCTTCAAACATTTTAATTGGTCACCTAAGATTCCACTGAACATATTTTTGTAGTTAATATCTCCTGCTTCTTCAGAAAACTCCAGGCCTGCCATGGAGAAGACAGTTTGCAGTTGGGGTGAATTTCGACATTAGTTTTGTTTTGGTGGTGTAACTCTTCAGTGAAGCACAAATGGACTGAAAACTTGAAAAACAACGAAATGTGAACTGTGTCCCAACCGCATCTGTTGGACATAACAGAAGTAGTTTCACAGTCATTCAGCTTTCCAAGAGGTCACCCCCTTTGCAAATAATATGCATAACAAACTGCTGTATTCACAGTGCCTCATCATTATGAACAGTGTGCATTTCAGCTGACACTGCCATGCACAACATGATGTTACCAGTTTAGTACATGACTGTGAACCTGATCCTATTGTCATACTGGAAATATTCAAGACTCCAAAATGAAATCACTCTGACACCAAGAGGATTAATACTTCTGCTGAATTTCCTCAGTATTTTGTAAAGATTACCTACTCCGTACTATTTTTTTTTTTCCTAGAAAAGTGTATGTGCATTGAATTTTAGTCTATTCTATTTTTTCTATTAGAAGTGTGTGTGTGTGTTTCGATGTCTATGCATGGACATGCTGTGGTCATGAAAGTTGTAACTTATGTCCTTGGTCTGAGCTAAACATTGGGCTTAAAGGCTCTGAACAAGCTTCTTCATGAAGCAGTCCCAGTGAAAATTCATCTCTGACCTGAAATACCCATGAGCAGAATCCTCTTGAGCAAACCTCAGCCATGGCATTTGTAACAGTGTGCCTGATGATGAAGGTAAATCAAGACAAGAATGAGAACGTCAAGTCTGCTCTAGCTTAAGACTGAAATGTCAGAAAATGTGAAGGAATGTACTCATTCATGTAGAATCATTTTTGTGATGTGGCCTGTTGGTGGAAGATTAATGAAAAAGCCTTGTGACGTGTTTTGTGCTGGCGTTGTGTTTGGGTATGTCTTAAATATCAGTGGTGCAACGTGTTAGATCTTATGTTCTTTATGTTTCCTTTTACAAGAATTTACATTTGTACTGTCATTTCTCTAGATGACTGGAAAGCATTTTGCCAATTTTTATGTATCCATTATCCACTGCCACCTTTCTGCACCTGTTTGTCTCCCACTGACTCCTACTTTTCCACAGATATGGACCCTAAAAGGAACATTTCTTGCTATGAAAGCAATATGCGCCAAGAGATGATTTGCAATCCTATGACTATTTCCTTCGCAAAGGCTTGCAAGATTTTAGGAAAAATGCCAGCTAGTGCACAGACAGTTTGGCTCTATAAGCCCAGCATTAAGATTAACAAGTTGTAAATAGCTGCATGTTGCCATTAGTTCAAAACCCTGCTGCTTTCAGGACACGATGAGGACTGTAATAAGAATGTTGTTCATTGCTTGTTGTATTTTTTTCCTTCTCTTGCACAGCACTTAACTGAAGAGTAAGTTTTAAAAGTTGGATGGCTTGTGATGGGGTCCTGATGTGATTCTCTCATCTTACTGACCAGCGTGTTGCTGGTAGAACTCTAACAAACAGATCACTGAGATGAGGGGAAAAAACACCAAAGCCAAACCTGCCACTGGTTTTTTGAACAAGTTTTTATAGGAAGGAATTTGTAATCCTGGATATTTTTTTTTTCCTTCAAAAATAAATACAGTGTTAAGAGAATATATTTACAGTATCTCATGTAAACATTCATATATGTATAAGGCTTTCTTACAACTATATGAATCTGCACATCTTGATTGATGTCTGTTGAGCTGTGCTAGCTTATAAAAAACATGGATTGTATCTAGCATATGCCACTCAAAGTTACAGTATCTCTGTTTTTCAGACATGTATAAAAATTCAACTTGGTGTATTTAATGAAACAAAATATTTTCAGAGTTTAAGAGATGCTTAGTTTGTTTTGAGAATGTCTAATGTATTAACTTTTGCATGGATTGCTCAGTGAAGCGGCCAACTTTGGAAAAAGGTTGGTAAATTAATCTGTATTAGTGTATTTTTTTCATGAAACAATCAGTTTCATGACAGCTTGATCCTGACCGAGGAAGAGGTAGTCTATCAAAATTTGGAATTCTACGTGACTACTTCTTTCCAAAAGAAAGCACCAACATTGATCATTAAGAGACCTTACCCTTGAATTTACTATATAAGGAGCTGATGATCATTCATTCATTCATTCATTCATTTTTGCCCATTTTATTTTGGATGGGGTGGAGGGACAGAGGAGAGTGCCTAGTATTAGCTGGGAGCACAGTGTTGTGCTGCTGTCTGAGCCATGTCTGCCTTAATTGTGGAAAATTTACAGTGGGGCTGAAAAGAACCACCTGCGTAGGGAAGAATTAGAGCAGAATCTTGGAGGAGAATTTCGTAGTTGTGAGATGGCAAGGTTGTAGAAGTGGATGGTTGGAACACCACAGTACTGAGATGAATATGCTGCAATACCAAGGCAAAGTGCCAGGATGAAGGGAATGTGTTCAAAGAAACTGTGGCGATGGAGCTTCGCAATAAGGAGAAGCTTTGAGGCAAGACACTGAAGTACTGACAATATCCAAATGCCAAGCTAGCAGGGAACACAAACCAAGGCAAAACATTAAATTCTCATGGAGAAGCACCCAAGTGCTGAAGGAAAATGCTAAAATGTTCAGATCAAATGGATGGTTATAATTCAAAGTGCTTAAGAGGCAAAAGCAGAAGTGCAGAGTTGAACAGTGTCAAACTGGCTGAACAGGGGAAGTGTGGAAGCTGGCAGATTAGCTCTGGTCTTTGAAACTAAGTTTTTAGGGAAGCTGATGTTACAGTTCAGTCTGATTTTGATTGACAGTCTCCTTATGGCAACATCAGAAGATTTATTGGTGTTTTAGTACAAGTGGGTTACTTTTACCAAAGCATGGGATAGCAGTAGTTGTTCTAACACAGAAGACTACTGGGTTTTACTGAAAAGTGATGTGTGGGGTAGAGAAGTGCATCCCTCACAGTATTTGCTGTGTATCAAATTCAAAGGGGGAAATATTCCCAGAAGAATTCTCCTTAGGAGGCTTAAAGTCTACAGTATCCTACCCAATGCCACCAACATACCTTAAGATCAAAGGCTTGTTTAATAGCTATATGACATGTTTGCAAGTTTATAGGGTATGAATCCTACTGTTAAAAAGATCTTCAGGAAAGGTTACCCAAACCTATCCCCAGCCTGTTTCATTTCTGTAAAGACAGGGCATGATAATTCAAGAAAAGGGACTTGGTTTTAATATTTAGAAGTGTACAGTTTCTTCAATATTCAGCTTATGAATATTCATATATTTTTTGTCTGTATGTCTTTATTTTAGAAGCAGCCAGGGCACTATAAGATAATTGGTGTTCTGTGACTGGTAAAACTTGTTGAAGGGAAATGAGATACAGGTTTTAGCAGAGAGGAAGACAAAGCCCTTCTAGCTTATTTTCAGGCAAAATGTGGTGAAACTGTAGAAAGGGGGAGATGGGTGTAAAATTCACAGAGACTCAACTCAACCCTAAGTAAACTTGCCTCACTCTAATAATGGCTGAAGGACCAGAGTGATGACAATTTGTGTGTGAAATTGTATCTATGTAAAACAATGCATGTTTGTCATGGTTCAGTGCACCTTGAAAGAAAACACTGTATGTGCTATACACGTGGTGTTGTCCATGGGGTTGGTAAGAGGCCATTTAACTCTGCATTTACTTTCATTAGAAATTGCTCTGTCTGCAGTTGTACCAATTATTGCTTTATTGTAGGGGCTGCCTCGGACTGCCAACAATGCTTTTTTCATTGTCGCAGAGCTTTTCTATAGAGAGAAGATTTTTAGTACAATGTTAAGAGCAGTTTATTCTTCTTTTTTCTTTAATTTAAGGGTTTTACGGGTTTGATTAGTGTGCCAGTTATCAGTATGACAGAAATGCTGCCTCACCTGACACAACCAGTGTTGTTTCACTTTTCTTCACCTGTTTGTTCAGATAGCAAGTGACAGACACTTCCAGAGTACACGGTATCTTGTGTTCTGTGCACATTCTTACAGATTGATTGCCACAAAACATAGATCCAATATCAAATATGGAAAATATATTTTGATTACCCTCTTCTGTAATGTCATTTCATGGAATAAGAGCAGTGATGCCTAGTGTGAGGTTTGAAAATGTTCAGGGTCTAAATCACACAGATGTGTATGGAAGGATCCCTCAGCTTGGAAAAGAATGATCTTGGAGCAGCCAAAATTTTCCCTTTACCCTTCAATGGTTTACAGTATTGGTCTGTAGCCCTGAACACATTGTAACTCCAGAGGCACTGGAAGTTTGTGGGAGAATTGCTGGAGATTCAGAACAAAATTTGTACATGATCCAAGCCTCTCTTGGGCAAATACAGCATACTGTAAACTTGGGAAGAGTGTATGTTATGTAACCAGGCTCAGCTTCACAGCTGATTTAGAAAAAAATGACATCTTACTTCCCAGAATGAGATTTGGGGAAGGAAATTTTGTCTTGATCAAATGCAGCAGCTGCTGCAGTTTAGATTCAAGTGTGATGCAAATCAAGCCCCCATTTCTACTCTGTTCCGTTCTGCCCAAACAGGGGACCATTGTTGGTTTGGTTCTTTTTTTCAGAGAACCAGTCTGTGCTTTGACCCCAGTAATTACAAATGATTTTTAAAAAAAAAATAATTATACAAGTTCTACCATATTGTGATGACACATATAAACAGTTTAAAAATACTTAAGTGATGAATTTCTGTTGTAAGAGCCAGCTGCAGAGTACTTATAACTGGAGTATGTTAAACCATTTAAATATTCCAAACATTATGTACAACAGATCTTGTACTAATTCATTATGAAAACAGCAATTTCATTTAATCATTTATTAGCTATTTATAAGGTGTCTGCATATTAAGTATGCATACAGATTGTTGTTCAACCTGGCGACCAGTATAATGCTTGCAGAAGTGTCACCCGTGTGTAATCACTGATGATTTTTTTTTGGTGATCGTTGTTCTCAATTACTAGTTACCAGCACAACTGTGTGGTTCTGAGACTTGTCTGTGTAATATAGTAAATGAGTCTTTGTCTCAGTAAGAGGGGAAAAAAAACCCCAACAAGTTGCTTAAAACAATAGTCAAAGTTGAATGTAAGTCATTCATTACTCGGTTCTGTCCACTCATGGAATGTGGATTTACCACATGAAGACAATGAAGCAAATTGCCCAGAAACACTGTAAAATCTCTGTCCTTAGAGTTTTTTAAGGACCAACTGGCCAAAGCCTGAAGGAATCTGGTCTGTGTTGGGTACTGACACATCTCTGTGCAGATTGGACTGCAGCCCTTTTAAGGACCGTTCCAACATGAAGGATTCAGTGACTTCTTACAAAGTCACAGTGGGGGACTAAGCAGAATGCTGTTAGTTATCTGTTGTGTTTCCAAGGTTGTTAAACATAGTTTAATTGTAGAATACAATGTTGGACTGTGATTAAAAAAAAAAAAAATCCAGAGGAAGCAAACTGTGCAGTACTCTGTCATTCTACGCTGGTGTATCTTGATCACTGGTATTTTTACCACACTGCTGTAGGGCTTTGTTTTTATTTTTACATGACTGACATGTGAGTTTCAGCTTTTCTGTTGTGATAATGAGCTCCTTTGATGGGTCTTGCTGTACTGTAGGTGTAGGGTGCCATAGGATCCAACTTCTATTAGCAGAATACTGTTTGCTACATATCTTGCACATATATCTGAATCATCTCACTTATTTGATGATTCAATCTTTGAGAACATTAATCAAGAATTTGCCACCAAAGTTAAAAGTATGCAAGGCTTTAGGCTCCCAAATCCTACAGCCATGACTCTTATCTGTGTCCCATAAATATTTACTATTTTGGAAATAGTAATGTGTATTTTCACATATTGCAAAGATCTTGGCTTGAGCTCTAAACAGCTTTACAGCATAATGTGAAATGCTAATGCTAACAATAAATAAATGTATGGTGTGCAAAAGGGAACACAGAACCATCTTGCTAAAATTTACCTGATAAGGTTCAGACCATACTCTTCTGTGCCCACCCACATGATTCTCTGCCTGCTGCATAAACCAGTATGTGCAGATTGAACATAACCAGTAAAATTCTTAAAGATTGTTATAATTGTAACTAACAGGATTGTTTTTCAAATCTAGTCTTACTCCTATGAGTATGTGAAAACTGCAAGAGAACTTGTAGCTCTTAGCAGTTGTGACTCTTGTTATTGCAAACACCTCACCGCATAGTCCTTTTCATATATGTACTTACAGACCATTTAAATCTTGTAAAGAGGATGGGAAAGGGATAAGATTGTATTGCAAAAAATAATTTTCTCACACATCTCAGAACTTACATTTTTTATTTTTTCCTTCCCAAGTAGATAAATATAAAAATTTCTCTTGACAGCAAAGAATTGATAGACTACTGAAGATTTCAAAACTCCAGCAGATTCCCATAGTGATACATTACTTTGTTCTTTCAATGTTAAAGTCTTAGATGCAAATTTTTAGCACTGAAGTATTTGAGCACAGCTATACTATGCATTTCTTGTGAGGTGCCTTGCATAGACAATGAAAATGTGAATTATTCACAGAGATTTGGCATTGTTTGTGATGCTCTGTGCCAGTGCACCTGCATTAGCTTCTCTTTTTAATACCTGTATTGTTGCCATTTTAGTGGAAACTGGGTCTACATTTTGTTGTAAATGTCTATATTCATGGATTCCATTTGCCTTTTCTGATCTATAGATATATAGAAAGTCATCAAATGATAAAATCAAATGGCAGACAAGGAGAACTGTGAAAAGCCAGAATCTTAAGTCACACATCAGTGCCTGTGGGTCTTCAGCAAAGTGGCACAACATGGCATTCAATCAAAATTAATATCATTTAAGCAACAGTGATTGAGCATAAAGGATTTCAGGGATTATTGACAGACTGAAAGAAACTGCTGGCTTGCAGTAATCAAGCAAACTCATCTGGCTATTAATTGCCAGGAATACCTGCAATGAAGTGTTCATTGCTGTTAGAGCTTGATATTGATGGATACAATTGTATAGATTCTTTCTGCATAACAAACATTCATTTGCTGTTTATTAATTTTTTTCAGCATTAGTTCCTATCACCTAAATACATTTCCAAAAATAGAAAAGAGGAAGGAAATTATCTAAAATTATCTACAAGGGCTTGTATAAAGTGCTGCTTTTGCTGCTGCCTTGAAGAAATGTGCCAGTTACAGGCATCAGTGACTGACTCCCAAACCCAGCATAAAACCAACAAGGATCCAGCAATGATGATACCAAACAAAACACAGCAAATAAAAAGATAAAGGTTCATAAAAATATTTGTGTATCAGCTTGCCTGGCACCCCAAAGAACTTTTTGCTGGAGAAGCAACATCATTTTACATACATTTTGGTGCTCTGAAAATGAAGTTTAAAATGAACATAATCTGCTTGTCCTTCCATTTATGCTCTTGTTATACCAGGGCACTTACAGTGACTTAAATGAAATTACTTTCTGGTGAAATATGAAATTATACTGTCTTTAATGTTACTTTTTGTAACATTAACTTCCAGAAGCCCATTGCCTGAATTCAGAACAAACTGTTCCTTGAATGTGTGACTACAGTGAATTGTAATACTTTGTTGTGGAAATTATGGGAGGAAAACCACAGAATACTGAGAACTGAGATCCTAAAAGTGAAGTGTGTGACAGACCATTTCTAACCAGAACAGGCAACCAGTTGTGCAATCCAGTGTCAATAAGTACAGAAACCAAGGAGCTGAGTTATGATCTTGTATTCCTTACAAAGCAAACCAAAGAGAGGAGAAATCACATTTGTTAGTTGAACAGACCTTGTAAAGCTCTTCCTTCCATACTGCCTGATTCTGTGTTGTCACGTGAATATCCTTTTATATGCCTTAAGACAGTAATCTCTCTAAATTCCTTTTCAATTTATGCTTAACCATGCTGATTTGCATGCACATTGAAAAGGAAATGAGAAACTTTTAAACCAAAAATCTATATTCTTAGAATTTGATATTCATGCACATTTTTATGCACGGAATTCCCATTAAGATTACTGCAAGATTTACCTACAAATCTTCCATCCTGGAAGAATGATTAAATTCCCAAAGTTTTATGAGGAATGATGAATCTTGCTTTGCAGTTGTCAGTTAATGGTAATGAGAGGGGTGTGCAACCACACTCTGGCATGTGTGAATTGACTGAAAGGTGTGTATGAAACTGGTTTGAAAGCCAGAGTTGGATCAGAATCCGTGAGTTACTCACGTCTCAGAGGAAATACTTTTTGGTTCAGCTGCGAAATAATTTTTAAATTTTGTTTTTCTGTGGGAAAAACACCTTTAAAAACATTGTAAATACATGTGAGTGTGTATAAAGCAGGTTTATTACATGAGTATCAGCTAAAATTAGTAGCATGTTTCCTAAATAAATTGTAACAGTTTAGATAACAAGACTTTGTTTTTGAGGTTACTTTTCAATGTAAAGGACTCATTTGGTCTTTTAGAACTATCAGTTAATCTGAATATGGTCTGTTGCAGGTGATGTAGCAAAAATTCCCATTCCTATTTAAATAAAAATACATTTCAACTTCAACCCATCCAACTGCAAAATGTCCCAGAACCTCTCCCTATTTAGTTTGAGCTGTTACACAGTAATATAGACAAATTCTATACCCTGTATTTTATTTTTAAATTATTTCAATGATTTTTATTTATTTATTTATGAAGGTAATGACTCAGCATATCAAATATTGTGTCTGACATAAATAATAAGTGAGTAACAACAGATGTTTGGAAACAAATGTTACTTGATGTTTAGAATTTATATTATAAAGAATTAAAAAGTTCTCATTGGTCTTGATTGATGAAGGTGGTGTACAAACATAAATACATGATTCTGGCCTGAAGAATCTGGCCTAAGAATATAAAATGAATGCAATGAATAACATCATTCCTGGACAACAGGTATAAAGTACTTTTTCTTATCCTGACATGAAAAAAATTACTATGGATTTCTTACCTCTGTATTATTACATCCTTTGCAATTTGGAAAGGAGAAAAAAAAAGACCTAAAAGGGAAACATAATCTAGAATATGATATTACTTCTTAGTAACATCTGTCCTTTCTGCCTATAGATATCTCTAAGTCCAAAGAAAATACTGGCAAAACAGGGGTTTGATTTTATTGGCTACTTTCACATTGGCAATATATGTCAGAAATTGCCTGAAACCTACCCAATAAATCACAGAAATTCTTTTCAAAGCTGTGAATTTAAGTTATCCCTTGTAGTACCTGTGCTTCAGTGTAGTACTTTTATTGATAAAGGATGAGGCACTTGCAGTGTATTAATTTTTATGCAGTGATCCTATATTTTTACATATACTGATAATTTGGACTAATGGCTTGTGAAAGGGTGTTTTCTTTCATGACCTTGTTCAATGTATTTGTTACTTTGAGATTAAAGGGGTTGCTCTGATTCATAAGATTCATTCTGAGCACACAAACCAGACAAAAAGGGGGGAGAGTGTCCCTGTGTGGGGACTGAAATGTTTGTGGGAGAGACCACGAAGGAATGTGCCAGCAATGACAGCTGCCAGCTGATTGATAAACTCCTTTTTTCCAATTATTTTTATAAGCTGAATCTAATTTTCATTAACTATCATGCTTCTGATATCACATCTTTTTTCATAAATTCTAGAGGCACAGAATTTATGTTATCAAATATTTTTTTCCTTTTGCATTCCTTGTGTTATTTCAGCCCTGATGTATTTTGGAAATGGTTTGGCCAAGTGTGTCACATACAATTGTTATTGACTGTTTCTCATTCTAACTACAGACTCCGCATGGAAGAGAATGTTCTGATTTATAAAAAGCTATATAATTCTTTCTAGAATTCAGATTCCCAGGATAGCTTCTTTTATATTTTGGATATTGTGGATGACAGTAACCTCCAGGGACAGTCCTGTCTGTTACTCCTATGTGATAGCGTGAGTATTCCTGGTTGCATTAATTCTGGACATCTAGAAGTGTCATCAAGAATTCCAGGTACTTGTTGGCAGAGTAAGAGAGTTTCATCATTCCAAACATCTTCATTTTTGCCTTTTCAATTAATGCCTAATGCCTCCTGCTTGCATTTTCTTGGCTTCCTAATTACCTTTAGTTTTCTTTCACTATAAATAAAGGATTAAACCATTGAATTTACAGCGAAAAAGGACTCCAGATTAAAAAGGAAAGAAGAAAAGAGAAAATCTAATTGGTATAAAAGTTGTATAAATGAAGTTTCTTGTTATTTTTCTTTAAATAATGAATTATTCAGTATTTTGGTGTTAATAATTTAACAGAACCCAAAGTAAGATATCAGCAGGACGTATGTGGGATGGGTGGTAGTTCAAGTTTGATCTAAAAGGCTTGCCTTTGTATTGAAGTTGGGTTGAAGCTTTGATCTATTTATAATGAGTATTCTAAGGGTTTACTAATTATTTTAAACCTGAAGAGAATATCATAGTCCATTTTTCTGTTGGAAAGGAACCAAAAATAAACCTTGCTGGAAGGTAAAGGCAGAAAGTCATACAGTTCGGGCACGTTTTTTAAAGTTAAAGCACGACCGCCTACTGGCTATAATTTCTGATAAGTTTGGGGGGAAAACCTATTTTCTGTCTCCTTTTTGCATTCTATAGCATGAGAAATTTTCTGAGGTACTTCTAACTTCTGACTGGAGATATTCCATCCTTTATATATTCCATCCATTTAAAAAGTTTGCAGCCACGAAGTTAAGATTCAGATTTTTTTTGTTTTTTTTTTTGTTTTTTTTCTTAGGAATTACACTTAGACAAAATGTGTACCAATTTGTGTTACCACATTTACTCTATTAACAAATGAAAATAACATACTTATTTATGATTGTGGGATACTAATCCATTTATCAAGGGAAATTGTATAAAATGGTCATGATGATACACAAATACAACTTTAAAAATAAATATGAATTTATCACTGCTTAGAACATTGCTCAAGATTTGAGAGGTTTTTTTGAAAACCAGATACTTGTGCCTGATCCATATTTAATTCCATATTTAAAGGCAAGATTCTCATTCCACTTTGTTACAATTTCTTTGTGTGATGATTTTGTCATTCCTCAGTGCATAGAGAGAACACAACTGAAAGTGCCTAAGCTGATCATTATGGAACAGGAGTGACAATAATCTGGGGGACAGAAGTCCTCTGGCTGTTTGTCTACAAGCACTGCAGGATGAAGCCCTAACACCTGAAAATTCTCATTGTGTTTGGGGGTTCATATAAATATTGTTCAAAGCTCTAGTAACAAGCTTAGGGAATTGATATGTATTTGCATTACAGAAAACAGAAATTAATATAAAACAGTTCTGTAGATTCTCTCCTTGAATCAGTGATTTTTAAATTTGCAAGACATAGAAAGTATTTGTTTTATGCAGATATTTAACTTACTTGATGGTGGGAATGAATATTTTTTCTCACTGAAAAGAGAGATCTATGGTTACACTATGGTAACCATATACTATGGTATTAAGTGCTATTTACACATGTGAGGAATTCCCCCCTCCCCTATTTCCTAGGAAATTTTCCAGTTTTCAAGGGATGCTGACTAGTTTAATGAATGTATAATGCATACAAAATAGTTACTTTTTTTTTTTTCCATTGAAACAGTATTTGGGATTAAAGGTGAACCTCTTTTCATGGTTCAAATCATTTTCATTAGCAGGAAGGAAAAACATGCCCAATAAGCCTGATACTGCAAGGAATTATTTAAAATAGTTCTGAGGAGCAATTTTTGCCTTTTCAATTATGCAAATACACATCAAGTTTTTGTCTTTGGCAATCTTTGACTCACAGTAAAAAAACTGACACAGACTTTTTGACCTGACACAAATGTAATAGCTCTGAAGGGGTTTTTCATACCTTTACCCTGGCACAAGATTAAAGAAATGGAAGTACTGCATTCCACAAATCAAGCTCATACTTATACCTGTATCTTATCCTTGTGATTAAATTTTTATAGAATCAGAATAATTCACACAGGAAGAAACCTTGAGAGTTTCTAGTCCGATCTCCATCTGCTCAGAGCAATATCAGCAGGGAATTCAAGGCTGATTGCTTTAGGCTCTGTCCAGTCAGGTCTTAACCTGCATGCAGATTGATTCCACAACCTCTCCTGGCAACCTGTTCCAATGCTTGTTTATCCCATGGGATTGTTTTTTTTTTTTTTGAGCCATAATATGCAGTCAGAGCCTTCCTCATTTTCAGTTTTTGAGCCTGTCTCTTGTTCTGTCAATGTGCACCTCAGTAAAAGTCCCGACTCTGCCCTCCTGACATTTTTTCGTGATCACTTTTCTAGTTCCTTCCTGGTTACAAGTTGGTCTCCAGGAAGGCCTAGAGTGAAACCACCACACTTACTCCTTGAACCTTTCTTTAGGCTCAAAGACCTTTTCCTAAAGACAAAGACTGAGGCAAAGTTTCTCTTGTCTGTCTTCACTTTCACATCCTGTGTATGTCCTTTCTGTTCTGGAGCTCAATCACGAGTTTCCTGTGAAACCAAACAAGTCTTATGGGTATATATGCTTATTTTCCTGGGAATGGAGTGTTCTGCTTGCAGAAGATTGCCCTTAAAGGTCTTCCAGCTTGAGATCCTTTTCCTTTCAGAGCTGCCTCATACAGGGTCTCACCCGCCCTAAAGAAACCCCTGCCTAAACTGAAGTCTGTCCTCTGAAAGTCCAGCTTCTGTACTTGGCTACTTGCCTCCCTTTGTCCCTCAGGATCTTGGTTGAGTATCACTAGTCCATGGTCATTCCAGGAAAGGATGCCATGGGTTATCACACACCTATTTGCTTCCTTTGTGACTAGCACATCCAGCAGTGTGTTTGTTGAAAATCATTATTTCATTCTGTCAGCTTGGGAGCCAGAAGGATATTATTCTTAAATTAGTTCTTTAAGGATTGATCACAGAGCTTGATTATCCAGCCAGCTTTTCAAAGGGAAACCTGTATATCTAACAAACCTAGTTGTAAGATCACTCCTCTATACTGGAAAAACATCTGGAAATAGTGTTTCTACAATGACTTTGCTTAATCACTATTACTGAAGTAGACCATACAATGGTATAATTTAAAAATCAGAGTAGCCTTACTTAAAAAAAAGAGAGAAGTTTTTCAAAGAAACTGAGAGTATCATCATAAAAATAAATATGCTGAAAATATTTTTAATAGCTGAATAGTCATATTTTTAATTTTGTTTTTACCTATAACTAGACTTCTAGGCTGCTATAACTGATCAAATAATAGGTGGGAATCTCTTAATTAACATACTCGTATAACTAGAGACAGTTTGCCAAATTCAGTGAGGTGTAGCTACTTTCTGTTAATTAATTACTGAGTGATCATTTAAGAATTTGTCACTGGGACCTGGAAGGAATGGATAATGACACTGTTTGTTACAAATTCAAATGAATCTAGATCTAAGAGGAAAGTTTACAAAAAAGAATATTACAATTAGACCTAATCTATCATTTAATTAGCTCTACCAATTAAAAAGCTGAAAATGAAAAAGGCCTTTAACTGTTCATTCACAGGATTTCACCTCCAAGGTGCTGTACTTTTAAGGTACATAATAAACACTAAGTCCATGACCTGTCAGTGCAGCAAGCAGACTTACTCATTGTCATCAAATTAAGTATTTAGGGGACAAAATTTGTAATGCACAATACTGGAAACAGTTTATGACTTTTATACAGCAGAATTTTTGCTATAGAAATGTTTTTGAGTGATACAAGGTCTGAAATACTGTAACAGGGAATCTTTCACAATGTCAAAACTAACATTGACTCCAATCAAACTGGGGCAATGGAAATCTTGTCCAAGTCAATGGAAGGTCAATGCAAATGAAAATAATATAGTACATGGGTGTACTGCTCTTTAATATTTATTATATCTCTATGCTGTTGGTTTTATTTGGATTATACTGAGGTAGAATTTCGTTTGGTTTGAAATATTTTTGTGTTTGAAACAGGTAGATGACTGGAAGAATGGAGATCCTATGAAAAAAAATGTTTATTTTCTCTCATTCCATTTTTTCATGCTTTCTGTTTCACTAAAGTCAGTGGAAGAAGAGATTTTTAAAGCTCATAGACTCCTGCCTGACATGAACTGAAAACCATGTATGATAAACCACAGTGCTAAGCAGTCATAGTTTATTGTGTAAAAAAAATACTTAATTCTAATTTATTGTGATTAATCCTAGAATTTACTGAGTAATCCAGACATGCTGTAGTATGTCTGTAATCTACTAGCTAAGTAATATACAGTAAAACAGATTTTTTGCTTCTCTGTTCCTTGTTTTGCCACCATAGATGATACGTAGAAAATGCTTGTAGCTTGTACACATTTTCATTGGGATTGTGATAATTTAAGTCTGAAGAATGACTAAATACATAATATAGAAGATACCAATAGCTAGGACATATGCAAAAGCCTTATTCAAATCACAATTAGTCATTCTAAATGTTTTAATTTGATCTTTTAAGCCACATCTGTTTCTCTTATTATATAGTGTATTCTGGTACAACTGCAATTTTGCACAGTAATATATGAAAAATGTTTAAATGTTCACTGTTTGTCTCAGTACAAGAACACATTTGTTCTTATGAAAAAAAATTAAATCACATTACATTTTTCCATCATGGCTTAAATATATTTTTGATGAACATGAGATTTCATGTGTTGACTCGCTGAACATGGGAATATTCTCTGTTTATAGGAAGAAAACCCTTTAAGACTTTTAAAAGCAGGAAATTTGGAAAGAACTATGGTTATTTCTCATTATTTAACATAAATAAAAATATGTGTAACAACGAAATGAAAGGAAAAAAAAAAGAAGGATGCTTACATGCCACCACGGACTGAAAGTGTAAGCAGAATACACAAATAACTTTCAAAAACCCAGGCTGCTTTCTCTCGGTATTTACCATGTTTAAGCTCCCTGAAGACTGCCATAATTAGTTTTCTCCCTTACAAGTAATTATGAGCACCTGTAATTTAAAAAAAAAATATTTGTGTCTGAGATATGATCCCTCGGGTATTTTTCTTTTAGATCCTTCCTTGTTTGCTCTCAGAAGTTCTTTTTGACTAACTTCTACTCTTGGGATACTTTAAAGGGGATGAATTGTTCCTCTTCAATTACTTTTAAAACCAGGCGAGGCCTGAAAAAAACACTTTCTCAAAATAGCTGTGTATCACTCTTAGGGAATTATTCAGTACCACACACTGGAAGATACTTTGGAGATTGAAAATCCTGGTATTATGTTCCTCTACTCTTCCTTCTGCTTGGAGGTGTCTCGGGTCAAACTCTACAGAAATTAATCTTCCATACCTGAATACTGGCATTAACTTTAAGCCAAAAGATTTCCTCAGAAAGAATTATTTCATAGTAATTTTGCTTAATGCAAGAACCTGACAGGATAAGCCATGGAGTCCACAAAGAATTGCCCATTAATTTGACAAACCTAAACCGCTGACTATCTGAGGAAAGAATTTCATTCAGTTTTTATTCTAATACTGTATTGATCTTAGAATGTTCTTATCATTCTTTTTGGTGTAGTAGACCACTGATTAAATTTTATGTGTTTTCCTTTTCATAAGATATTTTGCAATTTCTCTGTGCATTGCATCACCAACACTGTCTGGAGGAGCTACTTCATATAAGCAAATTCTCAGTGATGGATGAAAATCACTTTAATCACTGAAAGTGATTTGGTTTCAAGAAGCACTTTGGTTTAAAGGTTGTCAGATACAATACATGCTCCTCAGTACACACAAGGACACAGAGAGATGTGTAGCCTTAGCATTTTAAACCTGTAGGTAAATTATAAAGCACAGACCTGTAATGTCTTCCCAGGTTCTGGACAAAAGAGCCATCATGGGAATTTTGTCAGTTTGTGCAGATAAGGAATCCACACCTTTCTGCTTTTGTGTCCTCCCTTTGTAGAAAGAAATGCCAGTTGCACAATCTTAAAGATGGCACACTGATCTTCAGTCAGGCTGAGTGGGAGACCAGGAGTCAACAGATCCTATTGTACTGCTGAGAAAAAGCCCAACTGGCTCTAATTTTTGTTTTCATCCCTTCTTTAATCCCTGTTAAAAACAGTGGAAACACTATATTCTTGGAGGGCAAAAAACCCACTGTCTTTCTGCTTTATCAGGATCAGAATTTCTCTGCCTTTCTAATTTATTAATATCAAACTAAGAAAAGGTTAATTAATACAAAACCCAGAAGTACAGTGTGCTCCAGAACGCCCTTCTTTTATCCTGTCATGCAAATACTCTACAAGAACAGGAGTGGTATAAAGCTATTTATATGAGCCCTATGCTTGGCTGAGAAATAACCTATAGAAGAAGGTCTTTTCAAGGAGCAGTGCCCATTCCCTTTAAGGCCCCTTAATGTTTTCTGGGAATCAGCTCCACTTGGTTACATTCGACCTTGTTAAAAGGAATACATTCAAACAAAGGGCAACTAATCTAGGTTTCTCAACAAGACTAAAAAATGAAAGCAATCACTGGCTTTTCAAAACTTGCAATGGTCTTGGCTGGACATGCTCACCTTGTAATTGTATTTTCCCCAAGAGCCTTTCTCCCAAATAAGAGGTTGGGATGCTATTGTAATGTCAAATCTGACTCACTGTTACAGTTGCTATTAAAAGTTAGCAGCTGTAATTAGGGAAGAATTTTGAAGCTGCAGTGTTGTATTGTCAGTTGTAACAGCTTTTAATTATCTTATATTTTTCTTTAAAGTGATCAGCTTTGCTGAAGTTGAATGTGCTTTTATCATTTTTGCTCTGGAAATGAGCTGACACATTTAATATAATTTAGATAGAAATACTGTTGCTGCAGAAAACAATTGGAATCTCTGAACTTTTTAAAGGATTTTGAACACAGGAGACAGCCATAGTGCTTAGAGGGATTTTGCCATCATCCAATTAAAATGGTCCTCCATTCTTTCTAATACCATTCTATCTGGTCTTAAAATGTGTAAGACTAATTACATTAGCCCACAGAGGCTTGCATGGCTAATGCTATTGGCCATTTCCTCAAATGGAAGAATTATAAATGATTAAACACTTAGCAAATAATACCAGTGTTTCTGCTGCAGGACTGGATTTGATGCATAGATACAGTGCCATTTTCACACTCTGCTCACAGCAGCGACGGGTGCTCGAGCTTAGAATAGACGCCAGTGTTGAAACTGCAACAGCCAATTCCTTTGTCCCTCCAGCTCGTGAGGAAACCAAACCCTTTTGTTTCTATTTCTACTCTGGACTTATGCTGAGGATGGAAAGAATAAAGACAGAGTCATAGATTAGTTTTACAATGGGACATGCCTTGTTATGTGCAACTTCACTACCTTCACTCATATCAGAAAAAAAATTAGTATTCCAGGGAAGGATCCTGAATCTTAAGGACCTGAAAGAATGCAGTTGGTGTAGGATCTAGTTGTGAAGAAGAGTCTGGGTTAGCAGACTATCCTGTGGCATGCAGCAGCCCAGAAGCTGAGATGAAGCTGAAGAAATGCTGCACAGTATTGTCATTTTTTGGCAGGCAGCGTCCTTGTCAATATTCATGAGCACTCAGCTGAGTGAGAGAACCTGTCACCCAAGGCATGTTACACATTGATGACAACAACCAGTCACAGGTCCTCCACCCTAACATGGAGATAGATTAAGTTCATTTACAGTTGTCACTCTGAAAGAAGGAAAACTGTTAGGCAGGAAAGGACAGGCAGCGTTGGTTCTGCAGCCACTCTTACAGCCAGAATTGATGTTTTCAGTTTTTGCTTCATAATTGTTTCCACAAGACTGAAAAATGTGAAAATTCTGTCAGCTTCAGGATCTCCAGTAAACCCGAAAATTAATCCTTATAATCCTCATATGATGTTGTCCCCATTAGGGACCAATTTAGCCCATGACTGTTAGTTCTGGGAGTGCTCTCACTGCAGCATATTGGTATTAGATTGCATTGTTTTGATAAATTCTAATTTCATATATTGTAACATTCCTATCCAACTAAAAATCCATCATGGGAGAGACTCATTATCATGTCATGATCTTGTTCATGTTCTATCTTTTTAATTATCCCAGACATTACTGGCTCTATTATGCAGTCCCCAGATTCTTTGGGGCGGGGGATACATAATGGTTCAGTTGGGGGGGGTTGTGCTGTTATTAGTGTTTGAGGAGGTGGGATGCCTTTCAAACCACAAAAGATGAAGTAATCAAGCAAGCAGGTGTGGATGGGTATCCTTTTATCCTCCTAATGCCTGACTAATCAAGAGATGGGTAATAAGACTATAATGTTTCAGAAAGGATAAGACCTTCTCCCTTTGAAACTCCAAAAAGCTCACAAAATGCTACAGGGGAATTTTATTGTTGTGAATCTATCTAAACATTAGAATTGAAATGTGGCAAATGGGAGCTTTGATTTTTCACAGAAGAAGGGGTAATTTTCTTTCAAATACATTCATAATTTACTTTCTGTTTTATGGAGGTCTAACACCTTGGAGGGTTTGTTTGTTTGTTTGTTTTTGTAAATATAAATGCCCACCAAATAAGTCTCATCAGTAGTCAATACAGTGCAAAATAAATGGTGTTGGATGGTATTGGACAGTTCTATGGTCACAGTCACCCACCAAGTGTTCAATATCTTGGGGAAAGAAAATATCTTAACTATTTCCTTGAGCAGGTTTGTAAATTGTGGGCATGGTCTCTTAAATTTTGCTTTAATGTTCAAAAGAAGTATATTTCACTGAATGCTTTTCATTATTTCTTTTCCATATAAGCACTGTATATATACACACATATCTGTACACACATAAGTCCCAAATGTTTATAAATTGAACCAGGAGATTCAGGGTATTATACTTTCCAGGGTAAATAGCTTTTTGAAAAAATATTTAACTTCAGCTTTAAGAGCATTGGATGAGATATGCAGCACTGGATACACATTTCCCAGTGCTGGGGGAACCCAAATTCCACTGATGTTCAGAGGAACCAAAACACTTGATTCTGACTAAATCATTTGTGATGGAGGTATGTCAAATTAGGATATTTGAAAATTAGTCTGTAGAATCTGAATACAAAAATATTTTCAGTATCTTCTAATACCTTTGAATAGAGCCTTTCCATGGCCTTAAAATCTCACTTTTCTGAGGAAAGTACTGAGAGTAATTTAAGTTTGGGTAAAGAAAGAAGTGGTCTTTTTTACTTTGAGGGACTATTGCCTGCTTCTTGAGATTATTGAATTTTCATTCTAGTCTATAGAAAAGCAGTATATTGCCAAGATGAAACAGAAAGCTTAATAGGCACTATAGCTCTTGATGTTTATAGAAACTTTGCCCACAATCTTAAAAGACACTAAATTGGACTCTAAAATACTGACACAAATGAATCAGGAGGAAACACCTCTTACCATGGTGCTACCAGATCTGTCATTCACATTTAAAATGCTATGTTATTGTTAACTTGATTAGGTAAAATTAGACATGACGTGTCAAAGAAGAATGGGAAGTCGTAGAATCATAGAATATCCTGAGTTGGATGGGACCCACGAGGATCATCCAGTCCAACTCCTGGCCCTGCACAGGACACCCCAACAATCCCATCATGTGCCCAAGAGCATTATCCAAATGCTCCTTGAGCTCTGTGAGCCTTGGAACTGTGATCACTGCCCCGGGGAGCCTGTTCAGTGCCCAACCACCCTCTAAGAGAAGAACATTTTCTTAGAAAAAGACCAGCATTTATTTTTTCAGCAAAAGACTGAAATAATTGAGATCTTATAAGCAACTAGAAGACCTACAAAATGAATTTTTAAAGAAAGGAATTTTAACTTTCTTAACAAGACAAACGTATATATCTATTCCACTTTTAAAATTGTTACAGGAAAATGTCACAATTCTGCTAAGGGGCAGGGGGAGACTACTAGATTATTTTATCAGAGTTTTAGTATGGTAACCTGGTTTTGATATCCAGTTGACTGAGTGCTGTTCCTTCTTGCTGAACACTTCAGGTCATTACAGAGTACTTGTTATTGTTAGGCACTAGGTGGCCTGCTTGCTAAAACATCGTAATGAAGGTTTACACAGAATATTTGCAAAAGTACTGCATGAAAAAAATAAGCAAATAAAAATGCATCTTTAGTTTCTAATAGAGGACGATGCATTCAAACCAAAAATGTAATGAACACATGGAAATCTGCAGATAGTGTAACCTGCTTAAATCCAAGTGAGCACACAGTTATTTTGTTCTTGTCTTGCAGACAATATTTAGATAAAAGATCAAAGTTTCCCACTGAAGGATGAAATAACCTGTATTTTCTCTAAATCATAGGCTCTTAGTTCTCTCAAGGGAAGGTGAAAACCGGCAAGTAAAATGTAGCAGGGATATTTTGTTTTAGTGCCCTAATGGTTTAATGTGTTATGCTCAGAAACATGAAAAGGGTCAGTATTATTTATAGTTTCTAAGGAGCAAATGTAACAGCTGCTGTTGCAGGAGTTAGTTGTACACATGCACTCGATCTGATCTACAGAAAACAATAATTAGGAGTAGTAGGCACAGCAACAACTTGCTGGGTTTTTTGTTGTGGTTTGGTTTGGTTTCAGTGACTGAAGGCTAAACATGACCTGTGGTCTTTGAATGTTGCAACCTGGGTCCTGTGCCACTACAGACCATGTTAAACCATGTTTTTCAGCTATTTCAGTGTTTTCATTTGTTGGTCTGTGACTCTTGCTAGTGTCAGTAGATGTGTGGGAGTTTGAGGTGATACTCTGAGCCTTTGGATATTGAATTAAAAAAGAAGTATCAATTGTGTTTATTTAAAATATAATGAAATAATAATTTCAATAACAAATAGTCATTAAAATGATTTTGCCGTTGAACTGAAGGGCTAAAATAATCAACCATGGAATTTTTTCAATCTGATTACTGACCTTCTTTATTTCAGGTCAAATGCAAGAATAATGAGATGGCTGAGATTGCAATGGTTATAATATCTACTACTGATAGAATTCTAAAATATTAGTGGTCAAGAAAACTGCAAATCTTTTACTGTTCTGCAGAGACCATGGGAGATGTATCTGAACCAAGGCATGGAACATCATCTGCATTTCATGCAACATTATTTCAGTCATCAGCTTGGAAATTTGTTTTGCAGATATTTTTCAACTGAATTCCCCTAATGTCTCTGTTATAAACCAAATAAATGAACAAACAAGAGAAAGCCCCATTGCATCAATTTCTAATTGTATGGGAAAAGGCATTGTGTGGCTCGTGTAATTACTTGTTTTGTTTTCTCCTGAAATAATATGAATTAAGCAATGGATTGAGATAACTGATCGTATTTTTCTAGGACAGGAAAGATATTTCAACCTGATATTTGTGTGCTTTAATCTGGGTAAGAGTAGAACACACCAGCAAACATATGGCAGAATATAGTGTATACCATGAAAATGTCTATTTATTTTTTTTTTTTCTCCAAGAAAACATTGCATCCCAATAGAAGGGGAACTATAAGAACTTGTGTTGTTGTGATTTGATCAAAAAGTTTATTCCTCCAGCCAAGCCTGAGCATGAATCTCTTGAATTGATTTTAAAGAAACCAGACTTGGCAGTATCCCTCAGGTTACAGAGAACGATTCTCCATTTAAAACAGTGCAGATCCATCCACACTGTGCACTGAGAAATAATATGCCTCCTCAAACTCTACCAAAGAAAGGAAAAAATCTGTGATATGTGCCACAAAATCACACAAAAATATCCCATCACTAATGCTTGTAGTAGAAGCAGTGAAGAAATTACTGATGCACAGAGAAACATCACTGCGAGATGTTAGACTGCCTCTAGGAGTTCATCATGTCTGCACATCAGAAAATAGTTGTAATGTGCTGCATCATGTAAAACACAGAGGAATTTTATTAGGCAAGTAGACCTGCAAACTGAAGACACTCTTTTAATATGGTATGTTTGAAAAAAATCAAAATATCTTCTAATACTTTATAGTATACATGGGACAGACATTATTAAGTTCCAGGGAAGTATTCCATAATCCTGTTAAACTGACTATATTTTCTTCATAGTAATTTTGTTGCAGTAGGAATTGTGGCTACTTTTCAGTACCACAACACTTTAATACTTCCAGTTTCTATACCAGAATAGAACTTTGCCTTAGGCAAATTCACTGAATACACTTAATACATATTTTATATGACACACCCAGAATTCTGATAGATTTTAGTAGCAAGACCAAATTTTCTTTACTAACCAGGATTTGAATTTTTGAAGTTCTGAGCACCTACTTTACTGGAAATCATTAGGAGTTCTGACCAACAGTTATCAGATGCTAAAGATTTGAAATGTTATTATTTTATCTTAATTTAATCACAAATCAATATTTCTACTCCTTATACCAGTAATTGATGGAGCAGTTAATCTTATCACCGTTGTTTTTCCATCTTGTGAAGCAACATATAATTATGTCCTTGTGTCACTTGCGTTGACCTTGTTTAAGTCGTTCAAAACAACCTCTGCATGAAAGGAAAAACATCCATTTTCTTGGCAGGTCTTAGATTAGGAGGCATAGTTAGCTGATGTAAAGGAACAGTCTATCTGATGTCTTAAATGTTTGCATGACATTTCTATTACAACCCTAATACAAATGTCCAATTTCCAGAAATAACCAAAATGTCTTGAGTCATCTGTAGTTGCTTGAAATAGGCAAAGTAACCAAAATATGAAGCATGATAAAACTTACGTATGATACAGTATTTAATGTAATCCAATATTATTCAAAGATTCTCTGTGTTGTAATTATTTCAGCTAAGAGACAGGTATGTGTTTTGTGGTATATTTTTTTACTCTTTTCTGACTGTCTTACAACTAAATAATAAGCTTTTATCCAGCATGAAGTCACTCTATTTATATGCAAAATTAGTTTTTTTCACTTGGGTTTGTGGAGCAAGGACATGACTTTTATACAAAAGAGAGGAAGAAGAATATACCTCCATTTGAAATTTTAATCATTTTTCACACGACTCCTGTAAGATTTTTCCCCATTTAATTTCTGCTTTCAAGAACTAATATTTGATTCTTTCAAAAAATGTTCTATGTAGTGTACCAGTAATGAAAAAATGCATCATGGCCCCATGATATTGTGTGGGAAAATGTGCTTCAATAAGACTTTTAAAAGTTTTCTATGAACATGATAACCTACAGGACTCTGATATGCAGAGCTCTTATTATTAGATATAAATTCTCCCCCCTTCCCGAATCTTTTGAAGCTGTTCATCCTGTTGCATGATGTCAGAAGAAAGAGAATGGGTGGGAAATAATACCCCAAATATCCCAAACTTGATGCTTCTAGGCAAAACTTTAAAAATCAGATTTTCTGAGCTTCCAGTGAGCAACAGCTTTACCATGACAGGCTTCAAGAGCATAACTTGTTTTGATCTGGCCTGACATTTGTAATAAAATCTAAAATTAAGTATTAATTACTGACACGTAACAGTCTATGCAAATATTTAATAAAGTTCTGTTTTTGAGATGTGTAGGCTCTTCCACTTTAAGGTCAAGTTGAGGAATTCCATTTCCAGAGCTGTTGTTCCAGCAAACTTTTTAAGCCTTGCAGAAGATGCCACTGTTTTCAGTGGGCTTTGAATCAATTTAATTGTCGACCAGATACTCCAGTTCTTAAACCATACTTACTATACAGGCCCTGCACATCAAACTGCTGTAACACATTTTAAAGATCTTATAAGTCTGTTTTATCCAATTCTGTGACTCTTTTTACTGAGTATTTTTTGTACAAGTAGTTTAACTGTCTTTTGGTATCTGCTTTCTCTGAGGTCTAAACAGCTATGCTCCATCATTTCCATGGGATAATTTAGTTTTCAATCCCTTTTTCAGAATCACTTTAGTGTAGTGCTCCTGGCACAGAATTTGCTCTGAGAAGCAATTCATGTGTTTACAATCTCTGCAGCAGTTTGGGGATCTGTCAGGTTGGGAGTTGCTGTGCACAAGGAAGTCTTTTACCAGAACAGTCAAATGATTCCTGTGTCCTTTTTTTTTTTTTTTTTTTTTTGTTGAGGGTTTTTTAACATTGCAGAGAAAAAAAACTTTACATTTTTTGTCTACATAAACTATTGAACCAGAGAAGTAATTTTCTTATGTATCAATAAGGCAAAGCTCTTAAAACTGTTAGGTAATGGTGCTGTGTTGTCAGAAGTTTCTCTTTCACCGGGTGGTGGTTGGATCCCATCAGGCAGAGGTGGCCAAGGGCTGCCAGCTGAGGCGCTCCCCCTGGCAGGAAGCAATTCCTGTCACAAGGCTTTCCATGGCTAAAGATGTTGAATTTGCCTTTATGGTCAGGTAACAAAAAAGCAAGAGTTTCCCTAGAAACTGCCTGAGGGTCAGTGGAGGAGTGACAAGCCTTCAGGTGGGCTGGAGTCAGGGCAGGGCTGGCTGGGAGGAAGAATTTCTTTATCATCTGGTTTTGGTTTGTATTCTAATATAACTTATCTTCAAGTGGTTCTGTTCTGCCCTTGGAGAAGCCTTCCTCTGAAATCCTCTTCTCTTAGGAGTGTTATATTGCATACTGCCCTGTTTTATTCATACAGTGTATTTAGATAGGGCCAGTTAGCTCAAAAATGTGTTGATTGCTTCCCTGCTCTGGGCCCATACATAAATTATGAGAAAATTCCTTCCAAGACCTGCAATTAGTTCTCAAGTTCATGGTACTCTTAGAGATTCCAGAGATGAATTTATGATTTATAAAGATGTCTTCCTATGTAGGGTCTCCATATGTTACTGGTGACAACTTTGGACAAACATAGTGACGTGGCTATTAATTGGTGAGATACATCCTAAGATATAGGGATTATCTTTTATGATATATTTGATGTTTTGAACTCTTGATTAGAACCTTCTAGTTTGCATTTAATTTACATTTAAGCAGAATAAAAAATCCCATATGAAAACAGGTAGCTATGCTACTACTGGATGAAAAACATACTATTTCTTTGGGTATGATAAGACAAGGAGAAACTGATGGAAATATGAAACTTCAGGAAGTTTAAAAAAAAATATATGACACTTAAGGTTCCAGTATCATTTAATGACTAATATGTGTGTATTCTGACACCCAGGAGAAATATATTTTTCCTTCAGAAACTGGATGCAAATAGTGCAAAATTCTGGATAGCCTGAGTTTAACAGGAATTACAGAATATAAATAGATTTTTTTTTTTTTTCATTTAATTCCTGACTTTAAAAAAAATGGCAGTATGTATAGGTTTTGGGTTTCTTTCTATAAGTTTTGGGAACAGTGCTCTCACAAGTGGATCTTTAAAGGAGAAGTGTAAGTTGCTGTAGCTACCTCATCTCTGTGTTTGGAACTGAAGAGGTGTTGGAAGAAGGCAGCTGATTTCGGCTACTCTAGAATATATAGCATGTGTATTACTGGGCTCCAGGCAGAATTGTATCTGATGTAAGCAGGTAATAAAGACTATAACATTCAGCTGTGAGAAGTATTCCTGGTCTGATTCATAAATACTTGTGTTGTTTAATAGACACTGTAAAATGTGGGTTTTTTACTAGTCAGTAATGAAAGTTATTAACTGGCAGTGAGGCAGTAAAACAAAATGCATTATGTGTGAAACAGGTGATCTTGACAATTGCCATTTAAAAGAGTTTGATACAAATGACTAAAATCAGATTTACTTCCATTTTTAAATAAATAAAAATGTGTCTTATGTTGGAGTGTATCCAACAATCACATATGTGGTTTCACATAGTTTTTATTGTGATACCGTGTTCTCTTGCCAGTGGTTCATGGATGACTTTTCTTTTGTTTGTTTTAGCAGAGATTTAATTTTCAGATTTGAGGCATGAACAGATTTTCAAGCACCAAAACTAGAGTAATTTTCACTTGATTTGTAAAATATATTCATGTAGTACAAACACACAAATAAAAAGCAAAGAAACTGACACTATGAATCATACCATGAATAACTTGATTTTTTGTAATGTTTTTTGAAGTCAGCCACTGAATTTTAGTGAATATATATTTGAATTTGTAGAGCAATGTTGTGTTAATTTTGAGTTGTAACAGTCTGCAGATTTATAGGGAGTTTGTGTACTGAGTTTGGTTTGATGTTTTTGCAGTTTTTATTCCTTTTTTTTCTCCCTGTTTATTCAAGTATCCTAGTATTTCTTTCTAGGGAAATGGAAATAACCATGCTTATCAGAGACATCTTCCCCTTTTCTTTTTTTTTCCACGATTTTTGTTTTCAACCTTTAGCTTTTATGCAGCTCTGGTGCAAAAATGTTTCACTGCTAAAAGCAAGATGATTTCTTACTGTCACTGGTATGTAAATAAATTTGACACTGCATATCTCAGAGATCTCTGAAATAAGTTACAGGATATTTCTAAAATATTTGCTGAGTGGCTTCTAGATGTGTTTTCCCAAAGGTGGACTGTAGTTATTATTTCAGTAAAAAAGAGACTTCAGCTTTAAAGGGATTAGTTTTCAACAGTTAAAATAAATTACTTCTTATGCCATACAGCAATGTGATTGAGTTTAATTTGTTCATTCAGCATGCTCACTGCCTATTGTGTGTTTATAGTTCTGTTCAGTGGTTCCAGGATCTTCATGCAAATCTTAATAAACACTCTTCCTATCAGTTGCAGATTAATATCAGGAAGACAGAATTCTCTTTCAGTAAGAAGTTATCAGTTGCTTGTTTTCCACACTTTTGCTGCTTCTTCATGTGCCTGCAAGAACCTGCCTTTGGGTCATTAACGTGTTATTTCCTCAAGTGAAGAGCATTTTTTACCCCCTATGATGGAAAAGTCATAAAAAACCTTAAATACCCTATTTTTAAAGCAGGAAAACCCCTGGATCAGGAAAGAATGCAACTGTAAGCAAGTTGTGGCCTACACTTACTTAATTCTTTTGTTGAATTAAATGGACGTGGGGTGATGTTTTCTCCTGGTGCTAAGAATTTCCAGTTTCATTTTGTTCATCACTGAAAAAAAAATCAAATTAAAGAAACCTCATTGAAGTCAGTACCATCATGCTAATAAAAAATAGATCAAAGAATGAATCAGTCCCTTAGTGGATTTAGAGTAAAATCATATGAGGGAATGAATTTGAAAGCCTTGATAATATAACAAATTGTCTGTTTCTCTTTGAGGTAGGTCTTTTCTTTGAATACGATAATGAAATATCCTGTGTAGGGAGTGGATTCTGTGGATAAATATTTATGGCTGCAAAATAATTTATGTTTGAAATACTATAAAGTGTGAAAATGAGTTCAGATTGTTTGTTATAATTTGTGTCTGGCCTTAAAAAAATGAGAGGGATTTCTGTCAGGCAATGGCTTTGTAGTGCTTCTTATTGTCACCAAAACCAGTAAGAAATGTCTGTAAATTCTCTATCTTTTTAAAAATAAACACCATCAAAACCAGCCAGGTCCTTAATGAAACCTGCCTGTGTGCAGCCATGGTGGTGGTTTATGGCAAGCAAAGAAACAACCCAACAGCTAAAATACCAAACACTAAAAATTTGCAGTATCAGAAAGTTCCTACCTAACAATACAGCAGGTGAGATCTACAGGATAGAGTTGAAATCCACACCAGCGTGGTTCAAGAATTCAAAGTTTGTGCATAGAGCTGTCAGTTGGCACTTTAGAGGGAGCTTTTGTGAAGTGGAACGGTTGCAAAGAGCTCACTCTTGGTTAAATAACATGATAATCATGGCATTGACTGACAGATAGACCCCATGTCATGAAGATCTTTTGCTCTGAGAAACAGCATTTTAATACAGTGATTTAAATACTCCTGTTTAAGGAGCCCATGGTGGATTAGCAGCAAATGAAAAGAATATTATATTGAAAAAGTGTGGTCTCCTAGCTAAATTTGTTCAAGTAATTAAAATAGGTTCAGGAATATGAAGATAAGAATGGGAGTGATATTTTCAGGATTTCTTCTCTACTATGATTTCAATAATTGGGTATTGATGTAGTTTTGGACTTCAATATAATATTCCTAATTCATTAAGTACTATACTTTTTTCTTTAAACTTGATATAGTAATTACAAAATATTACCACAGATTATTTGTTCCTACTCTAAATCAAATCTGAGCCCAGGTATTAAAAAATAGTGTTACTTCTTAATGTGAAGTGGACACCTGAGCTCTTTACCCCTTTTACTACTTTTCTGTGATCCTCTTAAGGAAGAAATAACAAGTCCTGTAATAAGGCAAAGGACTCAGATGGGACCAGCTGGAGCCTTGTGTGTAAGGAACAGATTTAGATTCTACCTTCACAACCTACTCCATTAGGTGGTTACAGCTTTTATATTCTCTCTGCTTCTCAAGGTGTGATTTGACAGCTGCTAAATGAAGGTAATAATGAGCAGTGGTAATATTTAAATGACACCATTAAGGTTTGGTATATTGGACAAAAAAACCCCAGGTATATTTAAGTGCACAGATAATCAGATGAAGGAGAGCAAGTTTCAAATTTTTTCTCCCCCTCCTACCCTCCATCTTGTCCATCTGGGCCATTTGCCTTGCTGGTTGGGAAGTCAGCAGCACAGACATCAATGCTTGC
This sequence comes from Pipra filicauda, assembly GCF_003945595.2. Classification (NCBI taxonomy): domain Eukaryota; kingdom Metazoa; phylum Chordata; class Aves; order Passeriformes; family Pipridae; genus Pipra; species Pipra filicauda. Next base: position 774,443 of record NW_024104285.1, read on the forward strand.
TTTTGAAAGCTGGGAAAATGGCTTGGCAAGCCTAATGTTACCTTCTGTTAAACAATTTTATTTGTTCTTAATTTTTTTTTTACCGCCTTAAAAGTGTGAGTGAGTGCTGGAACTTATGAAAGGTCCTTTAGAGTTGGACTATTCTATTTAGCCTTCTGCACTTTTTGTTTCCTCTGTGCTCCAGTCTGAAATACTCTGATTTTATAAATGTCTTTCAGGATGATGCTTGGTTGCTAGAAAGTACCTCGTGCTCTTTTCCTTTGCATTGCTGTTGCCATAGTGTTGCTGTCAGTGCTATGGCACGAATGACAGGCAACATACAGCTATGACTATATAAATAGGTTTCTGTAAGAACAACTCTTTCCCCACGACATAAGATATTCTACTCTATATCTAAGCAGAAAACTTAAGTCATGTTGGTTTTTTTTCCCCCTCTCCTTAAAGGCCTGCATCTCTAGAACACTTTTTAAAGGTTAAAAACTGTTCCTAGAATTGTTTAGAAAGAGGTAAAGACCATTAAAAATTAGTGTATTTTATGGTATTCTTACAAGAATTGTAAGTCATTGCTGGTTGGTTTTTCCTGTTACAAGTCCTGACACTGCCTATTAGATGTCTATACCCTTTAGTCATTCAGGAAAATCGATGACAGTAAAAGACTCTATAAAAAGTCATGTTAGCATTTATCTGACATGGTTTATAAGAGTGGTGTTCTGCCATTTTCATGCTTTAAGGTATTTTCTTCATTATGGCACAAAAGTAATTTCAATAGAGTGATTCAAACTTTGTTTAATTAAAAAAGTAAATAAAAGTATGCATAGAAACGTAATGCAAGTTCCACCCTATGGTTTTTCTGTTTTTTCTCTTTGAGTCCTGCTGTTGTTATTTTATAATCCCTGGAAAATCCACTGCAGTTAAAACTGGGGTTATGGGAATCCTTATCAGTTATTTTTAATATAAATTATCTACTGGTACTATCACAACTTTCAGAATTGATTCAGGAAAGTTTTTGATGAACTCTTTAGACTGTTTCATCTATGTACTCATCCTCATATTGCTTTGTAAAACTTGACAGATAAAACACAAGATTTTGAGTGTGGTTAAAACTCCCCATATCTTCAAAACTAGGGAGAGCAGAGTGGTGTAACATTCATAGCCTTTTTAATAATAAAAATGTTTCTTTTATAATGTAAGATTATTTGGAAGATTTATATACCTGACTATAAAATATTTTTGTATTGTTGTGATTTATAAGCAATATGTACATCAATATTGTCACAGAAGAATTTGGGATAGGGCCTGGAATTTGGTTTATACTTATGGTTGTTATTGTTGTTTTGTTAATTTCCTCCCTTAAGAAATTAACTGTACTTTTCAAATATTACTCTGTAAACATCAGGATGTAAAGGGATTTTTTACTTCTGTTTTGTTATTTTTCAGTTTATCTTGTGATAGAGAAGGAGAAGTGGTAAAATAAGGCTTTCCAGTATGCACAGAAAGTGCAACCATTCTGAAATTTTGTTTTCAGGGCAACATTTAAATACCAACTCTTCATTGTGACCCACACACTTTTATTTGTGTTTTTTTTTCATAGGAAACAATGTAAATATATTTATTTTAATAATAGTGAATACAAAGATGTACTTTCCTGAAATAAGAGCTCTCTGCAGGTTGAAGTATGTGGGCAATTACTTTGATGGGGTGACAATTGCTGGACATGTATTTAAAGAAGAATAAGACAGTTAATAAATAAAATCATAATAGTCAAACTAATACCCTTGTACAACATCACCACAGTTATTTCATTAAGCTCACGCTGCTGCCATAGTGTTGCCAGTAATGCTAATCAGGGTCTGCTGATGACTTCCTTATTTGCATATTCAGAATTTAATATCATAATGGATTTATAAACTGGCTGTTTATGCTACACTGTTAGTTCCCTCCTGGAGGCCTGGTTAGTGCTGGATTGTGAATTGTTGCACACTGAATTCCTGAAGTGCTGCAAATACACCAGTGAATTACTGATGTAAATGGCTGCAGGTAACGCCGTGACTGCGCCACGCAAACTGCACACCCCGTTCTCACCTCTGTCAGCAATCTCCTCCAGGTTAATTGAATTACTCAGTGAGCAATGCCTTTTTTCATAAGTGAAGACTTTGCAGCATTGGATTTTTACGTCAGGTTGCTCCTTTTGTACAACCCTAAAAGCCAGAAAATGCTTTGCAGTTAAATCATGCTGACGTGGAAAGATGCACCTTGCAGATCTAGTTGGAATGTTCTTTATCTGTTGCTTGCTCCCAATCCAAAGCAGTTCACAGTGTTTAAATGGAATAGCAATATTAATTGTTCCTAATCTGTTTCACTGCAAAATCAAATGTTTTGGTTTAAATTACCTTGAAAGTGGCACTGCTGAAAGGCAGTAACTAACAGGTGAAGGCAATTACTGGCTTCAGTAATTTTTTCAACTGCTGCAACTTGATCTGCAGGAGTAAATCAATCTGTGCTATGACAGGGAGAATAAAATGAGAACAGACAGGAAAAAAAAATTACATTTTTACCTACACAATGAAAAGAATGTAGATATGTTAGTACAGGTATATTTGAAACATATGCTAAGGTGGTAGGAGCTAAGATTACTTTAACTAGAAAAATCGCTTTACATGGAACTGTCGTACCTTACAGAAATGTTATTCTAGAAGATCCTAAATTCTGGAACGGCAGAATTATGTAAAGATTAAGCAAAGTAGCATATTCTCTACATGGAGTTCAATAGTGGGATTTTTCTCTTCAAAGTTCTTGGCTGAAGGTTTTATGTAAATACACAGATATCTGTATTTACCTCTATCCTCCCATTCTACTTCCACCTTTCTTGAGGTTGTTAACAGTCTTATGAGGGAATACATTGTTATTCAGAACCTAGGTTGAAAAGTACAGAATTTTCTTCTATGTAGAACAAATCTTTATCTCACTTTAAAGGTATTGGTATTCTAAAGTACTTTGCTTATATATTAACAGAGATTTAAAATTATATGAAATTTCTTACAGTTCACCAGACAGATTTCCACCCATTGTTGGCTGAAGTTCACCAGACATCCACCTAGATAACATTTTTCTTGCCAGTTTAATTTCCTCAATTAAAAATAGCCAGATTTCTTTGTGGTTGTTAACAAACATTACATAATTTTGTCAGTGTAAAACTTGGGGGAGAATTAAGACAAGTGTTTTTGGTTTCCCATCTTTTAAGCAAGAGGTATAAAAAGATCTGTTTCTCAGCAGATGGTTCTTGAAAACTTCTTGCCTACTTTTTTCTTTGCAAACAAAAAAAAAATAGAGGACAATGTGGTAGAGGAATCAAAGGAAGAAGTCTTCCCAAGGAGTAAAGAAATATCTCATGCTGGAAACAGGGATTTCTGTACTTATTTCTTCATTTGGTCTGATCCAGTTCTAAGATCCTTTCCTCAGTGTTTAAGTAATATTTTCAAGTAAAAACTTGTGCAAGAAATGTTATGCATTTTTAGGAAGGATTGAGTCAAATGCCGCTTTATTTATTGGGTGTTAAAACAGTTCAGGTGGTTTGCCACAGGATAGGTACTCATTTCATGTCTCTGTTACTTTAAGAACCCAATATTCCCTAAGTTTTTAAGAGTTTTTCTTTTCCTTTTTCCAGCTACTCCTGGTGTTCTAAACGAATACTCATTAGTCATTCTGGAGATGGACTTGCTGTCTGGAACCTACCTCTTGGCAGTCTTATTAGCCTGTATTGTATTCCAATCTGGCGCACAGGAGAAGAATTACACCGTGCGGGAAGAACTGCCTGAAAATGTCCTCATTGGCAATTTGCTCAAGGATCTTAACCTAACACTGGACCCAGACGTGCCCCTTTCCTCACCACTGCAGTTCAAGCTCGTGTACAAGACTGGGGATGTGCCGCTGGTCAGGGTAGAGGAGAACACTGGGGAGATTTTCACGGCTGCAAACCGCATCGACCGGGAGAAGCTCTGTGCCGGCATCTTCAGCGAGAACCGCTGCTTCTATGAGGTGGAGGTGGCTGTTTTACCTGATGAAGTTTTCAGACTGGTCAAGATCAGATTCCTAATAGAGGATATAAATGACAACGCCCCCCTTTTTCCCTCGACGGTGATTAACATCTCTATCCCTGAAAACACAGCAATTAATTCTCGCTATTCTGTCCCGTCTGCCATCGATCCGGACATCGGTGTCAATGGGATTCAGCATTATGAGCTGCTCAAGGTGGGTCTCTTCCATTCTTCTGTGTAACTGTCTGTGTTACTGTCTTCCCACAAATGTTGCCAGTCCTTACCACACCATTAGAATTCCGAAGGTGTGTGCCAGAGCTGTGGTGCAGTGCAGGTATGTCTTGAAGTGTGAATCTGTACCCCTGAGTGCATTTACTGCACTGTACCTTCACTTTGTGGAGAGCTGTTTGTGCATGTGCATATCTGTGTAACACTGTGATGAAACATCCATGTCTCCGTGAGCTCTCTACCAAAATTCAAAGTGTTTGTACTCTTTGGCTGTCAGTTGTCTTAGACCATGAAAGGTGGGTGACAGTGCCAAGTGCAATAGTATTTTGCATTAGGTTTATGTCTCCCATCTTTTTGTAAACATTTTTTTTTGTTGATGTCTCTTGCACAACTGTTAGATTTGAGCAGTAGAACTTCGCCCAGAAGTTGATGTGATGCTCATCTGTATATTGATGAGCTGTTCCACAATGAGAGAGTCCATTTGTCAAAGCAGCTTTGTAGTGTCTGGGCAGGAGAAAGTCCAAGATATGCACAAATGCAAGGATAGCAGTGCCAGTGCAAATATTTCTTATTCTTCTTTCTTTTACTCTTTCTACCCAAGAACAGGAGAACTGCAATTAAGGAACAAAAGAATAACATAAAAGCATGTGGTGTTTATATAAACAAGAGTGTGTGATTGCTAAATACAGGATAACTTTCATTTGAGTTCGCTAAAATAGAGAGTTTAGAACAAGAAAGACACTTGTCCTAAAACTATTGGGGGAAGCTGAAAATGCCTTCATTTCCCTTGATTTGGAAGAAGAATTTATTTTGTGGTTTGGCTGCTCAGCAACCAATCTGACACTCATTAATGACTAGAAAAATACAGACTATATAGGCCAATATATTTCTTGACTGACTTGATAGCTGAGATTCACATATACCAGTACTTACTAACAATTTAATAAAACTATTTTTTCTTTTATTTTTGCTCTTTTAAATTGCTTGGAACATGAAGTAGTTGTGTTAGTGTGGGACCTAAGCTGGACAAAGACAAAAATCTCTTTCAGAAAACTGCATCCCACTGGGCATTTCTAGTAAGCCATCCAAAAGGTAAAAAAAAAAAAAAAAGAAATCCCACATATGCCTGTCTGCTCTCAGTGTAGCCAAGGCTTTTAAGAACTTGCTATAATGTTCAAGGTCTGTTTAGTAAGCTTTTTAAAACCTTTCCTAGGTTATATGGAGAGCAGGTATATTTATGTGCATGATTTTGTTTGGGTTTTTTTTAGATAGCCAAGCAGAAGCATCCACTAGGATGCAGTCTTCTTTATTTGGCATATTAGATGAGATTCTGTGGAATGAATAACAGCATATTAAATAAATAACAGTAGGACTGGAAAATAACAAAAAATCCAGGGTTACAGACAAAATGTGGCAAAATAATACCTGGTCTAAACAGAGAAATGTTAGTTATCTGAGAGAAAAGTGCTGTTATTGTAGGAAAAGGAAAACTATAGAAAATGGCAAAATCAGGAGTCCCTGGGACTGAGTGAGCAACAGTTCAGATCACCACAATAGCAGACTTGTTTTTGAGTTTATTTTCGGACTGTGTATTCAGAAAGAAAATGTAAGAGATCAGCAGAGTGGTAGCACATTTGTGTCACACAAGTGGGAGCTCGTCTAAAATACAAACTACAGCTCTACCAAAGGTAGTGTAGCTCATAAGGCCTTGTCTAGAGATGCAGTGTGAGATAAGATGCTCTGCCAGAGAGGGCTTTTACCAATAAATGTGCAAATAACTTTCAAATAACAAATTACTTAATTTTTAATTAGGGGAAAAAAAAAAAAGAACCTGTTGTATGTTGATTCAAGTGTCTCTGAAAAACTGCTTTTACCACATAATGGAAAGAAAGGTGATGAGGTTAAACACACACTGGTATGGACTGAATGTTCTGAAATCTTGTGCTGCACATGCCACAACTGAAATAATTTGTAAAATTACAGCCTTGTAGTCAGATCTTCTAAAGAAATTAAATGCATTTTTCTCTTGCATGCCTGTTGTTCAGGTACTTTTTGAGTTATGGATCCACTGCCTTCAAATAAGTCAGCAATTCCACGTACCTTGGGAAATATCTGTAAAGCCATGAAGGTGTTTAGGGCAGCCAGACACCCTTTGGAATAGTATGTCTAGTTTCTATTGGTAGTTTTTAAATGTTAATATCAAAAGTGAACATAAGAGGAATAAAAAAGTAGAAGAAATGAAAGATTCTGGTGAACAGGCAGGAAATCCAACATATATTGCAGAGGAAGGCCATGAAGATGATTAGAGCAATGAAACACCTCTCCTATGAGGAAAGACTGAGAGAATTGGGATTGTTCAGCCTGGAGAAAGAAGGCTCTAGGGTGACCTTTTTGAGGCCTTCCAGTACCTGGAGAGGATGCAAGAGAGTTGGAGAGGACCTTTTAACCTGGGACAGTGGAAGGTGTTCCTGCACATGGCAGGGGATTGTAACAAGATGACCCTTAAGGTCCTATCCACCCAAACTGTTCTGTGATTCTGTGATATACATGGATCCATCCCTCCCTGGGGAAGATTAAGGAGATGAAAAAGGAAGGAAGAGTTGTGGTACCTGAGAATTCTTTCCTGGGTAATACTGAAATACAAAGAGGGAGAGTGACAGGCACACGAGGGTGGCGTTGCTTCTGCTTACCTTTCCTCCCCAAATACTCTTTATGTGCATTATCCTCCTCTGGTTTTTGATGTACACTCTGAAGATACTGATGTCTTCTGGCTTCGGAGATGTGTTGACCTTTTCCTTCCTTCTATAACCAGCATAGAGAAACATGGGGAAGCTGCAGAACAGAGACTGTTGTGCCTTCTGAGCAGGACGAGTCTGGCAGGGCTGACATGACAGTCGTGGGGAATTTTGGGAAGCACACAATATGAAACTGATGGGCAGGGCAGCTTACTTGGAGGATGGTAGAGGAGCAGGAGATGATAAGATAGGAAAATCCCTTCATAGAAGCAGAAAAGCTGATGCTTAATTGTGTGCGCAGCATCGGAGTGAAATGTGTTGCTCTGTATTTTGGAGAGAAAGTAATAGAAAATTGATAAGTTGTGCAGAGAAGGTTTTCCATTTATACTTCAATTTTGAAAGAAATTCAGTTAAAATTTGCTTGTTGCCTGTGTGAAGCCCAGATCTATTTTGCCAGAAGATAGATTTTTCCCATTACAATGTCTAAAAAAAGAATAAACCTCTCTCTACAAACTCAGATGAATCGTTTATAGGTTTTTAACATATTTTCAGTAACTCTGTAGCTCCTTGGGAAGGTAACCATCATGTGTTACAACATTTCCTCACTTTGTTACACTTACCTTACTGGCCCTTTCAAAGTGTGGGGAAAAGGTTACATGTAATTGTTATATTCAGTTTCTTTTGCAAAGTACATAAAAAAATGATAAAGTCTTTTAACTGTATGAAAGACTTTCATGTTATTTTAATATCTTCCCTCTTTCTAAAAATTTTTTTGAAAGAGTAGAAAACAAAATTATATATATATATATATATATCCTCTGGGTTCAGTGCTATGTGGAAGCTCTGTAATGCAGAATTTGACTTATTTAAAACAAGAGAGTGCTTTGATTACTACACAAATTAGCACTTGAGTATTTTTTGTCTACCTGCATTTTATCAAAACATACCTCAATGGAGAATAACTTCTTTATATGTAACTGATTTGTGATATGAAGCTTCAAAACTTCCCAGGTGTCTGAAATGGATGAACTCTAAAAAGACAACAGTTTTGCTGTTAGTAGAAAAGAGGACACAGTCATGCAAGGCAACTTGCTGTTATCCAAAGGAGTTGTTGTGCAAAGAATTATAAAAGATTGTGTTTCTCTGCTGAGGTGCCCAAAGGTGACCATGGAGAGGATGACATGAAGGTTTCACATGGTAAACAGTGTTTACTGTGAACAAGGGTAGGAGGGAGAACTTAGATCATATTTAACAATAAAAGAAAAGGCATTTAAAATGAGAAACAGCTGGATTGGGCAGCAAGATGGCACAACAGTGATGGCAGGAGTTGGTAGAAAGGGCAGCTAAGACAGTGAAGTAGTTCAGAGAAAAAAATGGCCAGGTGGAAACCCACTGATTTTTGTCTCAGTTGAGGTAACTACTTAAAGCATAAATGGGAAATGATAGGGAAAAAGAGTTGGGCATTCATAAACAGAAGTAGTATCTTAAAATAGAAGGATGCAAGAGCAAATTTTAAACTGAAACTTTAATAAACAGTGATTCCTGATTCAGGATTAATCTAAATATACTAGTGTTCTGGTTTAGCCCATTAGGCAACTAAGCCTACAGGGCTTCGTTCACCTCTTCAGGGCATTCCCATCATTCCCAGACTGATGTAACCTGTACGTTGTCCCTGGCAATGCCACTACAGTGTTATAAATACCTACATGCTGTTGTTGATTACACTACTTCAGTACACTTATATTTGAGTTCAAGGCAAACTAATATTTAGTATAACCTGATTAATATACTTAGAATGGAAAGGCGTCACAGGCTTCTGCTTTGAGTACGAAGATTTTAGTGTGAAGCATTTCTTTGTTCTATTGGATGTTAAAAAGGGGAGCTGGTTCAGAGTCAAATTGCAGCTTGGAGTACTGCAATGGAGAGTCACATGTCCTTCCAAAAGGATTCATATAAGTGCATGTTTTAAATAATATTTTAATATTGATTACTTAGTATTTCTTGTCAAGTAGAATGTCGTATACATTAGAAGTTGCATAGTTGCAACAGGAACAGAGCATTTTCTTCTGTGAGCTAATCCTGTGTGCTGATAGGTTGTTGCTTTAATCTGTAACAGTTTAGGGAGGAAATTAGATTGGTGTTACTGGTTTAGTTCTGTTTCTTTGACCTATCACAGTAGTTCTGCTGTATTTACCTGTCAGAAGCAGCTGGTGCATTCCTTCTAGAATAATATAATAATCTTTTTGTAGTTGTCAGTTCATACCTCTGTAATCTGACAAAATAGATTCTCACTCAGTCTAGCAGTACGTCAGTCTTGCCTCTGATGAGGAGAGTTAAATCTTCCTGCTGTAAATCATCTTTGTGATGTCTTTCAGTAGAAGTTTCCTCTTCTTTCTGATACAGTTTATCAATTCCATGGCCCACGAAAGGTGGAGATCACAAATCATCATATTTCAAGCCAGCTTTTGCAACTAGGTTATTTCTGAGTCTCATAGTAGTTCCAGATCAAGTAGCTCATATCACTATCAAGATCAAGAATAGAAGATGTGTTTTATGTAAAAAGAAATCTAGAGAGGTAGTTAAATTTACAGAATAGATTTGTAGTTAAATGAGAATCAGAAATCCCAATTAATGAAGTCTGGGTCTATAATTATACTGTCAGCAGTGACACGGATTTGAAAGTCAAAACTGTAACAGTGGAGGAGGGCAAACAGGACTTTTCTGTGGTCTCCTTGTGTTTAAATGTTGCACCAGGATTACCTAGAAGATCAGTACATAGAGAAAAAGGGAGATAGAATGGTTAAGTTCCCTGCAAACTCAGTACACAGTGACACAGACTTAGATTTTTGTAACACGGTGTTCACCAGATCAACTTCACTGTCCCAAACATGAGCTGCATGAACCTCTCATTTCTGTCCTTTTTTATCCTTTCATTCCTTTCAGTGGGAGCTGAAGCATCAACCCTCACTTTTACTCTCCAACTATGTTTGAATGAGGGAGTATCTCACAGCTAGTCACACTGGAATTAATGTGGATTAAATTAATGTGGATAATTCTTCTGGGTAGGCTTCAGCAGCATGAGAGGACAGTGAAGTGGTATATTGGCCCTTTAAGTAGGTCATAGAAAGCCTGAGGTGGTTGTTATCAACATCTGCATTCTGTGAAAAAACTGCCAAGATAGAGCTTTTTTCCTGCATGTAAACAGATATTTATTAATATTGTCAGGTCTTACTGAATATTGCAGCTAGACACAAATATGATTAAGCAGTTCCAGTTAATTTTTCTCCTGCTATCAAAAATTCTTTGTAAATTTATTGTAGCCCACTAATAGCAAAGTATTCTTGCACTTTCTAATTTCTTTTTTATTAGCAACCCTGTCTAGTAAATGTGGCTGAATTTTTTACATTTATTTTATGCTGTAGTTAAACATGCACCTTCTTACAAATCCTCCCCCCTCATTAACCCATTTTACTTACTGTATGAAATATATGATTCTTATGAGAAAGTCTTGTAATGGAATAAAAATATTGTAGTAGTAATTTGTCTAGAGAAATCTGGACAGACAAGTGGTCATCTGTGAACGTATTTTGAAAAAGTCAGTGGGTCTGAGCTTTAAAAGGGAAAAACAGCTGATTTGCATTCTTACAGCTCTGAGTGTCTCTGAGGAGATAAAACTCTGCTCTGACTGGTGGTAGCGAGTCAAGAGTCAAGGTAATTGCCTCTTGTTGGTTGATACAAGGCTCCTTTAGGGTGGTTTATGGCATTATTGCTGTAAAACTGTCAGGTTCCGTTATCCTGACATCCCTTTGGGGATTGAATGAGGACTGGAGGAGAAAGTCTTGCTTCCAGGCACGGCGAGTTCAGTGAGTTAGAGTGAGGGACAAGTTGGTGTATCTTGCTGCATTCGAGGCTCTGATTTTCACACTAGCTGTCATGAAACAATACTATATAACTTAGCATGTTTCTGAGGGGAAGGGATGATAGACTCAAGCTGGAAGGCACAAATCTGTCAAATGGAGAACTTCATCTATCTTAGATGAACATTATCTTTTGCTGACGTCCGGACAGATCAGATTGCCAGTTACCACAGATGTGGTGATGCTTTCTGAGCACAAAAGACTAAGGGTTTGTTTGCACAGTGCTCTGGAAACCAAGTATAGACTACACAGAGAAATGAGCATTTTCCCAAAATACATTGAGAAAACAATTGTTTCATTTATAAGGAAAGAAATGGCCAATTACACAATCTATAATGCTCTGAACAGAAAGCCACAATAATAGCACTAAAATACCCCTCATCTAAATGAAATTATACTTTGTTTTGCATCTATGCATGATATTGGAACTGCAAATCTGCAACGTCAAGCCAAGTTACAAAAGGTGTGTTGTATTCCTAAGCAGCTACACTGGAGTAGCCTCATGTGAATGGTGAATTTTTGTGTTTACAAAGGCAATGTAATGCACCTCTGAGGCAAATTTCTAGAAAAATATGAAATGTCATGTTCAAAATCAGCTAAAGTAACTTTTATGCTAATAATGTGTTCTCGATTTTAATTTTGCTTTTGGCTTTGTACTATTGGATTTTAGTGATAAAGATTTAAATATTCTTAGCTAGTCCCCCCCCAAATACATTGTATATAATATTTTTCTTCCTTTTAAGAAGAAGTACAAGGAAGAGAAATAGGTAAATCTAAAATTTTATTCTTTTAGCTATCAAAGAATATATTTAAATTGAGTGTCAACTATGGATTGTGGCACTTGACTGCATTAGTACGGTTATTTTTATTCCTGAAAGAAAGGTTTATTGCAAAGTAATTTATACTCTCTAACCCAGAAACATAATTGGTCTGAACACTTAAGTCCCATAGAGCTTTTGAAGCTGGGACACATAGCAAAGAGCATTTTAGACAATTCTGAAGAAACAAAAAGAAACATTGGGAAAAGGAATGAATTCTGAGTCATCAGCTGTCAGTATTGAAATACATTTTTCTCTTATTGTGCTGTAATTGCTGGCTCTATTAATGTGATGTGTATTCTTGCTTTGGTTATTGCTGATGTTCCAAAGTCGAATAATTGTAGTTTATTCTCTGCTTTTTCAAGCAAATTGACATTTTCTGTTTCTCTTTTTCTCTTCTCTTTTTCTTTTGAGTCAGGATATTCCTCTGTGCTTTTCAGAATGGGATATTATATGACTTTTTTACTTGGAGACTGTATTTTCCTCTTTATTTTAACCCAGCCATATAATTTTCATCCTCATTTCCATTAGGGATTTTTCAAAAAAAGCTGCAGCAGTTCAAAAGGTATAAACAAAAGAGTAGTTTCTGTTTTTTTCCTCAACCTGCTTCCCATCTAATATAAAAAATAGTATTCTGTCACTTACATATAATTTTTTTGTGAATAGACCTTTCTTTGGAAAGCCAACAAATATTGTGAATACCATAATTTGGAAGTCAGTCTTACAAACAGACCCTGAAGGATTGATAGAATTTTCCTGCTTTCCATCAGCCTTGCACACCTTTTGTTGTTTTACCTAAATGAAGTATTCATCCAAAATGAATATCCAAGATACTTGCTATTATTGTCCAGTATCAGAACTTGAACAATTTCCTTGAAGTTTCTAGATTACTTAGTTCTGTGTCAGATTTTACACTAATTGAATGTTTTTTTTTTTTCATTTAAATTCTGAAGTAGTCCAGTAGTTGTCTCTCACTCCCCAAAAATTGTCATTCAGGAGAAAAATGTTCTTAGTGTGTGTTTTAATATTTGCTTCTGAATATTTTTGGTTTTTTATAATTCAGATTTTGAAATGCATTTTATTAAGACTTCTTTATCCTTTTGTTATATACATTCACAGATAATCTTAGCTGTACTTTTGTCTTTTCAGTCTCTCCTTGTCTCTGTTTCCAAAGTGTGCAACTTCCTCACAAGGGGCAGTGGAGGGACAGGCACTGATCTCTGCTCTGTGGTGACCAGTGACAGGACCCAAGGGAAAGGTTGGAATTGAGTCAGGGGAGGTTTAGGTTGGATCTCAGGAAAAGGTTCTTCCCCCAGAGGGTGGTTGGGCACTGAAGAGGCTCCCCAGGGTAGTGGGCACAGCACCAAGGCTGAGAGAATTCAAGGAGCATTTGGGCAACACTCTCAGGGACGGGGTGGGATTGTTGGGGTGTCCTGTGCAGGGCCAGGAGTTGGACTTGGGTGATCCTTGTGGGTCCCTTCCAGCTCAGGATATTCTGTGATTCTCTGATTATCTCTGCCAGCCTTGCTGAGTACCAAACAGAACGGACAGCAATAGAACTTGTTTTGTTTCTCTGCTGGTTTTCGCTTTCAAGGTTGCTTGGGGGGGGGGGTGGGCTCCTAAGAGGCAAAAGCACGTGCACTTCAACCATAATGAAGAGAAAAATAAGCATTGTTAAAAAAAAAAAAAAAAATTGTTCAAAGAATCTGATTGCAGAAATAAAAAGGACACAAACCACCCCAATGGTCTTTCTCAGTATTGTGTTATGTGGATGGCAGGATGATTATTTGCAATGTTTACGACTTCTAAAAAAGATCAAATTTATCATCATTCTTCCTACCAAACTTTGGAGAGAATAAATGAGCAATCTGAATATAGTTGTTTTTTTTTTTTTTTATTTAGGGCAGTGCTGTATGCAAAATAGTGATGTCAGTTGTCTTGAAGTCCCAGTCTCATTTTGTAGTGGTTTCTAAGCCAGTATCATTTGTGCTTTTGTGTTGCTTTCTGTAACACACACTCTGTGCCCTGGTGATGTGATCTTTGAGGGTCACTGAACTGTTTTTTGTTACTGGCCTGCAGAGTAGCTGTGAATGAGTCACTTCTGCTTTCCCTGCCTCAGTTTCCTGACAGCTCTGTGATGTGAGTGATACTCACTTGACTTGAGAATGGTCTTGCTGGATGAAAATGAGTTTCATCTGATCTTGTATCCTGTCTCTAACATTTGATATCAGATACTTAGGACAGATTGTAAGAACAGCACAAGCATATTTTCCCAAGCTATTCCTGAGCTTCTGCTAGTTTGAGGCTCACGGGTTTCTTGCTCAGCAGTGGTGGTTCTGCTACTCAGATTATCTACAAATAAAATTAATTTGGTTCATATTTGAAGTATGTATATGCTTGAGCTAAGATGAGGAGGAAAGGCCAAATATATAAGCAGAATTTGTTCTGCTACCCAGTTGCAGAAAACTTTGCACATACTAATGGAATATGGTTTTCTCCTAAGTTTTCCTGTGTTAAGGAACTGGAAGAACAAGGCTTTTTTAGACATGAATTTACCTTTGTGGAATTAAAACCTGGGTGGTTTAGATGCTTCCATATTATTGATTGGTTTTAATAACAACTTCATAATTATTTGACGTAGGAGCATATAATTGAGTGTTCCAGTTGGCTGAAAATCTCTCTCCCAGGCCCAAAACCTTTCACAGTCAGGTGTGTTGAAGTCATACTTTAACATCCAGGAGACTGGAAGAAATGGTAAAACCACCAGTCTCCTCATCACTCTTGTATTATTCAGGTAATACTAGAGAGTTCCCACAAACAAGAGTGAAACCTTTCAGAATCTATTTTTAGTATTGTTTTGAAGTTCAGCTACATATTTGTCACAGCGTAGCATATGCTTCAGGCCACTGAGTTTCACAAGCAAGGTAAAAAAGAAAATTCATTTTGTTACTCATTGCCACCAACAGAGACCTGACTAACAGTTGTGCACAGTGGATTTTCTTTTCCTCCTCTTTTTTCTTTTTTTTTTTCTTTCTTTTTTCTCTCTATATGCTTGTGGGTGGAACAAGTTTATCCATCAGAAGAGGTTTTAGGCTAGTAGCTTACACTGTGCTGATTGGGAATTTGCATTGGAAATATTCAGTATCACTGTAGATCAAAAGACAAAAGTTCATGCTGCAATACTCTGTGCTACCTGGATGTGGACTCACTGAAAACTAAAGAGATGTGTTACTCCACATATTACTGTGGAATGATGGGTTGGCTTTTCCTGCTGGGCAGCTGTTGGAACTAATCAGATTGTGCCTAAGAGCATAATAAGGAAAAACTTTAATAATGCTTAGCTCTCTTGGAAGCTCTGTTGCTTCAGCTGTCATACTCACTTTCACTAATTTAGTTTAGGTTTGCTGTTTTGTTAAAAGCCATAATGCTGGATTTCAAAACATATTTCACTTAATTTTACATTTCACAATGGGTACTTCCACATATATCCACAGTAGGCCTCCTCTTATGTTACCAGTAAAGTTAATTGAGTGTGGAACTAGAGTTTTACCTCTGTAGGTAGAATGCATAACAAATTTAGTGTCACCTTAGGATTTGCAGATAGTGCTCTATATTGTGAATCCACATAACAACTGAAAACACTTTTGTTGTACTGAGCAGTCCTGCAGATTTCTGTGAACAAATCAACTGAATCCTACCTTGGAGAGCACTTGCTTTGTCTTCTTTCAGTATCTTTGAATTTGACGTCTAATGACAGATGTAATATTTGGTAGAACATCCTAGGCGTGTGTTAAAAATAGAAACATGCCTAACAAAAATTTTGAATTCAGAACCAACTGTTCATTCACTGCTTCATAAACATAAAAAATTGAATTTTTGTTAATGGCTTATTACCTTAACATGCAAGAATCCTAACAAAACACTAAACTTTTTAAAATAAAGAAATAGAAATTAATTAATGTACAATTCAAGAGTTAGACTGAGTCTCTGTGTCTAAGTAGCAAATTAAGGACTGTTTAAGTTAAATTGTTTGAGGTGTGCTTTGTTTTCCATGCTGATGGCCAGTTTCCCAGATGATGAACATAAGCTAGCATGTTACTGCTGGATTTTTGTGTTCGTTTATTCTACTGGTTTTGTTTTGGTAGATTCAGCTGTTTACTTCACATTTTTAGAGTATGAAGGCTAAACTTCACATTGAATTATTCAGAGCATGTTATCATCCCCAGAGGGTGCTTTCTTCCAACCACTTTCCTAGTTCTAACCTGCATGTGGCTGAGAGATGCTGTCTTTGCTAGCAAGTGTCTGAAAGTAAGATTAATTCTCTGGGCACTGTGATGGTTGTTTAACCGGGGGTTATTATCATACAGGAGCAGTTGTGAGGAGTCTGGGGAAACTTTTCAGTTCTTGTTTGCCACACTGACACCTTTGTGGCTGAAATCATGTTAGTTGCCCAAAAGCTGCTGATATTTTGCACTGAGGAAGAGGCCGCAGGTCCAATCTCTGTGTGTGCATATTACTAAGTTTTGTTGTACCACAAACAGTATGTGTCCTGTTATTTGGAGACATCTGTTTTAGGACAGTGATTGAATTAACCTCAGGAAAGTACTTTATGTGTATCCAGACATGGGAAAGCTCGCTTTTTACTTTCACTTGGATTGTACGAGTCGTTACTGGGCAGAAATGACTTCAGCTATCTTTGCTTAATTTGCTTTTTCTGGTTTAGCACAGTTAGTGTGAGGTCAATCACATTGCTAAATAACTCTTGAGCTGTTTTATTTAACCTGGCTTTAGCCTTCCTGTGGAGATCCACCCCATCACTCACTTTACTACCAAGATTAACCACTCTCTGCATTTTTTCCAGTGAGTTGTGGGAGAGCTTGTCTCAGTTTACAATTTATTGAAGGATACATGTTACCTGGTGAGACTAATCTAGATCTTTGCAACAGGAGATGGATAATATATTTACCTTCTGAAGCTGGTGTTCTTAATCCTTAAATATTGTCTTATGGTGTTCTGTGGTTTTATAGGAGGTTTTATATTTTTTTTTTTCCTCTTAGACAGAAAATCCTTAGCCATAATTTTTAATGTATATTCACAACTGTACTGCTACTCAGGAATATGAACCGTGAACAAAAACTAAGGAGAAAAGCTGGAATGGAATCATGAGTGTTTGGTGTTTTCTCCATAAACATGACATTCTAATATTCTTAAATTTATTTCTCTTGCAAATCAGTGATATCAATTTCATCTCTGACTTTAAGTCTTGGAAATATCACAAGTGTATTCAATTAGAGTGAAATTGGAATTTTATTTTTGTTTATAGAAAGGAATATATTCTTGAGTATAACTATATAGAGAAATATATATCAAATACACTTTTAAGATTTTTGATTCCAAACTCCCAGGGAAACTTCTTCTTGGAATATAAATCATTAAGGAGCAAGTCATAGCAATTTATTTACCAGAACTTTCAATACACACAGGTAGCATGAGATTTCTTTTCCAAATTGACTTTCAGACTCGAGTTATTGCCTTACAGTAAGGAAATGTTTCTTCCTTTTTATCTTGCTTCAGTTCTAGTGATTCAGATAAATAGGAGTTAGTAACACTGGAGGAGGAAGAAGTCAAGTTGCCTTCCTGATAAATCCAGCACCAGAAAATACATCTTTGGTTTATCCCCTACATTCCTTGATCACTGTGGTGAAAAGACTTTTGTTTAATGAGTTTTAGAATTCAGTGTCCCTGGGACTATTTTTAGTATTTAGTGTCTCTCCGTGTGTCTTCTCAGCAACTGTCTCTGATTTATTACTCTGAAATTGCAGTATTATTTATTATCTTCCAATGTGCAGTGAAGTGGCATCTTGCACTTACTTACGTCACATGCTTTTGCAGTTTAATATGGTAGTTTCACTGTTATTTTCTGAGAGTAATAAAAAAAGGATAAGTTTTCATTCCTTGAAAAAGTATAGCTTTATTTCTTTCAAAAGCAAAACTGATCCCACAGAAGTTAAACATCACACACACACACACATTTTTCTTATTTTGAGTTTTACAAAGCCCTGCAGAGTGGAGGCTTTGAACGAGACTTATGGTTGGGTCACTTCAGCAGTATTTTGGGCAGGCCTAGAATTCCAAAAGCCTGTTTGTGGAATCTGGGGGAAATCTACTCCATATGGAAGATGTAAACTCTTTTCTATTAGAATTTTTTTCCTCATGCTGTTGTATTTTTGTCCAGATGAATAGTGAATTTTCTGCACTAAGGCTGTGGATTTTTTTAATGTCAACATTCATAAAACAGTGAGACATGCACATTATGAAAGTTTTGTCAACATTTTTTCCTAAAAGTGTAAACATAAAGGGAAGATACAGTGCTTTAGCCCACAGCTGAACTTTAGCTTTTGAAGGGTCTTAGATCAAATAAGACAATCTTGTTAAATAACCCCTTGAAAAAGCTACAGCATCAGAGGTTAGGGTATGGATTTGTCTTGTTTAGGATGCCATGGATTTAAAGATATACAGCTCAGCTGAATTTTTGTGTATGTGTGTGTGTAAGAGGGAATGAGAGAGCAACTATACATTAATGAATGTTGATTTGCAAATATTTATACTTCTTTTTAACAAAGGGCACAGGTTTCCAGTCTCCTATTTTTTGTTTTTCCGTTCGTCACAAGCCAAATCCATTTGTACCTATCACCCTCAGTTTCCACTGAAATTATTGGAAGCTGAGGATGCCAGACAATCTCTGCTTCAGGGTAAAGGAATTTCCAGAAATGCCTCAGTTGTTTCTATTTTCTTGTGTACAAGTGGCTGTCAGTTTTCATCTCCTTCCACCTGAAAGTCCTGATGTGCTCACAGAGCAGGTAGTGAGCAGGAGGGCACTGCAGGTTCACAGCGCACCAACACCCCGGCAGTGTCCGCCTGAGAGCTCCAAAATGTGCCACTGGGAGCCTCAGAGACCTTGTTTGGCTGTCGAGGCCAAATGAGGCTGTGATTTAGGAGCTGTTGTGAGCAGCAATACAGAATTGTTAGTGCTTCCCTCCAAAGGCACAGTGCTGCGTTAGAGACTTGTGCTCATTTATTTCTCTTTTTCAGAGACACTCAGTTCGGTGCCTGTTGCTGTTCTCAGCTAGGAAATTGAGCAAATATGTAGTTGTCACACAGATATAATGCAAATATTCACTTGTGGAATATATTGTTGCCTCACATAAATCCTAATTTTTTTTTCTTCATTATGGATCTATAGCGGAACTCCAAAGACAGGAACATACTGAAGGGCAAGTCAGGTATCTGGAGCTTTATCATGGCAATTCAGAGTAAAGCTCAAACATATTTCATACCTGAATCTGTGTCCCCTCAGGTTTATTGAAAATGTAGGGTTTTGTTCAATAGAATGTCTGTGAACATTTCTGAACAACTATAATAGAGGAGATTAAGAGGGGAGATTATCTCCCTGGTTGTTACCAGCTGCTATTGACGTCTCTTGTTTTGGTCAAAGTATCTCTAAATGAGAGAACTTTGTTTGAAGTTTAAAATTCTAAAGTTTCGTTTGCAAACTTTAACATTTTAAAGTTTATCTTTAAACATGATTGGTAATTCAGAAGTGATTGCCTTTTTCAGATAAGCTGCAAGCCTCGGACAATCAATAAAATGTCTCTGTACTTCAATTTCCTTTCTTTAGTTAGTGTGCTCTTACTCTTTATGTGGCAAGAGTATCGTGAACATAGATTCCTTAAAGTTTTGGAGTGCAGCTGCATATTTTTCTGAAATATATAATTGTGTGTCTACAGTGCATTGTGGAAGACTACTCAAGAATGGCCCAGTTTTTTGGAAAGCAATTATCTTGGTAATTTTATGTCAGGTTCTTGAAGTAACGTGGATACACCATTACTCCTACCTCAGTTTGTAGAGATAGATGAAATTAATTTTTATTAAAAGAGAAGCTTCAGGTTTCTGTTTTCTTTTAGGTTTTGGATTTGTTTGTTTGTTTTTAATTACAATCCATTTTTCAAAAGAGAAATTAGATTTCATTATAAAAAAACAGCCCAACCTGAAACAGCATTTCAGAGACCAGAGCTGTAATACGGAAAAAGAGTTAGTCATTAAACCTGGTGTTGTCTTGAAAATGTGAAGTGTATGTGTGTTGCCACTTTCCAGCTCTTCCTGTTCTCTTCCCTGTAAAACTTGTAGATTAAAAATATTAACACTTTTTAAGTATATACTTTCAGGCTTGCTTAAGTGTAGACTGGAGAAATTAGGGCAGCAAAAAAGTAAACATATTAAAAATATGGTATTCACTGTCTCTAATTGTTTTTCCTCAGTGAAGTGAACATGATCAAATAAACACATTCCACAACTAAATGTCAGGAATTGAGTAGGATGCAAAAATATTCCACCTTATAAAAAAATATCTCTATCTTATAGCTATCTATCTTAGAAAATAAAGTTCAGAGTGTTTAGAATATGGCAAGATTCAAAGGCAATCTTTGCAGAAAGAGTCAAATCATCTAAAAGGCTTGAGGAGCAATGTAATTGTTAGAACTGTTTAAGTTTTGTTACAGTAACATAAAGAAGTAATTTCCTGTTCAGGTAAACTCCACAGCCCTTTTTTCTTCTTTTTCAGAGAATCAGTATTAGATGCATTGATTGTCTGCTTCTTCATTCCATGTTGTACTTTTTACTGTTCCTTCCCAGTATGAAATGGTTCATTATAACCCTTGTGTTCTATTGATCCCATCTCCAGTGTTTTACTTGCTGCCTGCTTCACAGGACAAGTACAGTTTTGTGTGGGGTTGTGTACATGGAGAGGAGATTGTTGGCAGTGTTTTGCATTTGTAGAAGCTCTTATAGAATTGCAGGTAGAAAAGAAGCAAGTTATGATATAGACAATGCTGGTAATATGATGTCCTTAACTTTAACGTAGGAACAGAGCTAATTAGGATTCCAAATGTACAAAATGCACTTTAGGTTTATGCATAATTGGAAGCTTCCAAGTCCTATTTTTGTAGCTGATCTGGACCTTTAAGTTCTGTTTATTCCAACCTAAGCTTTTGCTTGCTTCAAAGGAAACCGATTGAAACAGTGCATAACACTGACAGAAAATCATAAATTACCAAAAGTCATAGGAATCTTGGCCTACAGATGAAAAGGCTGTAGATTCTTTGACAAAGAGAATGTTTCAAATCTGTAAGCAAATTTGCATCTGCTGAGGTTTGCGTTATAAACATTTCTTACCTTTGTAATTTTCTTTTTCTCCCTTGAAGTTCTGCCACTCAGTTCACGAGGTACTGCCAGTACTAGGAACACATATTTCAAGTGACTTTGGGTTGTAAGATGTGGAATATCATGAGAGTACTGACTATGGAGTCTTTATGCAGGGCAGCTGTCCAACATGGACAGTAAATGACACATGTGTAAGTAATAGAAGATGAAGAACCTTTATTAGAGCTACAATACAATAGTTTTGATCTGAGTGTGTTACTATGCACTCGTTATAGAAACATAGGTCCATTATTGCCTGTGAGGTAGAATATTTTGTGTTTAAGCTTTTGACTCAGCTTTAGGAATTCACAATTTCACGTCCAAAGTATTACCTTTGAAAGAAAAATGTAAGTTTAATTTTTAGCTTTTATTAGAAATGTTGTCCGTTGTACAACTGGGTCAGATTTCAGCACAAAGAACTGAAATTATGCTGCTATACTTTTTTCTTTGCTAATATAACAGCAGAGTTACAGAGCAGTTCCATATGACTTGACAAAAACAGAGAAGGAAAAAGTGTCGGGGACCTGCAAAGGTTTTCTGTGTTGCTACATCTGAAATAACTAGCAGTAGGCAAACATGCATTATTATCTGGACTTTCTGAAAAAATTTTAGGGCCCTTTGAACACACAACTACATTTCAGCAAAAGGTGTTTTTATTAAGTGGTTACTTTAATGCATTACTGATTTCCTTTCTAATAAGAAACTGATATTTTAATATTTTTCTTCCTTTTTTTCTCTGAAGAATATTGTGGTAATGTAATAAATGTGTACTTCTAGGTTGTTGCAATATTCATTGAAATTCACAGAACATTAGCAAAAGTTTGAGATTCGCATGTTGTCTGGCCCTTCCCTTCGGTTTCAGATTCAGCTGAACTAAAGACACACATCATATGATGTGTTTGTTATTTACAGTACATGAAGAGAAGTATTGATAATAAGTATAGAGTGAAACTGTAGACACAAAACAATGAGCTGTCTTTGCCCTTGTGTTTTTCTCTAAAAGTTCAGAATATTCTCTGGAATGAAGATTGAAGACAGTGTTGTTCTCCTCTTTGTCAGTTAACAATGGATAATTATTATATACAAATACATCATTTGTATGTTTAAGAAATAATCACTAGTAGCCTTTCTTAATTTGAATACTTTGTATTACAGTCGGTTTTGTGTGGTTATTTAGCACAATGTTCCTTCCCTTCCCTATTTCTTTGAGAAATTACTGCATTCTATCAACTTACTGGTCTGCAAGTGTAAGTTCATAAGGTGTTTTGAACACAGCAGACCGTGTCACTGTTATCAGCATTAGCCAGAAGCTGCTCTTTTTTTCCATTCTTCTCGACAACATCCAGGTAGTCAGTACCCCATAGATTTAACAAAACACTGTGGTGAAATACTGTGATATATCTATGTGTAGACTTGTGGTGCACTTTGTCACATACAGTCCTGTCTGTAGTGCTAGAAGCTCTTCTAGTTTTTAGTCACACTACGTGTCCATGTGTCGTTGATTATGTGTTTATGAAACTACCTAAATGTTACAATTTTTAAAATGCTCTCTAATTTTTTATTTACATGACAGCCCAAAACAGCTCCGAAAAGGACATTTGGATCCATTACAAATGATCAGGTAGGGAGTGTTCAACAAGAAGGTTTCATTATCTGAGAGGCTGTGTATGTAAATCCACTAAAAAATATGTTATTAAAATGGAATAAGGTAACAGAGATCCTCATTGCCCTGATGCTGAATCTTGTGATCAGGGCCAGAGCCTCTTTAAAGCTTTTTTATTTCTCACTCCCATCCTTCTGTAGTGCTGGAGACACTGATGTAGCAGATTATTTCTACCAGTCATTTTAATGGCCAAAGGTACTCTATATACTCTTTAACTTCACTGAGGTTTTAAGGGTGATAGAGCCATTTACTTCAACATCAAGAATTTAATCCTCAAGGTTTTTCTTCATGTTTCTTGGTTTAGCTCTCAATTTCTTTGCTCATGACGGAGAGAATTAGATATTTATAATCTTAAAAATATATTTCTTGAATGTTTCATTTTTTTGAATGTTCAGAATGTGAGAAATATCTATTCTCAGAAAATGGGTTTGTTAAATTATCCCTTAAACAACATGAAATAAACTTGCTTGCATTAAGAGAAAATCTACTTCTCTATAATATATTTTTATGGTTTAAAAAGGTATGTAAACCTGTAGTGAATAGGGAGAAATACTAATGGATAATATTTTCTGCCACAGAAAATTATTCAAGTGTTAATAATGAACTTGGAAGAGATCTTTGCATTCCTTTTTGTTTCTCCAGTAGTTTATTGCTACTCATGGGGAACCAAAGCATGATATTTTATATCAAATTAATATGCTATAATGAAAAATACCTTTCCCATACTTGATAAGAAAAGCAGAGATGGGTATGCAGATGTAGGGCCACGTGTTGGAAGTGTTGTAGTTGTGGGATCTAATGACAGAATAATCAGTGCCCATCTGTCAACTTGAGTACAAATAAAGAAGTAAAAGAGAGCTGACAGGTTGTTTTTACTGTGACTTCTGTTAGATTTTTTCCCCCCGGGAATCTATGTTAAAACATAGAGTATATAATTTATAATTTCTCAGTAATTATGAAATTTATTTCAAATAACTGCTTGTCAGATTGAATATGAGGGAGAAACTCCTGCTCTGCCTTCATGGAGATCAGCATAGAATTACCATTCTAAAGTTTACCCTAATTGGTTCAAAATGTATATCTTGATTTGGAAACAATTTGCAGGGCTTATATTTTCATGCCTGCTGCTAAAGCAGCCAAAACTGTATCTGTTTTATTGCTTCAAAATGTATTCCAGTTCACTTTATACTATCCCTAGTTGCAACTTATTGTTGTCACAAATTCTGTGCAAGTGGCACAGCAATTTTTGATATGTGGGTGAATAGTTCTTTCCCGTGAAATAAATGATTACTCACATAGGGTCAAATTCTGGCTTTGAGAAAACAAATCAATGATAGAGTATATCCTTACATAGGAGTGTGTAGAAGCTCTAAATGCATTCATTTAATAGTGGGTAGCAAGATACAGTGAATACAAATCCTTTACAAGTAATGAGAAATCAGGAACCTTGCACTCTTGGGAACATTTTCTTTTGCTTTGTTCTTAAGTGTCTTAAACCACTTTAGAACACAACAGCTCCGAGCACTGAACCTGGTCTAGTGGAGGGTGTTCCTGTCCCTGGCAGGGGGTTGGAATGGGATGATCTTTAAGGTCCCTTCCAGCCCAAACCATCTATGATTCTATGACAGTTACATGAGTGAAGGTGAAAGACAACCACAATAGGTAGAGAAAGAACCAGACTGGGCTCGCTGGTTCATTATTACAAATATGACACTTAAAAAGATAATTCTAATTAGTCCATAACTTTATCATTAATTTCTTTGTTCTGGTCATCCCATACATTCAGATTTAGTTATTTGCATTTTAGCTCTGTCCTCTTGGAAGATGGTTAGAAACTGCTTTTGCATCATTTCTTCCTCTGAAGGGTGAGATGTGAGAAGAAATGATAATTCTGAGATTCTTAATGCCTGTTTGTCTGAAGAGACAGAAGAAGAGGGAATTTAGTTCTAGATTCCAATATTGATTTTAGCAGATTTGTCAACACTAGTGTTTTAAAAAAGCTATGTTTGTGCAATATGTGTAGCATTTGGGCACAATTCCAGAGGTGTTCAACAAACCCCATGAAAAATATTGATTATTTTCAAATTGATCTCACAGTTCTGTGACATGTTTTGAAATGGAAATAAATCTTCTTTTCTCCTGGGTTTGTAATTTTCACAGCAAATATAAAATATGCAATGATGAATACAGAAATAGTTTTAGTGAGTTTTTAAACATATTTCTAATAAACTGTTATGCCTTAGTTTTGTCTGTGCCATCTAACACCTGAATTATGCAGTAAGCCCTTTTTCAATGATGGTGTTGGGGTTTTTATGCTAACGGTTTTAGATCATGTCCAGACTTGCTCCACGGAGGAACAGTCCCTTTATCTTTGTTGGTTTCCTTGAAATTAAATATTGGTGTAGGTCCTCCAGTGGCTTCATTCCTCATCTCTACTCTCACTCATACAGTAGAGAAACTGAATTACATCTGTCCAGGAATTTAATAACTTTTCTGTAGAAATGGAGAAACTGCATAAAAACCCCAAACACCCCCCCACCCCCCACCACCTTTCCCCCTTTTTCTAATGTATCTGTTTATTGCCATATTTTCTCTGAAACTTTCTTAAGGCTCCAGAGCTTAAAGTAAAATAAAGGTAACTATAAAAATGTATTTTCTTATATGTATAAATATATATTCCATGACAATTTCAGAAACAAAAATGAGATGTTTTTCCATTTAAATATACCATCGAGCTAAAGTATGTTCTTTCTGTGTCTTGTAGGGTCAAAATGTATTTGGTCTTGATATAACTGAGACACCCGAGGGAGATAAGTGGCCTCAACTGATTGTCCAGCAGATCCTGGATAGGGAGCAGAAGGATACCTATGTGATGAAAATAAAAGTGGAAGATGGTGGAAGCCCTCCAAGGTCCAGCACTGCCATCCTGCAGGTCACAGTGACCGATGTGAACGACAACCGCCCGGTGTTCAAAGAGAACGACATCGAAGTCAGTGTTCCTGAAAATGCTCCTGTGGGCACCTCTGTTTCCCAGCTCCACGCCACTGATGCAGACCTGGGTTCAAATGCACAAATCCACTTCTATTTCAGCAATCAGATATCCAGTTTGGCCAAAAGGCTGTTTGCCATCGATAACACCACTGGCCTCATCACTATAAGGGAACCCCTGGACAGGGAGGAATCTCCTGTACACAAATTAACTGTTTTGGCAAGTGATGGCAGTTCAACTCCATCAAGAGCAACAGTGACTGTTAATGTCACAGATATTAATGACAATGTCCCATCGATAGACACGAGATACATCATCAATCCAGTGAATGGAACAGTGCTTTTGTCTGAGAAGGCTCCCCTTAATACAAAAATAGCATTGATAACAGTAATGGACAAGGATGCTGATCAGAATGGAAAAGTTACTTGTTTTACAGATCATGATGTTCCTTTTAGGCTAAAGCCAGTGTTTGATAATCAGTTTCTCCTGGAGACAGCCACGTTTCTAGACTATGAAGCAACACGGGAATATGCCATTAAAATAGTGGCTTCAGATTCAGGGAAACCTCCCTTAAACCAGTCTGCAATGCTCCTGATCAAAATTAAAGATGAGAATGACAATGCCCCAGTTTTTACACAGCCTATCATAGGCCTTTCCATACCTGAGAACAATGCTCCTGGTACTCAGCTGACCAAGATAAGTGCTACTGATGCTGACAGCGGGCGGAATGCTGAGATCAGCTACATCCTGGGTTCAGATGCACCCCCTATTTTCAACCTTGACCGCCGAACAGGAATTCTGACAGCAGTGAGAAAGCTGGACAGAGAAAAGCAAGACAGGTACTCTTTCACTGTGCTGGCTAAGGATAATGGGATGCCACCTTTGCAGACCAATGCTACCGTGACGGTGTCAGTCCTGGACCAGAATGATAACAGCCCAGCTTTCACACATAATGAATATAATTTCTATGTGCCAGAAAACCTGCCCATGTATGGCACAGTGGGGCTTATCACAGTTACAGATGCTGATGCGGGAGAAAATGCTGCAGTCACTCTCTCTATCTTAAATGGTAGAGATAACTTCATTATAGATCCACTTACTGGTGTAATAAGACCTAATATTACCTTTGATAGGGAACAGCAGGGGTCATATACTTTCCAGGTGAAAGCTGTGGATGGAGGAAGACTGCAGCGTTCCTCAACTGCCAAAGTGACCATCAATGTTGTTGATGTAAATGATAACAGGCCTGTTTTTGTTATTCCTTCATCCAATTATTCCTATGAGTTGGTTCCAACATCAGCCAGCCCGGGGTCTGTAGTTACTAAAGTCTTTGCAGTTGATAATGACACGGGAATGAACGCGGAGCTCCGCTATAGCATCATAGGTGGGAACTCCAGGGGCTTGTTTACAATTGACCAATTAACAGGCAATATTACTTTGAAAGAGAAGGTAATTACATCAGATCATGGCTTGCACAGACTGGTGATAAAAGTCAATGACCTGGGGCAGCCGGAGTCTCTTTACACAATAGCTCTTGTGCATCTGTTTGTGAATGAGACAGTCACCAACAGCTCCTATGTGCAAGAGTTAGTGCGCAGGAACATGGAAACTCCCGTGGGCCAGAACATTGGGGATGGTGAGATAACCCCCCAGACCAACGATTATGTCAAGATCATCATTGCCATTATTGCAGGCACCATGACAGTTATTCTGGTAATTTTTGTTACCGCTTTAGTCCGGTGCCGCCAGACACCCAGGCACAAGGTTGTCCAGAAAAACAAGCAGAGTGGTGAATGGGTTTCCCCAAACCAAGAGAATAGGCAGATCAAGAAAAAGAAGAAGAAGAAGAAGCGCTCTCCAAAGAGTCTTCTCCTCAACTTTGTGACTATTGAAGAATCTAAGCCTGATGATCCTGGCCACGAGCACATAAATGGCACTTTAGACATTCCCGTAGAGCTAGAAGAACAGACTATGGGAAAATATAACTGGGCCACCACACCGACCACATTTAAGCCTGATAGCCCAGATTTAGCAAAGCATTACAAGTCTGCTTCTCCGCAGCCTACCTTTCAAATTAAACCCGAGACTCCTGTACCCCCCAAGAAGCACCATGTCATTCAGGAATTGCCTCTAGATAACACCTTTGTGGTGGGCTGTGACTCGCTTTCCAAGTGCTCATCAAGCAGCTCGGACCCTTACAGTGTTTCTGAATGCAGCTGTCAAGGAGGCTTCAAGACCCCAGGCCCCATACACACCAGACAGGTAATGGAATTTTAAGGTGCTTTCTTCCTCCTTCTCTTCTCACTCTACCATTCCTATAACTCTAGATTGAATTGCTGCAAAATAAGTTCTTCTGCAAGGATTAAAACTTTTGAGAGTTCATGTTCGGGGTCGAGGCATTGTAAAGTAAACAATTTGAGATTCCTCAGTGATGAGAACAATAAGCAAAGGAATGTTGGCTGTGAGGCCATCAAGCAGAGAGTGATTCCTCTGGTGGGTATCCTGACTGCAGATGGCAGCATGGCACTTCCTGCTTCACTGCCGGACCTGGAGCAGCTCTGCCAGGCAGGAAGGGGTTGTGGTGCTGTCCTCTGCAGCATGGTGTGCTCAAGGATCAAAGTAATCTAGGCCAGGTGGAAGGCAATAAAGCTTTACAGGATCTGATAAGTGGTTCTTAATATTAATGGAGTCTGGAATTGCAGCCTTCATTTGGGCATAGCTTTGCTTCAAGGTCTCTCAAAAGCAGGCAAGGATTTTCCTCTGAGAGTTTCAGTGCCATTTTCAGACCAGACTCATACTTAAATCTGGTGGAATGACACAGTCGACAGGCAAAGTTAGGAAAAAATTAGGAGCATCAGCATAATTGCTGCTCTGCCTGATAAACCAGGTATTAGCTTCTCAGAAATTCAGTACAACAAAGGAAATGTCTAATGAATCGTCAGCTTAAAATGAAAACTAAATTGAGGACCAAAGTATCCTTTATTCTGCAAGACCCTACAGAAAGGCTTTAAGTTGCTGGACATAGAATCTATCCATATTCTGAGCAGTTTAGTAAAGTTCGCTGTTTTTCTGTTTACTTCTCTTTCTTCATAAGTATCACAAATTTTTCAGTGAAAATAATTTTCTATCTAAAGTTTTAGTTGGCCAAGGAATTAATCATTAAAGAAACATATTTCAGGAGAGTTTATTGTATTATTGATAATATATTTTAACATTGTTGCTTTGTAACATATCCTCAGCATGACTAAGTCTGTTAGATTTTTTGCTCCAGCTGAGATTTTGATTTTTTTCTGGGGGCTTTGTTTTATTGCAACCACAGTGATAACAACATGCATAGAAAAAGCTGCTCATTCAGAGCAGTCATAATGTCTCTGAAAATTTCAGGATATATTTTTTTTATTTTATTCTACTTTGTTCCTTTTACCAGCACAAATCTGTGTGGTAGTCTATATCACTATGTATAGCATTTAAGATTTGAGTTATTTTTTATTAAAGTTATTTGAATGTATTAATTTACACTACTACATATTAGAAAAGCTTCTTGCCAGCTTGTTCATCTGTTTGAACTCCCCTAACTCTGAGGAGGGTGATCCTGTTTTCAGCATTCCTGGAGGCCTGATCTTAGTGATTTTTTCAATGGAGTTCTGGAACAGTTCCTGTGAGCCAAGTTCTGCGTTGTTCTGCCATTGTCTGCTGAAAGACACTTTGTGGTGCAGTAATGCTGCTAACAAAGAAAGCAAGCTCATGACTCTCAGAGTTCCTCCTGTGTTAGTAAAAACCCAGAAAGGGGAATGGAAAGCAATTCTCTTCTGCCGAAGTTGGCTGGGGAAAAGAGCATTTTCTTTTATCTGTACCTTGGAGGTCTATGACAGGGGCTTCCTATCTTGAAAAGCAGAATAGAACTGTGCTTTTTTAATACTCAGTACCTGATATTAGCTTATCTCCATATAGCTGTACCTGACATGGTTAGTGTGATATGCTGAATATATAAGAAAAGAGATTAATGTTACCATTTTTTCTGATTTGGCTAAAATTACAGCTATCCTTTTCTGCATGAAAGTGATCACCTTGTTGAGAAAGTGTAACTAATCAC
This sequence comes from Pipra filicauda, assembly GCF_003945595.2. Classification (NCBI taxonomy): domain Eukaryota; kingdom Metazoa; phylum Chordata; class Aves; order Passeriformes; family Pipridae; genus Pipra; species Pipra filicauda. The sequence goes on from NW_024104285.1 coordinate 804,178, forward strand.
TGTCAATGGCTTTACACTAATTTGGAAACAACATTTACTATTAAACACAAGAATTTAAATGTTTATTATTTAAATAGAAGTAATTTCATTAATGCATTTATTTACATAAATTGGGCAAGAGGGTCCATTAGAGGAAATCCTTTGTGTTGGACTGTGACAAAATGAAAATTGTATTTCGTGATAAGTAAAAACAAGTAAAGAATTTCTTAAACCTCAAAGGATCTTTTAAAAGCCAATCTTTCTCCTAACCTGGCTCTGTATGTTGTAGTCTGGATAGTTTTATCTCCTGTGGGGTTATAGAAGGTGACTCAGGACAGGTTCATGGAGAGTTGTCACTGTTAGCCAGTAAAAAAAACCCAAACAAATACAAATAAAAATAAGCTTGTGGCCCAGTGTTCCAGCTGTTGTGCTGTCCTGACACCCTTCAGCCTTGGAGATCAACAGGATATTTATGGTTAATGATGATTTTGTGTCATACACTCTCTGAATTTTCAGAAAATTGTAGGACAAGCTGGAGAACTGAAGGATGGTAAGTTCAGTTAAAAAGGGTGATGTGCTGGTTTGAAAAGTGAAAATAAGATCTGAGAGAAAATATTGTACTTTAATGTTCATGCAGCCCTTTTACAAACCAAAGGTTCTCTGAAGGAGCCTAAAGAAGATTCCATTCACAATGAAGCATCTCTTCAGTTTCTAGTGGGGGCTGATATCAGCAAACTACACATCTGAACTATTGTTAGTTTTGCCCATGCAAGACTTTCTACTCAGATATTTGAAATGATATTGAGTTACATCTAAAAATATATGTTTTCTTCCGAAGCTCTAAATTTTGTGTCTGTCTGAATGGTATTGATTCAGGTCTTTAAAGAAGGGAAATTATGTCTTTGCTTTGCTGCTAAATTTGTCTAAGTGATCTATAAAATGACAGAAAGTCATTATAACAGTTGTACTCAAAAAGCATGAAAGCAAAGATGGAAAGGTTTTTCTACTAAAACCCCAAAATATCTTGTTAGTGGTCGTGTGGGCAAGTAAATACAGCAGTGCCACAGCTGAAATTTTTATGGAGAAGGAATTGGAGACTCCTGAAGCAGCTGAGGACACATTGAATCAGGAACTACAGGAAACTGAAGAGGGAAAAGTATGGTCTTAATGCAATAACCCCTAAGAGAGAGGTCAAGCTTCTGCTGTATTTGTGAGGAAGGACAAGGGGCAGAGGCACTGATGTTATTTTGAAGTTACCCAGTAGGAATTAATAAATACTAATACAATAGACCTTCAGAGTAGCATACTTTCTTTTGGGATAGAGATAATTCTTTTAAAGAAGTTTTACCAAGTGATAAACTATGAAGGCACTTATTCATAATAAGGTTTTTCAAACTAAGATATCTGGAGTCTTATAAAATTCAAACTGACTTTCTCTGTCATCAGATTTCCATTGTTTTATTAGTTGTGGGACTCATAGAAATATGTATTTCTTTGGTGAGAAACAACACCTTTAAAGTTTATTTGTCTGCAAGCTTTTTAAAAGATCAGTTATTTTTGACCTTTACCTCAGTGGGAGCAAACTGATTGAAGTATTCCATAGTGATACAAATCTTGGAATTCTCTTTGCATTTGCACAGTGGTGATGAAAACAAGGGAGAGGAGGTTTTTTCCAGTCTAGTTTTCATGTGACACAATTTCAAAATCTGAAATCTTTGCTCAAGTACTTAAATAGGCATTCAGACAATTGAAAAGCCTGTCTAGTCAAAACATACATAATTATAGAGCACAGCAATATCTGTGGCAGCTTGGTTCAAAGAAGATATAGGTACAAAGATGCATTAAAACTTCTCCTGCATTCTCCTTATTCTTGTCTCTTTCTTTAAATTAATGCTATTTCAGGTGTTCTTTTCATTTGGAAATAGGACAATGCATACTACAGGAACAGGAGAAATCTTTGAAAATTTACATCTGGTCACTCAGGAAGGGTCCTGAGATCTTTTGGATGGTCATTTTAAACTTTTAACTTCAGAACAACTCTTTTCTGACTTAGTGATATTGAAGAAGTGCAAGTGTCCAGGAAAGCAACACCTTTTCCACTGGTAGAGCTGGAAGGTGCAATGGTGCTCTCAATCTATGATTCCATGGGTTTTTGGTGGTTCTCCCTGCTTCACACTGGACTCTGGTCTGTATGTTAAGTCCCACTGCCAGTACCATGTTTGGGAGGTTGCTGAGGGAGGAAACAGGCATGCAGAATGATTTTTCTCATATTTACTAATGCAAATCTTCATTAGTAGATTTTAGCCGGCAGGATTCTATCTGTGAACTTATCCATACTTATGAATAGAAATTTCAGATGACACAGTGATCTCTGCTGAACTGGTTTCTTAGAAGCTGACTGGAGACAGACATTACATTCCTCACAGAAATCTGAATGAGAAGTAGACCTCATTTAAAATACATTGCATTTTAGGGCCCCACTGTCTCAATTCTCTGATTCTATCACTGACTGCTTAAACCTGCTTAGAGTTATGGTATATTTGGTTTTCTGATTTAAAATGTGGTGAAATGTCATTATAGCTTCCCACTCACTGTGAGAAAAGTGTGCTTAGGCTATGAATTGAAAGAATATTGCACTGTTCCTGAAACTAATAGCTCTGAAAACTCACATGTTCTGCGAATCTTTAGCTGCAGGATTTATTGTTTTGTGTAATAACAGTGTGACTAGTGAATTTAATTCAGTATCCTGTAATCATCAGGAGGCAGGGCTGATGCTTCTGGGATGTAAAAGGCTATTGACATAACACTGGTATTTTGCATTGACAGATACAGAGTCAATTATGCTCAAAAAACATTTTCTTCTAAATATCAGCTGCATAGCTGTTGGTATAAGCCCTTCCTAAGAGCCATTTCAAAATCAATTACTATGACCCTAAATATTCTCATTATTTTATCTTAACTTTCTGACTGGTAATTTTGCTGGTAATTCTGATCTGATGCCATGTATACACATTTCAGAAAAAAACCTGAAATTTGCATCTGGAGAAGAGATTTCTGACTGAAGCATAAATCAAAGTCTGTGAGCTGGAAGTTAGAGACCAGTTATTTAAATGTGCATCACTACTGAAGTAAAGCTGGTCAAGAAAATGCTTTTCCTCTGTGCAAGACTTGGAAGAAAATTTTCAGAGTTATTCTTTTAATATCTTTCACTAGAAAAGCAAGAAGAAAAGTGTCTGTAAAGTTAAAGTGTCCCCTTTGCCTCATAGGAGAAGGCAAAAACAGAGCACAAAAAAAAAAAGTAAGGAAAAAATGAAATATTTTGAATATGATATTTCACTAGAGAAAACAAAGGCACTTTTTTCCCCCAGTAGAGAACTTATTGACTGAGTTTATGCTGAAGTTGGTAGATGAAGTTCCTGCATTAATAACTGAGTGATTTTTATGTAGGCTAGAACGACACACAACTCTTTCTCCAGTAGCTGCTTGCCTTGGGGTAGTAGTAACATAATTTTTCAAATATTAAGTCCATTTTACATCATTTTTTCAGTGGGATAACTGAAAAGTATACTCTTTTCTCCTTATGACCTAGCTGTGTTATTTGAAATGTCTTATAGCTATAAACTATTGCCAGTGATGAAGCTTGATTTGACTGTGGTTTATTTTCACACTTGTTTATTTTCCTGTTTTCTCCCAGAAGGTATTGCACTCAATACTCTGCAGTTGATAGCAATTTCCTGACCAGTGAGTGGCTGGTGTGTTGGTGGCTGTGGTATTGACAGTGCTTTCTTTTCTGTGAAATGATTGATCAGAATGGCTTAATTTCTGTGAATTTTTAGGACTAACTCCGTTGATGATAAATATATATAAAAGATGCAAAATAATTCTTCAAATGAAAAAGTGTTTTATGGTTTTAGGAATGATGCTTTTGAATGAAGTCTACAAAAAACCTGTAGAACGTGTTCTAGGTAGCACAGTAGTCTTCTGACAGCCCTAATCTTGCAACAGCACTTTGGGGTTTGAGTTGGTAAAGAAAAAAAATAAGTAAGAAACTTAGAATAATTGTATAGAAGCTATTTGTGTGGCTCCTTCTGCTCCAGCCTTTTTGCCATGTGTATGTAGATGTGTGCAGATCTTTGCTTGTGCTTAGAAAGCTGAAAACACACACGCGCCAAAAAAGGTCGGTTACTTAGAATCTCGGTAGCTCAGCACATCTCAGACCATGCAGTGGTTAGAAACTTGGAGAACAAACTTGACAATTTATGGGGAAAATGCTGCAGGAAAGGGCTTTTCTCATGCTGTTTCTCTGTTTGCCAGCTCTGAACGCCATCGCAGCTGATGTTATGTACTGAAGTCGTACGTGTACACAATGATGTTAAGCCAGCAAATATGAAAACAAGGAAATAGCACGAGAAAGCCCTTTGTCCTGTCTCTGATTGCCGAAGACATTTATCGTCTGATCTCCAGAGGGGTTTGGAAGTGACGATGAACTGTTCAAGCTGCCCTACTGAAAGGTATCAAGGGCAAGAATTTTTTAAAAAAAAGAAAAGACAAAGAAATTTTAGTACGTTGTGCTATAGTGTTCTATAACGTAGTTTTGCTAAGAAAAAAGTAATGTGACCCATCCTTCTTCACAGTTGGTGATTATGGTAAATTTATTTTGCTTGTAATCATCTTCTTGTCCCAGATTTTTTTCCTTATTTATTTTAGTTGAAACAATTAAGAATTTTGTTTCTATAAATATATTAAAAGGGAGCAATAAATTTTATTCATATGTTTAAAAGAGAATGTAAAGTTCTTTATACTCCCTGCATTTAAAAGAAAAACAAATGAGTTGTTGTCACTTATAGCACCATTATACATGTTAAGAATTAAGTGTTATTTATATCTATTCCATAATATTTTTAATGATTATATTGCTGCTATTGATCATAAATAGAATTGATCAAGTCACTGCTTTCTCATTTTATAGGCACAATAGTAGTAGTGAAAAACAGGTACTTCCTGCTTTCTTATCCACATTTTGTAAAAAATGGTCACCTTTTAAGTAACTGGAAAGCATTCACATAACTTTTAAAAAGAAAATTTAATTTGCATTTTGCTTGCTGAAGTCTGCATAATGTCTGTGTAACAGGTGCCAAACATTTAACCTTTTAAAGTATTTTTAATTAAAAAAAAACTAAGTCATAAATTCAGTGGCTTGGTTTTCAGTGTCATAAAATAGGAAATAGCATACATAATTTTGCCACTGTTAGCCAGCACATGTTGGGGAAAAATGGCCTACTGTCGTTTTTTTTTTTTTCCCAAATTATCTCTCTATATAGTCAATCTTTTTTCTAAATTAAAGTTTTTTTACGTTATAATTTATTATTTAGCACGGCTCATTTAAAAAATAAAATTCGAGTATCATAGCTTTGTTTGCAGGTTGGTTGCAAGTTCTTGTATATTGCCTCACATTTTAGGGAGTAATGCTTAATATGTATCATCTATAATATTAAATTTCATATGCAATGCAAAGTCTCTTAGGAAGCAAAGGAGTATAAAGAACCCTGTTTTCTGCACTTATATGAAGACATGTAATATTAGTTTGCTAGAATAAAATGAAATACAGACACTGCTTTTAACTGGGATGTATACAGTATATATAACTTTCTTTTAAAGAAAAAGTTATTAATGATTCATGAATTAGACTACAACATGGAATTCTTACACATTACTGTATGTTTGATGTAAAGATATTTATAGGCTTGTACTTAATAATCACGTTGCCTCAGTTCTTGGACTGCAGAATGTCTACCATGACTGTTGCCTATAGTTTGCTCCACATTTGCTATCTGGCTCTTTCAAAAAATGTGTATTTGGCTATTTGATCTGTAAAATAAATTCTATTAATAATGAAGTACGTATTGTAATTTAGCATATTGTATTGCATAATTATAGCTATGACTGTTACAGAAAATCTTTAATTTCCAATAATGAAATCATTTTCTTGGGAAGAAGTTCATGTATCTGTAAGACAGTTTTGCTGTTCCTTTTTATCGTAGCCTTGCAGCATTTATGCTTCAAACTAAAAACCCCAACACTTTCAGTGGTTAGACATACAGTAGTGATATTTATTGACTCAGTGCCACAATTCAGCCAGTTGAAAGTTCATTCCTAACACAGCAAGGAACATGGCACATTCAAGAAGTGTTGCTTGGTGTATCAAAGATTGTTCCTGCCTATTGTTGTTCCAGTTGTTTGTGTAGGTGCTTCATAGGTGGGTGATGGGAAGCATTCAGTGAGGTTTATGAATAATAACCCTTGGGCCTTGTAGAGTTGTTTGTCAGGAAGACCGTGTGACTTTACACACTTTGAGCTTCTGTTTTTTCTTTTGAATCTTTGGGTTTCTGTTCTTATGAGACTTAGGTTGGATTTCCATGACAAGAAAACTCCTATACATAAGATCAATGTTTAAATAGGAGAAGCACGAAATAATTTCAATGTTTACATTGAAACTTTTTTTTTTTTTTTTTTTTTTTTTTTAAATCAGGAGATACAGAGTGGAGATTCCTGACTAGGTTAATCTGATCTAACCTCAAGTGTGTAATTTAGTTATATCAAGTGAAAATATAGTTGCCCTCAGTTTTTTCTCTGGTGGTGAAAGGCATAGATAGACCATAGGAGGTTATTTTGACCTTAGGACTGCACACTCTCTAGAAGTGCCTACTTTCTTACACTGAGTATGAGGAGAACCTTTGATAAGTACCTTTCTTGAACCAGCTGTGCCAGTCATGTGCTTTCAGAGGATAATATACTTCATTAAATTTCTAGTTCTTTTGCTGGAGCTCTAACTTTTTCCTAGTATTACACTGGTCCTATCATTCTAGTCTACCAGTAAATATTTATAAAAGAATCTAGGATGATTTGAAAATTTGCAAAAGTTACATGAAGGAAATCAAAGGTACATCATATGGCTTATTGGTCCAAATCAGTAATCTCTCTTCTCTGGTTCTGTCATGAGTCAGCACAACCAAATATAATCACCCTCCAAATGCACTAAGGGAAAACCAGAAAGCTCTTAAGTCATTCAGTTTCAGGGGTTTTCTCTGTTTCAATTTTTGTTTTCTTGCATTTAAGTATCATGTTTTAAAAAGTCATTTCTTCATAGAGTGATATAAAACTTGTTCAGAGCTCATTTCCTCCTGATGGTTGAATGGGTTCATGGAAGTCTCATGAAAGCTTAATGTGTACTGACCAAATATGTCTGTGTGCTGAACATCAATTTCTACACTTTTCTATGATCAAGGCCAGTCAAAAATTTCTATTTTTTTTTAAATAGTATTAGCATCCTGAGTCAAAGCTAGGTGTATGTGTTTCAAAACCATTTCCCAAATGTTTTCACCTACAGAAATACTGTTTTCTGACTGTACAGAAGTCAGAGTAACTTAAAAGCAAAAATCACTGAGTTGACCCATTGTTGCTTTTGAAATTGAAAACACAATATATTTTCTTTGGAATATCAGTAAGTTATTTTACTGTGCTTCAGACTGTAATATTCCAGTCATCTCAGTAAACTCCTCAAGAAATTCATCCTTTGTATGGTGTGCATTACCAGATAAATCAGACAGGTCAGTGTCAATACCCCAGAGTGTACTTTTGCTTGGTTCCAGTTGTCTCAGCAAAGAGAGAACTCCTTTATTTACTGCCAGTTTTACAGAGTAGACTGATCACACTGCTGCTTTTAGCCCTCCAAGGCCAGCAGCCAGAGCTGGCTCCCAGATGTGCTGTTGTGCATCCAGTGCCACGTTGGCAATGCCTGGATTTCACTGGGATGTGTGTCTACCAAAGCTCCACACCACTGACCTCAAACACCTGATAGCCAGGGAGTCACTCCCAGGAAAAGCTGTGGCAGTTTGTGTGAGAACTGCCTGTCATATCAGAAAACAGCTTGGACTTTGGGGGATTTAAATCCTTCTAAATTTAATTGAGTGGGGGACTTCTGAAGGGCAGCAGAGTGCTGTCAGGAACAAAGCTGGTTTGTGATGTAAATAGAATTATATTTTTAACATAAACTGTAATGCTGCAGGGTTTTTTTGTTACACATTTTTGGTGATTTCCCATTTTACCATAAAACATATATTTATGGTATATCCTGGTCTTAAGTATTATTTGTAAAATCTTTTTAACAAATAATTTTAATATATATTTTTGCTTTCATATTGAATTACTGAGCACTGTTCCTTTTATGTCTTATTTATCTATTTCTAAAATAAATTTTGTTTGAAGATTATATTTGTATACCTTCTCAAGAAGCACTGTTTTTAAATACACCTCCAGTCTGTTTGCTTAATGCATGCACACCATCAAATCTATACAGAAACTGATATTTTCCACAGCAGTTATGATTATTAAATAACTTTATCACACAGATTACCAGTAAGATTTAGAGTACATCTGAAGAAATATGCTTCTTTCAAAGCCTCATTATCTTTAGCAGTACATTTCTTTTGTCTACCTTTTCTTCAAAGAAGGATTTCCAAGAGTTACACAACTTCTAACAGTGTTTCCATGCATGTGTGAGTGTTTATATATCCATGTATATGTTCTGTTTGCATGTGTATATAAAGACCTTGAGGGTGCATATACACATTTATCACACATTCAATTAGCAAAGCTTATAGACATTATATATTACACAGAGTGTAACTATAGACATGTGCCCATCTCAGTACCCAATATATCTTTCTATGAAAGACAGCCAAGCACTAAGGTTTTTAATTTGCCAGATTATTCTGAGTTTTGGAAAGATTAGTCTTCCTTTCTGAGAACATACTGGTTCTCAATATGTAAGAAAGTGACTCTTGATAATTTGGAGGCTGAGATACAAATTTGATAAGTACGGCTTTGAATTTTTGTTCCCTGATTCTTTCACTAGTTCACTTTTACTCATTTCAATACTCTCTCCCAATATTCTAAAATACTTTTTTTTCTATTATATAGATTCATACTTTTAAATTTTGCCACTGAAAATGTAGTAAAAATGACATTTCTGTATTTTCTCCAAATTGTGAGCCCCTGCTTATTTCATAAATAGACATGTGTAAGTCAAATTCAGTTACTTTTAAGCACAGAGATGCATATCAAATAAGCATGATATGAGGAATTTTTCAGGGGTACTACTGACTTTCTGCAATCTTTTACATAGATTTTATTTATTTGTGTTTTCATTTCCAAGGAATGTGTTCATTCAAGCTCAAGTAACTTTCCAATAAAAACTGAATGATGATACCAAAGATATGAAGTTTGATTTCCCATCACTGAATTGCAGCTGAATTTCAGTCTTTTTTCTCACCATAGTTTTCACCCTTTCTCTCCTAAAGGAAGAGGTCCAAGGCTGTTGAATGGATGAACTGCTCTCTGCTCATGTTCTCTGTTTCTTTTTGGGCTGTGATGTTTGACTTTACTCTTGAGATGATCAGCAGAGGCCAACATGAAATTTGAATCTAAGACCTTTCCTTGAAAGAATTTCCTCCTTTTTATTGTGTAGGCATTACAAAACCTTCACTTTTATCTGTGTGCATCAATAGCAAACAAGTTACAGGCCTGTGGACACACTGACACTAATATGGATCTGTAAGACTCCAAATGTAGACTCTCTCACACAAAAACACTTTTTCTAGATCTGTATCTAAACCATCAGTGTGCTGATAGTCTTCCTCTCCCTCTCTTCTATGAAAAACAAAACAACATTGAAGAAACTCTGGTCTTTTCCAGGCACACATGTGTTTCAGATAACGACCAAATGACCCCCAGGCAGAAGTACTTCAAACAGGTGAATAGAATTTGGAATCTCCTTTGCTTTGAATTTGTAGGGGGTTTAAGTAGTTGGAAATTACTCAAAATTTTGTGGTTGTCTAACAACCAACCTTAACAGGGTCTGCATGGCCAAGGTCATGACCATGTGCAGGACTTAGGTGGAATTAGGATGGAAAGGGATGAAGGAAAAGCAAGATTTCAGTCTATAATTGTTGTGGTGGTGAAAGAGATCAATCAAAATCTGAAGTGCCACGTCAGAGATCATTTGCAGGTGCGTGTTTTCTTAATTGGATTGGTGTGGATTTATCATGGATAAAAGTAGCAGAATGCTGCCTGCTAACTTTGAGTGTAGGTGAATGCAGGGGTATGTGCTCATACCTGAATTGAAAAGTGATTCATAACAAGTTTATTTGGATTGAAAGGTAAGGTGTCTTAATTGTATTGTTGACTGTTTTTCATACATTGCTAGAAAATTTGTGTTCCTGCCTTTGAGAACTAATGCAACTTGGAAAAACATGTGGTACGGGGTTTTTGTTGTTGTTTTAAATGGAAGAAACTATTTCAATTCTTGAAGATGGTGCAAAAAGGTTTTGGTATTATATATTTTTTCTTAATTCTTAAACTTCCTTGAGGTAAAGTTATATTTTTTTGTATGAAAATAAAATGTCTTATGGCTTTATTGTATTATATTTATTATTAAAATAAATTTAAAAGCAAATAGCTAGTTATTACAGCTACATAAACATGTAGATAGAACTATTTAGAATTACACACTATTGAAAGCAAAAGTGTTTTCTACCTTCTGTCTCCTGTATTCAAAGGTCTTTGCTTTTGGGAGTGGTTGACATAAACCTGTCAGTAGCCAACACACCAGTGAATCAAACTGACACTGGGAAAGTGCTTTTCTGTTTAAATAAGTATATTTGTAAACTAAACTTCAAGAGGGGATGAAAACATGGGATTATGTTCTCCAGCTTAGCAGAAGGGAGGCAGCAACTTCTACAGCCTGCTGAGATTTTGATTGCTATTGATTCCAAAGTTAGAAGCCCAAACCTCTACGATTTATACCAGAAATGTTTCTCCCAACTTGTGTTAAACATGAAACTCAGTCAGAGTTGCAACTAAGAGCTGCTGCCACTCGTAAAGGCATGTCTGATATTGTTATTAGCAGCAGTGATCAGCATTGTTGTATTCACTGCTCCACAGTCCATGCTGAATCACCTTGATCTATAATATTTTCTAGAACTGAGTGGGAACAATGGATTTATCACAAATCCTGCAAGAAAATCTTTTTTTTTTTTTTTATTCCTTCAAAATAACAGGAAGCTCTTCTGCCAAATACAGGTATCTAATACTTTTCAGAAGGATGTCCTATTAGAACCACTGAATACTTAGGTTTTTAATTCTTATTTTATACATTGTAGGAGCTTATACATAGGAATATACACAAAAATAGAAAGTAATTTTCTAAAACATTTCAAATTATTTTATAAGGCAGTATTTGATTATATTTCTTGCTGTTTAGCAGCATGGCTGAATGCATTTGTGAACAGCCTGAAGTAGATTTTTAATCTAGCAATGACACTGTGGCTAATGAAAAAACATGGATAAACAGATTGGTGTTTACATACACATAGGACAGTCATCAAACCTACTGATTGTGGAAACATGAGGCTGGACCATTCCATCAAATTTATTAAATCAAAGATATTAACTTCTAGGTATCTGGTGAGTGCATTTTACGAAAGTTGTACAGGCAAAGTTGGGAAGGAATTTCTGTTAAATGATCTCTGCTGATTCAATTCCCTTTCTTCATCAGCTTTATTGAAGGACCACTGCTGTGTATTATTCCTTTGGCCAGTTTCTAACTCAAGTTACTTCATGTCCTGTTCATCAGATATTACCTTTGTTCTTTCATGGTGTAAAAGAAGATGTGTATGGTCCAGCATTGTGAGATTCTTGTTTTCTGCTCTCTGATAGAGGGTTCAGGTTGTTTTATCAATATGTTTTCCTATTTTTATGTTAATATATTGAAACTATGGGGTTTGTTTGTTTTTTTTTTTCTGTAAGAATCCAGATGTTTAAGGTCTTGTACTTGATATTGTGTCAACTTGATGTTTGACGGAAGCACTGATAACAACAAAAGGAATTAGTACCACATGTATGAATATCCTTGCAAATGTATTTTAATCATTTAGATGTTGGTGGGTCACAGAATATATATCTGTTTGTTATATTGGAATTCTTAAAGATTACAGATTATTCAATAATAGAATAATTCAGGTTCAGAGGGACCTGTGAAAGTTACCTGGACCAATCCTGATACTCAGAATTAGGCTGATTTAGATCAGTTTTCTCTGGATCTGGTTGATTTCTGGATATGTGGAGGTTCCAAAACATTTCTGAAACACTAGTTTCTCTGTGATTAACCCTATGATGAGAAGCTTTTCCTTGTCTTAATTGAAGTTTCCCTTGCGTGTAATGTCTGCTGAAAGAGTGTGTAAATACCTTACAGATTGCTGTGAAATACTTGAGTACCAGGGAAATCTTTTTGGGTGGGCCTTAAATAAAATCCAGCAAAGTCCATTTTGAATACAAGTCATTAAACAGATCAATCATTCTTTGTTTGTTTGGTTGTTTGTTTTTTTTTTTTTTTTCCAATTATATGTCTTTGTTTCTTTGACAAAAGAATAGTATCCCAGACATCTTAGATCCTCACTTGTAATCAGAGCATATTTGGGAGAATTTGACTCTGCCATATCAACACTTGGAAGGAAATACTTTTTCCTATGCAGCCTATTTCTGGGATCTTCTGAGAATCCTCTGGGATCCTCTCAGAGTTCTCTGGGATTAATATGTTCTTATGGCAGTACGAATGCTTAATATTTTAGGATCATCAAGAATATTTAGGTGTCTCAGTGGAAATCAGAATTTTAACTGTCTCTATGAATCTGCTACTTCTATGTATAAATATCCAAATGAATTCTAATTAGTTATAGCTGTAAATACTTTGACTATACCTATTCATATCCATTTTCAAGGTGAAGCCCAAAGTACACTGTTTGCTGCTCACTTATGTGACTCATTAACTTTTGTATTCATCTTTATTTTATAATTATGTTGTGAAATTTCATTTGGATTTCATCTAGTTCTAGTGAAAACACTGGGAAGTTGATACAGTCTTGATTGTTTTACTCACAAACTAATAAGTGAATCAAACCTTTTCAGAAACTTATCATGAAAGTTGGTTATTAAAAGCAGACAGAAATGACAGAATAACTCTGTCAATAACAATTAAACCAGGAAGATGTAATTGGAGGGGGAAAAGTCTTGATGCTTCCTGTACACAAGATGTACAGTGGTGCAATTATCTGCTTTCAGCTCCCAGGCATGATTTATTAGTTACAGTAGTTTGGCTTTGAAACACTGAACATGGCTAAGACAGCATGTGCTCAGTTGTGTGAGGGTTCCAACATCTGTCCTGACAATCCTCTTACAGAATGTCTTTTAGGAATTAGGAAATGGCAACATGACTTCTGAAATGGATATGAAAGAAACAGAGTAAAGGAGGGGGAGGTTTGGAAGAGAATATGTTGTTATTTCATTGCCCCTTTTTAACACTTTAACTGCTTGAACTGTTTGTTTTTATTATTCCAGATGGTAGCAAGATGCATATAAATGAATAAAATAAAATAGAACTAATCTAATGCTTGGCTGCTGTTCAAGAGCAGCTAAGGCTAAGCTTTATTAAATTAACATGAGGATATGATAACTGTGGAATTTCACACAATGAACTGCAATAATCTTACTTGTGAAGAACATCATTCTACTTGAGACAGATGAGAGAATCTTAAAATTTTGTCATGAAAGAAACAAAGCCACTTTGGAACTCTGTTTTCTGAGGGCACTTACTACTTGAGTGAAATCTGTACATTCCCACAAACAGAACCATCATGCACAATCCATTTTCGCACATCAAAAGTTTCAAGGGTTTGTTCTTTCTCGGCAGCGAAGTGGAGAAAACTTCAAAGTAAGTTGGTGTGTTCTGTGTTAAAACTCTTCCCTGTGTCATCTACAGTCCTTTTAGGAATAACCATATTTGTATTTTAAAAGGGTGGAAAAGCATTAAATTTTAAAATCATATTAGGCATATTTAATTTATATTTAAATAGGAAAAAATATAAAGCAGAAGGAAAACAAATATTTTTATGATTATTTGCAGGATATAATTCACAGGTGCCTTTTTTGCTGACTGTAGAATATTTCTATGCTTCTGCAGTTGAATAGCTGTTTCTAACTCAAATTTTTTGAGATCTCTCTTGTCACTTAATGAAATTAATGTTCTTTTTAGTATGCTGGTTTTCCTCACTTCTTTTAATTGAAACTTCAAAATTTCTGAAGAAAGAATAACTTTATCCCTCAAAACTCCAGAAATATAGTTCCTGCCAATACTCACATGACATATTTGGTTAAATTTTCCATTTAAATGTAGTATAAAACTGCATTCATAAACTACCTCTCTTTATCTATAATGAAGGAAAGAGAAAATGTTAAAACTCAAGGCTAAATGACTCTGAGCTCCCAAATCTATTAAGGACATGATCAGGGAATATTGACTTTGTTTCTACCTGTATATTCATGAAATATTTACCCTTCACAATGACTTCCTGGTTTTCCTATTTGCCTGCATAGAAGAGTGAAGCAAATAAGCAACAGCACACGGATCTCTGAAAGTACATCCCATGGAGAGATAACTGATACAATCAGAATTTTGTGTGTTCACTAAATGTTTCAAAATGCAAAAATTCAAAAGCCAAAAAAAGAGATATTGAGTCAATTCTTTACCTTGTGCTAAAAAAAATATACTCAGTCAATTGCAAGGCTTTCTCATATATGAAATGAAAATTTTATTTTTTATGCCTACTCAGGAAAAATGTGCAGGGAGAATCACTCATAAGTTTGCTGTCCATTGGACAGGGATCATCTGAACTTGGCATGGTTTTCTAAATTTCTTAGACATAGACAGAAATGAAGTAACAGGTGACTTATCAAGTCCTGCAGATCTTGATATTTACACATAACTGATGGCTCATGGAAAGTAATTTACTCTCTCTCTGGAGATACAACATGGATCAGAGAAAGAGGTGAAATGAAATTTCCTTGAAGGAAAACTTCACAAGCACTGGAAAGGACACAGTTCTTGCTTGCAAATATGTCTTGATAAAAGTTTCTGTTTGAAAGATCAGGAGGATTTTGAAGCACTGAGATAGCTGAGTTATGGCAGGTAACTCTGATATGACAACTTCAATAGTTGCAAATGTAAACGTATTTTTTCTCTTTACCTTGTTTTTTGGTGGACTTTTAATGCTTGAGAGTTTTCCCCAAGGACAAGGCGAAGGTATTTTATCAAACTCACAAATGCAGAACTTACCTGAAGGCTACCAACACTTATTCCTGAAAATAACAGTCCAAAGGATTATAAAACAGATAACAGCCAGAAGAAGTCTGACATATGTCATAACAGATAGATAACCTTTTCTCCTTGTGAAACCAGCCCAAATAAAAGCTCAGATTTAATCAGAACTGGTTTTCCTCTCCCTATGTCAATCAAACCTTTTATATTGATAATTTGAAAAGAATAGGATTGAGAACACAAAGTCTACTTTTGTATTATTAAGATGAAAAGATTCTGTGAGGGTTTGATAACATTTGAGATGCAGAGGCTGTTATAGGAACATAATGAATATCAAATATATCTGCAAAAAGGACTTTTAAGATAAAATCCTGATGAATAATGCTACTTATTCTTTATTTTCTAGCAGACAGGTTTAAAGACTGCAAGTCAAGAGTGTTGATCTGTATTTAATGTAGGCATTTAGTTTAGAACTCTTTGTGCTGAAATATGAACCTTGAATTCAGTTACTTCTCATCTGATCAAAAAAGTAATTTAAAAATTAGACTCAGTTCTTTCATATTCAACTACAGAATATTCGATTAATAGATCAGATTTTACCAATGGATGTCACAACCTTATGTGTAAGTCTAAGAAACCTGTTATTCCAAATGAATTTTGTAGTGTTTGGACTCTTTTCAGTGTAACTACTTACTTTTTCTTCTGGAAATAATTTCCAAAAATATCTGACTGGTCACTTTTAATTTATGTATCTCAGAAGTACTGGGTTCCATGAGAAAAGAAATCAGATTGGGACAAATGAAACAGAATTTGCCATATGCTAATTTTACATAATTGTTCAATGACTGTCTGTCTTTTTAAGACAGGAGAGGGTCATTAGTCTGTTGTTAACTGTTTATTTCTGGTTTTATCTGTCAGTATAACACTGATTTTATTAAGGGTGTTATTCAGGACAGAGAGTGAGGAACTGGCACAGAATATTCCACTTCTGGTCAAAAAAATGTTGCGTGATGGGAATTCACAAGTGAATGTATTGTAATCTTCCAGAGGGATTGTGGAAGATTGTCTTACACTGTTTCTGTACCATGACTTGTGTGTGGTGGTAAGCTTTGTGTGGATTTTCTTTTTTGTAATTGTTTTTACTTTAGCCATACTGAAGCCTGAGATTGGAAGAAAAAGATAAAAGGTCAGAAAGGCTTAATAGCAATTTTGCTTCTGAAAGAGAGAGACCAGTTGATCCAGCTTAAATGGTTACTGTTATTGGATAACTGTTGAATTACAGAGACAAATGCAAACTGTAAAACCTTATGGGTCAGCCCTACACCAGAAGAGGAGAGTGAGAGGGAAAGGTGAATCAATAGGACATATGGTAATAACTTTTTGAGAGGATATCCAAAAGCAGATGGGTGGGAATGGAAAACCCCTTCTTTGCTATGGAAATGACAAAGAAAATAAAAGAAAGCTGAATTTCCTCACTCTGCTGTTTGATGTGTTGTTGAGGATGATTTCTTACTGACAGACAGATCTGCACTGGGTGTACAGCATGGGGTTTGTGGACCATATTCAGGTGTTGGTATGATCTCACTGAAGCAATAGTTAAACCCTCACACATGTCATTTTATACCTATTTCAGTAGGAGAAATGCTGAGAAGTGAGGTAATGTTTTACTTGTTACTATCTTTGGGTTAGTTTTATTCTCTGTTGCAAATTTAGGACAGCTTGGCTGCTGCAGAGGATCAGTAAATATGTTGTCTCAGGCCCAGACACTTGACTGTCAGAGCACTGAAGCACACGCTGGGGAGGGAGAATAAGGAGAGCACAGACAGCCTCACCATTCACTTGGGATTATGCAAGGCTGGATGCTGAAGACAGACATTGGAATGTCATAGTGATTTCTTCCAAGTGATAATACTTTCCATTCTGAATGACTGTAAAGGTAGCAGAAATAGTTTTTTTGTGAAAGGTTTAGGTTGGAATTAATTTCTTCTGTAGGAGGTGAGGGAAGAGAGACACACCAAGAGAATGATGGCTAGAGCTGTCTCAAATACCTAATATAAGCTGGAGTGAGTCACTCTGACTCTCTTTGCTCTATGTACTGTAGGAAGTAACTATATGAATACTTAGCTTTTAGATACCTAAAGCTGAGTAAGATGATTTCTGAAATCTAATACAAAAATAATTTTAAAAACTGGGGCTCACAAAGCTGAGAACATTTTGAAGCCATGACCTTCAGCGCTATAGGCAGATTACTCTTGGTTAGAAAGAGCTGAGGTAATTGAAGATAGATAACACAGAGAAGAGTTTTCAAAGTGAGTAGAAGTATTGTGCTCAGATATTTTCACCTCCACTGACTCTAAAGTTAGGGTGCTTATTCAATGTTGTTCAAAGTTGTTTGAAATATTAGTAAATTTTAGTGCGTAGAAAGGAATTAAATTATTTGATACATTTTCCCTTATTTTTGTAGAATAAACCATTTATGTGCTGTGTTATGATGATGATCTCTTACCTTTGAAGTAATTTCTCTTCATTATATCACTGTTGTATATGTATTTCCACCAGTCTGATTCACCTGCTTTACTCTTTGCTATAAACACAGATCCAAATGCATTCATTCTTCTTGTTTATTTGGGCATATAATTTATGAGCAGCACCATTTAAAAAGAGAAAAAAGAACCAGGATTTTGGGAACTATATATTTAGTGTATCAGCACATGCTTCCATAGTGCCAGCAGATAAACTGCAGTAGATCCTGATCCATTCCAGTAATCTGAAAACCACGACTGAGGAGAGAAAGTGAGGGATGTTGTCTTTGAGGCGGAGTGGATGGTGTAAGCACTTTCTTGTTTGTAAAGTTCACAGGTGTCAACATGTATGTTTTTGTTTCCTTTGATAGCACACAACCTTTGGAGAAAATGCCAATGCCTTTGTGCTCTTGTGGCAGTCATGGTGGTCACTGTGGAGTCAGGCAGTGAAAGCCTTTGGCAACACACCTTTACAAGATAAAAGTTCATGTCATGTTGTGAGAGGAGGCAGAGTCAGTGTCATCCTGAGCTGTATTCCTGTACTGCTGCTTCATATCTTGCAGCATTTTGGGACAAGCAGTCCAGTAGAAAACTTGTTTTCAGAGAACACCTGATATTTTGCCACATAAATGCATTGAGTTTGCATTGGTTTTAAAGATCTCATGCTCCTTTTGGATTATGCCAGCGGTAGTGCTTTTGGGAAAAACTGGACTGGGAGTGATAATTTTTCAATATAATAATGGGTTATAAATGGAGAATATTGCATTCAGTTCCTATTTTCTCTTCCCTGAAACTTTTGGAAGACTGAGAAGCACAGCTGCATCTCTACACACAAGTGTAGGAGCCGAAGTTGGAAGTAGGGTGATAGGGAGATGGGAAGTGTGGGCACTTTGAGGGGGAGGATTTTATCCAAATTAAATCTAGAAACTCCTAAAATGTCACAGAATTTTTTGAAGCAGAAGAAACTTGTTTCTTTGCATAACTTTTGGTAAAGTCTAAGAATGTTTATGTGTATTAGGCATTTTTTAATTATCCTTCCTTTGGAAGGAGTACTGTGTGGGGTGAGAAGAGCCTGATGATGTGGGAAAACTGAAATTAAACTCCACTGTAATACAATTCCTTTTCATAAGAGTCTATTGCTCTTTACTGCTGCTGGAGACAGACATCCCAAATCTCATCAACTGTTATCCCATGTGATATTAATTAACACATTTTTTGTGTTGTCCAGGGGGATGTCTAAGTCTAACTAGACAGTTGAACTATATTTCAGTGTAAGTGCAACTCTCATTGTCAGGGTTTATGTTGTTAGACAGATCTGATAAAGCTGCTTTTGCACTGTGATAACATTTGCAGACTGGAAAGTTTTCAAATCTGAGCCTTCCTGAGTAGTCTTGATACTCACGTGCAAGATTTAAGGTGTAGAAAAAAAGGTCTCAACACAAACCATATTTAAATCTAGTTTCTATTAGGATAATTTGACAAAAAAAATTACTTTTAGTGACTGCATTTTGGTAAACCTTAAGAAAGTATTACTATTATTGCCATTTCTTATTTGGCTGATTTCTTTTTCTTCAAGGCTGCATCCTGAAGTTATATTAAGAGAAAATGAAAGGTGCAGTTATTATCTGATGCTTCATCTGCTTTCTTGTAGTTTGGCGAAATAACATGCTGTCACTGTATAAAAAAAAAGGCAGAAAAATGTATAATAATGAAGTAGAATGATGTTCTATAAAGACATCTTTGCCATACTGTACATTGCATTGCATTTTATTTGTTCACAGCTTTGCACTGTAAGAAAACTGCAAGGGGATGAAACCTCAAGAGAAAAAGCCCTATGAAATGAGAACAAACAATATCAGATGATAAGGTCTTGCTAACCTTTAAAAATACAGTCCCACACAATTTTCTTCAATAGGAGCTCTTTAGCAGCAAACTATTCAGTTGGGTTCTCACTCACTTTGATGTGCAAATTGAAATTTAATACAAGAAAGAAAAGATCTTTTGGAAAATCATATTAATGAAGTTTCATTTTGATTATGTCCAGTTTTCTTTCACAGTTGGATACATGTAGGGATAGCTCTGCCCCCCAGTGCCCTTCTCTAGATTATTGTGTTGTGCGTGTTTCTTTACATGTCTTGAAATCCATGTGAAACTCTCAGCTTTCTTCCATCCTATCTTGTTGCATTAATTTTAGCTACAGAATTTTATAGGCTAAAGTTTTAGAATCGTTTGAACTTTGCTGTTCTGTGACTTTTTTTTTGTTGTTGTTGTTGAGTGGCAAAAGGTTGCTATTTCTTTCTAGGAAATTATTTATTTGGAGCTTTATATGAAACCAAGGATCTCTTCAAGTGCTGAATAACAACCAAAAAGTGAAGTATTTTAGTAAATTGTTGGAGTTAATGACCCTTAATGATCGAGGGTCATTATGTGCTTTTAACTCACTCTATTACCTACTTTTACTGACTCAAAGCACTGGAGCTTGATTACCATAGTGAAGGAGTGCTCGTCTTTTACAGTGGAGAGGAAACTGCACTTGCTCAGGAGTTGAAACCACTGGTAGAGTATGAGGTCATTCCTGTTCTTCAGAAATTCTTACTTCTGTACATGCCTAATACGGACTTTTCAAACTGCACAGGCAAACTCTGCTTTCAGTGCTGAAGTGTAACCATTGATTTCTGGAGAAGCAGAGTAAGGTCAATGCACAAAGCTGTACAAAACTCCCTTTATCTGGTTTTCATTCCAGGTTGTCATTAAGGCTACAGCCAATTTGAAACAGGGAGTTTAACAGTGAATTCATGTGTCATTGAAGTGGCTGGAGTTACAGATCACTCCATTACTGTCACTCTTTTATCTAATACTATATTGATTTATTTTCAAGTACTTAATTTTTCAGTGTTCTGTGCAGCTTAGAGATCCATCTTTTCAGCCAAATGCCAAACTGGTATGGAGTACACTGAAAATTATACCACTTATGAAATTATATCAAATCAGGTAATTCTGTGTGTCTGTATAATAAAGTGTTACACTAAGTTACACTTAGCATTATGTTAAATTAAACTGTAGTTTCATTCTAAAATTTGAAGCAGAAATTAGTTCAGTTTTGAGTAATCAGAGGGGCATGTATGTACACACATTTATTTCACTAGTTTTCTATAGATGTCTACAGAAGAAAAAAGTTTAAATATTTAGAATAATTTAAACATTGAAGACTAAGGGAGGCCTGTGCTTGGAGCCATTAGAATCAAGGTTTCTCTCTGCTGTTCCACTGCTACTTCCATCTGTTTTTTGGGGTTTCTTTCATACCAACAAGTTAAGCTAGGATGGAATTAATCTAAGTTTAAACAAGACCGTCCTTGTTTGATAGGACTAGGACAGTGGATTGATCAAAGTGAGGTCTAATGGATCAGTTACCTTGCTACTTTGAGAGGGAGGGAATTGTCAGCACAGGAATGATGATCTGAATGCACTTTCATGAAAGGGAAATTACTATAAAGCA
The DNA here is from genome assembly GCF_003945595.2 of Pipra filicauda. Classification (NCBI taxonomy): domain Eukaryota; kingdom Metazoa; phylum Chordata; class Aves; order Passeriformes; family Pipridae; genus Pipra; species Pipra filicauda. Next base: position 825,383 of record NW_024104285.1, read on the forward strand.
GTGGAAGGGAAGGAAAATTTGTCTCCCATTTCAGCAGCAGAAGTTATAATGTATAGAGCTTTGAATGATAAAGACAGATGATTAATGTGTTCCAAAATTCCTCTGGTCATCTTCACCAGTCATCCCAAGAAAGGACAGATGGGATCTAATGAACATTTTGTAGGAAATCTTAAATTTAAGTGAAATAAAATGTTGCTCAAGCAAACAAAAGAAAGAATTCAGTCGAAACAGTGCCTGTTATTCTATGTACTGGAAAAATATGAAGTCAGGATTTAGGTTCTGTGAATTGTGAGAGAGTTGTGAATATGACAATTCTTGATCTGTATTTAAAGAGAACTTCTGTTTTGCATTCTTGAAGGAGTATGTTGTTGCTACACTGTCCTGCATGCCTTTTTACTTTGGAGGCCTGAATGTAAGAACATGTGTGAATCAGACAGTGAGACACAAGAAGAAACTTGTATTGCCCAGCTCATGTGTTTATCTGCAATGTTGTAGATAAACATAGAACAAGATTCACTTGTAGGACTATCTGTTCAGTCTCATCCCAAAATCTGCTGAAAAAAGAATTATTTTATCATGAAAGTTAGCCAACCTATTCACCTAGTGACACTTCATTTGGAAAAGTGAATCCCTACAGTTGGTTAATTTATTATTACATTAGTAATAATTAGTAATAGTAATAGATTAACAGATTTTTGTATTTTGGATGGCATAGGAACTTGCCATTTGGAAATCACCTGTATCAGTTTGACTAAATCTAGAGCAGAAGATGTGGCTTCAGTTTCCATTAGCTACATTCCCATATCAAGGACACTGCAAGCTTTTTGAAAAAAAAAAAAATCAGAGTAATTACTATTGTGAATTATTGACCACTTGTTCCACATATTAGGGATTATTAACCTTACTTGTTATCCATTATTTAAAGGAACTATATCACTTGAGAAAACTGAGTATTCTTAGGTGGCCAGCAAAAAGATTTTATTAAGTTGAAACAATTTCCTTTAATTATCCTTCAACAATTCACAGTTTAAGAACAATTGCCCTTTTAGCAAAATGAATATAATGAACCACTCCAGAGAACTCTGAGTTTGTACTGTATAGGATGGTATTAAGTAGTAGAAGAATTTTCCCAGCAGATGGGACCCATTAATTAGAGGGAAATGAAGAGCAAAACCTGAAAAGTACCAAGAGCAACCTAGAAACCAAGAGCAAAACCTGAGACTGGAATAGGTATGTAGTGATTGACTGTGCCTAAAGAGAAGCTTCTCAGCTGTGTAGTGTAAGTGATTTTCCATTAGATGAGGGATTTCCCTGAGGATCTCTGGTTTGCTTTGACTTGGAAGAAGTAATGGTCACTGGAGAATGGACAAGATATCTTTGTGCAGGATGTTTTCTGATACAGGCATTCAAAGCAAGCTTTTTTATAATTGGAAATATGACTGATTCTACTTTTTGTTCATACAGTTGTATTATTAATTCTTTATATTCAGCTTTACCCTGGTCTTGAAGAAAATAGGATAAAAAAAAATCATACTGAAATCTATTTTAGGAGTTTATACTAGGAGCTAATGTTTCACACTAACAATCTTATTGCCCTTACCTGTTGTTAGATGCTTCCTGAAGTTCCACCCAGCTAAATAAAAGAAGCTTATAAAATTTGAAGGTGTCTGTTACAGATAAAGCTGCTTCACTTACGTTCTGTTTCTGATAGGTTTGTAATCCCTCATTTCCACATTATAGCCCTGCATTTAATGCCTACAAAAGAAGGACTTGTAGAATCCTGCAGTTCTGTGTTCTTTAAAGTTTTGGTTGAATAATGATTAGGCTAACCTGGCTTAGGCTAGAAATAGCCTGTTTAAAATTGTGCTATCCTTAAATGCTTGGATGAATCCCGATAGAGGGTAAGCAAGAGAATGTGGAACTGATTCTGAGTGTGAGCCCTTTGACACAACCACCAAGAAGCCAAATCAAAGGCCTCCTCTTTGTTACCGAATGTTTCTTACTTGAATTAACTTATAAACAGGAGCTTTCCTGAGGTAAAAGCTCAGTATAAGGCCTTATTAGTTTCCCCCCAGGGAAGGCTGGGTGAGGTGAGCCGTGTGCTGAGGCACAGTGCTGACTAAGCCTGATGTCTCTCACGATAACAGGGAAGAGTTTGGTCATCTCATCTGTGTTATGTTATGTTGTTTTTGTAAGTTTTTTTTTTTTTTTTTTCTTGGAGCTGGATTTTCTCATGCAAATTTACTGCTCAGCAGGAATAACTTGTCTGTAGCAATGAAATTACTTTAATAGCGTACCTGAATTTAATGAATACTCCAATTTATCATCAGAAAGAGACATTGTTTGGCTTCATTAGTCAATACAAGACTACAATCAAACATATTTTCTGAAATTTTCAAGCTTTAACAGATTAGGACATTAATGAGTTCAGTAATTGTTCATTATATGCATTTCTCTCATCTTCTGAACAGTTTCCAATGTACCAACATTTTGTGGTCTGTCAAGAAGCTCCTTAACTCTTTTCATTCTCTTAACTCTTGTTCATATACATAGGGAATTTACTTATTTTCCTTTTACATTAGTCAAAATAGAGAGCCAAAAGAAATAAATCCAGTTCAGTTTTTTGTAGATGATCCAAATAATTGACTAACCCAAGTTTAGTAAAGTGCAAAAGCAATTTCCGCAAATATTTCTGATACTCTTCCAAAATACTCCAAACTTGCACACTAATTTATGTGTTTGTATTCGGGGGCTCTTCATCTCTTCTGCTGTAACAAAAGTAGCTAAAAAGCAAATAAGTCCTGATTTGACAACTTTTGGCCACTAAAGACCATTTTCAGTTCTTAACCATAAAAAGTGGTGTAAAAATACAAACGAGGCAAATTATTTACTATGTAAAACATCTGAAATAAAAAAAAATAAGATGATACTTAATAATTTGAGAACAAAGACCAAGGACTTGCAAAAGGAATTTGCTATATAACTACATTTTGCACCATACAGAGGCAACTGGGGCTTCTTTGGTGAACAGAGTGGGGAGAAAAAAATATAATGAGGGAAGTAAGGATGAGTTTTAATTTTAAGATTTGAAAGACTTATGATAAATTCTATTCCAAAGAAAGGGGACAGGATTTTGAGAGCTCATAATCATAAATCATCCCCAAATCCAACTGAATATTTAAAATAAAATTTACCTTTTCCCCACAAGTATTTAGGTTTGGTATCTCTTGATGTCTGCTACTATTTAGAATGAAATAGCACCAAAAAAGAACAGAACCTGAATCTGTTTGCCTTCCCATTTTCTAAAGATTTCATATTCTTACAGATAATAGAAATGCCTGTGAAGCAGTAAAGCAAAATGTGGCCACCCGACTCTGAAAGATGCCAGATAAAAGTCTGATTCTTCATTCAGAGAAGTCCATCACTTTCATTTTCAGTCTTACTTGCACTTATTGTCAGACAGTGTCTGTCTTATTTTCATAATTAAGATAAATCTATAGGGCTCACCCTCAGTTGAGTGATGTTCTCTAAGTTCTGGTTTTCTCTACTAGTTTATAAAATAAAGATGATGAATAGATACCATCTATGTATTTATAAGATGTGCACTGTGGCAGCTGGATAGATTTATCTTTGTCATTGTTTTTATTTCATGAAGTTCATTCTCTCCTGTTCTGGTAGCATGAATAGTATCTGTGCAATTCAATCTGAGGTTTTAGAATCTGGGAAAACTGCAGCTATATACAGAATTAAAAACCTTAATTAAAAGGGGGGGGGGACGGGGACCTGCCCCTTTTTTGTGCATTTATGTACAGGTAGTCACACAAAATCAAGAATATCAGAGCTTTAAGATCAGGTCTCAGTGTTGTCATATGCAATAATTTCTGAGAGCACACTCTGCAAATGCTAAAGCAGGACAAAAAGCTGGTTGTGACCCTTCAGAAACAGTATATCCCAGAAAACATTGCATTTTGCCAGAAGACACACTCTGCTTCCGTCACCTCTCATAATCCCAGTCGTTCACCTTGCTTGACACATGAAGCAGAGGCTGATTGTCATGTTTTGGGTTAAGTGAGGAATGGTTTGGTGTTCTAGCAGATATGGTAAGATGCCGGAGTTTCCTGTCTTATATATTCTTTATACTCATAGGTAAGGAGTTTTGTTGTTATTCTATATCTTAAAACACACTTAAGTTAGGAAAAAAAAAAGTAAATGCACCACCATTTTTTCATAGAATTCAAGAGGCAACACAATCACAGCCTGAAGACAGATGAAAAAATCAAGTCTATGTCTGATCTACTGGTACAATTGTTACTGCAAGTTTCTTACTTTGCATTGAAGGAATGCACAATTGGAATGATGGACTGAAACAAACCACCAGCATAAATGAACACAGCTTAACATTTATTTTAATTCAAAGTGAATAGCAATGTAGTGACATTACACGGTGATTACAAGAGTGGGAACATTTCTTAAACTGGCCTTGTATTCTGCCAAGCCTGGAAAATCCCTCAGCCAGTCAAGTGAGAAATCTCTAGATCAGTTTTTATTTCAGATAGAAAGAAAAGAACAGTTCAGGTGTATGTAATGAGCAACTCGCCTCTGCCCACTCCAAGACTCCCATGCAGATTAGACAAACATACACTGGAGTTGTTCAGGAGTCTGATTTCTGGCTCTTAGTGGACAGTGTAGCTGAGGCCTTATGATAATTACAAAAACATTGCTGAGATAGGAAACCTTATAGATTCTTTATCGCTGTCTGTTCTTCAAAATGAGATCTGTGTTCCATATGAAATTACATCAGTTATAAGGATAATGCCCAGGGATATGTGATGCAAAGTACAAGTCTGTGACTGGACCAATGGTCCTGTCCCAAATTCCCATGAGTTTTGAGGTTTTGTTAATATGCATGCAGCATCTTAAAGTTGAGGCATGATGGCTAACATCATTTAATGTTGTCATTTTGATGAAGAAATGTATTCTGTTGCTAACATAAAAATCGTCTGAGAAGTGTTATAATGCTGAATATATATAACTTATGTAAATGTAGATCTAACTTGGCATGATGCCATCAAAACCAAATGTAACTAATATAACACTGTACTTTAGCTACATTCAGAAGTGAGTAACATACTTGGTCATGATATCTATAGGCTAGAAAATATCCTTGGGAATTTAGCCCCTGATGGCAGGAAACTAATAAATGAAGTGATTGTATTCTGTAGCAAGGCTAAGAGTAACCAAATGGAGTTTTAATGACACTACTAAAGCCAGAAAGCAACTGCTAACTTTTCTGTCCAGGTGGGTCATTCAGCCAAATCTTGACTAGGCAAAGGAATTGACCATATATTTTCTGATGTTGGAACTAGTTTACATATTAGTTTTATTTTGCATTTTGTTTAGCTGTCTCAATTTTACAAACACATTTTCCCTTAATGGTTGTTGAGTCATCCTTAATTAAGCATATATCTGTAATGTGTTTGACATACATGGTCGAGAAAGAGAGGGAGAAAAAGTTTTTTGCCACCAGAAATCAGTATGCTCAAAAATACTGATACTGTATATTTTATTGTAAATTGTCCCTCTTCTTTCCTGTTACCATGGCCTATTGCCAGTGCTTAGACAATGAATGGAGCTCAATTCACAACATGAATAAGTTTCCAAATGCTTGTCTGGTGCTGTTTGTTCCAAGCCAGGACTGAGAATCCCCACAGCAAGTTTTCTTCTTGCCCAGAAATGAAGCCTGCGTGCAGTGTGGTTTCATATCTTAGCCGTGGCAAACACACATTGCAATTAATTCAAGTTAGATGGATAAAAAAATGGAAATGACATGACCACCCACAGGAGTGATAGAGAAAGTGAATTAGAGAGAAGCTTTTGTTTATAGAAACAAAGCACATCTTCCATCAAATATGTAGCATGCTTTGCTTCTATAGAATAAGGGTTTTTTTACCTGTAAGTACTGACATAACAGGACTGAGTTATAGACTGTAGTATGGCGTAATAATATGCATTTCTACCACTTTTTAGAATACACTCTAAATTTACTTTCACTGCAAATTTTATCTCTCGGTACAACTATACTGCCTCAGTCTCTCCCAGTCTGTTTAATGTTTTGTTCTTGTCAGAAGAATTTCTTTAAGAACACAGGTTCTTAAAATTCGGTTTTCTTATATTTCCCCAGTAATGGATTGCAAAAATCACCTTGGCTTACCCTGCATTCCTTCCTCAGGCTAAGTTCCCATGAAAGTGTGACTTTGATGGAAGTGGTGAGTAAAGAGTGCTGAACAGGACCCATTGTGATTAGACACGTATTTTGAAAAAGCTTTAGGAATGATAAACTGCACAGTTGCAGGGTTGTTATTTTATTCTATATTTAAGAAAGACCAATGAGATTTGGGATCTTCTAGAAGAGCAAAACGGATAATAAGAAGTATGTTTTCTCAGTTTTCCTGAAGGCACTTTCTTGTCTACTTCTGTCATGCTCCAAAAAGTGTAAAATATATTGTTAGAAACTAAATGAAAAACTTCTACAAGGAGAAGCTTTTTTGTCAGTGTAATGTAGGATGAAGTCTTCTGAGAATTCACAGGAAATATAGTGTTTTAAAGATTAAAAAGCCAGCAACACTACAAACAATAAAAGGTCAGATGGGGCCACCACTCACACAGACATTGAATAATTCAGGGTTTTGCTGTACATGTCACCTGCAGAGCTCAAATAGTTGAAAAAAGTGCAAAATCATGGCTTGCTGACCTGTGGTAATTGCACAGATTATGAAAGACCAATATTGCCACTGCGTTAATTAATTGGTACCAAGTAGTGAACTCAGAGCTCAGGACTTTAGTGAAGAGTTCAGGTGGTAGAAGGAACTGTGTGGTTTGGTGCCCCACTCAGCAGCCCAGCCTGAGCTCTGCATCCTGCACTGGGGCGTCTGGTCTGGCTTGTGAACCTAAATCAGACACTTAATACTTTTATTTTACATTTTACTTTGTATGATAATTGGTTTTCTCTGAGGAGCATGAGGTGGAGGACATTAAATAGCAGCTGGGAGTGCACTTGGCACTAGGCAGTCGCTGGATAAGTAGTTAGGAGTGACAATGAGTCTCTCTAGGGAATCACGTACAGGGTGTCACCTGCTGGCTGCAGCACAAAGGAGCCCCACAAGGAGACTGATAGGCAATAAAAAGCATACAATTAGGAAATACAAAAGCTAAAATTACTGTGGAACTCAGTAGGGGTGCACAGCAATCCACTGCTCAGGAGCAGATGAAAACTACCTGGGTCAGAATCAAGTTGTCCGAGTTGCACACAGCACTGCCTATAATGAGTCCATTGCCAGCGAATCTGTCAGTGCAAAACCAACCATTTAAAGTGTCAGAACTGTCAAGGACAGTTTGGCTCACCCAATGACAGCGTTGAACCCGTGTCACTTAGAGGCAATCAACAAATTAAGTTTGAAATCTCAAAAAGATTATCTCAATTTAAAGACGACGTAGGAATCAATAGGCTTTTGGATCTTCTGGTAAAAGAGGGATGTACGTTGATTCAAGTTTACAAGCTTTAGACAATGGTCTGTTAAAGCAATTATAGCCACATGCCAGGCTGGTTGGAAATCAATATCTGCAAATGTGAGATATTTGCATTTTTTTTTCTTAATTTCAAAAGCCTCTTTGAAATAAACTAATCCTTTTCCCTCTCCAGGCCTTGAGTTACTGCTGTTTAAAATCCATTTTATATTCTACGTTCAGGATTCTTAGAATCAGGTAATAATATTACAAATAGTCAGGGAAAAAAAATGAATACCAGACCTTGTTTAAAATTACTGTCATGTACTATGTTGGAAAGAACTTGAACGTTCTGTGAAATGAACTTGATTTACTGTCACTTGTCTTTACTTCACTTTCAGGTAGATTTCAAGTGCATCAGTACTGTGATGCCAACTCTTTGTACATTTACTTAGCCACCCTTTCAGCAGTCTTGATGGACTATTTTGATTTTTTTTCGTCCTTCCTCAGAGTAATTTTAAAGAAACACTAATTAAAGCTTTTCTATTGAATAATACATGTGCTTCACCCTCCAAAGTTTAGCTTAAGGGACTCACATTGACAAAAATACATTATATTCCTTTCACTTAATTTCATTAGTGAGACTTCTTTGACTTTGTGGGAACATACAGATTTTCCTCCAGAGCATGTTAGAGCACAGAACGATTAGCAGAGCATTAGAAAGAGCCACAGCCCAGGAATAATGTCAGTTAGCCCTGTGGCAGCATGTGAGTTCCAGGGCAATTTGTAGATGTTCTGTTCAATGGTGTATAAAATAGGGATGCACTGCATTGTTCTTGAGGCACTTTCTCTAGAACTCCAGCCAAGTCTGATACACTAAATAATCCAGACTTATGTTTTCCCATTTAGCAAGCAGTATGTTTTATGTACTATATCGATAACAGAATAACATCCACTTAAAATCGTTCATTTTTTTTTTTTTGTGTATGTGTGCAAACCTAGGAAAGGTGGTTTGATTCTTGTGTTTATGCTGCTGAAAACCAAAAGAAGTTCTACTGAAATCAAGAGGGTTTTACTGGTGTAAAATTAGGTTAAGGAAGAGAAGAATCCTACCCTTGTGAAGCACTGAGAGACAAGGGGTAGCAGTGGAAAAGCATTGGCATTCTGCAGTGCAGTGAAGCTTCCTGCAATAATGAGTGCAAAGCAGAGGCCAAACAGAAAGCAATACATTTGGGTTCAACATCACATTCACCTTTTGTGGTCTGAGAACACATGGGAACAAAAGGAAATACGAGCAGTGATTTCAAATATTTCTTGTTATCCTTTTATTTCTTTACTGCTTTCTTTTCCTCTCTGTCAGTTATCAGTGATCATCATTTTAAAACCACTTGTAGTTCTGGGAACAGTTCGTACTCCTTTGTTGAAGCATTTATGATTGTCAGTAAAACTTTTCAGGCTATCATTTTATTTAATATAAGCCAGTCTTATTCTCTTTCAGGCTACTAGATGCATTTTTCCTTTTCATCAGCCAGTCAAGTTGCATGGTTGTGCTGTATGTGGGAAGTTTTACCTTAATGTTCAGAATTAACTGCACTTATTCTCATTTTAGGACAGGTCTTGCACAACCTTTGTGGTGCACAGCTATTCATATGCAGGTAATTTACTAACGCTGATAGAAATTTATGGATATGTGCTGTTATTAATACAGTCATTATTTTAAGTGCCAGGTCTAATAAAATCTACAAATACAAAAAACATTGAGGGCTATTGATTTGAATGTTTGTTCAAATTCACAAAATTCACATTACATAGATATGAACTAACAGTAATGCAGATTTTTTTTGAACTGCAAATAACTATCCAACTAAATAAATTTTCAGTTTAAAATGTTACTAAAAATTTGTTGGTGAGCTAAAATACAAAATTGACTGAAATCCTCACACTGCTGAGTTTCTTCTCTTCCCTGAGTATCTGCAGTTACAGCTTCTATTTTACAGGTTGGAAAATACAACTTCAAAACCTTTGCAGTAGTGTCAAGACTTTCCTTTCTGGGTCACCCACTCATCTGTCCTCCTGGTTCTGTGATTGTTTCTGTATTGTGTTATCCAACAGAATTTCATCTCCTCTTCTGTCCTCTGCTACTCTTTTAGTCTGTTTCCATCACCGTCCCATCCTTATTTCCTTTTCTGTCTCCCTCTAGATAAAGTATCTGAATATGATGAGTTTAAAGGCCATCACAGTGCTGATGATTCACCATTCCAAATCCTTGCTCTTCATCACATGCCTCTGTAGACAGTCTACTGAAATGCAGTGGTCAGAATCATTCTTCTGATGTTTTTTTCAAACCCTGAGTGCTTCTGACTTTCACTGTGTTGCATCCAAACTCTCAAACTTTGGGAATGGGACACCAGACTATATAAAAAGAGTGGAGCACTAACCCAAACACAAGCTGATGGTTTTTCTTTAAAGTAAACCTTGCATATGTAGCAACGAAAGCACTAGAGAGATCTTCATATCTTAATGTGAAGGCAGCAGCAGAACTAGTGGCTTTTTTTTCAGGTTTCCATACAAAATTTAAGGACAATGCTACCTGTGTTCTCTGGTTGCAACATGAGGGGTTGTGTGTGTGACCCCTACAGAACATCCAGTCAATATTTCACAACAGGTTTCATCATTCCTTCTTGTCCTTCAAAATGAGAAGTTTTTCCAACAGGAGAATTTTGTTTTGACCAATACTCTTTAGGATGCAGCTTTCTGATAGCATAACTAATGGCTTCATTAACACAATTAAGCCCTGCACACAACCTTGGGTTTGTCATTGCTTTGTTATGCCCTGAAGCAAGTTTCTTTAGTTTTTTTCCAGGTTGTGTTCTCTGTTTACTCACAAGTGGTCATCTGCAGTTCTGTTTCTGTGGCTTCTTTTTTTTTTCCTGTGTTTCACTCTTTAAGTTGTCTTCTGTCACCCTGGGATTCACTCCATAAGCAATATCATTTAAGTAATTGACAACTCAGCCTTCAAAAATAATGGTTTCTTAAAAAATTATTTATTTGTATGATTGTAATACTTTTCCAACCATTTTGTTAGTGATACCTAGTTATGGCAGTGTTACTGAAAGTTTTCAAATGTGTTTTCTTCGCATTTGTTTGATTTTTCTGAAGGTTACAGCACCTATTAATAAACTGCTTCACACCTGATACTCCATTCCAAAGTATTTTGTGTTTGACTCTTCCTCATATGCTTTGATACCCACGTATTTGCTGCTTGCTAGAATCCTCATTGTGTTTTTCTGAGATTTTGCTTGATCTTGGGTATTAAACTTATCCATTTGTTTCAAATCTGAGAATATCCAGAAATGAAAGAATGACCTTTCACTTTTGAAACAGGGAATTATTATAACTTACCATGCTACGGATATGGCATTTTAAAGGCAAATTGCTATAAATAATGGGTAGTACAGTTTGATAAAATTTGATTCTTTTTGTGTATATCAACTTGAGCATACAGGTTACAGGACACAGCAGAACTTTCACGTCTTAAGAAGTTTTTCCCACTTTTTTCTTCAACTTCAGATTTGAAGAAATTAATTAGTAGGTTATTACATAGAAATGCAAGAAACATTTTACATTATCTTACTTTCAGACAAGTTGCCACTTAAAATGTGAGGTTGATAACAAAAGATAAAGCCCAGAAGTAATGCCAACCTGCTGTTTATTTCACTTCTGTGCTGAACAGTGAATGCTTTTTTAGTTTGTTACTAACCCACAGACCCCCCTGGTTTTTCTCCTGTTTTGTCACATTTAGACAATGAATCCACACACCAACGTTCCACTTGAAGGGATTGATTTTTCCTGTGCATCATTTCCATGTGCAGTAACCACGTGTAACCCACCACACATGTAGAGCCAGTTTACTTTGTAGGCTTGACCTCACAAGAGCAGTCTCGTTTCCTCTCTCATTGTGAATGCAGGATAGTACACAGACATTCTGTCAGTGTATTTTATTCCCAGAAGTTTCTTGTGGTGCACATCACCGTATCTCCTCAGACTCTTGCTTCCTTCCTTTCCAGATTTTTTGGGTTGTTTTTGAATCTACCTTCTTGTTTAGTATTCACTGGAGATATAAAATAATATTTTGACTTTTTAAAGGCAGAGGCTCTAAGTGAAAAATGCTACAGACACTGTCCATATTTGAATGAAAGCAATGTGAGGGCAGAGGTAATATTACAGCTTTACAAGAAAAAAAGAGATAATATTTATCAAACCTCTTAATATTATTGATATAGAAATGTATTGTATATATTTACCCTATAAAATTTGTACAGTTTTTTACATTTGCTGAATTGTAGCCAGAGAAATAGAACTGGCCTCTATGCATTTGAACAAGAAATGCCACTGATTGCTTGATAATATATTTTAGCATCTTTAGCCTGCCTACCCTCAGTAATCTTCCATGTGGTTTGTCACAGTTCTTGTCCCAAACCCTGTCTGTGTGATCTGACAGATCAATGTTCCTAACAGCAAAAACAATTCACCTGAGTTCATAGACAGTGTAGGAAGAAGAATTTGGATTTTCTGTAGCTCTGCTGGTTGATGTGATATTGAGGAGAGTTATGCAAACCCACTTGGTACATGATTTTAGCCAAAAATTAGCAGGTAGGACAATTTGAAGTAGCAGTAATTTCTGTTCATGAAAAGTGCAATAGGATTACACAGGAGAACTGTAAGATGAGAATGTATCCAAACTAGCAAGTACTCTATTTTTGGTGTCATAACACAATTTCTGTGATCTTTCTTGCCGTGTTTATGTTCCAGTCAGAAGATCTGAGCTTCCTTACCTGGAAAAACAACTACATAGGAGATTTTTCCCATCCAGTCTGTCTAGTAGGTCTCTTTCCCTCTTTCCACTTGAAATGCTTCCATTTAAAAATGCAAAATCCCTTGAATCACTCTTAATTGTGGTAAACTTGACTGAAATGCCTTTATTTAGTTTCCACAAAAGAAACTCTTAAACATAAAATGTGCTGGCCATTGTAAATATATCATCTAAAAGGGGGTATTTTTGTTGGATTCCTGCCCTTCCTTTTCATTTTCAGCCAAATCCATTCTCCTGTTGGATTAAAAATCAAAAGACCAACTGCAAAGCAGATGTCTCAGGATTAGAATGCTAAGTTTTCTTTCTTTATTTCTTGATTTAAAAAAAAAAAAAAAGGAAAAGAAAAGAACAGTAGATTATAATCAACATTGTTTATTTCACTGCTTGACTTCCTAAATACGAACCACTGGATTATGAGCTTGTCTGTGGATAATCAGAAAATACCAAGAATTGCCTGTTTTGAAAATCCTTTCTAGCTGGTGGTAGGAACCTGGATCTAACTGATGGCAGCTCTTAATTCCTGATTAGTGCCAGCTGACAAGCTGTAGAAATTAAGTGACCAGACAGTAATCAGAAAGCAGAGAGAGACAGAGACTAGGAATGACTAATTGATAGACTATGATTATTAGCTTGACAGTGGATTGTTGCAATAATCAAAGAAAACTAAAAGTTTAAAGTGGAGTAACACAATTAGAAAATAGTTGAACCACTTGTGTATAACGATAAGAAGAATTTCTGTGCTACTTCTGTAACTAAGTAACAGCACTGGAATTGTCAGTTCTCACTTCTAGAGGCCTTTGAATACTTCACCTTAGAGATATTTCAAAATACAATTTTTTAATCTCTGAACTGATGAGACATTTGGCAACATATCAAAGAACGAATAGGGTTTTAAGAAGTTTTGTTCACATCTGATATGTGCTCTGTGTGGTTTGAGTGGTTTTAGTTGGTTGGTTGGTTTGTTAATTCAAATGCCACCTGCTCACTGTGTGTAGGAATGAAGGAACTCCCAGTTAGGAAGCTTAGAGGTTTTACAGGAATTAGTTTGCAATGTGTCACAGGGTTCATGGTTGTCAATATTAAGGATGATTCAATGCTGTAAGTGAATCTGAAATGCCACGAGTCACAATTGCTCCTTTAGCATGTAGGGATACTGTGACTTAGTGTGTAATCTTTATATTTTAATGTCCTCTTACTGCATGACACCGGAACCACGTGGGTATCCTGAAATGAGCCACGAGTAAGAACATTAAATTGTGACTCCAAATTCTTAAGAAACTTAGATATCTTTAATTGTCCAAAACAGTGGTTTGCCAGCTAATAGAATTTCAAATGTTTTGCTGACTTCTGCCTGCAATTTTCCCTTCATTTAATGTCTTGATCTAGTTTTGAGAAGGTTCTGTTTTGTTCCTCTTTTTTTTGTGAGTCCCAGTGACCCAGTAGCCTAGTGTTAGTCACACATTTATCTTCTTCTTATGATGTGAAAAGAATTGTCAGCATTGTGACCTTTCTCTTTTGAATAATCTTGAGTATTAATAGAAAATAATGCAGAATGAGCACTCTAAAATTCTTCATTGTGTCGTGTCCTCAACTCCACAGTGTGCTTTCACAGTGAGACTAATTCTTTGTAATGACAGTGTGGATATATTTAGCTTGCAGTAATGTGACACTCTTTCCTCTCCTTAAAAGTTGCATCATTTTCTTGGAACTAAATATAATACAGTGTAGATCTTTCCTAGAATGCTAATATGACTCACTCCTAGTTTTGTTAGTCTATCACTTTATTATTATTATATCTTCACTATAACATTGCTGGAAGCAGTTGGACTTTTTTGTACATTACTTGACCAGCTACATTAGTTCTTCAGAAAGTGTGAATTCGTGTCCACTATGGCATTTCTGGTGTTTGAGATTCCAAGAGACCAGACAGTCTATATTATCTCCTTTTTGTGCTTAGTTATCACGAATATCAAGGTCTCATTCTGCCTCTCATTCTGTAGATCATGAAAGTATTGCAAGTGTATTTCTTAGAAAAATGATTCAACAACCAAAGGTATCATAGAGACTTGGTGAACAAGTGTGTCTGTTGGATTAGTAAAATGCATTGAGGTGTTACTACTGTACCTGTTGTTCCTGTACTTGTCAGTGATTTCATAAAGAATTCCAGCATTTGAAACATTTCTAACAGATTCAGCTCAGCAAGTCATAGATTAATGGAATGTATAGAGTCAGAAGAGAGAGAAATGATATTTTGGAATATATATTGATTGCAGGGGAGAGTGTTTTTGTGTGATGCATAGTTAAAAATGCATATTATGTCCCAAACTCCAAATGTGAAGAAAACAGTCAAATAAAAGCATTTAAAATTCTCAGATCTCTATTTTCATTTCACCACTGGGACAGAGATGAAAAAACTTCCAAGGGGCAAAAACCAATAGGAATTTGTGTGTGTCCTTCAAAATGAACATGTGATGCTTAACATCAGAAGCACTCAAAACTGATAGCATTGAAGTGTGTGTGTAAACAAATATATGGTGCATGGAGAGGAGAAATAGAACAACAGATCTGAGTCATAAGAGTGAGAGTGAAACATTGTGTGGAATATAATGAGCTGAATCAACAGGAGGGTGTTCAGAGGAGACAGAGATGTGAGAAGTCATGGCACTGCTGAGTTAGAAGATCTGTCAAGGTTCAGAAGCAATGGGCAGATTAGTGGTGCAGCTGCAGGCAGAACAAGGAGAATTAGTTACAGGGAATTATGTGAGCACTACTCATTGGGAATTAATTTAAGCTAATGAGCATTTCATTTTATGCAAAGACTTGGTGCCAGTTTGAAAAACAATGAGCAAAGAAATAGTTAAAATCTAAGAAGCTGCAAGAAACATAGTCAGAAATATCTCCATGGAACGTAAGACTTGTGTGTTATGCTCCATAAAACAATTCAGATTCTGTATCTGGCTTTGCAAAAGTCTTCTTGTAATAGTGGGAATCTTGTCAGAGTTTGGCACTGAAAAATATCCAAATGATAACAGATCCAAAGCAGGTGGTCTCCTCTAATGTTTGCCATGCTTACTTAGAAGCTTCTGGAAATGCAGGAAAGGAGAAATAGCCAACGTGCTGTGTTTGTGATCTTGTGCTGCTACTCAGCACTTGTGTTGCTAAGTAGAATTACAGAATGATGATCTTTCAGCACTATAGCCATAAATTATGATAATATAGTCATGATTTTTTAAATGTTAAGTAGTAGCTAAATTTCAACAAATTAATTAATGAAGAAATGTATTCAAGAACCAGAGAGACTATTTTGATAAAACTGAGGCATTTTGTAAGTCTGCAGCTGGAAACAACACATGGAATGATCAGAGCACTTCTGAGGTATTTTAGCTGTTCTCTTGTTAAGAAGTTGGTCATTCTTTCTGGCTTTAATAGGAGGGAGACTGTTGGTTTTCATTAAACGGTCCATCCACGTGCAAGCTAAGAGATAAGAGGATCACAGAAATGACTCTAATATCTATCAGACTCTATGGGGTTTACTTTTTTTTTTCTTCTTCTTGTGAATGGGGAGAGGTATAGTTCTGTTGTAGAATTTTTCTCATTAGTATGAGAGGATTTTCTCATTCTTAACAAGTATATTAAATAAATAATTGGCAAGACTTGATCATTTGCAGCCTAATTTTCCTGTGCAATTTGGGACATGGATGTGTCCAGGGTAAAGCGTAATTTGTCCACTGGATCAGTGCATAAGTACTGATGTTAATATGGTCATGGAGGGATTTGTTAAATGTGCAAAGTGAATTTGTTATGAGCTTGATATGAAATCATTTACGATTGATTAATGCAGTCTGGTTTGCTAAGTTGGAAAACAGGCTGCTTATGGAATTTTTACTATTTTTTTTTTACATTGTATTTCAAGTATTTCCAAAAGGAAAATAGAAAAATGAAATAAACCTTGTTCAGAAACAATAATGAAGTGTGTAGGAAAACACAATCTTGTTCCTGATGTGAACTTTGAGAAACAACATTGGACACAGTTACTCTGTAAGAGTACACTTTCTAAAAGTAATTGTGTTTGAATTATCTTTTGCTTCTCTTTGTGGTACTTTTTTGAAGAGGAAAAAGTCCATTTATTGTCCTACTTGTAGGTTTGGGTTCAAATGTAATAGTTTATTTCTTCTGACGGCTCATCTCGTCTAACTATTTTCTCATGCAAATATGACCTTTCTCTCATTTCATTGCATTAAATTAAATTATGGTCTTGTCAGAATTTGCAAATACTTCAGGAAAGGCTAAAAGGTTATCTGAGGAGAATTGGACCTTTGGACTCCTCTGTTATTTGTCCCTTGTCTTTTTCAAGAAAACAAATATTATTTTTCTTCTTGCTACCTTTTCAACTCTTCATTTTGATGATGGAATCCCTTTAAAGTCCAAAAGTAGATTGTAAAGGTACCTTTAGCTATTCTGAGTCTTGCAGTCAATTTGAAGTGTCCAGTGTTTCAGAATAAAACAGAAGACTAGACTTGCTTCCTGGACTTTTTTTGTTATAATTCAACAAATTTTCAAGAAAGATCAATCCACTCTTTGGGAGTGAAGTACTGCAGACTTTAAATGGAAGAGTGAAAACTATGCTGCCTTTTCCCCATCAGCACTCTCGCACTTTCTCCTCATTTGATGCTTCCTGATTTCATCTTCCTGGTCCCAAAAGACCAACTTTAACATCCTGGCAACATATTTTGTTTTTAGGATGACGGCTATTGACAGTGTACTAAACAAATTGAAATAAAGATAAAAATAAAGATAAAGCATGCAATTGAAACAGACAGGGCAGAAATAAAGAAAAAGGGAGCAAGTAGAAGATTATCATGTTTTACATAGTCAACAATATTTTACATGATATTTTATTCTTCAGTCTCCTTAGAAGACAAACAGAAAAGGTCATTAATGATAATATTTATGCTAATTATTATTATAGGAAAGACTGTTGAATAAGTCCTTGTAGTTGCAATGCCTTTAGTTTTTTCTATTCTTTTTTTTTTTGATGCAAACTTATCTTTATGTATGTGATACTGCCTGACATGATGAAGCAGTAGACTAGATATTATTTCTATTTTATTTGGTACCATCATTTTGGATTAAATTATTATGATTTTTTAAGCTCCTTACTTGTAAAATAAAGATCAAAGCTGTTGGCTTTATCCATCACTTTTTTTTATTTTATTCCAAAGCCAGATAAATCAAAGAAGTTCAAGTCACTCAAAACAACTTAATACAAATCTATTCAAGGCTGGATTGAAAACTAAGAATAGACTTTGTAATTTTTAAAAAGTAAGAATTTGCAAAGTTTAAATATTGGATTCTTTAATAGATTTAAGAGGATTTGAAACTAGAGGGGGTTTTGTGGCCCAGGTTCATTGTTGTTGCTAAATTTGTCTGATCTCAGGAACTCTGGTTTGCAGTGGAGCCCTCTCATTTTGCACACTTACAGACGTAGATGTAGAAACAAATCTCTACTTTTATCCTTGTTCTGTCCCAGTGTGGAGCTCTAAGTCACTGCAGAACAATATTTATCATATCCAGCTAAAATTGTGACTGTGCCATGCTTTCCAGGCTGGCTTGGCAATTCCCTTAATGAGGAGCAGTGAAGGGGAAGGGAGGTCTGCTTCTGCTGGGCACTGTTTTCTATGCTTCAGTCACTTTAGTGAATAGCTGTTCATGTTGATATACACTTTAGAAAGGTTTAGAAAGCAACTCTAATAATGTCTTGCTGTTTCATCGTTTATCTTAACTTAGTATTGATGTTTTACTAATCTGATTTAATATGTGGGGGCACAAAGCCTTGGCTGATGTTTCCTAGGGTGGATATTCTTTTGGCTTTTTGTTTTCCTTATTTTTAAAGTAGACAGTTTAGATTAGTGCTTGCATAATTCACAGCATTCTGGAAGATTTTGTGTATCACTCTGCAATTACCTTGATTGCTTATGCATTTTGCCTGTGCAGTTTGGAGTTTGGCACTGATCCTTGTATGGGTCTCTGCTTCTTGCAGTGACTGCAGCTGTCCAGTTCTGTGTTACCTGCATAGAATGTACCTAAAGCACTTGTGCGGTCTCCTTGGTGGATTAACATGTGGTGACTTTATTAATTGCAAATATAATGTTCATTTGCTTTCAAACCTGTCACTATCCCAACTAAGCCCAACAAGCACTTCTGCTTAAATCTCTGACTGTGGCTTTTTCATAGGAAGGCATCAACAGGAAAGAAGTTTTTGTGTGGAAACACATTCAGAGCACGTCTCTGACATAACTTGCTAAATTATTTTTTGGGGGGGTGTGTTCAGAAGAGATCTAACTTAATCATATTCTGAAACTGTTAACAGCAGTGTTTGACTAGACTGCTTTATTCACCTGAGCATAGTCAGACAGCTCTGAATTCTGCAAGAGGTGTTTTCCCCCTGTGGTTGTTCAGAACGCTGTGGCTCCTACAGCATCTGAGTTGGCACCTGCAAGGCATAACAGCAGTTCACAACCAGACTTCAGAGTGCTTGGAACTGAGAGGAGAAAGTGAATGTTGTGTTTTTCCTTTGCTTGTGGAGTTCAGACTGATTTTTATTTACAATGAGGATATTAGGAAAAATAACTAGCAATAAATGAACAAAGTCTGTTCCTCCCCTCCAGTATAATAATATGTGAAATCTATAAAGAACTGATTCTTTGCTAAGTTTTTTAAACCTGTTTGCATTGTCTGGATATCGGTGAAAAGGAAGTGCAAGTTATTTTTCCTTTTCTAAAGCCTATTTATTTTACTCTACAGAATATTGTTAAAAGTTATTCTTAAGCCCTTGCCCAAACACAATCACAGTTGAAAAACCCACCAATGCTCAATGAAAGCTCCACCTCATTTGGTGTGTTATTGCTGCTATCTCTGCCAGGGCAGTAGGAACAGCTCTCTAGACCTGTTTCAGTAAAGTCAAGTTGTCACAGACTAATCTCAGTTTACTCCTCCACTCTGCACATAAGAGGATGCACCATATTTTATTTTGACTTTATGTACTGGCAGTTCTCTTGGCACATATTCAGTAGTTTATCTATATTATACAAACAGTCCTCCTTTTTTTTTTATTTTTGTTGTTGAAACCTTTGAAAATGGCTGCAGAACTAAAATAATATGACCCACTTGATATGAGGATCAGTATTTAAAAATCATAAAAAATTCAGTTAAGAAATTATATAGTGGTGAGACTAAAATGCCAGTATTTTCCTGCACCAAAAACTACTCCTGTGTTTTACCAAGCCTTTGAACCACTCTTGCTATTAAAGCTATTGAGATGCTATTTGTTAGAGAAGTGGTTTTCACTTTCATTCTTCCCAGTGCAAGTACACTATCTATCACTGCTCTGACAAATGGCTGCAGTGTGCACTCTCTGTATTTCCACAGTGGGCTGTTCTACTGCTGGAATAATCATTTTCGAGTTACACTGCCCCAAAGAAAATTAATCTTTGGCAGTTTGGTTGGTGGAAAAAAACCCTAGGCAGATGGTAAAAGAAAATAATGTATAATGTTTTATTTTACAAATTGTGATTAATTTCAATTTCATTTTATAATCCTTGAGGAGTAAAGCTTTCAAAGTCCCATGAGATAATATGAAAGAAGAGCTTTATAATTTAGTGGAAATTAGACTATAATTTTCAAACTTTCAGTCTGGATTTAGATCTTGAGGATGCAGCTGAAAGCCAAAATTAGTTCATAGTTTTGAAAAGCTAGTTCCTTTCTTCTGTGAATGACAATTCTATCACACAGTAGGTAGCTCCCAGTTTTTTCTCCTGGTTCTTTGATCTTCCACACCTACAAAAATTCCTCACAGCAGGAGACTAGAGATAGTGCAAAAACTGGAGGTTCACCAGTTTGGAACCTCTGCCCAGAATGGCTCATTTGACTTTTCACTTAGTTTTTCTGAGGAAGGGCAACTCTAACAGACACAGGTCTCAACAATTACACTTGTATTTTGTCTGCAAACTGGGAAGTAAAAGGCTCTTTTTTTGTCTTTTCAAACTGAGGCACACTCTTATGGATTCATAGATATAACCATTAGGAGTTAAGGCTTGATGTTTGAACAAATTTTCCCCTTAAAAATGAAAAATAAAGATAAGATTGGTAGGGTATAATAAAATATACCAGAAATTTCATCTGAAATCTACTACTGGGCCATACAATAACATGTACAGGATGAAAATTATGCTAGTGTAAAGTCTCTGCTAGATAAAGAATCAAATGAACTGAGTTCTAAGTTAAATGAACATATTTTTCAGTTAGATAATCTGACAGGAAGCTGATTTACCATTTCTTTTAAGGAACTGTTTTATTAGTGGATATTGGTGACTGTGGTGAATGCTGGGTTTTAAAAAAATTATTATTGGTAGTCCTTTTCATAGTCAGACTACTTCTCCTACAAATTGTTAGGATAGCTATTCTTAGCTCATCTTACTTAATTTTTTACCTTCCCTGAAATTCCCACTACTTAATCAGAAGAAAATTAAATTTCCTTAGATCACAAAACTCAAGAACTTTGACAAATGGTTTCTTTCATTGCACTTTCCTGCAAGTCTTGTTTTTCCTTTTGTGTAGAACATTCATACAACTTCCATGAATAACTCACTTGGATTATTACTTGCTAAGAAGACTTTTATTTTGACCCTGAAGATTTCATTTCATTTCTGAACTACAAGCAGATCTCTGCTCATCTGACATCCTTTTGGAGTGAAACCTGAAAGCAAGCACACATTTGCAGAGAAATGTGCAGAAAAAAAGGAGTGAGTTTGCATCAACTGTGATTAGGTTTAAGCTGAAAAGTTTAACTTGTTTGTTTCCTTACTTGGGAATCTTAAAAAAAGCTCCACAACTTTACCAATTTGAAAGGCTCCTTTGCTGTGACAATTTTTGTTTTTAGCACTGGCATCTCCTATGGATTTCAACTTGAGCTGCTGTGGAGTCTCAGGAGTGAACTCCATGGAGAGAGGCACAGCAGTAAGAAAACATGAGGTCTTCCTTGGATCAATATTCTTGGAAGAGTGTGTCCATACACTTATAGCAGGCAGAGACATACTTAATACTTGAGACTTTAGAATATATTAAGGTGTTAGTTAGTGTACAAAATCATAAGGTGTTCCTTTC
The DNA here is from genome assembly GCF_003945595.2 of Pipra filicauda. Lineage (NCBI taxonomy): Eukaryota > Metazoa > Chordata > Aves > Passeriformes > Pipridae > Pipra > Pipra filicauda. Next base: position 846,921 of record NW_024104285.1, read on the forward strand.
AACTGCTGCTGAACTTTTTGTTTCAGATATTCCTGAAACAGTACATACTTTATCAGCTAACTTTCTAAATGACAATATTATGTATGTAGTCTCTTACTTTCAGTTAGGATAAAAATACTTGTGCTCTTTCAGTGTTTAGTCATCTACTGCTAAGTCTATTTTTTTCTGTAGTCTATTTTTGAGTATATTTTTTTCTTGTTTGTGTTACATGGAAACACAGGAAAGAACATTAAAGAATTTGAGAGAGACAGAGAATGAATGAATGAATGGTATATTAAATACTGTATAGTGATGCAAGAGATGGGTTTTGAGGAAAAAGTCAATCCCCCAAGAAACTGGAGTTATTTTAGATCAGTATCTTTCAACTTTTTGGCATATGCCTCCATCCCCCAAATCACTTAAAGGAACTTTGTCACCCTGCAATATTTTATGGGACGTGAGTGCTGCTCATTCCCAAGGAAGGGGACCCCCCATTGACCCTGCTAAGGAACGTGTTAACCAGATGCCACTTATGATTTATCAGAGACGGAGGAGTCATTTCTTTGCAAGAGTTCCATCAGTGTCCTACTCTGAAGTAGTTGGTGTTACTGCAGGTAATTCTGGGAGAAAGAATCCAGTAATTCCTTCCCTGGCCACAGCCATCACCCATGTCCAGGAAGCTTGGTGCTGATCTGGATCACATGAAGGGCTTGGGCAAATTGTTTTTTTGAATTTCTGTAAGCCCTTAAGGACCTCTGTTTTTTACCTGGGGGTTTATTGGTGCTGGTTATTAGTGGTTTTGTTATGTTTTTGGTTTTCTTTCTCCTATTGAGAGTTAGGTTTGAGGCAAAACCAGTTGTACCCAACTTACTATATGAGACACAGACCTGAGCCTGAAGAGAGTTTTGTCTTAAAAAACCCACCAACAGAACAAAGTCAACCAAACAAACCTTCTCTTTCCAGTCCTGAAAGATATCAAGAGATGGTGAAACTTCGAATGTTATCATTCTATATTTGGCACTTTATCTGTGTTCACTTGCGTAGATTAGTTGACAATTGCTGAGTATAATTCCTCACTGAATGTTCAACTGTGAACAGAAACAGAAGTGCACACATGCTTTGTACATGCGTCAATCAATAAAATTAGAAGTTTGGAAATCCGAAATGGGTTTGAGCAAGGTTTGGATCTCCTTAAATTATTTGTTTCTTATGGTACCAAATAAGAAGTATTCAGTGGTTTATTGAAAAAATTCTATTTTTTGACTCTACTACTATGACAAGCTGAGGAAATATTATGTGGTAAAGTTAAATATTAAAAGTTTTTTAAAGAGAAACTGCTGATTTTCATAAATGTTTAGTAAATGTGTTGCTTATGTTTGTGGATATTAAAGAAGTGTTGCCTACCTCCAATTAGTTAGGTAGCTTTTGTGTTGTAACCATTTTCCATAAAACTTCCTGTGAATTCAACAGTTTTTTCCCAATGTTGTGATGAAGAAACGAAAGGCTTTTTAAAAGCAAATATATCTCCTCTCCTTACACCTGTGTTGCAATGCTCTAGAACAAAATAATCTTCACCTCCATGATGATGAAAGGTTTAACAAGGTCTGAACACAAGTTGTCATGTCAGCCTCAGGAGTATAGGAATTAAACCTTTTTTTCAAGTGAACAGTTTTCCCTGCGCTACTCAAATGTGTTTCCTTGATAAGAGTCTCTATATAGTTTGCATTTTCCCTCCTAAAGTAGTAACAGAAATATTGAAGGTTGTTTTATAACTGTGCAATACACCCAGTACAGCAATCAATAAGAATCACAGGACTTCAAGTACATTCATGCATCAAATAGTAACTTATCAGGGTTTCTGGGTATTGATTGAAGTCAGCACAGAATTGTCAATTACAAAAGAACTGGAAAATACTTTGATATTTATTTTGTGCATCAGTACCTACTGGGTCTTTGTATTTATAGAAATTCTTCATCTTTCTTAAATGACATTTTATGTACAGTCCTGGTGAAGTTTATTAAATAGAAGTAATTTAAATGAAATGGGCAATGCTGAAAAAACTGTCATGAGGGTACTTTGTTTTATTAGGAAATATCTTCAAATTAAACTTTACCAGGTTAGTCACTTAAATCTCTTAAATAATTATCAGTGTTATTTGCTGGAGCTAAGCATTTAGCAGGCTTTAACAGCACGTAAGTATTTTGCTAAGTTAGCAGAACTTTTAAATAATATTTATTGAGACAATCTCATAGAATATTTATATGAATTTTGAGTTTTTAAGGTATCTTTGAAAGAATAGCATGTGGGTGCTCATCAAGCTTGTTAATCTGATTCACAGTGAATCAGGGTGAGTTGCATTCAACACTTGCTATTTTGACAAGCCAAAAGGCACAAATTGAAGCAGCATTATTTGCTGGATTTTGAGCTCTGTAAAAGCAAATGTCCACCTTTGTTAGTATTATTGGGTAAAAGTTAATGTCAGTATATGCAGTAATCAAGATATAAACATAGAAACCCCATTGTAAACCTGTTTCTCATATAGCAAGTTGTCCCTGGGAATAAAGAATGAGGACTGACACTGGAGGAAAATAACATTTTTCCGGAGTGTTGGGAGTTTTCAGTTTCCCTAAATCATTGCTGCCATTTTCAACATAACCTGAATTATGAATGCATGTGATTGTACCACTGAGATTGGCTTTTTCTGAGGACCACTCTAGAAGAGACTTATTTCAATAGCTGGGGCTGGATTGTTGGTGTTAAAAATTATGAACTGCAAATTTAATTGATTATTTTGGTTAGATATTATCCTTTTGGAATCAAACAGGCACAATTAAGGGAGTATGTAACATTCAAAAAGTATCCCCAGAGTACTCTGAGGATGTAATAGCACTGATATCTCACGGTGTCCCTTTGTGCAGGGATGGCTTTTTGTGCCTTTCTTTTGTGAACCTGCATGTGAGTTTGTTCCTGTGTGGGGATAATTCTGTCTGAGGTGTGACTTGTTCTTAATTTTGAGGAAGATGAAAAAAAGTAAATGGCCGATAAATTCATGTTTTGATTTGCTTCCCACTGAAATGAACATATTACACTGGTTCTGTCTTAACATCTGAAGTTAAATCCGTTATACAAATCATCTGTTACTCTTTTTTTTTAATACACTAGATTTGGAGTTATGTAGGAGGTATTCAAGGCTCAAACCGAAATTTTGTGGTAAATGGGTAAATGCTGATAATGTCAAAGATCAGACAGTTATCTATTGTTCAGAGGTTAATTATTTCCTGAGTTAGTATGAATATGTTAAAGGAGTTTTGGCTTGTTATAGAATTGGAATGAAAGTGAAGATCCTTCAATTTGAAGATGCCACCCTCTGCTCTGATTAATTTTATTCTTCCCTTGAGACAGATACATTTCTAGAGAGCTAAATGCCAAATGTCTCGCACTACAGTCCTGTATAACTGTTGTCTCTCCCACTCTATGATACACAGCCCCTAATTGCTTACTTAGTCTCTCTGTGTTGGTCCATATTATTACCTAATTAGTTTGTGTTTGAAACACCACTTGGCAATAACAATCCAATCTGCTTTGCCATTTGGTTCTTTATTAATTTACTTCCAATGGTTTGTTTTACTGGAGGGGAAAAAAAAAAAAAAAAAAAAAAACACAAGAAAAGGGGAAAAAACAAAACAACGGGTTTTGACAAAAGGTATCCAACACGTGAGTAAACTCATATTAAAATGCCACACTGAAGACTGCACACAAGTTTTTGGTAGATCAGTTCTAAACTCCACTTGGGTTTCAACTTTACTGCAGTTTTAGCTTGAGAGAACTGACACATCTATATTAAAAGCTGCAGGGGAAGATTGGCAGGTAGCGAAGACAAATCCCAAATGTATTTTTATTCTATGTTATAACTCAGACCTATTATCTGCTTTTACCCATCCAAACCTCCTTGTCCATTGCAGCTCTGTGTGCTGCTGGTCTTACAGGGAATCACTTACTTCTTTTAACTGTGTACGACATGTCATTCCAAGCTTTCAGAGCAGTAGATATTTTAAATATGTGATCATCCCTGAAATAATGTTTGATAACTGAAGATGCTCTTTGATGATAGGAACTACCTCCTTCAACCATTTGTTTTCCAAAGCTGATTGCCTGTGGCATGATTGTTTTACCTATGTCTGAACAGGAGAATACACAATTTACTCCATGCTTTAAATCAGGGAAATATCCTTGAGTAAAGAATAAGATGTTGTTCTCACTCACAAAGCAGTATTTTGGACTATATGATAAGGTAAATTTAGGACCTATAAGCTTTCTTGCAGATAGAAAATATGTAATGACACTTCATTTTCTCTGGAATGTAGCTAAATGAAGAATTGCTGTAGGCAGAGGACAAAGAGCTCCCAACACTGTTGTAGAGTGGTAGGCAGTGGATAAGGAAAAAGAAATTATTAAGATTCTCTTTCTGCATAAAAATATTTTTTAAAAAAACTTTTATTGTAGCACAATACATAATTAGGCCAGATAAACAGGACCTTGGTAATGAACTTCCTATTCATTGAAGTGATTTGGTTAACCATCATTAATCATGCCAAGTAAAAAGTCATGGTTCTTTGAATAACTGTATTTCTCACCCCCCACCCCACCCACCCCCAACACACATTTGTCACCAACTGTTTGGGTCTGAAAACTAGACTGATTAATAATGCTAAAAGGAAACTGTAAATCAGCTATAGCTATAGCTGATGCATTGCAGGCATTGCAAACTGAAGTTAAGAACTTCTAGTCTGAACTAGTTTGGCTTTTCTCCTGTTTATCCAGACCAGCATCTTTATAGAGAACACAAAAAAAAAGTGGGAAAGATAGAAGTAATTCTTCTCAGCTTCTTCTCTGTGTCTTAGTTGTATATTTGATTCTTATAGATACAGTTAATATATTTTACTTTCACAGATTAGTCCAGCTTTTATGGATCCTCAACATTCATAACATTCTGCATCCATTAATTCCCCAGTTTAACTACAGGGTGTCCAAAAGAGCCACTTGTTTTAGTTCTTCTTCACTTTATCCAGTACAAGGAAAACAGGCAATTTTTACCTTCTCTGTGCCACTCAGTGCAAAGGTTTCATGTCACACACCCCAAAGTCAGCTCTTCTGACAGAGTTGTCCCTGGTACAGAAAGCCTCCTGTACCTTTGATTATGCCTTCTTTGAGTTTTTTGAAGTCCTTCACATGTTTTTTGACGAGTGGAGCCAAGCTTACACAGAGTATTGAAATACCTGTTAGTGCTTTAGAGGGTGTTTCATGCTTAACCGCCAGAAAATTATAGCTACAGTCTGTGGCTGAGGAGCAAAGGTATCTTTAATATTTAGATTGACATTACCTGACAACTAGATGAATCTGAGGGGAATGTTTGGTTGTCATTTGACATGTTTTTCAAGTATCTGACTTGAAGTGAGAAACAGCTGGATTTGTTCTTGCTCTAAAGTATATTTACATCTCAGATTTCAATCAGAATGTCAATAGGAAAATTAAGGATCACATTATCTGTTACATGCATCAGACCAATGTTGTCAGTGTGACATATGTAAATCAGGGTTATAAAGAGCTCCATGATATACGAAGAGGAGTTAATTCACATTAAGAGAATGTAATGAGAGTTGAGTTACATATGTGCTTATTCTATAGAGCCATGGAATGACTTGTATAGGGATAACAGCAGACAAATGATGACACTTCTGAAGAGAGTTTCTGTAACTTTTGGAGAGGTTTGTTTCAGTGCAACCTGTTCCTGTAGTCAGAATACATCTTCCTTACTGTCCAGGTAGGGACAGGGATGAGTCATCTCTAGTTTATGTTCTTCCTCTGTGTCTGCTGGATTTGCTGTAGCTGATACTGCAGCTTTATCATAGAGGATGAGAAAACTAACAGCAAAACCACCTAGAACAAAAAGCATCTGACAGCAAACTGCAGCAGCTCCTTTCCATGGATATTGTGCAACACTCCTGTTGCAATCATTAAAACAGCAGGGCAGCAGTTGTACTCATAGTACCAATATCTGTCAGTATTATTTTTCCCTAGGAATGGAGAGGAAGTCTTTGTGCAGTTTCACCTTTAGTGTGTACTCATCTCTGAGATGAAAACACTTTTGCTATCCTGGACAAGGTGAATACTAAAAAGAAAAATTTAAAAAATTCCAAATATCCAATTGCCAATCTTAGCTTTCTTAACATATTTAGAAAGTTTCTATTGATAGTGTGGCTGCTACTCCAAAATTTTCTTACACGGAACTGACACATCTCAAGTTTTGCAAGTTTTAGAGATAGTGGTCCTAGTTTCACTACTAAATATAGTTGAAGTTGATTAATGGAGAGCAATGAAAATCAGTAATTGTTCTGAGGAAATTACTGCAAATTTTTATTAATCTGTAGTTTGTGGTTAGATGTCCATAACTTATTTACCTTGAGCAGACCAGCATTAACCTCTCCTTTCATGGATGGGTGGTCAAATGGATTTTCTATTTTTTTCCAGCTTTTAATTCTTTTGGGACCAGAAAGGTGACCAGTGGTGACAACCCATTACTTTAAGCAACTTCTGTATTTCAGAGAAAAAGGTGGAGATTGAGCTCTATGGGCTCTCCATACATGAGAATTGCCACACATCCATCCTTGTTCAGAGGTCAGCAAGACTAAGCAAGAAACAGATTAAAACTACTTACAACAGGATGGGTTGAACACTTCAAAACAGTGAGACTTGAGTTGTGCAATCTGCAATCCAACCTTTCTGTTCTTATAGTTATTTATCCACAGCGAGTGAGTTTGTGAGGGAGTTTTTGCACTTTAGCAATTCAACATCTGATAAAGGAAAGTTTGGGGTTTAGTTTGCTCGTTGTGTTTTGCTTATCCTGTATTGAACTTCATTCTTCTCAATAATACTTTAATGCAAATATATCTTCCATTATTTGTGCTGGAGGGGAAAATCCCAGGTACCTATGATCAAATTTTCACAGAGATTTACTCTATTGAGATCCTTATTTACAGAAAGTGATCAATTGAAGGCATCTCATGTTGGTTGCCTGTAGAAATCTATCACAATAATCAGAGGTGGGGAAAAATGCTTTTTCTTTACTTATGTTTAATCACCCTTCCCAAAAATATTTCAAAGACACAGGCACAGTTTTCTTTTTTTAAGCTGGAAGGTTGCTGATATTTTCAGAAGGCATTTTTGCATTCGTCCACCTTGAAGTGTTTTTACAGCACCAGAAAGACAAGTACAAGTTGTGTTTGTCTTCTGAACTGTGCTTTTGGGATGCTCTGTCATAGTCCTGATATAGATCTGAAAAATTGAATGAACATAAAATATAAATAAATTCTTTTCTCATAATCAACATATACAGAATCAAATCACAGTATGCACTAATGAGATGAGATGAAAACTGACAGTACACAAATATTTGTACTTCTAAGATTTTGCATGTGTGTGTGTGTGTGCTCAACACTGACTAATGAGAAAAGCTGAAAAATAAATGATAATTGCTTTTTATCCAGGAGTTTATGAAACATGCAAGAATGTTGCTTTATGTCAACACTAGACTCTTTCCCAAATAAATCTACATATGGAGAAGGAAAAAAACACCCCACAACATTCTATAAACATAACAGCTGAAATGCATGCTTGTCTGAAAGAGGAAGAAATTAGGGAATAGCAACCATAGATGGATTTTCAGCATCTAGTGTGTACACTGCAAATTGCTTTTCTCTGAATATTTAAACTCCTAGGAATACCTGGGTGCTGCTTCCCAGAAAAAGTGTGTCTGTCTTCTCTCTTCTTTCTCAGAAATCATAGAATGGTTTGGGTTGGAAGGGAACTTAAAGATCATTTTTTTCCAATCCCCTGCCATGGGCAGGGACACCTTCCACTATCCCCGGTTGCTCCAAACCCTCTCCAGCCTTGCCTTGAACACTTCCAGGGATGGGGCAGACAGAGCTTCTCTGGGCAACCTGTACCAGGGCCTCACCACCCTCACAGGGAAAAATTTCTTCCTAATATCTACTCTAAACTTACTCTCTTTCGGTTTATAGCTGTTATGAATAATTCCCTTGTTTAGTTCTCCAAAGGATGGGAACAGTTCACTGCTGCTCTCACCTCCGGTGCAATTCATCTCCTGCCTGGTTGCTTTCAACAGGGGTGAAAAAAGAGCTGATTGAGCAGCTTGAACTTAGGAGAAGTGGTGTTTGGGAAGAAATATGAACAGGGAATTGCTGTATGTGAGGCTGCAGGGCTGCTTTAAACTCTGCTTTATCTCAGTAAGGGGCCTCTCTAAACAGCCACAGATCTTTACCAAAGTCACTACTTTGCAAACAAGGTAAAAGACATTATTAAATTTTGTGTTTGTTTAGTACAAAAGGCTGGTCTAGGATTTTATGCTAGTTCATATATTTATATTAGGAACATCCTTCCTCAAAAACAATAGGAAAATTACCTCATGGTGTTGAAAGTTGTCTCAGGGCAATCCACAGGTGGCTGAAAACCTGAAGGGTTGATCTTTGCCATTTTAGAGTCTGTTGTGAACTTCCCATGAACGTGACTGTAGGCACAAGTAAGATGTTGCTGTTTGTAGGTAGAGACGGAAAAGTTTTGAATCAGAGTTGTTAAATAAAGAAAACCAAATAATTATGAATAGTAATTTTATTACTAATTTAAATGTGAATATATTTGTTATAGTGCCAACTAGTATAAGCTCTAAAATATGACTGTGTTCAATACACTTGTCTAAAGCAATAAACTTATTACATATTATTGATACTTTCTCTCATTGTACAAAGCAGACAATCTTCCTAAGTGAACGTTTTCATTCTTTGATGTCCAAAAAAATTTTAAATAAGTGTAACTGCAAGAAGTAATTGGCAGATTGGCTGTTATTTGTGGATTGACATAAAGTCATCAAAGTTCCTGCAAACAGTCTATTTATTTATAGAAATGTCAAGGGCTTACTAAAAGCTTTAGTCAAGCAAAATTAGTATTGCAAATTATATTAATTAGAGTATATCAAGCTATATTAACCAGCATAATTTATTTTTATATTAGAAAGCTTTAAATGGGTGCACCACCACTAATTAAAAGTGTACAGAAATCATTTTTTATTGCCAGTCTGACTGTCTTGTTTTACAGGTGTCAAAGCATGCAAATGGCTAAAAACCAGAATTTAGAAAAAACTGCTAAAATGAAGTTTAAATAGTGCTGAATAGTGCTGTATTTTTATGGCTCATTAAATAGACTTTTACAGCAAATATCATCACTTCATGCAGGTTTTGGAATATAATGTCAGATACTGAACTCAAAATAGAACAAGAATTTTCTGGGCTTTGCTTTGAAATATGCAAAAAGAGAATTTAGTTGATTTGACTTCTAGGTAGAGTAATTCAAAGCTCTCACATCTGATTTAAAAATAATATAGCAAGACCTTGAATATTTGAAAGGCTGTAAAATCACAAGTTATTCCTTGTGATAGATAATGGGTTTTAGCACTTTTGATACGTAGTGGGGTAAGAAGTAAAAGTACTGGTTGCAATTGCTACTGATTTCTGGAGCTTAAACTGCAACCACCTGCCTCTCCAAGTCTGAGTTCCAAATCTTTGGAGTGGGACCTTCCCCCTCTTTCCCATGATGAGGTCAGGAGATAGCTCTGCCTCCTTTCTGTGGTTCTTTGTTAGCTGTTCCTTAATATCTGCTCAGTTTAACCCTGTGTGACCCTTAGTCACGTCATATAAAGCTCCACTTGTGTATATTAATGTGGAATTTTTATTCTCCCCCTCATTAATGATCGCTTGTTTTATGCCTTCTTATTGCCTTCATTAGCACAGCATCCTTGTGTCATTCTCCCAGCAGTTTAAAACTTCATGTTTTATAAGTTAAAACATTTCCCAGGTTGTTGTCTATGATCCAGTTAGACTCTCAGTTGTTTTAAAATAGTTCAGATATATATCATAACAGCTCTTTTTCTTCATATATCACAGGTTTTTTTTAAAGGCCTTTGCTAAAGCTTTAAACATTGCATGTATGGTATTCTCACATGGAGATTTTCAAGTGTAAACAGTCACATTTGTTTTCTGAACAGAAACACAAAAGGATTTTTTGTACTTAAAAAAAAGAAATCAAAAAACAACCCCAAAAAAACTCATCCTGAGTTTTCAAGCATGTATTTCTTAATTCCTGAACTTGACCTCTTAGCTTGTAAGTTAGCAGATCTCTTATTATAACCTAAAGGAATATATGTTCTTATTTTTTCCAGATGGGTTGGAGGGGGGGGCTCTGATGGTGTGGGAGTGTTTAGGATTGATTAGAGAGTGGCTGCTATTAAAAAGAGCTGTTTCACTGCCTGAGATTTAGTTTGATCTGGGCAGGGATTCTTTGGAAGCCTGTGGGCATTTGCAAATGTTTCCACATGTCGAGGCAGTCAAAGTGGTGGAGCAGTTTTGAGCTGTGGAATGAGTGACTAAGTGTAGAGACCTGGTTTGGTTTTCAGTGTTCATCTTAGATAATGGCAATTTAAGAATCACTTTTCATTAGTTTCTAGCAAATGCCAGCCAGACTGCATAGCTTGAGAAAAAAGAACCCAGTGTCAACAAACTAACCACAGGAGGCTCAAAAATGTGTTAAAATGTTAGTAGAGTGTGGGAAGTCAAAGAAAAAAACCTACTTTTGTCTGATCTGACACATAAATAAGTGGATTGATCTGACATAAACAAGTGGATTAATGGAAGTCACAATGGTTTGCAGTCATCAATATGTTTTTGTAATAAACTGGTGGTTGCAAGAGAGGAAGAAAAAACCCTCTACCTGCCCTTCACTGATTCTTATCATAAAAGAAAACATTAAAGGAAAAGCAGGACAAGATGTATATTTCAAGCAAACCAGAAGAGGCTTTCTTTTCTGTTTGATTTTGCACTTGGGGAATTTTACTTCATCTCTCCCTTCAAACGTAGCAGAGAATTCATTTACTGTAGCCTGAGGTTATAATAGCAAAACAAAGGCTTGCAACTTAACATACTTCAGAAAAAACAAAATAATTCAATTAGACTAACTCACTTGGTTGTTCTTGGACATTTATGAAGTTGGGAAGGACACATAACTTCTGCTTTTAAAAAAGAGAGTCTGTCAGCTGGAAAAAAGACTCTGGGAAAAGGAAAGGAAGAAGATTGAGAGGGAGCACTTGGGCTAAAAGAAGTCGTTCAGCTTTCACTTCTTCCGAGGTGACCAGGGTTTTAAAGTGAAAGGACAAGAGGTCACAAGACAGTGGTCAGTTTTAAAGATAATGAATTTAGTCTTAAAAGTGTTTAAATTTGAGGTAGCTGAATATTTTATACAGGTGGCCACACAATCAGGAGAACTTTGTCCCAGTGATAACACAACTGTTTCTTCTCTAAATCAAGTTACCTAACCTTGAGTAAATTATCCTAAAGACTTGATGCATTATCCTTATAAATGACTTTTTCTGCTGTTCTGAGATTTCATTTGCTGAATTTTGAAGGCGATGTCAGACAAGCCTTTATTATTTCTAGGATATTTTGGTTGTAGTGGAGATACATGAGGTCTTAATATGGTTGAATGTGTTAATGTAAATCCCATTGTGTATAGAAATTACATTATGTAATGTAAATCTGGTAGATTTTTATGAAAAATGAAAACTGCTATTGGATCTTGCAGTAAACTGGGTTTGGACTGATCTGAGTTACGTCCCATTGATGTACCTTTAAATTGTAAAGTAATTTGTCTCTTATTAGGGAATGTGCCAAAGCAATTACCATAGGAAATCGTACGTAGTCTAAGTTGAGCTGCATAAAAAAGATGATTTTAGTATCACTGGTCAGTCCATGCAGTTTGTACACCAGCTCGTCCTTTCAGGATTAGTTTGCATCAGAGAAAGCTTGTCTTCTTCTATCTCCTGTATTTCTGTGACCTGCACTATACTTCCAAGGGCTCTCTGGTCAAAAAAGTGCAGCCATTTTTGCCATCTGCTTGTAGTCAGCATCCCATTGTAAAATGTTTTAAAATACAAATCACAGTTTTCAGTTCTTGGCAGCCCATTCTAACCAACCTGTCAAGATTTCCTGGTCTGACATTGTAGATTTTTTTCTTTTACAGGGGAATAAAAAAGTCATTAACTGAAAACCTGAACCCTAAATAGGGAATATATATCACAACTCTATACAAACACAATGCATGTTACTTTTATTCTTCCTCATGGGTTGCACAAGGCTGCTTCCCTGAAAAGGGAAGAAGACTTATGTAGGCCAGGGCTGAAGTGTGAACACTGAAACTAAGATTTATATGGAAGCATCCTGAGGATATTTGTATTCTTTCTGTTAATGCGTATTCTTTATGCTAATTGCTTCTACCTTCTTTGCCCATCCCTCCTGATCTCACTGGAGATCTTCACTGCTGCCCTGTTTATGAGTGTCACCTTCGTAGGACTGACCTCACATTCCCTTTGAATGGTGAAGTTTTAGCTCTGCTCCCCCAAAATGACAAGTTGCCTCTTAATTTTACATAAAAATAAATGTCAATGGAGAAAATAAATGCTCTTCTTTCCACAATTCATTTGGTCTTTCATTCTCAGTCATCCTGATGCAATAACTTATTCCTTTCAGAGCAAAACCGGATGTAAAGTGCTCCTGGTTTTCCCTTTTTTTGTATCCAACCCATGGTGCTGAAAATCAGATTTTAATCTCCCCAGTTAAAAATAGTATTGAATTCAATAAACAAGGAGATGAAATCTAACTTTTTTCCCTGGGATAGGTGAATACATCTCTCCCTGATTTTCGATGTATTCAATTCCTTTCCAAATCCTCATAAATAATGCCACTTTTACAAACATATTTAGCTTCCTTTTTGGAGATGAGAGTTGCAGATGGTGTGAGTTTTATAAAAATATTTAATCTGGAAATAAACCAAAGAGGGTTTAAAACTATGATGGGAAAAAAACAGATGAAGAAAAGAAACTTGAAGTGATCCAGGAAATTCAAAAGACAGCTCAAACACTTTATATTTAGTATGTTAGGGCCTGTTTGCATTTTTTTTTTCCTTCTATACAGAGTTGGAAGCATAAATTTCAGAACTTCTTGTAATGGCACTACATTCTGTGCTAGTGCATTTGTAAGAAGTGGTTTCTGACATTGACTAATTATGAAGTAAACATTGTTTAATTCAAAGAAATTTGAAGCTTTTTTGAGTCTCCTTTTAGACATCTTTGTGTAAGTTCAAAATTAGTATTTCTCTTTGTATTAGTAGGTTAATATTTTTAATATGTTAAATTTCAATAAAAGAAAAAATATTGTAAAGATGTGAATTGAAACATTTTGAGCAAATAGATGAAAGAATACAGTGGGAAATGCCTCTGAGATTTCCTTCAGTTGAAGGGCTGTATCAAATAGCACTTATCCCTTTGCTGGCAAATGGCAAAACCAGAGGCATCCCTGGACAGCTGCAGGGGCTAAATCAGAGAGTAGGCTCAGTTGCTGGGTTTATGACAATGAAAGAAGGAATTGAGTTTTGTCCCACCTGTGGAAGAAATTTTGGCATTTTGGAGAGAGAGAAATATATGCTTGTCTGTAGAATGTTAACAATCACTAAATCACCATCTCTTAGTGAATATTATTTTGGGAAAGAAACTTTTCAGAGTCCTCCTTTACCAGGGCTGTGAGACATGACTGTGTTATGTAAATAAATGGATAGCCTTAAGGAGATCATTATTCCTGCAAAATCAACTTTGGAGGTATGTGGCAACTGGGAAAAATGCATCTTCTTTAAGTGATTCCTTCTCACATTTTATTTAAGTATCTGACCAGAGGGAGGGATATGGATCACAGTTAGAGGATTACAAAGTTATGTATATCACTTATCATTTCATTCTCCAGGGCAGTATTCTGTTTAAGGAGGGAATTGAGAGAAAAATGGACTTGTGTTTGGTTTGGGGTTTGTGTTAATTTATAGGCTTCTATTATAAGCTACTAAGAAGAAAGTGTTACAAAGTGATCCTTTCATAGCTAGGATTGCCACTATAAGTTTTTCTTCTGTCCTCACAGCATTCCAGTAATTTCAAAATTACCTTTGTCTTGGAATCTAGACTACTTCTGTGAGAGTCTGAAGATATCCAAAGTCTAAATTTAGCTACAGCACTGCAACCTAAAATATAATAGAAGCAACTAGAAAACACTCAAGGTGAATTTTTCATTTTTTGCTAAGCAGTCATGCCATCTAGAGAATTCTTATTCACACCTCTTCCCATGCTGCAGTTCCCTTAGAAACCAGCAAGTCCTGCCCAAAGGTGGAAAGCCAGCTCTGCCCTTCAGCATGTTGTAGTTCTCTTGGGTGGGTACCAGTAAGAGCACACCAACACAGTTCAAATACTACTGAGGGCTTTAAGAAAATGGACACTGAGATGGGTAGATAAGGTTAGATAAGATATGGTCAAGCAAGAACACTTTCTTCAGGTTTTCAGCAAAAGTTCTACACAGTAACTCCATGACATAGAGCCTTGTACTGTCCTGCTGAACTGCAGCAGCACTGAAGATCCTGCCTGTGCTGTAATCACATGTGGGGACACATACTCTGAGTCAGATTGCTGTTAATAAGGTATATTTACTATGACCTGATTCAGTACCTGCTTCTTATATCTCAGGAAACACAGCTGAACTTTTTATGCAAGTATTAGCTTGTCTTTTTTAAGATTTATCTTTTCTGCAGTTTCTTAGATAAGGTTTTGAGCTGGACTGTGGTCAGTCCTGTGCTTTATGTGCTTCTGCAAATAAAAATATAATAAAATAGAGCTAAACTTCTAAAGAATTTTTCTTTCTCTTATCTGGGCATATATTTGAAATTGCAGTGTTACTTGTTTTGGTCAAGCTGATGAATGTAGCTGAACATCACCACTGGAAAGGGAAGGGATACCTTGCAGGATAGGATATGTAATTTAGGGTTGGAGATCTGTGCATTCATTAAAGGTAATGAACATCCTGAACATGCAGCCCTGTCAGTTGCAATGGTAATGACTTGGAAGAGCTGAGTTTTCCATAGATCTGAATGTATTATTGTGAAAACAGCTTTAATGACTTCCTGACAAAATTTACAATGAAAACATAGCTCAGCTAATTAGTTTTGCTTACATTCCTTTGACTAGGGCGCTCTGGCATGTGCTGGTAATTCCCCTTGGAGTGCAGTGTTAGATTTTAATATGTACACTTTATTTTCCAACATTTAGTTTATAAAATAAGAATGAGCTTTCCACTTTAGTCCCTGCTGTCTCTGCTCCTTGTATCAACTTTATTAAAAAGACACACAGCAAATAGACTTTCTTAGAAAACTTTTTTTTTCTTCCCCAGAAAATTTGCAGCTACTGTTTTTCTACTTTCTTTATTGTCTTCATGCTTCCCTTCCTCCTTTACGTTAATCATTTTTACATTTAAATAAAATATGTTTTCCCGTAGGATTACACATCTTACCTTTTGTACAGAGGAGCAGCCAAACAAGAAAGACGAGGAGGAAATGTTTTTCTTCCTTATATATTGATTTAGAAATGTAAGACTATAATGGAAACAATAATATAACTTTATCCCAAGCAGTAATGAAACTTCAGAGCTATGAGTGAGTAGACTAACAATCATTTTATTTAAGAATCACCTCTATATTTTTTACAGAAGTTGCAACATAAATAAAGTTCCTGTAATGAGGGTGGAAAACTGCACCTAAACTTGTGTGAAAATCTTCATGCTTTTTAGGATACTTTTCTCTTAGATATATTTACATCCTTGTTCTCATTCTGATAAACATACAGTGAGAATAAAGAAAGTAGAATAATGTCCAAATACTAAATGCAAGTTTTCTGAGGGGGAAAAAAAAAGTCTTTAGTCGAAGTGCTCTGCCCTCTAAAAGTAGAACTTCTTTTGCTGTGAAGCCAAACAAAAAGTCTGAGCTCCCAGGAGATATATGTCCTTGCTATATTATTCAGTCAATATTTTTAGTTATTTAGAAACATTTAGTGACTCTCTAATAATATTAGAAGTATGTAAATATTTCATTGTTTTTTTTCTTAATGTTTCCTGCTAATCACTTATAGAAATGACCATTAAAAATTCAGGGACCAGAGCAGCTCCACCTGTTTTGGAACTATACTGTTGTATCCTTTAGTTCTTGTTGCTGTACATGAAAACACAGTTAGTGGCACAGTTAGTTGGAGAGAAAAAAAAAAAGTGAACTAGTTTTCAATTCTTATTTTGATGCAAGTTTTTTTTAATTCATTATCATTTATTTATGATTGCATATTATCAGTATTACAGAAGCATTGAGAAGCTTTGAATAAGTGTTTAATTATATCAGACACTATAGACATGCAAAGCAAGCAACAGAAAGGCTATTCCAGCTAACTTATAATCTTGCAAGATAAAGATATGATGGGAGAAAGGAAGCAGCTTTGTCATCACTTTACAGATCAGGCTCTAGCACGGATTGAGCCTTTTCTCTTTTTCTGTCCCTCTTTCTCCCATTGTCCCTCCTTTAAAATATCTTGAACACATACACAACCAGCTTCATATAACAGCAGAATTTCTTCCTGGGTGTCAAAATTGGATGGGTTACTATAAACCTAAGGCATGTTACAGAATACATACAAGTCATGAACAAATTTTTCAGCCCAATGGGTCTATCCATCAATTTGCCAAGTCAAGTAGTTAGTGATTGAGGGCAGTTTTCAGCATCTGATTGTGGGAGTGTTCCCGCCTCTAAAATGAGCAATGCATAGTATAATAAAATCTCTTTTCCTATTGCCATTTTTCACAGTTCTCTGCCGAGCTTGTTGTTTGATAAATTGCATGGAATTACAAAACTCTGTATATAAAATGCTTATGGGACACTGCTTTATCTTCTGGGCATATGTCAAAGTGTGTCCCAAGGAAATCTGTTTTATTTCCAGTTCAATTCTTAATGAAATATCAATGTGTAAAACTTCATAAGTCAGTTTCTTGGTGCTGATTCTTCACTAATAACATCTAAAAATATCCAATCATTCTCTATAAAAAGCAAGGTGTAGCACAATTGAAGATGCTTGAGTTATCCAAGACATTGAAACAGAGTATACAGGAGGAGTGATATAATAAATAGCATAGAACAGAAGAGGAAAGGTATGTCAGTATTTTAGAAGGATATCTTATTCAATATCATTTATAGGAACAATACGTATAGAAATTTTTTTTTATTTCTTGGATATTTTATTTCTAACACTACATTACTGAATCTTACTTCTTTAGAAAAGGATATTTTAACTTTGTGCAGACAATGGATTTCTTGACATAAATTAATACAGGATTGTATAATTACAACTACAGATTCTTTATTTGTCTTTGCTGTTGTTATTGTTTTTCCTTAAGACCTGCAAGGCAATTTACTTTTCCTTTTAATACAAACAAACACTTCCTAATTGTAGTAATCAGTTCACATGCAATAATCGCATTAACTGTGGTAATTATTATTTGCATCACCCAGACCTCTACTGGGGTTGATAGACAAAATCAATAATTCTCAAGCAGGCAGAAGGGTGAGGCTGATTATGCATCCAAGTGATTTGATTAAATGAACTGGTTAGAGATTTTATAATTAATGTTCTTTGTTAAAAGACACAAAACTAAACAAATGCATACACTCTACTCTGGCTTTACAGTATCCATGAATTGAATCTAACTGATACTTAAGAGAGATCTGAAGCCCAAAGAGATAAAGTACCCTGAAAATATTTTATGTTTCTCTCGAAATGGGCCCAGAAAAAAATTTGCTAAAATTGTAAGTGTAATTAATAAAACTCTCTTTTCCTATCCCAGTTATGAGAGAAGGTCATTCCATGGTATTCTTCTTTTGCCACAGAGTATTTGGCACATAGCTGCATGTTCAATATTCATGTCAGCTCTGTCTTGGAGAGGGTAAGGAGGTAAAGAATAAAGGATACAAGAACATAAGCCATGAAAAAAGAGAACACCAGTACTAATTAAGCCATATATTAAACAATGTGTCCATGAAATGTCACCTGTGTATGTGCCAGACAGTTCAGAGAAAAGCGAGTGAAGATCCCAACCAAAGTTCTCTCATCACTGGTAAAAGCAGGAGCAGCTGTTGCAGAGCATTGCCAGAGGTACAACTCTGCATCCCCAAAAGGGAGTTTCTGTGGTCAAAGGAAGCACCTTGTACTGGTCTTGAAACACTCAATTATGTTCACAGCCAAACAAAATCAGATCCAGCTGGACAGCGAAGAAACATCCCAAAATACAGCATTAGAAACACTGAGGGAATGGCAGGCAAATGTTCTGTACGTCAGGGTCTGCTATTTCTGCGGAAGTAACTTTGCAGAAATTTACACTTACTCCCCTCAGCAAGGCCAGACTACATGAAAGTGCTGCTCTGCACTTTACAAATCACTGGACAGCAGCACTGACTTGCCAAACAGTGCTGCCTGAGGTGCTCATTACTGCTTTTACTGCATACTTTAAAAGGGTGGTAGAATGAGAAGTTGAAGGAGAGTAGAAAGAATGACCAGAGGTGTGGAGATGCTTCTGTCCAAGGAGCAAGTGCATGAAACAGAACTCTGCAAAATGAAGAAAGGGTGCCTGGATAGGGTTGTGATGTGACAAAACCCTGCAAACCCATGTGTACAATGGGAAAAAAGAGCCTAGGGAGCAGCTGGTTTTCCAAACCAAGAACTGGAAGGCATCAAGTTAAGATAGTGCCTGGAAAGTTCAGAATAATAAAACAATCAATGTTATAGTGATAATTAAGTTCTGGAATTTCTTTGCCACACATGGTTTTTGACATGTTTTACATGAATTGAAGTAAAGGGAAAATCCAATGGGAGCTTTAATGGGAAGTACTGTCTGTTCAGAAGGTAGCTGGGTCAGAAGCTGAGAGTAACTCTAGGGCAGTGTGTTCTGGGGTCCATCCCTTGTTAGTCATATCCTTGAGCCAGTACTAATACCATCTCACTCTGTTTTTCTCTTCCTTTCTTGGTTCCAGCCTATTTTTTCCCACTTTCTTTCTAACAACATATCAATTTTTTCAGTAATCTGAGCCAAGGTCATCCAGCGATGCTGCATCAAAGCTAAACCTTGGATCACAGGCAGCTGAAACCCTGGGTTGAGAGTTACAACTCCACGATAACTGAGGTGCAACAGGTTTAGGAAATACATTTCCCAGGCAGATCAGCCCAAATTTGTGATTGACACTTAAGTGAATATTTAAATCTTTCCTTTGGCTTTACAAAATAGTCATAGACTTGGCATAATCTTGAGGTTTTCCTAAATAGAGGTATTAGTTATAGAGTTTGAGGAATACTTAAAGTTTGAATTTTGAAATTATCTTTCCAACAGACTAATACCTAATACCCTAAATAAGTCTTGCATCAAACAGCATTAAAGTTTAGTAGAGGATTTCTTGTGGAAAATTTTCCAAAAGGCTATATTTTCCAGGGACCTATATTAAAGCAATATACTTCTGAAGCTTAGGTATATCACACAAAGTAACAACCAAACACTCTGCATTTGAGTGGTTCTCAATGGATGTACTTAAATCAAATTTCATGTATACTCAAATATTAGTTCCTATAAGATCTTTAGAGACATTATTATAATTTCAGTGGTTAGTGAAAATTAAAAAAAATAAACCTCCATCCTCATCTTTTGTCATTGCCCCTAGTCAGGAAAATGTTCTGTATTAAATATTTGGAGATAAAATTTTAAAATTTATATAAAGCAGTGGGGATTGACTTCTCTTTACATTTCTGTGCATTGTGCAAAATTGAATTAATTTTAAAAGTTTTTGGAAGATTTTTAAGGGACTGGGGTTTTCTTGGTCTTATTTAGTGAGTCCCTGCTCCTGCAAGGGTTTTCACTGAAGTCAGTGACTGCAGAAAGCTGAGGGTAAGGACTGACTCTGAGCAGGAGTCTCTGAATTTCACTGTTGTTTCTGTTCAGTGCTCTACTCCTCTTTGTTGTTTCATTTAGCATTCCTCTCTTTGTGAATCAACAGCTTAACCAGTATGATTTATCCCAGATTATGTAAAACAATCACAGATTTTTGGCTTTCATTGATACATTTCCTTGTAGTTTTCAACAATTCCGTGATTGTTTTATGAACATTGAGCCTGCAATATGCTACAAACTGGGTCTGTTTGTCATACTGTGATAGTCCAAGCTCTTTCATAAGCATTGCCTGGCTAGTCTTGGATGATAAATGATGATATAGTCCTTGACCAGAACAAAATGACAACCTGATGAGGTTCACGTGAATGATGACAGCAGAGAGATGCAATCAAATATATACAATTTTTACATGCAAGTATGTTCTTGCTTCTATTATTATAAATAGTTAGAGTGTGTGTAAGTGCTAAAGCATTAGCTTCTCATTTTCACTGTGGAATTATATTTGACGTTCTCCGCTTATCTGAAAGTGATAGTTCTTCGTTTCCATTTGATCTATTTTTTTCCCTCCAGCATAATGAAGAATGATGGTACTTCTAGATGTTGACATTTTAGAAAGCTGAGATGGTCTTTAGTAGACTACAAATGATGAAAGCTTAATGAAAGTTATTTTCTCATAATAGCTCTAAATTGCCTATTTTTCGCAGAACGGAGTGGGTCCACTGAATTGAGGTTGAACTTTTTACCCCTCTGTAATCCTGCAGTTACCAAAAGTAGTGTGGAATGACTTTTACTGTTTAGCTTTTTAAAATCCAGAGTTAAGAGAACTGATTCAAAATGAATTTTTACATTACTCCTAGATGTAGGAATGTGTTACTCTGAAGAGCTGAAGGGTTGTCGTTTCCTGACTTTCTCCACTACAAGCCTGGTAATCAAACCCAGAAACTGTGCTGTATGAATAGTAAAGATCATAATGGAAAGCAGTAGGAAATGGGGATTTTAAACTTCTATACTAGGATAAAATTTTCATATTATCCAAACTGTGAGCCAAAGTATCGAAACTTTTGAGTAAATCAGCCTGTAATCATTTAATACATGTAGAGCTGGAAGACTCCTAAATCTCATTTCTCTCTAGAGAGTTAGGAAGATTGTTCCAAATACATAATACAGTGAGAACTTTCCCAAATTTTCTCTTAAAAAAGTAATATTCAAACCCCTTATTGCATCAGAACTCTATTTTCAATACTTAAAATTGTTGGTAATTTTACTACCCTGATTCATGCAGATAAAATCAGGGTACGACAGTTTCTCTAGTTCATGTTGCAGTGGGTCAAAGACCCAAGATAATAAACCTGAGACACATTAATACAGTTCAAAAAAGAAGTTGTGACTGTTTTTCTGCCATCAAATGTAATTTTTTACATACTAGTCTCTATTAGCTATTATAGCAAGTTTGTCAGGACATAAGTGTTTATAAGACAGGTTGATTTAATTCCTGTAGTTGTCTCAAGCTAAAGGGTTGTAATGTTTCAAAAGTCTCAAAATGCCATCAGCATCCTGGGCAAACACATTATCAGAAATACATATTATTTCAGACTGAACGTGATTCTATCAATTTATTAAGCATAAGCCTCTATTTATAGGTGATTGATAGAATCAATAAGGAAAACTCCACTTTTGTAAATCTTCATTTTATAAGCCTGAAGTTCCCAGCAAACTGTTTGTTCACCCTACCAATTTAATCAAAGTGTGTTATTGAACTTCCTAAGGATATGTCCTAGTTGCTTGGCAATGGATTGTGGAACAATTTGTTTAAAGTTCAATGAACACAGAACTGGAGTAATTTATTCAAATCCACCACTTATTAAATCAGGATTTGACTTAATTTTTTTTCCTGACTAATAAAATTGACTTGAAAAGAATTATCTAAACCTCTGTGGAATTGTCACAAAATAATTCTGATGACTATGTTGTCTATTGGTTTTTACTGCAGGTAAGGAAGGCAAATGGAGATGAATGCATTCCCTATTGTTTTGTGGATTGTCAGAAAGGGATTTATTTTTAAACAGTTTATTGTCTCAACATCATCCTCCTTTCAAGATAAGTAACGTGGAGATAATATACTTGCATTTTTATTAGGCATCTGAAATATCTGAACATTTCACAAGAAAGGGTATTTTCTTTCTCTGTCACTTGTAAAAAACAGAGACTGCAGGTGTTGAATTGGGATAGTTTTCTGATGGGCATGAATAATTTATTTGTTGGAATTTAAAATGTTACAGCAATAAATACATTTTCTTTTAAGTACCAGTTTTGGCCCAATTTTATCGATGCATGTATTTCCGGTCGGAGAGTTGCTGCTTCTTTAATCTAGACAAAGAAAGACAAATATGACATGACATATTCTTGAAATGTCAAGCTCACCTGCAGTCACTGGATTTTACCATGGAACTCTCTGAGCTTTTGATCAGAACCATAAAGTGTGTTTTATTATGCATTAGGACCTGAAAGAAGGAAATGTGAGATTCTGAGATTTTTGTTGTTGTTTTAACATTATCCTCACTACCTGGAAATCCTCTTTAGATCAGGGCACCAGAGTCCTTTGTCCTCTAGGAGAAAACAAAGCAAAACAGACCCAGGAACCTACAGACTTAGTATAAAACAAGCTATAACTGAAGAAAAAAGAAATGCATTTTTTTGTCTCCCTAGTGAGAGGATATGAAATATTTATCTAAACATCAGTCGAGTCTATGGGATCTACAGCTGTGGGCAGCCCCAAGTCAATTAAGCTGATTTTTATCTTCCCATACTCCTTATTCCAGGGATCTCAGCCATGGGCAGGGTGCAGAATGCAGCTGAGATGACAGGAGCTGGCAGTGGCTGCTTGTAGCTCCCTGCCAGTTCCCTCCCTGGAAGCTGCCCTGACTTGGGCAGGTCCAGCCCGGTCCATTTATCCCCCAACACAGCAGCATGTCCTGAGCATCTGAGCAGTTGGCTCCAGCACAGGATAAATGCACAAAGCAGTGAACACTCATGGTGCTGTGACTCTTATGATTTAAGGATATAGCCATATGGATTTTGACAGGTTCAGTCAAGATTTTGAAAATATCTTTACGCTACTGTCCAAAATGGGAATCACGGAGTAGGATTATGTTTGTGAGGAAAGAAGGATATATTCCTGAGACTCTTTCAAAAGACCAAAATTGAAAGTAATTTTTGAGAATTACAGAATAAGGTGGCAAGTTGATGAATTCCAAGCATTACCTCTTTCCAAGCATATTTTCCCTGACAAACTTGACAAATACTCATAATTTGTGTTGTAGATTGACATGAGGAAAGTGATGAGAATGAGCTAAAGGAATCAAACCACAGGGCAAGGAATGGACTTCAGAGGTTGAACAGGAGGAAGTCTTATGTAAAACTGCCCCTGGTGACTTCACAAGCATCATCTTCCTAAGGGAATCATAGGGTATTCCTCTGTGTGTGTGAAGGTGCCTGAAATAGATTTTAAATAGTCTTAAAAAGACTTTCCTACTTTTCTCTGTCTATTAGACCTTACCTTTTAGTTCTTTCCAGTAGAATACCTTTTCTTTCCATTTGGTTCCTCTGCCACATTATCACAATCAGTGCCTTATCACAGTTATCAGGGGGGAGAAGAGAGTTCAAGAATGTTCATGAATTCAAAAGCAGCCAGAAGTGTCTGTGAAAACAGAGGTGTGTTGGAGGATGTGTGTCCTACACCACTGATGAGTGGGTGGGCAACACCAGAGTTACAAGAGATTAGACATTTATAAAGAAATCTGACTTTTCTAAATATGATTTTAGCAGATCCTAGTGTTTAGTAAGCAATGTGATGGAGAATCTGTTGTTTGCAAAGCTCTTAGAAGTTAAGGCAGTAATCCTCACAACTTCACTCAATTATTTCAGGTGAAAAGGGAGAAAAAAGGCAAAGAAAAAACATGTTCAATATCCTTTGAATTGCAGAGACTTTTTTGGTTTGTGTGTGGGGGTTTGTGGGGTTTTTTTTCAAGAGTGGAGTAAATTAAAGGGTTCTTTACTTTCATTTGCATTCGTATGACAAGCTGTTAATCCTTCCTTCAGTCTATTCACTTTACTTCCATCATAGTTTGGCACATTCACTAGCACTTATAATGTAATTATGTAGCGAAAACTTCCTAGAAAGGAGTAATGGAGGAGAATTTTATCCACTTGCTCTTTTACAAGTGAATTCAGAACCAAAGTGTATAAAGTGTTAGACAAGTGAAATCAGTTTTGCTTCTTACTTGGACATACAGTGAGATTCCTGTCGGAAAAACTGATGACCATTTTCACCCCTTTACACCTTTCTGTCCTAGAATTTTAGGTGCCAAATTTTTTAGCAATATTATTGCTTTGATAAATCACTGAAGGGTGCAACGCTCCTCTTCTTTCCCGCAAAATTTCTGTTACCTCTGGGTCACTGAGTAGTGACATTGTAGTATGGAGATAGGTTCATGTGATGAGTTAAAGATCTTTAAAAATTGAATATAAGATCTTGCTTATTATTTTGGCAATGTATCACTGTCACTGGTAAGCAGAATAGCTTTATAATCAGACAATACTGTCTCTAGGAGCTCAATTTTAAAAATCACCTAAGTGTGTCTGCCTTTACATGAACTCCTTCAGGTGTGACCAGATGCCAAAAATGCATTAGATAATCATGATTAAATTATATGTGTCAAAATATGATGCCAACAATACTCATGTGTGTACTCTTCCATAGTCATCAATAAATTAGTTATTTACTTTCAATCTTATAGTTCTAAGAAATCATCGATTAAACCGTGTGTTATACTCACTGAGTTTTATTCCTAGAAAAAAACTCAAAGTATAAATTTCAGGGAGGCTATGGTTGTAACAGTCAACTTTGGGAATCCCATGCAAAAATATTTGAAAGAAAATGCATTCTAAAACCATAGGGAGAAGTTGGAGACAATGTGTATGTTCTGTGCCTTTTTGTATCTACCTGGACTAAAAGTACTTCTGAAAAGAGCATGCTTAAAAACCAAAAGAAACCTTTCATGTTTCCCAGTGAACTTTTCAATACTTGTGTTAATAGCAAAATTTAATAGCATCTTGGAAATAGTCAGTGAGATCAACCCGAGGAGACTGGAATTATTCAGTATGTGTTGGGAAGAAGTGACTAGAACTGGCTGTTGAAGTGGTGTCTGATGGTTGTATCATGTCTCATCTCATGCTTGTTCTTTTCTAACGGAGGAATTGCAGCACTTTGTAGTTTCCAGTGACACTGTGAGTGCAGGAGGATTATTTGCTGTGTGTACAGCTCAAAGTTCTGCCTGAGAGGAAATACTGTTGTTAACATGAATGCTGGGGAATGCTGGGCCAGCAATGTGTTCCCTGTGGCTGACAATCCAGCAGAAGGAGGGTTCTGAATTCCAGAGGAAATCCTAGTGCTGCTCTCTCTAATTACCTAATGACACCAGCACACATTCTAGTAGTGATTTCAGAACTGTGCAGTTCTCTTTCCACAGACATTCTGTCATTCATTAGCACTTTCTGTTGCCACAAAGAAACAAGAACTCTGAGTAAACATACATGCAGTGAAGATGCTCATCTTTGGGAGGATAGAGAGTAAGAATCTGACAGGAGCTAAAAGAATCAACACAAATGCTGCCAAAACATTGTGTCTGAGGGGAAAAATAATGAACAAAACCCACATGAGCGTCAGGACATTCAGTGACATAAAGTAAAACGCACCAAACTATCTGTAATTATGCAAAATAACGCTAACAAGGAAATCTCTGTCATACCTGCAGCTGCAGAGGGTCTATAAATGGTTCTGCTGTAGCTGCAGGGAGCACCACTGAACACTGATCAAACTCAAGTACAACAAAAGAGATCCCTTCTACATTTTGTCTCTAGGTGATGGTGTAATTCTGAGATTATTCAGATAATTGGGAAAAAACATTGTCCATGATTCTACAAATCTCTTGGACTAATATCAAAAAGAAAAAGGCAAGGATATATTATGACTGTAACAAGCTTAATGGAGTTCTGGATGCTAGAGTTGTGTTTGCTTAGAGTGAAAAGTGACATCTTTTGGAGGAAATGCCATTTGTTCTTTGTAATGAGGTGTAATGTGGATCTATTGTACTGGATGGACCAGGAAAAGTTCTTTTCACTATTTATTGTATAGTGCTGTTTCTTCTCAAGGTGACCTTTGCTTGTTGGCTGGGGCTCTTCCACAGACATCCATAAAATATTCATGATTATGTAGGCTATTCAAATTGACACTTCTTATTGGGCAATTGTATGAAATTGATAACAATCGAAATGTAGTTCTACCCTAAAAAAAAATGTTTATTTTATTCTAACCAATTAAAATTGCCATTCATAGGTCTACTGACCCTAATACCACGTGAGTGTAATACAGGTCAGTGCTTGTGTATAACTTATGGTCATAAAATCCTGTACTTGTACCCTTCAGGTACACAATTACCTGACTTTCTTTCTTCCTTTTAAACCTGGCTGATGGTCTTGCACCTACAGTGTGTGTATGGTTCTCTTTCTGCTGAGATTTACTTGTCTGTAAGGTAGAAGAGCCTCTCCTACATGTGATTATATTTGGAACATAATAGGAATATATTTCTTAAGCTTAATAAAAAAGGTGTGCCAATTAAAAAGCTGATTTAACTTTCCATAACAATGAGAATATGGATACGTTCCTTTAAAAGCATAGTACAGCATATTTAAAGACTAGTATGTAGTATTTAAATAATAGTGTGGAGTATTTAAGAAGAATTAATGTTCATATCAATGAGAACAGGGATAGGTTTCCTTTAAAAGAATGGTATAGAGTATTTAAAGAGCTGTTTGGCAGATATATGCAAGGAAAACTATGTTTCAGGCTGTGTTTCTGCAGATGGTTTTATGAGATCGTTAAAAAGTTATATAGAAAGGGCAGCATTTCTTACCAAGAAAATGAGATTTTAAAATAACTCACATTAGTGGTCAATCCTTGTTATGTGTGTTTGAGTTCTAACAGCTGTAATGATTTGTTTTAAAGGAGCCATCTCAACCTGTGCTGATTTTTAAGCCTTTACTGATTGATTTGACTTGTTTGATGTATTATAAATCACACAGCTATAAAGTCACAGTAAAAATTCCATTAAACTTGTGAGGTAAAAAAAAAAAAAATAAAAAATCCATAAATAAACCAGTACAAAATGCAAGACAGCAACAAATATGCTATTTCTTTGCCTTTTTTAAAATTTAAGTATAAGTTTACAGCCAAGGCCATTTTTATGTGAAGAAAAACAATGGCAACAAATAAGAATGTACCAGGAGTCTCGCTATGGAGGTGTATTTTATTTCCTGTACTTGACCAATATTTCAGTTTCCTTCACTGTGCCTCTATAAAGCCATGTTTTGCTTGCTACTTCATTGATCAGAACTGGTATTATTTATTTTCAAATTAAGTTGCTTTACCAGGAAAACTGTTCTTAAAACCACCAAAAAATAACTAGAAGAAGAATGAAGGACTTCCAAATATTATTCCTCTAGTTCCTAATACTTTGATCCTTGTATTTCCACAGTCTAGTACCTAGACCAGGACCTATGCTGAACCTTACACCAGACTCTACTTTCTGTATGATTCTCTCATATTTCTGTGTGCACTATATTATGTGTTGTGACATCCCTTTTCACTTCCACATTTAGGCTGAGCTGATAAATACTGAAGTAATTCATTAGAAGTGACAAAATGTTTGCAGTTGAGATCCCTGAATGGAAAAAGACCGATTGTTCTCAAGTTAAATGTCTTAAGAAGCCAAATAAGTTGTTCTAAGTTACACAACTTTATCATAATTCTTACAATTTTCTTAAGAAAAAATAAGTCTAAGCCTAAAGGTAAATTAAAATGGATTTATTTTATTATTGAAGTGGGGAAATGTTGTTAGAATGTATCATGTTTTATTTACATTTCAGTACTGTCACATGGACAGAAATCCTTGATTGTCCTTCCCCATGATTCTGTGACTTGCATCACTAGTGCTCTACTGCCAGTGCAGTGGGTTGGGTTTGCTGGAGTCTGCACTGGGCAGGTTTGTTCCCTTCTGAGGAATGGAGTAATCTCCCAGAAATCACAATCTAGCTTTTGTCAAGCATTAAGTGCTGGAAACTCTGCTTCTGGCACTGTGACCAGAGAGGTTTACGAGGTAATGAAAATATTCCTATAATTATTGCAGGGATGAAATAGATGAAGTTTCCAAATTGTTCAGGCAGATATATAAATACCATATGCACACTATGTAGGGCATATAAGTTTAGGAAAGAATACATTTCCTATTACATAGATCTTTATAGGCAAATCTGTAGTATACTGAAGTGTATTGTCCCATGGACCTGATCATTGCTGTTCACTGCAGTTTTACAGTTGTAGAGAGGTATCCATTCCTCTGGAAAAAGGCAGCACTCACCCTCTTCCAATTCTGAGTTATTCTTCCACTGAGAGTTGTGTGCCAGCAGGTAAACAGGCATTTTGGATGTGCACTGAGCAAGCAGGAGCTGGCATTGGTCTTAGGTGCTGCTCAGTGCCTTGCACACACAGTGTGACACACCAGGGGAATGGGCATTAATGAGAAATGGAGGGGGAATACCAATGGAAGAATGTAGTCACAGAGTCATCATTATAGTTCTGAGTCAGAATGGGTCTGAAGAAAATCAATAAATCCAGCTAAGAGTTGTATTAACCTGCCAGATGGGGATCCCTTTTCAGCTGGTTAGCAGATACATGAAACTACGCAGTTGGTTGCAAATTTGGGCTGTTGCTTTCTGTAGCAAAGCACATGCTACAGTTTATAAAATGGTGGACCTGTGGCTGCCTTGAATTACTGTCAGACCAAATGAATATGGAGAGTGCCCCAAATATTGCATAACAAACACGTAGCTCACGACTGGTCAAAGGTAAATATCCATACACGCAGAGTTTCTGAAATTTCTCAATAAAATTCTGTATCACTTATCTTTCAGAGGATCACAAGAGAAGGCTCAGAAAGCAGCTCCTTTCTCTCTGTTGTTTTTCTCTCTTTTTTCCCCTCATTTCCTTGTTTCTTATTTCAAGTACTTTTATGACTGTATGGAGCACATCTCATTAATCTCGCATCAGATTCCCTCTGTTGGTCTGTCATTTCATCCACACTTCATAATCCTGACATCAAGTGTTATTCTTGACAGGTTGAATATTTGTTCCAGAAAGAAAACTTGGTTTTATGTTCCTTTTGCAAATGCAGAAACCATTTCAATTAGGTAGCAAAGAATATTTTGGTTGTTTTACTCAAAAGAATGGTATTCTGTTGTTCTACATATGCATACACATTGAGATTATTAAAGAAGAAGTAATAGTTGGATAACTCTGCCTTTTAACCATTCAAATCCTCTTTGCAGCCAATGTAACTTTACAAAATGTGATATTTCAAATACAACAATGGAAGAAATACCTGTTATTTCATACATTAGGGCTCATACCATCTTTTTTTTGCTAAAGAAATTTTTCAATGTCTTTTGTCAGTTAAACTGATAAATAACCAAATGGGAATTTTAAGGAGCAGTGTGAGGTTTGTCATGGCAAGAAATCTCACAGAACACCTGGAATTACTACTGAATATAAAAAAAGAAATATGTTTTATTACTGCTGAGCACCCTTCCTTTAATCACTTTATCTGTCATGTACACTGCTGTCTGCCTCCTTATCTCATGTTCTTCCTGCAGCTTCTTAGAAACACTTCAGTTTGTTCGATGCTCTTTGTTAAAGTCATGGGGTTTGCTCATGTCAACCCCAAACTGCTGCAAGATTAATGGTCCAAGATTTCCATGAGTCTGTACAAACTTCTTGACAGGATTAGTAGAGGCCATTGCTGCTTCAGATAACGGAGATAATCTAGACTGGTGAGACTGCAAGCAGTGTGGAGGGGTAATCAGAGAGATGTCAAGATAGCCTATTTAGTGTCTGAAAGGAGGGCACAGAAAAGGTAAAGAGAGCACATGGAAATGTGTTCAATGCTCCTGTTGATCGGTGGGAGGGAATTCTGATACCTGCATTTATTTCAGCTACCTTGGCTGCATGTGTTCACCTCAATGTACATTTGCAGTATGAAAACCAGTTAAGAAGTCCTTGGTGCCCACAGCAGTGCTTAGATCTCTATATGTTGGATAATAACACATGGGAAGATACTCACAAATGTGCCAAAGTAATGCAGAAGAGAAAACTGCATAAAAAACCTCTGTGGTGGGATTGTGACCATTGCTGGAATAGCTGCTGCCTGCCAGAACATGGTTTGTTGTCTCCCACAGAGCCCAGGAGCTGTTGTCTTTCCAAAGAGAAGTGCAGAATTCAGGGTAACCCTCTGCATTGGCTTTTCCTGTAGATCACTGATGCTGGAATAGGCAGGGCTTTAGAAAAGTGAAGCCTGGGTGGGTGAATGTTCTTGCTGAGCTGAGCAGAGAATGGCAGCAGTGCTCTCTCTTTGATGTCTGCTGTGTTTGACAGAGTTTCCCGGGTGGCAAGGTTTTTTTCACGATGGTGTTCCTGCTAGAAATAGGTAATTCAGGAGACATCAAATAGTTCCTGATTTAGCTTATTTTAAAGGAACTCAATATTGAAAGGGAGGCAGATACCAGTGAGAGCAGCAGGTCGGTAAATGTATGTGGGGTGAGTAGGCAAAGGAGCCATTTCAGACTACAATAAGAAAAAAAGTAAAAATCCCTCTGCCTTGTGTCAGTTTGGCTTTAGATACATCTGAAGGTGCACTGAATAAGACTTCTCCACTGTTTTTACATACACATAGGAGTATATCTTGTTGCTACTTGCAAGTAAGGAGTAAAGTTGGGAAGGCTGAGACCCTTCATTCAGGCACAGTAAATATGAGTATGAAAACATCATTCACAAGATATGAGACATGGAGATGTGAAGAAGTATAAAGACTGGGTTTGAGCCGGGGTGTGGATCTGTACATCTCTCCTGGTTAGAAGAAAGCCCTGAAGACAGGTCCAATCTCTGAGTGGCTTGTCCCACCTTGGATACTTTGCCTGCATCGAGTCCAGGGGTACCATTTTACCTGCAAACTTCTCCTTTTCTAACACCCTAGAATATTACTCAAACATCTATTTTCAAAGTGTCGGCTGGTTTATCCTTCATAGTGGGATGTGTTGGCTGTGCTCACAATACCAGTGCTGACCTTGAAAAAACATGTTTCTATGTCTATTCATCCAATTCCCAGTTGGTTCCCTGGGCAGCCAGAAGAACATGGTTGATGCCTTGGCCTGGAAGTGCTGTCTTGCCATTGCCCTGCCTTCCTGGAACCCCATGGAATGCTGAGAGAGAGCAGGTGCCCATTGCACTTGCAGAGTGCGGATGACTTACTCATCTGTCGAGCTGATGCTTTCCTATTAAACCTAATTAGTTGCAGATTTACCTGTTTGCATTCTGCATCAGAGTGCCTTGCTGCATTATGAAGGTGCTCTACACATCCAGCATTTCCAAAGCTTGGAATATTTACTCCATACTCTACCCTGTATGTCTCCTTCAACAGATTCTCCGAAGAGTTAAATGTGTTGAGCACATTTTACTATTGCACTGTCTGCTTGATGGGCATATAAACCAGATGTACTGGGATAGAAGAAGATCCTCTTACCTTAATTGTTTTGTAGATACTTAAGAATACCTTTTAATATAACACCAAGATTTGACTTTACTATTGAATAGAGTTTGAATATACTGGGAACACAGAGAGGCTGAACGTCACTGTTTGCACTTAGAGCAGCAGCACAATGCAGTTTATTGTCAATGCAATGTCAAGTCTTTTCATTCTGAATGTTTTTCATGATTTTTCATATTTTCAACATTACAACTTCCACAAGTATTTGGAAAATGTTTCTTTTCATGGTAGTCAAACATCCAGCTTGAGATTATAATATCATATATCTCTGATTACTATTTTGCCTTTTTCCCTTCACTAGAGGATTGTCAAATGGGTGTAGCTGATGATACTTCACAAGCTGACTGAACAAAAAAAGGCTAATTTTTTCAGCACTGAAAGTATTTGCATTATATATATTATATAAAAATAAACTTGCAGTCTCCCATAGAACAGACTTACAATCTGTGCCCATGCAATTAAAGAAAAAATGGAATCCAAATCCAAATTAGAAGAATCTGATGCAGATATGTGTTTGTGCAGTGAAAAGGAGATATTTGGGGGTTTTTGCATTTGGTTTGTATGTTTGAGGAAGGAAATAATGTTTTTGTTATGTTCTTTAGTGGCAGTAATATTGAAATTTTTACTATGACTCTTTCTATTTAAATGCTGAGGCCAACCAAGTTGTTGAGTGCTTTGTTCCTTGCTCACACTGGCATCTCTATGACATAAGCACATCAACTGAGGGCATTATGCACAGAGAAAAAAACACTTCTCAGTGCTCAAGAATCAGTTTTTTTTATTGTTTGAGTGTTGCCATGCTCAGAAAAAAATAAAGACAAGGTAGATATTTCCAAGAATACCTTCAGATGCTGCTTTCAAGACATATTCCATCTTTATAGTAATTTTTGAAGTGGTGCTAGAAACACCATTCTTCTCATGTATAATGTTCCAAGAGATTTTTCTGGAAAAATATCTGATTAAATTCAAGGTGAGAGGTTAGAAGTTGTTTTGCTGAACATTCTATTCTCAAAATCTCATAGAAAATAATGTAAACTCCTGTACTGCATTCAGGAGAGAAGGATTTCTAGTTACATCGGCATCACTGTTTTAATGCTTAATGTGTCAGCACATCTGCTAGTTTATAAATGTGTATTTTATTTATATATTCATTTATTTACTAATTTATTTATTTACATATGATGGCGTGATCTATTTGTATTTCATTTAAAACTTTGTCTTACTTTTGGAAGAATTTTTTTTATGTCTTTATTGCCCAGACATTGGACCAGATTTTTCAGCTTGTGTAAATTACCAGCCCCTTGATTTCACTGTTGATACTTCCTCATTCCTAAGCAATGCCATAGAAATTATTTGTGTTCT
Source organism: Pipra filicauda (assembly GCF_003945595.2). NCBI lineage: Eukaryota > Metazoa > Chordata > Aves > Passeriformes > Pipridae > Pipra > Pipra filicauda. The sequence goes on from NW_024104285.1 coordinate 879,926, forward strand.
TCAGAAGAAAGTCTCCCTTTCTCAGTTCCATTTATAAGAAAATGTAAAAAGAAGAACACAAATATAGTTTCTGTTTCAAACTTGTAGCCTTTGTCCTTTTTTCCTTAGGAGACTTGCTTATGCTTATTATAGTTAACTGGTATTCTGTCATTGAATTCAATAATGTGTAATCTTGTTCTTCATTTGTTTTAGAAGTTAGGAGTTCTGTTTGTCCTGGAAGTCTCTCTTGAGAAAGACAATTACTGTCACATCCACTGGCTGATGGAATGGAGCTCAGTTTATTGGATTTATTACGAGTATTGTCAACTGTAGCTCCAAAATAAAAAAAAGATACTTAAATGGACTGGTGAAATGTGCACAGACAGACTTGGAATAAAGTATTTTCTTTTTTATTTGTATAATTTTATTTTATGTGGTTTGCATATTTTCAAAGCCCTTGTTCTGTGAAAAAACCTCTGCCATAATCAAGTTTTGGCTTCAGAAGAGTAGCAGGATTATATCTTCATTTTTTCCTGCCTCCAATTTGTGATTACTGTGTTTGACTTCACACTGGCACGATAACAGTAACAAAATGAGCATTGACAAAATCACTTTGACGTGTAAGTCCCATTTCCTGATACCACAATGTCTCTGTAGTCCGTGGAGCAGCAAGTTTTCAGCTTGGAAAGCCCCTGACTGTCAGCTTTTGGTTTGTCTGTCTTTGTGTTAAACTTTTGCAGTTAGTTTGGAGATAAGCTGGACAATAGAATGAATGAACAAATATATAATTGCACTTTGTTGGCTTCTTTCCTAAAGGTTTGCTCATACTTGATTAAATACAGGATCACAAAAATATAAAGGTAAATGTTTGGTGTCCAGGTCATGTGAAAATGAAGACTTTCTAGTTGGAGCTATTTAACATCAGTCTAGGCAATTTGTCCTTTTTCTGTCATAATTGGCTTGGCTTTGGATAATTACAGATCTAATAAACTGATCAGGAAACCTTCATATTTTTCAGCAAAATAATATCTTCACAGATAAAGTGACCCATAGATTCTACTTTGCAAATCTGGCTCTAAGTTAGTGGCTGTATTGAGTGATGCTATTGAAGTTAAACCTGTAAAATAGAGAAGCACAGGAAGACTTTATCAAAGCAATCTGCAATATTTAAGCAGAATGAAATTAGCTGGGTACGAATGAGATCAAAGCCTTAAGTGAGGTTTCGAGGATGAAGAAAAGGCTGCAGTGGTGAATAGCGATTACTTGTAGTTAATTTAAACTTACTGAAAGATTTTAAGGATCAAAGTTGGGTCATTTGAGGAAGGGGATTCATCCAATTTCCTCTACTTATATTTTTCCAATCTAAATTAATCTTGATATATTTTATTATCTTCTTACTTTTTTTTTTTTTTTTTTTTGGGGTAAGAGCAGGAGCACTTTGTCTGTCATCTGCTGAAACTCTTCAGCTTTTGTTTATTAAAAACACCCTGGGGTTTCTCTGTTGCTGTCTCGGGGTTTCCAGCCCTATGGTCTGGCTCTGGTCCATCCCCTCAGCAGGACATAGCAGCACAGGTCAGAGAGAAATGATTCTTCTGCAAAGCTGTCTTGGGTCCCATTAAATCAGAGAATCACAGTATGGTTTGGGTTGGAAGGGACCTTTAATGATCATCTATTTCCATCCTCACTGCAGTGACCAGGGACATGTTCAAATGTGGGTACTCATGGTTTATATGTGTCCTTGGAGGCATCTTTTGGTATCCATATGGTCAGCAAAAAGGTTTCCTTTACGTATTTTATGACATTGCAATTCTGTACAAATAAAAGTGGATTTTATAAATTATATTTTGAGGTATTTTTTCACCATGCCTGTTTTCTCAAAATGCAGGCTAAAGAAATAAAGTCATGCACCACAGCACTGTTTGTAGTTGAGGCTAACAGAGAGAAGCTGCTGGTGCTCAGCTCAGTATATGCAGAGAAAAACATTTTTCAGTGTGTTTCTTACTTACTGAAGCATAAAGCTACTTGATCTTTTGAGTATGTAACATAGCCAATAATATTAATATTGCATTCTTAGTCAATTCCACTGCAGGGCTATTTAGCAAATACACATTGTCAAGTTTTTGTTTGTTTTCTGTTTGGCTTCTAATGGTTCAAAAATTATTGTGGCCATTATGTTTATTATATCTTTTAAAACTATTGTTTAATAGTAATAACGACAAAACAATTTGTCTGCTACTAACTGGATCATCTATGTGAAGAAAACACATTTTAACGAGTGAATGATAAATATAGTTCCTTATTTGAAACTTGGTAGCTAATAATACACCTTCAGCAGTAATATGTGTCAAAAACCTCCAAAAAATGTTTCTTTTTCAGTTTTATGTTAGCATTTGACAGCTATGGCAATACTAGTATATATTATTAGTGTATAGCTGAATGGCATTTTAAATCAAGTATATTACAAATTGTCCTGCTGTAAGTAATAAAATTAATAGCTTTGTAGCAAAATAATAAAGAAAAGATTAATCAGGTATTGCATGGGAATAAAAAGTCTCTTAGAAATTATGTTTTCAGGGGTATTTAGCAGTAATTTTGCTTTCCTTAGCAATTTATTCTGATAATTAAACATATGTGTTACAATTTTAACAAAAAATCTATTTAGAAAAATGCTCACATCAGACAGCTCTAGTAGATTTTCCTGCTGGTAGTCCAGTACCCCTCCACTTAGTATGAGTTAAGAACTCTGGAGTATGTTATTTTCCTTTAGGTACTTGTATAAATATGTAATACAGACAGAGAGCTTAAAATAGGAATAGATTTTGTTTAAGGTTATACTCATTTGGGTGGATCATTTCTAGGCTCAGACGCTCATGATGAGATTTCAGCTGGTTGATGACACTGTGAATGTTGCTGGAAGTGGGGACTCCTCTTGTCTGAATCTGTGTGCACATTTGAGCTGGAAGCAGGACCAGGGTGATTCTGTCTATGAGCACCAAGGAAATGGGGAATGAACCAACTGAGAAGCTCAACTTCCTTTGGCTCAGGTGGCTGCAGCAGCGCTCTTTTCAATGTCATATCGTAGTTCTGATCAAGGGAGAGATGCAAGATCACTCCTTTGACAGCAGTTTGCTGCGGTGATCAGTCCCAGGGGCCACCCTGTGCCTGCTGTCCCCCAGGGGGTCTCTCCTGATCCCAGGACAAGGGCCTGAATTTGGCTCCCAGTCCACACTGTTCGCACACTGACAGAGGTGTCCGTTCAACAAGGCCACTGCTTCCACTCTTTTGGCCATGAAGCATTAATATCGTTGGTCTCAATAAAACTGTCTTCAGTTTGAGCCAGGAAGGAATTTGGCACTCTGAGTCTGGAATTTTCATACTTAAAAGCCTTCCTCCAACCTGCTGCTGTCACTGATGTTTACAGACACACTTCATCTTGCTGTTCTTTGACAAGCTGAGGAAAAGCAATTCCGTTGATCTCCTGAGAATAAAGATGGGCATATTAGGGATTTGCTTCCCTTCAGGTCATTTTATAAGCACGATTTATACCCCTCAGTTTTGAAGTGGCAGTCTTTTTAAACAATCTTCCAAATCATGATCCCTCCTCTGATGACATCCTGTACACAAAAGCACACTTGCTGCGGCTACTGACTGGAAATGTGTGAGAAAAGAACTTTTCAAATTGATTTACTTACATCTTTCATTTTTAAATATCACAGCTCTTAAACTGTGGTTTTTATCCCCTAAAGTGAATGGCAGAGCCTCAATACAACATTGGTATAAGGATTATGAAAGTCTTAGCTCTGAAATCTTTTTAGTCTAACCTTAATTTTCTTCTTCCTTTAAATCTGAGCCATGTTTAAAATTTTATCCTTAATTATGAAAATCACAATTGTTATATCTTCAATTCATGAGCTTCTTCCACTTACTAGTAATTATGGCCTAGGGGAATAAAAACTTAGTGGTTTCTTTAAGACTGAAATAGAAAGCTGGGAGTTTGTAAAATAGTGTTATTTCTCAATTAGTTCTTGACTTCTGGCAGTGGTGAAGCACCTTCTGTTTGGTCCATTGAGGCTGCCTGCCATTGTCATGAAACAAGTCATCATTTTTAAGCCTAGGCAACTGAAATGCTCCATAAAAATTGTATTAAATTACTTCATCCCTCATAATCCAGGCATTCAACTGCATACACGGATCTTCACAAGGAATTTGAAAAACCTGCTTCCGGTAAGTATGTATAAAATGTGTAATTCTGCACTTTACTAATAATCTAAATATCACATAATTAATCCTAATATTTAATAAAAAAGATTCTGCATTGCAAATTCACATGAATATGAAATCCAGAAAAAGGCTTTAAAGTAAGATTAGATTTTTGGGATGATGTGTCTGTAGTTACCCTAAACTCATTGTTACCTTCCTGTGCTGTATTTTGGGATGTTTAGATTCTCCAAGTTGATGAACCTCGATGTCTTTAAAGACATGAAAGTGTGCATCTCCACAGGAGACTTTTTTGTTGCTATTACAGTATTCCTTGAAGAGATTTAAATTACAAAACTAGTCACTTGAAAGTGACTTATTATAATTTCAACATATACACTAATATCTAATTTCAACAAACAGACACATGGCAGAACATATACTTAAGCTTATTTGGACATTGTCCAAAGGACATGATGCACAGGTTGATGAAAATAAAAGTTCAGTGGATAAAAACAATTTTCATTATTGATTTGTTGCAGAATGTGTCCACATGCAGGTCTTAGATTGCCAGATGAGTAAGAGAGAAAAACTTAAAAGCTTAAGTTCTCAGGGCCAGCAGATCACTACCTCAATGCTCAGCAGATAAAGAGAGCAGGCCTCATTGGGGAAAACATTTACATCTCAAAGAAAGAATAAAAGAATCAATATATTTCATTTATTTAGCTACTTTTCATATATGTTTCTTATAGCAACTAAAAATAAACATGTTTGGCATGTAGGGACAGTTATGGGGGGCAGAAAGGTGTTAAATCTGCTCAACTCCTTGAAGAACTCAAAAGGGAGGTTATCTCTAAGTGTGCATCTTATAGTGCTAAAAGGCTCTATTTTCAAATGGGCTTCTATGACTAAAGCAAACTGAAGAGGACACACTCCCTGAGAAGGTTGTGTCAGGAAAGCATCTAAAACAAGTCAGTTGGATACAAGAAGAGAGGTGTTTAAGATGTCATCCTAGTTTGATAGGTTACATGTGGTTTCTCTGTGGTTCTGGTAGCCACGTGAAACAGTCATGTCTATTTTGGAAGGTGCATAGAATATTTCTTTTTTTTCAATTTACTTTTAAGCAAGTTTGTGTTAAAGTATAAGGTTGTCCTGGTCACCAAACTGCTCACCAAAGGGTGTCATCTGTAAATTCAGATACTGAAATCCATATAAATATTCAGCTCTCATTAATGCTTTACTCTGGGATATTTAAAGAGTAATGGTGTGTAGCCCTGTAGTAATTTTATAGGCCATTTAGTGATGTGGTTTTGAGGTGTGGAAGAAATGTCCTCTAGCGAACAATTTGAGCTGGGATGGGCCTCTGGAAAGCAGAAGGTGCTAATAGCTTCAGTCAGCAAGGTGTCATGATGTTCTTCCAAATCTAAGGGTATGGTTGGGTAGGAAATTTAATATCCATGAACACTAAAATATGATATAAAAATCTGGAGACCCACAGTAAGAATTTCCCGAGTGGTTTTTTGGCTCCTGAACAGAGCACATTTTAAATAGTGCTCTCTGAACACACTGGTGTTTGAAAAGATGTGTCCCATGAAAACAAATAAGATTCCTTCAGTTTGAAAATACCAGAGTATTTACTTGCTAAATAAAATATAAAGAAAGCTGTAAATATGCTTCATTACAACACAGCCTGGTCTTTAGAGGATTTTGAATAGCTGTTGTGCACAGTAGAAGACAAATTAATCTCTCTGAATCTCTCTCAGCTGAAACATTCTAATGTTAACTAACAGTTTCTAGTGATCAAAGTGATTTAGTTAAATTATTTATTTGCATATGCATTTAAAAGTTTTTATTGTTGTAGCTCAAGGGAAGAGAAGGGAAGGAGGAAGGGGAAGAGCAAGGTCCTAAGATAATTACCTGAGATTTAAGAGCAGCTGGCCCTGCCTTGTCCTACTTTCAAAGCTCCATCAACCATCTTTGGCTGCCAAGATCTCCCCATTGCCACATAGTCTTTACTTCTCACCATTAGAATTGCAGTCATATCTGCCTTTTCTCCTTTTAATTAGAAAATAAAATGATTGGGAATAGATATTTTCAATCATTAAAAACATGTTTATTGTATCCTACTCTAATCAAAATGTTTCCTGAAAGGGTAAACCTCTCAGTTTTCCTGCAGAGTCTATTACAGTTGTATTTGGGGTTTTTTGTCTCCTTTCTGTTCTCTGTATTGGTCCCTTTAATAGGAAATAATCAACGTAAAAATCAGAACCAGATTCTCTTTGGCACAGAAATCAGTGGAAGGTTAAGGTTATAACAGTGCTTTATTTTTACCTCTCCCCTCCCCAAGTTGATGGGTTACAATTGCACCTTGGTGCTTTCAGTGAGTAGTTTAGCAGGTGTCTGCTGTGTGGTGCTGTACAGCCCCAGGAAATGAACTGATTTATGAAAGCTAATTGGGGTGCAAATTTCTTTGTATTGGCGTTGGAAGCCTGGAATCAACAGCATATAACAAACAAAGCAACTAAACTATCAAATCTTGTTTTGCTCAGCTTGGAAATGAAAATGGCAGAAAGTTTTGGTATTTAAAAGATATCTGTTGGCAAAAATGATGCAGGGAAAAAATCAACAGTTCTTTGTATTTAGAGTATCAGTCCTGTTCCATTTTTAATACTAATGCCTTTGAAATTTAAAACAAAAGAAAAATAAATCCCCAAACAATCCCCAAACCAAACAAAGTAACCAAAACAAAACAAAACATGCAAAAAGCTTTTTAGAAAGGTCAAGGCAAATCACTTTTTTTTATCACCTTTACATCTGTGGAGACACTAATTCTCTTGCAGGAGGAATATCACATCGTGGCTTTTAAAAATTGAATAAATGTAAACAGAATACCTTTCTGCAAATTCTCAGGAAGAGGCATCAATCTATATGCTTTGACAGTCTTTCCTTTGCTTTTGTTGTCTTTAGGGCTGCATTTAAAGGATTGCCATGTCATACCTGTGTAATAAAGCACAATATGAGAAAGGGTCCAAAATCATAATTAAGCAATTTTATGATTTTTTTTGTCTTCTGGAATAAAAATTCTCTATTAAAAAGTTAGAGCAACTTCCTATTTTTATTTTTTTTCCCTGTTATTCTTTACAGAGCATAGTACCACAAAGAATTCTAAAAAATACTGTTAGTCACATATGCAAGAATCATGTTTGTGTCCAGACTTCAGCAGGTGTGTTCATATATCCACACATAGTTTGTTATCTATATGTAAAGAGGATTCTGTAGTAGGAAGCTTGGGTACAGGGGGCCTTTGTATGATTATTTATTCATTTTGATATTTTTCTAACAAAACCACACAGTAAACACAGCATTCTGTAATACAACAATGTGATGACAGCACATAAACTTATTTCAGGTGGCAAGTTACAAATATCAGTAATGACTGAAAAGACAACTTTAATCTAAAAAAGCATGACTGGTTAATTACATTGCCTCAGATCTGCTTTATGCTCTTATCAAATATGAACAAGACCTTTCTTCATTGCTCATGAATGAAAATGTATTAAATTGCTAATTGTTGCAGTTACTTTTTGTGGAAGAACCAGCAAATGAAGTATTCTAAGATTAGTTTCAGGTTTATCCTGTATTATCTTATTCTGCAGACAGGATGTCATTATATTAAAAATAGACCATTTTATTGGATTCATTTGCACATTGCTATGATTTTTAAAACAGATGAGGTTTGACCTATCTCTGCTCCCATTGGATCTGTCCATTTTCAGTGGTGCTCTGAGTCTATGATTTTATACTGAAATTGCTTTCTATTTTTTCTGTTTGCCTGCCACCTAAGGCTAAAGATAATGCATTGAAGTAAATTACACTGATAAAATATAGAAATTAAAAGCCTCTGGAAGACTTGTAAAAGTCTCTCTTTTATATCTCTAAATTATTCTCATTTCTGACCTGACCAGTACGTTTGTTTCCAGTTCTGATTTTGTGCTTCTGTCAATTGCTGTCAACTGCTTTTGTGATGTTGTCAATTATTTGTATGGCCTTGACAAAAACTTTTAGCAACTTTTCGCTACTAGGGAACTCCCAAAGAAGGATTCGAATCAATGTCCCCTGAGCACACAAGTTGGTCCATGGGTTCATTAAATTATGTTATTTCTCATAATAAAATTTAATAGGAGATAAATCATATTTACATAGCATTACTTCTATCCTGTGTGTTGTTCAGACTTCAGATGTTTTTCCATGTAAATTATCCTACCACTGTGCTTTTCTTTCCTACCTTGGATATATTAATTTCATAACTTAATCTCAGACATACTTATCATTTTCAATTTTTCAAGCATTATTCTGGTTGATTATTTTTATCATTTTGACTTTTACATGTTGTCTTTTTCCTACCTTCTTGCATTGAGTCTGGACAATGTATTAGGAGACATTATTTTTCACCTTTTGCCAAGTTCTAGGGGTTTCTATTTGAATAGCTGCATAATGATAACTATAGCAGTTCTCTGATTCAAGCCATCTGCAAAAGTAATGTCTCCTTGGAAATACATTAACCTCATCTAGTGAAAATAAAAGAAAGTTTGTTTTTTTCAACAAGACTCACTTGAAAGAGGAGAAAATCTAGTGTCTGCATATTTAAGCTTTGATTTAAATAGCAATCCTGAACCTTGAAGTTTTAAGGGTGGCATTTTAAAGTGTAAATTATTTAAATAGAAAGATAGGGGGTTCTGATTCCTTTAACAACAATTTCAAGGGCTACGCAGGCAAATCCTGAAGGGAGATCCAATCCTTCTGATTATCCACTAGTATAAGAAGATTTTAATTACTATGAAGATTATTGAGACTACCATACTATAAATCAATAGTTTTTTCCCTGGGTCTTGTCTATGTGAGTACAAATACCATCTTTTTACAAGCATTTATAATTATGCCGAGTTTGTCAGTTCCCAACACAGATCACTGCTGATAAACAGTATCAAGAATGCAGTTGCAGTAAATATAAGTTAATGCTTATTAGTAAAAATGTGTAATTACATACCTAAAGGACCTAAAAGTTGTGGTAATGCTAAAGTTCAGAGCAGATAATACTGGTTTTCCTGAGGCCTTGCACTTTATCTTGAAAATGGACTGTTAAAAGGGCTCTCTTTTCTTTGTATGAGATATAACTTACATTGGAAAATTACTCTGGGATACTAACATCCTAGTGTGTTCTACTACTGCTTTTAATTAATAATCTCAAGGAATGATAATGAGCTGGCTCGAATTATACCAGATTAGTTCAAAAAGGAGCTGCAAATGACAGTTTAAAGGAATGAGTCAGGCAGGGACTGGAGGAAAGGCTCTGACTGTATTCAGATGATTGGAGACAGAGTTCTTAGCTGATTTCCAGCAGTTGGGATGTCTCTGTCAGGACAGGACCATTCTCCTGCCCTTTGGACTTCTCGTTAAGTTTTTCGTTCTTATAGGCTTCCAAATAGAAGGATGATGTATTGTGTGATAGTTTTGTTATTCTTTCTTTGTGACCCATTTTTTAAAACACTCTCTGTGTTCAGCAGAACATGCACCCACTTCTCCTTTTCATCAGCCTCTCTTTTTTGCCTTTCCTTCTGTATGAAATTAATTCCATGTCTATATATTATGTATTTGATCTAGATGTACAGATTCATTCCACTGAATAGAAACTCTGAAGTACCCTAGTATGTGATATCTATAAATTATTCAGAATTGTAGTCATAAATTTTAATTTGATTCTGAACAACATACTAATCTAAGGAGATGTTAAGTAACCTTTGCAATGTATGTTGATATATAAATAGTGGCATTAATGCCTCAGAACATTTCAATAAAGTGTTTCATGGTATCATCTGTTCTCCATCTCTCTCAGTTCTAAAAGCCATTGTTAGCATATGTAATTTTCTTAGTGAATTCTCTCAACCTGATCCCATATAGAGCTCCTCTACAACCTGCCCTGTTTTCCATTCATTTTGTTTGCATGAAATGTAGGACTGGATGTGGAGAGAGCAGGTAATTTTGCCAGTTATCCTGAAAGAACTATGGAATGACCTCAGGCATGCAAGATCTCTGGATATCTTTTTGTCCAAATCCCAGTCAAAGCTGAACAAACTTTGGTATGCTCAGGGGTTTTTTCAGCTATTTTTTAATATTTCCAGGAATGGTGATTCTGCAAACTCCGGGCAACTTATTCCAAATTGTATTAATGAATGTTTCAAGGTCAAAAACAAAGAAAAAGGGGTTTGAAGTATAATGATTAGCACATTACAGTTGTCCTGTAACTTCAAGAGGAGCTGTTAGTTAGTGTAAGAATGAGATCCTGCATGTACATGATAATAGCAAAAAAATAAAAATTGTGTCTGTTTTTACTGATTGAATTTTAGTATTAATCTTTTTTCTATGTAATAATATTTGAATTATCACTCAAGAGGAAGGGCTCTCACAGGTGCCCATCAGCAGAATGCTGCATAGAAGTACAGAAGTATTTTGTCTTTTGCTTATGAGTATGAAATGGTCTCATTTGATTTAAAAATCAGAGAAAGCTTTCTTGTGATTTGCTGTGAACTAAAAACAAGTGTTTGGTATTTGCAGTGCAATTTAGTGTAAAAGAATTAAATAAACCACAGAAAACAGTCAGTGACAGGAAGAACAGATAACTTGAAAGCTATAGATTTTGGGTACTTCCTAAAGTAATTGTTAAGTAGAGGCAGGTTTTACAGCACTGCAGTTTACCTGCCAGGAAGTCTGTAACAAACTGTTTCAATTGCTAATGCACTGGTATTAGCAGTGCAAGCCATGACAATTGTTCTATCAATAATTACTGAGACATGGTAAAAAGTAGTGTACATTGTCTGATGTAGCCAGCAAATGGAGGCCTGATGATTGTCTGCTGCATCAAACTGTAAAATATAATGACTTTTGAAGGTTGAAGTTTATGACAGCAGTTCATTATGTGTTCCAAACAATGCTTTATTTTGCTATTGTTTCTTCATTATGTGGATAGGAAGCACTGTAGCAGAAATTGGGCTCAAGGGAAACAGTGTCTACCAGTAGTTTAACCTTGTGCCATTCCACTAAAAAGCGCAGATTCTTTTGAAATACATAATACATGAACTTCTCTGATTGTTTAGCATTGATCAGTACTCAAGTAAATTGAGTTACTATCTTATTAGCATAAACAGCAAGGTTTTAGTGAGCCTCTTCACCCTCCCATGCTAAGTGGCTTAGGGATTTCTGCTTAAACTGAAAGTCAATTTAAAAACCTCACATCACTAGAAAGCTCTTTAACAAAGCAGAACAATATTTTGAAGTGGCATCCTTCTGATTGCACATGCATCTATTTTAACTTCAATATCCAAGTTCCAGTATAGGCTGGTTCTCAGACTCCTTGTCTTCTGTTGTCAGGTCTATCCTCCATCTGTCATGACATTTTCCCCTCTCTCTGTAAGTGTATATATACATTACAGATAATTGCATATATACAAGATATATAGTATATTACAGCTGTGGCATAGTTAGGCTGTGTTTCAAAGTTAATAAAACTTCTCCCCTCTCAGAGAAGAAACAATGAAAGCCTGGTTTAGCAGCCTATTTCCTTTTCTTTGTGAGAACACACAGGTGATATCTTTCAACACTTTGTTGTCAAACATGTTAACTTTTGAACATGTTAACATGTTGACTTCCATGTTAACTTTTCACCTTTTCTTCCATTCACCCCTCCAGCTGCAGAAAGCAAACTGGCCCAAATGGGTGGAATGTTTCTAGTGTAAAGTAGGCTGATTGAGTCTACTTTTATCTTCAGTTGTGCATAACTATAATTGCCAGCATTTATTTTTAACTCTCAGCTAAAGGTCAGGATGAAATATTATTTTGAATCAGGGGAACATGCAAGATTAAGGTTTCCCATGTACTAAGAGCATTTCAACTCTGAGGGAGGCATTTCTGTCTAAATTAAAGTTTGATGTATTGGGAACTAACTTTGATTTCATAATGTTCTGAGCCAGGCGTCCAGATTATCAAAGGTAGTTTCCCTATAAAACAGGCAGAAAACATCAAAAGACTAACTCCTGAAGCCTTAATTGTTCAGCATCTCTACCAGTTTTGAATCCCTCCTTACTTGTCAAACAGAGCTCGGCTGTTTCAGGTGATACTTGGATACCACGAACTGCAAGAGCATAGGAATCCTAAGGGTAGGTCGGGCAGCAAAACTCCATCTTTTGTGCCTTTTGTCTGCACACTGATGATGCTGAAGTTAATTTTTGATAAATTTAGCAAGGCAAGTATCTCATAGATAAGTGGAACTGTGGTATAAATAAAAATATATACTAAAATATATGCTATCATTTACACATTACTAAAACTTTTGCATAAAATAATAATTCCAGAACTTAAAAGACACTAAACATGTTTATATATCTAACAGAAGAAGTTATGTGTTTGGTGTCCTAATCGTTGTTTGCTTATCACTTTGGTCCTTTCCCCATTCAGTTCCTAAATATTTTTTGGTTGTTAAATACCTTTCATTCTCCTGTTCATGCACAGACACTCCAGGAGTGGATCCTGGTTTCTGGATGTGCAAAATCTCTTTCATAGTTCTGACAGATAATCTGTAATTCTTTTGTGGACTTCATGAAGTTAGTGTTCATTTAGAGTATGTATAAAGCCAAGCTGTCACCTTGACCGACAGCAAAGCACACAACCTTGAGAAAAAATATAATTCTGTATATACTTCTTTTAGTCTGTACTCCAGAGGAAATAGAGAAACAAGTAATGCCCCTTTGGGAATTAAGATTTGTCCAAAGCAGCCATCTAAACAGAGCCATTAGTCTTCACTATCCTTAGTCTAAAACTTTAGCAGCTTCAGCTACAGCTTGGCTATTTATCTGGGTACTAACAAGGGGTTTTAAGGTCCCTGAGGTTCCTTTGGATCTTCACTTCTCTTCCTTAAGACATGATCTTGCTGTTCTTCTATTTCTGGATCACCCAGAGGAATCTATAACTGAGCAGTCACTGCAGGTGTTTGACCCCCAACACTTCATTTCTCTGGGCACAAACACCTGAGGTGCTGGTCAGGCCCGATTGCTTACAGGCTTCAGGTGGGCAGAAGCTGATTGTGAGGTGGTGGATTGGTCAGGAGGTGGTTCCCCAGGTGGAGGGGAAGCTGTAATAAAGGGGTTGTTCGCTGGCGGAGGCTGTGCCGGGAGTGGTGGTGAATGTGAGAAGATGGTGAGGTAAGAATACTCTTGGCTCTGCACCACTGTACAGGAGTTTTTACATACTGTGACCATATTATGGTTGCACTTTAAGAGTTCCTTGATAGCTGACTATAAATATTGAAGGTTTTCACCTTCAGCCCTTTGTATCCCAAGGTTAAATATCTATTCAAGCAGTGTGTGTAGCAGTGAACTCAATCTCAAGTCAGGCAGGGTCACTCCTGCAGGAGGCAGCTGTGGGATTGTGGATTCTGATTCAGGAGTAACTTTGCTGCAGTAGTTCAACTGGCTCACTGTGGTAAGGAATTTAAATGTGCATCTATGACTGCTTTCATAATTAGCATTTGTGCAGGTAATGTTCCTTGTTGTCCAGACTTTTGCGAGTTAAATGGAAGTTAAAGCTGTGGAACTTCTAGTTTTCTTTTCCAAATGGTGAAATAGTGGCTATATTTCTACATGGTACTCCTTTACTGCAGGACGCCATCTCTTACTTATTTCTCTGATATCAAAATATCCAACCATAAGTTTTATTTGTTTGTTTCTGCCTTGCACCTCTATTTGTGCTATTCAACATGATATAATATTGTGGAGTTTCAGTCTTCTGCCTACTACTTAATGGTGTGATTATTCTATCATGAAACAGGATAATAGCACCTATTTCTGTAATTCAGTTATTTTGGGGTGAATGGTTAAATTGCTGTTCCTGTTGGTTTCAGACTTGTTGAAATATTTAAACTTTGCGGTTACATTTTTTTAGATATCTTTTCTATTTGATTTGTAATGAAGCAGAAAGTGATTTCATTGTAATAGTTGTCTCTTGAGCTTAGTTTATTGGTCACCTGTATTTCCCTACTTCATTCTTGACACAATTCTAAAATGAGCATAGGTAAATGTGTTGATAACACAAATGGGAGATCTAAATAGAATTAAACAATTGCCTGAATCTTTTTAATGCAAAGTTGTTTGGTTGGTTTTTTTTTTGTTTGTTTTTGTTTGTTTTTTTTGTTGTTGTTGTTTTTTTTTGTTTTGTTTTTTTTTGCTTTGTGATTTTTTTTTTTGTCAAATCAAAGCTGTGTTGTGTGCAAAATTCAGCCTTCCCAGTTAGATTGAAGGTTTTCAATCTAACTGTTAGATTGAACAGTTAGATTATGTGGTTATATACCCATTTATTTAGATTTTTGTCTAATAACTGGTATGTATTTAAGTGGCCACCACAGAAATACATTGCATTTCTTTTTAAATCTATTACTTGCAGGATTCTTGTGTTTTATCTGTAAGTGCAAATATGTAGTCAGAAGGAAGAAGAGTCAAATGCTTATGGAATTTTTACTCTGTAGAGTAACAGTCTCCTTCACAACAGGTTTATTTCAAAGACTTGACATGAATATACTTTAGAGGGGCACTTAGCAAGAGGAAGGTGCTGATTTCATTATGTCCATAAATCCTGTGGGATTTATAGATGGACTCTGTCAGATGAGTCAGAAAATAAAAACTGTTACTGGGAATGTGCTAATAACAGTTTACTGCCTATATGCCAATATTCTTCTCATCAGTAGAGAGAAAATAATCAACCTCATTAGCATAGTAAGATTTATCAGAGCAACTGACACTTCTGCAATCTGTACATGGCTTTTCATAGGAACAGCTGAGAAATGCTGCCAAATGTTGATTGATTTTGAGGCTCAAAAGAACTTGCTGAAGAATCATATTTTTGTTATTTGTTTACTCGAGACCTCAAGTAACCCATTCTATAAAACTTATTTTAGGAAGGTTAACATCTTAGTAAAGATTTTACTTTTCCTAAGTACTTTCAAAGTGTAAATTGTATGAATTGTCTGTCAAAGTATATTGGAACCAAACTAGTCTCAGTGCCTGTATTTTCAAAGATTTCTAAAACTGCAAGTGTTTTAAAATATGACTTTTAAATAACTGATTAATTCTGCAGCAATGCAATAATGAAGAACTGAAATCTAAACCAAGAAATTTCTATTTGTGTTTGATATAAAGTTCTCCTTAAGCTGTGCTGAGGTGTAAATTTAATCAAAGACCCCACCTCAGGTACAGAGGGAGCTGTTGGTCCTTTGGCATGTTCAGAGTCTAAGAGGCAAATTGTCTGACTTACAGCATAAATTCTGCCATTAATATTTGCAAAAGACTTACTTGTGCTGGTATAACATGAACCCACAGTGTAGGAGAACTGGGATGTAACAGCTGATACTGGCCACATTTCTATCTCTTTATAAAAGTAAGAGAAAGAATGAATAGATCACTGAATTCATTCTTGCAATAAAGTCTACCAAAAATATAGTAAGCTCATGCATCCAGCTAATTTGATTGAAGATTTTAAATAATCAAACTAAATCAAAATCGTGCATTTTAAAAAGGGATCCAATCAAAGAATTCTCATTATGGCCATACAGATATACATCTGCATGCAACTCTATAGCAACTGTATATGTCTGAATGCAAAATCATCACTGATAGGAACTCTCTCTCTAATATCCCTCAAAGAGGAATATAGAAGTTTGAAGCCTAATTAACAGTAATGTGAACAGAGAATTGATTGGAAGATAGATGTTGGGACAAAGCTGATCATATTAAAGAAGGAAATACGTGCTAGAGAAATACTTGCCTTCTTAGCCTTTGTCACAGGCACTGTAAGTGGTTCTTACCAGCAAAATGTTCTTCTCTGAAAGTTCAGTTTTTTTAAGAAATATTTTTCCTTCTAGATGGAAAGATACATGTTCAGCATATAAAGGTTTATGGAAACATATCTCATTCTGAAATATTTGCATGGTAACTTCCATGGTGTGCAACTTAATTCCATTTGCCTCCACGATTATTGGCTGATATATGTATACATAGCATAGTATATGTATGTTTATATATACACATGTATAGATATGTTATATATGTATAATATATCTATAAATGTGATTTGTCCCGTGCCCATGCTCCTGCCTGAACCAGGTTTGCTGTTCCCTGCCTGGTTTCAGTGGTGGTTTCTTGCCTCTCTCTGTCTGTGTGCTGGTGCCTCCCAGCCCAGGCACATCCCTCCCTGTTCCTGGTGGCTTCTGTGGTGGGGTTGGCTGGGATTCCTGCTGGGGCTGAGCGAGGATGCTGTGTGGGTGCAGGGGACCCTGTGGATCCAGGTGCTGGTTGGGAGCAGGATGCCAGGCCCTACCGAGCACAGAAAATAGCATGTGCAATTCACTCCTTGTATCTCCCAGCCCTTCCAGGAAACCAGTGTCCTTGCCTTATGGGGTTTGTCCTGAATTCCTAGCTTCAGGAAAGTCACCAGCTGTCTCCTCAGGTGCTCTCAGATCTATATATATATATACATGTATATAATCTGATACAATATATTAGATATACTATACAATATATTAATATATACAGTTATATATTAATATATAATACATATATAAATTACATATATAATATACATATAGGACTACTTAGCACTCTCAGACCTTGATGTGTCACCCCACAGCTTGTCATGGGCAAGCCTGGTATTGTCTCCTTCCCCTTCAAAACCTGTTTAGATACAGGTGAGCCTCCACAGATTGGGACTGTGATGCTTTAAAGTACAAACATGCAAACATTCTGAGTCAGTTCTGAAACACTTTAAAAGATTAATTTTCTTTTAATTATCTTTTTACTTGAAATGCTGAAGTCAGCAGTCTTTGCCCAGCACAGAAGGATATTTTTCAGAAAGAAATACCAATAAAAAATAAACCATCAAACCCATATTTGTATCTGAAGTCCACCTTTATCTGGCAGTTTAGAAAAAATGCCTTTAGAGTGGAATAGAATTATTACCTTCTCTACTGATAAATTTCTCATCAAAGCCACACAAATTAAATTCAAGTGTCTCTTTGAAAGCTTTTACTCTTCATTACTTGGGCCATATTTATTTATAGTTCTCACCAAACTTAGGCAAAAGGACATTTTCAGTATTTTTATATTCTTAGGCCTGATTAGTGCTGCATTTTCAATGGAGGAGTTTTCATTAAAGTGTCTCCTATCTTTGCCTCCCTTTTTAAGAAGATGCATTTTTTTCCCCTGAACATGCCTACCACTTCATTATGTCTTTTTAAAAAGAGAATCTTCCTCATAATTGATTCGTTCAGCATTCACATAATTTAAGTACTTTAAGTAGAATGAGAATTTACTATGGTCTTAGTGAAAAAACAAAATTTTCTTTTGCTACATTTTTGACAAGAACATTTAGTTCTGAACTGGAATTTAAAAGAGCTGGCCTAAACTTCTGGCTCTACCACAAGCTTTTTTTTTTTTTTTTTTTTTTTACATAAACAACTATTTGAATTTTGTCTTTGCCTTAAGTCTCTATTTTGTTAATGGGGATATTAATAATTTCCATTTTTATGACAGTTTTAATAGATCAAGTACTCAGGACACATTTAGATACTGTAGTTGTACAGATCATATATATACACACATATAGTTATTTAGAGTAGAAAACTCTAGATATACTTTACCTTTAATAAATAATACTTTGGTGTTTGTTGCAGGGGAAGACTGAAAAAGAATTTGAAGGTTGTGAAAGATGGAATTTGGTTCTAAATTAATTTTGATACTTTGTGCTCTGTAACCCTGCAATATTTAATATTCTGAATTACTTCTAATTATAAATTGGACTATTCAATACATTAAGCAGAGTGTAGGTTACATTTGTGAAGTGCATATGAATACAAGGGATTCAGTCCTCCAGGTTTTCTAGGTTAAATCCAAATATTTTAAAACCCAGTAAAATTTTCTTTGATCCTAATGACAACATAGTGTTGGCAACATAAATCTGTGGCCGAAACTGTTAAAATTCTACTCTGCACTAAAATCTTTGTAAAGAGCATTTCTAAATGATTCCCTGGTTCTCTTGATTAATTTCCCATTAATTACTTGCATATCAAGGCAAATATTTTGAGGGTTTCCATAATATTTATTGGAGGTGAATTCATTCAGTATGCAACACATTTATAAATTTAACAACAAACCAATTAAATTCAGAATGTTCTGAATTTCACCAATGAGTAAAAAGGGTCCTCTTAAAATGAGTAATTTGTATTCCAGTAGGTAAAAAATCAAACCTGGGTACTGCAACTGGAATAATGATTTCTGTTTCCGATATCAATTGCGAGTCATTCTGATGATAACTTCACCAGTGGAACCCCCTGGTAGAGAAGCTGAATTTGTTTATTGGCTGTAGTAGTATGTTACTGTAGCTACCAAGCAGTTACCAGAGGTCATTCTTTGTCTGCAGGGAAACATATGTTCAGATGTAAACCACCAGACATCTGTTTAGTTTACTAAACTCTGCTCTGTGGATGGAAATGTTCCTGTGCAAATGTGTGGGCATAAATGAGCCTGTGTTTTGTGTTCAGCCAACGGGATGATCTGAAATAATTCCTTTAGAAATAATTTCAACTGTGATTTATATGGTACCCAATAACTCACTGGAGAAGATTATTTCAGGCTTGAATTGCAAATACAGAAGGTGTGTCACTGAAAAACAACATTTTTGATAACAAAGGAAACCTAAATTTTTCATGTGCAATTTGTTCCTTGTAGGTTAATTTTTTCAACAGAATTCTTCCTCTAAACTTGCTGATAATTTTCATCATCAGAATTTCAGTATACTTACTTTCTATGTCTCTGTTCAGTCTTTGAGTTCAAACCAGATGTACATTAAAAGTTAGATTCTACAGTGGGCAATGATACTGTCCTCAGACTGATAAAACCCCTGATGCCTTCAAAAGTTTGCCTTTAAATCAGAACTCCCCTCTAGTGGCTGAGGAGAGAGATTTCTAAGGCAGATAGTGACAGGAAGAGGGGGAATGGCTTCAAACTGAGAGAGGGTAGATTTAGATTAGATATTAGGAAGAAATTTTTCCCTGTGAGGGTGGTGAGGCCCTGGCAGATGTTGCCCAGAGAAGTTGTGGGTGCCCCATCACTGGAAGTGATGAAGAAAAGATGGATTTGGCTACTGTTGAAAGAATAAAACTCTGGTAACCAATGCAACTGAACTGTCTGTCTTCATCAGTCAGTGTCATGTTCCTCTGCTCCTGTGGTATGAATGTCTCTCATAAATCTTGGAACTATTACAGTGAGATCACTGACCCATGACTTTCATCTCACTTTAAACCCTAAAGAAACAAAGAACAAGACTTATATTGAAAAGCTCAATTGGCAGTTCTCTCTGACCTGAAGACTGACCCGGCCTCATTTGTCTTATCATGAAGGAGAGATACTTAACTCCATTAGGATTTCACAGCACAGTGGTAACTCAGTCACATAATGGAGGAGCACACCTTTTATTTTCCAACCCCATAGTAAGATTAGCTGCTTTGACAGAGAGAATTTCTCTCTATGTGCAGCAACTTGTTTGTAACATAACCAAAGTCAGTGTATCCAGAGCAAGTACTGCAGCAGCAATGCCAGAGAGGGTCTCATGTAGGATAAAGAACGTTCTGTTCTTATCTTAAAGAGAAATGTACATGTGAAAAACTGGATAAAAGTGTTACAAGTGGCTTCTTGTAGGCTTCTTCGATCCCTACATCAGTACACTCAGTGTACATCTGTTGGTAGACTCACATCAGGCAGAATGAAGTTCTTAAAAGCCACTGGTTTAAATGTTGAAGGAATTACTTTTTGCTGCAACTGTAATGATTTTTAAGTTTTGTCAGTGACATCTCGTCAGTATTTTCACTTAGCAAAATGCTACATTGTGGGTAGGCCAATGAGACATATTTTAAGGTTCTAATCTGTTTTTCTGCCATTAGGAGTAAATTACTGAAATATCTAATTTGACTCATGTTAGCAAATGGTTCAATTTAACAGTATAAAGAATTAGTTGGACTAAGCATTTCTATTTGGCACGATTGGCTGTAACATGGCCTGAAACTTAAAATTATTAGAATTTGAAATGGCTCAGAAGGTTAATACCCTGACTTGGGTCAGGTTATTAAGACCCAAGTTTGTCTTGGTAGTTTGTTTTGGTGACTTTATAAACAGTGTCAACTAACACAGAATTTTCTTTTTGCTTTTGCAAGCCTTGAGAGTTTAACCTTTTTGTTTAAAAAAGTGTTAAAAAAAATTTATAAATTAAATACACAGTATCACAGGGTATACTATTGTAGAAGTTGTCTGAATGATTTAGGATGAATTCCTGCTGAATCCCAAGGACAGTCTCCCATGGTACTGCAAAATCTCTTCACTATGAGACTATTGTGGTTACTGTATCCTCCTTCAAGTACTCTGGCTCTGTTACAAATCACTGAAGTTCTGGAAGGAATTTTATGGCTCATACAAACCATGGAAGTTTTATAATTAGTTTTAGAGGAGAGCAAGACTGGAAACCAGCAGACAATTAGCTATAAAGAATGAGTCCCCATTAGCAGCTGAAGAATTTGGTAGAGCTTCGCTTGGAAAGCACATTGGCAGCTGTGTGCTAGTTCTGATACACATTGTGCTTCTGAAAAGGGAAACTCTGGCAAGTGATTCCCATCAAACAGCCAACTTCAGAGCCAGCTTGGTCCAGCTGGGCCATATGGAACCAGCAGCAGTGGCAGCCCTATCCTCTTTCCTCATCCTTCTCAATCCATATGGAATAGGAAGAAGCCAAGCTCCAGCAGAATTGGCATGCTGATTTTGGGATCTAGCAAAGCTGTGGCTAGGTGGAAGAATGCTGCCTGTGGCACCACTGGATCTGATGAGCTCTTCTGTAAAGGTTCTCTGGAGATTAGGGCTTTTGTAGGGGCTGGAGTTGTCAGTTTGACAAGTTCCAAAACAGGGTAGCAGCCAAACAGTGCCCTTGTGCATTCCTCTGCCTCTGAACAATAATGTAGCCTTGACTTCTTACCAGGATATCTGTGGCTTGTCATACAAGTGACGCTTATCATTCTTAGGCCAATTATGTAACGGGTGCTATGAGAAATCTTATCAAAAAATTTGGGAACAGACTGGTGTGCAACATGTAGCTCATTGAACTGTTGTGTGAGCTGGGAGGGAAGTCAAAGAATGACAGAATAGTTAGGAAGGGACCTCTGGAGATTTAGTCCAACCATCCTGCCAAGGTGAGATCTCTAGAGGAAAAAAATTTTTACATTATTTTGAGTTCAAAATTACATGTTAATAAGGCATAAAATTACTACTGTGAAGTCTGAAGTTATATGATAACAGTATGAAATTTTATTAATTGAGAAAACATTTGTCTCAGAAGGAACATGCTTGTGTGGTGTATGTCATAGAGGGACTGTGTGCTGCTGTAGGCAATACTACAAGGCTGCTGCTACTGGACAAATGCTATTTTTTGTGTCTGCTGCTTATATTTTGTGTTGTTGGAAACAATATTGTATCTTTCCTTAAGAAATAACACTGCCCAACTAAAGAAACACATGTAATGGACAAAAGATCAGGTTTGTGCTTTGTTTTGTTTGTTGTTTTTTTTTTTCAAATTTCCAATCCATCTCTTTGGCAGAAAGTAGTTTCAGAGAAGACAGCACTTAGAGTAGTACTTCTTAGCAGCTGTGCTGTTCTGTACTGGGGTCTTCTGAGCACACAGGGATCTAAATTTATCTCTCAATATATTTGCTGTCTGAAGACAACTTTTGGAGTTGGATCTGGTATGATCATATGGGTATTTCTAAAAAAAACCCCTCATTTCTACCCCCTACTACAGAGCCCACTCCAGAATAGGATACCTGTGAGTCCATCTGTCCTTACAGAAATGATACTGGAAAAGATGAAGGAGAACATGTGGGAGTATTTCCTAGGTGGCCTCTGGCATCAGTGACATGTGTAGTTTCCAAGTAGGATTTGACATGCTTGTGAAAGCATGTGGAACAGAGGAGGGAGATTTGAAGCTTAAGAGGAAACTGAAAGAGCAGAGAGCTTGCCAAAAAAAAAAAAAAAAGGGGGGGCAAATATGGGTTTCTAACAACTGTGAAGGAGTTATTTGGGGTTAAACGGAAATACACTGGATTGGCATCTGAAGATGGTTTCTAAATCAAGCTTGCTGGTTTAGGCTAATCTGCTCTGCTGTGTTGTTATTGGCCATTTTATCAATGTAGACTTTTATTTATGGTTCAGGAACCAGAATTTCTTTCTTAAGAAATGTATGGCCTGAAAATTTCAGTCAACTCTAGGAACTTCAGTCTCCAAAAGTTTTTCTAATTAGAGTATCAATAGCTGTATTTTGTGCAAGTGTAATAAGCATCATGGGAAATTCCCAGGATAGTGAAGGGGGTTGTTGCTCAGTGGACTTGACTGCTTATTTCTAATTAAATGTTTTGTACTATGTTTTACCATTCTCTTCAAAAATACTCTCAGATTCTTTTTTTTTTTTTTTTTACACCCAATTTTCCAAATACTTTAGTCCATTTAAGCTTACCTGAACTATGGGAGTGTGAATTTTGGTTGTAGCAAGTAATTACGATTGGTGAGTTACTACCGAAGTGAAGAGTTCAGTTTTTCTGTTTCATTTTTTTTTCTGGTCATTGAACTTTTTAACAGAGGTTTAACAGAAGACACTAGTTAAAAATGGCAATGCATGCACATATTGTGTAGAGAATCTTTTTATTTATCATTACTCTTTGTTTATTTGCTGGTGAATGATGGATTAGTTTAGAAATAGACATTGCAAGTACACAAACTATAACTTCAAAAAAAGTACTTGGCAGAAATAGCTCAAGACATAAGCTTTCTGTAAGGGGAAATGAAAGCAAAGCATGAGATTTGACCAAAATTTGTTCTCCTATGCACTGGTTTTATTATTTTTTTATTAGATTTAATATTTATATATTTAAACTCTGTTTTCACTATAACCAAGTAAATAAGTTGTATGTGATTTTCTTCTATTTAGCATACTTGTGGTTTTACAATTACTGTCAATGTGGTTCCTACTGATTTCTGTCTCATGCTAAGATGAATAGTATGTGTAAGGAAAAAAAGAGAGGGGCTGTATGAAGTTTGACTCTCAAAAGAAGTTTTATAAACCACAGGATCCAACAGTAGCATACACTTATTGTTTTGTATTTATTTAAAAGCTGCCAGTCTGCCAACGAGGTTGGTACCATCCCTGGAGAAGAGAAGCTTTATGCCACTGCCAAGTAGCATCTCTTTGATTAAACACATCAATTAATTCTGCTGTAATCTAACAAAATGGGGTCCTTTTGGCTTTAACCTTTCTTAATGTGGCATGTCTGTTGCAGACAGGAATGTTTTTAATTGAGGGAATAGTGCTGTGCTCCCAAAGAGGACTATTTTTCCTATTAGATATAACTAATCCCCTAAAATATCCTTCAGGTAGCACTGCTAACCAATATATGTTGTTTATCACTGACAGCCAGTATTGTTGGAAGAGTTGTAAGACTTGAGTTTTTCTGCATTTGGGGCATTGAAAGACCCACAGTAAATCTGCAATTGCTAAAAAAAACTGCTGCACCACACTGGGTGTACTATACCCGAAGCAATTTTAATGAAATTACACCATTTATTAAAGTTCTGGGATCTTTCACAATTTAAGATGTGATATAGAATCATTAAGGTTGGAAAAGTCCTCCAACCACAGCAGTACTGTGTCCAGTTGTTGATATGGGTATGCCCAGGTAACCATTGGAAATTCATAATTAAGGGATAGGAAAATACTGTGCCATTTCTTTTTTCATCTGGTTCTAACACAATCGAATAATCACTTAAAACCAGAAGGAATTAATAATGGAAACAAGTCAGGATGGAATTTACAAACTTAGATTCTAAGTTACCTGGTGTGGTTGGTCGTTAATCACAATTTAGAAGGAGGAACAATTTTCATGTTTCAGTCCTGATGTAGGTCAAACTTATGTGTTTGGGCTCTTTTTTAGTTTGTTTGGGTTTTGGGGGTTGTTTTTTGTTTGTTTGTTTTTTAACTAAGTTTCCCTGCAGGCTGGCATTGGCTCCAGAAAAGCTTAAATAATGTTTTAAATAAATATACAAGGGAACAATTTAAATTAAAATAAATGAAATTAATTAAAACACCAAGCTCAAAATCTTCAGTGTTTCTATTCATGAAGTGCTACAGTGATAAATTAAGTGAAATCTAGAGTGACAGAGAAGAATGTACCTTAAAATTGCTTTTTTCATTGTAATCTGAAGAAAAAGCATTGCCATACCTTTACATTTTTAGCTTTAATTAATAGTGAATGTCAGTAATATTTAGTCATTGTTTACCTCCTGCAGTACTCTGCAGTAGGCCAGTGTGTGCTGACTGTAGAGATGTTTGTGGAGGCCCAGGAATACAGTGCTGGAATTTGTCTCTCTTAGATTAACACGGATCGTTCGCTGCTTCCATCCGAGTCTGTACAAATGTGCAAATCTCTGTGAACAGACAGAAAAACGCACCTCTGGCTCTGCTGAGGGGATGCTCAGGGAAAACAGTTATCATTTGCATGCTTTCTCTCCCTGTAAAGCCACTCAAAATCCTACATTTGTAAATCACTGAACAATCCCATGTAATGAAAAACATGTAATCCCATCACGTAAAATTGAGATGTTTTGTAAATTGTGATGATTGGTTTATGAAGATGCCTACTGTTCCCCCACCCCCCTTCTGATGTGGGCATGATTATACACTGTAGCTCTCAGCTTTAACCAGGAATTCACGCTGTTTATTTTTCTTTAGCCTTTTGTAGGTTAAGCTCCTCACACGTAAGTTTTATTAGGTTTTGCCCTTCCAAATAAATGTTACAGTGCATCCAGTTTTGTCGCTAACTATTTTTTAATAATCGGGAAACACTGAAGACTTTTCCCGTAGAAACCATGATGTACTTTTAATGTACATGCAGGGAAGATGTGCCAGCAAGAAACACAGAAGTGCCTGTTCCTTTTTATATTGTATCTGTAGTAAAAGCCCATATCCACATTTGGAGTGAAAAGTCTGAGTCTTTAAATTGCTAGAGAATGGGATCTGGCTTAGACTGAGTAAGAAAGGCTCTTTATTTCTCCTGGAACTGACAGAATAATGAGTCAAATGCTGATGGGGTGCTGACTTGGCAGACAGATGGCACAAATATAATATGCTGAAGGATAATTCACTTTCAGCCATGGACTTAGCTATAGACTGTTCTGTTAAGACAGGCATGGTTGGTGGGTGGGATTTTCCTTTGTATTTTAGCCCAGACTCCAAAATGTGATTTCTTTTGAGGGTGTGTGTGTGTTGGCAAAGGAGTATAGAGCTTGAGCAGATTTGGGACTGCATATACCAACTAGAAGCCAGGTTGAAAATATAAAAATACATTTTTTTTTTCTCCCTTATTACTTATCTTTGTATTTTATATTTTCTTTCAAATTGATTAAGTCTTTGATACTACTACTCTGTAGTATCAGGACCACAGGGCTCAAACCAGCAAATGCTGAGCACTCTGAACCCAGTGTAATAAAACCCATAAGTGATACTTAAAATTACAGATGGAGTTGGTTACCATGGGCATTTCTGTTTAACTGCATGCTTGATTTCTTCCTAGGTTTTAAGGGCAAAGCACCTTTTAGGGATAAGTTCCCTGGGGAGAAGGCAAAAATATATAAATTTCTTTGTTACTTTTGATGTAGTTTTGGGATTCTACCTGCAGAAGTCATTGCTGTTTGATATTAAGTGATCACGACTCATCTAATAAATACCACGAATATTTTATGCCAGGTTATTTAATTTTTCATTGACCTTTTCTTGTTTGCCTTTTTTTCAATAAAAATTTCTCTAAGTTGGCACAGGCTTTTCAGTAGAGTAATAGGATGCTTGGTCTTGTCAACTTTTGATACATAAAACTAAACATTAGTTCAAATGAGCATAAGAATTGAAAAATTTGGTGTAAGTAGAGGTTCAACAAAGTCAGGTTGCTGCTTCTCTGACTCTACTGCTCACGTGATTGTTTCATGAGCAATAGCCATCCGTGTGATGACTGCTTTTAAAAAATGGCCAATTCTTGGAGATCAACTCCTCATCTTCTCTTGAATTTTGGATTCCCAGTGGGACCTTATAGGACAAGAACTTTTCCATGTACCACTTTCTTTTCTGTTGGTTTGCCAGAGCACCACATTCAAGTTCCACCAACTTGCAACTGAATTCTCCTGAAGTCCTGCAATATGGATAAATTTTTTCTAAACTGCTGTCTGCTTTATAATTAAAATAGTATTAGGGAGAAACACTGTCCTTCTTGTAACTTTGAGGAGGAATTGAACAGTTGACCTTGTGTTTACTGAAGACAATAGCCAGCAAGCTGCTCCTACCTTTCAGGTCAGTGGGACAACTCAGGGCTTTATTATACATTTTCCTTGAGGCACTGGTGCTTTCATTTTGCTTGATGTAGAAGAAGAGAAATGTTTTGATTGAAGGGACCAGCCAAAGCTAACTTCAGTGTTTACCCTGAAGCACGATCCCTGTGAGCACATGGGGTTTATTCATCCAACCATTACAGAAAATGGTTTAAAAAAAATTACTCTTATATTCACTGATTTCACTGTAAATGAAGGCCCTGAGCATTCCCTGTGGGCCTGCCGTTACAAAGAAAGGTATAGATGGAAGAAGAGGGGAAGACTTGTATGTCTAACTCAAACATGTCAAGTGTTCACTCCTTTGCTGGAGAAGAATAATGCATTTAATTAACTATCATTGTGACAAATTGGTTGCGATGAGGCCGTCCATCTCAGGAGAGTGATGCTAATCTCTCTTGTAGTTTAAAGGGTCTGCTGTGTTGGCATGGGAGAGAGAACTAATCTTTTCAGGGATGTGGGAAAACAAGAAATTCTTCCTATTGAAAATTATTGGATACTTCAGTTGGCTTTTATATGTGTTTTTTTTAAATGAGGAATGGTTTTGAAGACATTACAGTTTTGAAGGACTAAGTTCTGCTAATGCTTTAAGCACTGCAGAATTCAACTTGTCTGATCTCTGCCCCTCTAATGAAATCCTACAGTCAGACTCTCCTGTACAGTAAGGAGAGCATTATGCACCTGAGAAAGCTGGTCCAGAAAGTTACTTCCTGACCAAAGGAACATTTTGAACAAGAGAAAAGGAATTGCAGGGCAGAGAGGCACATGCTTAACAACTGAGACTTCTGAGATACTGAGGGAAGGTGTTGCTACTTTTGTTCTGCAAAAGCAAGAATCCTCCCCTAAGAAATTGCTTTGTCAGTATTCAATGTGCCTGTTTCATTCTGTAGTATGGCTTGAACTGCATCACCTCCAAAAACTGAGCAAAGTAACAATTGGCAAAATCTTCACTAATCTCTATAATCGTGTTTTCTACTACAGAGCTTGGAGTAAAGAGAAATAAAGTATTATTTTGCTGTACCTGCAGAAAATCTTGAATGCCTGCTTTAACCTGACAGGATCTTTTGGATCTTGTGAAGCTCAGTAAAAATAAACTTTACTGCCAAGTCTGTTGTAGACAATGCTGAACTGATGCAGTCACCACCCTTTAGGGAAACACACAGACACTCCTGACACATCACTGTTCCCTAAAGACAAATATTTTACCGTTTATAATGCTCCATCTTTGCCTTTTCTAAAGCACAGCTACACTCTTAACTCCCCTTCCAATCTCTTACTTCCTAAACTTTTGACCATTTTGCTGTTCTCTGGTCTGTCCCTGTCTTCTGCTTTTCCTGAGGCATCACTAGAGATGAGTGAAGCCATCATGCTCTGTCTTTCACGGACAGCTTTGTCAGTATTTCCAAACAGAATTAATAGTTTTAAGCCTCCATGTTGTAGATAACAAAAACTTAAATTTTAAACAATATATTGGCATCTCTTTCATTGAGTTTATGTAGTTTTCAAGAATTTCAGTGTCATTTTCTTACCGTCCTGTGTTATATCTACCTGAGTCAGGTTTTCTGGGCAGGCAGTTACAGGCATCAGCTGGGAGGTTGAAACAGTAGAAGTAAGGGAAAGATGGTATTGACTGATCAGTGTTAACCTAAATTAGGATGTCAAACCAAAGTGACTAAATATACTAGAAAGACACTGGGGTCAGGGAAACTTCTTCTTGGTAACTCTTTAGAATGATGGAAGCCCCTCTTTGAAAGCCTACACAAGGCCTTCCAAATGGCTTCCAATGCCTTTAATTTTTTTTTATTATGAGCACAGGATGCAAACACCTGTAAGGTACAGCTTGGGTGTGTGAAGACAAGTTTACCTTTCTGGAATATTAATTAGCTCTTCTAAGCAGCTGAACTCTATTAAACTGACAACCGCAGTGCAGAGGGAATTAAAGGTCATGGGGGATGGTTGGTTGTGTGGTAATTATCTGCTATTGTTATGTACTATTGTGTCAGTTGTATCTATAGAAGTTATATGAGATTATGTTTCTAGAAAGAGCTGTTCCCCTCTTCCTGAAAATTTACCCTCAATAGCATTATAAAAAAAGATTCTGCAACTCTTATGTGTTCACAAGTTGAGTATATATTGAGTTGACTCTTATCCCAACCAGTTAAAAATTAATCTTAGGACATCAGAGTATATATTGATGAACAATTAATCAAAGGAGTAGACCTATTGATTTTAAGCAATAGACTTATTGGGAAAATTTTCATGTATCTACAGAATTAATATCACAGAGGCAATCTATTTATTTTTACTGTGATTGAAATAGACCCCAAGATGTGGTGAAGATAAGAATGCTTATGTGTGCTCATCTCTATGTATGTGATTTATTCCTATTTAAAGTTGCAAATGTGGGGGCCCAAGTGCAAATCTTCCACAGTGTTGGCACCTTCCGGGGAGCTGCTGGGCCAGACAGCAATTGGAGCTACCATGTGCTCGTAGGATCATGGATTAACCTAGCCTGGGTTGCACTGAACAGAGAAACAATGTCATTTCATTCAACCTATGTTTGTTAAATATAGCATCTGGTAAAATAAAAGGAGAGTGTACGTGAAAATAATCAGCTTGTCATTACCTCCAGCAGCAAATGAAGTGTATGTACCCATAAGAACTTCAGGCTAAGAGCATTCCATTTTCCAATGGTAGTTCCAGAAATTGAGGTGTTTATAGGTGATATGTTAAAAGGAGTTCTGCTGTATCATTTCTTAGAACATACTGTTTCCTGCAGTCCATGTTGGGGTTTTGTGCACTCCCAAACCAATCTCAGTCGCTGGAGTCAGAGTTTAGTTGATATTCCAGAGTATGTAAACATCTGCTTAATGAGATCTGATTACTATGATCCTGTTTAAATGACTGAACTTTGGCAACAGTTTCTATGTTGTGGTGTGTCTTGATGTTAATCTACTGCTGTCTGAAGGCACACTTGAGTTCTTTTAGGAGATAGGATCACTGTCTCAAAAGCCATCTCTTTTCCCCTTGCCCTTCTTTTTCTTGTTATGACCAGGCAGGAGAGGCAAATGCAAATGTTAACAGAAGGCTATGAAACATGATTTATTAATGCTGGGAAAACAAGTGTTTACCGAGAGATTGATATGTAACTTTAGATATTTTTTATTTTAAAAATTATAATTGAGAGGACAATTATATATATTTTAAAAAACCATTACAGCATAACAAAAATGAGAAGCATATGAGCAATGTATGTAGCAAGTGGGGAAATGTGGTGGTATTTTCTAAAAGGTAAACAAACAAGAATAACAAAAATATCCATCCTAAAAACCTAAAGAAAATGTGCTTTTGGGACTTGATCCAGGAGGTGCACCAAAATAGACTTTAGCATTTGCAAATTAGAGTTATTTTCTCTTTTTTCTGCACCCTGCAAACGTGATGTTTGTGAATTTTGTTTGCTGAAAACTGCTTTTATCCTTCCCTTAATTCCTGATAAAGTGTCATGGTTTATATTGGTTTACATTGTCTATGCTGGTTTATATTGGAGCTCCTGACATGATTCCCTCTTTTTTTAATTTTTTTTTTCCCCCAGCAAAGTGCAGTACTTGCTTTAAGAGAAGACAAAGTGAGACGTGCAGAGCTGTGATCCTAAATATTTAAATATTTAAATCCTAAATATTTAAAGCAGTTTCATGATGTCTTGTGTGGGAGTTTTGTTTATTTGTTTTTTTTGTTTGTGTTTGGTTTTTTTCTGTTGTTTTTTTTTTTTTTTAGGCTGAATAATTGAAATTGCAAATGGAAGTCATTTTTGTCTTTATGAGAGGAATTTTTAAGGAGTGTCTTAAATGTGACATTGGAGATGAACACTGAGTGTCACAACACATAGTTGTGGTATAGATTGCTATGGTAAAGCACAATCTATTAAGGTTTTTCTTTGTTTTTCTACAGTTGTAGAAACCCAGTGTTTCAGGCTGTTTGCTGAGTGAACAGTACATTTCAGTCAGTCATTTATCATAGAGCAGATTTTTACACCTTTACAAGTAAAACCTGCTGGAAATCCTCTGTACAGAAAGTGGCATGCATGGGTTTTCTACCAAAAGAGAAGTATCATTTCCTCCTAGAAAATAATGAATGAAACCATGAGCAAAGAAGAAATTATTTAATACATGGATAGAATTTGATATTACATGGACTAATAGCAAAGTTTAGTCTTCTGCCTGAGTTAGAGCTGTTCCCTATCTGACCAATGATTTTGAATTGTGTTTTATTGCAGAATGACCTTATAGATAAATTCAGTAATAATGTTTCAGATTGCAACATTACTTTTGGGGTCACTATTTAAAACGAAAAATAATTAAGAAATGAGAATTTGCCTTTAAACTTGTGAACATTCCCAAAAGAATCCCTCTAGCCATAGCCTGCAACTCATCACTGACAAGTCCTTTGGTTTTCTGTCTTTCACCTGCCCCTGATCCTCTCTGCCAAAGGTCAGCCAGAACTTTACCACTGTGTGGCAGAAGTAGGAAGCTGGGTATGTTTTTCTCTGCAGTCCTGAATGATTTATATCAGGAATAAGACAACAGCTCTAAAGAAAAATATTGTGTGTTCCTGACTGGGATGTTTTCAATTAATTTCCAGGGGGTTTCACGTGTTCTACTGGTCTTACTTTAGCATGAAATTTAAGGGGCAGAATTTAAATCATGCTGTTCTATAACAGGATGTGATGCTGAGGGACATGGCTTAGTGGTGGACCTGGAGTGTTTGGTTACTGTCTGGACTCGATGATCTTAAAGATCTTTTCCAAGAATATTTACTACAGCATACTTTTTCCCATGCATGGTTGAAATCCATACTGTAGGTATTCTACCAGAAGGAACCTCTGCAAACCAAATTATTGGTGACCCAGACACTTACTGGTTGGCTGAGCTGTGCTTGGCACTGGTAAAAATTTCAATAATTCCTTCTTTGCTTCAGTCTTGGGAGCCCACAGAAATTCAGCAGTGAACCACTTCCCTGCAGCCAGGAGGGACACTTCAGCAGAGCTTTTCTGATAGTTTATGGGCACTGCCATAATGCAACACCTGAACAGTCATTTTTTAAGGGCTCCTTATATAAAACTAATGTAGAAACAAGTATTGTATATGGCATTAGCTTGTTAGAATTGCTGTTGATTCTAGGCAAATACCAGACTTCTCAAAGACAGTTGATCATTAAAAAGTAGATCTTCTAGAGAAAAAAAAAAACTACTGGAATTTCCTTGAGCTGCAGCAGGTCAGGGTCTGCAGAGAACTTGTCAAAGGTTTAGTTTACTTGTTAGGTGTTAATAAGGTTTGTTACAAGATGGCTCTGTGTATTGCAGAGGGAAAGGCAGAGGAAACATTTCAATGAAAGCTGGTTAATACTGTCACTGTGCTTCTGTGTTAGTGAATAACACAACTCTTGTTTTCCCTTTTCTTTTTAATGAATACCGATCACCTGTCTTGCAAATAAGTGACCTTATCAAACAATGTGCTTTTCATTGGTTGTTTTCATCTGGTCTGGAGCATTTAATTTAAGAAGATAAAAGTTATTTTTTCTCTATTGATTTGAAATTTTTAAAATACTTTCCCTTTTTCCAAATAACCTCAGTGTGATATTGTCTTCTTTACAATTTTTGATGTAATCACAAAAGACACACACAAATCTCCCTTCTTTCTCTTTAACTTTGTCTTGTTTTGTCAAGTAGATTATCACAAATTAAGTTGGACTCTCTTTCAGGCTTCTATAGCCTGAAACAGCCTTCTGTGTTTTGGTTGCATATTTGCACTGAGCAGACTTAGCTCCTAAACTTTTACCTGACCTTTAAAAAAAAAAAAAAAAGAGTCCAAGAATTAGAGACTCATCTTCTAGAAACACTGGACCAGTGACAAATTTTGTTCTTTCTGGCATGCTAAAAATTCATATCCTGAGGAAAACTGTCTGATAAATGTTATGTATGTAAATATTCATTTCAAAATCTAAGTGAAGTATATCTCCAATATCTGTTCTCTTTACTTTGTCTGCTTGTATTTTGAAATCGCCCAAATTCCCAGATGCTACCCCAGAGTGTTTCCAAAGTTGCTCTTGTTCTTTTTCTTTTTTTTCTTTAAAAAACGGTTTGCTTTTTTCTATCTATCAGAAGTAGAACTTAAAATTGCTAAGATTATCCACTTGTAAGAACTTGTCTTCTTGGATGAAAAAAGAGGACCAACTGCTCATCATTCCTCAGAAGAGACAGCTCATCACTCGTTCTTGTTCCACTGACGTGTCACCAGTGTGAACTGAGAAAGCTGGAGATTGCTCATCTCTTCTATTTCCCAGATTATTTACTGGAATAAGCAAACATCTGTACAGCATCAGTAAAATAACGGGAGAATAAATTGTTAAATAGTCAGCTCAAGGAATCAGACAAAGAAGAATTTTATTTTAGTAGAAAATTATCTTAATTATCCAAGACAGCTATCAGAATGCAGTAGCTGTGCAGACTTCCTTGTCTTTCACAACAGCTGATGCGGGTTTTCAGGATACAGCACCAGGAGGGTTCTTTGGTAGTACCCAATGCAAGTAAGGCAGCTGGTCCTGCTTTCATGTCTGGCCATGCATTTGTTGAGGAAAACATGGGTGGAAGCCCTTGGAAGTTCTCTGGTGTTGTTCATGCCACTGTTGGAGACAACAGCAATATTTCCAAATACTTTTTTTTTTTTTTTTTAAATTATACACGTTGTATTTAAAGCTGTGACACTGAAGAAACCAGAGAATGTCTTTTTTTTTTATGAGCTGTGGATTGACAGCTTGTTGGATCATCACATCCACACAGAAAATTAGAAAAAGGTATTTAGTTTTTCCTTCATGAACTTTTCTCCCTCCGTTTTATAGGATAAGATGTTATCAGGAGCTCATTTAAGCTGGAGGATGGTGTTTTAATTGAGTAAAAATGAGTCTATCTGCTGTATTCAAAGACAAATCTTTACTGTGAACTAATTAAGTGGTCTGGATTTATTATTATTTTTGAGCTATAACTTCAGAAGTGAAGTTGGAATTTGCAGTCAAATGTTCTAGAACAGTTTATGCAGCTGCTCTGTCCAGCTGTCAGCAGGCTTGACAACAAATTTCAAGATTATTTATCTGCTTTGCTTAAATACTTCCAGTTGGAAAATGATAATGTTTCAGTGAAATCTTGTGTTTTCGTTTTATCCTCTTTATCTTCCAGTTATTCATTTTATCTACTTCATCCCTTTACATCTCATAAATTATAGTTTCTGAGTGTACAAGTACCTTCTTGCTTCTCAAGTGTGCAGAATGGTGCCTGGCAGCTTTTTCCTGCTTCCTGGCTAATCAGCTCTTGCTGACTGCCATTCCACAGTCATTCTCTGAGCTGAGGAGCTTCTGTGGAAAGTCCAAATCTTGCAATCAAGCTTCCCCAGTGACTGTGAGACAAATTACATGCATTCAAACATAAGTGTTTATTTTTGAGGTCTCAGTGCAGAACTGAGAACTGAGTAGTGTGGAACAAACAATCTGCACTTGTGCTATTAATTTAGTGCCTTAACTTCCATTTAATGTTTGTGTTCTCCTTTGTTAAGAAGTGTTTCAAACTTCTTTTCAGTTTCCTAAATGGCAGAGTGCGTTTAAGTTTTATTTTTTTATTTTAGAGAACACATCCCAGCCCAGCCACATCTGTAGCCTGTCCCATCAGCTTCATATGGGGCTCACCAGAGTTATATACAGAGCAAGAAAAGCTTCAGTGAAGATGCATGCAAACCAAACCACCTCTTGGATTTACTAATAGACACCTTGAGAAATTAGAAGAGCCCATTTTCTCATGTTGTGAATATCACTCTTTTTCCTTTATTCTGGTTTATTTCCTTACCACAGTAAAAATGTCTTCATACTGATGTACAGGTATATGGGGAGGGATTTGTTTTCTAATTAAATGGACTATAGGTAACACATTTTTGTAAAAATCAGTACATTTATTTGTTTGGTTTTTAACATGCTCCTCCCCCTGATTTTGTGGGTCAGCAAGTCAGTGTGATTTGAACTTTTGAATAAATCCTCCTTTATTTCCCCCTAGATTTTCTCTGTGTACTTCAGCCATATTGCAGGAGTTGACATGTATATAAGTGTATATTTGAGTCCCACTCGAATCAAACACAAGCTAAGTATTGATAAGGTTAGTACATATCTTAATAAGTGGAAGTTGTGGTATTTTGGGTAAATAGTGAGTAAAGGAACACACAGCTTCACCCAAGGCAGGATTTCTCTGGGAATGTGTGTTCAGACTGGGTGGGGATTTTTCTATGCTTGTGTTAAGCTGCTGGAATCACTCAGTAGATTCTCTTGAGCCTGATTGATCTACAACTCTATTTGTTCTGTTGTTGTTTGGGATTTTCAGATCTTATATTTATCTCAGTTTGCACGTTGTTTGAACAAGGAGTTAAAAGGCAAAGCAATACTTCATGGGTGAGCCTGGCGCTGCAGGAGCAATTTTGGGTCTCAACAGATCTCACAAAAGTTCTGCCAGGTTTGCCATGTCCAACCAGAGGAAATCAGGTCGAGTATGGGACATGAAGTCTGAGGCCTTTTTAAACATCCCTTTACATTTGTGGGGCTGCAAGCTGTTTTACAGGAGCATTTCTTCACCTAAAGGTTATTAAATTAGATGCAAGTGTATCTAGGTAATGTGAAAAAATAAAACATTCTTTGCAGTTCTGCACTACAAAGTAACAAAACTCAGAATATATTCTTTAATGCTGAGTTTCTACCCATTTAATCAAATGCATGCTTTTTCAAGAGTGTGAAGTAAATAATATGTTTTAAGCAAAGGTTTTAATAATATGTTTTGTTATTATTTCTTAGTTTGTCATTTTGCAACTGCTTTTTAGCTTGCAATACCCAGAAAAGCCCTGCACATGTACACTTAATGCATTAATTTGCTGAAGCTTAGAGTTTGGATTGAGTTTTCTCATTTAGAGGTCAAACATCTGAGACTTCTGTAGTATGAATCTTATTTTACAGGTTTGGGTTTTTTAATGTTTACATGTGTGGTATCATCAGAAGTGTTTCTAGCTTCACCTGTGTCCCTGAAGGGAAAGGCAAGATACTTTGCTTATGCTGTTCTCATTACTGGGTACATTTGCATTGAAACAAGATAATTACAATACCTTCTGCTTACAGGAGATTCCCCATGTACTTTTAATTAGATACAGCCTCCTTGATTCCATTTTGTGAACAATTATGCAGCTTGCTCTACAATGTTAAACAGTTTGTGTTTCACCCCAGAAGTGTGTGAAGTGATTCATAACTGTGATGGGATTGTAAAATCACTTTGTTGGTATAAAACTGTAGAGGGTGAAAAGCAATCCAGAAACACCATGAGCAGGCATATGTGGTAGAGAAGGTAGGCCCTCACAGGAGAGGGAGGGGGACTTGGAGCTGCCTGGGGCAAAGGAAAGCAAAGAGAGATTCATCTATTGCAAATCCTCCTCTCCCTCCCTCCCTCTGTCCTCTCCATCATGTCAGGGAGAGGAGCTTCCCTGGTAATTGCAGAAAAGCAATTTTAAATTTGGACATTTCAAAGGATGTTAATAGCCCTGTTTGGAGCTAGTGGTTATGGGTGAGAAGAGAATGAAATGTCTAGTTTATGCTGTGTATCGGTAGATCAGTGGTATCCTAAGTGTCTTGTGGAAGGACAAACACTGTGCATTTTTACTGCTCTTCCTTCCTTTGTCCTACTCAAGCTGCTGTGGTTTTGCTGTCATTCACTTCTTCACTACAGAGAGCTTGGAATGAGCTTGTTAAATGCTCTTGGTACCTTAAACAGGCCACTCTGCAACTGTGTTTGAAATGCTCACTGGTTCAGCAAAGCCTTTGGGGTTTTTTGCCCCCATTCTTTCTGAGCATTTTCTGTTCATCTCTCCTATCTCAAGTGTCACTCTACATTTCCCCCAGTGGATTTGTGCCTGCTTTATTGTGTGGTTCACTTTCTTAACCACAGTAGGTTTGTTATTTTTTTTTTTTAGCTATTTTCCTTCAGCAGTCAGTTACCACTAGGATGGAGCAGGAAAGGAGCTTGTCTAAGCCCAATGGTTTTAACACAAAAGCCAATTTCTGTGCATGTCTAAGGACTTGCCTTGATGCTAAGTCTGGTCAAGAGAGGGATCAAATCTCTCTAGTCTCTTTTGCCCATTCTTTTTGCTTTGTTGCAGCTTCCATCTCTCAGGAGAGTATAACTGTTTTAAGTATTCCAGTGACGTTATGATCAAAAAATATACATTGTGTATTTTGGC
Source organism: Pipra filicauda (assembly GCF_003945595.2). Classification (NCBI taxonomy): domain Eukaryota; kingdom Metazoa; phylum Chordata; class Aves; order Passeriformes; family Pipridae; genus Pipra; species Pipra filicauda. Next base: position 916,962 of record NW_024104285.1, read on the forward strand.
AAAGGAAAAGAAGGTGAAATAAAGGATTTGTTTCCCATACATGTACACTGTTCTAAACAGCATTCAGAATAATTGATCACAGGTGTTGGCCTAAGGCAAGCTGAAAAAGTACTTGTGAGAAGCATCCAACCTGCTTAATGTAAATCCTTTTCCAGGATAGGCACACAAGTTCAGAATGAGTTTCTGAAAATACTCCATTTCAGGGAGAGCTTTGTGAGGCTTGGTTTGTGTTGTCAGCAGGAGGTAGAGCCCTTGCTGTTTCTCCAAGCATTCCACAAGAATCCTTCTCCCTTCCCTGTGCTGCAGGGCAGAACCAGGCAGCCCACCCAAGGCTTAGAAATGTTTGGAAAACTATCTAAACAAGGGAGTTTTCCCTTTAATTGGCATCTAGCATAGGATAGTCTTCTGAAGGAAGCCTTAATTAGAGCTAAGGTTGCTAAGCCTGTATCTGAATCTAGACATTTGTTTCTTTGATAATAGCCAGTTTTAGCTATATCGGCAGAAAGTTCCTGGAGATTACTTTGCTTTCCTTTCCAAACAAGTTTGGGGTTTTTAATCACATCCTAAAGAGCAGAAGCAGCCTTCGAATTTGGTGGCTTTGTTCTGTTACCTCACTGTACAGTTCTAACAGATTTTTCATGCATTTTGATGTTTGGGTTTTTAATTTTTAAATCAGGTTCTCTATTACTGATGAAAAACCAACATCAAAGATACTAATTTGGAGGTAGGTCTTCTCCTTGTCTAAAAAAGAAACAGAAATATTCTAGCTATCTGATTTCCAAGGGAATGCTTAATTTTATTATGTCAAATGCAGGTGCTACATATTAAATGATGAAACTTAGCTAGGAACAGTCACTCAGAGTTAGAAGGCCACAGTATAATGTAATTTGAAGATAGGAATGTGTAGTTTATGCATATGGAAAAGGATAATAAAAATTCTTGATTTTTGTATTGCTATTTGCATAGTTCAGAAACAGAATGTCCCCTGTCTGTAGTTGATTGGAAGGTCAGGAGGTTTCTGGTTTTAATGACTTGAAAAATCTCTTTGTTATGACAAATCCTCCTTTCTTGAGCAAATGTATTTTTATTTTGCCCTTGCCACAGCCATTGATGTTTAATATAAAGTGACACATACTCCTTCAGTAGGCATAAAGCTGCAGCTTGGTTGGGCTTCATGTCCTTCTATATTCCTGTGCTCTGTTCCTGGGCGTGATTTCCATACCCAATCTGCTATAGAGACTCCAATGTAAGTATGACATTAGCTCAGATAAAAGCAGTTGCCAGCTGTCTACATCTGAATATTGCACCTGTTTGACTTTCTCCCACACATTCACAACCAGACTTATCCTGGAAAGCACTGTGGGTGACTGTGCAGTGTGCATCTGGCAAGGATACCTTGGTAGGTGCAGAGTGGTTTCCCCTTCACAAGGCACAAGTAGCCCATTGAGTATTCCACAGGACTCGGGTTTCCTGAGATGTTTCACTGCAGAATGTTTCCAAGATAATGTCAGAGCATATATCTTGTGATGGTTTTTTGTCTTGATTTTTTTTTTCCTCCTGGAATTTCTATGGTTTTGCACTCATAAATAAGCAAACCCTTAGTTTCACTGTACCTGTTCTTGTTCTCTGTGCTGCATGGCGAACGTGAACATTTATCTTGCCTCGGGCTCCAAGCACCAAACACTCCTCAGGCCTTCTATATATGTTATTTTGAAAACTTAATTTCTGAGTCAGAAATACAAATGCTCTAAAGCAGATTGCAAATGTGCCCTAAATTCCCCCTTTTCAAGAAATAATGTGTTCTTCTACTTCATCTCATCTGCAGAACTCTCCATTGACATTGAGCTGGAGCGCTAAAGACACCTACCAAGTTGCAAACTTAATATCTCAGAAGATGGGTCAAACTCTAGAGCTTCTTTCAGTGATTCATTTATCAGTTGCCAGACAGGGTACCCTGTCTTCCCCAGTGTGACAGACTGCCTGAAGGTGTGCAGTTGAGGGAACAAGCCTGGCAAGAGAAGGGACATTTGGGTGTCATAAGTTACCTGCGTTATTGAGGTGGAGTGAATGTTCTCAGGGAAGTATAAACAGTGGTGCAGAGACTGTATTTCATTATCTGCCAGTACAGTGAGTGCTTCTTAGGATTTTCTGAGCGGGAGGAAGGCTATTTAAGCTAGAAATGGTGCCCTAAGTTTGTAAACCTTAAGAAAAAGAAAGATGCTGAATCAGAAACAGCTTTCCAGGGGACAGTGTGGGAGGGAGGTTGTGTTAGTTTTAGTACTGCAACACTATGGAATCTGATAGATGTTTTATTGCACTTTGTTCCTCTTTGATTTTCTTTTTCCAATTCTTGTATAAAATCACTAATCTGCTTGGTGAGAATAAACTCAGGTTTGGGACGGTTTTTTCCCTTCAAACTTAATGGTTGGTAAGATTGATTTCTGAAAACTCCAGCAACCACATTCCTTTCCAAGATGAAGTAGATCAGTGGATGTACTTGCAAAGTGTTTACAATCAGGAAAAGTCAGGAATGTCCAAAAATGAAGAAGCCAACAGTGACGTGTCTGTGCAGGGTATTGAGGAGGGTGTTCCTGTGAGCCCTGTGGTGAGGGAAGAGGAACAAATAAGCACCCACAGCCACAGCTTATAAATGTTCTATCCCAAAAAACATATTTTAGCAAACTGAACAGGGAGCAATTCTTTCTGTAATACTTTAGTAAAAGTACAATCTTATGTCTTTAATACTTTAGTAGGACTACAAGAACTAATGCATTTTAGTTTTGTGCGTACTGCTCTTTGGCTTTTTCAAATATTGTACCTGAAGGGTTTCAAGCAGAAGAACTGATTTTATTTTTTTTTCTCCCTAAGGTTGTTAAAAGATATAGCAGATTTATGTTTGCTTATGTAGCTTCTGTTATGCTTCATGAACACTTCATGAATGCTTTGAATGCTGAAAATGTCTCAGTCAACTTAGAGAAAGCTAAAAACACAATCTCTAGTGTTTTGGTGGTGTTGTTTTTTCTACCTTTTTTGTTTTTCTTTGCCCCCCTGTAAGGTTTGGTTGCAGATTGTTTACTTGTCTAAAATTAGAACATCACAGTTCTCATCAATCCTGCAATTATTTATCAATCTAAACATGTACTGCCTAAATAGAGGACCAAAATTCTTCAGACATTTGGATAATTTTGTTGTTGTTGTTACAATTTGTTCTAATTCAAGCCTACTCTGTCTAGAAAAACATGGACTAAAGGCTAAAATGCTAGTTTTAAAACAAAGAATATGATTTAGTTTACTTAGTTGTGTGTTCATGTGATACAGGGTAAATTGCCTTTATTATTTTGCTCTTGCATTACTTTGTAGATTTAAATTCAGTTGTCAGCTTATATGATGTTTATTCTATACCAATAGCCTTTTTTATACTATATCCCTTCTGGCTTCTATTTGTGTGTCCTCATAACTATTATTTCTGGGTGCTTTAATATCAGTAACAACTACCTTTTTAATATCAGTAACAAATACCTTATTGACAAATATTCGGTTCCTGTAAATAATTTAGAACCCTTCAATGCAGCTCCATGGATTAAGTCGGGGTTTTGGTGACACTCAGTTTATCTGCTGAGAAACTGGTGTTAGCACTTTGTTTGATCACAATCAGTATCTGTTTAGGGGGTTAATCAGTGTTCCTCCTACAAACTGCTTCAGTTGTACCAGTTCCTCTTTTTTCATCACAACCAATTTGTCTTTCTTTCCCCTGTCTTAAAATACCAAATTTTTGATGATAAAACTGTCTCTGTGCCCTAGGGGAGTACTGTTAACGGTGATTAATTATGGTTAGGAAAGGAAAACACTTTTTTCATTTTGGTGTTTGGAATGTCATAAAGACATTTATCCATATTTCATGCATATTATCAGAATGTTAAAATAACCCCCTGCTGAAATATCCTGTACCAAGAAGAATACAGTGAAGTGTCAGACATGTGCCTCGCTCATGCAGTCTATTCCTTGATTTCGAGGACTCAAAAAACATGGGAAGCCTTATGTAGCCTAACTAGACATCAGGAAAATAGTTCACTTGTCTGTGTTCAGTGGCTTTGCATCAGTGTGTGGAGGCCTGGCTGGCTTTCAAACTGCATGTCTGATAGGACAGAATTAACAGCACAGCATGGAAATGGATGATCCAGCAAGGGTTGGATCTTATTTTGGGCATTGGAGAAAATATTGATCTACAATACTAAACCAAAAAAAAAAAAAATTTACTTGTTTTCATAACATCAGTATTAAGTCATGTAGTACCAAACATGTGTGGAAATAGAGAGGAATTGTCTGTCTTGAATGCATGAACAATATCCTTTTCCGAGGAAAATGATTCCAAAATACCATCCTCTTGAACGCACCTCACAGATCCATCACAACCATCACTGTGTCCAAATTTAGGAGCAAGAATGTGGAGTTAGCCTCTTCCACATTAACTTAACTGTGTGTCTAAGTTAGGGCACGTTGTGTCCCCTGACAAATTCTTTTTTTCTTCTTGATTTGAAGCCATCGGATCAAACTGTGTTTGGAAATGTCTTGAAAGGAGAAGTGAGTTCAGTAAAAAAGTGCAATGAAGTGTAAATAACAGTGGAGAGATTAAAAAGCCCCAGCATACACGTTTTGGAAAACAAAAGTCCTCATTAATAGTTATGTAGTTCAGTCATTTTAGGAGACTTTAAGTCAACTATTTTCATACTGTGGAAGCACAGCTAAACTGATCTGCCCCGGGCTTGGAGCTGCCACTGCTGTTTTAGTGTGAATATTGGGAAAATCCTGGTAACTTCTGTAAGATTGTGATGAAATTTGTGGGTGCTTTGTTAAAAATTTAGGCTGTTTTTATCAAAAGGGCAATGATATCCCTATGGGATCCAATATGTATTATCATGTTGGCCTTATTTGGGGTACACCTTATCAGCCTCAAGCCATAGGAAGTTTATTTTGAAAGTACTCATAAGTGGCAGCTGTATGAAATTCTTAGGATAAAATTCTGTAGGGAATATTTAATTGAAAAGGAATTGAATATGTTTTTTTCCAAATAACCTAATCTAAATTTAATTCTCATAAGTACCTGAATGTATGGGCTACCATAGAGAGACCCTAAAACTTGTATTTTAAAAATAAATCCCTTTTCATGGGGGGGACACACAAACAAACAGGAGATTTTTTTTTTTTTTTTTTTAATTTACCTTCCTCTGGCAGATTTAGTTGTATCTTCAAAAATGCAAATTACATTGTTAGATTGACAATTGTTACAGGAAAAAGAAAAGTAGGGACAATGACAGTGAGTTAGTAAGACTAAATCTTTCTTTGTTTAATTAGTAGTCATTTGAATCTGAAAAAATTGCAGTCTAATGTGTAGAGCTCAGTGAGTGTTTACCCTTCCTGTAGTTCACAATCAAGACCTTGAAGTTTTAAGGGTCAGCATTTGATTTGAAAATCACTGGATTAATTTTATCCATCTTTAAGGCTGAATTCAGTAATAGCATGTCCCAGTCTGTACCAGCTTAGAAATGTCCTCTCAATGCATGGGCTGTTAGACATCTAATTTTTATGTCAGATTGTTACTAAATCATAACTTGCATCATCCCAGTGCCAGAGGATTTTTGAATGACTTGAGGAAAGCTCTTAAATTTAAACAAGTTAGTGGTAAGTGGAGATAAACTGCAGTGCTGTTGTTATCCCCACTTGTTGTTCACTCATTTTTGGGGTCTGAATGTGCACTTGGACTGTGGGAGAGGCATTTTAAGACACTTATGTGCTTTTGGTATGTTGGTTGGCAGTGGGGACTCTGTACAGCCATGTGTTCATTTGTGTTGCTGCAGTGTTAGATATCACAGAATATTTTTTGATAGAAAATACCCCTAACAAATGGAAAGACGTTTTGTGCATCAGGCAGTTCTTGTCCATATGGGCTTTTTCCAATAAATGTGTATACTATGGCCACATAAAGCCCTATGTCTCTGCTGCTGCTTTGTAAGAATGACATGTTATTGATTTTAAAATGAGTAAAAAAAGAAAAATTGCTGCCTGTTTTGTAGCAATGCAATCCATAAGTGAGGTCTTACTGAGGTAAATGTTAAATTCTTGAGGAAAGAGTTTCATTCTGGCAAATGAAAGTCACAAATTCATGTTAGAAATTCTGATGTGAGTGCTTTGGCTTTTGTAGGTTACATCTCTTTGGTCCAATTTTTCTTTGCAGGCTGGTAATTTGGCATACAGTCTGATCATGTCAAATAGTAAATGCTGATCAATAGGAATAATAGTAAGACCACTGAGCTTGACCATTCTGGTTTGACAAGAGAAAGTGTTTCGGTGTGTTCTGCAGAGAGGAGAGCAAAACATCATGAAGTGAGAAACAGTCTTCCCCAGAACTGAATAGATCTTCCAATGGTGGGCTGCTAGAGTTAAGAAGGTGACATGTTAATTATTAATCACTTTATTTTGGACTGAATAATATTGCTCAGCAAGAATTGTATTCGTAAAATAGGTATTGCAGAAATTTAGCAGAGTATAGTGATTAGGATGTTCTTATTTGCCAGTATTTCCACTCATTGCAATAGAAGCTTCATTTCTGGAAGCATAAAATACTTTTTCTTTGTGATTTATAGGAAGATGCTTAAAGTAATTCAGCTTGATAAGTAGGTCTTTCAGAAATGATTAAATGCTTCCTGTTCTCTAAAGAAGAAATAGATACATGCTTTAGGTTATTATATACAGGCTGGCAAATTGCTTGATAATGCTTTCTGTCTTATTTCTATCCCTTGCTCTGAAAAGCAAGAACCCAATAGCTCCTCAAACATCAGCATAAATGATAAACAAACCTGAAAAAAGCTTTAGAAAACCGGAGAAACCTTTAAGAATTAGAGGATCTTGGCCAGGCACCACTGCCTTTAACACCCCTGTTGAAAGGAATTCATACCTGACAAAAGAGGCAATTAGTCTGCTGAATGGCAACAAGAAATGTCACCACCGGTAGTAAACTGATGACTCTGTTCCTTTTTCTGTTGGCAGATCTTATTATTATGAACGTTAAAGTAATCAGTTCCCTGTCACTTAACAATCCGGACCTGCCTCTTCCTTTCCTCAAATCTCCTGGTTTCAGTTGCACACTGTATCATTTATGTGTTGTTTTTACTAATCCTTACTGACCTGAAACATTACAATAATCTTGCAATCTGGGTAGAAATATGACCCATATTAAGCATGAGGATGAAGTGACAATGCCAATGATCATTGCTGAAGAGCTGTTTATAGTTTTGCAATGGCATAGGAGTCTTCCACTCATTTAAAGAAGAAAGAAAAGGGAATAATTCAAAGACCTTACTTTAGTAGCAGGGTTTTTTTTCCTTAACTATCTACAAGAGTTTAGACACCCTCCCCCCCCCATGGTGTCCTGGTACTGTCTGTTCTTAACTGGCATCCTTTCAACACATTATTTACCAAATGTACCCAACCTGAGACTGGTTTATCTCCCTGTTCTGTCTCTGGGATTGCTTAAATAAAAACCACTAATTACAAAATAGCAACCAAATTATTTTAACTGTTCTTTAATTGAAAAAAAAAACCCAAGCTGTTTCCTATAAGTTACAAGATATTGACTAGAATAAAACGAGCTTTCTCTTGAAAATTTAGTGTAGTATTGTTGAATACCTGGAAAGCAATCCTGAATTTGCCAGTTGCATGTGCAGAAGGTGTGTCTGCATTTTAGTTCAGATGAAATGATCTCTACTTCATGTGTCCCACTACATTTTAGGAAATGCTTTGGGAGTATGCCAACTGGATTTGTTTTGAGGTAAAATGAAGTGAAGGATTACACTTCAGGAGGACACCTCCTGGGCTTCAGAGAAGAGTGGTTGTTAACCATGGGACCAAACTGAAGCTAAACTGAAACCCCTGAAACACACAGGACAAACCTGTTTGCATTGGTCACCAACCATTTCACAAACTCCACTGTTTTCTGGGATTTGAGCTGTCTCCTCCATGTTGATACTGTGGTTTAAACTTTGTCTCTTCCAATTGTTAATTTGAAAGACTAAGCTCAGTGAAACTTGGCAACATAACAGATAAGAATGAATTGGTTGGTCTTTTGCTATGGGTGTTGAATAATGTCTGTCTCTAGCTGTTGAGCTGGGTCAGAGCAATGGTTGCCTTCTCTCATGCTTAGTGAACTCCAGACAATTATTCCCACCGTAGAATGCTAAGGCCGTGCCCTATTTGTTGTTTTTGTTTTTTTTTTTTTAAGAAACTTCATGGAAAAACATTATATAAAAAAACCAATAAATAATCTAGGAAAATCCTATAAATAAAAAGAAATACAGGTTGCAAACCTATTTGTCTAAACTGTGCACTTAAAGAAAGAAAATCCTTTCATTTCACCCCTGGAGTTCTGTGGGAAGTACTTCTCTGAAACACTGTGCCGTTGCTCCAGCTCTTCTGCCTCAAGGTGTGTTAGTATGGAGAGTGAATCTGAAGTTAATTCATGGTGGTTTCAATCCTGAAATCCATCACTGGCACAGCACACTAATGACTTACCATAACATCACTAACCCAGCGAGCGTGCAGCTCTGCTCAGTCTCGGGGAATGGCTGCTGGCCACGGGGGCTGCAGGGACAACCAGGGGCTGAAGTGTGATTAGCTAAATACCTCCACGGTAACTTTCAGAAAACAGGCACAAGGTAAATGGTGTAACTCATTTTGGCAGTTGGTGATTTACAGGAACATTAACTTTCAAGCTCAATTGACAGCCTCGGAGCTGTGTTTCATGTAAAGTACGTGCAGTTTGGGGAGGCAGTCACAGAGACAAAGAAGTCATCTATTCCATTAGGGGAACTGCACGTCCCAAAATAACTGCAGCGTTATGGAAAGAGGCATTAATGAAGTATTACTCTTGCACTTCTTGATTCCAAGCAAAAGAAGCAGGTGTCTTACTGTAGACACCTGCAAAGTGTTTATTGTGCTGTTATGACAAATTATTATGAGATTGGTAGTTTGGGAGGTCTCCTGTTGAAGAATCAAATCTTAAAAGAAAACTAAACAAGCAAATGCACACGAAACGTGGAAGTTAGGAAAACTTTGAGTGGTAAAAACCATCTTCAAAATAGAAGTTGACCATTATGAAACTGTGTATGCTATGCAAGAGGTCTTCAACACAATGGAAAATATCCTTGCAAGTTTAAATATCTCTTCATAAATACATCAGACTTTGTACATTTTTAATTTAGAATGAACTTTTTTTCTGAAGATATCTTAACCTTTTTTTTTCTGATTGGATTCATATTTCCAAGATGAGTACCTCCTGACATTTCCTAGGCTCCAACCTATTTGTTTCCTCTTTCTATGTTTTGTACTTTGAGTGAAGGAGAATTTTTGTCTGACTTCTTATGACTTTGGTGAAATCTGGTAATCTTTAACAGGTTGAATAATTCTTTGTGTCAGATGAATGGAGTTGCTATTGTTAAAACTGTGTTTTTGCTGTTGAATGAGCTAATTCGCAAGATCCGTGACACAAATTAGAGATACAGAATCTGAGTTGTAGCACATGTATTCAACATTTGCTGTAGTCTGTGTTGTATCTAGAGTGGTATGAAAAATTCATGTAGCAGTTGTGACTGTAACTTTATATATTCTGAATTTGCCTTAATACTGTAATTATTTTCAGATATATCTCTTCATGAATTTAATCCAAGTTATATTCCTGTTTGAATACAGTAGTTCATGACATGAACAGAATGGTTTTACCTCACTACTCTGTTGCAATATCTGGCTTTGCCCACTTAAGAGGGTTAAACCAACTCTTGTTGCAGTATTACTTGATGTCTGAAATGAAACATGCATGTGATGTTGTGCAGGAGGGCCAGCATATCTTTCATCTGCAACATTACTAGTCTGCTAGATTAAAGGTTTGGTGTTAGACTTAACATATGGGGCATCTCCTGCTTCTATGAATTTCTCAACTTGTCACCTTGAACAATTCACTTAATCTTTCAGTTACTGAAAAAACATATACAGCATAATAGTGCTTATGTAGGGTGAGAATTATTTGATTCATTGGTATCTCTGTAGTCTTTGTGCTTTGAAGAATTAATTACTTAGTTGCATTTGAAAGAGCTATAAAATATTGCCAAGCATATTTAATCTTGAAAATAAAAATAATCCAAGCCAGGAAGATCAAATAAATAAATTGGTAGATAGATAGAAGTTATGTGTTCTAGGATTGGACAACTAATAGTGCAGATGCCATCTTTTCAGTCTAGCAGAGCATTCAGTTAAGGTAGTGTATCTGTAAGTAAAGCTCAAATGAAATACTGTTCACAGCACTTACTAAAAGATTTTGGATTACTCTTTGCCTTCAAGAAATAGCAAGACTCAGAATGGGTGGCAACACGTGTAAGGCAGCACTCACCTTCTCTCCCGGCGATACTTGCAGTAATTGAAATATTCTACTTCACCTTTAGAGAACCTGTTGACCTCTCGAGTTTAAAATGCTCATATCTTTCTCTTATTAGCATCTGTTGGGAGAAATGAAGTGAAAAGATTTCTGCCTAGTTAACAGCCTACTTAAATCTAAATGGTAATGCTCACAGGTATATATTGTCCTAATTTGATCTTTCTGCATTTTTTCCAAACAAAGCATTTTGTATTTAAAAGAAAAGCAGGCACTATTAGTCCATAAGGATGAATTAGCTCAGTGCCTGAAGTGTGTAAAAAGAAAGCAGAGATGAAGAAAGATTTCACATAAAAGCAGAGCTGTAAGGAAGCCAAGCTTAGTCTGTGACTTCCACAGCTCTGAGTCTCTGGAGTCTTCCTATTTTGGAGGCATCAGCCGGGGGAGGGGGAAGAGAATAATGATATAAGACAAAGCTTTCCAGACAAAAGAGAAATTCAGATCTTTATCTTCCAGCTTTTAAAATATATTTACTGGGACCATTCATCCTGGCAGTCACTAAAAGTGCTTTCTGAAGATTTCCAGGTGTCTTGAAAGACTTGAGAGTAGAAAAATTGTATTGTCTTAGTGATTGTGTAAGTGTTCTTCTTACCGGGAGGGCTTCATAAGTTTCTCATGGGTTACTTTATCTGAAAAATCCAGTAGATTGTTGCTTTATAGTTCAGTTGTGTTGTGAATTCTCCTTTTCAGTGATTTGGGGGGTGGCTTTAACACAGCCCTACCTCTCTTGAGGGTGAAATGTAGCATTGAATCTTCTGCTGCGTGGCCTGAAGTGACTGTAGGGAAGCAGTGATGATACGAGCAGCTCTGAGGTGTTGGGTTGGGAGAGGGTGCCTGGTACCAGTCCAGGTGGGAACCATGTGTGAAGTGGGGAGTTGTGCGTGAGGCTCTGCTTTATCTTCCAGGCATTAGTGCCCTGTTGAATTGGTGCCATTTTATGGTTTAGGCCACGGCTGGGACATGAATCTCCTCAGGTGTCATGACAGTAATTGTGAGTGGATCCTACACTGCTTATCTCCAGGGAACAGAGTACATAACAGCATACCCTGCTGTAATTATTTCAGTATAGGCTATAAATTATAGCTTTAACATGTGGATGTTAAGTGTTTTACACTGTTGTAATTGTAAATCTATATAATTAGACGGGGAGCCTTTTCAAGATGCTGACCCCAGCCTAACTGCACAAACCAATTTTTATTGATGGTGGTAATCCAGATGGCCAGCAATAGATAACTAAAAGGATAGAAGAGTAAGTGAAATTAAATAAACATTTGAAGTTCAACTCTTACTACAAGAAGGGTTAGTTTAGTAATTTAATCATTGGAGTTCAATAGAAGGCCTACTTGCTCTATTATATCTGAAGTGATGAAGTAGTTCTTCAGCTTCAAAAAAGAAGAAAAGCTGTGAGGAAACTACTTAAATGTTTTGTTAAAAAAAGGAACCCACAACAATGTAGTTTCTGACAAAAAGCCAGAAAAAAAAAATTAATCCTTTCTTAAAATAAAGATACACCCACAAGGACTATTAGCACCATGACAGTCATAACAGATCTTTGTAGTTCTGCAATTACATTGTACCTATGATGCTTAAAGATATTTTTGAGACATGGGAGGTTACTTGATTGAAAAAAAAAAACAAACAACAAAACTATTAAAACTATACATTTTGAGATGTTAAAATTTGCAGTATTGTATAACTATCTTTGTGCACTTCAGCACTTCAATAAACTCCCTTACTTTTCTTACTTACCTTTAAGAGATACAGCACTCTTTATTACCCCAATCTGTGCATATATAGAGAGATTACAAAAGAGGGATAAAAGTTAATTATAAGTAGTGTTTTTATTCATATACTAAAATTAACTATAAAGATTCATAAAATAATTGTAAATTGATATGCAATCTGGATTATGCCCAGTAGGGAAAAAAGCATAGTCTTTTAATAATTATAAATATTTTATGGTATGCTGGCACCCAGTACCAGCTAACATAGTATAAATAAACAGTAGCACAGACATCTCTAGTTGGTTTATTCTTCATAAAGATACTGGGCACAAGAGAGGAGCTTTGAGAGTTCCTTGGGAAACTAGATCTAATCTGAGAGGTTTGGGTTTATTCCAACATAAAATAGTACACTAGGGAATTTCAAAGAATTTCAGTTACATTGAAAGTATTCTTACTTTCTGACCACGTGGAGTATGGACAAAGCCATTTCCTACTGGTGGGACATTCCTGCACATACCCATTTGTAGCAAGCAAATTTACTCTGGCCAGAGCAGATCTCTTGGTGACAACTTCTATAAAATGTGCTTGTTGTGGTGCCAGATAGCACAGTGCAAGTTCCATACAAATGGGCATGTATTCTTGGTTTCTTAAAATTAAAAAAAAAAATCACAGGATATTTGAAGGTATGGGATTTTATATTGTTAACAGTCTTACAAATAAGCAAAACCCCCTTTATTTAGCCTTAATAAAAAGGGTTTGAAAATCGGATTCCAGAAGACCCTTTTCCCACGCATGACTTTTCGTCATGGGATGATAACTTTACTTGAATAGTCATCTTTACATGAAAAAAAACCCCAAACACCTATGTCTGTGTAGGTATGTATATAAGCTATGAATGCCAACAAACCTCCAGCCTGGGAAAAGAGAGGCAAAGGAGGAATGGCTGCAGCCATAGATTTGTGGCACTAGAAAAACCTCGTCTGGAAATGACTGTGAATTAGGGCTGCATCTGTTCTCTCACTTCCACAGTCATACACTGTAGGAAAGAGAAAAGCTTCCAGCTTTGGAAGAATCTTTGGGAGCAGTTTGAGTTCCTCCCCAGTAGCAGGGATTGGGGTGCTATTAGTGCAGTATAAATACATGAACTGTAGTTTTCCCTGGATCTGTTGGAGGAGCTGTGGAGGGCATCAGCAGGTAACGCTCCATGAGGAGCCTTTTCTCTGCAGCACCGCGTTGCTGTTGTTTCCTCTGTGCTCTGTGGCACTTTGTGATTCTGATGGAGAACTTGTCTATAACATTGGGTTGAGAAGGCCAAAGTGCTTGCAGTTTTTTTTGGTCAGTGCTGCATTCATAACACCTCTCGGCGAGGTCATTTCCTCACTCTTGGCACAGGGGGCAGTCTCTTCAAGTTCAGGGGCGAGTGCTGCACTGAGGAGGGTGTGGTTGGTAGTTAGCTTCTCTGGGTTTATTCTCACAGCACTGGCTGATAATGAAGTGGATGATTTACAAATGCTGAGGGCACAGTTGGGATGAACCTGTTGACATCTAAAAGCAGAAAAGAACATGTTGAACCTCAGGAAACCATAAAAGCTTTTTACACTAGTGAATGTGCACTGTGCATTAGGGAGCTGACCTTGATGCCCCAGCACATTTGATTTTTCTTTCTTTTAAATTCTCTGAATTTTTTTATTATTTTATTAATTCTCTATGTTAGAACTGTTGCAACTTAAAGCTTTCTTTCATGAAACTTGCAGTTCATTGATTTCTCTGACAGTCAGAAACTAATTTTCTTTTATTAATGTGTATGTTTGGAAGCTGACTAGCAAAACAATCTCTGGCAAACACAGGACAACTCATCTCCTGCTACAACCTGATGTTTCCTTCATTTTCCTACTTGTATTATTGCTGAAACTCAATTTACCGCACTGTAACTCACTGAAATGGCAAGTGTTGCCTGATTCAGTGATTGTGCAGGTTTAGCTGGTGCCACGGCCATGGGATCTGTAGCTGACTGGGTGTGGGTTGTGATGAGGAGCATGAGGTGCTGTATTGTGCCCTGCCTACACCCAGAGAGTCGTGTCCTCAGAGCTCTGACTTTCAGTTACTGAAATTAAGTCACTAGAGCACACACACAGTGACATCTTGGCATAGCCTGCCTGTTAGCAGGGGGTCTTGTGTTGTTCAGGGACTGCTTCACTCTGGAGAGGAGCTGCGCTTTGCCAGCTCACATCAAATGTGTGTGGACAAATGCAAATCTGCAGAAACAAGAAACACTGTGTTGCTAAAACTGTAAAGTACACCAGAACTAACACGGACAAATGTGAGTTGTTTATGAAAAATGTGTTAGAAGTGTCATAGGGTGGAATTATCACTTATAAAGATCTCACTCCCAGCCTAGAATAGCTTCAAGGTACTGGAAAATAAGGGTCTGCACTGCTCTCTGGAGATCATGTCTATTTTGTCTTAATTATTATAGCTCTGAATATTGTTACTCTTTAATACCATGTTGTGAAATCCCTGATGTACTCAGCATTCCAACCATACAGTGCACAAGATTTTTATTCCCTTAGAAAAATCAACAGACTAATTTAATTGGTTCTTCCACTTCTTGAACTAGAATTTTGCCAGCAGTCACTGCATAACTTACCTGACCTAAAAATATACCTGGATGTCAATACATAGATCCTCTTATGTCCTGCTTTTCATTTTCTTCTAAAATGGACAACACCATTCATTTCAATATTTCTGTAGGAGAAGAATATTTATCTGTATCCATTTTCTGTCTGTCTGTCTGACAATGTGGTGGCCTTTCCAAAATACAAAACCAATTCATATGAAGTTTTTGGTTTGCTCCAGGATGTCTGAGGGGTTTGGTCTTAGTTATGCTTTGAATTGTTGAGGTACAGAAGTCATTCTCAGCAAAGCTTAATGGTATTCTTTGTGTGGCCAATTCTGGTCATTAATCAGTTGAGATCAAGTTCTAGATATTGTTGTTGTTGTTTTTTTTTTCTCCTGTTGTTTTTTTTCTTGGTTCACTCTAAAAGTGAGGCAAATGGAGTGAGGTATTCCTGAACTGTAAAGTGGAAAGGCATATCCTAAGGGAACTCCTAACTCTGGTCTATGTTGGTCTGTGTGAGTGGGTGGGTTTAAAGAACTTGGTGTTTGGCAGCGTGTTCTCAGTGTTCCTGCCATGTTCCAGCTCTGATGGATAGTGACAGTAGTGAGACTGGGAGAACTGAGGGGTCAGTTGGCTTTGTCTGAACCCAGCTGTGACAGAGGCTTAATATTAATCTTTCTTCACCACCACAGAGAAATGCAAAAAAAAAGAAGGTTGATTACAACATTTCTCTAGCAGGCAACAGATAAGTCTTCAGAAAAGTTGGAAGAGTCAAAGGATTGATTTGTTGTGGAGGATAGTTAGAGGAGACAACAAATCAGTTCACCGAAGCAAGAAGTTTGTGGGAGGGTCTACTAGGACTTCTGGCTAGGGAGGACTAAGTTAAGTGATGCCCCAAAGTAAAATGATATAGATAAATGTGGGCGTTTCTGAAATGAAAGGAAGGAATGTGGAATTAAATGCAGATCTCAAAGCGGCAAAGAATCTACTCTTGTGGTTGGGAATTTATGATCGAGGTAAATTAAAGAAGCCAATTGTTGTAAGAAAATTGCTTGAAGAAATTTTATATACTAGGGATGGCTTCATAAGGACTGAGGAAGAAAGGGAAAAGAAAAACATCAAATCCCAACGTGTTTCTTGGAGGGAATTGTTACCAGTTTTTACAGTTAATCTGATTTCTGCTTGAGATATAACATTAAACTCTTGTTAGGAGATAACTATTTAAGAATTTACTTGAGCTGTGTAATTTATTTTATAGCCATTTTAGCCTTTCATGATAATATTCTTCCACACTAATTTTCTCTGAAACAAACTGGTTTCTTTAAAGTGAATCAGTGGTACCTCTACAGTAGAGAATTTGCTTAAAATCAGAGGTAAATGTTGGGAAAATGTGCAAATAGAGAAGTACAAAAACTAAATCCATGGTGTTTTAGGTTTGATGTGTTTTGGTTTTGTTTTATTTTTTACATCTTGTGATTTTGTCATAGTTCCTGGATTTATAGACATAATCTGAAGGAAAGCTGAAATATGAATTCTGTATTATTGGTGTTTCATCTAGTGAAGAGTGAGTCTAGATTCTCTGGGTGATGAGTTGGGTAGTAGGAGAGGGACAGATAATTAAATCTGTGTTGTGATTCATTGATGTGTTAAGAATAGAAGTATAATATGTCATGTTACTTTCCTATCTTCTATTTACTGCTATTGACCTTGCTAAGATTGTTTAAAAAGAGACTAAAAATTCACTGATGTAACATACTTTAAGAATTTCCATGAAACAGAGCTGCGAGGTTATGTAGAATTCCTCACTCTCGGGATTCAGGACAATGCAGGATTAGGTCTGTTGTCTTGAAGTTGATGTTTATCATACATATTTAACACAGAAAAGAGTTTTGCATTTTCTATTTGATCTTCAGCTTTCCAGAAGTCATCCTCCATCCCTGTTGATATATCTTTTGTCTCACATCAGTCGCGTGACATGCTCATTTTGCTGTGTATCACAAGCAAGTGGTTTTGAGGGAACTCTTTTATGTCATTTTCTTTGTATGTCACTTACCATTTTTATTAATTACTTTAGCTGTGATTTTTATATTTGTGTGGTTAAATTTTTCTGGTATAGTGTGTTTGTCTACAAAGGAGTACAAATGTCTTTTCATTCCCTGATTCAAAAAGTTTGTCTTTTTGGGCTTTCCAGTTATTACCTTAATCAGCAATGTCTCTTAGCTCTCAGTGACTGAGCAGCAGTGACATTTTTGTTCTTATTTTCTTTATTTCAACCCTTTGTTTGCTAAAGAAACAGAGTGTGCTGATAGTTTTTTGGGTGTTGTCAGCACAGGTTCCTTGGACTGGCCGATATGGATCTTGTTGAGGGTGTTTGTGCAGGTACACAGAACTCTGTCCTGTGTCACAGCTGAGCACAGGAACCTTGAAGGACATGGGAAGTTCATGGTGTTTGCTGTTGGAGTCCCACTTCACTAATCCTGAGCAGCAGTGTATGTGCTCAGCACAGAGAGCAGGAAAGGGAAGAGGAGCCTGTGTGTTTGCACCTCCAGCCCATCTACACTGCTTGTCATTACCTAGAAAATCCCATTTCCTTCACTCCATGTTTTACAAGGCCTCTTTCTTTCCAACTGCTCCCTTTGAGATAAGTCTGGAATGGTAAAAAATGAACAATATTGGTTTTACCTTTGAAGGCCGAGGCTTTATATATGTATTGATAAATCATAACATCTTTACGTTCTTGTAATAATGGCAGGTTATTTTTATGTTGTAACAGAACTGACAGGAATATTTATAGAATTGTAGGATGAAGTGTTTTCTGTTTGCCTCCTTCATAGATAGATCATTTAAATATCACTGCTTTGATTTGTCTTGGTGGGAATGTTTCAATTCACACATTATATTGAGCTACACTTGCATTTAAAAGATTAAATAATCTGTAAAAATAAAGAGTACAGACAGAATATTTTTGGTTAATTTGTGGGTTCTGATGTTTGGATATTTGGGTTTTATTGTTGTGATTTTTTTCTTGTTTGTTTTTTGATTGGTTTTGTTTGTTTCAGAGGATTTGTTTGGTTTGGTTTTGTGGTCATTTGGTGTTTTGAGGGTTTTTTTGTGACTTTGAACCAGTATTGTGCCTAAAAAAGTCACTTGGAGCAAGTTCAGATCTTTCATTTAATTTAGTACTTCTCAAGATGTAGGAATTGGAATAATAAAGAACATAGAGAGCATAATCTGATAGGTTTTAAGGGTCACTGTCACATAAATTGTGAAAGTGTTTCATATTCCTTAAGAATAAGAAATCCTTAAGAATTTACACCAGGAGGTTTAATGAAGTAATCCCAAGATAAGAAATTTTTTTTTATGGAATGCATGCATCATAGGTATTAGGTAAGACCATACAAGACTTGCATAACCCTTTAGAAAATTATCACAGTCTTTATAAGTGAAGTTATAAAGTCTGTTGCATATGGACAGAATAACAAAAACAGCTACTGTGTCTGATTTTGTTGCCATATGTTATTTCAGTGCTCATGTGTTCAATCTAAAACAAGTAATAATTCAGTGTAAATAGTTTAGAAATCCAGTGATGGCCACGTTCTGTGGTTTTGCTATTGATTTTCACATGCTCCAAATGTTTATTTGCAAATCTCTTCTGTTAAGTGAGATATGCAAACCCTTCAACTTGCATCACAACGATAATTTATTTTTTTTTTTTATCTCGTTAACTATTTCTAAAAGCTCAAATTATTCATAGAATGCATTATTTGGAAGAATGAAAGCAATTCCCACTAATAAGCAAACTGCCATTTTCTTTAACACATATAAGACCTGTGTTCAAAATAGTAGCTACTCTGATATTGTTTTCCACTAGGTTGTGTTTCTTTTTCCGTACAAAATAAACAAGAGGGTAATTTAAAGTAAACTTAGGTTTTGTAAGTTCATATTTATGGCTTTATCTATGTGAAAATGGAAATTTTATCTACTGAAAATAGGAATTTCAGGTTTTGGACTCTTTTCTAACAATATGTAGACTTTTGGTAGAAAAAATGGACCTCAGTATCTTGCAAAGTTTTCTCTAATTCTTTAGAAGCTGACTCAAATTGAAGTCAGCTGTCATGGCTTCTCTATTTTTGATGTTCAAACTAGCTGAAATTAAACTGAATCATGTATATGTACATGCACATGCTCTGTATTCAGCATGATAAATTCTTTGCTAATGTTTTTTTGTGTCATTCCAAGAGTATCATATTGTGTGTGGGTCCAGAGGTGGTATCTGAGTATCGACCACTGAACTCCTTTCCTCACGTTTCATTTCCCTGGAATATGCTACTGGGAAGTGAGATGCAGAAAGAGCCTATCTTATAGAGGTGCATAACAAAATGAAATACATTTCATTTTGAAATACATTAAATACATTCATCATGAAATACTCCTCGGCGCAGTTGAAATATTTGATATCTGGAGTGGCTCTGGAAATCAGTGTGTGACAGAGTGTGTGTGTCAATCTGCATCTCTTTTGAAAGGTGTCTCCCGAATTCTAGTCTTATACATTATGGAATCTACCCCCAGTGTTCTAGTCTATTTATGACAGTAGTTTTCTTACCAATCTTATCAAAGTGGGGTCATTTTGTCTCTCTTCTTGGCATTAGAAAGAAAAATTGCCTGTTACCTGAAAAATTACTGTACGTGTGGTACTGCTCTTTAGTTCACCATTGTTTAAATGAGGAAAATGGTATTTCCAGAGGAATGGTACTAATATCCATTTATCGTTTTTACAAAGAAAAGGACTGTGATGGAAAAGGTTCCCTCTGCAGGCATTATTAGTGGAAGCTGACCTGCACAAACTAATTTAATAATGTATTTAGGGAACATTAGATTTCAGATACTATGTTCTGAGTTTTCTTTCTCTCTTTCCTCCACCCTGACTGGAGGGGGAAAAAATCTCTCTCATTCATGAATAACATAAAATAGAATAGAATAGAAAACATGGGAATTGTCAGGAAATGTGTTTGAGAAACATTGTGTGTCAGGATTTAAATAAACTTTGTAATAGTAGATGAGATTGCACTTGGAATTAGGTACAATGTGGTTGGTAGAAGACGGTCAGAAACCGATTTATCTCAAGTGAAGACACCTTCCAGGATTAACTTTAGACATCCTTAACACCACTGTAACTCCTGCTTGTCAATGTTCTTCAGTACTTTAGAAATACTCCTCCTGTCTCACCCATTATTTAAAAGATTTGGATGTCCCCTCATCCCTTTGCATTCTTAGTTCTCACCTTCTTTGTAAAACTTATGGAGAAAATGTTTCTTCTGTGTTCATTATTTTATCTTCTAAACTTTATGCAGCCATTTTCAGTTACAGTAGCAATTAAAGTTTACAGTAACATGAGCTTCAGCACAGGATGAATCCCTGTGGATTTTTGTTCTGTGCCATTCCCACTGCTGGTCATGTTGGTGACACACAGTGCTGGCCACAACAGGGGTAGGTGACCTTTGCCTCTATTGCATGACCATACTCTGGATGTGTTCCTGGTCAATGTAGGGACAAGAAAAAGGAAGAAACAGAGGTAATAATTGCATTAAATACTTAGGTTTTAAAGCCAATCCAATATCAGGGCCAAGGAATCTTGCAATGATATCTGACAATAATGAGAACACATCTGTTACAACAACTTTCCTGAATCCTTTAAAATACAAAGACTCAAACCCCATTGGGAATGCTTCTGACCCTGTCTGATTTGCACTCCTGCCTCCATGTTCCAAAGACACAAATCTGCCATAATTGTGGAGGCAGTTAAGAGTCAGTGACATTCTGGCATTGGAGAACCTTGGCCTCAGTCCATCAGGGCTTCCAAAGTCTCATTACTCATTGAAGCTTCCCTGAGTAATGTCCCTGCACCACTGAGGCTTCTGATGAATTTTAGGTTCCCTCCTTCCTGAAAGGCAGCCTAGCACGCAGATTATATAGTTCAGGAAGAGAAGTAATTTCATAATGTTATTATTTATTATGTTTAGCTAAAAAAAAAAAAAGGTTAGAAATTTATAATTCTTCTTGAAATAGCATGACTATTCTCTTGACAGCAAATCCTATGAGAACAGAGAAATATATGATATCAAAGTAGGATTTGTCCTGTAACTTCAGAAATGATTCCTAACAGAGAAAGAAGGTGGGGTTGGTATAACACAAGAGTATTAGGGTAAATGTGACAGGGCTTTGTAGGTTTCTGTGATGATAGTTTCCCATTGAGAATGATAAAACAGTATATTCATATTGTTTTTCTTGATGGAAAGCTGATGAGCATGGCTGCACAAAGGAAGGGATGAAGCAGCAGAGAGGCTGACAGGCACCAGTTTCTCTTGGTTAACAAGAATGCAATACAACTTTTAATGGATTTTACTGGAATACTCATGAAATTTTGGGCTCTATCCTGACCCCATGTAAAGTACCAAATGATATGAATCTGTGATTGCATATGTCTGTGTCTGTAATGAGAGTCATGTTTATTTTTCTCAAGTTGTGCTGATCCAGCCCACAGACATTCTTGGTTTAAGCAGGGTGATGGAGCTCCCTGGCACTGACCTGCCTTGGAGCAGCTGGAGCCTCTTGTACCTACACTTACCCTTCATGACTCCTACAAGCCTTTCCCTGTTCCTCCCTATTTTACAAGTTACGTTGTTTGCATTCATTCTGATTTCTGTGCCATAGGTTGTAAAAGGGGCTGAATAATATCCTCAAAGAAACAATAAGGAAAAATAGAGGTATTTCCAAGTATATTTCTTTATCTCTTGAGGGATTGTTTATGGCACAATTGCCTGTTCTGGACACACTCTTGCCACCTGAAGAAAAGTCTCACTTTTTATTTTACTTCACATACTAAGCGCTACAATATGCACTAGAAAAATCAAACATACTTTGTAAGATGAATAGTCACAGCTGGGGATAAGGAATATAAATAGGATGACATCAAATGAAAAGAACTGATGATCCAACAAGGCTTCTATAGATCATGTTGTCTCTAATGTCAGGAGAATTGCAGATTAGTCTTACTGCTCTTTATGAGTAAGCCTATTTATCAACTTTCTGGAAAAATCTAATTTAAGGTGGCACATTTTCCTTAGTTCTGCCACACTTCAAAGCTTATATCATTGGGGTTGGTCAGCCATTCTCTCCTGGCTGTAATCAGCATGTGAGATTCCCATTCAGGCCTTTCTCCATCCACCAGGTCTGTGCTACTCCTGGCTGACTCCGATAATGTAATTTTAGTTTGCTTGATTAGTGAAGTAAAAAAAAAACTAGGAAGCCTTACCTTTTAACAACTTTATCCAATTCAGACTTAATGTTCAGAGAAAAAGAGCAATTTAAATTGCAAATGCTCTTTATAAGGAGCTGGATTTCTATAAAGTATAAATTAGTCATGCCACAGAGGGAGAAAATTATAAGTCCTAGAAAAAAACCCCACCTTTGGACAAGGTGGATCCAGGCAGAGGCTTTGCTATTTTCCCCAAATAACCTACGGAAAGAGAAACTATTTTTATGACAGGATATAAGAAATGTGAATTTTAACAACTCTGGAGAAAATATGCAGGAATATAAAAATTCGTAGTTTTGCTACCATGTACTACATTTTTAACATGATGCTTTATATCCGAGTCACAAAATGGATTTGCGTACATTTATATTCATTCTTGAAAAGCTAAATAGAGCTCAGGCAAGTAAAACAAGCTGTTTGATATTATGTTCTTTTTTTTTTTTCTCCTTTCACTTGATGTAAGAATACCTTAGCATATTATGTCACATTAATCTTATATATGTAAATACTTTCAAGTCAGAACATGTAGTGTGAGCATATTTTATCAGTTATTATCACTAAGATTTTTACATATATGAAAGAAAAAAGCAGCTCTGTGTTTATCAAAATTTAAAGTAATTTTTCTCAAGAATTACTTGAATTTGTGGGGATTCCTCTGTTTCTATATCAGAAAGCATTTAACTGTGCATTGATTAAAAAATTTTTTATTATTTTGTAAATCTGGCAAATTTGTTTAAGTGCGTAGGCAATGATGTGCAAGATAAAACAGAAGGATAACGCAGTATCTGATGGTAACTTAAATGTAATAAAATCAGTTTTACAATGGTCTTCACTAGCATATTCTCATAGACAGGCATTTTCTTAGGCATTTCAAAATGCTGCTGTTCTTACAGAGAGCTTTAGGATAAATCCACATAATTCCTGTGCATGACATTTTGAAAAGACCAGAGCTGTGAATATCACACCTGATTGCTTTTAAGTCAAAAGCTTTCATGTGCAGGAAATAATGTTTCAATTAAAAAAAAAGAGAGAAAAGAAGGTCATTTGACATTACTACGTTGCATTCAAAATCGTGTACAGGAAAATTAAAGCAATTTCAATAGGCTGCTGACTTGGAGCTC
The DNA here is from genome assembly GCF_003945595.2 of Pipra filicauda. Classification (NCBI taxonomy): domain Eukaryota; kingdom Metazoa; phylum Chordata; class Aves; order Passeriformes; family Pipridae; genus Pipra; species Pipra filicauda. The sequence goes on from NW_024104285.1 coordinate 940,216, forward strand.
AATAGACTTAGGCATTTGCATTACTTGTTCAAAAGGTTGATAGGCCACCATTTTAGTATCAAATTACTGCATCAACTCTCAGAACAATCAGTCTCTTGATTTTTTTTTTTTTTTATTAAATTTTGTTACTGCTGTTTGCTGAACACCTGGATTTATCTTCCGTTGTTCCCACTTCAGCTTTGTCATCATGTGGTGTCTGAAATCTGTAATTCTCTCTACTGTAATTTCAACTGTGAAAATACTGTGTAAGATTGAAAATACAAACAGCAGGTGGAAAGAATTTCTACACATTACTATGGTGACTTGGCTTTTTTCTTTTCCATGTGAACTGTCTTTGATATACAATTAAAGTATATATATATATATGCACTTGTAAGATTAGTGAGCATTTTAATTTTTAATGCTGCGTACACTCTGACATTTCCCTGGGGATTCAGAGGAAATCCTTTCTCCTTGCATAAAACTAACAAGATGCATTTACCCTAAAATTGCCCTTGAAATAGATACTTTTTCTAGCAATATTTAGAATAATTTCTCCCAAATGACATCTCCTTTACTGTACAGTGCTTGATCGTAGAATCCTGAAATGCAGATTTGGGTTTTGCTTACGGTTGGGTTTCTTTACAGAACCATCAAGAAAAAGCATTTGCCATGTGAAGATTCACCATGTAGGGACGGATTTGCTGGCTGTATAAAAAGCATTGTTCTTCTATGGATGACCTCCTTGCACAGAATGATAGTTTTATCCTTCTCTACATCATTATGTTTGCTGTACAAAAATCCTGCTGTGCTACATCATAATAACATGTAATCTTCTTGCTCAGTTTAGCTGAGATTTAAGGAGCCGCTGTTCATGGAAGCAGTTTTCTAAAGTCTGATCTATAATTTACCAGAATCAACCAGGCAAAAGAGCAAGAGGCTTTATAAGAGGGATACAGCCCTTAAAACTCTTAAATGAAGATTAGTTTAAAGTTTTACAATCCGGTACAGAACCATCTGGCAAATCTCATGTCAGGCTTTGTTAAACCTCTGAGCTTTCCTAGTATGCTGTAGTTGTTCAACCCCCACCCACACCCTGCCTTTATCTTTCATTCCTCTGCCTCCTGCCCTGCACCCTCTTTACTCATAGATATATTGGAACAAAAGAGGGAAATAAGTAAGCCCAGGGCTGATTTTTCTGTAGGAACAGTGTAAGAGCTGTGAGTGCTGAAGGCTGTGGGTGAGCTGCACCTCTGGAAATCATGGCTGGCTGGATATGCATTAGGTGACTTACTGCATCTCTGAAGAGGTACTTGCAAGATAAAAGCTGCCTGTTGGCAGCAGCATTAGAGACTTGCTGGGTCAAATTATGGCTTTTGAGTCAGGTATCACTGAGAGGATGTACAGACACATCACAAGGCATCTTGATACTGTCAGAAACGGAGGTGCAGTTGTTACTGCCAAAGCAGTGTAGAAGTTGTCAGTGGTGATTCCAGACTGCTGTTTTGTGTGGAAAGCTGATTGTTTCCATTACTACTGAATCACATCTTAGGGCTCTAGACAGTGGCTTTCTCATTGATGCTTCCACAAAGGGGGTTTATCTATATGTTTATTTGCATTTTTGTCCTTTACTTCTTGAATACAAAGCAAAAACCTTCCCAAAGGAATCCTTACTTGATTTCAGCTGTCCTATGGCTTTCTTATATGCTTACATATTTATCTAAAGCATGGAAACTCAGAGTAAAATAACTTTTTTCTTAACAATCTGTTAAATAAACTTATCACTGAAATTAACCCTTCTGTTCACCTTTCACATGAAGGCTGTTAGGAGGCTGAAGGAGAGGACTTCAGGAATCCAATTACCTGAAATCAACTTAGAAGCAAGAAGGAGGCATTGTTAATGAAGACATAATCTCCTTCTCAGACTTACAGCATACCTCTGTCTCAGTGTGATAATAAAGACATTCTGCCTGGACAGTAAAATCGTTATACGTGATTTCCTGATTATAATGGGGGACAGAAAAATAATAAAGTCTGCAGTTCCTGTCTAAAAATGTAGCTTTTGGCAGACAGACAGAAGTTGCCCTAAAATAAGCATTTGGAGTCCCAATTGACAATGCAACATAGATAATATATTATTTACTAAATGTCTTTTGCTGTTTGTTTCCTAAATTTCACTTCAAGCCATATAGGTTTTCAGCATGAAAGACAACTAAATAGAACACTTTTTCCTCTTTAAAGTGCAGAAGTAGAACACTTGGAATCAGATAATCTTAATGCTGCTGTAGCAATTTTGTAAGGCACCAGAGGAAAATGCTTTGTATTATCTTGAAATTTCAATCTGCTTTTGCTTCTCACAGCAATCAATAACCATTAGAATTACTGGTGGTAGTATCTGTCTAGATAATTTTAAGGCTTTTCCAGAAATCAAAATAGGTAAACCAAAATTGTCATGTTGTAACCTTCTTTTTTTTTTTTTGTTTTTTCTTTTCTAACCATAGTAAATCCAGATTTCTTTGAAGAAAAACAAAAACTTGTCAATAAAAAAGCAGGAGGGAATGGAGGTGATATCTAGCTGAACAGATCCAATAGTTAGTATTAGAATAAAAACTTTAAGGTCCAGAACAAATTCCCTTTGCAGCATGGAAAATGACAGTCATTGAAAAATTAGTCATATCCATGGGTCAAGTTACTAGAAATTTTTACGATTCCTGCTCTGGAGGCTGGGGCAAAACAATTAAAGGTAACTTAACTTCTCTCCAGCTAAAAAGGAAGGACTTTACAACTATTCTGGAGTATGTGTGTTGTGTTAGAGGGGCTGCTGGCAGCTCAGGAGTTGGGGCTGTAGGAAGTGAGGGGATACAACAGTCCTCCCTCTTCCTCACTCCCTTCCAAACCCACACAGGGGCTGGTAGGGCAGGATCTCAGGCAGGGGGAGCTGGACTAGTACCTCTGGTCAGGGAGAGAATGGAATTCAGTCTAACAGAGGAAACAGGCTGAGAGACTAAACAATGTCTTGTCATGGATCATCCAAAACTGGGCAGGCACCAGGAGCTGAATGGGGCAGGAGCAGGATTCCATCAGAAGGGGTATCTGTGACCAAGCACTTGTCGGATCAGTTTGAACTGTCTCAGGTGCACCAAAGATTTCCCCTCACATTTCAGAGTGAGGACCACTCTGCAGCATCTTAAAGACCAAAATGAAGTCTGGCTTGAAACACTGACTTGCATAACCTTTAAAATCTATTTTGCAGTTTATTTTCTCTGGTAGATTTTGGAAGCCTGGATATTACCTGTCAAGTTGTCATAAGTAATCGTATGTTTGGTAACTTATTTCTTCCAATAAACAACAGAAAATACTCATGATGAATTTCATTTTTCTCTTAAAATATATTTAATAACTACTTTGATTAAATATTAAAGCTTTCTTTTGCTGCTATAATTAGACAGAAAATTCCAAATATCAGCAAAATATTTCGTGCACAGTCTTTTTACTACCTGGCTATTAGTCTGGACTTTATTGATTGCTAACATCATTGAGCAGAGTAATTTCTAGGTGGTCAGATGGAAGACTGATAAGACTTGGCTGTATGATGACTCAGCAAACCAAAATTTCTTTTATATTGAAAATACCTGAAGATTGGACTTTCTGTGGATAGACAGGATTCCCTGGCCTTGGGGGACAGTTGAAATTATTGCATTTCCTGCTGGGCAAAAGGGAACCTTTGCAGCCAGCAAGATCCTGCGTGGTTTCCTGTCTCTTTGCCTTCCTCAGTGCCAGCAGCACAGCAGTGATACAGGGTGGCAGGTAATGATTTACAGCAAAGTGTGTCTCCCTCAGCTCCGACGGGGGGCAGATCTGGGAAGGTGTTGGATGAGTGGCAGGAACTGAATCAGTTGTCCAGATATGCCCTGTGCTCGTGGAAGGGTAGCTGGCTGTAACAAAGTGACAGGTGGTTCATCAGACATGAAAAGGACCTAATTTATTCCAGAAGTCAAGCCTGCCTGCTAGAGAAATTGTAATTGGTGTGCGTACAAGAGCTAAGGGAGCTCTAATGGCACTACTGAAACCATAATGTAATATCCAGGTTGAAATCATTCCATCTTTATCTCATTATGAGCACGATTTTCTTCTATGTGTGAAACTTAAATGCCAAATTGAGGAAGTGGAGGGAACATAAACAAAAGACTGTGGGCACAGTCTATTGTTTCCTCAGAAGGATTGTAGAAGCTGCAGAAGGCTGTAGGAAGATGCTCCAAGCAAAATGGGCAGATAAAGGCTTCCAAAAACTTCCCAGTTTTAGTAAGAGCTTCTTTATCTGTGCTGGAAGAAAGAAGCTCCTGTGAGAATTGTCTCTCTTTATCACATTACTCTTTATAAAAGAGAAAAGAGAACTTGTGGATAAGTGCTGCTTATGTGATCCATTAGCAATGTGTGTGTATCTCAGCGAGGGGTGAGTAAAGAGCTTTATGCTGCAAGTACAACTGCTTGTAGTAGCAGGTAGTTCAGAACAGGTACTCACACTTGGAACCTGCCTCTAGTGAGCAGTCTGAGCAGTGGGTCAGTGTCAGCTGTCCTGGGTGTGCTCACAGCTTGTGTGGAACATGCTTTTCCACCCTGAAAAGTGAGAATGCAAATATACTTCAAGGTTCTCAGTGACAAACTACATCTGGATGGTGCAGGGGCTTTCATTCCTAGAAAGAGCTCTGAAACATAATTGGAAAGTTGGAATGAGAGCTAGAAAGATGTTTCCTATGGGAAGAAAGTCTGTAAGGATTGAAGGCAGTTACTGCTTGGTTTTGTCCTTCCACGTGCTCTGGGGTGCAGGTTGCTGCACTATTTTCACTCTTTCTTTGTCTTGTCCCTACTTTCTGATGCTTGACTTCAAGGTGAGGTGAAAGGGTCTCTTTGGGTGGTGTGTAGGAGGAGCAGTAGGAAATAAATGGTGCTGGTCAGTAGGAAATTCAGCACTGAGTACTTTGAGTCTTCTTTAAGTCATATCTAAGACTTAGAGCATGAGTTCCAGTGTTACTCCAACACTTTAAGAATTGTTTCACCTAAAGGAACTTTTTTATACATTTTGCATACATTTTCTTTATGTATTCATACAATTGATTATTCTTTTTTTCTTTCTGCTGCAATATAGAACTGGACAAATGTATACAAAAACAATGTGAATTTCCAAGAAAAATGATTTCTCAAGAAAGTGTGTGATTTTTAATGTCAGTTCCTGGCAGGTTACCCCATGTGGAATTGTTATGGTATCTTGGCACTACAACTGATATGTTTAATAATTTTCATTATGTGTTTGGGTCCCTTTGATGCTTGATGATTACATTTAAAGCAAGATTATAAGGTAGAAAACATTTGCTTTTGAACACATGAAAAACACAACCTTCCCTTTCCAGATGCATTCATTTTAACTCTGTTTAGCATTCACTAAATCTATGGTTATTTCTTTTTTCTTTTGAAATGCACTTATTGTTCTATTTCAAGAATGAATCGTGTCCCATTGCTACCCCAAAATATAAAATAACAAAAAAATGGTAAAAATGATTGCTTGTAATCTACCATTACAGGCAATCCAACCTGCCAAAACACAATTGCCATTTAATAAGGCGGTTTTTTGAAAGAAGTGCTGTGAATGCTAACTGAAGTTGCCCACAAATTCTGTATTTAAAAAAGTGCTTCATTTTAAGTGGCTGTAGTTTGCTAATGACAGAAATTCCAATGGCATCTCTCTCCCTCTCTTTGTCAGTCCTTGCATGGGCATTCAGATTGCTCTGATGTGAGACCTGGATAAGATGATATTTGTATTACATATTGTCAAAGGCCACGTTCAAAGGGTAGTACATTAGAAATGTTGTATTTCAGGAGAAGGAAAATCCTGGCACTGCTTAAAGAGTGTATTTCAGCAGAGGATTTTTTTTTTTTGGAACGCCACTATTTATGTTTTATGACAGAAAAAAAAATTAGAAAATATGAGACTTGTAATTTTTACAACAATGTGCAAAGTTTCTTCCCTGGGAAATTCATATGGAGAAAATTAGAAGAAACCAGCATCTTATTCAATGTTCACTACCAGTTTTCAAAAATCTTACACATTTATTATTGAAGCAGAACAATTACAGATGGTAATGAGTAATTGCGGGATGTTTTGGTATTATTAAAAAAAGTAAGTATGAAGAGACAGCAAGTCTTCTTTGAAGACTAGTTTAATCTCTTTGATTACATAGACTTTGGGTTTGGGGTGGTCATTCTTGAAATATTCCAAGGTAGTGGAAAGTCAAGGAGACATGAAGTTGGTAACTGTCTTCTGGCTCCAGTTCAGAAGAGCATTAGGGAAAGGCAAGGGCTCTTATCCGAAAACATGGCCCCGCATCCAAGTGATGAACCTATTTCAGTTAGTTACACTGCAGGGTGTCCATTGAACAGAGCACAGCCTGGGGAGGAAATGACAGAGAAACCAGAGTCAAACTCTCTCTGAATTTCTGCTGCAGAACCTTACTCTGTTGGCAAATAATTTCATGTTTTTGCCTGAATTTTTATCTATACACAGAGAGCAAGGTGTGTACCCTTTACCTTGAAAACTAAAGCAAATCTATAAAGTTACTTTTCTGGAAAAAAAAATACTTATAGCCTACTCCAAATGTATGCAGTCATGATATGTTATTGTATGGATTTTGTACCTGTTTTGTTTCCTCAAGAAATATTGATACTGAATGTTGACTGAACACCACGTAACTGACACATGCTTTTCTCTCCTAAAAGCACACAAAAGAAGTGGGAAGGCCACAGACTCCTTTGAAAGAAACAACCTTGGAGCCTTGGACTCAGCCACAGGTAGGCTGGAACAACTTTTCTGATAACTTGTTTTCTGTAATGGTGGTTTCTGTCAGTCTGCATGGAATAATCTGCAAAGGAATCTTGCAACAGGTTGCTCTGTGGTTCTTAGCATCACATGTTGAAGTGGTTTGTTTGGGTGTTTGGCTGCCCAGATTATTGGTAGTGCTCTTTTAGTTGAGCATGAAGGGAGAAATGCCAGCATTATCTTGCCTTCAGCTTGTGTTTCATATATTCTTAAAAATGTTTGCAGAACTTGACAACACAAAACTACTTTAGTAGTGTTATTGGTGCATCAGTAAACTGTGAACATCTGGTGGAGAAATGAAGTGGTAGAAGTTTATTTTGAAATCCTAGAAGTTAGGCTAGTTCTAGAGGCCTGTTTACTTTCAAAGGTTGTGGCAAACATAGCACAGGAATTTAGAAGGAGAAATGAAAAAAGCCCACACCTCTGTTCCAGCTACCTTTGTTCATGCTTGGTGGCATTTTTTTTAAATTAGGGGCAATGCTGACTGTGCAGGCTTTCATGGGACAGTCTGTACAGCCGATTAAAATATAGAAGCTCTTAAATGGTCAATTCTCCACTGTAGTCACAGATAGGTGGTACTTATGTTTGTGCATCTCTGCATGCAGAAAGATGGTTATCTATAAACATGCAAGCCTTGTGTTGTAGGGAAATCCCTCAACTGTTGCCTCTCCAAACCCCAGGATCTTCCCTCCTTCCTAACTAAAAGGCTCCCAGGTGCAGTGTGTGCCCTGGCTGTTCCCAGCATCTGGATGGCCAAACCTCCAAAGCCTCTCTCCAGGCAGCTGCTAATCACAGCAGTTAAGCCTCATCGATCTGTGTCTGCAGTCAATGATGTTTATGTGCAGGACTGCAGGAACTTGCTGTGGTCCACACTTACCAAGAGACAGTAACTCTTCATGTGCAGGAACAAACTGTTGAGGGAAGTGTCTGGTTCCAGCAGTTACTGCAGAGCAGCTGATGGATCACTGTGTGAGGGATAATGGGCTCCTCCTGTTTCCTTGCCTACAGTGCATGCTGCAGAGCAAGTAGGAGATGGAGGTAGGGCTGGACTTTGGGTTGTTGGCATAGAGGAGAGAATTTTGGCTTTCTCCTTGTGAAAGGAGTCATTGAAGCAGCTTGATGCTGTGATTGTCATTTACTGGGGCACTGGTGCATGAACGTGGGTGACAGAGGTGGGCTTGTGCAACCGTGTTTCCTTGGTGGATTGTGCGACTGTTGCCAGCAGCCTTGTCAAAGAAATATCCTGTTACACTGTCCCAGCACTGATGAGAATCGTTGTTCTTCCTGAGCATACAGACCATCACCCTGATATCTGATCACTTTTGAAAGCTGCATTTCCCGCTGCTTTACTTAATGACTACAGAGATTAAAATGCATGAAATGTTTTTGTTGTTCCTATTCATTTTTGAAAAAAAAAAATCTGCTTTTTAAAGAAGTGCATATAAAGAAGCTAACACCAATACGCTTTTTATTTTGTGGAGAGAAGAAATGTAATCAACAAAATCAAAAACTGCTGGAACCATTATTGTAGCAGAAAATTAAATTAGTTGTTAATTCTTTCATGGATGTAATTCTGGCCTCTGCAAATCCCTCCTTAGGTATTTTGTATAAAGTGAGTAAAAATTGATGGCATGGATAAAAGCTTTGTCTATTTTATGAGCAACAGGTAAATGATCCAAATGGTGCTCATAAAGCAAATGGTTCCCAACTCTAAAGGAGGGAAAATGTATTTAAAGGCTGCTAGAATGAACCATGAGCAAAGCCAACTCCTATTTACAAAAAGGTGTTATTTCCATGAAAGTTTTTTGATCCCCCCACACCACACACGAGGGAGAGACTCACTACTTAGGTCTACTTAATAGTAACAATCAAAAATCATTACATTTGCTTGGGCTACTCACAGCTGTTCAGTGCTGAGAGCTGCTGTGGGATGTTTCGCCAACTGAGAGTGAATGGAATAGCCCAGAGCACAGTCTGGGCGTGCAGGGCCAAACAAGCAGTGAAGCAGAAAGAGCCACATCTGGCCCCTAATGCCAGGAGGTGAGAGGCTGGTACCTATTAGCAACAGGGCAATTTCACACAGAGGTTACAGTCTGGGGAAACAAGAAATGGTGCTTCCTGTGCCGAGGGAGGGAAGGATTCCTGTTGCTGACAGTGCCATGGCTCTCACTTGCCTTCTCTGCTCGAGGTCTGATCTTAGAAGCAGCCAGGGAGCTGGGAATTTTGAAACTGAGTTATTCAATTAGACAAAACCCAAAGAACTGTGGTGCTTTGGCAGGCTTGTTTCTGCTTCTGTGGTGGGGTTTTTGTTCTTGGTTTTACGGTTTTGTTTTTTGGGTTTTTGGCTGTGATTTAATAAGTTCCCAGAGCAATATGACATTGACAGTGTGGGAATTCTTTTTTCATGGCCCTGCCTTTTAACTTGTAGTTTTCTGCATCTTTCTCTGTGGACTCAGTGAATGGAAACTGATGTTACTGCCTGGAAAATAAAGTATAAGAGACTGGTTCCGATAAATTTGGGACAAGACCTCGCAGATAAGGAACATGTGTGGGAGTAGTTGCCCAAATAGACTTGTCATTGGTTTACAAGTTTTATTTAAATGCTAAATAGCATGTATTTCTGTGGTTATGTTTTTTGCTGCTTTGCCTGATTAAACATTTAGCTGATAAACCCTATCAAGGCTGTTCAGAGCTACTGCAGTTAAGATTATGTATTTATAGGCTGTGTATTTATGGTCAGTTATAACAGGACAATTTCAAATCAAAGTGATCTGTGATTCTACAAATTTTTGAAGTCACTGATGTTGTCTTAAAATCTGAAGTTTGTATGGTAATGGCATGAAATAATATTGATAACCCTGATTCTGTATTAGAAGCAAATTAGCAAGCTGGGGTTTGGTCTCTTCTTCCAGGTAACAACTGACAGGATGGGAGGAAATGACCTAAAGGTGCATGAAGGGGGTGTTAGATTAGAGATCAGGAAAACCTCAAAGTGTGGAATAGGCTGCTCAGGGAGATGGTGAAATCACTATCTCCAGAAGCATTCAAAAAATGTGTGGCTGTGGCACCTGGGGACATGCTGAACACAGTGGTGGTGGGTAAATGGTTGGACACAATGATCTTAGAGGTCTTTTCCAACTTTAACCATTCTATGATTCTGTGATTACTAGGAGGCTGCATTTAGAAAGAGAGAATAGGGAGTTACCACAGTAAAAAAGAACAATGCTGAAATTTATACAGCTTAAAAGTGCAGTAGTGGCAACTAGCGAGGTTTGCCAGCATGACAGGTACAGCAAAACTCCCACTCTTCAGTTGCAGAGTATTTCTGATTTAATCTTTTTTTTAGTTGATTCCTACATCACTGTTTATTATATGTTTATCTGAAATACTGCATAGAAGTGGTTCCTAGAGGTGTTAAACAGGATAAAATGTGAGAAGGTGGTGTTAGTGCCCTGGCTTTTTATTTGTCTATTAATTGCAAGAACTCCAAGTGCTTTTAGTCACTGAAGATAATGGCTAAAAAGCTAGGATACAGTTGCATTAATCTTCTTGGCCCAAATGTAGCATAATTACTTTAATGAACACATTAATTTATCCCCTTTCCTGACTCTCTTCCTTCGTCACAGTTCATGTTGTCAGTGGAAACTGAGACAATGATGACCCTCTCCTCAAAGTTCTCTGGGAGGGTTAAATATCCAAGGACTAAGATTTGTCAGGCTCAGGTAGTGCACATTCCTGTGTGTGTTACAATGAGCCACATCTCACACCAACAAAGCTTTATTACCCCCTGGTGTAACGCTGGGGCATCGCCACAGAACTGAGACTGACCAGCAGGAGCAATAAGACACAGACCAAGTGCAACCATTTGTCTCTCAAAAGTAGGAGAGGAAAATAATTTGTTTCCTCTTCTGAATCCATAGTTTTATTTTCTCTTTATTTGTGTGCAGAACACAGACCTTTTTATTATTTATTTTTTTTAGCAGAATTACTTTTTCTGGAAAGGCAAAAACACTCAGACTGAAATCTAATTACAAATGATAGAGAGCAGTATTTTTCTGCTCAATTTTAAAGAATCACTTTATAATCTTGGAACAGTGGATAACAACATCACTAATCCAATATTTTAACAGTAAATACGTTTGATGATGGGAATTGCTACACTAATCTTATATCCCTCCACAGTATAGTTAAGAAATCCACAGGGGGTTTTACTAATCAGTTTTTGTAAAGTAAATCAAGTCATGTAATTCTCGTTCCCTCTAAATGCCCGGCAATGAAGGCAGAGCCATGTGCAGCACTTTTTGTTCTTTTCACTGGTTTTGTCCCCCTAATCTGCAGCCACACTTTTCCCTGAGTATGCAAGAGAATTCTGGAGAGAAAAGTCTCCAAGCATGTCTGACAGAGATGTCTTATTAGGTGAGCTGGCAATTCACCCCATTCCCCTCACCTGCCGTGCTGGGAAGGGATGGAGTGAGTCCACCTCCTGCTCACGGGCAAAGAGCTGCCAATAATAAACATAATCCAACCACACTTGCTGCTGTGCTTCTGATACATATGCTTTAAGGTACTTATTTAGACCCTAATTTTACTGAAAAGTGAGATATATTGCAATATAGCTTGTGTTTTTGTCTTGTTTTAAGAAACAGTCAAAAATATGTTTCTCTTTTTAAATTACAAACAGTGTTTTACATTATGAAGAAATATTAGCAACTGTGGTTAAATATTTGAAGAGAGTCAACTAATAAGAATTATGTGCATATTTTTTCCCTACAGTCCATGGATACTGAATTATTTTTCATGAAGTCCTGGTGTGCTCTGTTTGCTTAGCTCACAGCTTCAGCCTTTAGGACTCAAAATCAGTGAAAGTTAGAATAAAAGTAAAGCTTTATTTCTGATTTGGTGTCTTCAATACAAATGAGTCACCTAAATAGATTTATATAGTCTAGTTATACCCAAGGTATATTCAGTTTTTAGCATCTGTGTACTCAAAATATTCCCATTTTATTTTGTGCCTTAATAATTTAAATATTCCTTGAACATAGTTCTTATTTAATGGAACTTCAATTGTAATCCTGAATGCTAACACAAAAGGCTTGGTAAATTTGAAAAAAAAAAAAAAAGGCAGTAATAAAAGACCAGATCAGAGTAGAAGGTGTGGGGAGAATTCTAAATGCAATTAGAAATGCCTACATAAATATCTGAACTATTTTTGAACACTCCAATCTTAAACTGTGATTTTTTTTTTATCTCTTCAAATGGAGGCCTCCCAAGCTGGAAGCCAACTGGAAGCAGACCATTGTTTTGGTCTGATTGGAGTACCAGCAGGAATGAAATAGCATTTTATTAAGAAACTTAAGAGAAAAACACACTAATCATTGCACTTTGAAAATAATTATCGTGAACGCCATAACAAACACCTAATCTTTCCAGAAGCAGCTAGTGCAGTACCCTGCTGCCAAGAGGTACAAACCTGGTTCTCACAGATAGCCAGGCTGTTTTATATTAGCTGTGTTAGAGCTGTAAGGTATTCCTGACATTCTGAACAAATAATGTATCCAGAAATCAGGGTACAGTTATGGAAGATAACTCAACGAAAGGGCAGCTTATGGAGTGGAAATGGGTATTAACCTTTTCTTATCTAGTCATCATTTTCCTTGATTCCAGTTAATATGAAATAGAATACCACCAGTTTGCCACATTTAAACCAGTATATCAGCCTATATTAGGCCATTCAATATTAGGGAGTATTTAACTGTACTAGGGAGTATTCAACTGTAAAATAAGGAAAAGTTATTACAAGATATTTGCAAATAAAATCTGAATTCTAATTAAATAAAGACTTACTCTGTAGCAAAGGCAGGGTTGCTAAGATAACCTGGCCAACAGGAAGAACTCTAATTTTGCTAATCCAGTAAGGTTTCAGATAGACTTTATATGTGTACACATATATATGATATGTATTTTTTCAATATCCAGTTTTGCCATAGCATATGGGCACTGCAAGTTAATCGCTGATGTAGCAGAAAAGTCACTTGGAGAAAATAAGGAAGGAAAAAAAAACACAGGCTATCAGAGTTGTGAGCATTGAATTTAGTATTGATTTCAGCAGGGGAGACTATTACAAAAGCAGAAAATAATTCCTATTCCATTTATGTTTGTCCGTCTGTTTTCCAGAGTGGTTCATGATTCTATGCTAAAAAAAAACCTCTCAGTTTGAGCCAATATACAGTCCTCTTATGAGTTAATTAAAATAAGTGAGACCTCTACAGACAGTTCCCATACAGTTTCCTCAGTCCCTTTCTGGGTGTTCAGCTGTACAGCAGCAGGAAACCTGTTACTTTGGGAGTTGTATCTCTGACGACAGGCACTCGCGTGTTCATCTCTGTCAGACTGTTCTGTGTGTTTTCAGAACCCAAATGCCAAAGCTGCTGAATGGAAAAATAGGCTATAGTAAAGGCTTCAGGTCCTTACTACACTGAAGTATTTAAATCTTTTCTAAATCGTTCACCGAGACTTTGAAGAATATCTTTCCTGTTTGGTCCACCATGACAGTGATGTTTTCTGCCTGATTTCTTTGGCTCACACTGTTAAGTCTTTTTCTTCCTCTTACTTCTGTCGTGTCAGTGTTGTTATTACAGACTTGAACAGCAGTGTAAAGGGGAAAGAATTGGTAATGGGAACAGGGAGCTCAGCTGTAGAGCATCACCTGGACATTCAGCCCAGTGTGCCTGAGAACAGGTAAGCCCAGAAGGCTCCTGTCAGCGTGCATCAGACTGGGGCTGCAGGAGGGAACCGTGCTACTCAACACAGGAGGTGATTTATTCTCCATTACCTGACGCTGAGTTGGAGGAGATGGGTGTTCAGTAGTGAAATATCCAGCGACACTGTTTAAGAAGGGCAGGCAGACAGCTACTCCTTCATCCTGGGAGGTGCACAAAGCCCTGTCAGTGTCTAAGTAAATCACACAGACCTGCCTTCAGAAAATGTAGATGAGATTTCTGAGGTACTTAGTTATCCATGGGGGCGCTCAGAATGTCTTTCCTCCCTGGGTCTTTCTTCTGCCATCATCCCCATTTGGCGAGACGTCCACGTTATTTAGGAGAAAGCTCCGAGTAGCAAAATCATTAAGTTGCATTGGAGTGTAACTTACTCGCTCTGAGCTGTGCTCAACATGCATAAATCTTCAAATGGAAAACATAAACGAGTTGTGATTCATTGAGGTGTCCATTTTTCCAGTGTCCAGTCTGCTGTCTCTGGCAGTTAGCTGTAATGTGAGGCAGGAGCTGTGCACAGGAACAGATCCATCCTCTATACTGCGGATGTATTCATGCATCTGGGAGTGAGAGGAGTGGTCTGAAAAGCTTTTGTAATGCATGAACATAAGATCTCTCTGTTGTTGTGTTTTAAATCTTAAAAATTATATTGGCTTCAGGGTGGACCTTTGCAAGGAGAGTGTTCGAGGGAAAACTTTTGAAATTTTTGGGTTTTCAACTGTCAGCCAATCTCCTGAGGTTTTCTTCCCCTTCCCCCCCCACCCCCCCATATTTTAAGGAAATTTGTAACCATTTTTTCACATTGGCGTTTTTGTTTTGTGGTGGTGTGGATTTTTTTTGTTGGTTGGCTTTTTTTTTTAGTATAAGTTTTACTATGTTTAGTAAGAATATTATGTCTTCATTCCTGATGAATTAGCGACACAAATTTTATCTTTCTGGGTAGCAAACGAAAGCACTGGCATTAAGTCTCGTCCCAGGCAATAACAGAAGTAGGCACAAAGTGCATCATGTGAGCTGCTCACCTGCAGAAGTCCATCCTGGTCGTAGTTCTGTAACACTGAGTGTTTCACTATTGGTGACAAGAGATGAAGGCTGAAACCCAGTGTTGGGGGACAAATTGTTCACAAATGCTGCTGGGACCCCAGTGCACGCTGCCCAAACTATAGCTCATACTCTTCAGGGCTGAAAACAGTTTTTGACTCAATTTAGTTAACTGAAATGTGGTATTTCACCAGTCCATTAAGTTATATGGTTATTGTTTTGTGTCCGTAGTGGAGATGGTGGCTCACCAGGTCACTCACCCTCTCAGGCAGCTTCTCAGATGCAAAATCAGTTGTTTTTCTTGAAGGATATTTTATGGGCTGATTAATTTTTTGGCTGAAAATTATTGCATATAAAGCAGATCCGCTCCAACCCAGTGCCCCAATGGCTGTATGGTAATGGGTATTATGTATCCATTCAAAGCCCAAATGAGATTAACACCACTGTTCTCTCCATCTGCCTTTGAGAAAGAATCCAGTAAATAACGAGGCATATGAGGGCAGATTATCACATTATATTCAGCATTTACAGTGTGTTTACTAGTTACTGCAAGGAGACAGGCACCCAGTCAGAGGGAGTAGGTGCTGCTGTGCCACTCAGAGTGCCCGTGTTGAGTTCTTTTAGCCCGGAGCAGCACTGGCTTTGAAGAGGAACATTTCTCACTCCTCAGGCTGTGCCTCATGAGTTCACCGACCAGCAAAGCTGCACAATGCAGCTTGATAAGATTTTATTAGTTTTCTTCACCTAAAAGGGATTGCAAAATAGGGAGGCAGTAAAAAATAAAAAGTGTTGTGGAGACTTTGCCTATTCTGACACCTTTTGATTGCAGATTCTGATGCTGAGCTGGGAGTGTCAGCCAGGCTACTGACCTGTGTCCCCTGATCTACATCCAAACGTGTGATGTGTAGGGAAGCAAGTCTGTCCTTTCATAATTAGTTCAATAAATAAGACCTTCCAGGTGTCTTTTTTTTTTTTCCTGTGTCACATGTTGTCCCATTTCACATTTCTGCAAAGCAGGAACAGTTACTCATTTCCAAGCCATATGAGTCCAAGCCATTTCTCTCCATCTGACTAAGCCTCTGTCACTGTCCAACAACACAAGTTTGTGTAATGGTTGGAGACAAATTACTGGGAGTCTCAAAAAGATGGAGGCCTGGAATCCATTGCTGCTGAAATGATGTAACCAACCTGCAGGCTGACAGCTTGGAACTAAAGGGCAGAGATGAACAACATAATGTATGTGATAATTCTAAAAATGCTTAAAATAGGTTTATATAATATAGTATTTGCCTTTTCGTAGGAAATAAAATATTTTGGTTTAGCAACTAACTCTGCCTTGATGATGGAAGGTAGTTTTTTGGTATATATAATTCTTTCTATGTATGAACCTTCACTTGGAAGGCTTCTACAACATTCTTCCATGCTGTTATGAATACAATCTGTGGTTTTTGCTGAAATTTTACAAGCTGGTTCTAACTGATTTATGTATTAAGTTAAATTAGGTAAAATGCCATTAGAAAAGAATGCCAGACTCTAGATAGTAGATGTTGGTGCTGCAGATCAAGACTATAGCTGGGAAAATGATGACCAAAAATTTACATTTTGGCTGTGTTTTGAGATGCCTCTATGCTTCCCCAAATACTGCAATTAATTGTGATGTACTGTGCTGTTTTTCTAACTCTAACAGATACTAGAAGTTTCTCATACTCAGAAAAGAATTAATGTTGCAAACTCTGACAGTGGCTGGTGTTTGTAGTAGAATTTATCATCTCTGAAAAGATGCATATTCTACTACTTTGTTTTTAAATCCATAAATTTTCACAGTACTTTGTAATGTCATGAATTTCACTATATATCTGCAATACAGATGGTGTAAACTCTGAACTGAGGCAGAAATTGCACTTTGTTTTATTTGTCATGCCCTCTCTTTGTGCTAGTGTTCTCCCTCAGGATTTTATTTTAAATTCCTTTTCACTCTTCAACAAAGATTCACGCTAAATACTCAAGTTGCCACCAGTTGTGGAAACTTCTTCTCCCAGGGTGCCCACAGTCAATTATTGCAAAGGCCAAGATTAGTTGTAGGTGCTCATTTGTTCATAGTTGAAGCTGTTCAGGGCAGCATTGTCCTGATCTGAAGCACCAACAATTCCTAAAGCATTTGCAATGTGGGGACATTTTTAGTACTGAGTTTTTTACCTGGTAATATTCCGTACTTATATTTTCACTCTCCAAATTTGTGTGGTTCTTGGGTCTGTGGTTCAGATAACATAAAATATCACCTTCTTTCTGTTGTACATTCAGTACAAAGCGTATGTTTGCAAGTGGATCTTGAACAGCTTTCCAGCTGTTTTGGGGCAGCCCAGCTGTGGACTATGAGCATCCAGTCCCTGGTTTTACTGCAAATGAACCCCAGGTTGAACCTGTAGCAGCACTGACCAGGGGGAGAGTGAGAAGCTGAAAGAACATGTGCTCTGCTTTGCAGTGGAGGTGTACTAAGTTGTTTTGGGATGGCTTTCCACAAGGATAACAGACACTGCTGATGGATCAACATGAGTACAGAATGCTTTCAATGTGGATTCAGCCTTTTTTTAAGTATTTTTCTATCTCACTTCACACAGCACTGTCTGGCCAGACTGCCACAAACCAAAGGGTTCTTGAGCAGGTATGGCAGCATGGGCCATGTCTGTAACCAGGGTGAACGCACTGACAGAAATGCATCAAGTAATGCTGGCTCTTCTTCTGTTTGTGATCTTTATAGAAATAATTTAAAATATGAAAGTATTACTTAAGATTTGGTATCTTGTACTTTAAAACCAGTGACTTGTTTTATTTTGAGAATGCCATTACTTAAATGGCAATTTTGAGACTTTGTTGTGTTTTGGTTTTGTTTTTTTACTTTTCTGAAAAAAGGTGCAATCTCTATAATCAAAGATGAAGGATGAAGTTGTTTCTCCAATAATGTTGTATTTCATTGGCTTTTCCTTTCCTTTTTCTTTTACTTTTCCCTATAAGAAAACCTGATCTTTACAGTTATCCTCTGTCATGTACATGTTACAGTTTTTTCCTTCCAGGTTTTATTTTTGAATATTAAGAATCATTTCACAGGATCAGTTAGGCTGGAAAAGACCTCTGGGATCATCAAGTCCAAGATCCATAAAATTTTGCTTTCTACAGCGGATGCTTATGATTTATATCCTCTGATTTTATTTCCCTGTTTAGCAACCTGTCTGGGAGGTGATGGGACAAGGCAGGCAGGTCTCACTGAGAACAAGGCTCTTGGGTTTTTTGAATTCTCGTTTTTTCTTTAACTGCTTTCTTATATGTGTCTAACACACATTTCTTTGTCTAAGTAAAAGTAATGATGCTTTATGATCTGTTTCTTTCTCTCTATTTCACGATTTACAAGTGCTATGACTTGGAAACAACTGAACATTTCATTTTTTTTTTTTTTTTTTTTTTTGAGGAGAAGCAGTGAGAGAGACTAGATTGCTTGCTTTCTTTTTCAGAACACAGCTAAAACGCCAGGCTTCTGGGCTTGGCAGTTTTACAGCAACTTGATAAAATAGTGATGGCACGATTATTTTTATTTTATCTTACTTCTTTCAGATGTGCTTCCTTCAAAATTGCTTCTTTCTTTCATATTTGTGGCACTGTGCTCAGCAGCGTGGCAGGCTGTTCACAAGCCCTGCCAAGTTGGGGATTTGAGAGAAAGTAAACAACTCGGTTGGAAACATGGATAGCAAGTGTTGTGTAGACTCTAAGAAGCAGAGATATGCTGCTGTATTATACGAAAGTTCACTTAATGGAAAAATGCTGTTTTCCCCTTAGAAGAAGGAACGACTCTGTCTTGCTGGCCATTGTAAAGTAAGCCAGCCGTGCCCGACAGCTGCACTCTGTGCAGGCAACTTCTCTATCAAGATTTTTATAGCACTTTTCTTGATTGAAAGGAAAAGGATTTTTGGCCCTCAGAAGAGAAAACGATATTTGTAAGGAATAAAGCTGCATGCTAGAATTGCCTAGAGAGAGCTGACAGGAGGAGCTGGGACCTGTGGGAGCTGCAAGATGGGCAGTTATCGGAGTCTTTTCCTTTATGTAAAATAGTTGTTCCTCACATATTCCTCAAATATTAGTTTACTTACAAGTGATATTTATTCAGTCAGCTGCAAATCCGTTAGTGATGCTTTACAAAACAGTGCTCTCACAGATTTTGGTTTTTGCAAACAGGCAGGATTTAACTCAGCTGCTTTTCAAGTGATTTGTGTATCACTCCTGCCCTCACAAAATTACCAAACAGCAGTGAGATGGAAGACAGTTCTTAATTATCTTCCTAGAGAGAAGGTGGGGCTTAACTTTTAAGAAACATCTTAAAGACCTTCTCTAATGCAGTTTTCCTGAGGAACAAAGACTGCTGGTTGAAGGTTTCCCCCTCCCGTCTCTTGCGTGCTGTTCCCATGCAGGCTCTAACTCTCTTTTTTATGTCTCCACATTCTGACACAGATGAAGCTCAGAATAGGCCCCAGAATTATTACTTTTTGTTTCTTTGTTTAAGTCAGTCCCATAGCTTTGTGAAGCCCTTTGACATCTATATTAGTTTAAGGGATTGCAGGTAGCTCATGCTGTGTGTTTTGCTGAATTACTTTACCCCTCATGGCAGCATACTTCAGGTCTTCAGGGATAAGTTTTACCTACAGCTTTCCTTCTCCAAAAGAACTTAGCAGAAGTTGCTATCATTAAATTTTCCCATGATATCTCTTTGCTTTAAAAACCTAGGAATATGTCTGACACTGTGCATTTAAAATGGTGTACATCAGTTGCACTCAGAGATCAGAATTATTGGAGGGCATAACTTAAATTGTTGGAAAGTATAACAGCTACCTTTTTGGACAGGAAAGTTTGTATTTCACTTCCATAGTATTCTTGAGAGATCATATTTTTATATGAGGTGAGCACAGGTATATCTTAAGTGTGTTTTAATAACTACCAGGACACTTATACTGGTTCTTATTCAGTGATCTTGATTCTCCAAATAAACTGAATTCCCTTAGAAGGCAAGGGTGGCAGTGAAATGATTAGGAGAGAGATAGAGAATGAAGTGGAGATAGGTACAGAGCAGCTTATGTGATATTGTAGACAGAGACAAGGCAAACCTGTGTTGGTGTGTGGGAACACAAAACAGAGAGTACAGCAGAAGACCAAACAAACACGGCTGCAGAAAATAAATGCTTCTGAATTAGTCTGTTTAGCTATGATAGATGCCTTGTCAACCTGCTGCAGCTAAAAGCTAAATACATGAGTTGGAGAGAAAAAAAAATCCAATTGAACAAAATCAATCATTGGGGTGTAGGCTATTAAGTGTTGACAAGTGGTAAAGGCTGGTTATACTGCTCTAAAACTTTGGGGGATAGCAAAGCACCTTTGAGTAAACTTACACTCTTTAAATCAAAAATGAAAGTTTGTTGTTTTCCTTCATGGCACGATATGTCAGGGGCCAGTATTCTCAGCGAGTCTTACACAGTTGAAATTACTGGTTTGCTGAGTTCTTTATATTTGTGACCTTGAGATCTTGATCATTACAGTCTCTGCCCCTGACGGAATGGCAGAGTTCAGAAAGGGTTTAGATTCTGCAACCATAAAAATCTGAAATTTTAGTTAAATGATGAGCAATAATGTTTACACAAAGTAGAAGTCAGGCAAGTGATTAATTTCGTTCTATAGGGAACAGGGCACAGAAAGTTCACACAGCTCCTTTGTTTTTCTTCTACAGCCCAAGAATTCACCACACAGTTGTATGAAAATGCAAACTGAAGTTCTAAGGAGGCAACATTTCAGACTCTTTCGAATTGTTTTCTTAAAATAACAAAGCTCACATTGATTTCTACTTCCCCAATATGTTTTAGACTATAACGTTTAAATTGTTTAAATTTATATAGCAAACAGGGAGAACAGATGGGGTGCATTAAGTGTGGAGACAGAGAGCTTCAATTGCCTGTTTCCCTGTGCATTGATCTGACTGTGTTATTTGGTGGTTCTGCTGCTTTCCCAGGGCTGAGGACTAATGATCAGCACTTGCTGGATGAATGAAAGGGAGCTGGTAACCAAATTTAACTGTGACAGCCTGCTGTCCTCTTATCAGTGCCTAGGAAATGCACTGCTTATGCCAGTCAATGTTAAAATAAACTGAGGGGTATTAAGTGATGAATAGTAGTCGTTGCTTAAAGGTTTCACTTGGTAGATCTACAAGGAAGAAACAGAAAACCAAGAATAAAAAACTGATGTGTCTACTCCCATAGTTGGTGAGTTTTTCAAAAAGATTATTTCATCTCCCTTGTAATTTGTATCCTCTTGCTGTTTTTTCTCTGAGATACAGTGTTGGGGTATCATGACATATATAATATCTAAGCCTTTGACACATAGTCTGGCAGCTGGATTGTACTGAATGAAATAGCAGGTCTGGGATCCCGGAGGGAAACTGCTTTTGGTCCCTTCTAAACCTCTTCTGATCTTTGGGTCAGCTTTTATAAGGTGAGGGCAGGTGGGTGTAAAAAGTACTTGCTTAAATCATTATTTTAGTATTCTTCTGAAAGTTCTTCTGTCAGGGTGTTTGCCTCAGAGTTAGCCACAGTTTCCTAACACAAAGAAGAAATTGCCTCCAAATAAAAGCACACTGGAAACGATCAATCTTCGATAGCAGTAAGCAATTGGAACAGAGAGCAAAAAGTAATATTGTATGTTATATGGCCTATTACTGACTCCTAGGCATTGCTACAGAGAAGTCAAGGCTTCCCTGTGCAGTGGAAGGGACTAAATGTAAACCTGCTAATTAAACCAAGAAAAAATTAATGTTACGGCATGTTTCCTATAAGTAACATTGTATGGCTATGGCAGATTTTATGGGGAAATTAGGGCTAAATGAAGAAATGACACTGCTGCTGTGCATGTGGTAGTTTGCCTTGGAAACAAATAACAGAAAATATTCTGTGATGACCTTACCTGCTGCAGTGGGGCATGAGGTAGACGGAATTTTTCAAATGGCAGTTGTGGTTGTAAGGATTTTCCAGTTTAATTGTAGGTGCTGGTGAAGTTAGCAAGGAGGTGCAGAAATGTAGACACCTTTTGCCTCTGTCACCCGTGAGAGTGGTAACAGCCCATTTATTTAAGATCTTGTTATCTTTAGCATGTCACTAAAGCTATGATTCAAAAGGCAACTTCGAAACACTGAGGGGGAAGAGTGGCCAGTGGGGAGGTGGCCCAAGAGAGGACCCTATGGCAGGGCATCTGTCTGCTGGGCATCCAGGTATCTTTCCTTGAAGATGTTGATGTGTGTTAGGCTGAAATATTTACCATCCCTGTGTGTTGAATGGAACTTAAGTTAATTTACAAGACTACTTCAAACAAAGAATTTCTAAGCTTGTAATTGGATTTTGTATTTGTTCGAATTCTTTTTCTTCTGCTGGTTGCATTGTTGAGAAAATTTTGTTTTCTTGTCCTAATTGTTGTTCAAGAAACCCAGATTAGATTTTCTTCTTATAATGACTTTGGATATGCAAAAGAGTAAGGAGGCTCAAAACATTTCTACAAGGCAAAAACAAGTGGAAGTCTAGAAATTGCTTAATTCCTTCCGAAAATTTTAGCCTTCGTTGTTTAAATTAAGGGAACTGAGATAGTTTAAGGGCTGTTTTACTGGTAAAATCTTTACTTTAAAATAGATCCTTGATGTCATGCATGGGATAAATCATAGCAGGGGTTGTTTTGACACTCTGGAGTGTTGTTATATTATGCACTGGTTTCCCAAGAGATCTTAAAATTTAACAAGCAGAGGCCAGTGTGAGTAATGAAATGAGGCAGCAGTACAGCCATTTCAATTACACTTTTATTACACAGCCATTCTTCCTAGAGCGCTTTATACTTTTTCCAATGCTTACTAGAGTATGAAGTGCTCTGTGTGAGGAGAGGGGAGCTCTGATTTTCTGACAGTGTGATTTCAACTTTCTTTGACAGCAATGCTGGGGCTGCAGCAGATTCAGTAACACAGGAGAGCACAGGGAAGAAGGGATGCTCTGCCTCAGTTAAATGGCTGGGACCCTGATCACAGAATTATATCATTTGATAATTCAGTAATGTTGTTAGGAACAGACATTTAGGTTTCTCTGTTTTGTTTTGAAGATGATGTTTCAAATCTCTGGTTAACAATGATTTTTTTTTTTTCTCCTCCCCAGTAGGGCACAACTTTAATATTAATCATGTTCCTTATCTTTTTTCACTGCTTATCTCATAGTTATTTGCTTTTACTATGAATTATTCCTGAATGTTTATTTCTAATATAGGCTATCATCTAGAAAGGCTGTTAAATATTTTGAAGTGTTGTTAATGTAACTTGTACTTTTGATTATCAACATTAGTTCCCTTTTCATGCACAGACAGTAACAAGCATGTTGTTGTATGTATAAATATGTAGTAAAGATCCAAAAGTTTAAACCACCTTTCTCATTTATTACATTTTAGGGAGCAATTTGAAGTTACCATAAGGGATGATATTAAAATGACTATCCATTTAAGACTGTAATACCAACACCATGCAATGGAACTCCTCTTGGGTTACACAGGACATTAAACAGCTTTTGTTTCCATGGCAAATTTATCATGTGGCCTCTGCTTGCTTTAGGTTACATACCTAAATGTGATATTTTGTGTGCCCCTTGAACCCTCAGCATGGTCATATGGCCTCTTCTAAATGAATAACCAGCTCATGTGACACCAAGGTGAGAGGTTCACTGGGCACATTTTGGACAGTGTTTCAGGGGGGAACAGGGATCACCACAGCTCCTTTGGCAACTAAACTGCTGCACATATTCCGGTCAGGCTATGTGTGATTGCAGTTATTAAATTCCCATCAGAATGTACTAACTTTCATTCTAATACAGCATTATTAGAAATCTCCCTCAATGTCTAAGGTAATTGTTAATTTAGACCACTTGTGTCTTTCTGATATTAGCAAGAAAGGACTCTATTTTTCCTCCTTTTACCAGCAGCCCTGTTAAATCCATTCGCTGAGTGGAGAACGATTACAAGTCTCAACTGACAAGCTACAATTTTTTCAATTCCTGAAATGTCGTCTGTAATAACACCAATGACTAGCACAGCACCCCTACAATACCAGTGCTGTGAGGGAACTCTGATTAGGATTTCGGCTGGTACCAAGGGGTGAGCTTCTTGTGTGCAGAGGGAGCCTGTTTGGCTGCTATTCATGTCCACAGCTACTCTGACCAGCAACGAATATTCACACTCCTCTCATAAAAGAAGTGAATGTCATGGTATAAATGCAAACTGCCTCTATTGACGTAATATTATTAATTTTTTCTGATTAGAAACAGATGTTCAACATTTCCCCTCACAGAAAGTATTGTCAGGCTGCAGTGCAATGTGAGCGTATGAGGGAAAGGGAGAAAATTCAATTTTAGAAAACACAAAGGAAAAACTATTTTTCCTCTATTTGCTATTTCTGCTCTGAGAAAAAAAGTGAAAGAGGCTGGCAGAACTAGTGTTTGAGAACAGAGCTGTATCTCTTTGCCCATCTTGAACGTGTTTTTTTGTTTTCTTCAAAACTCTTAAACATGCTAGAATGTGTAGCATGGTGTAGGTTTAATAGTTCTGGTATAGGTATAGCACTCTAAAATTCTGCAAGTTTATGAACAGTATGATTGGGTACCAGGCTGTAAAGTTTCTGTGGGTGTGCTCAGACCTCAGCAAAGTTCATGCAATTGTTATATTGGGTGATACCTTTTGTTGTGCCTTTGGACCCCAAATCCAAATGTCTATTGGAAGAGACCTGCAAGTGTGAGTGTTGATTCAGGAGTGACAGCTCATACGCTATTCACTGTTTGTACACGCATAGACATTAATATCTGTTGGGAACTTTTATTTTCTCTTGTAATATCTGTGGCCTGAAGTTAGCTACTTATTATGCACCCCTTTTTTACTTCTGAGCTTCAAAAAGGAGCATTTTGTTGGACAAAATGAGTATCTTGATGCAAAGAAGTTCAATCCAAATTACTTCTCAGCAATTTAGCCAGCAATCCTGTTCAGTTTTGGATGGATGACATACATCTCTGCTTCCTTTTACTTTTTTTTTTTTTTTTAATCCTTCTCATATAATAGACCACCACAGCATAAAGGATGTTCCATCTGACAATATGCATACATATTTTCCAGGAATAAATTAGGGCATTTCCCAATGCTCCGGCACATCACTGCTTAATATAGGCCAATAGATCAAAGACAACTATTGTAGTTTCCCTCCTGGGTCTGTTCAAGCCAGTAGAAATGTGACCCTTTCTAATATGTGCTGTATTATTTAGAAAGCTGTGGTTAATCTATTCAAGAATTTATTGAATTTGAGTTTCTTTAAAGTACATCTTTCTATAGTATGTCTAAATACCTATCTGGTTAACTAGTTAATTGTAGGTAACCACCTGGTTACCCACCTACCTCTACCTTCCCTCAGCATCCTCCACACTATTGGACTATGAACCGAA
This sequence comes from Pipra filicauda, assembly GCF_003945595.2. NCBI lineage: Eukaryota > Metazoa > Chordata > Aves > Passeriformes > Pipridae > Pipra > Pipra filicauda. The sequence goes on from NW_024104285.1 coordinate 965,412, forward strand.
CTTACTGCAGCCACTGGTAATTTCTCCTTTTGTGTATAGTGATTAGTGATTAAGAAAATTATTTAAGACAGAGAGGAGTATATGAAGGATCAAATTTTGACATATGGCATTAATCTCTTTGAAGTCACTTTCTAGTTGTATGGTCATATCTGGGAAATAGCCCAGCCATTCTTGTGAATGAAACCTGTATGGTTTCCCTCACCATACAAAGTGAGTAAAATTGCTCTGTGTATTTAAGAGAAATAAAGAATGCTGTGTATGTTTGCAAAAGTCTGATTGGAGCGTATGCACCGCTCTGAGAGATTCTTGTGCAAGGTGTTCACTAGCACATTAAATATGAACAGTATTTTATCCAAAGTATGAAACTTTGTGAGCTTTGCTAGAAAATAATTGATTGAAATGTTGCATCAACTAAATATTAGCATAATAAAAGTCATATCACCTCTGAATTATCAGAACCTTAATATAACTTTAAAATCTTTCCTAACATTTAAGTGATGCTGTATTACTTTATTGTGAAATTATTATTAAACCAGAATTGTGGGAAAAGAAGAACAGAATATTTTATTCTACTATGGAAGTAAGAAGGAAAAAAAAATAGCAAAATCCTCCTTCCTTTTTAGCAATATTCCAGGTTTAGAAAGTCAGAAGTTTTCTAGTATCTAATATCTAGTTCTTAGATTAAGAAATGATGGAAAGGCAATTTTGTTGTAATATACAGTAGGAGAAATCTGGAGCAGCCATGGTCTTCTGCCAAATTTGTAACCCAATTTAGAGATATGTCTGTTATGTCTAGTTTCTATCTGGAATCTATTAGTATCCAATGTCCTTATGAGAATAATAATATTTATAAATAAATCTAATAATATTTACTGGTTTATAGGAAATAAAGAGGGTAAAGTGATCGATAACATTGTTTGTTTCTGTAAATATCTGTGACATTCTGTTTTCCATTCCCACCCAACTGTGGGCCTGTGAGATTCCTGGTGTCCACATTGTGGGATGTCACACCAGCTGCCAAGATTGATGTTCAGCCTTGAGCTCAAGCATTAACTGACCCAACCATCTGATTGAACAGTGCAGTAGAACTACACGGCGCTCTATTCCTACTCTGTCATGCACTGTAGTTATTTATTATCCTCCCTTACACAATTTAGTGCTCTTCGGCATATGCTCAGATAAATTACATCAAAGATTAGTGAGGTCTTTTATTTTCCCCAGGAGACTGAAATTCAGCATTGTGAAACTTCACCAGCATTGCTGTCCCCACCCACCTCCTGGTTAAAACTCTCAGGGTGTCAATTGAGTAATGTTTGCTTAAATCAGCACTAGAAAAAGCACCTGCAATCAGAGTTTCAGACATATTCTAAGCTGGCTGATCACAGAAATCACTTCTTTCTGCCTATAAACACGGTGAAGTGGTTGCATGCTTTGGGTGTTGATACAGAGAGGACTGTGGTAGACTTGCTGGTTCTGCCTTACCTAGGCATGGTCTTACAAGTGATTTGTGATTTAATGAAACTTCAAGGAGCTGAAGTTCAAGGATAAACAAATCATTTATTACTTAAACAAATGAGATCTAAATTGCAGCTATTTTTCACCTGATACAGATCAGTGCAAAGTAAATAGTCATTTAGCTTACACCTTGTAGCTGTGAGTATGTGAATGCATTGAGCAGAGGCTGCAGGGTGGGGAATGATGGAGACCTGTCATTCCTCTGCTCATTTTCTCTTTGAGGGTTCAGACAGGTCTGCAGCAGTCGAGGAAACTTCCTTTCTCTTCTTTCAGTTTCTCTTGGAGGGTGATGGCTGTTGAGCCTTTAAATTTTAGAAGAGCAGTTCATGCCAAAGGAGACAAAAGGGCCTCAGTCTTTCTCTTTGCTTGCATTTAATTTCCTTCCCTTGCTTAGTTTTTTGATCTATGAAAAACTAATTATTCTTTTGTAGAATCGGATCAGTTGAGAAGGGGAAAAAAATAGCTTTGGATCTGACCTTTCCTGACATTAATGCTGCAGGGCTAAAGCAACTCTGAAATTCTAATCGTTGCAATATTGTTGGCCACTCTGAGTTGTCTTTGGGAAATAATCAGGCTATGAAAACGTGACCCATAAAATTTCAGAGGCACCAGTGATTAAAAGCACTGGGGAGCAGGAACAGAGGAGTGATAGCAGTGACTCAGCTGCTCTATCACCTGATGGACAGTGTGGTGTAGGCACAGGATGTCAGAGGTCCAACGGTGCAAGACAGTCCATGCCCAGAGTCAGACAGAATGTAGTTATATCATCTCTATATTGCATGATTTTAAAAGAAATGTTCTTAAAACTCAGAAGGGACTCCTGTTATTGCGGTTGGTTGTTCCATTTGCTGGCAGAGATGCTAAAAACTCTTTCTTTTGCCTTGATGGGCAACTGATCTGTATCTGTGTCTCCAGTGCTGGATGAGGTGATAGCTGTTATCAGGCAGAAAAGGATTCCTATTAGCAAGCTTGGCCTTCACTGGAGCCATCAGTACTGTTAAGTTGTTGGTAATGACACACAATTGCTCCAGCTTGGTGCATCAGAGAATATTTTCCTGACCCATTTATGCCTCTCCCAAGTATCTGTAGCATAGTGCTTGTAAAATATTTTCTTTTTCCTGTGCTTTAACTCTAATGATTAATAGTAAACCTAGTGATGAATGTGAGGGAAAGGCTGGCAATTATAATTTCATTAATCACCTAATAATTGGGGTCCAGGGCTCAACTGTGGCTTTAGACTTCTACATCCTAAGGAATTAAAGAGAAATTTCTATTAATCACCGTGTCCCAGCTGCTGACAAGGCCTGTTCTAACAATAGATCTAATCATTTCAAGATGCACTGCAATTAGTGTGAGGATGATAAAGGAGTTCATCATCTGAGCCAGTCTCCCAGTCCCAGGAGGCTGCAGGAAGGAGCCTCTCTATTACACCAATGATTTACCTCTGAATGCCATGCGCAAAAGTCATGCTTCCCTGGAGATTTATAAATGTTTAAAGCTTTTAATAAACTTAACCTGACTTATGGAGTCTATTCCAAGCTGGATGGTTGGTTGCATTGGATCTCTCTGGTGATTTGGGTTTGCAGTTGTTGGGTGGTGTGTAACCCCAGCTGGAAAAAGAAAAAAAAAAAGGTGTTGAAATTAAGTATACAGTATGTTTATTAACTTGTGCATGGAAAAAACATCTGGTTGCAATTCCCTCATTGTGCCTCAGCTTATTGATAAGGTCTGAGCAGATGTGTGGTTAAGTGGTAAATTAGAGAAGAGTGCTGTGCCTGATTTTGTGTAACCAAAGAGCAGCTTTGTGACACCACTAACAGCCAGTATGTCCAGCTATGCTGAAAACAAGGAAATGAATCTTAATCTGCTATTTCAGGCCTCCAGCTGATAGGAATAGTTTTTGTATAAATCTTCCAGAGAAATTCTTCGTGCTCACTGGCTCTCCCTTATCTGCTCTAAGTACAGAAATAAATGAAGCCACCAATGTGTGAGCACCATTCTGAAAGTAAAGATTCCATGCACAGAAAAATAATGAGTTTTCTAAAATATATCTGTGGAGATAAGGCAGAGGTATCCATGTCTGAGATACTCAAATGATGTAACTAAGGCAACTGGAATAATAATTTGACATCAGAAGGAAGCTGGTATAAATGGAATTTCAGGGAGTTGTATACATTTTCCAGAGATTTACTAAACTCTTTTTCTGGAAAAAGAGAAACATGAAAATCTGTTGTTATGGTAAATCTCTGCAAAGGTTTCTGTTTTTGAATAGAAGATTGTAAGTAATCTCCTAAAAACTAATAGAGCATTTTGAAAGGTTTCCACACTAAACCTTCTAAGCCACAAATTGTGTATGATTTTATGAGTGATTCCATGTTGTGGTAGTCACAGGATATTGCTTAGCCCTTGGAGGTGCCAGGGTATAAAACAGCCTTCCCCAGGTGTAGAAAAACTCAGCTAAGACCTGTTCTGAAACAAGGTTATTGAACTGAGTGCATTAAAGTTGTAGAGACAATGAAAAGCAAATGAATTTTGGATGTTGATTTGATGATTGAAGCAGACTAATCACATAAAGGACAACTAATCTTGCAGATCAATGTAATTATTCTATATAAACACATAGGGTGCTACTTGAATCATTCCCATTTGAGGGAATAGTACTAGAGTTGGGCTTTTTCTGTATCACACCTTTATTTGGAAGAGTGTGTGCCTTGCTCTTTCTCTGTAACCATGTGAAGCAAGGATGTGGAGTCCTGTTGTACAGCATCGGGTGGTTCCTAGTGAATAGTAGAAGGAAATAGAAAAATTGCTTTGCTAGATTTGCTGAACTGAATACATGGTTTTGAAAAGTTGAAGTAAACTCTTGATGCAATGATTTAGGTGAATTTCATCTGATTGAGGTGAACCTGAGTAGCTGAAAGGAATGATCTGAGATAAAGCACTTTGTTATTGAAATCAATCCTTGAAAATAATATAATTGTAAATAATTCAGTCAGTGAATTTAGCTTCCCTTTCAATTCAACTGCTGTTTGAAAGCAAGGTTTTTTTTCCTTTGTGTTATTTACTATTCCTGTTGGTTTTTATTTAATTCTGTGAGGCACTGAACTGTTTGCCTTGTTCGTTTGCTTCATTACAATCAGATCTGAGCCTTTCAGATCAGTTGGTGCTGCTACCTGCACTGCTTGGTGAAGTGTGTGACTAAAGGCAGGGCTTGATGCAGCTTCTGAAGTTTAGGTGCTTAGGAAAAAGTAACACAAACTGTCTCTTCAGTACTTGGACTCATTGGAGCCAGAGGGAGCTGTACCTCTTTGTGAGAAGCAGTTAAATCCTGGGCTTCTTGGGCAGATTTTAAGACTTTTGCCCTTTTCCTTTGTGTAAGCAGGTGGCTCTTTTGTAAATTTTTCTTGTGCTGATGGAAGAATTTGGAGAGTGTTCCCCTGGAGAATCTGTACACACAAAAGTTGTTGCTTGAAGGCAAGGGGAACTGGTGTGAAGATTGCAGTGGTCTTCTGAATTCAAGCAAATTCGATTTTATGGGACATTCACTAAACTTGTATCAGAGTTTTTCCTCTTTCTGAGCAACACTCATTTTTCCACACACATTTGAAACCAGAGGGGGAAACATCAGGATGTTTAAGAGTAAATGGACTGAGCTTTCAAAGTGTACCTTGAAAGTACTAATAAAATAACTCATAAATGAGTTATTTTATTAGTACAGGTAAAACAGGTAATTGCTGTCTTCTTTAATAGAGGCACATTGTCACGTGTAAGAATAGAAATAATTTGAAGATCATAAATTTAAAACTCTGTTGCTAATATTACACCTCCCCTTCCTCCTTTCTTTATGAAACGTTTCAGACCTTTTCACTGTATTGAATTATGCTATATAGGAAGTAATACAAGGAGATCTTAAAATTGTGAAGAAGTTTAGCTGTTGGTTTTTATTTTGATTTTTTTTTCTCATCAATAAATTAAACAAAGCTCTTTTGCATTCTTATTAGTTTGTTGGTGTTCACTGCAAAACAATCACATACAGAATTCTGATCACTTTGAGTTCAAAGTTACTAGTCTGTAAAGAGATCACTGGGGTGGTGTGTCCATGTAAGTTATATTTTAAACAATGGAAATCTCAGCATAGGTCAAATGAATGAAGAAAACTGAATTTATATAACAGCATGGAAACACGAGGAACAGGAACACTGACAAGAAACGTTTCCAGAAAACCAATTACTTTTTAAACTGTTTGCTTACTGTTAGTTTGACTTTGTTTTTTTTCCATGTGCTTCAAGTTCTTAAAAGGCTCATCTATTACTTTTTTACAGATATGGACATTTTTTTGTATTCTTTTTGGTAATGTTGATAACACGTTGTCACATAGGAGGAACTAACCCCAGCAACCAGTTTTGAGATAGAAAATAATCACCCTCTTCATGTTTGGTACTGAATTGCCACATTTTTTCTTTGCTAAGGCAAATGTTCTTTTTCATCCTCTGTGGTGAAGAAACAGGTTTTGACTGAATGTGTTTTGATTCAGTCCCAGTTTGTTAGACATGAATAGGTATATATGGTTTTCTGTTTCTAAGGGCTTATATTAAGCTGTACCTAAAGGTGTGTGCTTTATATAGTGGTTTAATACTCAGTAGTGGGACTTTATATATTTATACTCTGTTTTAATTTATTTGGGTATGTAAAGAATATGCAATATAGAAAATTTACAATAATCTTAAAACAGTCATCTTGCTTTGCTGATCATATTGAAGATTAGAGCGTGGAAAAGAGATAATGGGAAAAAAAACAACAGACCTATTTATTTGTTCTTACAGTACTTGCTCCCTTTCCTCTCCTAATATAATTTCCTTCCTACTTTCTTTCCTACTCAGATTTTTATATATGTTATCTAAAAAATATAGTATGATATTGCACCCTCAAATAAGGATCAAAACACCTCAGAATTACTCCTGAATTAATTTTCTTGCTGAGTGATGCTGTATATTGTAGTGAATGCAAGTATATAAGTGTTTTTATTAGTGTGCATTTGAAATTGGCATTCTCGGGCAACCAATTTCCACTGCTCTTGGGGTCATGAAAAAGGCTTCTTGTGCTTTGTTCCATGAGTACTATAAATTAAAAAATTTCCCTATTTGTCCCTTCCCTGTAGGGACTGAGAACAGCAGCAGCCGTGTTATGGCAAGAATTGTCATTTGGGATCCTGCTGGCAAATAAATATAGTGTAGCAAAAAGGTGTCATTACAATGACTCGCTTTGCCCAGGTTGTGAAAGGCTGTGATTCATTAGTACCAAATATATGCTACAGAACATGATAACTACTGCAGCCTGAAGTCTGACACGAATGAAAAGGCAGGAATAAAATGGGTTTTAAAAAGGAGAGGGAGGGGGGAAGGAAGTCCTTCGACCATCGGTTGAAGATACTCATTTTCACTTGACATTGATAAAATGAATATGCAGTAAAAAGGAATATGTAATAAAGAGAAGTTATGTGAAATCACTATACAGATGAATATTAGGACCAGCCAATATTCATAAACCTTTGCATAGGATCCTTTTATGTCATTTATTATTGTTCTTTCAATGTATCTCCCAGTCTTAGGATCCTCAGCTTAGAAAAAAGAAGTGTCATACAATTTATATGACAGATTTATGGTAAGCAAAAGATGTATAAGTTTTTCCTTATTTTATTTTCTTTCTGTGAGAAAATTTTGCTTTAAAACTTGTCACCTGGAAACAGTTTTGGGTGCTTTAGCTTGGTTCAGTAAAGACAGTCCCTTAGGTCTTGTGGCACAATTAGGATATGAAATTTTTCTTATGAATGATGTAAGGAAACTTTCTTCCCATTTACACCAATCCATCAGATCCCTAAAACTTCTCTTAACAAAGGGCAGAAGGATAGTAATTACTGGTTATAGGATGGATTTGTTTAGACAAATGGGAGAATATGTTTCCTATCCCCCATCTTACACTTAGATTAACTTCAGATTCTAGACCTTTCTCATTATTCCAGCATATTTAATTTGTTCTCTCAGTAAACTTTGTTGACACTTTTTGCTTGTTGTAATTTAGGCTTTCAAGTTCACCTTGAGCTATTGCTGCATACCAATGGAGGAAGTGTTTCCAGTTTTTAGTTTTATTTTTGGTAGAAGGTGTATTTGCAAGCAGGTGTAGTGTCCTTGTATAGGATATCAGCTCTACAACCTTGCACATGCTGTGTTTTCTTATGATGTTTTATAGCGAGAAATGTTTACTTTTTCTTTTTTTTTTCTACTGGTGCTTTGCTCTAATGTGGAATTTGTCTTATGTTTGATAGAGTTTGTTTTCAGTATAGGTGACATCTGTGGAACAACTTGGCTTGAAACTATGCTGGAGAATATACAACATTTTCAATAAAATTAATTCTTATGTCAAGACATGGCCATGTTATGGATTGTAAATTCTGATTTTACTGCCAATTCCTGCCAGATTTTACTTGTCCCTCTGTGCAATCCTCTGTTGAGCAAAATACTGTCATTGTTATTCTTTTAATAGTATAGGGGCATAATTTCAGTATTAGAAGGGAAAAGATGTCTCAGTATTTCTTTCTTATTGTGTTTTTTCTATTGTTCCTCTCTGCAATGTTTTTTACTCACTCTTTAACAAAGGTGGTATCTCCTTGTAAATGTAGTATCTTATTATATTCTCATTAGCATTCTTTTTTAGTGTGTACTGCAGTTCAAGTATCAGAGGGGAGCTCCCTTGCCCAATTACTGTCATTGCTTACCTGAAGACTGTTATAATATGGAGTGGTGTTATTTATCTGGTCATAAATGCCGTGGCAGCTGGGAGCCCCAGTCCTGTACTAGGTGTGAGAATCTTTCCATTACTGAAGTTTTCTTAAATATTTGTGTTGACCTTAACTTTCTCCATCCTCACTGAAGAGGTTCCCATAAAATAAAGGTAGCAGAGCCATTGCTGGGCAACACCTTTACTGTTGAGACCTGTTTTGCCATTTGGGTCTGGCAGAGGTACCTCTTGGGGCACAGGGAAGGCTGTGTGGTCTGGCTCTGATCCTGCCAGAGGGGCACATCCTATGGAAAAGACTGGTGTCTTTGGCATGGAACTGAACAGGAATGTCATATGGGGCTTCTGAGTGGTTTTGTGACATGGAAGGTCTTTAGAAATCAGCACAATCATGTGCCTGACTCTCAGAGATTCGTACCAAAATGTTTCCATGGGCAGAAGTGTATGTTCCAGACGATGAAGCTGAGAGTGAAGAGATATAATGAACTCACAGACAGTTTTTCCTGTGTCTGTTCCCAAGAGGTCTTCCTGGGTTGGATTTGCATCTCTGTCCAGCAATCACCCAGTGAGAGCAGGCTCTTTTCATTCCCATTTTCCTGCATTTGTGTGCAGACTTGGATTTACAGCAGTGCAATTCAAGCACAGTGAAGGGCTTACAGCATGGGAACCACACTTGAAGCCCCTGAGGTTCAAGGGTGTCCTGTCTACCTTTAATATGTTTTTTCTTAGCTACTCTTGTATCCTAACTGAAAACCTAGAGGCAGTGGAAAACATGTGACTATATGATGATGCTTTATTGATGTAGTGCAGCACTTCATCTGTATTAGGCTGTGAAATGATGGTTAGGTGACCACCACGGTGCCTTCAGCTGCCTGAAGTCTGCTCAGACTTACCCAGCTGACAGAAGTCTAATTTCCAGTCTTCTGTAACTAAGTTCAAGTAGCTTTATGTACAGAACAGCACAAAGATGGTTCTGCTGTGTTCTGCCCCATTGAATCTTAGACTGACTGCAAATGGGAATGACAGACTTGATGTCTTGAGTTCCCTCTGGGATGTAGCTCCTTTCAAAGTTTCAGCCCTATCCTCTTAAAAAACATATTAAAACTGTACTTCTGTGGTTTAGAAATGACTTACCATTGATTTGATATTTTGATTTTTTTACTATAGAAGCTGTGTGAAGAATATCAAGCCACTAACTCAATTTTATAAAAGTATTTGCTTAATGTAATCAGCCCCAAATGAAGCTACACTTACCTTTTCCCTTTGCTGGAGACTCTTTCAGGCAAAGTGCGAGACATTATGGGAGGATGAAGATGAACTTTTCTTTTGCCCACTAACCCCAAGAACAATGTTGTAAATATGTATTACAAGCCAGGTAGTTATTGAAGCCAAGGTGAACTAATTCTGACTAGATGTTCAAACCAGAATGTCAATCAGCTTGATCACTGCACCTCACCGTACTCTGCTCCCAGCAGATGGTCTGATGGCACACTTGTGATTTATTAGCAAATGTGAGACTGTATTGATTTAATACTCTGTCTGTTATACTGCCTCACTACTGTGTGGTGAAGTTTTGCCTTGGAGCATGACCTCAATGAAGCCAGCTTTAGGTCTAAATAGCACTGATATAAATCATGTGTCTCACAAAAACACTCTTAAATGTTGACTAGTAATTAAAATTTGCATGGAGATGGGTCTATCTAGCCATCCACATGAGCTGTTTTATAGTTTCATATGTATAGTATATTTGCATTATTTAAAATTTAAGCTCTACATCTAGTTTTGCGAGGGTATGAGCAGTCCTCATTTAAATTGGTAAGAATCCATACTTCAGGAACTCTTTCAAAATTGCGTGACTGCTAATTTTACAAGATTTCAGGAGAGAGGTAAATGCCTAAATACCTTTGAGGGCCTGAGAAGAACTTTTTATTTTTTTCTTAAAAGTGTTTTATTGCTTATTTGAAAATTCAAAACTTGCTGGAATTTTCCTCTTGAGCTAAGGAAGTCTCAAGCTTTTTAAAATTGAAAAAAAAGTTAGGAAGGCACTTTTCCCATTACCTTAGAATTAATATTTTATTTATATTACTTGCATGAAGTGTTTCTCCATCAGTCTGAGATCTATGGTCAAGTGTATTCTTTCCATTTAACTGCAAGTTTTCAGGATTCTCTGGGGATGTGGTATCCAATATTTCTATTAAAAGAGAGCACAAGCAACAGAGTGTGACTTCCCAAAGGAGAGCAGAATGAAGTTTGCCCAGATTACTCTGTAGATTCAAAAGAATAGGGGACAGGAGAAAGGAGATGGGAGATTTGTGTTCAGTTAACAGCAAGACTTGGTCACATTGGTGACCTTCAGCATGGGTCACTTGTCTTGGGAAGGTCACCTGTGTAGGTGAATGATTTAACAATTTGTAACAATAGAGGGTCATGTAGCTCCTTACATTTCCAGCCTGTGGAGACTGGGGATTTTATGACGACGCCTTGGCTAGTGCTCCTCTTCATGCTCTTGTAAAGCACCAAGTTTCTCTTAACCACACTTGAATTTCTGTGTTTGCAGTTAGGACATTGATTTTTGTCTCTGAAGGGTTTGTTTGATACATACCTGCATTTGAATTGACAGACGTAAAGACAAACCCTATAATTGAAAACCCATAATCAGTATAAAATAGTTAACTTTCCCCAAAAGTTTTCAACTGAGACATATCTTTGCATTGCATCAGAGTTTATCATCGATGTGGTGAAGTAAGAATTAGAAGTTGAAGCTTCTAGGTGGTATCTTCATGAATTATATTTCCAGCCTTTAGATGAGAATAAGCAACATGTATTTCTATGAAATTTGCACACCGAGTTCCTTCACTGGAGAAGAAAAAGAAGCTTATTTATAGCAGTCTTCACTGGCTTTACTGTTGCTAATTGTTGTCTATTAGTTAATGGTATAGGTAAGATTATGGAATTAAACCAATAGAACTGGCAATTTTTCACCAGACAGTGAGAATTTAGTGATATTTTGAAAAAAGACAGTAAACAGTAATGGATAAATGACAGCATGGATTAATTTGAGTGGAATGGCCTTTCTTGCAGGTATGACAGTTTCTGAATATTAAGTGGACATTTTCTAGACTTGGATTTCTGAAGACGTAGTTAAATTAGACTGTAGAAATATTTTAAAGGCAAGATTATAGATGTTTTTAACAACAGTTTCCCTCTACTCATATTACCTCCACCTTTTTGGATCTGTGGTGAATAATGTAACTGTGTGGCACTGGAAAATGCACTGTGCTGAACACTTTGGAAAAACTGTGTGAAAATAAGGAACAGGAAAGCAATGAAAATGTAGCTTGTGCTAAGGAGATGTATGAAATAGGTCAAGTATAGGATGATGTCTCGTGCTCGAGAAGTCACTGTATCTGTGAGCAGACAAGTGTAAACTTGGGTAAAAATCTAACTGCTTCAGTTTTATGTTTCAATGGTAACTGGGAGTGATGTGGGTTGGCTTTTTGTTCTGGCCTGAGACATGACCATACCTGAGAAAATCATAGTTATGATTGAGCAGAGTTAAAAGGATTTTCCTTGTAAAGTTATCTACCAGTTTAAGAATATCCACCCCTGGTACTTCACACATACTATGTGTGAGCTTTGAGGCCTGTGCAATGTGTTTTAATCAGATCTGAATTAGGTAATGGCTAGCAGTAGTAATCCAAAAGTCCAGATGGCTCTTTTTGGAATATTTCTGGATTTTTTTGCATTATGGGGACCTTGTGTCCTCTGGGATAAGAAAGCCACATGAAGACATTCACTTCAGATTATCCCAGTGCAGTCCTAAGAGAGTACATAAGACATGATGTTGCCAATTTCAAGAGAATTCTAAGCTATTTGTAAAAATAAATAAATAAATACATAATATAACCATATAATTACTTACATGTCTACCTATCAACAGTTAAAAAATACAATTAACTGTCAGTTATTTCTTGTGCTAATCGGGCAGCTATAATTATCTCTTTCTTGAAAATGAGCTAGTTTCTTCTGAAATTAGGATCTTGCTAAAGATTATAGAAACTCTTCAGACTGAAACTCATTTGAAATAGGAAATTCAATGTTAGTTACGTGTGATTGAAGATAAGAAATTTTTCCCAAGATCCTTTTGTTTGATATAAATGTGCTGATTTCTGTGAAACAAGGGGTTTAAAGCACTAAGACTTTGATACTCATCTTGTGAGCTGTTTTCAATCCTACTTTATTTTCCCACCAATAATGGATTTCTCGCTGTTTGGAAGCTACATGCAGCTGGCAACATCACTTTGAAATATTCTTATATTAAAAAGCAGCGCACATCGATAAAGGGAACTAGAGTGATGTTAATTTCCAGTTTAACCGTGCCAAAAATTAGTGACTAAGAGTTGGAATGTAATGAGAGGGGCTCTGAAGCAAACGTGGTGATAAAATGATGATGGGTTTGGCCTTTGCTGCAAGGGCACCTGACAGATCTCTGTCGACGTTACCACTGAAAGGACTTGATCGATCCTAAATTAGGCTTGTCTTGCTTAGGTCTACAGACTATTGCCCTTATTTTTCTATGGAGAATAAAGGTTTTACAGTATAGTCAGCTGTTCACATGCATGACAAATAGCAGATCATTGGCATAAGCTCTGTGTCCTTAACTATGGAACTGGGAGAAAAATTCAAATAAAATATCACTCTAAGAAATTAATGCAGCCAAAGTAATCTACTTTTCTCATCTTTGTAAGTAATAAACTAAGCTGGAATGGCTATAAAAAAGTCAGTCAGAACTGTTAACATCTGGTGGAGTCTTTGCAAACAAATATAAATAAGAGACCTGAGGGACTGGTGAGCAGCCTCAGTCATCATCACTCTGACCATCCCAATGTGCTATAGTTTTGTGGGAGTTATCCACGGCCAAAAAGAACTGGAGTAAAATGGGCCTGGCATCATCACAGCCTCTGGTGTGCCCTGCCAAGTAAAATGAAGTTGTTTGGTAAAGACCTGATAGGTAAAAACTGAGCTTAAAATAAATGAACTAATTTGGCAGAAAGTGATTAAGAACCACACGGGTCTGGAGGGGGTTTATCAGTGGGAATTGGGCTAATTTGGTGGAAAGAGCTTCTTCAGAGGGCATTGCTGGAGTCAGAGGAGGGCACAGCCTAATACTTCTGAATTAATAATGTCTGAAAACAGATTTGAAATCCCAGGTGGTTTCTTAAATTAGTCTTTTGTTTAAATAAGGTAAAAAATGTATTTTTATGTGAAAGCTGACCACTAGGGAATTAGAGTAGGAAAAAAAGTGTTCCCCAAACGATGTATGCTGGGTTTATGCACATCTATATTGAAAAATATTTTTGAAAAACAATACACAGAGATATAAATTGTGACTTGATTTCGGGATGCTGATTAATTTGGTGCTCAGTGTACATTTTCCAAAAAAGGTTAATGAATCTGTTGAACTGATGAACTTTTCTTAATTAATAGAAGTTTCAATTTTCTCAGAGCAAGGGCATTAGAGAAGGGAGCAATGGATATCACACAAATAAGCACATGTTCACTGTGGTTTTGTCAACTAAAAATACAGAGAGGATTGAGTTATTCTACTGCCTCTATACAAGACATTTAATGAGAGAATCTGTTCACATATATGTAAATATGTGAAGATATTTCAGGTCTCTCTCCAGAGTATTTTTACAGGTAGAGTTGAGGTTTTGTCCCTCTGAGGCTCTTTTCCTCTGTGTAGCTGTTTCACAGAGGCAAAATTCCTATGAGGAAAAAAAAAAATCATTCTTTTAGTTAAATTGGCCTATAGATCCTGAGGTGGAAAGGTTCCCGCTCAGCACAGAGGCTTTTTTTCACTCACTAATGTCTAAATCGCCCTCAGGCCCTGAGCAAATGGCCAGCCCTGTAAAGGAGTGTGTTCACCAAGGTGCTAAACCGGAGGTGGCAGGAGCTGAGCGGAGGAATCTCGGTGGTGCCGCTCTGGATTTGCCCCCGGTTGAAGGTACAAAGTGGTTCCTCTCCGTGGAGGGGAGCAGGAAACTGAAATAGGGGCTCAGGAGCTGGTCATGTAAAAGTCTTTGCCTGCACCCAACCCTGTTCCCAGAGCAGCTGGTGAGTCTGGGAGGCTCCTGCTAACAGGGGACTGTGCAGAGCCCCCCAAGGGATTGGGGAAGCATATGTTTGAATGCCACCTTCCCCATTCACTTGCCAGTGTCACACTGCACATTTCATCCCCAGCTATCCCACTAACCATTCCAGGACTTTAAAATTTCCTAGAAAATTACTTCCTTCACTGATTTTCATCTGCTTTTGACTCAGTTCCACCTTTCAGTGTGTGCTTTGGACAGTGCTTTGTGCATTTTCTTATCAGACTTCAAACTTCCTTGTGAAATTCTAAGGCTCAGCTCAAGTCAAGTGGCTGGAGTAGAGCTTGTGCTCATTAGAGGGCACATCACAGAATCAACCAGGTCAGAACAGACCTCTGAGATCGAGTCCAGCCTTTGACCCAACACCACCTTTCCAACTAGACCATGTCACTGAGTGACACATCCAGTCTCTTCTTAAACACCTCCAGGGATAGTGACTCCACCACCTCCCTGGGCAGCCATTCCAGTGTCTGATCACTCTCTAGCTAAAGAACTTCTTCCTAACATCTAACCTAAACCTCCCTTGCTGCAGCTTGAGACTGATTCTTCAGGTCTCTTCTGCATTTCATAGTCTAAGTGAAGCAAACTTTTGAAAAAGTTCAAATTACATGTACAAATTCCTTAATGAAGAAAAAGGTATTAAATACATCATTCTATCTATAAAAGTAATATTTATGCTTTCATTCTGCTAAGTAGCTGTTCAAGATTGCCAAAGATGATCTGTAAAATAGGAACTAGAGCTTAACGATGTAGACTTTTGAGGTTAGCAGGGCTACACATTACATCCTCTTTCTGAAGCAGGAAATATATGAACTTGTACAATAAGTGAAACAAATGGGTGTGAGGGAGAGTGGGAAGAATTACTGCTGTTGTGAAGGGTCAGTCAGAAGGACATTCTACTCTACAGAGTTTCTTTTGAGACATATTCAAAGCCACCCTGTGTTTGAGTAGTGCTGCCTCATATATGCCTTATCTACAGTTTCAGGATTCTCTTTTAGCTTTGGCTTATAGATAGATACAGGAGCTGAAAAATCCCTCCTCTGTTTTTTTTCTTTTTTTAACCTACATGTGAGCAATGAGGCAAACAAACTTATGTGAATTCATGTCTGTGTTCTCTTTTAAAGTAGGGTTTTTATTTACTGTTCAAAGTATTGATGGACCTACTCTATGCATTAAACTTGTATTAAGTAACAACTTAAAACTTCTGTATTGTCCTACCCTCTGCATTTTGCTTTCAAAACCACTTTTGAAAAGTTTATATGAAGTAACTTAAGAGAAAAATTCAAATTATAAATATTGTCTAAAGAGCAATGAATAAGATTGACCTCTTCTTACATGAAAAAGCCTTACACTAAAAGTCTGTGTGTTTAAAATTACAAACGTTATTTTAAAATATAAGATTGCATTATTCAACAATTGTGCTAGCAACAATCTATAGAAAATGGAAGTGAATTCTTTGCTTTACATTTATTGGCACTGTTGTGCTTCTATTTCCAATTCCAGGAATTTTGCTATTGATGAAGTTACCTGTCTCAGATTAACTGTACATGAGTGCAGGCAATGGAGTGAAAAAATGATATTTCTGTATTTTTAATAATTCATATTTCAAAGATCTTAGTGTATGCTGCTTTAATGTACAGACATCCATGAAATCACAATTCCTTCCAAAGCACTGCCACCACAGCTCCATCCACGCTGCTGTTCCGTGAGCAGTATGGATCGAGCAGCTGCTGGAGGAGCAGCAGAGACAGACACACAGGAATGAAATGCTTCCTTTGAGCGGGAAGCTGTAAAATAAAGCATCTTCAGAGTAAGAGTGATTTGAAAAGGGGGAGTGTGTGTTTGTAACATGCACAATGAACATAAGTAAAAGCAATGCCAGAAAGCAGGTTAGTGCCCCAGCTTCCTTCATGCTGATTTCAGCAGACTTAGGTGGGGACCAACCAGTAAAAAGATGAAATATTTTCTACTCCATGGAAGGCCCAAGTGTCTTAAGAGGTTGAAAAACACATAGATCCTGTGAGGGCTGAGAAGAATCTGTTTGCAAGCCTCTGTTTTTCTCCCTAGCATTTATGGGAAATCATGCATATGATGATTAATCCCTGTGTTACATTGATTGAGCTGTTTGTACAAAACCAAGTCAGTTAATATACAGCCCCATCTACAGAGAATACAGAATATCCAGGCACTACAATGGAACAATCAAGAAAAGCGACTTGCGTTCTTTCTGGAAGCGTGCTACGAGAACACAGTACAAAAGTAAGCAAATGAAAATGTTACCTAAATATCAAGTGAAAATATTCCTTTAGTGCTTTTATAAGACTTTGTTCAAAAATCCATTCTCTCCAACATGCAGAAGCTTAGCTGTGTTTTGAAACTAAAATTTGGCTTGCCACACTAATTTTTAACTTGTGTAAATATTTGCTTGTATTTTCATATTCAACTGCGTTGTAGTTCTTTTTCCCACTGTCACAGATGTAGGCAATTTTCTATCCCTTCCCCCCAGCATTTTTCTGGCAGCTAATGAATGCAGTCCTTTGGATCTCATCTGATCTTTGGCAGGATATCTGGAATTGATGTCCTAGGATGTGTGTAGCTAGCTCAGTAATAATGTTACAGGAAAACTAAACACTCCAAGCCACAAAGCTCTATTCAGAAATTTTATCTCTGATCCAGAGGCAAACTAAAACCCGCTGTAGTCCCATGAATCACAAGATGAATATTCAGTAATGCACACCGATAGCCAAAGGAATGAGAGGGTGATCCTCCATGGAAAGAATAATACCAGCAAGTCAGAGTGCTTGGACTCCTTGTAAGGGGATTGTCATATATTCTTGAACAAGTTGCTTAATTGTTTCTCCATTGTCCCAAAAAAGAAGTGTAAGGATGTAATGCAAAGCGTTGTTGGTTGATGGGTTTACATCCCTGTTCAATACCAAGATCCCACTGTGAGGGACTGTAAAGTCAGTTTGCATTTCACCTGCTTAAAACTAATTCCTGCTTCTATGTGAGTAACGCAGCAATCCCATCTAGGATTTATCCAGGATGCTACCAGGTGCCAAGAGCTATCAGCCAGCGCCTATGTTGATGTGAGGCAGGTGGAGGACTCTGTCACTCTCCTCATCTCTTTGGAATAATTCATTAAATACTTCTACCTGTGTCAGTTACAGGTAAAACCTACGGTGGAATTACTTGTCTCTATTCTTGTTAATCCCCTGCCTGTCAGCTCTCATCAGGCATTACATTCTGCCTCCCTTAGCAATTTCCAACATGCAAATTCTGATGAAGTGCTGCTAGACTGTCTCATATAGGTGTATGTTACGGATTTGGGTGTCATATATTAATCTTACAGGAGTATTTCTCTTTGTAGTTTGGACACATTCTAGCATAGTTTTTAACAGCAAATAATTGAAATCCTTTAATTGTTTTTATTTTTTTTTTTCCTGGAATTAGACACTTATATATTGATTTCTGCTGAAACGTCAAGTAGTCAAAATTTCAGTGGATGAAAGTTTCTCCAGCACAACTTGGTAGGTGTATAATGCTGTAATACATTTTATATAGTGGTGACTGCAATGACAGTAGCACCCCTCATGCTTTACTGAAATCCAGCTACGTGGAATCTGGGCACCAGCAGGCAGGTGTTAAATCTTTGTTTAAAGTGGCAAGCCAAAGAGATGCAATATTGTGTATCTCCATCTATCTGCTGTGAGAGGATGGAGACACCGCAGTTATGTCCTTAAGTTTTAGCTAGGACAGATACATCAACTTTTAAAGAAGCATCTTGCTCCAAATTCTGTTAAAACATTTAATTTACACAGCATTTAGGTCACTGCACTGGTTTAATTCTGACTAGGTGATATTGTGTTGTCTTAGAAAAAAGACCAAACCATTAGATTAAATTTATTATTTCATATAAATTACAAAGTACTGATATAACAGTGTGTATTATAATATTTTTGTCAAGATAGTATGATAATTCAGCCATTCATGGATTTTAATGCCATTAAAGTAACTCCTGCATCTTGAGTAACAAAATGAAGGCGTTGTCTGAACTATTGCCTTTACTCCTGCTGAGTATCATTCTCCTTTCAAATATTCCTTTGAACTTGAGGCAAACTCTGACTCAAAAGACAAAAACCACAGATTGCTGAGGGACCTGCATTCTGTAGCAACTGGAATCTGTACTTCCAAACTGATTAGACGAGTATGTTCCCTATCTGGAAATAGTTCAAATACTTGTAGTCAAGGGAGGTTTTATCCAACACCATTTGTTTCAGCTGTCTGGCTGTTAATGTTTAAACATTTTCTGCTGTATTTGGAAAACTATAGATCTTGACTAGGCACTAAAATTTCCTCCATATGACTTGTATCTGCACAGCTTATGTGGGGCTTGATATGTTTCGCTTTGCTTCCAGCCCAAAATATCCTTCCTGTAATTTCCTTTAAATACACAAATCTTTCAACAGCTGATGCTTTAGGAACTAGTCATCTCAGGAAGTATGGGATTTCATCCCTAGTGAGAACCAATATTGTACATACATGTATGAGAGGAGCTTATTCTTGTCTCTGTGAGATTATTCAAGTTTAAGTGCTATAGATGCATGGTTACTGCACACAGCTGTATAGCAAAGGGAACAATTCACCGTGGCAAACGCCGCTTTGCAGAGCTTCAGACATTTAGCAATGGTTTTAATTTAGTAATATGGTTTTTAGGAAGGTGAGGGTGGAGAGGAGCCAATAATCAGTGTCCTCACACATCATCTGTACTCACTCATGGATTTAATAGTAGAAAAATTGGAAGTGTAATTTTGCATCACCAAGTTTACCTTGAAGAGGGGAACAGTAAAAATGTAATATGAAGTGTGGTGGGCTGACTAGGCAATGAATAAAATACTTTAAAAAATAATAGAGAAAGATCTTATCCCACTCTTCCCAAAAGCCATATAAACCCATGACCTAGCCCAGCCCCAACAACCAAACCCAAATTATTTATCACTGAGGAAGGATGTAATATTTCTGAGGAGAGTTATGAATTCTGAAGCTGTCAGGGTGTTCCAGTACTTTAAGTGCTGGAAGCCCAGAGGACTTGCCAAAAGCAGCTTGGTCCACATAATTAGGCTTTTAAAGTAAAATCAAATCTTTGTGGATTTCTTTTTTTGGTAGGACTGCAACTGTGGAAGGAGTGTTTTGATAAGCATGAGAGAGCAGCAGCGTATGTTTTCAGTCCTGTTAATAGGCTGGAACCAGTGTCAAAGAGAACATATGTATCTTTTCTTCCAGCTACTTCTTTTGGCTGCTCTTTGGGCACTGATGCCAAAGACATCAGTCCTTTCAGGCCATTCATTAACATAATTTGTTTTTGTTAAATAATTTCTTGTTACTCTAGGGGTAAAAATTTTTTTACATGAGTTTGAGATTCATACACTTATTTCTTTGGTGTTAAGCAGTGCCCAAAAATAAAAGAAAAAAGTGCTTTGGGGCTTTAGGTTTGGGGTTTTAGATTTTTTTGTTTGTTTGTTTTTGTATAGGATTTCCTACAATTCTGAAAGCTTCTGGTAACCAATACCTAGTTTGCTTCCTGGCTACGCTGCTTCATGAATAAAACCTCTTTAGTTTCCCTTTTCTAGTTCCAGTATTTAAATGCTAGTTCAGGTTATCATAACTGTTCTGTCTTTTTTTCCAGTGAGAGAAGAACATGGGCAATGAGGCTCATTGCAATGATTTTTTACGTGTACTGATGCAATGATTGAGTTACAGCTAATGGAAAAAATTCAGAACCAGGTGACCACAGCAGGATTTCTACCAGTCCTGTGGTTTGAAAAGGTTTAGGAAAAGGTTGCATGACCACAACTGGCACAGGAGATGGACAGCAGTGTGCATAGCTCAAGACACAGGAGGTAGAAGTAGATCTACAGTGGCCATCAGTAAAGTGGACAAGGCTTCCTTCACAAACTCATCTTGTTGCTTGACTCTGTGTTTCTGTGATGAACATGAGAATTCTTAGCTACAAAATCTATTGAGTAACTGGAATACCAGCTGTAAAACATTCCTCCTGCTCATATCCTCTGATAGCTTATCCGTCTAATAGCAGTAATAAAAAGGGGGATTAAAATACAGATGTGTTTTGGAAACATTAAAATTACAAATGGAGCCAGTTTATTACTTTTATTCGTGCTTTTAATAAGAGCTGTTTGAAATTATAAAGCTCTGTCTTTTCCTGCAATTGTGTGTCTGTCAGTATTCCAGAGGGAAGACTGTCGCTGGGAAAAGGTATCAGAGTATGAATACTGCTGAATGATTCATTTATAAGTTACTTTATTTAGTTAGGAATTTTTATGTTATACTTTCCTCTATAATACCCATTTTTTTCCATGCTGTAATAGGCTCATATTCTTAAAACCTTTGAGAAGGTGTGCTGTTACTTTGATCTCATGGGCTGGACAGCATGGCAAATGAAGCATAGCAGACTTCCTTAAGTAGCCTTAAGATCCATCTGGAAATGGGGCATGTATATCCCTGTTGTTACCAAAAGACAGCCTTTTCTGAGTGCATGCATGTGAACTTAGCAGAGAGAAAGAAAACTCCTGGTTAAGGCAACTGAGTTGTCAGGGAATGTGGGTGTTTTCCTGGTGGGCTCATAGGTATGTGGTGTACCCGACTGTGTGTGTTGAACATGAAGATGACCACTTAAATTCTTTAGGTGTGTTGAGGAGCAGTAACCAATAAATAGGATTATTGACCCACTTTAATAAATGGCCTGTTGAAAGAAATTTCTCTACATACAGTATTTCTTTTATGCTACATAAAAATCTCTGATGTGAGCTTGACAGATGTGACCCAAGAAAATATTTGATGTACCCTAAACCAGGTAATATGTCTTGATTGTTGAAGTTTCTTGTTCTTCATGGCAGAGAATGATGATTTTTTTTTTGTTTATTTGTTTTTATTTGTTATTTTTTATTTTGTTTCCAAGTCTGGTATTATTCTTAACAGGAAAGTTGTAGTGCGTCCCCACAGTACTGACTGTGTGTGTTATGAGCTACTGAATATTGATATTCTTCTCTTTACTCCCAAGATTGTATATACTTTTTTTTCTCCTTAGATTTGTTTTTCAGAGGGAAGAAAAATATGCTTAAACTTCTGTCTTAAATGTGATTCAACTTAGCCTTTTCTTGCTATAATTTACATGGAGCTTAAATGGCTTAACAAACAACTTTTTTTTTTAGGTCAGCTATGTGATGCTGATGCAGCATAACACACTTTTCTGCAGCAGTTCCCTTAATTAATAGGGCTTCTGAATGCTTTCGGTGAGGTCCTTCATACCAGCTTTGAAAAAGCCTCCTGATTCTTTAACCTTTATGATCAGAAGGGTGTTACTGGAGGAAAACAACTGCTTAAAATAAAAAGCAGTGAAAATGCCTTTTAAAAAAACCTTTATAATATGAATGTATAAGTTATGATAGAGCTAGAAATACAGGGAGAGAAGGAATATCAGAGTGCAGTTTTTCTGGGAGTCTACACTTGAAGATGAACAGGATGGTTCATTGAGATTTTCTTTTATTTTCCAAAGGAAAAAATATATATCTCTCTGTCATTGTCTGTTAGGAAAATGCAACTTTGAGAAATATTTGATGCAGTATATTCGTATTTATTTGTATCTTTATGACATTTTGTTAAACATAAAAGCAAATGAGAAAATAAGGTGCATCGGGGGATGTTATGGCTGAAAGGGAAGTTTATCACTAAGCTGTCATTGACAACTGAAAGAATTTGTAGACTCAAGTGTCACACGATAACACATTGCTAACAGCAACTTATTTAAGTATATCATTTGGAATTTAACCTATGTGCTCCCTCCCAGGTTAGTAGCTAGAGGATAATTGGGATCAAAGAAGGCAGAGTGTGAAAGAATCTATTAGAGTCTAAAGTGAGTGCTTACCTTAAATGTTGAAATGGGTTTATCACCTGAATCCAGATCAATGAATCTATGTTTAGCTTTGAGTCTGCTGTAGTGTTTTGGTCATCCAGAAAATAGGGCTCTTCTTGAAGACAAGGCATCATGTCTGTGCTCATCACCAAGGAAATGATGCATGGAGTCAGATGAGTTTTTTGTCTTCAAGAACAACTGAATCCCATCAGCTTAGAGAAATAATTTTATACTCCTTCATGCTGACAAAGGATGCTGACAAAGTCATACTGACTCCTCCTACCTTGCTGACAAACATGCCTAGTGATTCCAGGTGTGGCTTGAAAGGTGTTATGTGGTCAAAGGAGGTCTGTGAAGAACATCTTTCTTTAGAAAAGCTTTGTGAAGCTTCTGGAAAGCAACAAGAAGGGGGTACAGAAGAACCTGAAAAAAGTTTGTATCTATATGTTGAGTTGTGATCTGTAGTAACACTTCTGTAATTGCACTGGAAGCTGAAAATTATTGGGATAATTGAACTAGTTAAATGATTCTGGCTTCAACTTCAGTGGTGTTTGTGAAGAGAATTCTCTGAAGGAGAAAGGAGAAAGCGCTAATGGCAAATCTCAATCACCTCGAGCAGGAGGTGGTGTCCTGTGACTTCCAATAACCACAACTGTCTTCAGTCTTCATTCTGGGATGATCTTTAGGTACCTCTTCTGAAATGAAGAAGTCTAATTGAGGGACTGATGTCAAAAGCATGGACTCACTCAGTTAACACACTTATATCTCACCTAAAACACCATATCTTTAATATGGGACTTGTTTCACAGCACTGCCCAGCAAGGTGAAATCCATGGTTCCAAATATATTTTTCACAATTTATAGATTTTCATGCAGTGCCTAAAGCTTGATTTGTCACATTGGGATGATTCCACATCAAGTGCCATGAATCAAATTATTTTATAACACAATGGGTTTAGCACCTCTTGACTGTGATGAGTGGTACTGCAGAGGTACCAAAATAAATGCTCCAGAGCAGCAAGGTTTGTTCTGTATTTCAAATAAAACCTACCCACTTGTCCCCTCTCCAGTTAGCTGGAGAGCAGTGCAGAAAATTGTTTTCCTTTATGGTAAATCCACATCAGTGTAGATGATGGGCTCTTTGGAATTAATCCATGCCAGGGAGGCAAATGTCACTGAGTGCACAGGGCAGATAGATACCTGGGAGGTGGTGCTGCATTCCAGTGTCCTTGGCAGCATGAAAGAAAACCCCGATGCAAAACCTTCAAAGTCTGCTAGTCCTCAATTTTTCATCCTCTGTGCATATCACTCCTTGTATTTTTGTTATTTTTTCAAAGTGTAACAATGTCTATGGGGTTTTAGGCCCTACAAACTGATTCCCTGTTTTGAAAAAGAGGGCAAGTTAACTTTGGACAACTGCTGATGTGAATGTTCTGGCTTTCCAGTGAAACTAGAATTAGCCTACCCACATTTTTTCTTAACCTATTTAAAAATTAGAGAAATAAGAACACTTTGACTTTCTGAAAGGCTTTTCAGTTTGAGTACCTTAAAGAATATCATGAAATATAAATTATTTTCTCTTTCTATCCATTATAATCCATTTGTTAATGGAGTTATTGAGCCACATTGCAGTATTATGGAGAATGCATATCATGATGGAGAGAAAAAAGCCCCTGAGACATGAGGGGGACATTTTTCAGACAGGGATATTCTGTATTTTGTGAAAAAGGAAACACACACACATATACACTGACATGCAAATTTTAAAATAATTGTACCTGTATTAACTTCCAGAGTCTTTGATAGTTTTTCCCCAAATCAAAATCTTTGACATTCAAATGATGTTTTTGTCCTCATGAAATGTTAGAATAAAAAACCCAAGGCTATATTGATAGTAAACTGGGGTTACATTGTAAGTACTTGTTTGACTGCAGCAAACACCAGTATATTATTGACAGAACAGTTTTTCTTCAGGTGAAGGCTCACCTTCATCTAGAAGTTTATAGGACGTAGTTTGATATGGAAACTTTTCTCTTTTTATAAATATAGTTTGGTATTTTACACAGGGTATTTTCTAGACTATCAATTTTATACTTTCCTTTTGGATTGTATGTTACTAATGCATTGTAATTTTTCCAAAATGCTGTGCAAGAAGGGACCTATTGCTCAGTGGTTTTCTGTATAAAATACTAGCCTCCCACTTCGGGTACTGTATTTTGCATTTAGTTTGAAATCCCCATGAGATATATTGAACTGCTGGAAACAATTTGGGCAGCTTGTGAGGCCCAATATCAAAGCTGGTGTAATGATGGTGTAAGAGGTGGGTTTTTTTAGCTTTTTTGCTTAAGTCTTTAAAAAATGCAATGTCAGAGCTCAGGGGCCTCTTATTTAACTGGATCAGAAATGTTTTTATTCTCTAAATTGAGAACTGTAATAAAATTGCTGTGGAGGAAAATGTGATACGTACTCTCAGTTAACTTCAGGGATTCTTTTACATCTCGGATACCCACATTAAGAAGTCACTTAAAATAAACTGGAGATTTTGGTCTACGTGTCTGTAGCTAATCAATAGCTAAATATCTGTATAGATGGGAAGAATAATCACATTAATGCTAAAAAGGCTTCTGATATAGAGGTGGTCACACCATTTGTGGACTAGTTCTCCTCAGTTCATTTGATTGTCCTCTAAGCAGCTGAGAGAGGCTCAAAGAAAAAAGAAATGAATAATTCCTGAACAATTACCAGATTTTTTTAGTCTTTCCAGGTCTTCCTAGTCAGAAGGAAAGCATATTTCTTTTGGCACAAACTATTTTCTTAGGTGTGGTATTGGATTATCCCATAGTTAGACGTGTTTGGAAGTAACCCTTGGGAATCCTTTTGCATCTGATGCCCTGTCAGGAATGTAAATTCTTTCAGATTTTCTACCAGGTTTTTTATTTAGTTAGGGATATTTCTCTCAATGTATTTAAAATGCTTAAACTTCAGTTAATCTCAGTCTGATGTAACATTTTTTTTTCTATTATTTGAGCATTTTAGGGCTTTCTTCTTTTATCTCATTCAATAACAAACAGGAACACACATTCACAGAGTGAAGATGAGGTTCAGATAATGGAAACAGACAGATATATAGGAGATAAATATAGTTTTTTATCATTTATCACAAAATTTCTGATATCAATGAAGAAAGTGTGGCAACCTAAGTGAGATTAGCCTTGAAAGTACCTAAGGCTGAACACAGGTCAGCCAGAGAACCCAGTGAGTTTGCCAATTTTAAGTGTTGTGCTGACCAGGTAAAACTGCAATAGAAATAACAGCTAGTGCTAAAGCAAAACCAAAATTTTTATTTCAGCTAAATAGAAATCAAAGAGTCGTTTAGTGGTGCAACAATTTTTGCAAAGCAAATCCTATGCTTATGTCTAGTTGTGTTGCTGTCATATGGTGGAGAGATTCACATACAGACTTTTAAAAGTACTACAATAGAAATTTCAAACTGAATAAATCTGAGAAAAATCATATTTACTTCCTCATGTAGCATTTATATTAGCACTGCTACTTTACTGGAGACAAATTAAGGGGAAGACTTATTAGATAAAAATTACTTGCACACACTGTAATTACAATAGGTTAAGAACCCATAAGTGCTATCCCAAATAATGGAAAGAAAATGTAAGCATTTAACCTCATGAACCCTCGTCCATACTTGGTATTTGGATATATGCTGGAATGATCATTTCCAATCTTATTTTTGTGTTATTTGGTGCCAGGATTTCTATGTAAGACATATATTCTGTGTGGAAGCACGTAAGAATAGTGAGACAGGAATCTCAGTGAACAATTTTATAATATCAACTTTGGCATGTGGCAATTCACTCTCTTCCAAAGTCATCCATAGAATTTGTAATCCATTTTATGAGAAACATTAGGAAAAAGTGCAATTTGAGGTGCTCAATAACCTGCATGGCTTCCCCGTACAGAGCTGAATTATACACTGAAGTATTGTAACTATGATGGAATTGTGAAACATAAATACATGTGAAATCTTATTTTCTGATTTTGAATATGCTTGACTATATCAAAAACCCATTTATCTAGGGGAAAAAACTTTGAACTGAAACCTAGAAATCCTTATTCTTACTCTTGTGTCTCGGTCACAAAATCAAACCTATGCTTTAGGGGTTTGATTTTTATTCATAGGAAAATTATGCTAACATTAATTTACCAAGGGAGGCTCCAGATCCTACAGTTCCATACCTAGACCAGCAGCATCGTGTTTTGCTCTCTATGTTCCAAAGAGGTGTTTTCTGGACTAACTTTTTAATAACCTCTTCCAAAATATTAATTCTACCTGCTGCAGCAACATTAGCAACAACTGCTGGCTTGTGAACTCCCAGAAAAGCAGTAGAATGTAACAATATTAATTAAGTCCTTAAAATGAGGGCAATGAGTGGAGTGATAATGAGCAAACCTCTCCTACGTTCATTAGTTGCAGAAGAGTGTATTTCTTATTACAGAACTGATTTTTGTAGGAGCAGCTCATAGTATGATTGAATTCTGAGGCTTCATTTGTATTAAATATGACAAAATTATGTATAAAGTAGGTATATGAATCACCATTCAAGGTTTTATAGCTTTTTGACTTCCAATCAAAACCGTATTGTTACTGGTAAACGATTGAGACTGACTTTCTGTTGTAGAACCCTTAGCAATGTAGCACTGGGGATTTGGGCTTGTAGCTGAGTGAGAATACAAGTGTATTTCAAATAAGGAAATAAACCCAACATTGATGGTCTTGCAGTAAATGAAATAGGAACATATTAATGATGAAAAAAACATGAAAGGTGCTGCATATGTGAGCCAAGATCTGTGGGACTGAAAGCATAAATAGTTTAAAAATTGGTGTGTAAAAATCCATACTCTGAATAGGAGGAAAAAGTTAGACTCAATGGGTGAAAAAATGTCAGTTTTACTACCTGTTTGATAGTGAAAACTTAGTACTTCTCTGTGTTTGTGACGATTGTTTTCATTTCCATTTCATTTTTTAACTTCTAACAAGAGTCTGTGCAGCCCCACATTCTCATCTGTTGCATCTGCAAAGTGGGTGGGGAGTTCTTGTTTTACCAGAAAAGATTTTAAATCCCCAAACTCAAACCCCCCTCAATTTTAATGTCTTTGATCTCATTATTATCACTTAGGGAAGACTCGGCTAAGGGCTGCCACACACTGATGGGTTATTTTGCTTATCCCTTTCAAGTCAGCACAACGCTTATAAAGCATAAGGGGTGCCAATCATTTGGAATGCTCGTGCTTTGCTGCACGAAGGGGGACTGCTCCCCGCCGGGAATGCTGCTTTACCCAGGCAAGGGAGGACCTGGAGGCAGAAGGCACAGAATGATAATCAAATAAGCAGAGCTTTAGCATTGTGGTATGTGCAGGTAGAGACCCTGCAGAGCTGCCTGTGTGAGCTCAGACTTCCTAGATGTGCTGGAATCCTCTGGAAAGAACTGAAGTGGCAAATCAGCCAATTTCCCTCATTTCTAGCTAAGATAAATTTGTCTGGATGGCTTGTAACTCTCCCTGCTTATGAATGAGAGCCTTTGAGTTAAATGCATCACTCCTGATAAGAAAAAGAAGATTAGGAGACAATGACATCTGCTGGCTTTGGAAAGAGAAGGCATCAAACCAGCACATCCTGATGAGGGGAGGGCTTTGCTTTCCCACTTCATTTTGACTATTCCATGACCTGGGAACCTATGAACTTATAAAACAACACAAAGAAAGGTCCTTGGAGTGAGTCCTGCCTGCAAGGAGCACCTGGCAACTCGGGAAGGAGAGTGGCTGCTGGCTAATGCTGAGTCTGGACTCACCCAGGGCAGGAGGGTGTTGCAGGGAAAAGGAAGGACCTGACCAGCAGCTCAATGGCAGGACCTACTTCTCTGAGGACACTCTTAGAAAATGTTCTGAGAGACATTTCTGGACCACTTGCTTCTTGATTTGGATAAGGACAATCACAGCTAACTATCCTTCAAGAAATATATAGTCCCATAAAACCAGAAAAGGAAAAAAAAGACAGGGTTTTTTTTTTTTTTGTTTTATTCCTTCATTGAGATGATGGGATAGATCCCTTTTCGGGCATTTCTCTTGGAACTCTAAGTTATCACTGTGCTATGTACAGTATAAAGTACCTTCCATTTGGTGATGTCAGAAATCTTTAAAAAATAAGTGCATAAATTCTACTTTCCTTTTTTTCCTCCCCCCTCCAAAGTTAGGAACTTCTTATCCAACATTTCCAGTTTCATTTGTTTGGGGATCATAAGACTGGATTGAAAATCATAACATTTGCATTGAATATTTTAGGAAGATTTTTCTGCATTTGCTTTACAGATTTGATTAAGATTCATATCCTAAATCCTTTTGCAATCTCTTAAATCTCCACGTGTCATGCAATCACATCCCTCTAGCAGCAGAGATCTAAGGAAAATATTAAATAGGAGGTGTTATGAATTAAAAATTGAGATTTTTAGCATTTGGAAGCCTTTTTAGCACAGGAGGCACCTGGAGGAAACGGAGGCACTATTTTTTCAAAGACTTCTTTGGGGACCCAAAAGCCAAATGAAAATACCAAAAAGAAAGCCTAGGCTCCCAGCTGGTCTTACTGCAGTGGATCCTAATGCTTCTCTTGAGTAGGGAGTTGGAGAGAGAGACGTTAAAACAGTTTGGCTGCAGTAAAATAATGTCCCTATGTCTGTGTGGCCTTTGATTTGGTCACTCGGACTCAGCACCAAGGGAAAGTCGATTACAATACAGGCAGGAGACTCTAAGTACTTATTATTTAGTCTGTGTTGTCTATTTTCTGTTCATCTTTATTATAGCCTGTTTCTTGCCTTTTACCACTTACCCTCAAGTCAAACTCCAGAGTTTGACTTACTAGCTGATAACTGCTAGAATTCAGCCGGCTGATTTTTCTTTGCTTTTTTATTCTCTTTTTTTTTTCTGACTATTGTTCAAGTGTTTGTCAACCTGCTTTTCCTGTCCTAACCCGTGTACTGAAAGGAAAAATGTTCTTAACGGGATACAGTAACATAGATTTGAAGTCAAATGGATGTATTGGGATTATGATTTCACTTGGCAAGCAATTGCACTGTGTCATCCTGGTGTTTTGTGTGGAAAATATAATTTACTTATTTCCAAGTTGGGAGTGTAAAAGTGTGTCTGTGATTCTCTGTTAGTCAGCTGTCATCCACCATCCCTGCAGTAGTTTTTGCTGTTGGATTTGTTCTTTTAGGTGTTTCTGTTGTTGTGGTTCTTGTGGTTCTTTTCTGTAAATCAAACCTGGTCATATAGTTGGCACACTGTACCTGGGTTTGTACAAGAGACATGTTGAAGTATCTCAAAAGGGAGTCAAAAAAATGAAAGCTCTCTGGGCCCAAATACTTTAAAATCTCCTCTATAGACAAAAAAAAAAAAAACAACTTGTTAGCATTCATAGCACGCCTGGTAGAACTGCATTATATATTGTTGCCACGTCAGTTTGTAATATTGGTACACGACTTCAGTGCCTTGCTTGGATTTGTAATTACATTTAAATAATTTAACTCCATTACACCACAATGTCTAGTGGAAATGTATGATTCTTTAGGAAGACGTTTCCTTTCAGATTGATCTAATGACTTCAGAAAATGCTGCTGCTATTAATGCTTGTTAACTATTGATATGCAAAAATAAAACTGTTAGGAGTGCAGTGGAAGACATTAATAAATATGCTCCTTTTTGAGGGGATTTTTGAGACCTGTTTGATAACTCATCATTTGATTTGTGTTCTGTGTCAGATAGCCTTAATAGCTTGGCTAGTTGTATTTTGCAGATCAAAGGTAGCTTTTATCAAAATCAGGCTAAAAGGGTTCCAGCTGATGAGTGACTGAAGCCATCCAGTGAAACAGTAATTGTTCTACAGAAATGCAATGCCCAACTATTTCTTGGATGGCAGCAAGTTTTCTTGGAATCAAAAGGACTGTGTTCACATGTAGCTGGAAAAGTAGAGTACACACAGTAGATTTTTTTGGTGTAGGTTTATTAATAGATTTATATTGGATGTGTAAAGGATAGTATAACTTTGTAGCTTCTGAAATTCACCTCATACTTCACTTTCAATTGGTACAAGCACTTTGAAGTTGTTTTCCAGTCTTCTGATGAGTTTCTTTTTGGGTTTAGTTTGGTTTTGTTTGGGTTTGTTTTGTCTGTTTTTTGTTTTGGTTTGGTTTTCATTGCAAACACAGTACCACAGCTCGTGAGCATAGAAAGCTACATCCTCAGTGGCACAATGAAACAATTTATGGAGAACTAGAGTAATTCATCACAGGCACTTAGTAAATCTGTTGCACCTTCTTGTCCTTGAGTTGCTGATTCACTTCTTGCTGTCAGTCCAGGAAATGGGCACAGGACTCTGCTGTCTCTCTTCCCAGGTTTATCTCCGAGCTTCAACTGCTGTTTTTCTCCCTTTGTCCCACCTGTTTGTTCATTTCCATCAAATTTGCCTGCCTTCTCCCAATCCTTTATCTTCCTTTAATCCTTCATTTCCTTGTAATTTCATTTCTTCTTCTAAAGTCTTTTTAATGTCTCCCACTCTTGATGTTGATTTCCCACGACGGAATTCTTGTGATGCTCTCAGGTTTGCAGTGCTCCATGTGGATGACGTGCTCTGGCACCACAGCGGCAGCTCTCTGTACCCCTCCATCCCTCCCACCTGCAGTGTCAGGATCAGATTTGTGTGACTGTAGGAAAAAAAACCTGAAAGTGTCTGGATCAGGTTTTCCGGTCCATTTATCACAATATAGATTTCCTTCTTCTTAAGAGGCTTCTGGGGAGCAGGGAGAAAAATCAGACATATATGAAGCTAAGTGGAAGAGATCTGAGTGAAGTGTTAGGACTCTTGGTTTATTTTCCAAATGTAGTTTTTTGTTTTCTAATTTTTTTCTAATTTTTCAAATAGCGGTGAAATTAGTGGATTAATCTAAGTTTTTCTACATGCTAATGGACAGTGCTAAAAAACCCTGAAGGTTTTTTTTAACCATGTGCCTTTAAATATTTCTCTATAAACCACTTGGAGGCTTTGTTGTTTTTAAGCTAAATGGCAACCATCTAAATGACTGATTTTGTATTTCCCTGATGGACTAAATGCGTTGATCTGCTTTAATATAATCAATAACAGAAATACACTCAGATTTGGACAAAAACAGATGATTAAGTGTTTTTAGAAAATGAGAACAAATAGCCATCTCTCCCTGTTGTCAAACACATTCCTTTGTTGGATTGAAAGTGCAGATATTTTCATTGTACATTAGCTGTGATACTTAATGAAATGGACCTATTGCTACAGCCCAAAACTACATATAAATTACATATTGTTATAGTTGCTATGGCAAATAATTACCATTATTTAATGGTAACTTATGAAACCATTAAGTATCAAGGCAAATGTAGTTGCTAAAATGCGAAGTGCTGTTTCTCTCTGGAATTTATTTAATAATAGAACTAGTTTATTTTTCCTTAATTGTCTGGGTTGATATCTGTTTTGAATTGTGTACTTCTGAAATATTAATGGGTATACAGGGGGGCAGCTTGCTTTGGACACAGAATATACTTGTATGTATTCTGTGGTTTTGGTTCTTGTACTTCTAGTTTTAAAGATGTTCTTCACTCATACTCCAACCTTCTTTCTCTCCCATCTGTTGGTGTTAAGAAACTGTGACAGTACCTTCTCATTTATGAGCCCTTGCTTCAGGGTTCACCTCAATAGGGTTTTACCCTTTAATATCTGAGGTATTTGGATATT
The DNA here is from genome assembly GCF_003945595.2 of Pipra filicauda. Classification (NCBI taxonomy): domain Eukaryota; kingdom Metazoa; phylum Chordata; class Aves; order Passeriformes; family Pipridae; genus Pipra; species Pipra filicauda. Next base: position 997,630 of record NW_024104285.1, read on the forward strand.
TATTATAAATGACATTCTGAGTTACAGCCAAGATGATGTGGAAGTGCTTGATGCTGGCCTCTTAAAAAGGAACATTTTCTATCATGCATAAATCTCTTGGGATTGTTCATGGAAATGAACAAACATGCCTCTTGCAGAAATTTTCTGGCTAAAAGGGAATCATTGTAGTTTACTTTGGAGGGGAACAGATGCAACTACATGGCTAAGTGTAAGTAGAAACACTGAAAGTTCAATACATTGCAGCAGAAAAGATGGAAATAAAGCTTAGGTGTATATTACACTGTCAAACCCAGTAGCCATTTTAAGATTAATTTACCTTCTCATTATTGATACAAGTCGCATTTCCTCTGAGTTGAGTCAAACCCTGTTTATGTCTTGCCTTTTCTCTCCCTACATCAACATTTGAAAAACTGTCTAATACGGAGAAAAGTCTGGAGGTGACTGTTATTTAAACAATAGATTGATCCAGGACATTGTATACAAACAAATGGTAGGGGGAATAATTGCAAATTTTGCACATCTCTAACAAATATGTGGCAATTGAGATGAAAATTCAGTGGGTATTTTTGGGTGTGTGTTGTGCAGTGTTGTTCCTCCTTGACAAAAGACTTATTTATAATAAGATTTTGCTGTGGGAAAGGTCAGTGGTTGTTGTTTTATCAGATACTATTTGGTTCACGACTAAACATTTCTGTACCAGTCTGCTATTACCGGTGGCTAAACTCCTTGTTTAAGATGATCCAGCTTTGCCATAGAGACCACACAAACACCAGCCAGCTTGGAATCCACACTCTGTCGCTTGCAGTGTCAATGCTGTGACTTCTCCAGGTTGAATTCTGTTCTCAAGGAGCTGGACAGAAGTGGTGTATGTAGGGTTTCTTTCTTACAAAAGTGGCTCTGGCTCATTTCTCATTTTGTTCATATCTGAAATATCTGAAGGGAGGAAGAATGAAAACTGTGTGAGGCAGTGTGACATTTAACACAACATAACCTCATCAATTAAAGAGCTTAGATTTGGCAAAGATTAGTATTTACAGCATGTAAATAAAATTATTAATTACATACGATATTGTTTACTAAGATTCTTAATCCTCCTGCTTCAGGGTGTAAACTAATTAGCAGGCAATGCTGAAAAATTGCATCATTTTATGATAGGAGTTAATGAAAAAATGTAGATGAACACAATGAAAGCTGCCATATGATATTAGTAGATCAGCACAGAAGTCCCCGGCTCTTGATGGGAGGTTGTACATGCAAAAAAAGCTGGTAGAAATAATCCCCATCAACTGAACAACTGAAGTGGGGATGCTGCAGCCCTTCAAGGGGAAGAAAAGCTTGAAAAATCAGACTCAACTTTCTTTAAGAATCGCATCCATAAGAACCGGTGATAATTAAATGTGTATCTTAAATAGATCTTTGTCAGCCTAAACAACTCCATGAGTGTTTTAGGCACAGACAGTGCATTCATCCTTCTGAAATGTGAAAAACTTCACAGCTTTTCAGTCAGGAGAAAAATGGCTTAGAAGAACCTTGTGCAAGGGGGTGGCTCTGCCATTGCCCCTCAGACCAGGGCACTTTGGCAGCTTTGTGCTTCAGTGGGTAATGAGGGTTAGGAATGGCCAGCAGCCAGCAGAGGTCAGATCCCTGTAACAATTCACCTTCTTCCTACAAGGCTGTAAAAGAACAAATAAACCCCCATTTTATGCAGCTGCACAGTGCTACACTGTGAGCAGGACCGATTTCTCCCAGGCCAATTTTCCCATACAGAACCTGTGCTGCTTTCAGCTGCTCCAATCCCCCTCCTTGCTCATCCATAGCGTGAAAGATTCACTGGATCTTTCAGGATAAGTCCAGGCTCATGACCCCAGCACACTTATCTTCCTTGTCCTGTTCACAGAAACTTGTAACAGAGAGCAGCTCTGTTCTTTCACTGGGCTGTGCTGGGAGCCCACTGGAGAGCCTCGATAGTTATCTGTGCTCCCAGAGCTTCATCAGGAGCTCATGGATGTGATGAAAGCAAAGAGAAGGATATGCCAGTGTCAAACTAATTAAAATCTTATCATCTTAATGTCACTTTTGTGATTGAATTCACAAAGCCACCAGGCTTCTGTGTATTTGTGTGTATATTTGTGGAGGTGTATGTGTTCAGAGTGAGTGTGTCTGTGTTCAATCCTGGAGAGGCAAACAGCCATGGCAGAAACAGTAAACTACGAATTACTTGGGATTGCAGACCCCAAGGTATTAAAACCAGGTAGGAATCAGCTTCTCCTTTCTTTACACCCAAGATGTGGGTAAAGAATGACCTGTGGAATTATGGGTAGTTCATATCATGTATTTTCTTAAAATGGAATAGAATGTGAAAACTTTGGAGAACCAAAGTGTTTTTTCTGCTCGCATGCAAGTTAGGTGACTTAAATATTATTTCTCTACTTTTGTTTATTCTGGTCCTGTAATAGCAGTAGACATCTTAGCTCATGCATGTTAATTAATGACTGCTGCCTTTCTGGCTACAGAACTGACTGGGATCAATGCTCCAGACAGAATCAGGTTTCAGGATTCTGGATATGACAGTGGGAGAATAATTTCATTCCTACCTTTATCAAGCATTCTGGACATCAAATAGTGTGGTGATGTGGTGATCTCTTAGTTTGTGGATGACTTCATCCCTCACTAATTGTTGAGTATAAAGGTTACCAGGACACTGAAGCAGCAAAAACTTAGAGCAGCTTCCTACCATGCAGTATGAACAACAAGAGTTGTTAGGCTTTGATGAGATCACAGAAGTGAAACTGAAACAATTAGAAAGATAGCAGGTTGTATTGCCATTGCACAGCACTGTTCTTCGAGCTCTTTTCTTTCTAGTCTGTCTCACTAATTTTTTTCCTGAAGTATAAGACCATTATAAGTTACACAAAGTGAATAATTTTTCTGTTTCTTTGTGTTGAAGTCATGGATTGATGATACTCTCACTCATGTCTGAAACTCATTTACCATTATTTTAATTTATTTTTCTAATTGTCTTGTTGTTTTGTTAAATAATTAGTGCAATAAAGTTTTGCAGGGATTTCCAGATGAAATGAAAAGCACAGGATGGTATATGTGATGGATGATTTTTGAAATTTCCTGGCCCAGGCTTTCAACAATGGTAATTTTTTAAGTAGGGAGTAGGTGATCACAGTCTTGAATTCCCAACCGCGCATTTATCTCTTTATGTAATTTGCTGCTCATTGGAATTGCCTACTTTTGTCAATAGGCTGTTAGTCCTTCAGCTTGTGAAGTGATGGCTTGGATTCTGTTGCTCTTCTCTCTTTTTGCCACTGGCTCTCAGTTTTTCCTTTGGCAGATTGCTTCTGGTCAGTCAGCGGCTTTTTATTTTGGTAAGAGTTCTGTGGATGGCTAAAATTTTTTTGCATGGTTGAAATGAGTGCAAGAAGTAGTGGAAAGAAAGTAGAAGAAAACTGTTGTAATTGTAATTTACTGTGATTGAGGAACCCTCAAGCATAGGCTGCAGTTAAACCCCATCACATCTGCAGTCAGCAAATAAAGTCCTAATGAGAAATTAAAAGTGTTGCAATGATTCCAAATTTCATATTCCCATGGAACTGTAAACTGATGCTCCTCCAATATCCAGAAGGAGATACCAAGATGAGAAATTAGTAAAATTATGTTAATCTAAGTTAGCACTTAAAGTCCATTGAAGTTTGGTTAACTAGATACTCTAATTTCAGCTACTCATGTGCTTTCAGTTAAGTCCTTCGTAAGTGCTTTATTTAGATGTGGATGATGTTTTTTCCATTGAGCATTCAAGCAGAATATGGAATATAACTCCTACAAGTGCAGCAGATTTTACAGTCTGCACTTCTTACTGAGGGGAACTGGAGGGAAGTGGAGTTATTTCCTTCATGTGTTACCAGGATGAATTAGCTTATGTTTGCTAATTAGTGCACTAATCTCTCACTAATTATTCTTTTTCTGCATGGTTTTGCATTCTTCTAGTGGTTTTTATTGGTACAGCATCCTGGTATTTTTGTGTATTCTTCCAGGTAAAAAGAAGATTTCAGACTCAAAGGGGGGGGAGGAGGTATGAGTAACATCTAAAAGAGGATTTAAAAACAGTGTTGCAGTAATGCTAAATACGTTATTGCCAAAGGGACAGGAATGAGGTCTCATCCCAATCTGCATAGAGGAATCCAGATAAAAAGCATTTTAACAGCCTTTAGGACTGCCATAGAGCTTTATATTTGCTGTTCTGTAGTTACTGAATGGTAGCCCATGGACTGCTGGCTGCCTCTGTCCCCTTTGATTTATCCACACACCAAAGCTCAACAAAGGTACCGCACCAGACAGAGGGAAGTGTTATAAAGTGTGACAAACCCTGTTTCCTCAGAGGAGTTCAGCTGCCATGATGCATATTTTACATCTTTCTCTGATGTAATGAGAGGTGTGAGTTCCTTTCTGATGTTACATTTTGGAGCTGGCTGCACAGATTTAGCCTTGCCTGGAGCCAGAAGATGTCCATCAATGTGAAACGTTTCATTTTCGGTGAAGTGGCAACAAATTTTTTGCAACCGGAAAGAAAGGGTGGGTTTTCCTGACAGATTCAACCCTGATTTTTGAAGACAGATAGGGCTTAATGAGCACCCTGCTCATTAAGGTTGTAGGTTGATAAATATTCTGGCTTAATAAAATGCAGTCCATTAAATAAAGTCCATCAAAACTTCCAGAAAATATTTCAGGAATTCAGAATGAAATAGAAAATGATCTGAAAGTGTCTGCAGAGGTAAAACCAAAGCACATAAAAGCACACCTCTGCAGGAAGTTTAGCTAAGCTGAGAAATACTTAGAAAAGGAAATGATGATATAAAGTGAGAAACTTCTGAAGGATGAAAGAGAAATGATCAGGAAAAAAAATAAGGAAACTTAACCTTTCAGTTTAAATAAGTGATCTGCTGTAAAGACAAAGTAATCTGAATTTTATTTTTTCCACTTAATTCTGCTGTGTATTAAAGCAGGAGTCTTAACTTTCAGACTGACACTATATTTTGTCAATCATAATTCTCTTCTGATTCCAATGTCAACAAGTTCCTCTTTGCCAACCTTTGTGCTGTTATTCAGCAAACTCACTGATTAATTTCAATAAAAAGACCACTGCCCACAAAGAGAATATTTAAATTCAATAGTTAATAAGAGAGAAATTAGGAAATGTATAGTTTTGAATAAATTAGCCAAGAAAGTGATATTCTTAATCTTCCTTTGTTACATCTAAACTGTTCTCTTTGTTGAAGCATGCACGTGTTCTTTATTTCTGTAAAGCTGTTATAGACTGAGAATGACTGTACATAAGCTACAGAATGTAGGTGTAAAACCAGAACTATGAGATTGCCTGTTTAAAATTCAATTTTTTTCTCTTTTCTTTTCAAGAGGTAAATAAATAGATATTTCCAAATGATTCCACAAGGACATTATTTGGGGAGAAGATGCTAAGTAAAATATTATCCCTTCTCACAGCGGGACATAACTAGCTGAAATTTCTTCAGTTGTGAAATTTGACTGTAATAATAGAGGAAGTCTGCTTTGAAAAGCTCCTGTGATACAAGTTTATAGGGATCTGGCAGTGCTCAACTATGTACCTGGAAGACATTTATGTACATAAAGCCTGAAGAGAAATTATTATAATCAATTGTATTGTTTTTCCTCACATTTCAGAGTACTGTATTATTCCATAATACAGCAAAAATCATGTGAGGAAAAAGGGATGTCATGTTAATTCATCTAACTACACTCTAATTTTCAGGTCCTTTGCTTGGCTGGGGAATAGCACTGGCAGGATAGTGGCTGCTGGCAGAGAAGTTCATTTCTTTCCCAGAAGAAAAGAAATCAAAACAGCTTTGCACTGATCAGCTGGCACAGGCTGCTGGATCAATGGTTGGCAATTTGCAGGGCTGTGCTGCAGATAAGGCTGTCACATTTTGGCAGTCTCATCACTACCAGTCAGCCACATAATAGCTGATAGGTCCCTTTCAGATAAAGATGAGTAGAAGATAGAAAACTGAAGAGAAAGGGGAGTGAAAGGGGGATAGAGGAGGAAGGGAAGGTGACAAATCAGTATTTTCAACCTCATTTTGTGGCTGTACTCCTTTGGTTTCCATTTCATTTAAATGTGTGTTAATATTGATGTTAATTTTTTCAATGTTCAGCTGATAGTGGTGCTCATCAGAGTGACTCTGGGATTTGTGCTTTATCCTTCCGAAAATGAACAGATGTTTGCTGAGAAATAGTGCCTCTCCCCAAGCCCCCAAACCCAAAAGCATAGGTTCAAGATGTCAAAAATCTGTCTACTTTCCATTTTAAGATTACAGTCTCTCACTTTCTTTAGTGTAAATATGACACTGAGTGTGGTTATCTTGAAAAAAGGAAGTGGACTTTTTGCCAGATCTCCTACTGGTCTATTATTTCTTGCAGTTTAGCTCTTGAGGGTCTGGGCGTTTCTTTAGCAAAGGTTCTGTCCTAGGGAAGACAAGGTAGTAAAGAAGTGAACAGGAATAAAGGTACTTAAGCAGCAGCTGAATTATTTTCAGGTGTTTCTGGGTTTGGGAAAGTTGTGAAAAATAGAAGCTTCCTCTGAATTCTTCTGTTTCCCACTGTTCTAGTGGCTCACAACAGTTCATAAGGAAATCTGTGACTGGATGAGCGTGTAATGGAAAGGGGTGTGGGAATCATTACTTTAATACTGATAAAGCTGCTAAATTTGCTTAGGGAGATGTAGATGTTTCCAAGAGCCTGAGAACACACAGAGTAGAGGATTCATTAATAAAAAAGTATCCTGGCTATTCTTAATCATCTTGAATCTCGAGCTTTTATTAGGTATTCTTGACTATAGGGAATGCTCTCTAATTCCAATGTCTAGTCTTCTACAGCCTTCTAAAATCAATTATACCCAGTGAAGGAAATAAGTAATTGTTTTAAAATTTTCCTTTTTTTTTTCCCCAGATTTTACCTATCAAGAGGAAAAAATGCCTATTTTCTTTGTAAAGGAACAAAAGTAATTTTTTTCCCTGCAAAACCAATTTTCAAATTTTTTTTTTATCAGAGCATTTTAATATGACTCATTTTGGAAATCTCCATACAAATTATTTCTGCTGTTTAGTCCTTTGGTCTCTCTCTTGAGAATAGAGGAAAACAAGTCCTCTTGATCCGTTGCAGAGAAGCCAGTGAAACTGTATGTATCAGCAGTGAGGTTGGAGAACCCTCCCTAAAGTCCAAAAGGATTTGGGATGTAGTCAGCCAAGTCTTTCAGACTATTTTCCAACTTGATTTAGTCAATTCTTATGGTGCATTGCACCACTTTGTTGTGACTTGATGTCAGAAATACTAAGAAAAAGAAAGGGGAGGGGTCGTGGGGGAACCTTTCCTTATTGGCATTCTGGGGAATTAAAGTCCAGGAACGAGAATGGCACAGTGGCAGCTGACATGGATTGTTTATTTAATTCTTTCAATTTGTTCACTTTAATGAAACACCGAAAGATTTGAGTGAGCGGTAATTAACAAGACAGAGCCTGTCTAATGAAACCGGTACAGGAGGGTATTTGTTTCAAGGATCAATAAAAGACTGTGAGTGAGGATCATACCAGCATCAGTCAGGAAAACAAATCACCTCGTGCCAATCAATTGTCATGCTGCACATGCATGAATCTGTGTGAAGCACTTTAAATATTGCATCAGTAGAAAGACAGGGAAAGAAAAGCTCAGTGAATTTGGAGGTATCTAGTACTTAATTTGTTGGTCTGTCAGGTACTATAATTATACTTGTAGCATTCTTCTTCTGTGCCTTCCATTGTCATTACTAAGCAAGTCTGGTGACATAATCTAATTAGAGTATTCTTCTCTTAGAGCACACCGAGTCCATTCCAGAGGGTGTCTTTTATTCTAACTATTGCTGCTTGCATGTTTTCAGGAAAACAACATAGACTACACTGCCAGAAAGAAAGAGAGAAAGCAGAGCAGCTGATAGAAAAAACTACTTCTCTGACAATCCTTTTGGCCCTCCAGAGGTAGCAGTTGGATTCCCTGTTGCCACTAGTTGACTTAGCAATTAATAATGCAGCAATTAGCAGTGAGTTGCCAGATCTCAGTGCACAAGGCAGGATTTTATTTATACAGGGACATTACTGACAATAACAGAGTAAAAAAGAGAACAGCGGTGGAGAAGTTGTATCTCAAAATACAGAATCAATTTGATTGTGGGAAGAACTTAGTGCTAAAGGAAGGTAAATATGTGCTACACGAGATTATTGGAAGCAATTTTGGAGCTGATGTAAAATTGTTTTGCTTCTCAAGAACGTAAATTTGAAATTACGTACTTGAAAGAACAGATCTCAAAATGTTTTTAACTGCATGGAAAGATGCAAATTATAGAGAAATGTTTAGGAAGTAGATTACATTGCTACCTGTAATTTAGAATGGGATTGAATGAAAGAAGATATGGATGGCCTCCTTTCAAAAATGGCTGAAGGTAATTCAGAGCCCTAATAAGGTTGGAGGGTTTTGTGTCCTTTTTTTTTTTTTTTTCAAAAAAACAGAAGGTACAGACATAGTTCTTTAAAAACAAACATAAATTTATTTAAGCTCAGTCTTGGAGTTGAACAGTGGAGCAGTCCCAGAGCCAAGGCACTACTGAAACTAAAATAACAAACAGAATGCAGACGTAGAGTCGAACTGCAGAGAACAGTGTGGAGGATGCAGGGAAATTGTCAGTGAGATTCATTTGGGTGTCTGGAGGAGGTTGAGAAACTCTACTTTTCTGATCCTTGTAGATGCAGATGAATGACAGTTTCTTTGGAGTTGTTGGTATATTTCCAAGAATTTTGTTCCAGAGCACTTTTTTCACGTTTTATTCTTGTCTGCAAAACAATTAGAAGATGAATGTTACAACACTATCTGATGTATACTTTGTTAGGTGTTCAGAAAAACCCATCTGGATTATGGAAATACATTTTTAGCACAAATTCAGAAATTTAAATCTTTTGGGTTTTGTTGGGTCCAGCTACAAGTGTCATGTTCAGCAATTGCATTTGTATCTGACTGGCAGCCAGAGCTGAGCTGCGGTTCTGACACTTCTCAACCCTTAGGAAGTGGCAAATAGCTCTGACTGGCTTTATTCCTGGGATGGCATGGACTCCCAGTCCAGAAAGTGCCTTTAGAAAGTGGAATTTATGTGGAATATTTAACCACCAACACTCAAGAACAAGAGGGAATGCAGCAGGGAGCCAGTAATTGAGCTTTTGGTCAAAGTATCAAAGACAAGACAATCCAGAAGTTGCACAAGGTGGCAAGATTTATAGGCTAGAAGCTGCAACAGATTGATGAGAGGAAATTGTCTTTAGCCATTACAGATAGTGGATTTATGTATCAGGAGATTGCCCCATCAAATTATTGGAAGATACATGGAATAGCAGGAGCAACTGGAGGTTGCTTTGGTGACTACTTAGAAACATTATTTCTTATTACTTCATCCATGTGTCTAGGTTTTGATGGTGTGTCTAAAAAAATATGTATTTATGATAACAAAAACAATTTCTGTCATCACAGCAAGCGAATAGCTTGTGGGAATGTATGAGACAAGTTTGTGTTCAGTTTGTAGCCTTTCCTTTGTGTGGCAGGAGAAATAAAATGGGATAAGAGAAGACCTTACATAGTAAAACTGATTTCCCATTCAAATCCTTGAACAGATTTCAGCTGTAACAATAAAACAGCATCTTACCACCACCACCACCAATTTGGAAGCAACAAAATATTGCAAAGAATAAGGACTCTCTGTGAATGTGTCAAAAATCTATATTTCATTAATGAAAATGAGATGCAAAACATCACAGTCATTGAACTGTAGAGACACTAAATATAACTGTTTAGGATTCAGCCTAAACTCTTCTACGCTCTTTACCAGTTTGTGCTGCTTGTCAGTTAAATGCATCAGTTGAGGGGGTTCTTAAAATTCCCATGAAAAACATTTAGGAAACTTGAACTGTATAAGGTATAACTGGTAAAAAGCACGTTTTGTTTCTTTGCAGTAACCAAAAAATATGAATCCTGAGAAAGAAGTACTCCTGACAGGAATAAAATTGAAAACTTTGAGGTGCAATGCTGGCAAAACTTCAGAAAAGTAGACAAAGGCTTACAGCAAATTTATCTTTTTGCTCATGACAGCCATCAGAATGATCATTATCTGAGAGATATAATTATATGAAAGCAATGCTAGAAGGTCACAGCAACAGAGGATGACCATGGTCACAGGAATAGAAGATATGCTGGGAGGTTGGATCCTGGTGCTCAGAGCTATCAGTCACTTGAGACAACTTATAAAAATTCTGTTATATAGGTTATAAATGAGTTATTTTTTTTTTATTTTATTTTTTTTGCTTTCATCGTGTTTATTTGAACACTGTAAATCTGGTAACATCATTATGCTACTTCTGGAAGAGGAATTGTTCCTGCTCCACGTTTGACAAATGATACAGTTGTAAGGTTAATGGCTCTTAAGTTGCACAGATATTACTCGTGTGCTTGTCTGCTTTAAGAGCTGTGATTTTGATTTTTAAAAACCCCACAAATTCTGATGAATGTACCTTATGATAAAGCTTTGCAAAGGACATTTATTCTCTAAGCATAACCCTGCATGACTGATAGTGACCATTTCTTTATAGTCAAAGCCATGTTCTTTCTCAACAAGAACGAGACAATGAGAAAAAAATCCCATGTTGCTTTTCTGTTTCCATTAGAAGACTTCTCTGATTTTCATGTAAGTGTTGGTTGGTCTATTAAAGCACATTTTTTGTTTGTTACTGTTGAGTGAGTGTATATAAATTCACATCTCTGTCTCCTTTATGAGATACTTTTCCTACTTCTTGTTTTGATATTTTTCTGATGACTTAAATACTTTTTTCTGTAAAATCACCATCAGATCTTCAGAAATAACTAGGTACATTTTCAACATATAGAAAAACAAAACACATTTAATTTGCTGAGGAGTGGTAAAGCAGCTCAGCACTCAGACTTTTGTTTTCTGCTGTCATGTCCAGTCAAAGTAAATAAGTGTGTATGACTCATCAGTAGCAATGAGAAGGTTGAATTAAGCTACATTGTATTTTAAAGTGTATTTCCCTCGTAAATTGGTCTGGAAAATAGTGCAAATTGTAAATATTCTATATGAGAGCATGCATCAAAATTTGGAATTCTGCTGGGGAGGTGAAATTACTGGTTGACACGAATTGAAATTGAGAAGATACTCAGTTCTTCTTAAATGTTAAGGGGCATTTCATGTTCATGAAACTCACCAAAATTTCTCCTTATTTTTAATATTCCTTTCTTTTTTTATTTTACAGTGTGTACCTGCTAGACTGTATTAATTACCCTGAAACAACATACATAAATCAAACGTCCCAACTGATTTCATCCCTAATGTATCTCAGAACACTAATTATTAGGAGAAATTAGGAAAAGCTACACACGAATAGGTTATGCATTAACGTACTGCATGAAAAAGCAAAGACTCACAGTTCTCCTTGCAAGGTTCAGATGAGAACTGCCTTGAGAGCTGTGTGTCTGAAAATATTGCACTGTCCCTGTGTCTGTAAAAGATCTCACATATGTTTGACACTTGTGGATATGTCTGATTTTTTTTCCTAAAGAATCAGGTACCTGAGTAGCTATGGAGTAGTTTGTTTTCAGATGGTGAAAGAACAATTTTTTTATCTTATTCTTTCTGTAATATTTCTCTCTTTTTCATGTGTGTCTCTTTTTTACCCTAGGAGTTTGTCCTTCTTTCTGAGAATTTATGCTTGACATTTTAGCTGCCTCTTGTCCACAGTCTTATCATTTATGTTGCTGAAATGTGTTATTCACAACACTAGTAGTGTCTAAATACCTATTACATGTATGAAAGCAGTGTGAGGAAAAAATGGCTTGTTTTTCTGTTGTATCAATATTCATTGCACTTGTAATTGCTGTTGCAGTTGTAAAGAGAAAAGAAACAGGGAACCTATTAAACAGATAAAATATCAAGTATCTGAATTGTGAAAATGATTTAGCATCTAATCTGGTTCAGTCTGTTCAGATATTGCTGCAAAGGCTTAAGGCTATTTCATCCTAAATTTTTTGCAAGTACTTACTGTTACTTGTCTTTAGTTATTTAGGCAAAGTTGGGTTCCTTCCATTTAACGGGGAGTTAAAAATGTGTTCTTTCTTTTCTTCTTCGTAAATGCAAAAGAACAAATGTCTGCACAAATTACTGTGTTACACAAATGGGGGGATATGCCAGTGACTGATTTCACTTTCTCCCTAACACTTTGAAACTGTTCCTCACTGTTGTACGACTGGGTATGTGACAGACAGAGAAACAACTACTCATTTAGGATGGGGAAATATGACTGGATGGTCTCCAGGTGTTTGGTTTGATTTAGTTGTGTTTGTAGTTCTGTCAGGGAGGGAATAAACCCTAAAGAAAGCCACAGACCTGTGATGTATTGCTCTACAAGGACTGCATTAGAGCCCTTGTCTGGTAGTGTAAATAAAGACTTTTATATTTCCATTTATTGACTGCAGTGCTAAGAAAGCTTTACATTGCCTAGTAGAAGTGGCTGAAAAATAATGTATGGAAAATCTATAGGAGACACAGAAGCATTTTAGAAAGCAGAGAGCAATTGGCTATATCATCAAAGAGCATTGTTATATACAGGTTGCTTTGATTCTCCAAGAACCTACTGATATTTTTCCTTGTGTTGAGCTGCTAAAAACACCTTCATCAGAAAAGGCAAAATCTGCTCTCACTGGGGGTACGTGGGGCTTCACAGTCCATTTGTCTTAAATGGCGACATCCCTTGGAAAGAATGGGTCCAAGCCCTCTGCCACTGGGACTGTAAGAGCTTTTTCTTTAGGTATATTATGACCAGACTGAGCTCTGGGTTGTGTGGAAATGCAGCAGCACTGATCCAAGTGTGTTTGGGGATGAGGGCACACTGAGGGCTGGACACCAAACTCAACCTGCAAACCACAACTCAATCTGATTTTTAATGAACGTGCAGGAAAATGGGAAGAACTCACACATTACATTAAGTCTACATTCATATTTCTTTTCATAGGCTTCTGTATCACTGGATATGTAGGGGTTATGATGTAGTATGTAATAACTTCAATATTTTAATAGAAATGAGTGATTAATACTTCACAAAGCAATAAAATTCACTAGTCACTTCATTAAGTCATGAAAATTAACTCTTTTCAGCAGAGCATGTGTACATTGTCCTGCTTTCTTGCCTTTGCTCTAGAGTAAGTCTATATAATATATACAGTGGTGAATGTACCCCTGAAGGCTTTTAACCATCAAAATACAAGTGCTGGAGCAGGCAGGAAGCACTGGCCTGAGTTCTGTCACTGTCATGATTCCTGAAGTCATGAATCAGTCCTTGTGCCTCAGATGTCGCTGTTAAAATGAAAATGGATGTGAACAGAGAAAAGGTATGGAAGAGATCACAGCTCACATAGTCCATCTAAAACCATCTTTGTAGAGTGTTCCCTCCCAATCAAAATCTGGTTTTACACAAATAACGAAGAAAAGAAACAATGATCTTGATCTAAAAATTCCCTAGATATGCCTACAGAGATGTTTGTAGTCATCTCTTATTTATAGTCATTTGATGAAAGAAGGAAGTAGGATCAGGATGTACAGTCTGTCACTTATTCTTGTATCAGCACCTCTATAGGAAATGTCACTAAGACAGGAGAAATGTGCTCCCTGATCACCTCACACTGTTTGTGTGTCCTGAGCAATGTCAAGCCATGGCAAGTGGTGGTGTGAAGGGGAGGGAGTGTTAGAATTTATGTGCAAAAAAAAAGTGCAAATCATACAAATCAAAGTTTTGCATTTATCAGTAAGGCATGAGAAAGCTGGTGTCCTGAACTTAGAGGAAAAGAATTGAAGGATGTTGTAGCAAGGTGGGGGTTGGTCTTCTCCCAGGTAATAAGTGACAGGATGAGAAGAATTGTCTTCAAGTTAGGCCAGGGGAGGTTAAGATTACATATTAGGAAAAAGTTCTTCCAGAACACTGGAAGACCAAGCATCACAACAGGCTACCCAGGGAAGTGGTGGGATCGCCATCCCTGGAAGTGTTCAGCAAACATGGAGATGTAGCATTTGGGAACATGGTTTAGTGGGGAATGTGGTAGTGCTTGGTTAACAGTTGGGATTGATCTTAGGGGGCTTTTCTAACCTTTATGATCCTGTGAGGAGACTGAAGGCAGAGCTGATCCATTGGCAGAGAAGCCGACCGATGCTTGTGCAGAAGCCCTGAACAAAGGTTTATTTCTGTTTCTCCTTAAATGCAAAATAACTATTGATTTTAGTCCTATTACCCTGCTCTTACACAACTGGAACAGAGGAGACTCTTGTTTACCCATGTGTAAAGTTCTTCAGTTCCTATTTACCTGTCCAGGATATTTTTATCTGTGAACCAATTACTAGTGCTAGTAATAAAATACCTGTTCAATTCCATGACTTGATTTTGCACCTTCCTAATCCTCACAGTGGAAATTCAAATACTTTGGAGGAAAAATGTATGCCTGTGGGCTTTTTTAAATTAGCAGTTCTTACCAAGTGCCCATACTTGGTGTGTAATTATGTATTTTTAGTTCCTTAAGTTTACTTTTATCTCTTTAATTTGTGCATGCACATATTCAGTTCCAGGACATGCAGTCCAGTGTGTCTAAGAGGCGCTGCTCACAAATGCATGTGAACCTTCAAGTTGTTTCTGAGGAGCTTAATATATTTGTGAGTTCATATAAAAGTTGCTTATTAAATCTTGAAGTTTACAATTTTATTGTCACATATGCACAACCATAATATTAAAAGAAAAGCATTGAGCTTTCTGCTTTCTTCCCATGAAATGATTCTGAAGGATGAGTTTATTCCCGTGCACTGGTTTGCTCGTAGGCCAGACACTTGCTTAGGCCAGGAATAACATGGGCAGGGTTGTGCTGTTACCCTGCAAGAAAAGAGTGGCAGTAATTGCTCTGCCAATTTTAGGCTAATAGTTGTTTTCCTGTGGCACTAGTGAGTGGGACCTGGGAGACAAAGGGAAATCAGTGGGACAGACCCGGAGGCCAGGACTCCACCAAACCATCACCAAGGTGTGCTCAGGCAGCAGCTCTTAAAAGCAGTGTGAGTTTCATAATTTCGGCGTTCCTGCTGCTTCCCTACTTTAGTCTGTTTTTCTATATTCTATTTTAGCTGGAGTGTCCCTAATTTCACAAATCCCCCGTGGTGCAAAGGATTTTTTGTAGCTGTAAGAATTGTGAGTTGTTGCCTTGGAAACACAGTTGTGCATGCAGCTGTTGTAACTATACTTGTTAATTTTGCTTTATCACAAAAGGTTTCAAAGCTTTTCTGTATTTTTCTGACATTTCTTGATTCTGTAACTCTTTATAACATTCTGTTTGACAAATTGGAGGAGGAAATAGAACTTCAACCTTGCAACGTACACCGTGCCCCCGTGTTCTGACTGAATCTCCTGCTTTCCTGCCCTCAGAAGACTCCAAACCCCATTCAGTCTCTTTCCTTCCTGCCTATTTCAAAAAAACAGGAAAATGTGAGAACTCTTGAAAATATCTTTTAATTTTGTACATCAGAACCTCTATGTGCAGATGCTCGGGACAGCATGAAAGAGCAACTCCTTTGGGTTTCTGCATGGGACTGGACAGCTGTAGGAAGGTTAGAGCCTGTGCCAGCCCAGGGCTCCCACTCCTTAGGACAGGAGCAGCAGGAGAGAGCAGGTGATTCCTGAGTATTTTACCCATGTAGAGAACCTTTCCCGTGAAAGCTCCTTTGGTACCAGAGAAGGACTAATGTTCATCCGTGCTGCCTTTGTTATAAGAGTTCCTAATCCTTTCCTTTGGGCCTCCTGCTCAAGATCAACTCCTTGAAGCAAAAGGTATTTATTCCCTGTCAGTACTGAGAACTGGGATTGTTAGACTGGAGAGAAACCACACTGGATCCCTTTCCAGGACAGGCCTCCTTCCTTGCCAGCTGTGCACTGATGCCAGAGCTTTGAGCTGGCTGAAATGTGTAGGCAGTAGTAGCGTCATTTTGAAAGTTGTGTATGTTTGCTTTTTTTTAGCCAAGGCTCCTAATTGTCAGCATATTTTCAATCCATATACCTGTCAACTACACCAGTTTAGCTGGCATTGCACTGCCTTTATGCTGTCTTATGGTTTTATAGCAGTATAAAAAATGGTTTGGGTTTTTGTGTGTCGCTCCCTCACTGAGCTTTCCCATTCCCCCTATCTGCAACATAAACCATAATAGTTGGAGGGAAGGACAGGTGGGCACTATTTCTGCTCTGTTCTCTGAAACAGCAAAGGAGTGCTGCTAAAACAATAACTAGAAAACTGCTAACTGCAATATTACAGTGGTTTTGTCTCCTGGCATTGATGTGCTGTCCATGGACCTAGGTCCTTGTGCTGCACATTGTTTGTAACTAAAGTTTTTTTAGCTTTAATGTGAGATTTAAGTCAACAATAGAAAGCACAAAGCTGGTTTTAGATGGCCAATGTGAAGTTTGACTGGATTTGCTGTGAGGGAAGGTAACCTTACTGTGCTGAGAGAGGCTTACTCTAGTATAATGTAGTACTACTTTATTTTCAGTTTAATTTCTCCATGTGGTTTAACTTTTGCAAGCTATAGTCTGCATTTTTAAAGCTGTTTATTAGGAAAACCACTCAAAAGGAGGTCAAACCAGAAATACTTGAACAAGTAATAGGCAGCTATAAGTACTGAAACAGCCAAGGAATGGATGTTTGTGCTTGCTTATAAACAACCTTTATGAACTCCACAGAAACTGCAACAATTCTTTTCAAATTGTATTATCTGATGATAATACAAGTTTTTGCAATCCAACTGCAAAAATTACTCAATAGCTTCAGAGAAACACAGCAAAACAAAGGAACAAAAAAAAGAGGATAGTGGACAATTAAGAGTTTCTTGAGCTGTGGTTAAGAAGTACAGAGAACATCCTGAGGGTGATCAAAGGCACTTTTCCACCCCATTCTCTTTGGTGAGTCACTCCTTGGAATAAGCAATGTTTCTGCAGAGAAGCACAAGCCATATCTTCAAGGCCCTTGATTACATTCATTACACTGTCAGGGATGATAGAGGATCTGCTATTTTGCCCCAGTTTCTCATTGTGTGGGGAGAGGATTTACAGAGCTTACAGTCTTTTTGTCTGGGCAATTACAACAAAGTGAAATCCTAAGTTCAGACTCAGGGCAGTAATTTAAAGTAGATGATGGTATCAGTTTCAGAGCAGCATCTCTGTAGTAGTTTTAGAAAATAATTAAATATTAAAATAAGCACAGTCTGGGTTGTTGAAATGTTGACAGCTAAACTAATCTGTGTTTTTCTGATTTTATGACAGTACCTGAAATACTTGCTTCTACTGTTTGTGTTGGAAAAAAAAAAGGAAAAGAAAAGAAATTCTGTTTGACTCTATGAAGTTCATACACTAGCAGATGCAATATTCGGGAAGCTAGATATTAATGGTCTGTGAGCATCTGTAGTTTAAGAACTGGTAAACTTATTAAGAATTTATTGAGGTTGTGTCCTTGGTTGCTGATTGGAGTGAGCTGTGAAAAGTGTTGTTCAGTATGTTCTGTCATATTCTGATATTTTCTTCTTCTGTCAACCCTTCCTGGGAGGACACTCTGACATAATAACCTTCACAACAGAAATTTCCAAAGCCTGAACTCTGGAACCTTAATATCTTTTGGACTTGCACAGCGTTTCCCCCCTCGATTTGAAGGATCCATTAAATGGGAAAGAAATTTTCAATTGCAAAACACTGTACATATGGTAATCCAAACACATCCCATGCTGCATTATCAAGAGTGCAGGCAATAGGTGCAAGGAAATGATTGTTGTTCTCTACTGAGCTCTTGTGAGACCCTGTCTGGAGTCTGAGCTATGTCTGGGCTTGGGCTCCCTGCTCCAAGGAACCATGGACTTACTGAAGCAAGTTCAGCAGAGGCCACCAGGTAGTCAGCAAGCTGATGCACCTCTTATGAGGAGAGAACTGGGTTTGTTTGTCTTGGAGAAGAGGAGGTAAAGGGAAGATCTCACCACAATCTGCAGGTGTCACAGAAAGAGCAGAGAAAATGGAAAAACTATGAGTGTCTATGCACTTTGTATTTCCTCAGCTGTCTTCCCTCTTGTATCTGAGCTGTGGATCTCCGAAGTCACAAAGTCAACAGCTTTGCAGATGAAGTTCTACTTCCCCTGCCCTGGCTGACGTTGTTCCTGGCAGTCTGTGTTTATCTGTTGCTGGGTCAGCACAGATTAGTTTCTTTGCACTGTGGATTTGCATCAGGCTATTAAATGTACAGGGGCACAGTGAGTGAATACCTATCAATGTCCTAAAGACACTTTGGGCCTTGAGAGCCTTTAGGGTCTTATAAACTGGCTTGTGCAGATAAGGAGAACCTTTGGCAGCTCCTGCAGCAGCCTTAGGTATTGAAACAAGATTTAGGAGGGTTACTTACTGTTTTGTTCTTGATTCTACTAAGTGAGAGAAAACCTCTGTAATAGAAAAGGGTTATATACCAACACTCCTGAATATAACTGTAGAAAATTAGCTGTCACTAAAGTATTATTTTCTGTTCTTACCACTGGGATCACAATACTTTCTCAAAATATGACAGACACCAGCAGGGTTTTTTTTTTTTTTTATTAATACCTTCAAGTTTGCATTGTAAACCTAGAGATGTATATCAGAAAGTGAGGAGTGGCATTGACAGCTTATAGCTACCAAGTTAAGCATCTTTTCTCTAGCTCCCAAATTTAGAAAGTGTCTTTCCTTGTTAGTAGATGTGATCTCTTGGTGTCACACATTCATGTCATTACTACGTGACACATCAGCAGCCTTCTGATGGCTGGAGAAGTCAAACATGGAAGGGTAGTAGGGGAAGGAGGACCCACTTGCTTCTAAAACAATCATGTGATGATCATCTACAACTTTATAGTTTATTAATAAAGAATAAACCTGTTCTGTCTTCTCAGAACAGCTTTATTAACACTGTAATGTGTTCTTCAATGCTTTACTTGTGAAAAGAAACTCCTATGTTTGGTGTGCAGCCCCTGGGCAAGAAAAAAGCAGCAAGTTCTTTTCTTTCAAACAGCAGAAGAGACATGTGCCAAAATTCTGTGTAATCTCTAAAGGGTGGCTTGGAGTCTTCTAGTTCTGCTGTACTTAACTGCTTTGACAGGCTGTGCTAAGGGCACAGAGCACCGAAACGGGCTGTTAGACAGGCAAAAGGTTAATTTGGCTGGTCTTGAAAGCACTAACAGAAGTAGGTGGCAAATCCATTCGTCAGTCAAAGGAAGGGGAAATGACTTGTTATTACTGAAGCATGTATTGTTATTTCAGAAATAACTGGCATTGGTCACAGAAATAGAAACAAGATGGTTGCTTTAAGGTACTTAATCCCTGAGAAGGGAAGCATGGAGATGGTGCAGAATAAATTGGAATGGTGTTGCCTGTTGTTAGCTGCCATGCCTGCAGATATAATAACTAGCTCTGGACCAAGGCAAGGCTTTGATGCAAAGACAGACTTGCTTTAAAATACCCAGCACTGACAAAAGAGTTACTGGGGCCGCTGAAGTAGCTGAACAGTAAAAAGTAAAGCTCTGATCTTTGTTATTTAATAACCCGGATTAAGCATAAAAATCCAAAAGAAAAATAGGAACCTATTAGTGAGTATGTGTGGCATTCTGTAAACTACAATAGGAAAACTGTAGGAAGCTGGAAGACTGTAACTCCCTCATATCCCACAAGAAGTTGGGCTTCTTGTCACAGGTGTGCACAATGAGCTGATGGTGACCCACTCCTCAACTCATCATTTCATATGTAAGAAAAGAACTGGAGAGGTTAGCAGTATGTTATTTATTCTCTGTAAGATAAATACCCCCCACCATAGATAACCAGATTTCTGTAGCTCTCCAGGTTTATATTTTTTTGTATTCTTGAAGCGAGGTTTGCTATTACTAAGGGGTTTACTTTGAAATTGGAAAGAATCAAAAAGCATGGGGGGTTTTAAAACTTGGTGAGCTTTTCTGTTTCAATAGATTTATTTTTTTTTCCTCATTATGTACCAAGTGGCTGACTGGTACATTGAATGTATGCATGTGTGTGTGTTGACATGTATATCTATGCACACTGCACATAAATAGACATTAAAAAAGACATCTAAGAATTCACTCTCAGCAGTAGCTCTGCCACAGGTGAAAGGGTGATTTTTTTAGGGCCATTGAACACTGTAAATGTGTTCATTGTATCAGTGCTTCAGAAATACCCATTCTAAATGACTTTGTGTTGATCCACTGTGAAAATTCATTGTGCTCAATTGCCCTCAAAATTTCTCATTTCTCATCTGTGATGTTGCAGTCTGCTGACTGCACACAGGGCCGCTGTACAGCCAGGCAGGCACCCGCTCCAGAGAGCCTGAAAAGACTTTATACTGCCTGCAAGGCCACCCTGTGTCCCTCAATAACTGAGATCTGTGTCTAGGGCTTGGATCTATGAGGCTTTCAAGGACGGGAACGTGCTTCATGGAGTTTATGTTGAGGTGTGCCCACACAGTGGTACAAGGGCTTGGGTGTGTCACATGTCATATGTACATGAAATGTGGAAAATGGAACTTTGGCTTTAATTTTTAATCATACCTTTGATTCAGGGAAGTCAAACCCACCCTCACATCATTTCAGTTCTGTTCAATTTAGGAGAAAAAAGAGAAATTACCAGTGGCATAAATAACCTTCTTTAGGCATGTATGGCAAGAAATTGAGTCATGAAATTATTACAGTTTTTTTTTTGTTGTTTTTTTTTGGTCGGGATTCTTTTGTAACATTTCACCGAAAACAAGATTTACTGGTTTTTTTTTTATAATTTTTAAAAAGGGGCATTCATACTTTTAATATGTGTTATATGTCTTCTGATTTACTGTATTGTCTGATTTCTTATAAAAGCCTATTCATATCAGCCTTTAAAGTGTGGGAGAAACAAACATTTGTTTTGGAACTAGGGGTAGGTGATATTTAAAGACCTCTCCAGAATGTGTTTAGAGTTGTCTTGGTCAGTCCTTAGTGTGCTGCAATACATGGCCTATTGCTTCTTAGGCATTAGAACAATGCTGATAATATAGAAGCCTGTTTGAATTGACAGAAGTATTGGACAAGGAAGTTGCATCTAGCAAAATGAGAACTTTACATTCAAATTAGTTGTGGCAGAAAGCGTGTTGTGGAGTACAAAACTGCAAATTCAAAAGAAATGTTGGTTTGCTTCACCTTGCAACTTTATGCTTGTAAACTTACAGACAAAATCCTACCTGTGATTTAGAAAAGTTGGACACTTTGTCTTAAAGATCAGGGCAGGAGATACTTAATCGTGTGAGAAAATCCTGATTTTTCTTCCAGTTAGTAGGAACTTTAATTGCATCCTTGTACTAACATCTTGCTGGAGCAATGGTTCATTTCTCAGTTGCTGTAGCGGGGGAATTCCTCCTTAAGCACCATACAAGCCACTGCTCCAGCAATGATTCAGTTCTATGTTATTAAATCTGAGATTCAACAGGACAAGGTCAAGGTCAGACTCTGCCTTGCTCAGAGTCTGTTAAGTCTGTGAACTCCTTCTTAAGTACTTAATTTGTATTTCCTCACAAATTCAAAACTGTGTGTTGTTTACGTTTCATAAGGGTTTAATCTTGGCAACGGAAAATGGAGGAAAAATAGAAATAAACTAAAGTTTTTTGTTTATTTGCTTTTTTTCTGGTGTTTTGGGGGATTTGTGTTTGTTTGGTTTTGTTATTAACAGTCCCTTTGTCTTCCATCCCTGCTCTGCACTGCCTTTTGTTTTACAAATAGATTATTTGTAAGCAGGTGAAAGCTGTCTCCTAGGGACATTAATATCAGTTTTAATTTTTTCAAAGAAAAGCAGTATTTGCAAGCACATTGCATTTCTGGTCTTGGATATTAAGTATACAACAAATTATAATCTTGGTAAACACATCAAGCACTTTCATGTCTCTGTATGTCTCTACATTAATCTCTAGCCTCTAGTAAAAATACTCTGGGTGGCAAAGTACTAATTCATATAAATGGTGGTATGAACAGGCATAATTCATCTGTTCTTCAGATTTAACAAAAGACCTAGTATTGTAAACCAGAGAATATTGTCTGATTTGATTTTATATAATAGCTTTGTTCTTTTGAAATTCTTGGGAGCATAAGGGAAGAAGTCCTTCATTTTAACTCTTTTTTCTTTTTTTTTTTTTTAATGTATCTAAATACATTAAATGAATAGAACCCTTCTTATAAAGAAAACAAAACATCAGAGAAATATTCTTCTGACTAGGCTTGTGAAAGTTGGGCTTTGTCTAAATTATTTGCTGACTTCAGTCATCCATTTCTCAGAAAGAAAAAGAAAAAGGTACTGCATCACATAATCTCAGAAGTCCCTCAAGAGAAGATAAAGGCCAGCTCTTGCCTATTGTCTAGACTCAACCGTTCAATACTCATCTTCTTTATTCTTCTTATTCTTATGCCTCAAAGTAATTTTAAAATGAGGAAAGATAATAGGAATAGTTGTATGCGAGCAGTATCTCTGGCAAATATGACCAATTCTGTAGAAAAACTCTTCTTGTTATAAAGCTTTCATTTTATTTTGCTTAGTTTTACTGCAGGTCTTCAGCATTTCACTGCTTGTTTTATGGTGTTTCAGAAAAAAAAAATTTACTTTCCCTGTAAGATGTTATATTTATGTAATCTGTAAATTTACCCTTTTACGTAGTTACAATTGAATCTTTGGTTTCAATAAATTGCATTCACATTACAGTTACTTTCTGTTTCATAATTAAATCTCTTTCAATCTAAGTAAGTTCAGGCAATCTATGCCTCAGTGTGCAAGCCTGCTGACAAAGTGAAGGGTAACCCAGTTCTCATCCACACAACTTTTTAATTAGTTGCTGCACATCTGAGGATTAGGTTTGTTGGGATGTCTTGCAGAAAATAACATTAATATTCAATTTGATTAAGGACTTTCAATAAACAAACAGAATTAATAAAGCTATTAAACAAACGTCTCTGATGACCAGTTTCCATGTGTATTGCAACTATTCAGGACCATTTCCAAACGCAGACAGATGAGAAGGGCTTATCTACCAGTGTATTGGCTGAATCTTAAGGAGTAGCTGGGTATTTTCCATTCTGAGCTAATATGCATTTGAATTTGCTGAATGTATTTTCTGGGGTCTACAAAAGCCAGGTGGAAAATAGTGTTTTGTTACCAGCTCTGTTATCAACCTCTCAAAGTACAGTATTTCATTTTCTTTTTGTCTAGGTTTCAGAATATTCTGCATCTGAACAGGACAGCTTTTTTTTTCTTTTTCTTTTTTGGCAAGTTTGAAATTATTATTTTAGAGATGAAAGGTTTGTTAAATTATACCCTTATCTGGAATTGTTTAAAATGAATTGATATGTGAGGAATGATTTTTGTGGAAAGTTTTGGATGAGCCTTTACAGCTCCAAGTTAAATTATTGGTATTAAAAAAACCAGCTCATCTAATGTAAACCTGGAAATTATTTTAAGATTTTATTATCATTTGAAAAATTAGGAATTTCAGTGAAAGAGAACTGGTATAAAAATGAATCTGTATCTCCCATATTTCTTGGAAAAATAAGCTCTGCTAGTTAAATAAGTCCTGGCAAGATGGGTTGATTTTGTGTGGAGATTTTGGCTGGCTTTATGGTGTCATAAATTCACTTCATGTTATAGCTTGCTATAAATTGCAAACATTCTTTCACAACTTTTGAGAGCTATTGAGGTAACAGCGATGATGTAACGTATCCCAAAATACTATTTACATTCTGTTAAGATTCCTACAGGGACAGGTTGTGTTTGCATTCAAGAGACATTCAGTTCCTACACAATATATACTATTACTTGTATATTCCATATATTTGCAAGTGTGTATGTGAAATTGATTTTGTTTTTTGGGGTTTTTTTGGCCAAAAAATTTCAAAAAAAATATTTAGAAAGGTATTAAGAAACCCTGAGTCCAACAGGAGTGGTACTAAACCCTTTGGGTGCTGGTTTATGAGGAGCTCTGCACAGAGCTGTTTACCTGCCCCACAGAGGGTGACCTGGCTGCAGTGGGTTTCAGGCACTCCTAAAACATCTCTCTACAGACTTTACTGGGTGAAGAAAACAAAAACTGCTTCCTGTACCCCACTGGCAGAGAGGTTGTTGTGTGACCCTGCAGTCAGATTGCAGAGGATCATCCTCCAGGGGAGGGTCTGGGCAGTGTTGGTTCAGTTGTTTCCTTAGTTGTCCCAGTTCAACTTGCTGCCAACTTGATTTAAACCTCTAATAGTGATTTAAACGTGCTGGAGTGCTGCAGGTGGTGTTTGTCTGGGAATTTGATCCTCTACTCTATTCCAGAGGGTGACCATCTCCTGAGAAAGCGAGTGGGACCCCAAGCATCGTCCTGACTCCACTGCTCCTCCCTTTGCACTTTGCTGGGTGCTCCCTGATAAAGTTCAGGACTAGAACTCTTGAGAGTAAAGGAGGAGTACTCCCTGTTGTGATCAATAGTGGAAGAATATTTCAAAGCAAGTTTTCTCGTGACTTTTCATAGCTCTGAATGTGCAGTTTGCTTTGTAACCCACTGGAATTACAGCAGTTTCTACTGTTCAAGGCATTTTAATTCATCAGCAGGCAGGATCCAGCAGGTGCTTCCCTACCATCCACAGAGAGCTCATTGAGCTCCATGATGTTTGTTGCTGTTAATTTACTATGGAATTGCATAAAGGACTGGCCCAAAGTCCAGACTCCACTGAAACGCATGGAAATTATAAAATTCTTTTCTTGTTTCATAGAAGTTTTCCTCCAGCCCTGATTTCAAGTTCTATCAGAGTTAAATGCAATACAGCTCTATAGGAAGAGATTTGTAGTTAGCTTTCATCCCTTGAATTAGAATGCCATAAATTGCAGTTCTATGTGACGCTACTTTCACATTTTCTAAATGCCTTTTGAATTGGATGGCTTTTTCCCAGGAGCAAGGGACTGTGATGCCTGGGTTTTGTGTAAGAGTTGGGATCTGGCCACATTTCCCTTCCTGCCTTCCCACCTTTTGTTCTGTAGGACTTGTGCAACAGATACGAGGCTGATACATCCTTTCTCCCACACTGAGAGATCAGATTCCTAATGGAACTGCTGCTTAGCACAAACACTGGGAAGGTGACAAAATCTTTCAGAAAAAGGATGCTTGTGCTAAGAAGGTTCTTATTGCTCAGCTGTAACAATATGACAACTGCTTAGTCACGGTAATGGGACTTCTTCTATCAGAGATAGATACTATATATTAAGGTACCAAGAAGGAACCTATTCACACATTGATCTATTGAGTTCTCAGGAGAAATGAAATAAAAAATAACATGTTCCAACATGATAAAGTTGGAGGAAGCCTTTAATCAATTATTAATTGATTATTCACATGAGCACAATGCTTGTAGAGATCAAAACCTCATTTTGACAACATATGCAAACTTTTCCTTTTGAATTTAATAATATATTCTCAATCTGTTGTTCATTAAGGTGAACATCTGTGAATTCATTAATTTTTCTCTAAGCTTCCTGCATCACAAACTTCATTTCTTTAACAAATTTTCCAAAGAATAATCCCATTACAAGCTTAGTTTATAATAAATGCAATGATAGCTTCGTTAGCATGCTTATTCTATTTTTTTTTTTGGTCTAATAAGTCTTTTCAGCCAAATGTATTCCAGGGTAGTATAGGGCAGTCAGACCAGTGAAAGGGGAGAAATCTGTTTGAGGAAACTGGCTGCAGAGGTTCAGATCTTATCTGAACTCATAAAAATGTGACATCATAGGTTCCACAATGTATGGTGATTCTTAGCTGTGAATATTCACTTGCCAGTTACAGAAAATATGCATTTTATCCATCTTGGTATTTGCCTTATTCTCTTTTCCAAACCGGAGTTTTAAAGTAATGCAATTGTAAAATTCCTCTCTTGCTAATTTTAAATTACTATTGAGGTGAAACTATAACAGTCCTGCAACCCTAAAGGTTTCAAAGCATACCAGGAACGAGAAAGAAGAAATAGGTTAATCATTCCACCTGCAAATGTTGGTTTTGAACTTTTAAATGGAAATATGTAACACTACTCAGAGATAATACCTATAGGTGTTTCTTTAGACACTTTCCAGGCAATGTAGGTACTCTTCCCTCTTACATGGTACAATTGTAACTGAACTCTGCCTGCCTAACCCTTTCAGGCGTGTTTCTGTCGAGCTGCCTCTTCTTGCTTTGACATTATCTCATAGTTAATGGTAAATGAAATACTGATGTTTCAGAGGGGATGAGTTACGTGCTGTATTAATCTGACCAACCCACATTAGGAGAGCACTGAGCAGAATTTGCAGCTGCAGAAGACTGTCACTGTGTTCCTGTGTTTAATGGAATAATTTAGGCACAGAGACAGAAAGAAGTCTACACTAAAATGAGTACAAGCACTTTTAAGCAGAAAACCTGTAGCTAATTTTCAATCCTGTAATTGAATTTGCAGGATAGCACATAAATAAAGCCAAGCTTTTTTGAAAGTTGGATGCTTTGCACTGCATAATAATGTTTTACTGCCTCGTAATGCTTTCCTATGTTTTTCCCTCACACTGTGGGGTTCCATTGCAGTGCTGCATACCTGCAACTTCACCCATGCTACAGCCTATGCAGGGTTGTGTCAGGAGGCTTCAGAAATACATGCAAATAATTCACAGCCTGCAAGATACAGGTTGTTAATTTGTAATTTACTCAGCCCTCAGTGTGTGATCTGTTCTGGATCATGTCCTAAACTGAGGTGCAAAGCTCCTCCCTTAGAGGCATTTTGATGTTCATGTTTTGCACCCACTAAAATTAAAGAATCACAGAATGGTTTGGGTTGGAAGGGACCTTAAAGATCATCTCATTCCAGCCCCTGCCATGGGCAGGGACGCCTTCCACTGACCAGATTTCTTAGAGCTCCATCCAACCTGGCCTTGAACACTCCAGGGATGGGGCATCCACAGCTTCTCTGGGCAACCTGTGCCAGGGCCTCACCACCCTCACCGTAAAGAATTTCTTCCTAATATGTAATCTAAACGTACTCTCAGATTAAAGCAATTCCCCCTTGTCCTGTCTCTACGTGCTTTTGTGAGTCAGAGCAATTCTTAAAAGGTTTGGTTCCAAACCTGAGCTTTGAAGAGTTTTCTTGAAAAGAAATTCCAACAAGATTTCCAATGGTGTTAAGTTATGTCACAAAATACATGCTATTCATTATACCTTTTTCTGACTTTATTGAAATACTGGCATTTAGTAATTAAGCAGAAGATTTTGCAAGGTACTGAGTAAGATGCTGTTAAAAATTTGCCTTAATGGCTTCAAATTAAACAGTGATGTCCTTGAACTCAATCCTACCTCCCAGATCGGGGTTAGATTATGTGCATTTGAGATGCAATTTTACAAAGTACTGAGTTCTCACAACCTTTTTTAAAGTCAGTGGAAACCAAGGCTACCTGGGTTGAAGTAGAGGACATCAAGCTCATTGTAAGATTGAGCCTTCACTGTAACTTATGCCCTTAACATTTTATATAATCCATTGATCTCTTTTGAACAGATAATATCTGTAATAATGCCACATTTCTACCTCATCTGAAGTCAATTAAAAGACATTTATTATAGTTATATTTTAATCAAGACTTACTGGGAAATGGAAGTAGAGAATTCTGCTTTCCTTAATAGTACCATTTGCGAAAAGAAAAGCTGACTGGAAGATCAAATTAATTATCTGTTCTTTATACACCCTTTATATGTTCACTTTTTGTAAAATGAATTTAAATTATCGCTATCCTAAGAAAAAAGGTATTTAAAAATCATGAGAAAAAGTAGATGCATCTTTCCAGACCATGCAGAATTCAAGTATAATTTATCAAAATTTTCTCTGTAAATAAGAACTCAGCAAAATACTGTCTGTCATTGAGAGCTGGTAAGTGGACAACTACATTTAACATCTTCCAGCCCCATCTACTTACACGACTTAAACTAGAGGGAATGCATTTCACTATGAAGTAGGATATGGAAGAAAGAAACTCTCCTATACAGAACAGAGATTGAACTCACTATTTTTTTTTTTCCTCCCTCTCCCAGTCTGTGCTCAGGTGTACAACCACCCTGTTCCAGGCCAGCAGCAAATCCCTGCCTTCACAAAATTGCCTGGTTTCTGAACTACTCAGTGTCAGTATGAGTCTCTACCATGCTGCTTAATTTGTTGTAGGACCACTCTCAAGAAGCATTTGCTACCTTTTGATCTGTTCTAATGTAAAAAATTGGTATCTTATGGATTAAATCACCTCATCCAAAACATGATCTCACATACTTGTTCAAAGAAAATAGTTTATTGTATGCATATGAGGGATTTTCGTGGACAGTTGATTTTATTTTGATTATTGGTTAGGAAAGCAAAGACTGAGTTTCTCCTTACCACACGTTAAGGATGGAGGGGAAAAAAAAAGATACTTCACTGGCAATGAATCTATTGGTCCTGTGACAGATTTGAGATTAAGTTCTTACACTTCCATGACATTTTGAAGTAGACCATTTTTGTTGAGGGAAAGAGAGAGGAAAAGGAAAGGTCATGTCTCTCTTATCAGGCAGTCATAGTCTCCTGTAAAATAGAAATGTCTGTTTAATGTCAGTGAACAGCCCAGATGGAGATTCATGTTGGAGCAAAGCATCTATACTTTATCTTATACCTCAAAGTTTACACTACTTAAACCTTGTGATAACAGAATCCTAAGTCATTTTCTGATGGGATCCTTCTACCATTACACCATGATTCTCCACTGTCCACTTTTTTCATTTTCTCCTCCAAAATCAGCCTCCCTCCATTCCTGACAAACTAATCCTTGTATCAGCTATCTACAATCGTGAAGGACTCAGTGAGCTCAGATTCATGTTACTACATTAAAATATTTTATGGGTTTTGCTCAGGGTAGCTTTTGTATGTCCTTTTTTCTTCCTGGCTGATGTACAGACAGATGAGCCAAGAGAATCATTGACCAAAGTGATCAGTAGGAGCAGTGCCACAGTGGTGTTATCAGGCACAAAGGAAGGGAGGGTAAATAAAAGCATATTACCCACAGCAAGTATGGCTTCATAATTCCTTTGAGCTCTGTATAAGGAACAACTTC
Organism: Pipra filicauda; assembly: GCF_003945595.2. Taxonomy (NCBI): domain Eukaryota; kingdom Metazoa; phylum Chordata; class Aves; order Passeriformes; family Pipridae; genus Pipra; species Pipra filicauda. The sequence goes on from NW_024104285.1 coordinate 1,026,963, forward strand.
ATTTCTGCACTGCCTTTTGTTTTGTTCCATCTCTCTCCTCTGTCTTATGAATCTATTTCTAGCATGTCTATATTTACCTAAATGATTTGTTTCAAAAAACCATTGTTTGAAAACTTTCCTTTAATGATAAATAAGATTCTACTCTTCCTTTTTCAACTTTACTGGATATATAAAAATAGAAAGAAATTATTGTGGGCAGTCATGATAGTTTAATGATAGTAATAAGAGTAATAACTTTTATTTCATTACTCTGTGGAGTTATGGTTCTGAACTATTTCTTTTCTGCACCTTAAAATAAAAAGGATTTAAGTGCAGTCTACCTTGAGGTTACACTTGTGAATGTGCATTTGAATGGCTTGTATACATGGGGGCTTGGCATAAACCTGGGTAAAACTGAACCACCTGCAAGTTAATATGCTTGAAGGAAGTTTCAATATTCCCAAAAACTAAAATCATTTTAGCAGATGAGTGTATTTTGTGTGTCTTTGTGTGTGCATGTGCAGTGCTTTTTAATTAACTACATGTCTTTTTCTTACTGTACCCTTCTACCTAAAGAGTATCCTTCAAAGGAAGACACACTCTTTAAAAGCTAACACTTTCACGTTATTTCTGGCAATAATTGGTGAATATTATTTAATAAATAATGATTGAAATAATTCTTTCCCAGAAATTACCTATTAAGGAATTTCAGAAGTAATGGCAAATTATACTGGATTGCATATTCATGCAGTTTAATTTAATACAATATTTAATATGAAATATGAAATTAATTGCTTATAAATGCTTTCTTATACTCTAGATGCAATTTTTAAAATCCTGTAATATTAGAAATAATGACCTGGCCATACACTTCAATCAGTCAATGTCTTTGTTAATATTAGGTATGTTGGCAAAGCAGTAACCATTTGAAAATGAGGCAGTTTGGGTTATTTAGTCAAGCAGGGGATTTAATTACATGTCTTCTGGAGTCTGATAGCATAGAGCAAGTGAGGCCAATGTTTTGGCAGCTAAGCTTCTAGGGAAAATAAACATAAATAATTAGTTTATGTTATGTTACTCTCTTCAATTTTTCTTCACCTGTACTTTCCCTTTAACTTTCTCCTATTTCTCCTGCATTTCTGTGGTACCTCCATGTCACTGCTTACTCATGCCTTTGCCCATGGTAACTTTTTTTCCTTTACTTTCCAGGATTGATTCTCCTCTTAGTCCTTTCCCTCTCCCTTCTGAACTTGGGTTTCATTTTTTATACTCAAAACAATATTTTTCCTGATTTTTTCATGCATTTTCATAAACCCCTGGAGGGTTTTTATAGAAAGGGAGGACATGCATCAACTCACAGTCCCTGTAAGCCACAAAGCAACACAGTCATGTCTGTGGAGCACAGGTTACAGCAGCAAAGTCAATTTTGTGTGGACAGGTACCTTTACCACATTTTGTCCTAGATTCCAGGAGTTACCTGTGATGAGCAGAGCTTTGCCCACCTTCTTCTCCCTGTCATTCTGGGACTTTGCTTCCTTTCAATACCTTCTCGTTAGGAGCACTGAGCTGTTCATATCTGGTGTGATTTGCTGTCATTAGTATGATTTTACATTCCTTTCCAGATCAAAATATGTAAATGTCACTGGGTCTCTTGGGAAGCTTTAATCTTGTAAAGTAGGTTTTATTGAAGACTTGTTGTTTTTTTGACATTCGTGATAAGTTTGATAATTACATTAATAATTATTCTTTCATGTTTGCTATTTACAATCAACAAAGCACCTGATTCTGAACCTCAAGGAGAAATCAAAATAATAGTAGAGTCAAAGCTATAACAACAATTGAAAGCAAATACACTTTGTGTTGGAAAGCACCAATTGAGTTTTAACAGGAAGGATGGTTTTAGACAACTCTCTGTGGTTTCACTCTCACACCGTGACAGTCACACAAGGTGTGTTTCAGCTGTAGCAGGTGAGGAATCTGTGACTGGAGCTTGGTTGGATTCCCTGTTATCCCCAGTGACCAGAACTTTCTTTCATAAACTAATCAATTTCTGCCCTAAATCCCTTGAGCAACTATTTAAATAGCTGGGAGCTTAGTGTGTCTCTGTTTCCAATTTACAAAATTTATCACTTCACCTCTGGGTTTATAGTGTGGATGTGCTGAATCTGAAGACTTCAAAGGAAATTTAACAGTTGGAGTTCCTAATAAATCCTTAGCTTGCCCATCTGTATAATTTGTATTAGCGTGTCCATTAAAGGCTTGCTTGCAGCATGGAGATTTCCTTCAGAAATGCTTCAGAAAACTGAAATAAGGGAAAAGCAAACAATAACAACATTCTGTAATGTATATCTATTAAAAGCTCAAATAGCATTTAAACAACAACAAAAAAGACATTTCTTACTCCTAACACAATCAAGTGTTTTTCAACTCCCAAATTATTTTACATCCTGGTGTCCCAAGCTGGGAAATATTGGAAACATTGGACCCTCTCCTTGTCTCTTGAGTGAATTTTGGTTTGGAATTTTGTGCTCTTCTCATAATACCAGGTCTGCTCTGTTACTTTTCCTTTATTGCTATTCTAAACATTTAGCTCATGAGAAAATTTAGTTCCACTATTATAGTTAAATATAATTTAACTTACCTAACAGTTTACCTTTACAGGTAAGGTTAGGTAGATGGATAGGAAAGGTTTGGATTAGATGGATAGGAAAAGCTGTTCTTGAATGAGATTATATCCATCTCATGTCCAAGATTTTTGTTTAAAAATCAAAAGAAAGGGAAAACTTTGGATTATATTATACATATTACTGTTGTGGGGGGTTTGTTCTCCTTTTTTATTTTTTAATTCTGCCCTTCTTCTGGATCAGTACTCTTGCACTATTATTGCTCTTGCACTATTGTTAGTGTAGTATTTGGAAACTGAGAGCTTTAAACTCTTCTATATAATTGATCTTCTGAGTTAGTGTTTGAAATCCACCTAATTTTTAACTATTTGTTCATTTGTTCCTCCTAAAGCTTATGACACACTGGAAAAATTCCTATTTTGTTTTACTTCTGACAGAAATCTATGTACTTCCATTTGGTCCCCAAAGTTCATGTCCAAACATTCTTTCTAATTTCATTCCTCCTTTATTTCAACTGGGAATGGAAAAGTAAAAACAGCACATCATCTTCTCTGTGCTGGGAAGCACAGTATAGGAAAGGCTGTCATTGCTCAACACTTAGGGAGGAATATTGAAATATTAAGAATTTCCAGTGGAAATGGGAGTATTCGTTATGTTTTGACTGACAAAACTACTTCCTTCTTAACATTAATAATCATGTAGAGCCCATCTGAGTCATGGGTCAAGCATCTCAACACCCTGAGACTGTGCCTATTTATCCCATCAGCTTCAGTGTCATTCCATGCAAAGAAACCAAATGTGACTGGCTTTGATAGATTATGCAAGATTAATGCAAGATAATCTTGTAGAGACTTCCACTGGGATACTCCAAATGTGTGCAGGCATGCGACTTTTCTGATACTCTTTATATTCCATCCTTTTACCATGTTATTAAACATGTTTCATTCTTCCCCACAGCAGCCTTGATTATTTTCTGTTTTGTCATAAAATATTTGCTTGGTAACAGGCACAGGAACTTGGCAGTCACCTCTGTGTTTCTGCCTTTGATTGTGAGGAGCTTTGAACCCATACACAACATTTCACAATTCAGAGGGGAAAAGTGAGCCTGGCAGTTGATTTCCAGCTTTTAACCAACATACAAAGCAAAATATTTGTTTGCAGTGATCACAGTTCTATTGTTCTCCAGACTGGAGGAAACAATGCCTAATCAGATACTCCTGCAATTCAGAACCTAAAATTATCTTGACTTCTACAAGATTGGCTTTAACCTTTATCTTGCAGATTTTCTTTTTCCCGTTTTCCTCAGATTTTTAATGGCAGGATAAAAGGAAGACACTTTTACCTTTTTCTAACTTCAACATGGAAGGTTTTATTGCCAATCTGTCTGACTCAAGTTAATGAGAATATATATCAACCCTACGCTAGATATTAGCAATATTTATCAAAGGTTCATTTTTCACATGAAACTAACATTATTCTTGAACCATCTGCTATGCTTCCCTGAATTTTACAACTCTGTGGGATTCACTAGAAAAAGTGGCCTTTGTGATAGTATCTGATGTGGAATAGCATGATATGGAGCTGGAATGTGTCTTAGTGTCTCTTAGCTGTGTAACATCCTCAGTGGCTTTGAGTAGACAATTTATCACAGAATCATAGAATGGTTTGGGTTGGGAGAGACCTTAAAGATCACTTTGTTCTATCCACAAGTTGCCCAGAGAAGCTGTGGCTGCCCCATCCCTGGGAGTGTCCTAGGCCAGGTTGAAAGGGGCTTGGAGCAACCTGGGTTAGTGGAAGGTGTCCCTGCCCATGGCAGGGGTGGAAGGAGGTGATCTTTAAGGTCCCTTCCAACTCAACCCATTCAGTGATTCTGTGATATATTTTCATGAACTTTTTTAGCATCTAGTTATGAGTTTTGCAGAGCATATGCTCACACTCATTAAATAACAGATATTGTCTGCACTGGGGTCTTGATCATTATTTTCAGGAGCCCAGCAGTTTGATATTTTGATGTAATGCCCCATCTCGAGGTGATTGGTAAAAGAAGAATAAGAGTGAGATCAGATTTGGCCTCTACTGAAAATTCCACAAATATTTGTTTTTAATGAATTCTTAATGCTGTTAAATAATTAATTTTTATTTTAAAAACCATTAAAATAACTTCTACTCTCTTAAAATTCATCTGATAATTATAAATTATTAGACCACATCTCCTTTCTGGCCAATACTGATGATCCCAGTCAACAATTTAGCCAAAGATATGGAAAGAGTGTTTGTCTTGGGTTCATTTAAATTTTTGCATAACTAAAAGTTGGCATCAGGAATGGATCTTTTGTATAAGAAAATTATGCAGCCATGCAAGTAATAATCAGCTGATGCTAACAACTGCATTCTGTGTTTTCAGGTCATGTCATGTAATCATGTTTTTACAAACAGTCTTCAGTCATTGTGTGCTCCCCTTTTTCCATGGGTGGGCCAGATTTATTTCTCCCTGAATAATTATCTGACATATGGCAGCCTCTGATAGTGGTTCAGACACACTCAGAAAAAATGGTTCTTCTAGCCATGACCAATAAAAATGAGGAGAGAAGCTCTGTGTGTGCTGGGCTGGAATCTGTGCTGTCATAGGAAATACAAGAGGCCCTGAGTGTGCCAAAATTGCTGAGCATCTCCTGGCTGTGCCTTGGAAGTTTGGAGATTTGATGGTTTGGGGATGCTGGACCTACAGTGCATATATTGTATATGATCAAGTTCTATCATGTGGAAATTTCAGGGAATAAATTTGGTATCTTTGCATCGTGCGTTCCCAGAGGAATATATCAAGGCTGAATAAATGTTTTAAAAAATGTTTACTTTCAAACTTTTGAGAACTCTGAAATAGAAGAGGTGGAAGTTTCTTCTTTTTGTTGTGGAAATGTGTTTAGGATATATTGGATAAAGTAACTTTTTTCTTCAGTTTGAAAACTGAACTGATATTTTCATTTAATTGACCTGTACCTTCATTTTATCCTCCTTTTATTGGTGTAAAATGCTTTAAAATACTTGATTTACAGAAATAATTATTTGGTTTGATAAAAAAAAACCCCTGTTTTGAAATACAGTTTACTGATTCTCCACTAACTTCTGATCTTGGGAAACTTTTTCTGTGATTTATTCAAGGTAACTGCAGACAAAGTGCCACTCCTTGACATGTTTGTGCAGGTCAGGTCATAAATGTCTCTCACTTTGAGTCCCTCCAATGTTTTGTGCTTTGAAATCTGTTTATGTTGATCTCAGACAAATCCCTTATATAAACTTTTTTGACTTCTTGAAGTCAAATGGAATAGCAATGAAGGTTTAGCTTCTCTGAGTTAGTATTTGATTTTTCATTTTTAGAGAGAGCAATGAAAAGAAAAGTCTGACTGATGTTGGGGCTAATAATGTAAAGATCAGCATCACAAATCTGGTTACTGAAAGTTCAAAGTATGTTGTAGTTTCTCCAATCTTTTTACTTGGTACCACTTTCTCATTTAACATTTGAATAATTTTCTTCAAATGCAGATAGTCCAAAATTTTCTTCGAAATTATCCCTGAAAATATATATCCAGGGAGATGAAATAAAGAAAGTTTGGATGTTAAAATGCAGAAGTGGGGGTGAATTTTGCATGTTCACTGACAGAAAAACAAGCCTGTCTCATAGCCAATCCAGCCTCATAAATAAAGCACAGACGTCACAAATCATTCTTTTCTCTCTTCACTATCTCTGCCCTTTGTGTTCATATTTTTCAGCAGCTGTATGTGCTATTAATCTGCATTTAGGTGCGTGCCTGAATGTCTGCTCTGCACTTGTTAACAGATGCAGCGCTCAATTTGCTAGTTGGGATTGAGGCCTTTTAAAATGTCATCCTGTGTTTTAGTATTGTACACAACATGTTTCTCCAATGTTGATTGAAAAGCTTTCTTTAGTAAGGGAAGCATGAACCACCATGTTTGTTAGGTGCTCTTGAGCACATTCCGTATTTGCCAGAGGAGAGGCATTTAGCACACAGAGCAGCTCTCCCTGATTGCCTGCTAATCTGTAAGGATCTTTCTGGTTGCCTTCATCACTGCATCAGCAAATTACAGGCTGCTTGTTTGCTCCGTGCTTGACTAATTCTGGGGCACTACCAATTCATTCCGTCCAAAGGAATTGTGCTGTTCTGCATTAAAACCTCCATCAGATGGAGTTTTGCAGGGAAGGGATTGTGGCTTGTAATCAGCATTGTAATATAAACAATTACTGCTGCTGCTCAGTGGTGTACACACTTAGTAATATATAGGGGGTCCTATTTATTGTTTGCAGAAGGAAATTAAATCAGATTGTGACTGTACAGTTATGGTGATGGGAGCCTTTGCCTGGAGTACCTGTGGGTTTCTGACCGGGACCTCCTGTGCCGTGATCTGAAACTCAACCTCTGTGCAAACCCAACCCGTCCTCAGGACAGCCTAAATCTCACACCTTCTTGAAACTATAACCAAAGTACCACTGGCTTTGTTGCCCTTTTCCAGTATCCTGGCAAAGCATCTTGGAAAGTTCTACCAGTCTGTGGTTGAAGGTATGAATGGTGCATCTGCACCTGTGCTCTGAGCACAGGCAGAGTATCCATGCTCACAGTCACCAGCACAGATTCAGGAGATCACAGGCCTGCACATGGACTGTCTATGGTGTAAATATATCCTGAAATACTTTTCCATGTCAATGCTCTTAGCAAGCACTCACCCTTTGATCTATGGGGGGAATAGTCCCTGGGAGATAATCTGAACAGCAAAGCGAAGCAAAAATCAAACTGCTCTTTCTGTGCATCCTTGATACACTAGAACTTAATTTACTTTATGCATAGAACTGATTTAACTTTACCTGGAGGTGAAGTGTAATTTGGATTGCCTTTTTTTTTTTTTTAAGAAATCCCATTATCAGTGTTAAAAGTGTTTCATGCCTATAAAAACAGGCTGTAGATTAATCATTATCTCTTCTATTTTTTTTCCAATCAGTCTGAAGCAGGGGCTTCTATGACTTGTTTAGTTTGGATTCACTGAAATTAAAAATTAATTAATTGCAAACACTTTGTTTGTCACATTATTCTTTCAAATACTTTGCTAATGTAAATACAGTTTATCCTATTCTGTAGGTAGATGTTAATGTTCTCATGTCTTTACATGGCAGAGACACAATAGGAGTGTCCCAAGAAAAGCACAGCTCTAGTTCCAAAGCCCATCTTGTTATTCCATTAAGCCATCTTAAATTGTTTGATCAGCAGTGATATATCTGTGATTTATCAGTGGGAACTCTGACTTCCAACTAAATGGAAACCAGGGTATGTAAAAGCAGCTACATCAAATTAGATGTACAAATTAAATCACAAGATTTAGGTTCCTAAGTAAGTTCTTACCTAATTTTTCTTAATGTCAGTCATTTGCTATCCCCACCTGCCTCACCAGGACAGGTGGGTTTGCTAAAAATATACATGGGAATGTAGCTTTAAACACCTCATTCTGTAAATGAAGTGATATAAACTTTTTATATCCTGGAATTGAGCTTGAATCTCTGATGTTTAGATTAGATCTTAGGAAGAAATTCTTTACTCAGAGGTTAGTGAGGGACTGGCACAGGTTGCCCAGAGAGGTTGTGACTGCCCCATCCCTGGAAGTGTTCGAGGTCAGTTTGGGTGAGGCTTGGAGCAACCTGGGATAGTGGCCCATGGAAGGAGGGTTGGGACTAGATGGTTTTTAAGATCTCTTCCAGTCCAAACTATTCCGTGATTCTCTGTTCTGATTTGCCATATGTTGAATGTGCTTTTATTAAAACTTATTTAAAGTCTGCTGCAGTGACATCAATAGTGAGGGTTTAATTCTAAAACAAAGCTCTATTTCCACCTGTAAGCTGCATTCAGTTCAAACATTTTCAGTTGACTGCTATAGGTTTATATAAATTTTCTGTCTGTGCTACCTGACAGAATTATGGGATGCCCAACAGCAGCTGCCCATTAAGTTTTCACTCTGCCTAAAGCTGCCTCGTGTCTGTGCTGGGATTCTTTTGTTTTCCCAAAACACTGTTGTCTAGCAAGTGGAAGCCTCATTCGACCACTCCAGATCTTAATTAGAACATTTGATTAATGCAGAATTCTATTCTTTCTTAACTGTAAACCCCCATAGATTTTGTTGAATTCTGTTGTCTGTGGGTCAGAGCTTAGAGTAACGATTGATCTTCTAAGGGAGTTAATACTTTAGGCAGTGGGGTCTCAGGAAAGCAAGTGCATTAATATTTTCATCAATTCCAGCTAACTTACAGTATTTCACTGGTCAGATCTAATTTGCTTGATGAGACATCACTGAAAGATGTTATCTGTAGTGTAAGCTTAGAAATTGATTGTAACACATAATTCAAGGGCACTGTTTCATGCCTAGGGCAATAAATGCTATTTTTCTCTTAATTTCATTTGCTCTTTTATAACAGCTTACCTTTTCCAAACTATATCCACCAGATTTGATTGCAGATTTGCAGAGAAGCAAAAAGTAAAATAAAGAACCACCCTAAAACTGTGTATTTTTCACTTGGACTCCATTATAAAGTCACATTTATTTTTGCCAAGATGTGTCCGAAGGCGGAAATATCTCAGCAAATTGGATATCAGTTTTTATTTGCATTCAAATCTACTATATATATATAAATATATACAAAGACACACAAACAAAGCAGTCACCTTTTTAGCTAATATCAATTTAGTGTGTAAAGCTGTATCTTCATTTCTCAGACTGAAATTCTTACATTAACTGTCTTAAAAATGTCCCCTCTCTACTGTTTCTGTGTAGTGTAAGCCTGGAGACATCCTTCTGCCTTAAGAGTGCTGTTGGTTTTATTAAACATATCCCAGGATGTTGTGTATTTCAACTGCTTTGTTTGGTTCATGGTGTTTTTTTTCCCCTGTAATAAGAGAAAATAGACTGTGGTGAGTCAGCTGAATACTTAAGGTACACACAAAATTTACTGCTATGTGTCTGTACCCTTATCATTGTTGCTCCCCTGGGACTGCAGACATAAATCCATTGCTTCCTCTACAGCTGTCATTCTGATAGTCTAGGAAATGCTGACATTCAAAGTATTAAAACAAATCGTCAGTAGTTTTCCATAGTGATCGTGAAAATTTCGGATTTCAGGCAGTTCAAGCATCATTGACCTTGAATGTAATTTATTAGGATTTCTTTACATTATTTTCTTTACATTTGCTTTTTCTATAAGTGCTGTTAACTCAGATTTCTAAGCTTTCAGTACATTTTAGGTAATGTTAAAATACCGTACTTGAGTACACTCTTCATCTGATACTGGACACAGGAATAATTTGGATCGTGGTGGGCATAGTATTTACTGATTTTCTGAGATTCAGGTAATAAGCAAAGTCAACATTTAGCAGGGCAGAGCACTGACCAGAATGGTCAGTCTTCTAAGAAAATTGGTTCTATATCCAGGATAGTAACCCACCTATCTTACTTCCTGCAGTTTATGTCTCCCTGTCTTGTTGCTTTATTTTACTAGGAAAAGGTTTCCTTTATGTAGCCAATGTTGACGCTGTTTGTCCTGCCTTCATTTCACAATATCCTTGAGGCTTTTACATGTCCAGATTTATTTGTGTGATTGTTGTGCTGGTCTCTGGCAGTGCCAAACTCTTAGATGTGATGTAATGTCTAATAAATCATTAATTTATGAAGAAGTAGTAATGAATTAAGCACAAAGAACACTTTTCCTGATCACATATGAGTCTGACTTGTCAAAAGCTTGTGGTTTTGGAAAACCCAGTTCCACTCATCCATGGCCATATCAATATCACTCCAAAGTAAAAGCTTGTGTTTGATCAGGTGTTGGCTCAGTGTGTCACTTCTACATAACATGAAGAAAGATTCATTTTTTTGGACTGAGGATCCCTTCCCCATCTCTCTCCAACACACCATAGGTTTACTGTTTTGTACACTATTTTACTGTTTTTCTCCTCTTTTTTTTTTGTTTTTAAATTGTAGCAGCAGGGTTGGCTATTGGGCATGAGGGTGCATTCAGTGGCCTCTTTGTGCAGTGGCTTGTGGAATAGCTGCTCTGCAGATCTGTCTATAATGCCCATGTATAATCTAATTGCCTATGACCGTAAGGGACCTAAATCATTGAAGAAATGGATGCTTCCAGTGCTTTGATTGTGCTTTTTAATTCAACAACTGTGTAGATCCAGTATTGTTTTTCAGTGTTCGTTTCTTATTCAAGCAAAATTATCTGACTATTCATGTGAGGCTATGCACTGAATATGTTTGGTGCCCCTCATTCTGAGCATTGTCTGCTCAGGACTCTACACTTCCCTTTGACTGAAATTGCCATTATAGGTGCTGTTGTCATAGTTCAAATTAATTTCCTGTTTAACAGGGACACTAACGAGCTCCAGTGAGTTGTAACTGCAATTGGAATCTGCTCAGCTGAAAACTGAACAGTAAATCGGTGGTCTTTTGAGTTCTCAGTGCTATGATTGCCTTTCTTATAGGGAAGGTTCTATTATTCTCCCTTTTTTTAAAAATAATTTACCTTTTATGTCATAGCACAGGTGTATTTTCTTGAATGACATTTAGCATGGATTGCATTATGTCTTCTGCTGTCCATATTTTGGTGAAAGATATAGTTGGTGCATTTCAATTAAAAAAAAAAAAGAAAAAGAAAAAGAAGGCTGCTTGGATCTGCTCCTAAATTTTAGGACTTACCTGGTGGCTATAGTGCTCTCTGTCATGTATGATAATGAGCAGCTCTGAAAGAACTGCAGGACCTTTTGACCTGACATACGTGCCCACCATTCTGAGCATCTTGTGTAATGAGTACGGTTCCAAGAACATCATTTTCTCTTAGCTGAACACCCACCCCAATACTGATCAGAAGAGGAAAGATATTCTTCTTCATTATCACATCAGAGTTCAGAATCCATAAATAATATTATTCTTCAGAAAGGTTTTAATATACGCCGGTTGCTGGGTTAAGGAACTGGCATTGTAGAAGTCTCTGGAATCTTTCTGTCTTGGTTCAAACTCGCATTTTAGTCATCTGTTCTTGCTATGCTTCAGGTTGAATGAGGATAACACTCATTTCTCTTCATGAAGGAACATTCTGAGGATTCATTCTTAAGAACTGATGAAGTCTTTGAAAATTAATCCTGAAAGCAAATTGATTTTAAGAGAACATTAAATTTAGGCATTAAAAAACCCCCGCTGTAACATATAATAAAGAAAATAATAGTAATAAATTTCTACATCTCAGGCATTTAATTTTTAATAAAAATTTTCTATTACCTAAACCTTTTTCAAAATAGCATTCCAGAGGTTCTGGCAATTATTTTGAGGCTGAACTGAATGTTCCAGGTTGATTTTTTTCCTTTGTTATACTCTGTACCAAGTAACTGCAAAAAATATAGATTTCCTACTGTAGAATAGTTTAACAGAGTATTTGCTGCCATAATTTAAAAAAAGGACTTAGACTACTGTTCTAGAAAGAAAGTAAGATCCCTGACTTGTAAGGATCAATCCTTAGGACTGTATTTTTTGCTGATTTCAATCCCTGTGATCAGAACTGGATGAGGACATAAAACCTTTGGATCAGGTCCTACAGAAACAGAGCATATGTGTGTTTTCATTTTGGCATAAGTATTTTCATAATGCTTTCTCCTCCCAGAATATGTCCCCTTTGAGTTCAGTGTGTTTTACCAGCATTACATGGGCTGATTTTCTGTCGGATTCCTCTACACCCAATGCACTCAGGGAGATGAGAGAGGAAACATGGTAGTGAGCATTGCTCCAGGACAGAACCTGCTGGATCGTGCAGCATCTTTCAACACGTGTCAGGCCATTTCCCAAAAGGCAGTTTGTTACTTTGCCACCACCCTCACACAAATAATAAATAACGTGAAATTAGTCAGACAACAAACAGCTGAAAAGAACAGCAAACCTCACTGAGCACCTGCGAGGGCGGCCGGTTGTGCTTTGGAATACATTGAGAGAAAGAACATTCCAGAGTACGCCTGGCAGGGCTGGGCTTAATGAACAAATCGACTTGACAAATTTCACCTCCCTCTCTGCTCATCTGCAAGCTTATAAATTTTCTATCCTGAGCTATCCGTTCAGTATTTCCTGCAGATAAATGTCAGCTTGTGACTGGCCCAGATGTTCAGGTTTCCTCACTGCCTGACTGCCCACTTAGTTAAACTCTCCAAGTTCATACCCCCAGGCAAAACATACCTGCAAAGAGGCAAAGACAGCATACCAGAATTAAGTTTGTATCCAGAATCCTTCTGTTTGCATAGAGAAATAAAATTCCTTGTCCAAAATGCTGGTACTGAGTAAAAGAATTAAGGAAGTGATAGCATAGTGATGGTTCCCCTATCAGGTTGATCCTGATTTGATGTTACAGTAACTCATGTTCATATAATGCTACTGATGATGTGCAGATGTTTCATTCAAATTATTACTGAATTTCCCCCCCAGGCATATGATTAGTATTAGGGTGCTGTCCTGACATGATGGGATGTTATATTTCAGTCCTGGTATTTATGGGAAAGTTTACAGGGATTCAGTTTCTATTCACCTCCTCTTATGAAGGTCATTTGTTAAGAGTTAAAAAAAGAGAATGGACACATGTGCAGACAGCTGTCTTGGTAAGGCAGCCACAATGTCAGAAAAGTTGTGTATCTGATGATGCTTCATTGTTTGTGTTGCTATTAAAGGAAATAATAGGTCAAGAATGGATATCTAATTATATTTCTGGTTTTCAGCTTTCTATCAGCCTTTCATTATAGTTTATGACAGGTCTGGTAACATCCATTTTCTTTTTATTTTAGCTCAAAAATAATAATTCTTTGCTATTTCTAAATGGTCACTGTAAGAACATTCATGGATTTGGAAAGATAACTGTCTTGTATTAGGTATCAACACATGCTGAAAGTTGGGAGTTGTGTCATGCACAGACGCCTATCACATCCCAATCCATTTTTGGGTAGTACAAGGAAGGTGTGACCCATACTGAGTAGTGTTTGGGTATTGACTGGGAAAGAAGCAGCCTTTTGTTCTTTCCACATCCAATACCCCTGTCATTATCCCTGCACCCTTCTGCTGTTTTTCGGCAAACATTACTATTGTTCACAAAGTAAATTAAGTTTTGAAGAAGATTTTGAACTTTTTTTTTTTTTTGTATTGGGTTGAAGCAGTATAGAAAGTGAAGTAATGAAAACCCCAGACACCAGTGCAGAAGGAAAGAAATGAACTCAGGATTGCTCTGCTGTGGTCCCACCCAGAGCTCCAAGGTTGAAATGATTCCCCCTTGATTGCTGCACAATGCTTTGGTGGTGGAACTCCTTTGGTGCTGGAGTTCCATCTCATTAGTTTAACCACTACTTTTGCTGTAGTCTGTCAGGACAGCTTGAAAGGGTATTGATTAAGGGCTTAACTTCCTTCTTATCAGAGCTGATTATATTTTTTTGGCCGTGTGTTAGATTTCAAGACATGAGCCTTGGAGCAGCCTCTAGCAAATGGAGGGATGATTATAACTTCAGTGAACTGTTCACTGCATGTTCTGACTGTCAGCTCTCAAAATTAGTATTCATAAAGAGTTTGAAAAAGAAAAATTTCCAGTCTTCTGAGATACCTGTTAAGAATTCAGATCTTATCTTCATTGTGAATACATGCTGCTTTTCACCTTTCCTTACCCGCACTGTTGCTTGTCAAAATTCAAGGGGGGTTCTGGACAGTAAAGCAAAAAAAATTTGCTGCAGAACTGGCTCTGAGGGAGCCGTTGTGTTTCTGAGAGAGATGGTAAGAGCACACCTTTGAGAATGAGAGATGAAGAATTAACCAGTGGCAAAGGTCCTGATGTACTAATTAAATATAATTACATTTATACAAGCATCAGCACAACAAATTGTGCTTTTTGATTTTTTTAATAATGTTTACATGGTTATAGAGTGTTCACTGTAATAAGGTGCTAAAGTTTTCTTGTTATTTCATGTGCATTTTTTCTCTCTGAAAATAAACAGGTATTTCTAATTGCATTATATCGTCTCAAATTACATAATTCAGTTAATCTGGGAAGCATGCTAAACCCAGATATTTAGGAAGAAGGAACAACACTAATTAACTTTGTAAAAATGAGATCAATGTTATTCTTTTCCAGTTTCTCATTTCAATTTCTCCAATCTATTTTCCGAAAACAGAACTGATGTAGGGTGTGGGCAGAGGTTTAATGTGACAGTGTTCATAGTCACTCAAGTGAGTAAGCATCTTTCCCAATTGCTTCCACAAACATGGTCCTGTACACTGCCACTGTTACCGGTTTGTTGCATCCAAATTACAGAGGTGGTTGCTTGAATTCTGAGGAATTTTGCAGTCAAAATCCTATTGCAGGCAAAAGAAAAGACAGTTTCTGTGCAAACACAGAATTTTTGTTAGTTTAATTGAAGTCTTAGGAGTCTAAAGAATTATATTAACCCAGTTATAATGGTACTTACACTTATAATACAAATTAGATGCAGTTAAAAAAAATATATATATGCAACTTCCTATTATCTGCCCCTCTCCCAGTTCTTCTCTTATTTTTCCACTCTCTCACTGCTCAGTAGCTTCATTCTGGAAGCAGGTGAGAACACCTCATTCATGAGCATTCAAGCCCTTTGATAGAGATGAGATACTGATGGCTCCTTCTTCCTTGTCCTTCAGTGTAATCAGGTCATCTTTACACGCTTGCTAAACATCTTGCACCTTGCTCTTTCTACATAGGACTGCTTAGATCCAAATTTACAATTTACAGTTTCTTTAACATATGTTGGATTCTAGTTTTGTTTTTTTTTCTCCTTGTTGAGTTCAAAGCTCATGTCCAGCTCCTAGGGGTGGGGTTTATAGCTGTCGTCCCTCCATTATCACCCTGTTCCTGCACTTTTAGGGCCTCTGCTGCCATCCCATGCCTGTACTCCTCTATGCTGCATTTTTTCTGCAGTCATAGTTCAATTTCCCTAGAATTGCTGCATGTGTTGCTATCTGTTAGTTCATACATGTGTGTCTATAAAACAACAGCTATTTCCCTGACCCAGAGGCACAGAAACAATTGTGCCTTTCTGAGAATGGCTGTTACAACAAACAAACAAGTCAAGTAGAGCAAAGCAAGCACACCTCAGAGCAACCAAGGCACATCCAGGCAAAGCCTGAGAGCACCTGAGCTCTGCTGCAGCTTAGTACAAAACTTCTGCCCTGTTCTGAGCAGTGGCAGCATCGTATTTATTTACAAGGCTGCATAACAAAGGAAAATATGAGCTAGTTACAGTTTATTCTCTACAAGCACATCACAGACTAAACCTTTCTCTTTTGTCTTTCACTGCAGTAAGCTGAAACCCTTAACTGCCTTTTTCACCCTTACCTTTTTGCAAACTTAACCTTCTTACAGCAACAATCCCTCATCCCCAGGCTGGTACCTACAGCTGAGACACTTGTTTCATTCATCCCTTTGCCTATGCTCATTTTCTTTGCCTGTGGATGACTCCTGAATGGTACTGAACAATGAGATGTGTGAATGCTTACAGCTGATCCCTCTTAATAATGAATAATGGGGGTGAATTGTATATTTCTGTACTTTCCCTGTATGCTTAACTTTTCAGTTTTGGGTAGAGGCAACAGGCCTGTGTCTGCTGAAGATGTTGAGCACAGAGCACACAAAGAGAAAAGTCTGGACTCTGAGTAATTTGAAATGAGCATTTGTAAGTAATTCCAGGTATTAAGTGTAAAAGTGCTCAGTCCCTGTGTGATTTTCAGCACCCATTTTTTCTTTCTTTTCCTTGATTGCTAATCAAATCCCATCTAGAGACGCTTTTCTGATGAATCTCATTCAGTCTATGGGCAGTCTCTCACATGTACTTCAGTACCAAAACATGTAATTTGATCACTGTATGCCTATATAATAGAATTCATCTTTTCAGAAGCTTAAAAGCATCTCCCTCTGTGTCAAAGGCTAAATATTTGGAGTCTGTTAAGTGGACTTGTCCCTCAAGTCTAAGGAAATAAATGGAATGCTAATTTGATAGTTTGGAGCACAATTTAAATAACCACAGTATCCCATTTCATAAACTGTGTGCTACCTAAGGCTTCTCTGTATTGATTTTCATCTTTGGAAATTTTATGGTGAGTTTTGAGTCCTTGTGGCCAAGGAGCAGGATGGTTTCCTGGGTTGCATTAGAAAGAGTGTGGCCAACAGGTCACAGGAAGTCATTCTCTCTCTCTACTCTGCCCTGATGAGTCCACATCTTGAGCACTGGGTCCAGTTCTTGGGTTCCCTGTTTGAAAGAATGAGAATCTAGTGGAAAGGGTCCAGAGGGAGTTATAGAGATGGAGAGGAGACTGGAGCACCTGACATATGAGGGAAGGCTGAGGAAACTGGGCCTGTTCAGCTTGGGGAGAGACATCTGAGAGGGGACGAACTCTTTTCAGTGCTGCCCAGTGACAGGACAAGGAGTAATGAGCACAAACTGAAACACAGGAAGTTCCATCTGAATATGAGGAAAAACTTCTTTACTTTAGACTAACAGAGCTCTGGAACAGGCTGCACAAAGAGGTTGTGGAGTCTCCTTCTCTGGAGATATTCAAAACCTGCCGGGGTGGGATCCTGTGCAACCTGCTCTAGGTCACCCTGCCTTGGTAGTGGGTCTGAACTAGATTATCTCCAGAGGTCCCTTCCAACCCCAGCCATTCTCTGATTTTTTTATTTAATTTTGCTTATTTGCTTTTACTGGGGAAAAAATAAAATGAAAAGAAGAAAAAGGGAAAAGAAAATAATTCTTACTATGCTTCTGAAGCATTTTCCTTTTTCCGTGTGTTGTAGGCTTCCATGTGTTTGTCCAAGCTCTCGAGAAGTCTGTATGATAGATTAGAACGGGTCAGTGATTCTGTAAAAGATTAGAGGGAATAATGAGAAGCACATTCGAGCAGAGTAGGGGACAAAATCAAGTTGTTACTGCATTGCTGTGCTTGTGCACTGACAGTAATGCTTGTGATCGCAGTAATAGACCCCAATGAATAATAAGCCTTTTTGGAGCAACTTAAACTGTCAGCCTGCCCCTAAAATATTCCTGTTTTTCTTATTGAGTTAGCTGTAGCTCTTGAGAATCACCAGGTGCTATTTTTATGCTCCTGCTGTGTGAGTGGAGAAGTGACACCTGTTGGCTTTTCCCCCTGTTTGTGTCTTGTGTGCTTTGCCAAAGGTCAGGCTGTGAAGATTTCTGCTTAACTTTGGAGTCTAATGTCTGATGCTGTACTAAGGTAAATTGTCCATTTTGGCACGATCTGAAATAAGTTTCTTTTGCTTACAATGGTCTGATTTGAGTCACAGTCTATAATAAATACTGAATGCAAAAGAGAGGTTGCAATTCAGTCACAAATTATTATTTGTGAAATTACTACTGACTTCTTGTTAGGACTTAGAAGTGCCAGACAGCTCTTGAAGGATTTCGGAGTTTGCTTAATGGGGATTCATCTATTAAGATATGTGGCTGGCCAATATACTGGTCATTACATTGATTTTAGGATTGGATCAGAGTGTGAGCACCCTTTAAGTAACTGAGGAATGAAAAGCAGCTGAACTACTTTGGGTGATTTTTGAAGTCATTTTTTTTTATTTTTCCGCTCTTTGTATTAAGAAGTAGCTCATTCTTCCTGTCAGTCTTCTTTAAAAACTTTCATTTCTTCTTTAAAGGAAAGATATTTTGCTATATGATCATTTTTAAAGTAGGATTTTGTATAATAATGCAGGATACTATTCCACAATTAAGCGTAAATTTTCATTACCTATTGTGAAGCCTCCTGCAATTCCATCCGCACAGGCATGTATAGTTTGCTCCTGCTTTGTGGTTCTGACGTGTAAATTATATAGGTATGTCAAAAGCATAAACACAACATAAACACAGAATACCTAACATATATTTTATTCTTAGACAAGGACCATTGTGTCACCCAATCGGGGGGATAAATGTCTCTTTGAACTTAAACGATTTATGGGTATTAATTAAGCTTATATTGTGCCACCCCCATTTGTAAATCTCATTTGTTCTCTTACCAAAAATTGTCTAATTTCTCAGAGATTAATATGAACACGTGGTTTAGAAATGAAGTATTTTCTTTGTGCTACAGTCATCCTTGGTATGCAGTCACCTTCTTTCACACCCTTTCTGTTCCTGGGAGAGTCTGGGGAATATGCTTGGTTTTGATGGAACAAGAAAGGATGTCAAAGGGTAACCAAGGTGTTGTAAGCTCAGGAACCTGAGGGCTCCTGGTGCTCTGCTGAAACCTCATGGCTTCTGTTTTATGGTGGCAATGCCTCCACACCGTAGCATTTGTGGGGTGCATGAAGAATCAATCTTCTTACAAAACCCCCGAGGGTGTGAGGGGAGTGTACTTGTGTGGCCAAGGGTGCCACATGTGCCAGGTACTGGCCAGAATTGCAGTGCTGAGAGATTTTGAGTAATCTGAGGGGGTTCACTGGGTTCATACATGACCACAGTAGTCCTGGCAAAGTAGTGACTAAAAGCAGTGGGTCTCTGGCTGTCAGCAGCTGGAACCCCACTTCAGAAGGATGGGACCTGACAAGCAACAAGTTTTAGATTTATTCTGGTGGCAGAATAATGCTGTACAAATACAATAATTTGGATAAATGTAGGGAAAAAGTGGGTTTGGTTTTTGGGTTTTTTTGTGTGTTTTTAGAATAATTTGACTGGAGTGATGGAAAGCCAAGGTAAATTATGTTTTGAATCCCAGATTTTCAGGATTTCTTCTGTTCCTGAGTTTTGGTTCAGTTTCATGCAGAAGTGCAATTCTACTGTTCAGTCACTTTGGATCCTTTGTTTAGGATGTTCCTAGGGTTTGAAAATTGGATTTTGCCTGAATCTCCATTCTGGTTAACTTACAAACCAACCAATCAACCAAACGAAAGAAAGAAAGAAAGAAGCAACCACCCAAATCCCCCCTAGATGCCCGATGCTTTATTTTCATGGGTGGGAAAACTGTCATTGATCTTTTAACTCAAGTTTTAAGCTGGTTGAGATAACACAGATCATTACACTTTAAAATATAAGTTGCAATAATTGAACCTTGTGCCTTTGGTGGGGGCATCTCAGTGGGAGCCTTTTGTCAGATGCTAACATGCACTGAGGAGACATTGACTGTCTCAACTTTCCATTGCTGAAGTTGATTGTCTGGTCCTCTCTCTCCCCTGTAAATCGATCTGGATTGCAGCTTTTTCTGCAAACACACACACTTGGAGCTGGTGCAAAGTTGGGCAGCACATTGTAAAGGCTGTGCTGGATTTCTGAGCTGCAAAACAAATTCATTAGAGGAAAAAAAATATCTCTTGCACTTCCTTATCAAGCAACAAGTATCACAAGTATTTTAGTTGGTGTCTTCTAATTCCCTCTCACCCTTGGTTTGAAGAAAGACAAAGGGAGGCAAATTCTGACCATGGGAGAAGAACAGTCTGGAGGTGATGGTTAGCCGTCACTAACAGCAGAACTTGACCTTTTCATTTTTGGTGTGCTATTTTGAATAGTGTAGCATTTTGAAATTTTCATTTTAAAATAAAAACAATAAAAATCTATTTGTATGTTTGCGTTAAGGTGCAAGATCTCTGCCAACTGTGATTGAAAATATGTCTGAAGTCAAATTGGTTTTCAATATTTTTCATTCAAAAAAAGCATGAGAAGAACAAATTAACCATTTTTTTTCAAAGGAATTATCAAGAGTCTTCTTAAAATAGTTTAGAAGTCAAATTACATACAATAATACAATTATTTTGGATGAAGAGAACAGTAAAAATCTGAGGGCATGATGTCTTCAGCTGTCTGGGAAATAACTGGATCCATTCTGGTTCCTGTTTTAGACTTATAATATTACTAAATATTTCCAGAAGTTGCCCAGAACAAGTATATTATAACCAAAGTTAAAAGGAGTTTGGTTGTTGTTTTTTTTTTTTAATTGTTGTTGTTCAGTTCTCTCTTTTGGGGGAATTTATTTAGGTGGGGTTTTTTTAAAGACTTTAAAATGGCTGAAGAACTTGGTTAATCTGTGTGCTGCTTCTGATGAGATGGAAAAGAAAAAGACATGATTGAAGAAATGCTGGTGTGAGAGCCAATGTGGTTTTCAGGAGCCTATTGAGAAAATCATCCCCAGCAGTGTGACTCCACAGCAGCTTCACACAGGCATTGGGGGTTAATTAGTTCTTTGCCACCATCCTCTTATCCATGGGGCAATGAGGACTCTTGGCTGGCCTGTTGCTATGGGAAGAGGAAGTGCGAGGATTGTTAGAGGGTTTTGCACAGGTCGGTGTTAAAAATTAGGCAGAATGTTTGGATACCTGTGCAGGAATTCAATCTAAACACATAATCTGTTAAGGTAAATTTGATGTTACCACTTTCAGCATTGTTATTTTTAATCCTGTAGTTGTTTCTGTGAGAGTGTTTGTGTCTGGAGCTGTAGCAGTGTGTTTGTCAGAGATGCAACCTTGGACCACATCAGACCTTTCCGGGCAGATGTGTTAGTTTGGGATACAATGCCTTTTGGCTGATTTTGATTTGCATCGATTTGCCTGTGTTGTTGTTTGATTACCTCCAGGCTGGTATTAGAAATGCAGGCTTTTCTGTTTGATCCCCCATTAGGCTCTTACCTACATGTCCTATTGATACGTGCCACAGGCTTCTCCTCTGGCCTCCTGCTGAGTGCAGCTCCCTTCCTGCCTGCCTTTGCAACTGGAAAAATTAACTGGAAAAAAAATTTGGAGCGGGCCTGGGCAGAGGTCTGGTGTTCTGTCTGTTTTTCTAAAATGAATAGCAATAAAATATTTCAGCATTCATTTAATATCATGAAACTTCTGTGCCAGTATTTCTGAGGAAGCTTTAATGCTGCTTTATAACAGGGCTTTGGTTAGAGAGCCTCCTGGAAAATACTTTGGTCATTTTCTGTAGACTGTTATTTATTCTGACGTTTTGATACAAATTGCGTCAATGTTGAATTTCAAGACTGTTGTAGGAAAATCACAGAACACTTCTCTACTCAAGTTACCTTTGTGAAGGGAAACTCAAACTTTTAAATAATGACCTCTGTTTTTCCAGTGTGGTTTTGCCAGTGGCCACCTGTTGGAACTCAAGCTTCAGCCTTGTTTTGTGTATCTTCAAACTGGTCACCATTACCATATCTAGATTATGAATCTGGATTTTACTGGGGCTTTTATCATTCTTTTCACCCAGCAGTTACTTGGAGGAGGTGGGGCTGGCAGAGAGGTACTTCAGGAAGTTGTGGATCAAGTTTGCCCTATGTAGGTAATGCACCTGTCAGGGTTTGGCGGTGCTACCTTGAAATATTTTAAAAGCCTAAGCAGATTGTAAGACTGATTCAAATGCTAAAAGGAACACCCATGCTTCTAATCTAAGCTCAGAATTATATTTCAGAACTGATAAGTTGTTGGACATGACAGATTTTGGGCTCTGTGCTCAGAGCTCCTCCCAAAGCTCAGACTGTTCTTATGGAACAAGGGACAAACTCTGGCAGGAGCACTGATTTCAGTGCAACTGCAGAATGGGAAAAAGACATATTTAAAGGTGATAGCAGATAATTGTAATGGTTCAGTCTTAAACCTCATGAACCTGTAGAGCTTTTCAGCGGGAACTTTGCTTGTCAAGGCAACCCTTTCTTATCCGTAGGTTTCTCAGCTCAAATTCGAAGACTTCCATTAATGAACTTGTCTGTTGCTCACAGATGGAATATCTGGCAGAATGCATCTTCTGCAGGCACCAGTTTTTCAGTCTGGTTAGAACACATAAGATCATTATTGTTCTCTCACTTGCTCACAGAGGTTTAGTGTTAGATGATGTTGCTAATAGCATTTTTTAATCCATATGGCTTCATTGAAACAGGCTGTGTTAGCACTCACTTCAGTGAATACCCACTAGTATTGGCCAAACTAGTCAGAAAACTGTTTATTGAGTCACTTTCTTTCGAGATTGATATGGTTTTAAGTGATGCTGTATGTGCTTGCATTTATGTACATTATTCTTATAAAATGCACACGCATAATACCCAATTTAGGGCAGTCTGTGATAGTTTATTGAAATGTAAATAATTTATTTTGGTATATTTTGAGAGAGAATAGCTTTTTCTCCAGAGAGGCATGCTAGATAGAGAATATGGAATGTAATTGCAACTTGCCTAAGAGTACCCCTTCTGCCCAGAATTCATGATTTTGTTTTTTGGATTCTGCCATTAACCTAACCTTAATTCACAAGAATCAAGAGGGCATAGCTATTTGTGCTTTGATTGGTTGATTTGTGAATTGTTTTAACAACTGTCTTTTCTATTCTCTTATTCTGAAATGGAATTCATCTTTTTAAAGTCCCTTCAAGTAAAGAATGATATATATGTGCTAAGTACTATTATGCTATAGTCTGTTTTTTTAATTTCTATCATCTATTGTCAGTCTGTGGTGGTTGTACATTTGTATTGCTGGGAGAAGGAAATTTACAGAAATGCAAAGCCCATGGGATGCAAAAAGTCTTAATATCTACCTAGCAAGTGTGAGAGTACATTACTGATAAGGAACTTTGCACAGTTATGCTGATGGGGCGATGGGCTTTTGGAGTGACAGGTAAATTATTGATTGGAGCTGGAGAGTCATCTTCTTGTAACTGCTGTTTGTCTTCTCTTTCTTCTCTGAGTCTCAGAGGAGTCAGTCGGGAATTAGACTGTATTCTGTACCAAGAGTGGATTTATAGTCTTTACCTGTGGGGAAACAAATGGGGTATATCTTTTGAGGTAGGGATGTAAACAATCCCAGAAATTGAATACGTTGGCTGGGTTACAGTGAGCCAGCACGAGGGCACAGAACACAAGAGGAAATGATTTCCTCCCAACTAGGGAAATTACTTCCACAGTTGTCCTATCTCTTCCACCAAGGACTCTCAGCAGTAATCATTAATTCCGTTATGAAACAAATGAACATATCATGGTCCTGAGTCTCAGGGAAAATTCTAGAGATGCAGGTGAGAGGAATAAAAAGTGTGTTGCTCTGGATCCCCTTTGTTTCACCGCTTGTGAGGCCATTTAGTATCTCGTTGCTTTGCTACACAAGCATTGACTGAAATCTGTGCTGATTTGAATTGTGTTCATTTGAGATATGACAGTACATTTCTCTAGCAGATATATCCCTGTCTGTGCTTCAGGTACCTACGGCAACACAGTCCAAGTCTTTTGAACTTCTGGGAAGAGGCAGCTGGTGTGCTTCAGGCTGCACTTTCACTTCTGGTTTCCCCAAAAACTACTTTGAAACCAAAGCACTGCTGCCAGCCTTCTTTCAAACAGTGAGCCTGCCCCAACAGCTTAATATTATTCCACTGACTCTCAGGAAAACATTGTTTTTTTGGAGAGGGGGGGCCCAAAAAAAATAATTTTTTTTTTCTTTTCAACACAAGCGAACAGGATCAAAGTCCCTTTAGTTTGTATTCTGCGCAAAGGTCTGAATCCAGTGTCATGGAAGTGAAGCTTCATCTTCTTGTGGCTTTGATTCCCCCCTTGCAAATCCCATGTTTATGTGTTTTCTTTATGTATTTCAAAATGATTAGATGTCTTAGACATTACAGTTAGTATTTCTACTGCTGAATCCAATACAACCAATTGTGCAGCCATTCCTCTCCTTCCCATCACCCCTCCTGCATTCTGATTTCTGAATAAAGGGATTTTTAAGAAGTGTGGGCAATTAGCTAAAACAGTAGCTACTAATACTTTTGATTCCTCAACACCACATAAAACTGCCAGAAAACTGTGGAGTTCACTCTATTAAAGGCAGTTGCCGAAGTTCATGATGCGCCTTGATTTCTGACTGCTCATGAAAATACATTTCAGCAACTGTTGAAATGGAAGCTCTTTCACAATAAGCACTTACCTTCCTCTAATTTTTCACCAAGAACCAATATGACTTTAAATAAAATAGGATTTTTTTAAAACTTCTGATTAGTCCCTGGTGTAAAGAAGAGTCCTGAAAGTGTTCAATTAGGAAGCAACAACAAGCACGAAATGAGCAAAGCTGATTCTGTAGATATCTGGAGATCATACTGAGAAATAATTGAAGTAGAGAAGCTTGTTGCTTCTGATGGTTTAAGTGCCTTGCACACCCACTGCATGCTCTGAGTACAATAAAATGTTCTATCACACATTCTCTTCATCACACCCAATATAAGATCCATACTCCTGCAATAATAGGAGGCATAATTAATTCTGGCTTAAGCATTTAGGAAATTATTGAGTGCTGCAATTACAGGCTTTTCAAATGGCAGTATTTAGAAGCAAGAAGTTATGCTCTACATCCCCCCCTCCCCATATCTGAGTGCACTGAAAAACTTCTATTCAACACCAGAAGGAAAAAGCCCCTGCAGGAGTGAATCTTAATGTAGTATTAATTGGGAAAAGGAAGAACATAGCTCCGAAACACAGAGGGTGCATTTGGAGCAGGACAAATAATATGAAATACAAGTTTGATGAATTCCCTTCATCTCTGTGCTGTGGCTGCTGCAGCACTTTTGTTTATATTGATCTGAACGGCATGGAAATTTTCTTTCATCTGTCATTTACATTCCTTTTACCTCTTGCAATTGCCTCTGCCAGCTTACATGCTTGTTTTCTGGTGAATCTATTAATAAGATTTCCAGTACATCAAAAGAATTTCTATTGGGCAAAGGTAGAATATAATATGCTTAAGGTGTAGGAGGGTTCCTACCTGCAATTTTAGCTACTAAAAGTTATTAATGAGTTCTGCAAAGTAAAAAAAAAATAAGGGGAAGGGATAATGCTAATTGCATGCTATAGATTTTCCTCCATCGCTTACTTGTGTAGTTGGTGACTTGTAGAACAGAATATTTACACCATAGCTTTCTTCTGATTGCAATATGCCTCCTGAATTGACAAAAACAGGACCAAAGGTCAAATTAATTAAAAACAGTAGGAGAAGGAACACAGTTAATGCTGCAAGATTTTACTTACACGTTTTTCTTAAAAAATGTGTGAGGTGCATTTTGTTTTGTGCCAAGCACAGGCTCTGTATGCCAATGAAAAGAAGAAAATACTAAGAAATGTCTTAGAGAGTAGAATTAAATTCAATTCTTTAGTCAGGAAAATTTATGCATAACAATTACTTCAGGGTGAGCAACCAGGGCACTTACCACGGGTGTTCAATAGCATAAGTGATGCAGGAATGCAGGTCTGTAGCTGTGTGTTGGAAGATGCCTGTGCCCATAGTGTCTCCCTCCTGCCCACATGACTTATGTCAACTCTGCTGATATTAATGTTATTACCCTTCCCCACACATAGTTTTGGTTTTTCTTTTTTTTTTTTTTTTTTAACCTGAACATTAAAAATACAGAGTAAACCTAAAACCTTGCATTTGCTCTTGCACGGCTGCGTGTTACAAGGGATTTCTGCACTGTCACGCTTCTCTGGATCAACTAGAGCAAACAGTTGCCTTTCCTGATCGTGACCTCGTTATCGGTGTTGAAAAAGTAGTTCAGACTTATAGGTTGCAATTTCAGGGTGGTTTGTGTGGAGAATAATGTTGATCTCTGATTTCACTGAGCTTCACATGAAATCTGAATAATCTTGAAGTAACAATAGCAACAGTATTAATCCTCTGTGTGGCAGGTGAGGAAAGAGTAGTCCCTGAGTGCACTTGGGGAGTTGCAGGAGCAGCATTTGCTGTGCCCTTGGCCTTCCCTCCCCATCCCCTTTGGTTTCTCGGTTCTGGGGGACACTTGGGAGTCTTTCCAAAGATGCAAGGACTTGGACTTAGGGACTTGGACTCAAGATTATGCTATTTATGAGTACACAATAGTGCAGTTTTTGGTTTATACAGTAAAAGACTTGGCACCAAGTTGTTTTTAAGCAAATCATCACTCTGCTCAGCGCTGTGACAGAGGCACTGGGGGTCTGTGTGGGCTGCACAGCTGGCAGCCCCATAAGGAGGAGCTACCCTCCTGGTCCATGAGAGGTGCCCAGCCCTCCCTTTTGCTGACTTCTCTGCCCCCTTCCCTTGGTGCTTTGTATATTTTTTCATTAGCACCTTTCTCTTGACTGCTTGAGTTGCTAAGTGAACAACAACCTCACTACTATCTGGGTTTCTCGGTACCGTGCATGTCTGGAGCTCACTTGTTTCCTCGTTTGCCTCAGTAGCTGTTTGTCAGGAAAGCTGCCCAAGGTCACAGGTCTGTGCTTTATAAAGCCAGGTCCCCAGTGACAGACATCTGAACCTCATAGAGCTGGACCTTGAGTTACAGCCGTGCCCTCAGTGTGATTGCAGAGCACGAATCCCACAGCTCTGGGTCACGGCTGGGTTGGCACTGGGCTAACTGCAGGACAGGGAATGATTCTGGCAAGTCACCTGTTCAGCTATCACACAGCAGCTCTGGGGAAGTGACATTCCTCAGCCTTCAGCTGGAGCCCCTTGGTTCCCCTTGCCCAGAAATGCTTTATTTCTTTATGCAAACTAACATATGCTGCATTACTTCAGTAATTTGTATTGTATGTTTTGCTCCGTGAAGAAAGATGAGGAAGTAATCTTAATAGTCCTAAAGAATGGCTGCACTGAATATGGAAATAAGCTGGCAAGATTTGAGGAACAAAGGAAGGCTAATGGCTTTATATTTTGCTTTACTGAAATTACACAAGTGGTGGATTCTGAAAGACAGTTATATATTCTGATTATCTGAAAGGGCAATTGCAGAGACATCGTTCTGGAGGAGCGAAGGATGATATCAATGATACAATGCAGCACTTCAATTTGTAAAATTTTTCCCATTTACAAATAGGTATTTCAGACATCCATTTAAGAATACATTATTAGCATGTAGTTACACTCTAGGAACTTTGAATATTTCATGTATTCCACTGTAAATAACAGCTACATTTTATTCATTATCACCCTGATAATATAAGCTGTGAAAATAGTGATGCAAATGGGAGATTTCTGACTTTATTCCAATAAAACCTAATCTTTTTTCTTAAAAAAGCTTGGAGGTAAAAATGGATCTGTCAAATATTTGAAACAAAACCAAAGTATTGTTCATCGCATTTATCACGTAGAATCTTTCCTATTTACAATAACAGAAGATTGAAACAAAGCAAAGTGTACCAGTCAAAAGTTCCTTTATTTCAGTGTATTTCAGATAAAAAACATTTATCAGACAATTGAAAAGGGAATACATGTTCTGGTGACAATTTTCTTGATCCAGGAAGATCGTCTTGGACCACTGGAGTCCACTGAAGAGTGTACTGCTAATAAAGGTCTCTGTACTGGAATGCTGAATTTTATTTTGTACAAATCAAATACAGCATGAACTGCATCACTGCTTGCAAATTTTGACCTACAGCTTCATTTTACACAGGCCAGCAGGTTTTCTTTGTACTCTCTTGCTTCTTTCTTAACCAGTTCACCTAAAGGTGGACCAAGTATAGTTGTTATGGGAATGTACTTCAGATAGGTGACCTTGGACAGCAAACACACTGTACATTTAAAATTAAGAATGGGTAATCTAGGTGGTTAAATGATATTTGCTAAAGGCAAAAAAGATAACTGTTGCAGGCCAATACTGATACAGAGAGCAGAAAAGAGAATCCTTTCACTGCACTCTAAGCAGGTCTTGAGTTTCCTGAGGGCCCATTTTGGGTAAAAGGAGAAACTTTTGTCTGTTCTTTCTCTTCTCCAAAAAGAGACAGATGCTTTTTTTCTTACAGCTGCATAAAATACCTAAGTTTTATCCTTGCATTTTAGCTGCCATCAATTCCCATTCTAGCTAATCAAACACTTGTTATCAAACATTATAGATTTGCTGCTATAACAAATAAAATGTTGTTATAGTAAAGATGTTCTGTCATAACAAATGAGTGAGATAGTGACATGTCAGAGAGCTGCTTTGCTACTCATTGTAAAAGGCCCTTCACTTTTAATTTTTTTTTTTTTTCATTTTCGTGTTGACTCTTCCTAGGAAGACTTGTAGAAAACCTGTTTCTTTACTGTGTCAGGGTGTAGCAAGGGGTGGCTGCTCCCTGGGGGCCAAGAGCAACAAATGGTCCCCGGGGTGTTTGAGAGCTGCTGTGAATTGTTGGAAATGCAGTGTAGAAACCTTTGGATCCAAAAATATGAGGGTTTTTTCTGGAAGAAATTGAGGAGGTCTGTTTCTTTCTTTCTCTTTATTCAAGAGGTACCTCAGTCTCTTCAGGTTCTAAGTTGATACCGTGGATTTGCTCTCCTGCCCTAAGTTACATACTTTTTTTTTTTTTTAAACCATAACAAAATGAGTTCACTTCAACATGCACACATGTAAATATCAAACATAAAGTTTTTCTGTGTCTGTATTAGGCATGAACAGCTTTATAATCATCCACATCTGCAGCAAAAGATTTTACTTTATAGGATGAAATGCAACTGGAGTGTTGCACAACTACTTGGACTGGAGTACTTAGGAATACTCCTTGTGCATATCTTGCTAAAAGTGTGTCTCTGTGTTTTGGTTCTAAGTTCAGCACACTTGCAACCTAAAGAAACAGAGTTAAATAAAAGTCCCTTTTTCTGGGAAACACTAACAAGAATGCCTCCGTTTCTTGGTTAGAAATGAAGGCACCTTTTCAAGCCTCTTCGAGTGAATACCTGTGAGGCTTTTGGAGTTACACACATGAGTATTGCTTCAGAAAGATTTGACCTTTATAGGAAAAACTGAACAGAAAAAAACCCCCACAAATGGAAATGGAATCAGGTTCTTGAGATTTCTAACAGGTCTCTATAGCACTAATAACCTCATAAGGGTTGCATTTAAAGGTTTAGCCTTGACTGCTGCAATGTAAAAGTAGGGACTGGAAGTCAGTGAGTAATTCACTGGAATATTTATTATTCCGTGAATCTATACATTGCTCATGAAGAAACATGAAATCTATTTATCTGAACCACAAGTGAAAGGTATACATTAACAAAATGAAATTAGAGCTAGAGTACTATGCTACATAAGCCACAGTGTTGCTTTTAAAAGAAATACAACTGTAATAACACCCAATCAATATTTCTGCCAAAAAATATCCCTGTTGTTGGGCCAGCAGTCAGAATGGTTGTCAAATATTACCAAAATGGTTTTGTATTATTGTTTATATTCTTTAACTAAAATATCTTTGCCCATCAGAAATCAAGCATTCAAGATGATAACATCAAAGGTGATGGAAAATGAAAAATGTGTTCAAGAAAAAAATTAGAAATGAGACTTTTTTTATTTTTCAGACTTAGTAACAGCACATCCATAGTGCAACTTTCATGTGTAATTTTTATTTAATCACATGTCAAATTGAAGACTTACATGAATTAAACTTTAAAAAGCATGCTTTCAGCTATCATTTTGACATCTAGCATACTGTAACTGCCTTTCAAAAGCTAAATAAAATGTTTGACATGCTTTAAATGTTATTTACAATTTTATTTGCTTTTTATATCGGTTCTTTGTTGTTATTTCAAGAAGCTCAGAAAATAAAACTTAATTGCTAAATGTTGCTGGGAAATGTCACATGAGAGATACTCTTTGGTGCAACGAGGATTAGTGCCTGAAAATAAATACCCTTTGAAGTTGTTAATCAGAAATTTGTGAAGTTCCAGGTTTATAATGGGTTTGTTCAGTGCTGATTTGGTTAATGAGTTTGTTCCATGACCTCTGTGGTGCGAGAGGCAGATGAGGGTATCGGTTTAGCCTCTACTTACATCAGTGAAAAGCGGAAACAGTGAAAATTTGCTTCTTAAAGCAGGTAGCGTTACAAAAACCCTTCTTGTGCTTACCTACATGGGAAAGGGTTTCACAGAATACTTCTTTTGCAATAGCCAATAGCTGAAGTATCTGACATTTTCGCTTATCAGTTCAGTGCAGTTTTTCACGGCTGTAAGAAATGCCTGCAGGGAGATGAACGTGTGATTTCCAAAAGGCACCCTGAGTAAGTGTGTGGTAGAGTTACAAGATAGTCTTGCAAGATTATTTCTCATCACTTGAGCCAACTCTTTTTGTGAGCGAATCAAACTACAAGATCTGACAATTTTAAGTCATTTCCATTTGAGCAGGTGTAGGGGCACCATCTGTTCCGCTGATCTGCTGTGGAGGTAGTAATTCTTTCATTGAAAATGTACAAATCTGTCTGAGATAATCGTCCATATTGAATTTGTATTTGTCTGGGCAGTCAACCAAGCTTTTATTTTCCCTTTTTAAATAAATAGGCTGTGCTTCCTGCATCTAAATACATTAATAAAGTGGGAGGAGTTATTTAAATCAATAATAAGTAAAAGCCTAGAACTATTTACATCTCTCATACTACTATGGAACAGTCAGATTTTTAATCACAGTGAGGAAAAGTAATAGTATTTATCAAAGCTTTCTCTTCTTTAGAAGGAAGCCAGACGCTCTATTTTCCATTAGTAATTAGTGAGAATATAAGATACTAGTTATTAATGTTAATGATATTAAATTAAGAGGACTAGATAAATTTATAACAAGAATGTCAAAAGGATTATATTGGATTTCTGAAGTTTTAAAGAGCTGAAAATGTAAAGTCTTGGCAATATTTAAAAGGGTAAATATGGTAAATTGGGAAAAGAGCAGGTCTGTTTGATTTGACAAAGAAATAGACAATCAGAAGCTGAAATGGATGCAGTCAATAAAGATAGGGCAGGAACTGGAACAGCTGAACTTGTTGGAAGAAAAGAAAGGCTTGTTCAACAAGTTTGATCTATAAGATATGACAGTTAAGGTTCTCAGTATTGGCAGTAGTTGGGGGTGTTACTTTTTCATATGAGATAGGGGAAAACTAATTTTAATGTCCATTTAGCTTGGACTTCTGAAATTAACTGGACATTGTCACTTTGCACACTACCTCTCTCCTTTCCCCAGGGGATGAGCCCCTCATTTTCTTTTTTGAAAACAAACAAACCAACCAACCAACCAAAAAAAACCCACACAAAAATAAAATAATAAAAAAAAAAACCAGTTCTTTGCAGGATCACTGCAGGGCATATTAAAGAAATTATAAAAAAGCCACTGCTAAATTAGGAAAGGTGATTTACTATTGGTAAAGTGTTTCTTGTGTTTAATAACGGTGACCAAGAATGTTCAGCATCTTTGTAGACGGTCCAAGAGAAATACAGATCCTTGTTGGTAAAAGCATAGAAGTTTAATTTAGTGCTCCAAGCCAAAAATTATATGAAATACAGACTTAGAAAATAGTTGATAGACACTCCTTGGGCCATAATAGCTGTGCTGTTCACTACTAAGTTTAGGGAAAGGAAAAATGAAAATACTACCTTGTCTTTGTTGAGTTTCAACACAAAGACCTATTTCCCATCGAGTTTGTGGTTGACTCTTTTCAGGCTGTTTGTTTTCATGTTGTTCTAAGAATTTTTCACTGTTAGTTGCTGAGTCCTGTTTGTCTCAGTGTAAGCCTATGGCAAAAGACACTGGATTGTTGTTTTGGAACAAAAGGTGATAGTTGAGTGTAAAGAGATTTGAGGTGGAAATTGTAGTTTGATTAGGGATTTTCTTTAACAACTGAGAATTACTGGTCATACTTGAAGATAGTTGTTGTCTGGTTATTTAGGGTACTTCACATCTTTCCAGCATTTGAAAGACACAAGAAATGGAGGAAATTAAAAATTTTTCTTACTACTTCTTTATTTACCAGCTGCTAATAGTGGAGGAAAATGCTGAAGTAATCCTGTTCTTTTATGCTTAGAGCATCTCCTGAATAAGTTCTGTTTTAAATCAGAATTATCATCTAAATAATATAATTAATTCAGCATAAATTAAAAAAGTAATGTTTTTTTCTTTATGATCTCCTTTTAAAAGGATATTAATTTGCTTCAATGAATGAAGATAATAAGGTTAATAGTTTAATGTTCCTCAGTTGATATATGCTGCTTTTGCTATTACCTTTTTCTTCCTTTTTGATTATAAATTGGCTAACCCCTGGTGTATAATTCCAGAAATCATCCCTTCAGTGTATCCAAAGCTATTTACTTAGACTCATCTTTTATTATTCCCACTGCCACAGTCTAATTATTGCAGTGAAAGATTGAACACAGAATAGTTTGGAGCTTTGATCAGTCTTCATATAAATTTCAATAATGAGAGTAAAAGGTTTGCGGTTTTCTGAGATAATTTGATCCCTCTAGACACACTCTGCTTCTACCAAACGCAGTGAATGCCATATGAGACCTCTGACAGCATTTGTGTCTGGGTTCGTGACATCTCTGGAAGCAAAATTCTTTTTTCATACCAATAAAGAGTAATTTAATATTGTTAAATGTGTCAGAGAAACTATAGATTACTGTACATTTTTCCTTAAGTTTTCACTTCATTGTCCCCTATCAGTTTAATTGTCTGTATTACAAGTTCCTACACCAGAATCCACTTAAGAATACATAATAGGTTTGCTTGCATTTCTCTCCTTTTGAAAAAGTATACTAACTGTCATTCAAATAAATAAAACAAACCATAATCCTTGTTATTCTATTACTATCGGTGCTAACTCCCTTCGGAGATAAATAGAAAAGCAGCTGGAGACTGAGGATATTTTGTAATCTTATAAATTGAAATTTAAATGCCTCAAGGAAGAAATTTCCAAAATAATTGTGACAGAAGATAAGTCCCAGCTTTTGGCAAAATTTTATTAGAATTACTTGTTCCAGATCACTGTCTGATGCCTGCATGAATTAAGAAAATGGCAGCACTGCCATGTAGAGAAATAGCTGCATTTTTTTCATCTTGATAAATTCTCCTGAAAGTGCTCTGTCATCAGCGTTATCAGGTGTGACATTCTCAGGGACACTATCAAATTAAAAATCAGGAGCCTTTAGCTGATGCCAGTTGATTTTAAATCATATGGGTTTTATCCTTTCAACTAATAACATTTCAGTTTATGCAACCAAATATTTGCAATTTTTTACTGAACATGAGTGTTAGTTAGTGACATTTTCAATTTTGTTTGAGGTATTGTTTTTTCTCACTGGGCTAGGCAGTTAAAAAAAAAAGGGATGGTGACTTTCTGGTCTCCTTTACTGTCATCTGGTTAAAAACTTCTGCTGTATTTTGACAACAAACCATGAAAATAAATATTCTTTTTTTACATATAGTGAATCCCAGTTGCACATAGTATTAACCATTGTATTTCCAGTCGTGTGCAAAAGCTAGTATTGGTATGTAATGCTAAAACTTGGGCTACAAAAGGCTTTAAAAATACTTTATTCTTAAGATTCACTGGTAGCTTGGAGAGGAGAAGATAAAAAGTAGTGTGGGTATCAAATATCACAGGCCCAACACAAAACAGCACAAAGGCAATGCAAACTTCACAAAATACAGTTTTTACAAACAGCTCATGCAGTGAAAGTGGATTTTTTCATAGATACTGTGAATACCAAACTCACTTCACATCAAAGAAATAGTGTATTCCATTTCCACATATCTTGGCTGTGCAAGCTCGGTACGGTTTTGAATGCAGGGAGTACATCAGAAGCATTGCTGGAATGTTTTCACTGGATCAATTTGACGAAACTTTAGTTATTTGGACTTTCAGAAAAGAATTGATTGACACTGCTGGTGTGAATAGGGCTCTGAGAGGCAGCTGATGAGTGGAATAGTAGAATTACATATCAGTAATTTCTGTGGATCCATCTGTTTTTTTGACTGTGCAGAGACACTTCATGTATCTCCACCCATCTGTAGTGGGAAAAGACAGCAGGAGGAGCAGGACCACTGTCCCAACCAGGCTTCCAGAGCCCTGGGGCAGCTGTAGGCAGCTCACTAGAGAGTTCAATAAGATTCTTCTGGTGACACCAAAAATGCTTGGGGTCTGTGGGTGTGTTAGCTGGGAACCTTTCACCATCTGAATTTTTTTTCCCATGTGCTGTCAGGCTACCCCAGCACTCACAGAAGGGGTGTCCCCTTTCGATCTTGTGTAATGGGAAGTCATTCTGTATTCAGGGTTTCAGAGCTCAACTGATGTCTTGGCTTGATCTGTTCCAATTTCTGTTAAAGATCTACCAAATGAGGGAGAGTGTAAAATCTGCAAATTTGATAAACAGGAAAGCAAGACTGGAAGGCAGAGTGTACTTGATGAAAACAGATGAAATCATCTGGAAAAACAGAATGGCAGGAAGAATGAATGCAAAGTGCCACTCGTAGGCTCCAGCAATCAATGGCAATAACCAAAAAGGGAACAACGAGGAAAATGGTCAATAAAAAGGACCTGGGCATTATGGTGGTTGGCAAGGAAAATGTGTTCCACTGCCTTGGAGAAGGCAAAGCAATGGTGGAGCCCGCAGGAGGTGTGAAATGATCCTTCTGCAGTACTCTGTGCTTTAAGGATCTTGGCTGAAGCTGCATAACGAGTTCTGAGCAGTGCACAGAGAGAGCTGTGTCTGTGTGTATGTGTGCAGGGGGGCAGGACAACGTATCAGAAGCACAGGACAGATTGAAATAATAAGGCCTGTTTATTCTGAAGCAGACTAAAGTGCTAAATGCCAAAAAGATGAGTGGGAATAAGCAGACCATGATGGATGGGACTGAAGAAGTGATTTATTTTGTAACAAGAAAGAGGCAGGTTCGACATTAAAAGAAAACCTCTCCATTAGCAGTGGTGAAGCACTAAAACAGGTTTTCTGGGAAAGCCCTGAATGTCTTACTGGTAGCTTTTAAGAAGAGCTGTCACTCACATCTGTCAGGAATTGCATAGGTAGAGCTGATGCTGCCGTGTTCTTGGCTGTACACACTGTACAGCAGCTGTCTGTGGGCATGTGGAATAATGTCACAGTGACAAAAAGAGATTTTGGAAAGTAGAGGATCTGAACTTTTTAGCAAAAACTTAATATAATTGAATGTTTTCAACACCATTGCCCTATAGGAACCAAATATCTAGAGACCTCTGAAAACATCTGCTCTATTATAAACACTACATACTTTTTTGCATAATTGCATCAAAAATCTGATCTCCAGCTTTACTAATCCCAGAAGTTCTGGGTCTGGAAAGATTTACATTGCCTTTCAAATGGAATTTTGAGTAACAAGACACTAATAATATTATAAACTGGGTTTTTGTTTTGTTTGTTTGTTTTTTCAATCTTAATGTTTCGTGTTTCCAAAACATGGAAAACAGATGCATCAAAATAAGGAAAGCTGCTTATTTATTTTTTCATGTTTTCTTTTAATACTGGGACAGATTTACATTTAAATTATTCAGTTCCTAAATCATGCAGAGTCACTTAGGTAATGAAAACACTGTCCTGTGCCTGGTGCATCAGGTGCTTCATTTCACCTGGCCCTTCCTTCTGCAGCTGGGCTGTGATACTTTCCTTCCTCAGCTCACTGCTTCCCAGCTTCCAGCCTTTTACACTTAAGGTACAGGTCTGCAGTATAACAAAATTCAAAGGAGTTGTAATAAAATGTCTGAAGGAAAGTAATGGAATCTATCTTTCAATCATTAGCTTAACGGATGTGTGAAATCTATTAAATTTTTTTCAATTCATACGACTTGTTATTGTTTGTTCTTTCTCTGCTGTAGAAGAATCCAACAGCATTATAAATGTGTCATGTTTTTTAGGCCCAAAAGTGTGGAACAGCTTTTAATGGGAAAGAACATGTTTTTTGAAAACTAGAAAACTGAGCAGGGAAATAAATTGAGCCTCAAAAAATGATTGAAATCTCCAAGTCAATATACAAAAGGCATCCAAAGACTTGTGAAGTCTGACAGAATCTCTTTAGTTTGAGGCGTCTTTCATTTTGCATCAGGGCTTACATTTTTAAAAAACAGCAGCAAGCAGTGCTGTCAGGTGAAGCAGGTTTGAAAGCAGGCTGCCTGCTCATGGAAGCCTGAAATTGTGCACAACTCTCGGTAATGCATCCCCAGCAGATAACTGAAATAATACATTTCCTAAATTGGCTGCATTAAGCAATTACTGATACTGTAGTGGAAACCATATAATTTTGTTCCTTCCTTGTAGCCTCAGCGCCGTGTCACGTTTCACCTCCCAGATGGCTCCCAGGAAAGCTGCAGTGACAGTGGCCTCGGAGACCACGAACCCACGAGTGGGGCCAGCACATCCCACCCTCTGCCCCTCGGCTTCCCCCAGGAGGAGTACTATGAGCAGGCTTCCCCCAACAGCCGGACGGAGGGAGACGGCAACTCGGACCCCGAGTCCAGTAAGTGATGAACTCTGGTCATCTCAGTTGATAAATCATTCGAGTGTCGAAGAGGGGCTTTTTTTTTTTTTTTTTTGCCAGGTAATTATTGAAAACATTGGTTTTAATGTGGCTGAAGAAACCCTATATTTCTAAAAACGTGAAGTCTGACCATTGGAAATAAAACACTTTGAGATGTTAAGGGCTTATGGATGACCCGATGTTTTTATAGATCTGCTGTGCTATACACAGAGGAGCTTTCTGATGAGGTTAATGCTGTTGCTCTTACAGTCATAAATACTGTGCTGAGGGAGTTCACTTTTTTTAACCCGTTTCCCTCTCCAACACTACAACTTGCTGTAGTTAAATAGGGAGAACTCATGAATGATGAGTAGGTCTGTGAAGAGACTGCAGTCTCCGGAAGTAAAGGTTTCTTGATTTGTCCTTTGAAAGCAGCGATGGTGTGTAGTAATAATCTCAAAAGAGTTTGTCATCTTACTTCTGCCATCGTGGCTGCCTTCTTGTGATGTCAAAAAGTTGAGCAAAATCAGTGTGAGCTCCAGACTACACTAGAGCTGTGGATACTGGCATTGCTTCCTGTGATGTGATAGCCAGTTGGAGATTCCACTGAACTTTAGTCAACTGTTAATTGTCCAGAGGCTCTTTATCTGGATTAAATTGAACTGTGCCATTGATAAAGAGACACCTGAATGTCTCTAAGCCTCTAAGGCCTTGTTAACGGCTTAATAAGCGATTTGGAAATACATCTGTTCTGGGCAGAACTTGGCCCAAAAGGTGTATTTCAGCTGCTTTAGTGTATCATGAGGAATGAATTAGTAAGTGCTATGCACTTGAATTAGCTCTGTGAGAAGGTAGTTACACTCTACAGTGGCCAAGACAGCATTCAACAGAGAGCATTCCCTCTGACTTAGAGCTGGCTCTGACATATCCAGCCTGGCTCTCAGAAATCACCCCCTGCCTTTGCCTTGTGCTGCCCAAGACTGGAGTCTGAGGGGCTTTTTGTATGGGGAAGATCCATTCTCTTTTTGTTTTAGTTCATAAACTACTACTTGGGGATCCTCAGTTCAGACTTTTTAAAATTTGCAAAGTGAGATGTTTTCTTGAGTATTATTTTTTTCCCAAGCTGATAGACAGCTGACAAGAACCATCAGAGGTTCTGGATGTTGTGTTGAAAACATTATTCATCACTTGCTTTTGTTTGTGTTTATGTATTTGAGGCTGAAATATACCCTTAAAAAGATTCTAGAGAGTCAAACTGGATTCTTCACAGAATGCAGCTTTAAAGGGCTACAAATATACCCCCAAAGAAAGAAAATATCAAGTTATGTAGTGTGTTTTCTGCTTTTGCTATGCATACTCATGATCTGGACTTGCTTTCCAGCTCTCTCTTCTTGTTTGTAACTCTGATATTTATTCTTTACTGAAGTGAGCACAATGTACATGAAATCAGTATCTGGATCCTTTCCTGCAGAGAATGTGTGACAGGACCTGGTGTATGAGGAGTTGTTAGAACAGGTGTGGGGATCCTGTCTTGCCATTTACAAAGAGGCTCAGGTTTGGGATTTACCAGTGCTTTTTGAGCCCAGTTTCTGCCGTTTCAGAAGTATGGATCATGACTCTTCTAGAATGTTGCCCTAAAAGTAGCACAGCTCTGGCATCTGAACGTCATTGGCACACATCACTGCGTGGAGACTGAGCACACATCTCAGTCTTTCGAGGTGTGAAGTTGAAGAAAGTTTAATCACCTGTCTAATTACCTGACAGTTCAGTTTTAAACTTGAAATCACAGTTTAATTAGCATTTATGTCATGTAAAGTTTTTTTTTTCTCCCTTTTAACTCATATCTTATTGAAACACTTTAATTGATGTGATGTGATGGTTACAGCGCAGAAAGCATCGTTTGTGGCCCTTTTAGTGTTTTATGCTCATATTAATGGCAGC
This sequence comes from Pipra filicauda, assembly GCF_003945595.2. Lineage (NCBI taxonomy): Eukaryota > Metazoa > Chordata > Aves > Passeriformes > Pipridae > Pipra > Pipra filicauda. The sequence goes on from NW_024104285.1 coordinate 1,065,799, forward strand.
ATCTAGTGGCAGGGAAAAAAAGGAGATGTAAATAGTTTCTGTTGTCTGCTCTAAGTAAAAAACAAGGGGAAGACCCACAACATATTTGTGTTCAACATGCAAAGTGCCTTGGTCTAGGTAAAAGCAACCAAAATATCTTTGTGCTGATCTATGCAAGTGCTCAGTCTGAGGTTCATTCTGTTCCCTTTTGCATGCATGACAAATTTAGTCAACAGTGAAATAGTGAAAATAGTCCTGAATTGACAGTTTCCTCTACAAACATACTGCTAGATTTTCGATCATTATGTTTTTTTCATTTCATTGGGAGTGCCATGATACATTTGAAATCTTTCTAGTCTTCTTTCATGGACCAAAGTGTTATTAACGTGAAAAGAGAAAGGAATATACAGTCAGATAATCTGAGTTCCTGAAATGGAATAAGCATGGCCTCCATTCTCTCTCAAGATCTTTGATATCTGACCTGTCTTAATCTGAAACATTGTCTAGAACATTGAGCCTGGTTAGTCACCTGATGGTGATTTAGTTCAACTTTGCTTAACAAGGAGACAGATTTGGGATGAAACGACATCAATAACATGTAGAGCCAAGTGAGACATTCAGTACCTTATGAAAGCTGATGACAGATGCGACATCACACAGAGATATATTCAAAAGTGTTTTCTCCCTCTTGTTTTTCCTGACTACAGTTCTTTGGTGCTGTTTGTTTCTCTAATATTGGAAATTATTGTCCTTTGGAAACTTTCCATTTACTGGCAATAGCAAAGCATTTATTGCAAAACACTGAAAAAGATGAGCATAACATAATAACAAAACCTGAGAAATATTGGTGAGAGGAAGCTTTACAAATTCACATCCAATTCAGGATTGAAGCAAGGGGGAAAGAATAACTGTAAGGTTATAGTGGTTAAAAAGCTATGAGCAATTTGTATGTAAACCTTTAAAATTAATTCACTGTGCTAATTAAAATTAGCAATAGTCTATTTAAAATGATTTGTCTTCTCTTACTTTAGTTACCTCCTCAGAAAAGCATAATGTGCAGTGTGGTAGATGCATCATAAGGAAGAGATGCCAATAAACTGTCACACTAAGTAAACAGGAATATAAAAATGTGTGCAGGTTTGTAGAGAACCTTACCCTTAAGTAACAGCACTCTTGTACGTGGTATTCATTTATTTTCTGCTCATAAATTGCTCAAACTGATAAGGATGCTTCAATAACTCCCTATGTAAAGGATTTTAACTAAACCACCCTTTTTTTTATCCTCTTTTTCTCCCGTGTTACATTTAAATACAAAACACAGACATAAACATAGACAAAGAGTAACAAATTCGCTCTTCCCTGGCAAACTCTCTCTCAGTGGTACCCTCCTAGTGGCTGTAAGCAGTGATGCTGATCAAAGAGGCTAAAAGGTACATGTAAACCCCAGTTATGCTGGGTTATTTAATACACGTGTAACATATTAATAACAGATTTTCATGCTTCACCTGTTTTTGTTGCCTTATCAAAACTATATTCTTTCCTTTAGAGAATAAAATTGTTTCTCTTTTATTTGGAGGAGGTAGAATATGCCCAGTTCAGCCAAGAAATTGGTCAGAGCTAGAGGACTGATTGCAGCTTGGGGATGGTGGGGGTGGGGAAGCCAGAAAACCTGAAAGTAATCTGAAATTAAATAATAGTAATCATTCTATATAAAGACAATGGAAGTATAAACAAAGCTAGCTGAAAATTGAAGGACTAGTTAATGAGGCAAATCACACTGAGATCTCAGGGTTTCAGATTGGAGGAAACTGGTGTCTTAAGGAAAAGGGTGTTTTCATAAAGAATATTTAAGATTAATTAGTGACTAATGAGCCAAGAAAGTTTCATCGAAAATCTAAAGGCGTGGAGCTAAGTATGGCCAAAAGGAGAGCCATGTAATTTTGTAGTCAAATCAAGTTGTTGTTGCTAAATGTGTACGACTGCTTGTTTTTATCTCCCAATCACACCTTCTCTTGTGGCAGCACATGCATTTGAAGAGCTATTTGGGTGAACTGGGTAGAAGAATTCATCTGGGTTCAACCCCTAGGGAGGGGGAAAAGTGAATTTTAAATACATGGATTCCCCAATTCCATTTGTTACATGAGGCATTACTTGTGGACAGCAAATGAGTGAAGGAGTAGCTGGGGCAAAGCTTATGCTGGCTTTAAGTGATCATCAGGCTGCTAGAGAATTAGTCTTAAGAAGAATTAAGACTGCAATCTATGGTATTTAACCACATAAGAAGGAGGTTTGCAGTAAGGATGACATCTGTTCATGATTAAAGATAGCATATATTTCTTCCCCAAAATTAAAGGAACAGTTTCACCTTGCCTTAATTTTTGATAAGTATGATGTTGATGAGCGCAAAGATGGGCTGATGAAGAATGATGATAATGGCACTAAAAGTCAAAGCAAGTTCAGCACTCTCAGGTGGAGGAGAGGAGATAATCTTCCTCCCAGGATATCAAAACTGATAATGTTTTCTTTATTTTCTGTAATTGTAAGACACAAGGTGTCAAGAAAAAATAAAGTGTCAGTCAAGCTTCAGTACTGGAAAACATTTATGAGAAAGAAACTAGGATATATATAAACATAATGCAGTAAATGGTATCATAGGTTTCCCAAGAGTAGAACTAGTTTAGCTCTATTATTTCACGTCCATGACATGTATTTTTAGTATTGGGGACTACATGTATAGTTAATCTATATCTATTTAAGAACTAATAACTATTATTACACCACATTAGGGTGGAGCAGTAGTAATCAAGAATGAAAAGACACAGAATAATACAAGAATGGAAAAATCTCCATCATTATATTCATTAATGAGTTTGCCATTAAAAAAGCAGGAGTATGTCAATGAAATATTCTAGTAGCTCAAAGCCAGGCATTGCTGAAAATAGAGGAGGAGGTGTGCATGACACAAGAATTGGATTTTGCTAAGGATTTGAATTAATAGCAGTGGGATGAAATCTAATAGTTGAGAGTCATTCTCATAGGACCCGGTGTATGGAACTACGATATCAATCACCAGCTGAAAACGACATAAATAAAAGAAATAAACTGAGTATTGAAAAGATAAACTATAAATCACCAATACCTATTGTGATTGTGAAAAAAATTTTGGCTTACTCCTAATACAGGGAAAAAAAAGAAGAAAAGAAATAAACCCAAGGCATTGCTGATACCATAATGGGCCTCATGAGTAATGTTGGCTTCCTACACTAAAGAAAGGTGAACTCACATGAGAAACAGGTGTAAAGAAATATTATTAATAACAGGGGAATGAAATGCCTATATACAGAAAAAGGAATTAATATTGGCTTGTTTAAACTGCAAGGTAAAGGCTGGCTGGGGATTAGGGCTCTCACATAATAGCAGAGAGTGGGTGCCACAATGAAGCCCTGGGTTGGTTCATAGCGAAATGAGCAGGTGCTGTCTGTACACCAGCCAAGCCTGGAAATTTGGGGGTTGCAAGCAACATCAATGTGAGGAAGTATAGAAGCAGGCCATGATAATGCAAATTGGTTATAAAAAGAAGCTTGATAAATTTATGAGAGGGCAAATAAATCGCTCTTTGTAACAACAGCAAATCCAGTGTGTGATGCAACAGGTCACTTTTCTACACTGGGAATATGAAATCTGGGGTGAATGTGTTTGCTGAGTCTCAGTTCTGTGTTAGGCTGTGGCTTCAGCTGCAGCCCCCATCTGGACACAGGGTTGGTGCCCTGGTACCTCACCTGTTTGGGGAGCTTGGCCCAGAGACTGCCGGACACTGCCGTGATGGGAAGCAGTGCTGGCCCCACCATGCCCAGCAACGTCAGCATCTCACCTTGGTGACAACTTGGGGGTCCCCTAAATCTCCCTGATGCCACAGTGGAGTGGACAAGGTCAGTGCTACACACTGACAGACAGCTGCAGACAGGAAGCTCGCTCTCCTTGGGGAAAACGCCTGCGTTTCTGCCACGCTGTCTTGTCTGATAATCAGAAACTCTGCAGTCGCTGAAATATACTCTTTAAACATCATCAATAGGATGCTCTGGCAGCTGGACTTCAGACCTCATGCTGGGACACAAGAAAAAATAAAACTACAAAGTTTTAATTTTCTAGTTCCCTGTCCAAAAACTGGATTGCCAACAGATAGAATTTTTTTTTTAATGGTGTTTTCATATTTTGATTCTTGTCTTGTGCACTTTTAGTTCCACAGTAAGATTGAAATGTAACAGTAATATTTTAATCCGGTTGTTGCCGAGTTATAAACACACTATAGCACTTAGGTCTAATTTGAATAAAAAAGAAAGATGCTGTCATTAGTTAAAGATAACAAATCTTGGCTAAAACACATCCCAGTCTACCAAATCTGCCCATTGGGCCCCTTTACTTCTGCTGTATTGGGTTTTTCTAACCCCATGGCTGAACACTAATAATTAAGTCAGAAAGTGCTGAGGTAATTAATCTTTCTGAGGCAATAGAGTTTGATTGATCTTCTACCTTTAATCAAATTAGCTTGTACGTAGGTGGGAGAATGTAATGGCTGAGCACGGTACTGTACCACTTTGTGAAGTGCCAACCTTTGCAGTGACCTCCTGCGTGTGTGCCCATGAATCACGTCTCTGTAAACCACCACAGCAATCATTAAGTTGCTGTGTGATTTAAAAGATGGGGGAACTGGCAGAGATCAAAATCAGGATGTGCTCAACACTCACATTTTAGAGTATATTTCCTTCAGAGGTGCAGCTTTATGTCTGCGTGGCACATGTTGGAGGGCATTGAATGTCACAGGGCTGAGAACTGTGTGGATTTTCCAGAGGTTTTTGCTCTCTGTTTCTAAAATAACTGTCTAGTCATAGGCACATATAGTGAAGCAAGCCAGCAGAAACTCCTATAAAACAAAACATTATGGTATTCTGGATTTGTTCATGAGTGGAGAGGGAGGAAGAGGTCAGACTGAAGAGGTCAATTTACAATGATACAGATGAGTGGCTTTTGCAAACAGATTTTCACTTGTACCTAAGAGGATACAGATTGCATATTCAGAAATAATTCTGTGATTTATTAATTTTTTCCCTGAGTGCCTAACTTAAGAGTTATTAAATCAGCTGACACAAAGGGGGAAAAATGGACAAGGCTAATTAAATTAAAAAATGCAAAAGCAAAGAATAATCCTGGTTGGCCCCTCTCAGTCAGACACAGCACTGTAAACACAGACTCTGAGTTTTAAAATCTCTGTATAAAAAGCACTCTCTATAATTTCTTCTCAAAGTAAATTTTAGCTATTTTACTGCTGGTATCAGAACACAAAGCCTTGATCTACAGTTTTCTACTGTTTGAAGAAAAGTAAGATAAAAGCAAGTTTTCTGAGATGCACCATATTCTTTCATGCAAAATCAATAGGGATTGATGAGGAAAAATCAATGGGGAAAATATGCTGGGTTTTCTAGACTACACACTGGGATGAAGTAATTCACGTGTTTGTGAATACTACTTAATGTAATTCTTGACTAAAGTTTATAATAGAAGTTACTCTGTTTAAAATAATTACAAAGAATATCTCCACCTTACAGTTAAGAAATCAGTCACTTCTTGTGAAATAATAAGGAAGGCTTTAAAGTGTTTGTTTTGGGGTTTCTTTTAATAATAAATGAGATCTGACATCTATAAACAGTGATTTAGTGGCAGATGTTCTGTGATATATATTTATGTTATCACTTAAGCTGACATGGTAATGGATAATCCTATTTTTTTTCTGTTTGAGGTTTATGAAAGTTTTAAAATATATTGCTCTAGCGAGCAGGCTGGTGGGGCAGAGGTGGATGGTGAACAAATTTCTTCCCTCTAGTTTTTCAAACTCCTTTTAGATCTGACTAGCTGTCATATTTGCAGTAAATAGAGGCCCTGAAGTTTGGCTGGGTAAGTGGAATCTAATTTGGAGCACTCTGTATCTGGGAGTGTATTAGGGCTTTGATGGTTACGATAGCTCAGAAAGTCACAAAGGGCACAGATTAAAACGGGCCGTTTATCTGGAGCATATGAAAGCTGAAGTCATTGATAGAGCTCCCTTCTGGTGACAGCTTTGAAGACGAGTGTATCCTGCGTATCTTGAATCTAGTTATGGATGAGATAGGAGTTTATCACTGGGAAGCAGACCTCTGCCAGCAAAGCAATCCCTTATCTTGTCCACCGGCTTTGCAGATGACAAGTGTGAAGATGGGGCACGAATGGCAGGAGGCAGCAGGAATTTGGGGTGGCAAAGTCACCCCACTCCGGCCAGGCTCCCGTCGGAGGGAAGCAGGGGCCATCTCTTGAGAATATACCTTTCTTTGCTTCTCATTTTTATTTGGCCACCCACACAGCAAGATAAAGTTCATAAGACATTTGTGTTTGTTACTTATGAGTCACAAAACGGTCTTTCCATGTCCTTCTGTCTCTCTTACTTTGTCTCAAACTTTCTCTTCTTTCTTCTTTTAAGAGTAGGAAAACACAGGTGATGTAATTTATCTTCTTCTTCTTTCTTTTTTTTTTCAAATCAAGCTAATCAGTGGCTCCAGGAGGAGCTTTTAGCAATATGAAATATTAAGGTGTTTGTTAGCACTGAGTTCCTGTTTTAAAAACGGAAATATAGAAAAAAATTGTCTCTTTTATACCATTTAAGCCATGTGAAAAATTGCATGATTATAATTTGATTTGAAGCATAATAATTTATTACTTGATTTCCACTGTGATTAATGAAAAATATATTTAATGACTGTCTGCAGCTACCAACCTTCCTTAGAAATTAAATGGTAAAATTGTATTTATTGAACAAAGCAGATTCCTGACTGACAGTGCACTTAAAGGCACAGCATTTGCTGAGTCAATAAATCTAGTGATTGTAGTCCTTGTTTGGGTAGAGATGTGGTCATCCTTTAATATGACGTTTTCCTTTTTACTGGATTTTTGGTGGGGAAATAGGATCCAATCTTGAAGTATGCATTAGGAACAACTAGAACTGTTGTGTATCTGTATATTCCTGAATAGAGGAGATATTTTTGGCTTTACTCTTCAAATATCTTTTAGCCTTCTGGAAAAGCAGCATGTTGTTAATAAGCTGCTGTTTCTGTAATTTTTTTGAGGTTGTATAATTGGCATTGTGATCCTTTTATTTTCTGGTTACTGTTCAAACCTGGACTCTGCTGCATTAAGGTCAAGGGAAGGCTCCAAAACCCTTGTGCAGGGGAACACAAGGCTGGTGTCCTTGTGCTTGCTCTTGACCCAGCAAGTGTAACACCAGTTTTTCTTGAAACCTACTGGTCTCTGATATTATGTACACATTCTGAAACATAAAATATATTTGTCTGGTTTCCGCTGAAGAGACCAAGGCAGAGTATTTATGATGATACTTTTGGATTTATATTACGCCAGAGGTTGAGATTCTCACCTTTGTGTTTAATGTCAATAAATAAAGCTCCTGTTTTCTAGTCAGTGGCAGGATTTTGTGTGGGTTGTGCTTTATTCATAATGCTGTGTGATTCAGTACTTTTCTTATTAATCCAAATGACATTCTAATTGTTCTTAAATGTCTTCAGAGTTAACTCTTTGTGTTACTGATGTCAGCAATTCCAGAAGCTCCTGTCTCACGTATCTCTTTCATAATTCTCAGCCTGGTCTCACACTGTCTTGGTTGTTTGTGCATATTCATTCCCACATTTCAGTTGGAATTAGATGGTAAATGCCCTGGATTAGAGAGAGAAATTTTACTGTGTATTTGTGTGGCTCCAAGCACAATGGGGCTGATTTTCTGCAATTGCACTAAAAATCACCACAAATACTTGTACAATAAAAGTGGTGCAGATCTGTACAGAAAACACATCTCTACTAGCAATACTTCTAAGTGCATGGCAGGTCTTGTTGTTTTCATTTCATCCTGTAAAAATAGTTAGCTTGGGGTTTTTTGATTCTCTAACTTCAATTCCACTGTTAATGATGATGTTAATTGGGTAATCATCCTGATGTGAACAGACAGGAACTGTGTGTGACCAAGGAGAGGTGCTGGTGCTGCTGGGCAGTGCTGTGGTGGGCCAGCATCATGCTACTTTAATTCACAGTCACCTGACTTCCAGATCAACTGTTTCATGGAGGTTCTTACGATTAGAAGTTAATTTAACCTCACTGTATAAGGTGCCTGGCAAATATTCACCTGCGTCTGTGCATGTCAGCAACACTAACCTGAGGATTGTGTTTCAGAAATGCTTTTCTGTCCCTCAGATTTTTTACTTCTGTCAAGGTGAGCAACACTGATGCATCCTGAAGAGCTTGGCTTAGATGGGATAATAGGATGGGATAGTGAGATGCAACAGGACTTAGCAGCATCTTCCCTGTTTTCTGCTGCTTTGAAAACAGCACTTCTTGCTGCCCTGCCTTGCTGCCAAGTAGCACTATCTCAGTGCTTGTCCTCACAGTGCTTAAAGCTCTGCATAAAACCTTGGTGCATCAAATTAAAATTCTCTCTAAATAATAGTAAGAAGCAACCACTGATCCAGCTAAAATGCTGTTTCCAGGCAAAGGGCATGGCTAGCTGATTCTGTATGGTCTGCTGGACTTCAAATCCTCTCATTCAAAATAACTTTGTTCCTGTGAAACACCAGGAAGAACAATCACACTTTTTCAATAGTTGTTCTTTTATCTGGTTATCTTGACTGATGTTCCAAACCCAGTGTCCCAGAAGATGTGTCCTCTATAAGGGGAGATGTTATAAAGTCTGGCCCTCACCTAATACTTTAAAAGAAAGCAGGCCTTTCTCTAATAAGGAAGGCTTTATTCATGTCACATACTAATCATACACCAAAGAACTATTTAGAAATAGAACCTTTGCCTCTCCTCCTCAGTAGTAGCTCATGTAAAGAAAAACAGTGGCAATAAAGGGAAATAGGAGTTGTGATAGAAAGCTCTTTGAAAACTATAAAGGCAAAAAATTTTATCTCCTTAGAACCAATATTAAAGATTTTCTTTATACACATTCTCTTTTTTTTTTTTACTAAGGGTCAAATATCACAGATTATAGATTCTGCTGGGGTGGAGCTCTTGTCATCTGTTTCTAAAATTAGCCCCTTATTTCTCTTTTTTAGTGAAGATCACAAGAATACTTCACCATCAGCCCCATTACTAGTCAGCACTGCCCTGACCTACTCCACTACTCGAATATATCCACAGCAGTGGGGAAAAAAATGTATGTCAGAAGTTCTATAAATAAAGCAGGTGCTTTACCTTGTGTTGCTCTCTCCTGTGAATGGAATAACATTTGTTATGTCTATATATGGGATCTGAGTAATTGTATGAGAATTAGGAGATTAGACTACTAAAGTATGATTTGTATGTTTTAAAGAATATAAACAGTTAAATAATCTGCTTGGATATTGAACTATCCAGCTTTCCATGAAAGGATTCATAATCAAAATATGTCTAGCTTTGGGGAAAAATATAAGGTACTTCCTCCTCAATTTTATTTTATATTTTTGTTCACATCTGCTAAACTACAGAAAGATTTCAACAGTGCAATGCTGTGAATTATTCTGAAGTTGGAAGAGGACAATTCTTGTTTTGTTTGCTTTCTTCCCTCTGAAATCTTATGATTTTTGATACAGTGGGGCCATTTCTGTGGAAGGGATTTGTGTTGGGATCATTGTATGACTCCTGACTCTTAATTTGTGTCAGAATGCAGCAGATTGCCAAATCTGTGCCACAGCTTCAAAAATGTTGTTCTTTCTGTCATCCTATAACTGGCACAGTAGAAGAAAACACCAAGGAAAGAGCTATGATGTTTGTAGGACTTGCTTTGCTGCTGATGGCAGCTGATCATAGCAGGGCTCCAACATTAACACTTAACTGCTCAATAAACCTGATGAGTCCACTTGGTTTATTTGAAACTGCCTGTGTCTCTAACAAGAAATCTCACTAACTATATTTCAATGCAGATTTTGTGTCTTTGAGCTAAGCAAAGGGCATTTAGTGAGGCCTTTAAGGAGCATTTCCTTGGAGTGTTTGTTTCCAGCAGAGTCCGTGCTGTGACAGGAATCCTGCAATCACTGCACTTTACACACAGCCCTTGAAAGCAAAGAGAGGAAACAAAGCTTCCACATTCCATGGTTAAAATTGCCAAGGAGAACACTGATAACATCTTGATAATGCAACACATTGACATAAAAATTAAAGATGGACAATACAGCCTCAAAGTCCAAGAGAGGTAGGATATTTAGAAGCAAGGAAAGAAGAAAATGCCCTGACCTTATTGTAACCTCTGTGTTAGGAGCAAATCAATATAAGGATTGCAAAACTAAAGATATTAATTTAGCCACTCAACATATCTTAATAAAAAACTCCCTCATGATTCCTTTTTATGTTTTTTTAAAATACAAAATTTTGGTGTGTTTTTTCCCTTTGAAACATACTTACAAAGAAACATGGTTCTGCTTTGTTCATTCATCATTAACCTCTGCTATCAACTTTCTGTCTCCAATCTAAAGAGTTCAAAAGAAATTATAATACAAGTAAGCAGATGTTTTCTGTTTTGTATAACACCTATTCTTGCTGAATAGGGATAAAAGATGGTAAATGTGGAGGGACATTAATATTTCTTGTTAAAATATGCTTCGCAGGCTGAAGAAACTCATATACATAATGATAGTCAAATGTCGGGGAGTAAAAATAGGAATTTGTTAAAAACAGCTGTGCTGCACAACTCTTTGACAGGAATAGAGGAATGCTTTATCCAGTAAAAATTACAGAATTTATTTAGAAGAAACTGTAGCTGTTAATTTTCATCAAGACAGAAGGTTAACAAGTCTGTGAAATGGGGAGCTGTTTCAGTCCTGTTTCATGGCCGTGAAAAAAGAAATGTTTAACTCTGATAGACAATTTTCTTCATAGCAGAGGAGTTCTGTAGAATTCTCTGTAGAATCATGCTGTAGTTTCAGTGTGTTTTTAATGCTACCAACCACACCACCATCACCTTCGTGTTCCCTGGGAATCTTCCAAAGAAATCACATGATCACGCAGGTTGGAAGAGACCTCTGCAATCATCGAGTCCGACCTAAATACTGACACAAAACAATACTTCTGTTCCAATGCTCTTGCTATCAGCTGGTTTGATGCTTATTTTCCCCGAGGTCATTGCTCCATTTCCCAGGGGAAGGGCTTGGGAGTGCAGCCCAGGGTGTCTGTGCCTCAGTCCAGTGCCTGTGCCTTGGGCAGACAGCGCCCGTGATTGCCTCTGACACGGGGAAATGGGGCACTCACCACATTACTCAACTGGAGCTGGCATTGCCTAAGTAGTTCTCTGGGTTATTTGGTTAGGATAGACTGTATGTCAGAAAAGATCTTGGCTCTTTAGCCAAATGATTAGCAACTGAATTACAGATGGCCCAATCTGTGAGCTTAGAAACCAGACCGAGACAGCTGCCTGCACTGCAAGGCATGAAAGTGATTCCTTACCTCTAACACTGATGAAGCTCCAGAATATATAGTACACAAATATGTTGCATTTATGCTTTAAAAATTGATTACACTCCAAGCATATACTGTAACTGTATCCCACTATTTACGGTGACTAGGAAAAACTGACCCACATGTCCTGCAGTTTTTGACTAATAATGCTCAATTTGGAGATAAGCACATAAGCAGAGCAGACAGGGGGGTCACAGACAGATTTTTCTGGTCCAGAAGCTGAGAGTGAGACTGTGGCACAGTCAGGCAGCTGCATTTCTAATTCACAGTCACTCTATCCTTTGCCCCCCAGGAAATGTGCTCTAATCCATAACCATTTTGCATGCTGAGGTGAGATGTTAAATACCAAGGATTGTTTTTAAATAATAAGATTATGACACAAACCAATGAGAACAGGGATCTCAAGGTTAAAGATGGCATTCCTCCTTCAATCTAAGCTTCTGGAAAGGAAGAAAGACATTGGAGAATTAAAAACAGAAGGTGTGACTACATCAAAATATAGCATAAAAAGACTTTTAAAATCTGATGTCAGTATATCCATCTAACTAAAACATATTTATTTTCCATTGCTAAAATATTACTGTTGAGGTAAGATCTTTCTCAGGTGTTTGCTCCATATGCACTCAATTCAAATTATCATTATCTTTGTGGCATGTGTAACTACTTGCAGAGTCACGTACTTTAAGGCAGATGGCAACTTATTTTCCCACAGCAGTAGAAGATGGTTCCAGTAAAAATATACTATCTTTATTCAGATGTCCATGGTAACAAATAGAGGAAAATAAACCAGCTTTTTTTCTCAACAGAAATCCCTTTGAAGACAAGTGGGTTTTTTACTCAAATATTGGTGGTATTTCTGGAACATATTTAAATGTTCTGGAACATATTTAAATGTTAAGTACTTTATCTGAGATTTTGTCAAGATTCTGCCCTGAAACAATCTCTTTTTTTTTTTTTATTAATACACCTCTTTCCTAAGAGACATCTGCACAAATCCTTCCTCGAGAGAAATTAAAATATTGTTAATCAAGGTCATGAGATGGGCTCCAAAAAAAGAGTCATAGATTTGCATATATATAAAAAATGTTTTTAATAATTCTATTGGATTCTCTCGATGACTTTTGATTTCATTTTGTAAAGAGAAATAATATAATTTGGTCTATTTGCAATAAAATTGGAAAAAAATCTGGCAAAATATAAACTCTTCTAATATCTCTATAACACTCACAAAGGACTCTGCAAGACATCCATCTGCTCAGAGGTTAGCTTTGGGTTTTCCACAGTCTCTCTGATTCTTAGTAAGGTACAAGGCATAATGTCATTTACTGCAGAGAGAAAAATAACAATAAGCCCAGACTGAGAGGATAGGTATGTGAAGCTCTTGGTAAGAAAGCACAGCACTGTGCTTTACCAGAATTTACTCTAAATCAGGAAGATAAAACTCTAAGTTTAGCTCTATTTAAAAAAAAATAAATCTATTTTTCAGAAGAGAAGTTCAACTGAAAAGTGGGATGCCTTTTTTCTTTCATGGTTTGTAGGAAAAAGAGATCTTTCTCTGGAGTTCTTGATGGGACTTGCCTTTCTCTTCCCCTTGTTTCAGTAATTTGCGTAACTCCTGCTCATGTCAGAAGAAGTTTCAGTTAGAAAATGTATTTGTAAATTACTGTTTGAGAATCTTGAACTAAAAGACCTGGTCTATTCGATGTGAAAATAATTCTAGTTTCATGTGTAAGATATATCAACTGCATTGACAATGTTGAATTGATTGTACAGGTTTGTTTGGAAAAAAAATACAATCAACCCTGACTGAAAGAGTCAATTTGTTGCCTTGATTAAATAGAGCAGACGGAAGAATGGCCAAAAAGAAAAAGAACTCAAAACTATGGACAGAGCAGTTCACTCAGGCAATACAGATTTTCTCTTCATTTTCCTTTCATGTGCTTCAGCTTGGTCACCTATTCAGCAGCAGAATGACAGGGTTGTGATGTTCTTTGCCCAAACGTATTGAACTTAGTGCTGCCTTTTAGCAGGGCCTTGTTTGCACCCAGGTTGGAATCTAAAAATACATCTACCACTGAATGAGTCTCTGGTATTACTGTGATTTTGGTTAGTCCTGCTCTGCCTGTTGAAGGATACATTTTCTAACCTAACTTTAGGGTCCATATAGTGGCATCAGGATAGAGGTTATACATGACACAGACTTGTGGGACAGATCCCACCAAAGAGGGGGATCTTTCCCCAAAAAGATTTTTCACCAAATATAATGAAACTGTGAAGTGGTTAATAGCAAGAACCATCAATCTATAAATCATCACAATTACTATTTGCAGTTATAAGTGCCACACTGCGAATTAGAAAACTCTGGGCATCGCTGTAATAGGCACTCTGAATGCATAAAAAACTTACTATTGTGGGCTCTTGAAAGATGGGCATCTCCAGTTTGCTGCTGGAAGCTGAAGTGAGACTATGAAGGTAGTTTTCAAAGCATCCAGTAGACACCACGTGCTGGTAATTATCCTCAATGTTCAGGTAGATATCACTTACAGGCATGATATAAACCCAAGGTCTAGTTGATGTATAGAATCCTATAGACCAGTTTCTCCAAAGGTCTGTGGTCTGGAACTCAGAAAAAAAAAATAATTATTAAACAGTATTAATCTGTTTGAAATAATCTTTTACATTGAGATTCTGCAAGTGACTGAGCTCTACAGAGACACATTTTTTCCATTCACCAGGAAAACAAACTACCTGCATGTAAATCCAGCACCTTTGCTCGGTAAAAATTGTTTTGAATGATATTATATTTTCATTTTAACATTGCAACTTGTATGTGCTTAGAAAGCTGAACAGTATGTCTGGCTTTAGCCTGTGCTCATTTATAATGAGTAATTATCTAATGATGATGGTGTTCAGCATGCATGAGAGCTCCTGTAGCAAGATTTGGAATTTTAAGGAAATGCTGTAGATCAAATGATAATGTCTCATTTATATTCTCTCAGTTTCCTAGTCACTACTGCACTTCGTAAAGCAACTACAGAAATGGATTGCAAATATGCACCATTTTTGTGTGAGATGAGAAAAGGCTCAATGATCCTGAAATACTGCAAATAATCCCTTTCACACACCTTACAGTATTAGATGATACTGTTCCAAGCAAATCACACATTGTATGAAATATGTTTTCAATCCTGTCTATAGGGATAAATGTATAACTGAAGGCAGCATTAGCTCCTTGTGATTATGTGGTGTAATTTTTATCATCCATCTCTTTATTTGGAGGATATGTTGATACCTTTGTTCCAGCAGCAGTGTGCTGGATAACTCATTTGGGATTTTCTTGTCTGAGTTGTAGGACCATGGGATATGTGGGATATCCACATGAACTATGACTTGAACAAGTGCCATTTCCACTCTAGTTAGAGAAGGATGTTGCTCATATCATCTCTGGCATCAGTTTTCTAAGGTAAATTCAAAAGTGTAACTACCTGTTTGTCAGGTTTCAGCCCAGGTGTAATGGGCCAATGGACAGAGGATGTACCTGTCCTCCTGTGGTCAGGGCCCCATGGATGCTCTCCAAATCAATGTGCAGATGGAGCAAAAGTCTTTTTCTTATTGTAAGTGTCACAAGTTCTATCCTCCCTCGCTGGAGGATGTAAATTTGTGTGTATTTCCAGCCATCAACTGAATCCAGGTATGAAATTGAGTCTAGTTGGTTGTGTTGTGTCAAAAGGAAGAAGATTTGGGTTTGTTAGGATCTGCAGAGCTGTGCTGGTCTTGCAAACTCCATGCATCTCAACTTACTAAATCCCATTTATTGCTCAAGAAACAAATATTTAAACTACAGATTCTTCTGGGCTCTTTCCTTAGTGTCACTTGGCCACATCTTCACAGGCTAACTATTGTATAGTTTAACCTTTATATGCATCATTCCACCTGTTGCACCACTCTATACAGGCTGTCAGGCTGTCTTTTACTTTTCTTAAAATTCAGATGATCTCATAAACAAATTTTCTCTGTATTTTGCCAGTGCATGTTAGTGAAAGAGCATCATTTGCCCAGTAACACTGAGAAAGCAATACAGGCTTTAGACTAGAACTGCAGAATCAAGATAAGATATTATGTATTGTCTTGTTAGCAAATCTATACCAGTTGGTTTTTCAAGGTCTGACTGCTAAAAACATTTGAGCCATAACAGGTGGATAAGTTCTTATGTTACCATATATTTAATAATGACTCCATAGAAAACCAGAATGCATGAAGAAGATTAATGAATACGCTGTACAGATGGAACACCACTGTGAGAAACTAAATATTCTGCCTATATAAAATGGAATATTGTTTTTTAAAGTATCTTTGAGTAATTTATACATTGGGAAACACACGATGGCTAAGACAGGTGCATGTCAAAACTTTAAAACATGCAAATACTGCTCCTTGTGGATCATGTGGAAAAGGCAGTTCGTGGCAGCAGTATAAACTTATTTCTTAATATTATACTCTGTTGTTCCAAGAGTTGCACATATTTAGTGCAATTGGGTATTGAAGTTCAAAGTCAGCTCTTTTATCTTGCAGCAACTGCTTTTTGATGTCTCTCCACTGAGAGTGAAGAGTGTTTATCTCCATCTGTAGGTTTATATTATGGATCCATCACTGTGATATCTGACATTAGCTGGTGACAGAGTAGCTTTATTCCCTAGTATTCCCCAGAAGTTACTTGGAAAATCTTAGATGACCTAAAAATTAGATGGCCTGTATAATATAAAGCATATTTAACTGTGTTACTTTCTGGACTTTGTACTGCTGAAATGTGGTTTTCAGGGTCTCCTGTCAGTGAGAACCCTCTATGATTAAAGCCAAAGTTGAAGCAGGAGGGTTCCTTAGTGTGGGAACTGTTCAAGTCTGTGTATAACTTACTACACCAAAGTATCTTAAGCTGGCTTGATGATCTATGAGCATATACAAAATTTGCATTGAAGAGCTTGGTGTCGTGCATTAATGCAGTTGGGATAAGTACTGTGATGCAGGGGGGGGAACTGGATCAGTCTGAACCAATGATGTTTTGCACTGCCTGCTGTTACAGGAGGTAATGGCACAGGCCAACAAATGGCACAGTGGATTGAGTGGATTGTAGATAAATTCACAGCTGAGTCAGTTGCTCATCTTTAAGGTGCTCTTAAATATGAAAAATGTTACTTTTGGACATATTAAAGTTGTTATTTCTGGCTTTTCATTGTGTAGTTGCTCATTTCACAAAGATGGAAGGGTTTGCAGGGATTCCATATTAAACCTGAATGACATGATTATTATCAATATGTACGTTTAGAGTCTGTTATGGTTCCAAAGCCAAACATGCAGAAGAGAGTAAAATGAGGATCAAAAACTTCCTACACGCTCTTAATCTGTGTCTTTTGCATATGTTGCATGATCTTTGAGTCAAACCATTTTGCTTTTTTAACTGTGGTATAGACAGTATGTTCTTGAATGAGAAACCTCCCAGTTTATTTTTTTAAAATCTTTGAACTTTATTTAAAGACTAATCTGAATAAAAACTAGTGTTCCTTTTACTCCTCAACACTTCCTTGGGTCGAGCAGAACTGGGGAGCACACTGGAGAGACTTCTAGAGATAAATGCTCCATTGGCACTGGCAAAGTTATATTTGTGCTATTTGGGGTAACACACAGTCAATCTAGTTCTGTTCAGCAGAGGAATGGAACTGTAATATGATGATGGAAAGCACTGGAACAGGCTGTCCAGGGAAGTGGTGGAGTCAGCAAATTAAAAGACATAGATGTGGTTCTTGGGGATATAGTTTAGGGTTGGCTTGGCACTGCTGAGCTAATGGTTGGACTTGATGATATTTAAGGTTTTTTCCAACCTAGACGATTCTGTGATTCTATGAATTTAGCTACATATTTTTAACAAGTCAACAAAGGGGACCTTTATGCCCTGCTTGGCCAAACATTGCCTTCAAAGACACTCTTGGACCTGCCAACAGCTGAGACAAGAAAATATCCTTGAACTTTGCCAAATGGCTGAGCAACCAACACATGTGCACCAGGGATGGCACAACCAGGCCAAAAATCAGAAAGCATTAATGAGAATATGAGCAGACTGAAATATATAACTGAAACATAATTAAGGCATGTTGTGTCCCACTTCTTCCTTGAGTCCCAAGTAGAGAACCTACTAAAGTAGAGAACCTACTAAAGTAGAGAACCTCTCTACTTTTAAATGAGGTGTGGAAATTCAGGAAAAAAAAAATTGTAAAAAGAACAGCAATATTAGTGAGAATTTTTTAACAGCTGTTAGTCACAGTTTCAAAGCATATGTATGCCAAAGCTTTCCAATGACATTTTAATGGTTATGGCTAAAGTGGAGGGGGTAAATAAAAGCTTGAATGGCTGCTTAGAAATGAGAATCTTGGTAATCCTTTTAAAACTTTTCTCTCTTTGCAACTGTTAATTAAACAAATAGGAATCTGTTTAGCATAATAAAAATGGTTTATAATGTTAAAAGAAAATAATTAGAAATGTGAGTATGATATTTTAAAATAGGTTTAGGAGTTTAGATTTGAACAGTAGTAGTTTTTTTCTTCTAATGTCAGTACTCTCCACTGTATAGGAGATCTACTTGTATATATGCACATATATGCATATTTATGTGTCTTCATAATGTGAACAAATTATCTGTGCATCTAAACATACGTATATACAGTTGCATACATCCCATATCCCACTGGCTGATGGCTCAGTCTTGCTTAATTCAACATATTCTCAAAGAGACTATCAGGGAGCAACTCCACGCTTTGTTGGGGAAAGACAGATCTGCCTGTGGTTGACAGCCTTGTAATTGCAAACACCAGAGAGCAAAATGCTTCAAAGCCCACCACGGATATACCTGTGCAAAGTGTGTTCACTGCTCAGCTTTTAACCTGCAACAGCCCCTGTGCATTCTTTAGTTAAATTACCTACTCGGAGCAGTTCCAATGAATTCAGTGGGTCTACTCTGACTGAGCACAGTTAAGTAGGTACATAAGTGTTTTCAGGCTTTAGGCTTTACAAGCTTTCATAATTAGTGCTCTAGACAACATTAATTAAAGAGTACTTTAGAAAGAATATAGCTGTTTAAACCTCTCTAGTGGTTTGCATCTTATTCAAGGATCCCAGTCAATGCAACACATGGGTAATCCACTCAGAAAAAGATGTATGATTATAGTTTAATATCATCTTTATACATCTCTGCAATTTTATATAGGAAACAGAACTTTATATGAAGTCACTTCAGTTCAAGGATAATTAAATAAAAGACAGTAATCATGAACAAAACATATGTTTTCTATTTTATTATTGTTTCTTGCAAGTATTGTGATTTGTGGTAATCAAATATGACAAAGTGAGAGGTTTTCCTTATTTCCCTTATTTTCTTGTTTAGCCTTGGGGCGGAGTTAGAATTTATATCTCACTCGTCCTCCCGTTATTATACAATTGAGGAAGAAGTAAAAATAAAGCACTGATTAATAGCTTTTATTAAAAAAAAAAAGATTTATTGAAATGTTTAGCATGTTATATCTGATTTATTGTGTAAAGGCAGGCTTGAATTTTTTTGTCCCACTGCACATATGATGCAGTTATCTGTTTTCACAAAACGGTCTGAGTATCATGTGGCAAATCTTTTGATGCGTGATTGAGGATTGTGTTTGACAATATAGAATCTCCTACAGCAGCTCTACTTAGGGCTTAAACACAGTTTTAATTTTTGACACTACTTACCTTTTATGCCCTTTTCCTCGCATATTGAGATAATTTCCAAATGCTGATGTAGAAAATTACTGCATCTTGTACTGATGTAGTTGTAAAGGCACAATAACATTTGACATCTCCCATTTAGTGGGTGTGTTTTGATCAGAAATAGTCTATCACTCTGAACAAATTATTTTGAAGCCTAAAGCACGAAGGATAGAATAGTTAAACACAAAATTGCCTGATGGGTCTTTAATCACCCAAGAATTATGAAAGAAAATATCTCTGTCCATTATTGAAAGAGGAACAAAAGACCAAGAATAGAAAAAGAGACAATGACAAACTAAATGATTGAAGGGGTGGGAGTCTCCTGTATTATCTAAAAACTCTCTTACCAATACCTAAAGATGTTCAGCAGTAACTCAGACATTTCCTTGGGTGCGTTGAACAGCTTTTTATCTGGATTTGTGTTTCAGTTGTTCTAGCAGAAAGAAAATACTGAAAAGCACCTGGACAATTTGCTTGTCTTCTTGTTTCCCTGGAAAAACTAAGTGGTGGATCTAGAGCACTTGCTGGGTTTGAGAGGGGGAGACATATCCAAGCCACTGGCAAGGTTCCAGGCCGGACACTGCCCTGGAGAGCCTGAGAGCAGGACTGCAGCAATCCTTTGGGATAAGGGATGGGGATATGCAAAACCACAGAAACTCACAGCTTCATAATAGTGACCCCCTTCTCAAAGGGGTCAAAGATAAAAAATCTGTAGTTCTATGAATAATATTTCTCTGTTTTCTTTGAATGACCTTTTTTTTCTTAGTATGTACTTTCCACTCCCGCTCAGTATTGCTCCCAAAAATTCCACTTAGTGAAATTAAGTAATGATAATATAATAATTATTAAACAGGTAAGTTTGATTCATCACTTTTTCCCCTGGCCTCAACTCTAGACCAGTGACTGCTGATTATAAGTACTATTAGAGAAACAGAAATCAGCACAATGTACTCAAGTTTCGTTTCAAAGAAGAGGCTGTTTTTCAGCATTCAGGTTCCCCATAGGCTTTTAATCAAGGTTATGGGAAAGTCCATAAACTTTCTGCTGAATATTTAACAAGCTGAAGGTCGTAGCAGACATGAGATCCCAAGGACAAGTGAAATGAGATTACAATCAGAAGAGCAGAGGAGACCTGGTGATAAGCAAAGCTTTGTCCACAGATAATATCTAACAGAACAAACACCGAAGTCACGTTTTCAAGCTTCTTTTGTGAGATTTAATTTTCCCAGTATAAACAGCCATAAAAGGGGTAAATAAAAATGGGTGGTGGTTGCATGAGTATTAGTCACTGAATTTCTTTGAAATGATGATTGAAATCCAGTCAGTAAAAGTTTAGAAAAGTGAAAATGTTTCAGTATAGTAACACACTTTGCTTTTTTACTGACCTGAAATCCTAATTCACTAACATATTTTAAAATAAATTGTGTAAACAGCCTCTATTATACTGAATTGTAATGCCTGCTTATACACATAAACAAGAATTTTTCTTTGCTAGATCTTTTTAATTGAACTATTTTTAACAGTCTCGTTGTGACAATATTTTTCTGTATACAAATGGGAAAGCAATCTTGCAGAAACTCTTACCCATGCCTATCCAGCAGCTATAAAAATATAATTATAATACTCTGCATAATGCATGCAGTGACTATTCAGAAAAGTAATGTCAGCCTGATACATATGTAGAGGCTACATGGAGTTTACTCCATAGATTGGCTTTCCAACAGCAGTTCCAGAGCTCCGTGTCTGCAGAGGCTGCAGGAGCTACAGTGTCAGCTCGCAGCATCTGCTTTTTGGTGATCCTCAGAACCAACTGCCCAACAAAGTTCTCTCCTCAGTAATTATTGCATTTTGACCTGTGTATTTCCTGAAAACTGATATGCTGTTTATTCTTCATTTGTAGCCAAAACTTACTGAAATATTTAATACGTAGCGATATAGTTTCATAGCCTGCTCTGAACAGTAGAAATCCCTTTTATAAAACCAAGTTGCCCCGTGCCTTTTTAACTGATGAGGTAGTGAGGCCCTGGCACAGGTGCCCAGAGAAGCTGTGGCTGCCCTGGGAGGGTTCAAGGCCAGGTTGGACAGAGCGTGGAGCGACCTGGGCTAGTGGAAGGTGTCCCTGCTAATTTCAGGGGGGTGGAAGTAGATGATCTTTAAGGCCCCTTCCAGCCCAAACCATTAAAATTCTGTAATTCTCCCCCTTAATGAAGGGATCATTAAAATATTTTCTGTCAAAAATTCTGCTAAACTTGGAGTTGACATTGTAGCTCAAAAGCTGACTACATCCTATTTCTATTAATAGAATAGCACACTGATTTGCAGTAAATCTTGTTAGACTAGGTAGAATATATTCATAATATTGTCTTTGGCTTAATTATTATCAGAGAAGAAACCAGAGAAGAAACACTGTTAAAAGTTTTCCTTTCTTTTATTATACCAAATACTATTAAAGGACCCCAAATGTTGGTAATTCTGTGACAACCATTCTAGGTCTGCAGAGATTTCCAACTGACTTTCATCAATCAGATTGTTGGTTTGGGGGTTAATTTTCCTCAGATTATTCCTTTCATAATTTCCATTCATTTTTTGTTGAGGGGAAAAGAGAGCCCAGAAGAGAATTGTAAGCAAGCTGTTACTCTTTTATGGCAAAACATTTGAGCCATTTCTGTTACAAAGGTTCTAGTGTTTACAGTTTACTCACAGCCTCTATCATTCAGTGAATGGATTCTTTAATTTCTTGTCAAGCATTTTCAGCAAGGAAGGCTAAAAGTGACCCAGTGGGGTTTTTTTCATTAAATGCCAAGAGCTGGAATCCCTTTTCTCTCCCTAATGGATGAGGACTGCTCATCCAGGGTGCTGGGCTCTCTGTCCCAGATGCAGTGCTGGTACTGGCATCCCTGTCCACACACTGTAATGATGAAAACTTTATGCACTTCAGGAGTAGATATTTTTGCTTGACTTTTCTGAACAGGGTATTCTCTTTTCTGTCTGGGTATTCTCCCGTGCCAGGCCTAAACCCCAAGTCTCACCTCATTATGTGGGATGAAGATAATTTTTCCAGTACGGGGCTGACAGGGCATGATCCATAGCCATAGGTTTTGATCATGCAGTCAAACCACCTTTGTCACCATATAAATAATTTAACGTGGAAAGAACCTCACTCTTGCTGCTGTATTTAAAATTACAAGACAAAAATTTGAATTGTGCCATTTTTAAGTCTAGTTATAAAATAACAAGCATTGTAACAATGGAATTTGGCTGATAAAAATACTGAAAACCTGAAGGAAAGTTTGGTTAGTAATAAATGTAATCTCAGTGCTTCACTTGTAAGACTCTCATGTTTCTCTTGAGGTTGTACTGCTCTCAAGGCTGAAGAGCTGAAAAGAAGTTTATTGTAAATATCCATTATTTATAGTTCATACATGTATCTTGTTCCGTTGCCAGTCTGATCATGTACTGTTACTTTTCCTTTTGCATTATTAATGTATAATAATTTTTCAAAATGTTTCATAAATTTAAGCTTAATGGATTAAACTTAAATCTGTTGCTCTATACAGACCTAAATTTAAGTATATACATATATATACATATTGTAAGGAACATATAGAGGTTAAGTTGTCTAGAAAAATCTGTGTGTTACAGAACTGAATTATGTTTCAAGACTTTAAAAATGTTTCATAGTACATATATTTTAAGAGCACTTAAAAGTAGTCAGAGTTGTTCCAGATGATAGATCACACCAGCTGTTTCCCTTAGACTGCCTCACCCCAGCACAGCACAGTGACAATCTCAGGTCTCTGGTGCTTTTGCTAAATACAGGCTTGGAGTTGTCTAACTTTGAAAAGAAACAGCACAAATGTCCATGAAGAAAGATGATTTCCCAAGCCACCTCTTCTGCTTCTGTGAGATCTATGAAATTAGAAAAAAAAAGGAAGAGAGACTAAGATTACAGACCATCAATGTGGAAAACTTTTACAGTATCTCTGCAGAATATTATAAATTATGTGCTTATGAATAACACATAATCATTGCAGAT
Organism: Pipra filicauda; assembly: GCF_003945595.2. NCBI lineage: Eukaryota > Metazoa > Chordata > Aves > Passeriformes > Pipridae > Pipra > Pipra filicauda. Next base: position 1,089,119 of record NW_024104285.1, read on the forward strand.
ATTTCCTTTATTCTGCAGGTATGATTATGCAACAAGTGCTATAGATTCCATATGTATGTCTTATACGTGGAGGTGAAAGTGATTTTTTTCTGTTCTTTTGGACTTCTTTTTATTTTCATTTGTTATCTCTAAAAATATAAAATGTTTTTGGGAAACAAATAATTGAAATTTTTTGAGGGAGATATTTATAAGCCAAATGAGGGAATGTATTAAAAAGCAAAGAGATAAAACTATTTCAGAATGAAGCTGATTGTATAACTATTGATCTTGAGAGAACTGGAAATTTAAACCTGTCTCTGCACAAACTGGAAGATAGTTATTAGATATGGAGAATAATCTATAATAAGGAAATATGTAGGTATTGATAGAAATGAGATGTATTGATAAAATGAGATATTTCTATTCCACGTTCAAAATAGTAAAAGTAAATGTATATTGTCTGATAGTTGTTTGACCTAATAGAGAAATAATAACACTGGGGCTAACAAATATGATAAATGAACTAAGAGTGTTAAATGAAGAACAGTATCTGAAAACCTGGCAACAGTGTGACAGGCCTTCCAGACAGCTAAAAAGTGGTAATGAAAGAATGTATAGTCTTGTCATATTAGAAATATTCATAAATCCTGCGTAATGTGACAATGAAATGGTTTTCAGCCAGATTAGGCAAGGAAGTGCAAAATTATTTATTTTTTCCCAGAATAAACTAGACTACACAAATGAGCAGGATGACACCTTGTCAGCATCTCTGAGGAGTTTATTTAGCCCATGTCCTCATATCTGATCTGTGGTTATAAATAAGGCTGTTATGGAAGGATACATTAAAGTTTTCCCCATTACGTGAAGTTTGGGACTGTGTTTTTACTTTATTATAAATACCCATTTAGTCCTGGATCTTCCTGTAGTACAGAGAGATATGTTGACTTTTGTACTAGAAAATAGAGCAGGCACTTTCCTGCCTTCTCAGTCTGCAGGCAGGATACAGAACCTGCCATGAGATATTCACCAATATGAGTGATAACTTAAAACCACATCTCTTTTTCAAGATGGGGCAGGTAAGAAAAAATAGTGTCATTGCTTTATCTTTGGTGCTGTTTGAGGAAGTGTTCAGGAAGTTAGAACTAGCTTCATAGCTTTTCATTTGTTTTCGTGAGACACCAATAAAAATATCATAAAATATAATCAAAGCTGATAATGTTAAGTGGAAGGCTGATAAATGAGTCATGAAAGTATGGAAATGGTGTTGCATCAAGGGAAAATTGTCAGGTAGTTATTTATAGAAGGGTTGTCAAGCTGTGAAAATGACAGAGATTTTCAGAAATTAATTTGAGAGGTCGAGATGGATACTTTTCTCAAATATTGTCTTCATGTTTATATTTTTAAATATTCATCATAAATGTTTATTGTATAATTATAATTTTCTAACTGACCAACTTTTAGTGCTGTTTATGTCAAGACAATGTAAGAAAATAATTATTTAATTTTAAGGAGCTTTATTCAGTTTTTGTTGTTGACGTATTTAAGAGGTGAAATTTTCCTAGCAGTTATGAAAAGAGAATATTTTAAGGGGCATTATACTTAGAAGAAAATATTAACTAACTCATTAATAAAAAAAAACCCACTTTTCTGCCAGGGAGCACTCAGAAACTGCATTTTCAAATGAAGTTATGGAAGAGATGGAGATTTGAAGTAATGCATGATTAAACATGCAATTGCAAGAGTAGTATATAAGAAAAAGCTGAGAGTAGTCCTACAAATGGAAATGAATAAAGAAATAATTCTTCATATGTATTTTTCAAAGTTATGCTGACATTTTTCATTTTGCCAATCTGTTGTTTGACATCACTTACTGTCATTATTCTGAAACATTAGTCAAGCAATGATATCTCTGCCTTCATAAACTTCCTGGTATGATTGCTATTTGCTGTCACTGATGTCTGAGACCAAAATAATTTTAAGAAAAAGTTATATATGTAAGATTTATAGGCAAAAAAGATGAATTTCACAAAAGGTTAGCCAAAAAAATCAAGCCCATTCATCTGAAATTATTTGGCAAGTTTCTGGAAAAACAGCCACAAAGAACATTTTTCTGGGGTTTGGCAAGAGACAATAGTGATTGACTGAACTTAGTGTCCAACTACAAATGTTAGTTAGACACAATGTCAGTGCCAGCAATATAAAATCATTTACTGTGCAATCTGAGCATGGATGTGATGATGGAAATTGGAGTTTGGAGCTCTATGGCATCTCAGGGACCCACAGCCACTGTTGCCCTATAAATTTCAATTTGCTCAGTTTGGTTTTGGTGTAGTTTTATTGTGGCAGGTGAATAACTTCTTGCTTGTGAAATTTTCTCCAGAAGGCTCACAGAGACAAGCATGTGATGCTGCACTCTCTCTCCTTATACTTGTAATTAAAATGGTCCATAAATTCCATAGTCATCACAGATATGTTATATCATGTTATTTGAGAAAATGCTGTCATTCATTCAGCATGGGTAATTAGTTTGTTATAAGAAATTCTAGGTAAGGTCCCTGAATGGAAGTCAAGATTCAAACCTGTTGTCTCTTTTAATGGGTTTCGTGTCTACACAGCATTGATGTGTTAGCTACATACACAAGGATGTAAATTAATCTGTGGTTATTACTTTGTATTTGGGATTCAAGATGAAAAACATGTAACCTGTTCTTTTTCAGTCTGCCTGCTGGAATTGTTAAACTACTATCTGTAATTTCAAGTTAGTCTTTGAAACTTCCTATAATATTCAGGCTGTATACCTGTTTTGTGAGAAGAAAAGGGATCTGTGCATGCACATGTTGAAGAGTTCCTGACTTTGCTGGTTAACAGTTTTTAGAGAAGTTATTGTCTTTCTCCCATAATAACAAATTTTTATACAACTTTTCTTTTTCACCTGACTGCTGTGAAATCCCCAGTCAGACGTGTGTCCTGTGCCTTTGCTAATGTTAGGAAATCATACTCTCTTTCTACAGTTCCCCACAAGAAATTTACTCTTTGTTAGATGTGAATAAAGGATAATTGGCGACTGGTTATGTTTTCAGCTCCCTGGACTTGTTAGAAGCTTCCTTTTGAGTTCAGTGTCACTTTATGAACAGACTTTTCATAGCACATACAGTTATTTCATCAGCAGAACAGAAACCTCGCTAATTTGTTTCATCGATGGCAGTGCCTGGTACCTGGCACTTAGGCTTGTTTAAGCTATTGTATTACCATTTTCTTTGGTGTAGCTTTCTGCTTTCTGCAGTAAATGTCATATGTAGGCAAATTAATAATTTGTTATCATTTGCTGAAGCAAGAAATGAGAGAGGTGGAAGTCAGCTAAATAGACAGGACCACAGTGATGGCAGAAACCAAGAAAATAGCACTTTGAGCCCTTCCTCGACATATCCTGGTAGAATGCAGTAAAACTGAAAGAGCCTCTATCAATTGTTTTCCACCTTCAGTGCCTTATTAATAGATAAACACTGTGTTGTTATCAAGTTATAGGTGTTCTGTCAGCCTCAATATTCTGGGATGCAGCATGCTGTAGTGTGGGCACATGTTTTAAGCCTCAACTTGCAGCAGGAGTTTCATGGTCTGTTAATGAACAAGCCTCCATAGCCAGTCAGATAATTGCAGACGTGCATAAATGACCTTTTAATAGGTGCTCCTGACTGGGAGTTTCTGAAGACCCTGAAAGCGTGAGGTAACTCATGTTCATTGAACACTGAAGTGATTTCTTCCAGTGTCCTGTGGAAGTGTCCAAGTAATCTGCAGTATATTATCACTTGGAGAGGCCACAGTGTCTCTCTTCAGGGTGTGAGTCCCATCAGAATGGTTCAACACAGTCCTTGTTCCTGGCTGGGTTCAATGAGAGTTTGATCAGCGAGTTATTAGCAAGAGGTGAAGGCTGCACTTGTCAGAAAATACTTTTTGTTTTGCAGTGTTTGATCTTGCCATGCAGAAAGACTTGTCTGTAGAGGACACAGTGAAGTCATTTACTGAGCTGCAGTTGAACGTAGTGAACTGGCTGGCTGCTGCTTTTAATTAAATCGACCACCAGCCAAACAACTTGGCTTGTTTCCATGGCCTTGTTTCTTAGAGGGTTTTTTCCCCCCAGTTTGTCCAAGGATAATCTGAATGCTACAGCTTATTTGTGATGTTGACTTAATACCACGTTGCTTTACTCTTGGTAGTTTTATTAATCTTTATTAAGCTCATGGCCAATCTGGGCATAGTCCCTTGATTTTGCTTTTATTTTTTTTACTATAGTGCTTAATAAATAAAATCACCTTCACCATTCACAAAGGTGTTGCAAGGAGTAAAAACTCTCTCTTAGCTGGGATGTTTTTGCTAAACGGGTGTGTGTTTGTTATAGAGAGTTGTAACACATCTGAAAAAAGAGTAGGCTTGTTCAGTATATGGTTATTTGCTGGTACCTTGATGGATTAGCTTACAAATTATGGCAGTCAGACATATCCTATTATTTATACAACGGTGTTTTTAAGAAAGTTCATTTTTAAGGTAAGCAATCAAGTAATTCCTTATATGGAGATGGGGGAATACTTAACCTTGAGTACAACAACATTAACTCCAGAGAGCTTAATGAATTATTCATGCTATTATCCACCTTGAGAGACATCAAATTGCTCTGCACTGTCTGCAAAGTGCAGTTAACAAAAAAATGATAGCTTGGTGGATTATATTTGTATATCTGAACATTAAACTAAAGACAGTACTGTGAAAAGGCATTGGTGGATGTACCTTTATAATCCATGCAGAAGCAAGGTCCTTCATGTCATTTCCTAATCCACTTGCAGTCATAACTCATTAATAATTTGTTTGCAAGGAATGGCCCAATAGACAAAAATCATTTAATATTCAAAAGTGCCTATTCCAGCACTAGAGGATGTAATCACTGCAGGCACTAACCTTTATACAAAGAAGCTGTTCATTATGGTCTCTGGAGCTTGGTACAACATCCTGAAGTATGAAGTTGCCTTTTTCTGTGTTGTATTTTGGCTTTTACAAACAGAAGCAAAAAGGCTGCTTACCTTTCAGTATGCAATTTTGGAAGGAAAGTGACTATTTTAAAAGCTTGGCTGAGGTTAGTGCTGGCATTGTCATCGGCCGTAACAAAATTTGGTCTCTACAAACTATTTCTTTCAGGTCTCAGACATACAGTCTTCACAAATATTTCCTGTTTACCCCCTCTGCCACCACTCATTCTAAACTTCCAGTTTAGCAAGTTAGGAAGGTAAATATAGGTAAGAATACATCATTATGAAGACTGCAGAGAGTATCAGTCTTGGGTTGTGTGTGTTTTTCTACCTGGGCACACTTCCCACATCTGTGCTTGCTGCTGCCAGACAGCAATTTTGGAGAAACTTCACTCAAGGAAGTAATGCAAGAGATTGGACCTTATGGATTCCTCTTCTGACTTTATTTCTTAATAGGAAGATATAAAATCCTTCAAATTCTAATTATATAATTATTTACACGGCAGTTTGAGAGACAAAGGTCACAAACACACACGTGAGCTTCATGCTACAAGGAATATGGATGAGGTTTCTGCTTTTTCTAGTGACTTGTATTTATTAGTTTTTACTCCCCTTACATTGTAGCTTCATAAATAAATTACCTCCATATTTTAATATTAAATTGCCATCTTGCTGGACCTGCTGATTTCAGGAGGTTGGCTGTAATGAACTACCTTAGCTGGCTCCCAAATTAGAAAAATGGTTTTAAAACACTTTTTCTTAATTTAATGTTCTAAGACTTTTGAATATAAAAATACATATTATATGCATATATAAATATACATTTCTATTTTTAAAACACAATTAAGAATGTCATCAGTTTTCAGGGAATATAGGAAAGAACAAGAACAAATATTACACTGTTTATCTTTTGTTCTTTAGAACTGATTGCTTTTTATAATCTAGAAAGGCTACCTGGATAGGCTTAACATATGATGAGACAAGGTTTCAGCACAAAATTGAATACTTCATTCCAGAAATTCTCCTCAGGAGCTTAAATATGTGTCTATTTACAAATATTTACAGTTTACAATTTCTCTATGGCTGTTTATTCTCTGGACTTTAGCACAGAATTAATATAAATTTCTGTCATATTTATTACTAACATTTTAAAACTTATCTTTCATAATCTTAGCAACTATCCCTAATGCTTAGAATGGAAGGGAGGTGGGTGTTTGAGGAGGACACTGACACAGTTTTGCTGTCTGAATATAGCTGGATGCAGAACTCCCGCAGAAAGTGATTTATCATTAACTAAAATTCAGAACATCAAAAAGATTCAAATTGAAGCCCTTGGCATCTTCAGCTCCATATCAAGATGGTATTACCAATTCCTGAATTTAGTCACTAATTGCTTTTGTCTGTGAAATGTCTTTTAACCCATTAAAAATGCTCAGGGCAAAACCCATGTGTTTTATGGATTTAGTTCCTAATACTTTGTAACTCACAAGGTCTGATAACTGTGATAAATCTCTAAAGACTCTCATCATCCAAGCCTCATCTTTTCCTTATGTACTATGCTTGTAGCATTAATTATGATTTTTACAGATATATAAGAATGCATCCACTAATTTTGAAATATCCAGATAATGTCAAATCATAATGCTCAAGAAAACTGTTTACCCTCTGAACATCCAAGCACAAAGAATCCTTCCTGGCTATACAAGTATCAAAATGAATAGGATGGCGAGCAATTTGCATCAGTTCCAGCTTTTGCCAAGAGACTTTATTAAAAACTTTTAGAAGTTCTCCGTTCAGTGTTTAGACTGGCAGGAATATCTTGGGACCACTGCAAATCCTGATTTCTCAAATTATTAGGTATGATGAGGGATTGTAACTATCAAACTTGACTCTGTCCCAGTGTGGACTCTTAGGGCAAATGCAGTATTGTCTGCTTTTGCAACCACCTAAAGTGTCCTGTGGGTTATTTTACAGGGTCCTCATAAAGTCTTTATCAAGTCTACCATTACAAAGTATTTTTTATTTGTTTTTTCTTTATAGAGTTAATTTCCATCTTGTAGTTTTAGTCCTCAATGTTTTTGGAACATATTCTGAGTGATTTCGGAGCTAGTCATTTTAAAATTCTATTATCTGGAATATGGAAGGCTCAGTGTGATATCTGGCAGTTGTGTATCTCTACAAAGAAAACTATTTTCCATAATGATTTAAATAAAACTATGTAGCTCTTGCTTGACCTTTTTGCCACTAGAGCTTTATCTTACTTAACTTTTTGCCAACTTTGTGCTCATCTATAAAATGTTTGAGAGTGGAAGGAAGTAGCTTTTCTTTTTTCTCTGAATAGTAAAAGACACAATCCACAGAAATGTTGTTTTTAAGTCTGTAGTTGTTTGGTTTGAGTTTTTCATATCTCCATTGAGTGGGGCCCCCTAGGTACCTTTTATCTCACTCTGTAGGTGATATTTTGAATATTGTGACTGTAGCAAAAGGATTGCAGGGGGAGAAATAGTACATTGGGACTTACAGAGACAGTCAAGAATGGAAAGGAAAAGGACTATAGAGCAAACAAACCTTTTTGTTTGTTTTAGGGGTTTGGTTATAGTAGTAGCTTTGCAGTAATCCATTTAATACTAGAATGCAACTGAATGCATTGAATTTGAAGAAATTATGAGGCTTACCCCCACCAAACCAACTTTTAAAGAGCAATACATTATATTAGTGCATTTCTCTTCATTTCCAGACTGGGTTTCTTTCAAGTGGAATTTATTAGAAAAGGTTGTATTTGTACTATATTATATATCATAATGTAACCATGTGGATATCAATAAACAAATATTTAATATTTTTATATAAACTCCTTTTATTAACTATGTCATTTGTAATTTGTCAAAGACTTCCAAAAAGAGAAGGGAAAATGTTAGCTAAAACAAGGAATGAGAAATATATGTTGACACTTATATTCATTAGGAAGATCTCAAGAATTTTCCATGATTCATTGCCAAATAACAGGCAGGCTTAACATAAAAGAAATAAAATAAATTCCATTAGTCCTAGAACTGGGGGAGAAAAATAATATCCTTTGAATCCAAGACGGCAGGTCTGTGGATGGTGGTTCAAAGCAGGCTCAGCACATGGACATATTCAGTCACATACAGCTACCTGATATTTGGTTGTCAGAGCCCTTGGACTGTGCTGGAAGCAGGCATATTTACCTCTCACATTTACAGCTGGGTCAGGACTGAGGTCACAAACAACAGAGTGAAAGAAATCTCAGGCTTTGCCTGCTAGCGCTGTATCTTGGGATGCAGCTCTGTTCTGCAAGAGTTCAATTTCTGATGCTCCCTGACCCTTACTCTGTTATAAATAATCAGAAATATTCATTACAGAATGGCAATAGCTTTGGAGGAGTGATGGAGTGTATATTATAAAAGGACAAATACATCCAATTCTCATAACTCCTTGCAAATTGTATTGGAAAGCCTTCAGCTGAATATATTCATATCCTGTTTTAAGAAATGCTACAAATAATATGATGAGTTAAATTATCTTCAAGTAATTCAGCTCATGTAGATGCGTGTGTACCAGTGTGCAGAGGCTTATCATTTTCTGTTTTCAGACTGATACAGCACATTGAAATATTGAAAAAAGTCCTTCAATTTAAGGTCAAGTATCACTCTTAAAGTCATGAAGTCATATAGATTGAGCAGTGTTAACACGGTACTGCTTTGTTTTTTTCCATTTCTGTGCCTTTTATTTTTCTCTATGAGCTTGAATCCTTAGCATTAACAGCCTGGAAAATTCTACTTTTCTTGGCATTGATGTAAAAATGATTCCTGGCTCTGATTCCACAACTTGGTCACTTGCAATGGATACAGGGAAGAATGTGCTCTCGGTACTGTCATTCTCCTGTGTTCAGATTTAGTGAAGAACACTCTAGAAAGAATCATGAGGCTCTTTTTTTTGTATTAATATTGTATTTTGAGGATGACTTTCTTTGGATAGCTTTCCATTTGTTCTTGTGAAACTTGTTATATTTTCTGTTTTTTTTTTTTTTTTTTTTCTCTGCAGCCATAAATGATAGAAGTACTGGTATTTCTGGAACTCCTACTGCCACTTTGTTTTTTGCTTTTCTCACCACAGAAAATGGAATTTCACAATGCATTTGCAAGCTGATGCTTTAATAAAGGAAATTAATTGTAGAAGAGTAAGGAATGCAAAATTCAAAGGCTTATCCAGGCTATGTTATGGTCTATAAATTGCTATGCTAGAGGAAGTTCTAATAGGAACACTAAGTAAAGTTTTCTGTTCAGTGCAACACAAGAAAAACAACTATTAGGGTTTTTTAATTGATTTTATTTTTTAATCAATTTAATTTAATTTCATCACCTTTATTAAATATAAGCTTTTCTTTTGTAGCTTGAGCATTTGCTGTTAGAAAAGACCACAGAAGTCTGTCTAAGGTGTAACATTTGCAAATGTTCAACATGCTACTGGAAAGAAATAAAATCTTGCATTGTAGGCTTTAAGAACCATTGAAACAGCAGACTGTTCTATGATTTTAAGCTAAAAGAGGGTAGATTTTGATTAGATATAAGGAAGATGTTTTTTACAGTGAGGGTGGTGAAACCCTGGCACAGGTTACCCTGAGAGGTGGTGGATGCTCCATCCCCGAAAGCGTTCAAGGTCAGGTTGGATGGGGCTCTGACAACCTGGTCTAGCTGAAAATGTCCCTGCCCATGGCAGGGCATTGGACTACATGACCTTTGAAGGTCCCCTCAAACCCAAACTATTCTATGATTCTATGACAGTGTAATCGTAGAATCACAGCATTATTAAGGTTGGAAAAGAACTCCAGGATCATTAAGTCCAACCTTTGAGTGATCCCCACCTTGTCAACCAGACCATGGCACTAAATGCTATGTCCAGTCATTCCTTGAACAACTCCAGAGATGATGACTCCACCATCTCCCTGGCCAGCCCATTCCAATGCTTGACCACCCTTTCAGTGAAGAAATTCTTCCTGATGTCCAACCCGAACCTCCCTTGGCACAGCTGGAGGCCATTTACTCTGGTCCTGTCAGTCTTTACAGTTAAGTTCCCATTCCATGCTTTAACTCTTAAACAATCAGTGCATTTAACGTTCTTACTAAACTAATATTCAGTTTAAATCATGTCTTTGGTTACTGGGAGTGGCACTGCAGTTTGTACAGTGTTTTCTGAGGAACACAATGTTTAATATAGCTCAGAGGCGAGTATTTTCTGTTTTGCAACTGTTCCTGTGATTTAGGGTTATATTTACTTTTATATTGGTTTGGTTCTTCAATAAGGAGAGAGAGTTCTGATGTCTACAGCAAAGTGAGAGCTAATCATGGCACTTGCAGCAGTGGTTAGTGGAGGCTCCTGAGTGAAGGAAACCTGAGCACAGGTAGGGAGTGTCTGCAGCGAGTGCTCTGACACTCAGAGGTCCAATTCCACTGTTCTTCCTACACAGATATGTTTGTGTTTGCAAGGAAGTAAATGTAGATGGGAAATTCCCCCTCATTCAGTGATCCATACTGAGTCCACACGGAGATTCTCTGTGCTCAGTGTTGTTCTCTTTTGAAAGAGAGAGAGTGAACTTTACAGAGGGTTCTTATGGCACATTAACAGTGTCCACAAGTGGAGCAAGTGCAGAGTCCCCTGCAAATTTACAGCCTTATTTACTGCATAATAAGTTCCCAAGGGAGGCACAGGCTCAGGTGCAATGATCCGTAGACACTCAGAAGAAATTGGAGACAAGTGAACTCACCGACATTCTTCAAGTGATTACTCACAAACCTTGGAAAAATACCATTTTAAACTCTGAGACAGCATAGTTTTATTCACACTGTGCACTATTTTAACTTCATTTTACCCTAGAAATCTTCCCATGTTGCCCTGGTAATTTATGTGATGTTCCTTTGCAGGAACAAAAATCTATCTTACACTTAACTCTTTTTGATAATTAATTCTCTCCCATCTGCTTACAGCTGGTATGGTAGAAATGTGCCTGAGATGCCTTATTTGCTCATGCCTTGGAGTCATCTTTTAATATGAATAGCTGTGAATCTCCCAGTAATTTTGAAATAAGCCTTTCTCAGTTTCTGACCAGCATAACCAAGTCATATTCCTTCATGCAATTTTTAGTATGTTGTTAGGGGAGTGCAGCCTGATCTTTTTATGCTATTTAATAGGAAGGCATAAACCTTACTTCATATGTGATCTATTCTGCACTTGAAATAAATTTTTAAGAGCAATGTGATCAGATTCACACAAATAGAAACATCATATCTCCAAGTTTGGCTGTTTCATTCTCTCTGACAACTCTCACAACATTTAAAGTACATTCTTTTTGCAACCAGGCAAAAGTTTTCACCTAATGAATAATTTCAGAGTGTTGCTGCTCTACTAGCTTAGTTTATTTAACACAAAATAAGGTACTCTGTGTTTCCCCTTGTCCTGGATAACACATTGTGCATTTGTGTAGGGTGTCTTTTTAAAAAAACATTTCTTAAAAGAATTATCTTTTGACCTAGTTTTGAGGGTAAATATATCCAACTTCTGCCTTGCATATCTTATTTATTGTAAAAGCCTGCAACAAGCCAGGAGAGAATTCCTCCAAAACAAAATAATACAGTAACAAAGTAACTGGCCACAAACTAGGCTGTTCTTAAGACCTCAGCAAATGACTTCTGTTGACTTTGGATTCCTTGCAGCTTTCCTGACTTGTGATAATCTGCAGTGTTGGTTTACTTCTTATGCAGTGAAATAAGCAACAGACTTACAGTGGAAAGAGAACCCTAAATATGTCTTTAATGAATAAAATGTGTGCATGCAAGATGTGGGTGCACATGGATGTCTGGAAAGACACATTTGACCTTTGTAAGGTTTTACTTGGATTTTGCAGAAGACAAATAAGGTGATTCTTTGCAACTTGGCTGTGTTTAAGGAGGTTTAATTTACAATTTGGCTCTCATTCTAAAGTATCTTATTACTTTTAATTACTCTTAGCTGATGACAGACAAGTACAGATATGTATTTCTATTTTTTAAATGTTTGATACTTTTTAATATATTGATTCCTTTAAGATTATCCTCACCAAATGCAGTATTGAAAACTCTTGGAAGTCCTACTTTTCAATTAATAATACAAACTGAAACATGCATCAGTTATTCATGTGCTGTCAACTACTCTGATGAGTTGTTCAATTGCCAGAGTAACTCATATTTTTCTATTACAGTTAAGACCTGCCAAAAAATGACCTGAGGTGTTCAAATAGCTTATATTTAATAGAAATTCTAAAATGGTTTTAAAAACATGGAAAATTTGGCTCTGTTAAGTGAAATTAAAATACTAATTATTGATAAAATCACATATTTTGCTGTCCCATTTTCAAATTATTTTTTTAATCCAAAGGAATAATGAAGATACATTTTGAAATTGTTTTGGGTAAAGGTTTTTTTTTATTTAAATGTCAAAGTATTCAATCTTTTCAGGGTGTTTTGTTTTTCACAAACAGCTGCATGCAATCGATGAAATGGCTGTTATTTTTTATAATTTGAGTAAATGTATAAATCAGGCTAAAAAATACAAAAGCTCTTCTAAAATCAGTGGAAAAGAACAGGGATGATTTTTCTTTAGATCAAATGGTCTGTTTTCAGACAGGCCACACCACAGGGCTCCCAACCCAATACCTGGCAATGTACACTCTATTCAATGGGTCTACAGGAGAAAGTATAAATTAATCCACATTTCCAGTTGCTTTAACTTGTTCTGCTCACTCTTGAGGGGGCTGCTGGTCAATTCATATTGTGGCATATATAAGTGTGGGCTAAAGTCACCTTTGGTTACTCTTAAAGTACAAACCTGAATCGAATATTTTGTATTTCATTGTTCTCCATATACAAATGAAATAATCCTTGTGAATTATGCCATATTTTGCTGAAAATACATATATTTTCAGCACTTGACTACCTACACTGTACCTTATGAAACTTTCTCATTTGCAAGGATCTGGCTGAGCAGAATTTACAGCCTGATACCAGCTCATGAGATTTGGGGGTCTGACTTCAAGGACTTCTGGTTCAGTAGCTGCTGTTTGCCCTGGAATGTGTGGGGAAAGGTACTCAACTTCTTTCAGGAGTTTCTGTGGTTACTGCTTTAGGTCAAGCAAAAACAAGTAGTAAAATATCACCATTTTCTGAATTTTCTACTCCGTGTCAGATCCACCGGTAACAGAGAAATCTCTGATCTTTGTACAGTCTCAATTTTAAGTATACCTTTCTACAATTTCTAGGGGGATATATTTAATTTCTATCTTTAGGAAGAAAAATATGCAGATTTCAGAGTCTGCATATTAAAATCCACTGAGCTAGTGGATTTTAAGAAGGTGGAAATTTTTGTAGCATCATATTGGTGGGGTTTTTTCTTGTGATAGTGCAGTGGTTAGTTTGTTCAAAGAAATACTTCTTCAAAACAGGACTCGATCAATTTTCTTCTTGACCTATTTCCCTACATTATCCAAGTATTTCATCACCATTGTGAGTTTATCTACATAAAGCTTTTTTTTTTGTGGGTTGTGATCCATTTCAAAACTGGAAACACAGGCAGAAGGCAAATTAGTAAAAAATTTTTGTCATCCAGAAACAATGTGTTGGAGTGGAAATTGTCCTTTCTGTAGTCCCATTCTGTAATCACCAGACTGCTCATACTGCTCTGACTGGTTTTGATTGAACCAATCTGTAATTACTATGGGAACAAACAATTGAAATAATCTGATAATAGGCAGTTTCCACTTAATTTCACATTCCTTCTTTTGCTTTGATTCATGTTTCTTCTTAAACAAAAGCTCTTTTAGTTACAAATAACTACTTCTTTCTACTTATTTTTTTTACCAGCTTGTGATTGTTACTGGTACTCCAGCCACAAACAGAAGTATGAGCTTTGCAATCAATGCTGCCATAAGTGATGACTTTCAATATGAAATTGGGATTAGCTGCAAATGTTATTGCCTAGTTCCAGGCACTGATTTAGTTGCCTTGTTTTCATCTGAATAATGGCTTATATGGCTTCAGAAATTAGTACATCTTTTGTTTATTTGAAGGTAGACTGGACAATCTAACAAACCAAGGACTTCGGAAAAAGCTTCTTCCTTTTTGGTAGGCAAGAAGTGAACATCAGAGTGATCATGTTTTAGGAGCACTTTGTAGTACATAGAATAAATTCTAAAACAAAGCACATGGACAACACCTGAAAAAACTCACTTCTCTAACAGTTTATATTTTTTGTTTTGTGATCCATTGTTGAATAATAGTTTAGATAAACAAACTACATAAATTTCAATGTTCTATTCAAGAGATAAAAAACTTAATGGGACATAAACCCTTGTTTTCTAACTTTTTTCTTTGTTTGTTTAATAAATGTAGATTAAAATAGAGTTTCAAAAAATATTTTTTTTTTTAAACCATAGCAAAGAATAAACAGAAAACTGTGATAAACTACCAAAAATTACAGTGTTATTAGTTAAGTCTTATAATTAGCGTTGTAGGTTTCTTGGGAAAACACACCTGGTGCAGATGACCTTGTACTTCATTAATTTATATTACCAGGTCCCAATTTCTTTTCAAGTCAGTGCAGAGGCAGACTAAGGAGGACAATTAAAGAGGACTTTGATATGGCTGCATATTCAGTCATAGAGCAGGAAAAGGCTGGATTAAGGGTCTCATTTACCCACTACCTGCTCTCTTTGGTAATTTTCCTGAGCTGTAAATTGTCATGCAGTCCATAAATAATTCCCATGTAAGGAAATCTCTAAAAATATGTTTTTTACCTTTCTGCTGGTTGTGATCCAGTCCACTACACTGAGTCACCCTCCCTCAGGTTTTAAGTGCCATTTTCATTAAAACATAGAATTTGGATAGTCAAGTGCCAATAATTTCATAGTTCCCACAGAGCACATGGAAAATCTAATCCTCCTCCCTTTCTTCTTACCCTTTAGGTGGCAGCATAGCAGACATAAAACTTTATGCTACAGAGGGATTATTCCATCTCTATTTGTGCCACAGTGTATGCAGCCAACAGAACTTTTGTACATGGGAAGGCAGCTTCAAATGTTATCTGAGTGACAGTTCTTTCTGGAACTAGCAAAGCAAAAGTTGTTGATAATTATAATGAGCCTATTAAGCCTAGTCATGAGTTTAGTTCCATCAGGAAAAGTTTTAGATTATTTTCTCATCTCTTCTATTCCTTTGAGAATAATTAGCAGCCTGAAAATCTGCTTACCTTAAAAGGGGAATAATAATTATTTTCTAATCCCAATGCAGTGTGTGATTTAAAACAAGGCCATTACACCTTTGAGCAGTTTTGTTGTGGTTTTTTTTTTTGTTTTTATTAAATTAGAATTAGAGTACCTATAAGTGTAAAATGGATGATATGGTCCATTAAGTTGTTTTGGGCTGCTTTTCACGAGCACAGTGCCACTGAGCTGGCTTGGCTCTCTCACATCTAATAAGGCTACAAAAAGTTCCAGAGGTTTCCAGATATGACAGATTTGCAACTTCAATTATTACGAGGATAAGTCCTCAGCAAGATAACTGTGCAGGTATGTGCTTAACATGGCATTACATCATAATAAGCAGTAATAACCTTGCCCTTCTGATTGTCATTGGGGCTGAAGTTACAGGAGCAAACACCAAGGACACTTCCAGGACTCCAATCCCAAAGTGAATAATCTGCTGCATTAACAACAGCCTTCTGTATTTGCTGAAGATACAGAGATACCTTGTAATGTTTATGGCTGGGAATGTCTGCTGTCTAATGCTTCAGCTGCTCCATGCGCAGTAAAATCAATAATAGTCTTAGACAGTTTTATAGTTTTAAATATTTCAGGTACCCGTGGTGGCACAGGACCTGTTTTTTCCCCAAGGAAAGAAGGTGTTCATTTGTGGTCTTAAAAGCTAGATACACTGCAAGGTCTTATTTCTCTTAGAAGGGAAAAAAGATAAACATGCAGAAAAAATTATGGCACTGTGTTCCCTTGACTAAAAATTCAAACAAATTGGCCAATTCCTGAATTTGTTCTTGCTGGTTTTTAAGTCACTTATAGGAATAGTGACAGCTCTTGGTGACTAGGAGGACAGTGATTTCTGTGTTTTCCCACAAGTGGTTGGGTTGGTTTGAATATTTCTTTGTGACTGAGCTTTCCTGGTGCTTTCTCCAAAAAAAAAAAAGGATCTAATCTAAATTACAGACAGGAAGACACGATCACTTCATGAAAAGATAGAAAAGTTTTTATGGTAGTTTCTACTATTGCTTACACATGATTTCAGGGCAGTGTTGCCTACAGGGTTGGAGTGCACATTGAAAATATTGGAAACAGGCCAGCTCGGTCCCCAGGTTATGCCTGGCATCTTTGTGTCATTTAAGTCTTACTTAATTTTGATGGAATCACAAGAAAACATTATTATTTTTCTAGACCACTAATCAGTAGCTGTCTTAATTTCTTACATTCTCTGGCAGAAGTTTGCTGTTTACTCTGGCATTGATAATTACAAGTTACAGTTTGAAGGACACTGTGTGTGTACTAAAATCAAATGCCCTATTACAACAATGACTGTGTTTTCATGTGGAACATAAAAGAACTGGTACTACCCTGCTGATATCTAAAGGAAATGTCAATTTCTTGCTCTAAGTGCACCAAAAATAAAAGATATTTTGGAATGAAAAATAAAAGAGCTATAACTGTGTGACATAGATTAGGAAAATAAAGCAGAATTTTTAACTCGTTTATACATAGAGCAATCAGCATTAATTGTGCAAAAAGGTACTGAAAAATTCCATTGACTTTTAACACTTTACTTCTGCAGAAGAACTAAATATCAATGCTGCCAATAGTAAATATAATTTTTGTGATAATACTAGAATAATGTTTCTTGTCATGGTTTAATGCCTTGTTTCTGCATCACTAGGGAAGCTGCTTAATATGTGCAGAACAGCAGCAAAATTGTTAATAGAAGAGAAGCAGCTCGCAGTGTTATGCTTAAACAAGTGCTATTGATAGAACAAACAGTGATCCAGCCTTGTAAAGCACCACCTTCTCACTGAAGCAGCTTGCTGGGTTTATGTAAATCTTCACAGAGAAGTAGACCATGAAATATGTTCTCTATAGAATAGTTTTGCAGAGAATGAAGTATTTGCTTGCTGAGGAATGAATGTCTGAGGCTGCAGTGGAGATGCTGCTGCAGTTCTAGGTAGACTATTTCTGAGAACTTTAAAAAAGAGCATTTTGTGTCACCCAGCTGTTACCTTAGGCTGCTTTACCTAACTGCTTTCTAAGTGCTGTGTGAATGTGTGAGTACATAACAGTTTTAGGTTTTAGTGTGTTGCAACTCAGACAATAAAAACATTCCTTTAGTGTATTATAGGTACAGTGTTGTTTTGTATTCACTAACTTGTGTATCATATTTATGTCCTCGTTATTTTAGCATCTGTACACAACTCAGAGAGATCAGAGGTTGTATTAAGGCAGTTTGTTTCCTGCAAAAGTTACAAAGCAAAAATGATTACATACTGAAAAACCAGTTGTATCTAATTGCAAGAATAGTGTACTCTCAGAATCAATATCCTTGAAAGAAAAAAGAATTAAAAGCAATAATAAAATCTATTAGAAGTTAAATTGCTATGATATATTAGAGTATGTTGCTAAAATGGCTTCCTATCTTTTCAATGGTGCATTGAAAAGTAAGGCAGGATGGATGGATGAGTCATAACATCCATTATTAAGAAATGGTTAGGGCCCACCAATATCCTAGGGTCATTAGGCAGCTTAATGGGAAATAATCCTGGTTCCAGAAAAGGACTGTCTTGCCCCATACCTTCTCATAACTGGGTGGAGTATCCGTAGCAATGCCTACTTGTAGCCCAGTGTGAACCCAGGGTAACCTAGGTTGTGTGTCATCCTCCTTAATAGATCATGTGCAATGTTTTCCTGAAGGAAGTAAAATAGAAATAAGTCTTTCAAGATACAAATGGAATGGCTGCCATGCCTGTAGAAATGTAAAAGTGAAGTATGTGATGAGAAAGCCAAACTTGATAGAATGACTGGCATCTATTCTGGCAAACTTAAAACCTGCCTTAAAACAAACCATGTTGTTCTCTACCTTTTCTTTTAGGAGCTTCAGTGGGAAATATATTGTTCCAAGCATATGACAGGAATATACACTGATCACAATTGTCCTTTCCTTATTATAATAGTATTTTATTACCAATACTGAAGTTATTTTTGTTTAGCAAACTGTTGGATGTTATTTAAGGGTTTCTTGATTGCTGGGTTTCTATTTTAACAGCATGGAGATAGTGCTGCCTAATTCTTCTAATGCATAAAGTTAGACTGCAGTGTTGTATTAGCACACCATGGACCATCAGTGGAATGAAGGTGCAGACTGAACACTTCTCAACTTTGAAGTCAGGTATAAAGATGATTCACATCCTTTTTTATAATGGTGGATAAATAGCAGGCTGTGATTCTATTTTCCATTATTTCTTTAATTAAACATGAAACTCAGACCATGTTTAATTACATCAGTGAAATAGTGTATTTCTCAGTATGTTACAATTTTGTTAAATCAGTACATTCCAAACTAAAACTCTCCTGTAGAATTTTTCAGACAACCTTTGCTTTAAAGTGCTGTAAGTGCTCCAAACTGCTGGGTCTTAACTGTCTCAGACTGCTCATCAAACACTTGTGAGTACCTTCAGTCTTAATTTCTGTCACCTTAATTCCTTTAATTCTTGTTCATCGCATACTTCTTCTCAAAAGATTCAGTGAAAGTAGATTCATTATCGTTATTGAAGAGTCAGATACCCCAGTGATGAATGTTACAAAGTGGTAGTAAAGAGATGACATTCTCCCATCAAGAGGTGAACAGATCTGTCCTGACAACTGAGTTTGAAGCATGCAGTAAAAATTAAATAAGTCACACACTGACAAACTAACACCAACAAAATGTATTATGTGATAAGTAAAAAGTCTGCTTCCAAGACTTTATTATCAAAAACTGTATCAAACTGCATACATACAGAGGTCTCAGGTTGTCTCCTCGAGTCCTTGATTTTTTCAATTGTAACAGCATTCTGAAATTAGTGTGTGAGGGAATGTATGTATGCACACAGGATTCCTAATGCTTGGTCAAAGCTTACGTATTTCTACAGCCTGTCAGAAACTGTACATATTATAATTCACAATTTTAAAGCATTTATTTAAAACTTACCAGAAATAAACAGAGTAAGAAGTAACAACAATAGCAATTAAAATCCATTCTGCTAGCATCATACACTGTTGTGTTTACAACTCTAGTGTTTCCTCTCTCAGATTTTTTTTTTTTGGCTGCTAACACCTCTATAATTAAACAAAGCTTGAAGACTATCTCAGAAATAAACACCTGGAAAACCCCCCCAAAAAGTCCCACTCTCCCAACTTTAGATACAAGCATGTAAAGAATGACACTACGTGGGCAGGAATGACAAAACCTACTTAGTGCTTCTGTCTTAGCAATCACCTTGGATTGAGGCTGTTTTCTTTTTACACCACAATAAATAAAACTGCATTTAAATAAGAAAGCACAAATGAGATGAGAATGCATAAAAGAGTAAATTGTGTATGACCCAACCAATGAACAGTGCAGACAGTACATGCTCTGAATAAAAGTCGAGGTAGTTAGCTCCCTGTGAAAACTAATGTGGTGCTTAGGAATAACTCTTGGGAATGAACAATGGCAGATAAATGGTTGTTTCTGCCATTGCAGTTGAGATTCTTAACCCTTGGAAAAGAAAGACAAATCGCATATGGGATTTCTAAAAGCCTTGATGGAATTATCTTCATGTTTCTCTTAATATTCCTTGAGGTAATCATCGTATAACTCATTTTTAAATGAGCAAAAATCTCATGTGAGATACAGAAACCAAAGATTTACAAGAACTATTTCTTCCTTTTCTTTCTTTACTGAATTAGAACTGAGTGTATATAAAGTGCTTCTCTGCTTCTGCACACCATGGTATCAAAAAGTTTGTGTGCTGAGGTGTGAGGAGCATTAGAGTGATATAATTTACAGGATCGACGTAGGTCTGTAATTTGCATTCCTGGCTGAGCAGTTCAGAACTAGGAACATCAAGCAAGAACAAGTTCAACTCATATCTGTCTGTTTTGCACCTAAATGGAAAGGACTGAAAGTAAGAAAGATTGAGATTTAGTTATCCTGTAAAAATTTTCACTTACCATATTGCTCCTAATCCAGCTTCTTGTTGAATTACTGACCTGCAGGTTAGAGATTGTTTTCTGGTGCTCACATAGTAGAATCTCAGTTTCTTGCATTGTTCTGTGTACAGGATAGAACCAACAACATGTACTTACTGCTGAGTAATGTAATGACCAGTTTATTTTGGATAAATCTTACTGGGAATAATGTCTTTATAAAAATGAAAGGTAGGTTCCAGTCAGAATTATCATCTGAGATGGATTTTACTCATATACCTGTTAATGGAGTTCTCTGTGAACTGCATCACTTGAGTGGGCAGATTATATGATATCTTTAGTAGAGGTCCTTCTGGTTCAGTCACTTAGTGTAAAGTTTGTCCAGAATGGAATTTAGTTTTTAAATAAGCCATCATAAATAAAGGAAATAACAGGAAAGCCATATGACTTTCAAGAAATATTTTCTACATTTCTAATAAATCTAAAGGTGTAAAATGGTACAGCTGATAGTAAATGCAATTCAAAACACTTTCCTTTTTTTGCAGTGTTTCCATATGTCTAGTGCATATGGAAAATACCTTTCTGAGAAAGTCAGGATCAGTCACTTCAGAAAGCACTAAACTCAAAGAGGCTGTTTGTTGTCTATTGAAAATTTTCAGAGAGACTCTTGTTATTGCCTTCAGTGGAAGATAAAAGGCTCTTACTACAAATATGTTATTTAATGAGTTGACTTTTCCAATTTCTAAATAAGTTCACTTTAAAATATTTTAAGAAGTGTCAAAGAATTCACATTGGATAGTATGAAAGAGGTGGGATGAGTACATGAAAGAGAATGTGTTTGCACACAAAGAATGAGTGTCAGTTCAAAGCTACCTATGACCTTCCTGTTTAATGAACACAAACCAGGCATAGCTCTGGTTTATAATTGCAGTCAGACCAGCAGCAGTCTGGACTAATGTTATTCTTTATTCTCTGAATGCCCTGATTATGGTGAAAAAGGAGCAAACACTCTGCCAAAACAGTGTGCTAATATGTGGAAGGATAATAGTTGTTAAAAATTACAGCACAAAATGTGTGTGGCTATAGGATGAAAAACAAAGCAGAAAGAACATTGAATGTGATGGTGAGCTAAAGGAAAGCTTTACATTCTGAGTCTTTTTACAACTCTTTTATTCCAGGGTAATCTACCTCTGCTGTTTTCTACAAATTCATCTTTCAGTAAGAACTACTAATTTTCAGGCAATCTCCCATTTTTTGAGGGAACAAATGAGTGCATGGTAAGAACAGCAGCTTTGAAAGTTTTCCTTTTAGTTAACCTAGCAATAGTAAAACTCTTATTCAGCTGAATTACATGTTCTCATATCTTTTTAGGCTTATGTATCATAAAGATATACAAACAATGTTTTTAGTTGAAAACTGGAGAAACTGAAACTGCTTAGATACCTGAGGTCACACAAGATACCAGCTGTAGATTTAGAAACAGCAAATGCGTCTCCTGGTTCCTCTTCCTTACCTGTTTTCTACATCATTACAGTATTTTATATCCTTTCTTCATAATAGTTGTCAGTAACTTCGTCGTTGCACAGGATGAAAGTGAGAACTCCATTCTGGAAGAACATCTTTAAAGCACATTTGGCACAACCTCCTATGGGAAAAATTAATGTGGCAAAGGCTTTATATTTAAAAAATTTATTTTTTATCAGTCTAACTGTGGTACTAAATAAACAGCTCATCTCTATCAATTTACATACCCATAATCAGTAAGATTTGACCATTAGGCAGATAAAACACATTTTGTAATTATTTTGTTGGTGAAAAGCCTCCTAATTACTGCACAGTGGTTCTGGGCATTCAGGGCACTGCTCTTTTACTGGTGTTATTCAGTAAGCAAGATGTAATTTATCTATTGTATCATCATGAATTCTTGTTGTTTTCTCTGGAATATTATATCACACAACAAACATTCCAGCAATTCTCTCATGTGAATATATTTTTGCTCTATTTCTCAGTTTTGATAAAGAACTGTAAGAAATTTTCACTGGAAGCAATATCCTTAAAAGCCTTATTACAACTCTCAGGCAATTGTGCTTTTTGCCAATCATGTGAGATAAACTGGCCTTGACATTGGCTTCAGACTTGTTTCTGGCATTTATTAAGAATATCTGAGTTATATCCTTAGATTTCATTAGAGCTCCTTTTTCATCATCCGTTTGCTGAATAACCTCAATAAATAGTCAGCCTTCATTCAGCAGGACTGCTTGAAAATTTATTTGATCTTAATTGTATGTTACAGGATTGCACATTTTCTCATGCATTTTATGCTCATTGGCCTTTAAAACAGCACTGTAATCACTACATTTATTGGGTTTTGTGAAGTATTTTTCAAATTTCACCTGTTTTTAGGATGTTATTATTTCAAAGATGAAATACGTGTAAATCAGGATGTTTATATAAGTTTCCATTTATTCTGACCCACTTTTTAATACAATTGCATAAAAAAGGTTTTTCTGCAAGAGGAATTTCTGTTTCTAAAGCATTAGAAAACTTTCCAAAGCTGGTAGATTTGTGGTCTCCATTATTCTGGATATTGTGATCATCCCCAGTGGTGTCATCATGAAGAGCTTGTGTCTGGAAATCAGACTTACAGTTCTGATGCATTATTGATGACCTTAATGAAACGGAACGAGGTTTTAAGTTTTAGGATCTTGTTGCTTGTTTACACATGTGTACACAGGAAAATTAATGCAAATGAGTTCTGAAATTATCTTAATTCATTTTATCGTTAGTTTAGGAGCAAAATAAGATAAAGTAAATTAAGATCATTTTAATTTTAAATAAGAATAGCTACACGAAGACTTAGGATAATGTAATTAATCACTTCAAAGTTCATACATTTTACTTAATTCCAATTAACCTTCTTGAGTATCATCATGTTGGTAAATTCCTGCAAGCAACCATTCTCTAATGTAGTTGTGCGGAGGACCAGGAGCCCTCCTGGCATCTCTCTTCAGAATTAGGGTAGAGAACAACTTTCTTGATGATTCTTGCTTCTGGGATATGTTACTCTATTTTGTCTGACTAGACACGTTTTCTGAGGAATATTACAGAATACCTTCACTTTTCTAAGGAGGAAGGAAATGCCCCAAGTGCTGCAATTTTTCCATAACAGAAAGTGAAGGGAAAAAAAGACTGTAAGCATTATCCCAGAGATCAAGGATCTCCCTTTTTCTGGACTTTTTCTAGACTTCCACTCATTTTTATTCATGCAAATGTATGCTTTAATGTATACATTACTTCGAAACATCATTGTTGCAGTCACAGTCCTTTATCATTGCACAGATTTATCCCATTAGGGTGTTGGGGTTTTTTGTTTGTGTTTGTTTTTTCAAATAATAAGGAGCTGTCTCATCTATTTCTAGTCAACTCTGTCAGTTGAGTGAGGCCATTACCTTTGGGGCCTGTTACCCCTCCTGACTCACCCTGAAACCTCATTGAAAAGAGAATGGGTTCTAAGTGAAATGAAAGCAGTGCTGGAAGTTGTACAGGATTCACATCACTTCCAGTGCAGGCAGAAGGTTTTGATGCAAAACCCAGGTAAATCTGCAATACTTACATAATCTAAATGAGTAGAGGCTTTGCAAAACACATAAGGAAACTCTTACACAATTCTGGCTTCCAGTTCAGATTTTGGTTCAGAGTTGTGGTTTTTTTTCCAACAAGTTTGCTCTCTTCACATGGTTTCACTTTCCCAGAGTGATATTGCAAACAGCTTCTCCGTCCCTTTCTTACTCGAACTTACTGACATTTACTCTTCAATCAGCTCTTCCCATTAGCAGCAGCAGATTTCCACCTGGTTCTTTGTTTTCCACCTTGCAATATCCTACATTTATTCTGAATGCTTCAGCTTACAGGCTAATGACCAATTTCTTTTGAGCTGTGTATTTCCTAGTTCACATTTTCATTTAATCTGCGGCTCTACAACAAAACTTCCCTGCACCAAAATAGCTTTTCTTTACTATTTTATGGAGCACTCCCTTTCCTTTGAGGCATGCTGTTGTTTCTCTCTTTCCACAGATGTCTTATTCAATACTGCCATCAGCTTTTTCCTGCATGTAGCACCCGACATATTTTGGACTTGTTTTAAAATTCTCTCAAATCTCTGTTTCCTTCTTATTCTTCCCTTGCTTCCATTTATTTTTATATCACTGCATAATATCTTGTCGCTTTCTTCTGAGAAAAAAAAAACTGACAAAATGAGATGTTTATCTGTGCCTTCCTGTTGGTTTGACATTTTTTTCTCCATCACAAACATCCTTCATTACAAAGAAGCAAAAGTTTCTCGTCTACTTCCCAGTCTACCTGTTCTGCTTCTCCTATCACATTTCCTTATATGCCTTGCAATGTTTTTTTCTTTCATTTCCCTTGACAATAAAAACATGATTAAGCCTTAAGCCTCTCAACCTTTAAATTCACCAAACACCTGAAAACACTGCTTCTGCTCTTTGTTTTCTGTTGGTTTATGCAGTGTTCTAATTAAGGTTGCCTGAGCTCTTTTCCTCTCAATCTTGCCCCAGTCCATCTTCTGAGCTTAGCTAAAATGACTGCTACCAATCTTTTAATCACACATTTTTAGTTAAAAATAATTCTCATCTTACCTGAACTGTCAGACACTTTTACCAGTCAGCCATGCACTTTTTTTTTTATTTGAGATCTTGTAATTTCTTGTGTCATCTTATTTCACCTTATTGTGGACTTAACCTGCATCTGTCTTCCATTTACTCATATTTTTGTTCTTTATAAGCAGAAAAATTTTTATTGCATAGTTAGGACTTCTTTTTTTTTTTTTTAATAATATAAATAGTAAAATTTTATTACTTCACCCATAGAAGCCAGTAAAGTTTAAATAAGAAAAGAAGTTTGAGAATATCAACCAAAACAAATTCTAGAACTAAAATGCTTAAAATTAAGCATGGAATTAGCAATAGTATCTACCAGTGGAAAGCTAAGTAACATTTCCAAGTAGTAAGTAGCCTTTACAGTACTGTAAATTAGGGCTGGGTATAGGGTAATAATCACACCTACCTGGAGGCACTGTGAGTATTTAATCCTATGCTTACAATGCTACATTATCTTTTTATTATAATAGTGATGCAAAAATGGGAGAGGAAAATAAAACAAAACACAATAATTCATCTTGCACTGTATTCTATTGGAAGTCATTCCAAGTAATTATGTTGCATTTTTCAGTGACTTTGTAAAAAACCCCAAACATTCACCTGTGTCGAAGCCCATATTCAGAAATCCAAGATAGTCAAAACTGTGCAAAGTCTGGATATTTTTCACCAATACCTTTGAGAATTGTTCACTGAAATCCAGTGTACATCTTTGAAAAGCTCCCATGGAATATCATACAGTCTGTACACAGCAGCATATCACAGGGTAAACAAAGTGTTTCTACATTTCTCCATGACATGAGAGGAATGAAATGGTTTGTAAAACATCAGCTTCTGCTGCTGAGTAGATTAAATTGTTTTCATGAGAGCAACACACTTCAATTCTATGGTTTTCAGCGAAATAACATTAGAATAGAATTGCAATTTGTAGCTAATCAATGTCAAAATCTGCTGGCATTGTAGTCAATGTATCTCATTTTGTACATGTACACATGAAACTGCTGGGTGACCAGAGTCTTCAAAACATTCAGGTTTAGGATAAGATTTTGAAAGTAGTATTTTCTAAACTTACAACTGGAAATCTGATCTAGTCTTTAAAATTTTAATTAAAACCACCATAGTGAGTAGAAAAAGCAGTTGCATAAGAATTTTGTAAGCAGAATGACCCAAAATTTACATCAAGAAAGTCTATTTTCGCACATGATATTAGTGCAAGAACATTTTTAAAATTAATCCTGTTTACATAAAAAAAAAGGATACTGTATCATTATGCCATTCCATATTCCAAATATGCTGGGTTTTGTTTGGACTTTTACACATGATTTGACCTTTGAGTACAGTAAACTTTGTTCTTGAACATTGAGAAAAAGTGTTCTGAGATTAGTCCATAATAAATGAGAATGTAACTTAGAAGTAAATTCAGGTCTCATCTGAGATTCTCTGCAGTGGGAATTAGCATATGCGACTTTATATAAAAACTTAGAAAAGAAAAACAGCTATGTAATGCATATTCATAAGGCTATATCCATAAAACTCCCTCCAAAATGTAGGATTATTGCATTATAGTGTTCAACTTTTCAATGAAAATATCCTTAAACACAGAATAATCATATCTGCATTCTTGATTATTGTCCATATATGATTCAATAATAGCTTACTCAGAGTCTAAGGTTAAACTCATGAATCTGTAATCTCAAATATTGTGTTTTCCATGTGACCTCAGGTAGAAAATAGTCAATAATTTACTTTTTGTTTAAAAATAGAAACTAACCAGTTGTCTTCTTTCACAAATAATACTGAATTAGAAGCGAAAACAGAAAAGCCCTTCCCCCAGAAAAAAAAAAAATCACTGTAATCTAGAAGAATAACAAAAACAACTAAGAAAAAACTCTTTTATTACAAGTGCAATCACACTAAGCAGGCTTTTTTTTACATCTTGTTGTGTCAAAACGTTATTAAGGAGTATCGTTTTACTGTTTTTCTTTCAAGAAAATTGCTGCTATGGTGTGAAATACAGAAGGAAATGATATACAGGCACTCTTGGGCTGGAAAGGGAGCACTGAGCAACAAGCCATGAGATGTGAGGGATGAAGTGACTCCCTCAAAAGGGAGCCTCCTGTGCCCCAGACGTAGGCAGAGGTTAAGGACAATTTTGGATTATAGGACAAAAGTTGTCTGTGCAAGATGGGGTAGGGACTTTTTGACGTAATTCTACTTGTATCTCTATTTGTTACATATAACCCAAACTGCTGCTGCAACAGCTTTTTAAAATAGCAGTCAGATACATACATGAAAATAGAACATACAGCGCTAGAACTACAATAGAAAGGTCATATTTTTATAAAACCTGCAGTTAAGTGTGTTGGTTTACTGTACAGCAAGGGTCCTGAGGGGTATAAGCAACTGAGGACAGCAGACACTTGGAAAGGTGATGGTACTGGAGATCCCAAACTTGTAAGTGCTGATCACAAATGGCCACACAAATCACAAATGCTGAGTGAAACTGGTTTTGGGGTATTACAGAGAACATGTATGCATGCCAAATATTTCAAATGTCTTATGGTGAAAAGGGTGTATTGAAAAAACAGTGTGCAGCCTTCACAAAGCACAAAGAGAAAGAACAGGAAGAAACACCAGGCTCCAACTCTGCCTCTGTTGTTAAGGATGATGTATCTGCATATCTGCAGTGGTGTGGGATTTGCCATTCCACAGATTGCTGCTTCAGATTCAGTAATCCTTTGTAAAGTACATTGGTAAAGTACCTTTCAGTCTGAGTCTTTTTTGTGCTTGTGAAAATTTGCACTGTGAGCCAAAGCATCGGCTCAGTAACTTCAGATCCCAAAGCGACCTTCCTGGGGCCAATGAGCTCCGTGGGAAATGGTTTACATAAGTTGGTTGTTTGCAATGTGATTCCAGATCTTTCCATCACACTGCTGCATAAAAACCTAAGCAGAGCTAGATCATCTGCTGATGTAAATTGCTGTGTCTGAAGTCTGTGTCAGCTCAGGATCTGCTCCCCGAGTTTTATGCAGAGATTTACACATAGCCAGAAGGTTTTCTTTGCAACAGCAGCTCAGGCTTTATTTTATGCTGCTACTTGCAAGAATATGTAAATTGTTGAGGCACCAGACTTTTTTCTTCTTGCCTCCAGATGTACTATTTCAATTTTGATATTGCCAGTTTGTCTAAGCAAGGTTGGATTAGGTCAATACTTTATGCTATTCCTGAAGCATCCTAGTTTTTCTTAAAGTCTTTTCATTGAATAAATGGCACCTTAAGTCAATACTGAGCAAATCACTGTGTTCAGAGGCAGTATTGCAGACAATGTGTCAAACAGATGTCTCTTTAATTTGAAACTTTTTATGGGTAAGAATCAACCAAAAAGTAAGCACTGGGAAAACGTGACCAAAGGAAATTTGGTCTTGAACTATGTAAATAATCAAAAATCTACTTTGCTTTGACATATATTCCAAATGCAGTACTTGCTTACCAAAAAACCTGACACTAATTATGGCTGTTAATTAATAATACTACCACATTCTGGAATGGGAGATGGGAGGTAGAAAAGGTGAAGTATTACAGGGAAGAATTTAAATGAGTTTTTTAGAATTATGAAGGATATTACTAAGTGATAGAGTTACTATCTGGCATGTACACACACAGATATAGCTATATGGAGAACTAGCATCTTCTCTGAAATAGAAACCTTTGTCATATTTTAAATGTTTAGTTTTGTAGCAACTCCCAAAATAAAGATTCAAGTTCTTTAGCAGAATCTGTAAAATACTTGTTCTTTGTGATTGAACACTGCAGTTGACTCTGCTATTTAAGCAGGTGCAGCCATTTGCACAACAATAGGCACTGTTGGGTTCAATTTTGCAAATTAACGATGCCATGTTTTAAAGTCACTCTTTGGCAGATAGGCCAAGGAGGCTGATGGCCTTACAGTCATAGGCTAAGCCTAATGTTTGGTGCAGGTCAGAGAGAGCTCCTCTCTGAGCAGCACAGAAGTATGAAACCCATTTTCTTGCATTTCTCATCGTCCATGCCCCTTGGCTGAAAGATCACCCAACAAGACTTAATACAGAGCATCTGAAGAAACAAAGTAGTAGCAGTAATTCCAACCACAGAGAGAGAACAGCTCTTGGAAGAATGTATAAACCCAACTGTTGTGAATAGGAGAAATCTCAAATTTAAAAGAAAGATATGTGTATTCTCAATCTGTGATGATAAGACGTCACTGATTCAGAGAGCAGTGACTTTTCCCTTGGAAAGTCTCAAGGCTGAGGAAACTCAGAATGGTCCTGTAGCAGAGCTGTAAGGCTGACAGCTGCAGCAGCATTGAGCCTTCTCACTAAAGTCAACGCTGGAGGAATGGCAGAAAGATTCCTTGGCAGTACTACAAGGCATATGTCAGGGCACACTTCAGAATTGACTAAGTAGCTATTTTAACACACTTTGGTTGGTTCCACTAGTGATGTTGTCACCCATGTCATATTTTAGTACATCAAACACTTATGTTATATAAAACAGTTTTCTGATTCAGGCCTTCAAGTCAACTACTGTTCAAGGATTCATGTTTCTATCAAGTCTGGTCTGTCCTGACAGATATCTTTGTAACATGGTTCTGTCAGTCCGTAATAATCAGAATATCCAGCAAAGTTGTCTCTCAGCTTATGTGGTGCAGCAAAGTCAGTGTACAAGAAAAGAATTGATATGATTACACTGTATATTGTGACAGAATTATGAAGTTATGGAGTAAATAATTGTAAGGAATTATTTTCCTCTGAGAAGACAGAGGGACCAAGGAGAAGACTTTAAAAAAAGCCCAGTATTTATTAAGTATTTCCTTGGGTCTCAATGACTCAGAACTGGTTTCAAAGTATTTCATAAAAGTTGTCTCAAAGAAACTCATCTGTCAGAAGTTTACTCGCTTTGCACAGCTGAACACTGAATGCCTTCCAAACTGTAGCAATTCTTTCAAACAGTGGTAGTGGGTGTTTTATCAACAACCCCTTCAGGATGTGAGGGATTCTGTGAAATGATGAAATCATTGTGCCAGTCCCTTTACTACCTAATGATTATTGTTTCTGTTTTTAATAAACCCTTTGTACCTTCCTCCTAAAATAGCAATAGGACTCTTCATAAATGCAGTATTAAATCTCAATAATGGCATAAGTACTTCATTCTTACTGTATTCCGTGGCCTGTTATGCAAAAGAGGATCAATAGTAAATCAAAAGACACCCTCTGCGTGCCCAACTCTTTCCTCCTTGGGGAGAAAGTTCAAATACTGTACAGGTGAGGGAGTCTCATTAAAAGCATTTACACCCTAATGCCCTCCCAGGTAAAACTAAAACTACCTAAGTATTTAGATTGTAGAAAATACAGCTCTGCCAAAATTATATTAAATTCAGGAAACAGAAGTAAGAGGCAAACAGTAAAAGAGGATGAAAAAAACAGTTTATAGAAAATGTGATGACAATTTTAAATGTTTCTCTTCAGTGTTTTCTACTTTTTTGAAACTAATTTTCCTTTTTTTTTTTTCATTTAAATGTTCTATATAATCATTTTCATATGAGTCTCGTGCAATGGGGAAATAGGGAAAACTGTGTGGCTGAAGAGCTCTGTGGCACAAACTTTGAGGCTGATGGTTCAAGAAGAAACTCCACATTGCAGCATTTGGTAGGTTGATAGAAACTGCCAGTTGTTTTAGCACATCAAAAAAAAAAATGTAAATTGTCCCTTAGTAGGTAAAGGCTGGTTTCTCCTGTAGATCATAGAAGTTTATGGTGGTGTTGTGGTTCAAACCCATCAACAGACAAATAAATGAGCTATTTGTCATCCTCTCTTGCTGTCGTTGCTGTTTTAAAACAGTCCTAGACTACAGTATGTTCTGTGAAAAGTACATAATATATATTTTTTGACATCTATAAGAAATAGTTCCACTTAGGTAATTATACTTTTCTGAAAAACAATTAATAGATTAATGGATTAGGACAATATTATGATGAAAGAGAGGGGGAGCACTTATGGCTTTGGGTGGAAAAAAGCCAAGCAGAAACTGAAGCAAATCCCTTCCAGGGAATGGACTTATCAAAATTTTTGTGTGGAACATCTTAAAATCTGGTCAGAGAGAATCTATTCTGATTTGGAAACTGTTGCAAATTCCTCAAGTAGTGATCAGTTGTTCTTGCAGCTTCTGTTGATGAATTCAAAGCACTACCAGGATAAAACAGAAGTCTGTTTTTACTTCTTTTGGGTTTTTCCAAAGAAAGGGGAATCAGAAGTTAAAATATTCCAGTGGAGAAAGAATAAGCACTTAAGATTCTGAGAAGGAACGAAAATGAAGCAAAATATAGTATGTCACAAAAATATCTCTCCACTGTCATAAGTCTATTTAATACAATTAAATTGTCCCATTCCTCCTGTTCTAAAGACAAAGAGTTAGAAAAACAAACTGAAAAGAACAGCTAGGCTTAACAGGGAATATTAAATATGAATACAAGATGATGCCCTGTCAATAGCAGGTATTTGCATTACAACAAATCAATGTGCAGACGTGGCAAAAATATCTGGAAGTTGGTTTGTCACAATTTTGATGTTTATAAGATCAATACAGTCAGTGATAATAGATAGAGAGATAGAATGCTAGGGGTGTGAGAAACTGAGCCACCACCAGGGCATGGAAACGCTCCCTGTCCCAGCGTGTGCTCTGTGGATACTTTTGTAACACAGGCTGGATACACAGTGTGTTTCTTTGCACTTCTCTGAGTCATTAAAATTCACTGGAAACCAGATCATCTGCTAAACCATATAAAAAGAAAACATCTATAGATACATTCCACAGGAGCTTTGGCAATAAATTGGTAAAAATGAGTTCTTAATGGTAGGTTATTTTGTGGGATGGAAACTTGCTGTATCGTGACCTTGCTGCCAGTAGATACACTGTTCATGCCTGGATGGAGTTTCTGACAAAATCAGCATGTAATCATGAGCATTTTATCAAAAGTTCAGAGAGAGAAGATACAGTCACTCTGAGTTTGACAGGGTCACTTTGAGAATGCATTCAGCGTGCACTCTTGCATACCTGCTGTAGCAATGCAGTTCAATCAAAGGCATTTCAAAAAATGGCTCCATCACTGGATGCTTCATCTCTTGTAATATCTTTGGATCCCATTTCCTTGGAAAGTTAACACGGCATATTCTAAGGATAGATGCCTTTGGCTAAGGTATATCCAATAGCATATATACAATTTTTCATGAAAGTGAGGGAGTCACTTCAAGATTAACATGCATTTCTTCACTATTGAGGACCACTATTACATATGTTTCTAGTACAAAATATACTGAAAAGCAATGGATCTAAGGCTGAATTTAATGAAAAATATTCCACATATTTTGGTTATTTTGGCAACTTGTCCTGTTCTTTAGCTGATCAGACACTAATGAATGAAGAGATGACTAAAAGCTAAAATTAAATTAGGTTCTAATCCTGTCAAATTGCCGTTCCCCTTCCTCAGATGAACTGAGTGACGAAAGCAGCAGGATCTTGCCAATAGCATCCACCCTGCAATCTACTTGTTCTGACACCCCCTGTAAGGCCTTTAGAAGTAAGAGGAGTTGTAGCCTAGTGGTTTGTATTTGCTGCTGAAGATGCCTCTGTGAATTGATAATTATGTTCTTTTTCCTGAAAATGCACACTCTTATATGCGTTACTAGCTAAACTATTCCAGTGAGCCAAAAGTTACAGGTGCCTCAGGGTAATTTCCCAGTTAGTTCATGGTTAAGGAATGACAGAATGAAGGAAACCAAGATTAATAATGAAAACCCAGAGAAAATGAGATCTGTCACTATTTATATTCTGGGTTTGTGTGTTCTCTGCTCAGGGCTTGGAGGAATCACCAAGACCCACCAACATGGCATCGGATTTTCAGGGCAAGTCATATTTCCCATGCAGACAAGTTGTGCATGCAAAGGAAACCTGATGTTGGATGCATCAGACCTACTGTGTTTGCCCAGAATGTTTGTGTGTCACATACAGCACAACTCTAACTGGGACATGCAGACACCCAAACAGTGCTGAGCCAAAGCTGGGATGACAGCTACAAATTTGTATGCAGAAAATGTTTCAGAGCTGTGCCATGCTGACAGAACTAGGGACCAACACGTATTTTAAGAGCTTTTCCTCACAGAGTCAGAGAAAACAATGTTGTAAAGTTCTCATCCAGCAAACATGAAGTCAGGGAGAGGCAAGAGCCAGGGAGAGGTAAGGTGGAGGCCCAAAGTGTAGTTACTGCTGAGAGTGACTCACTGATACATTTATCACATCTCTGGGATATATATTGCAGAGTAAGAAAACCTTATTTTTATACAGCTTGATTTGGCTAAATAATAACTTTCCTGACATTAATGTATGATTATTAAGTTATTTCAGTTACACTATAATATAAATAAACCCTGAGGCTGGAGTTATCCTTCACTTTTAGGATGTGCCAGTAAAAGCAAACAGTATGGACTAATGGCTTCCTTGAATACCCATCAATATCTGAAAATTTATCTACATATCTGTCACTGGGTATGTGATGATAGCTACAAATCTAACTATAAAATTTCATTTTCCCTCTTCTCTGAGGTGACATGGCTCTGGATAAAAACTAGTCAGAGTTGTAGAAAATTCTTTTAATGGTTTCATTTATGTTTACACACCAACAAGTGAGCACCATTTTCCATGGCTCTACTCTCACATCGGTGTGTTATAGTTTCTGACCAGCATGTTAAGCATCTGCCATACTGGAGGAAATATTGCAAATATAATACTGGAAGCATAGAAACACGTAGGTTGGAAAGAATCTCTGGAGGTCATCTGGAGTGAAAATTGAAATGCCACTGGAAAAGCAGCAGAACACTGTTCATGAGTACAGATTTTATTCTTGATCTTTATTTATATTGGAAACCCAGAAGAACGAGAAAAGTAATAAGTACTTTTGTATGCCACAGGAAGGGCTGTCGTGCCTACAACCTGGAAAGGGCAAAGGGTGGGAAATGCTTTGTGGAGATGTGGAGTGGGGAATGTCCAGCAATATCACTGTTGAAGCCAACATCTGTAGGAGTGATACAGGTCACTCCTTGCTCTGAGCTGCTCTATTGTACCTGAAAGAAGGAACCTTAGATTAAAAATTATGTTTTCCTGAAGAAAGTCTTTGAGAGCAGTGAAACTTTAGTAAAATGTCATCCCCGGTATTGCTATTTCTAAAAAGGTGTTCGTGGTAAAGGTGAACCATCACAGGGAGGCCAGGGAATGCTGGAATTGTGTGCTTCAAGAAGAAGCATGATAAACATGTTTATATTTCTACTGCTTCCCTATATGTGGCCAAAACAATTCAAAAAAGTGCTTTCAGTTCTTCAGCAGAAACTGAATAAATATTTTGTTCTAGTGATTGGTCGTGCTCTTCCTGTTAATGGTTTTGGGTGGTCACTTTTGAAGCAAAAGTAATTTTTTAAGTGCTTCTAGACTGGGCAGACACTGTTTTTTCTAATCTTATTATTGAGTTTAATTAGTTTAGGTTAAAGGTCATAAAATGCCACATTTAAAGTAAATATAATGTATAATTGCTTTTAGAGTGGATTCTTCATAAGGATTGTACACTGCAGTTTCTACCCACAGTCTTATTTACAAATTATTGATTCAATAGTAGCATTGCAGCATATACCATTCCCATTGCTGGAACTTAATTAAGAATGCATCCCTGCTAATTGATTATGGTACTGCTTTCATAGACATTGCTCCTGAATGGCTATCTCAGGACATTTCCTATTAATTAATGAGAAAATTTATTTTCTTTCCTACATTGTCACTAAAAGTAAAACCAATCTGAACTTCACCTCTGTACTGTAACACCTGTAAGTGTTTTCCTGAAGTTTCAGAGCAATTACATGCCCTAACTTATCTTTTCTTTCGTTTTCAAAATCAGGTCAGCCATATATTCTTTTACTTTTTTTTCCAAGAAATTAACTGAATTACCAAAATCTGATTCACAAAGAGCATTTGTAAGAATGTTTTCCTGCTCTATGGAAAAAAAGGGCCAAACTGGATCAAGTAATTTGATCTACTCTTGATTCTCAACTACCAAGAAATAGAAATTCCTGCATTCAATATTGCAATAATTTTCTCTCAAGTGTGAAAATTCTCAGGACAAAAAGGAAGTGTGCTAACTGTGCAGGGCAGCAAATCAATAAGGTACAAAAGGGCTGACTTTGTGTCAAATACTGGAATTTTGTGCAGATTAAAGTATTATTTCTCAAAGTTCAAATCTGACATATAACTTCTGAACCCCACATTAACGAGCACCCAATCTGAATAAGAGAGTGCTCATGTTACTCACTGTGTTATACACTCTGATGTTTGTGTGTGATAACATTCAATGACACTTTCAGCTTGTTTATACTTGTAGATTTAAGAAGGTATCATGAAAGTTATTGCAGCACTGTTAACAGCACCATTCTTCCTGTCATAACCTACTGTACAATGAAATAAAGACTGCAGAAATAAATGGTTTAGGGGATAGGCCCTGTTTCATAACTATTTCTCCTCACTTTGGTTTTGTACATTTCTACTTCTGATATAAAAACTGACAAAAGTGGACTTGACCCCCTGCATCCAGCAACATCTGTGATTAAGATCCCAAACCTGAATTTGGTCTGAATTCTTCGAGATTATAGAGCTTCACATTTGAGACAATGAGAAGTGACCTAACAACTGATAAACTCCATCCAAACAAAGCCATATGTGCCACGGAACATGTTTGAGAGAGCTGATTTTAGCCCTGTTTCTCAGCAAACTGCTGTATTTCTCGGAGCACCTGAGTGAGGAAGGTGCTCTCATGTTCCCAAAATACTGGCAGGTGATGGAGGGTATTAATGAGTAAACTCTGATGAATCTCACTGCAAGGATGATGTAAGTTCAGCTTTTAGACTTTGTGCTGAAGCACTGAAGATGCACACAGACATTTCCCTTTGTTGATTGCTGTGGGTGTGTGAATCCACGGAGCCACCAGCTGTTCTCACTGTTCTTCTGCCAACTCCTTTGTGTGTGAGAACTTCCAGGAGAAGCATTGCAGGAGCAGCTGGTAACTCCTTGGATTGTCATGGGAAGACCTGCCAGAACTTCTCTTTCAGCCTCCTTAATGCTCAGGTTTTGTGCAGCCGCCTATGTGCTGGCTCTGGTGGTTTCTTCCAATCCATGTATAATTATGGAGGTTGTCAATAGTTGTGACGCAAATTAAAGTTTGAAGGAAGCCATTAGAATAAATTATACAGTGAAGAACCCTCACTTTTCCTTGAAGTTTAAAGGACTTGAAGCTATAGTTTTACCTATCCACTCCTTCAGATCTGCTGTTTTGTGGGCTTGCTAATATTTCATATATAAATCTGGTAATTTCCTGCATGCCATAGAGTTACTTAGAGGTTTTGCATTTTTTCATGTGGCCCTTTTAATCAGTCATCTAATGATAATCACTTACAAGATGTGCATGGAGGGCAGAAATTCACTCAAAAAACAGAAGGAAAAGAACATATCCATGTACAGATATAATGATTAAGATTTTCCCTTATCTGTTAATATGTAGCAATCTGTAAGATGGAAAATGGAGATCAGTTTTTTTATTTTCCTGAACTTAATTCCTCTGAAAGATATCACAGGAATTTGTGTGTGTGTGTGTGTGTGTGTGTGTGTGTGTGTGTGTGAGTTTACAAAAAAGATTGTATTTTTAAAAGACACTTAGATGGTCATAATATGAAAAAAAAAATCAAAGCAAGTATTTGGCATTCAACAAATACCTCATTTCTTTGGTAATTTTGTTCAGAACAGACTGTGTCTTCCTGAAAGCACACTGACTTTTTCTCATTTGATTTTTCTCCCTCTCTTGCATTTATCTTTGACATTTAATTTCCAGATGGGTGCTTAGTATGACTGATGCACCTTTTTTTTTTTTTTTTTTTTTTTGGTGTATGTGTGTGTGTAATCCAACCCTGAATTCATTTTCAAGGCTGCAGAAACTTGATGGCTGCCAGTTAGGTACCAATATTTTCATATATCTGTAAGTGAAGTCCTAATTTGATTAATTAATTAATAGATACAAATTAACATACCAAGAATGACACACTCCCTTTACATTCCTGGGTCTCATAATTTCTGTCTTATCTGATACATTTTGATTTGTTCTTCACTGACATCACTGTCACCATAGTTACCAGCAGGACAAGTTAGAAAAACGTCTCAGTAAAAACAAATATCACTAGAGTAGGGTTTAAGATGGCAAAAGATTATGAAATAGTTATAAATGGTAGGCAGTATTCAGATTTTTTGCATTGTGAGTTGTTACAGACATGTCCCATTTTAAGCTGATGGACAAGGCATTTGTATAAGTGTTCGCAGTTTCAGTGTGAGAGTTACTGTTACCATGGGCTAGTAATTATTTTTATTTGGCTTCAAAAAGCGCATGAAGGTGAATACTTGAGATGAACAAAACCAGAAGGAAATCTTTCAAGGGATTTTTAACAAGTGAGAGCTGTTTGTTTGTTTGTTTGTTTTGAAAGAACAGTCACTTGAACAGTCGAAGATTAGGAAAACAATTTGGCAATTGAGTAGGCAGAATAAAGTTCAGAGGAAGTGCTGCTGGCAGAAGTTCATTTCATTAAGTTGATTAAGTTTAGCATTGTGGAAAACAATGATTTACTTTGGAGTGGGCCAAACCCAGTCTGAGCACAGAAATAGGTTTTCATGTCTTGTGGGAGCTTTTCATAGAGGGCATGGCAGAGAGAGCCAGAATATATGTACATACATCCTTTGACTCCACTGTGTACATTTTCCTCTCTCTTTCTCCAAATTAATATTAAATTATAATATTGTAATTTGGTAGGGTCAATGATTCTGCATATGTATATAATATATATATGTATATATGTGTATATATAAGATAGAAGATATTGCATGTAAGATAGTAAACAATGGAGTGGCTGTACTCTTTTGGATAATGTTATGCAGCATTGATGTCAAATTATCAAAGTTAGTTCACTTTCATAGATAATTCAGCAGTTCCTTTCCAGTCTAGATGAATGAAAAATTAACTATGACATTTTATATCTCTTAACTTTTTTTATATCTCTTGAACTTTTTTTTTTTATCCCTGCTGTATATTTTATATTGATTGGTCCCACTTAACCCTGTGTTTTGATGGAGAAGTACTTCCTTCGAAATTACTATGAATGTCTTGATGTATATTGAGTTCAGCAGTTAAAATGCAAAAAGGAAAGTGATTTTTAGAACAATAAGGTCCTCTTTTAGAAACAAATGATTGTACTAGGAGATTCTGGACTATATCAGATGAAGACTATTCACACCACAAGTGGATGTGGACAGAGAATGGATCCATATGAACATTAAGGTTCAGACACTGAAATGTGAAAATAAGCACAGAAGTGAATAGTGCTGAAGGTTCCATAAATTTGGCACTTGGAGATTTAAAAGAATATCTCTAGTTGCTTTATTTTTGTCCTTCTACCTTCCCTTTCTAATGCAAGATCCCTCTGTGTGATTAACAGTGTTTTATTATATACTTAGTGCAGTTGAATTATGTTCATTTATAGCTCTCAGTGATAATCATTCTAAAGTTTCTCTGAGTACCTTTAAACAGCTGATCAGTAGAACTTGTTTTCTAGCTCATATTCACTTCAAAAGAGAGGGAACAGTACACACATGAATCTGAACATGAACTTAGAGGTAGTTGGTTTTTTTCCCCATTGAAATTTGCGAACAAACACATTTTGTAGTTAAATAGAGAAAAACAATGTAAACTACAATTTAAATGTTTAAGTTTAGCCTTTCTAATGTGTGACTGTGTAGCAACATAACTTTCAAGTGCTCCAGATTATCAAGAATTTTATCTCAGTGAATTATATGTACATGTGAATTATATTAGATTTTCCTGGTATAGATCACGTGTCTAATGCTTGTTGGCCATAAACAAATGGTTGTTGGGGACAGAAGAGGAATAAGATCCTCAAGTAGAAGCTTTCCAGCACATGAAAAATATGCCTTCAATGGGCACATTTACTTTTGGGAGTTCCTTTAGGATTATACTAAAATTCTTTAAAAGTCTGAGTATCCTCTAAATTTTAAACTTTAATGAATTTTTAACATAAAATTCTCTAATAAATCTATCCATAACTCTGAAGTTTTTTATCTAATGACATTAACCTCTTAAAAAAGCTGGTACAGCTTTCACTTATTGACATTATAGAAAACTTGTAGCTCTTTTTTAGCATTAATTTATTTGGTCATAACAAGATATTTTGTTGCTATTACAATACAGAAAATGTAAAATGTGTTTAATAATTTATCTAATTCTAATGTTTTACGAATTTTTCTGTTTATTGAGCCACTAGCTAGACCATTTTATATATGCTGTTTTCATTCATTTTGCACATCCAGCACCTAAGAAACAAAGTTCAAAGTGTAGTGTTTGTATTTAAGTAGGGGTTTTTGTTTGTTTATTTAATGATTGTATGTGATTCAAGGACAATCAAAGCTTTATTGTGCTTGGAGGTATGTGTAGATAACAAGCCAACAATGCTGCATTAAACGCCTAGCAGTCATCCGGTAGTGCTTCACCTTGTCAAAGTCCTTCTTTGGAAACAGATCTGACAATATAAGGGTGTAATAACGATGATAGATTCCACACTGATTATTTCTTTGTCGTACACTTACCGTGTGAAAAATGCTCTATTGACTTCCCTTTAAAATGCATAACCCAATATTAATAACCCCACCAGTTAGAGCTCGTGTGTCAGGTTTCAGCACTGTGTGATAATTTTTATGACTGAGCCACAAACCCCATAGTGACTGGAGTTAAAAATGCTGATAATTGTCTAAATCTGTCATTACGGGGCTTCAGAGATCAGGGAGGTTTTTCAAGGCTGCAAAACTATCACTGTCTGTGACCTGCAGTCGAGGTGAGAGTGCAGGAGTCAGTAACTCTCTCAATTACAAGGCTTAGGAACGACAACACAAACAGTACTTCCAGGGCAGGAAAAATGTAGATGTATTTAGTGAAAATATGATTATGCTTCTACTTTAAAAACTCTGTGATAGCTTTACAAATTGTTACTGGGCAAAAAAAGAATTCAGCGACAGCCGATTTGCTGTTAACCCAATTACAACTCAAATGGCTGACTAGAATTTCGGTGTGTGACAGGAATCTGATATCCTGACACAGTATATTATGCATGGGAATTTCTAACCACAACCCATTAGAGAAAGCCACAGTGCTGCTCTTTTGAGTTCCTAGCTGCAATTAGGCAGCAGTGGGACACCGATGTGAAGCCTTTATGAATAGAAACCAGCATGGCCCTGGGCAAAAGGAGTGTGTGAAGTGAAGGGATGGCTCAGCAGCAGCAGGGGACAAACGCTCGTTTTGAGCAACACTGTATGGCATGAGAAATGGTTTTTTAATGTGAGCAGGCATCTACATTCACCTGGGTATTATGGGAGACTAAATCCCTGACAGCATCAGCACTGTCGGTCCTGACTTGAGCAAGTTGCAGGGGTGGCTCTTAGACAGCAAGGTGTCAAATTATTCTGTTTATGGAACTTTTTCCACAAGTCAACCTTATAAACAGAGCTACTAATACAACTGAATCTTATTATACAGCAACTTTGTTCAGGGGGCCCTTCAAGTTGGTTCCAAAACTGAGGAAGAAGTAAGGAAAACCTTTAGAAAAGTAACAGGTGATTCAGTTTGCAAAGTTTACTCTTTAAGTTTTGTGTTTTGTTACCTAAGAGCTTTGATTTGTGGTAATTTCTTTCTTGGAAGATTGAGAGAGATTGGGTTGTGTAGCCTCGACTGGGCAGATAAGAATAAACGATCAAGAACTGTCAACATATGAATGTACTTAACTAAGATAAATCAATGAAGGACCTTAGTAAATGTCAAAAGATGCAGAGCTTGAAACAACTAAATTATCAGGTTACAGAGACAAGGTCTCTGCCAGCAGGATGAGGAAAAAAATCGAGAATGAGAGAGGAGGCTCTGTATTCTTACACTCTCAATTTCCACCGCAATTTAAGAGTTCCTAACTTTGGGCTTTTTTTTAAATAAATGCTGTTCTTGCAGTTCCAAACATAAACTGGTTGTAAAAATAACAAAAGGTTAAAGCCTCTGAAATGATGTTTCATCAAAAAAAAGAAAACCACAATATTTAGTAGGTGTTACATGTCAAAGTACAGTCAGAGGGGAACCAACTCACCATCTTTGTGAGCAAAATGGCTGAGGTGTGAATATTTATAGGGGCTGGATGTGAACTTACCTTGAGGAATATTAGAGAGATATGAAGCTGATCTGATGTTCATACACCTGTTGATGTTAAAAACATCTATTGCTAGAGAAGCACTGATAAGCC
Organism: Pipra filicauda; assembly: GCF_003945595.2. Taxonomy (NCBI): domain Eukaryota; kingdom Metazoa; phylum Chordata; class Aves; order Passeriformes; family Pipridae; genus Pipra; species Pipra filicauda. The sequence goes on from NW_024104285.1 coordinate 1,130,508, forward strand.
AAAAGGTGGTGTTGCTGTATTACCTGTTTAGATTAGTATTTCTGATTAAGTCAGGAGAGCTAGTTAAGCAAACCCCAGTAACATGGCTTATTTTTCCTTTATCTGCATATATGCTGTACTTATGTATCATCTAACCCTCGTAGAACTGCACCGAAACATTCAGAACAACATGTTCTGAATATTTACACTCATATAAGGGATGAATACAATAAAATCAACAGTTTTACCACAGTCCCTAACTGCTGATTGAGGCTTGAAAGACTCTTGATTTTAAATATTAAATGTTAATGAGTTTTAAAACAGAACTATTTTGATCACTTTAGGTATTTTTAAAACTGAAATACTTCAGAGGTCAAAATTCCCAGTCGAGATCCACACATAACTAAATATGTACTGAAAAACAAATGAACAGAACTTCATGAACGAAAAAAAAAATCAGTTAGAACAGAACTAAAACTTCCAAAGATACAAGAGAAGAGGCCTCAGAGTAGAACCTCTAGAGTGGAAAAAAAAACTTACTTAAAAGAGCTCTATTTGGAAAATCATCTTCCCCAATCATAAATACATAATCTTGGCATTGTCAAATCAGTGGGAATTTTATTTTTGACATTTTCTGTCTGGATTTTATCTGCAAAAATCCAAGTTTCTGACGCATCTGGGCCAAAAAAAAAAAAAAAAAAAAAAAAGTAATTTGTCCAAACCAATTATTAACGAAAGACAGAGTAAGGAGACAAGTCAGAACTTGTAAAGCTCCCTCCCTTCCAAAAACTCAGAGCAGGCCAAGGTTCGGATGAGCTGCTCTGCTGGACTGCAGGATTTAACAAAGAGTTGTTTGCATTCAGGTTTGAGACAAAATTATTTTGGGCAATTGTGTGTTTAACCAGATCAGCACTAAGCCATCTTCTATATTTCCACTCAGACACACAAACCTTCAACTGTACATGTGTGTTTGTGCTTTTACAATATTAAAATGTAATTGAAACTGCCAAAAAGTAACAATATTGTCTTAAAGATGTAGAAGTTACATAAAATGCAAGAAAATGAGACACAAGAAACCTGTTTGAAATCTTAGATTTATATTCACCCTAAACTAATGATACTTTAAGACTTTTCCTCTGTCAAAAATGGTCAATGAAGACACAAAAAGGAGACATATCCCAAGTTCAGGGTTCCTGAAGATGTACTGAGCAGTTTGAAAGAAAGTTCAGACAGTTCTATCAGAAGCATTCAATATGCAGGAAGCATTTATTCTGAAAATGTTTTCAAAATCCACCGTTCTCAAAAATGCGCTTTTTTTCTGTCAACATGGCAAAAATTGAAACTATGTAAAAAGCCTCATTATCCCATAAACGCAGCTCTGAAAGCCTTGTCAGGCTGCCTATTGAATTAGCAAATACAAAAGTTGAGCACTGCGATTGATGCTGCCCTGTCAAAGCAGCAGCCAAGAGGATTTAGGTAGCTTTATTAAAGCTGGGTTGTACGGCAAGACTAAGTATTAATTCTTAATATGGTCGAACACAAGGTTGGTGCATGTCTGCTGAGACTGCTTTTTCCTTCTGTTAGATTACCAGATTCAAGCTTACTGTCAAAATGCAGAACAGAGGTTTAGATGTAAAGTACTAACTATATTCCACAAAAAAAAAAAAAGCTTTAAAGTTTTAACCTTGTGACGGTCTTAAGAAACGGACCCGAAACCCACCCTCAAACTCAAAGAAATAGAACAGGTGAAATAAAATATAAAGGATGTCTTAGATACTGTCCTCAATTTTTTCGAGAAAGAGTGCAAAGAATGTGGTCCATTTCCTAACAAAACAAGGAAAGATGTGGCTGCACTATCCTGTTTATGCCGGAGCTCCAGGGAACTGTGCCCACCACTGCTCCATCAGCAAGGCAGGATTAGGGTTAAAGCAGCCTCTGCAGTCAGAAAGGTCCTTATTCCCACACACTACCATTTCCAGGAAAAACAGTCTAGGACTGGTTACAGGTATTTTCCTGAGATAGCAGAATAATTGTTTCTTTTACATTCAGAGGAATTGAAGAAGTATATGAACTGGCTTTATTCGTCTACTTCACATTCTGATTGACATGGATTTACTTATTTCTACAGAAAAAAAACAGCTGTAAAAGAAGAGCCCCATAGTTAACTTGCCCATTGTTAACTGTTGCAGACAGAGTAAAAATTGAACAGGATAGAAACAGTTTTCAATTTTGAAAACATTTCTCAGGCTGCACTTGTCATGTCTTTACCATGAGTTAAATAGGAAATTCTTACAACTGGAGGAGTCATACTTTTCCATCAACTGCTAGTTTTATTGCCTAGATATTTTTGTGTATCCAGAAAGTGGTAGAAAACAAAACCAACATTCAAATACAAGCTTACTGCTTATCACCACCAATGCTGAGAACTATTAAAGTGTCTGGAAAGATATCTTTCTAGGAATCATATCTGATAGTGTAGACTGTCTTGTTCCTATCCAGAGATTAAGAGACTGTATTTGTGTTCTGGGATACCAAGTGCTCAATGTTGGAATGCCACAAACACGGGATTGTGAATAGAGCCATGGATCATTGTGCTAGAGAATTCAGGAGTTTGTTTTAAAATAACCAGATGCCTACCTCAGTTTCTGGGAGTTGGATACACTTTTGAGTAAGCTTAAATCTGAATTATTATCAAAAAAGGTCACAAAGTATGGGGTCAGTAGAGATATAGAATAGTTTTACACAAATTTAAAATATCACTCCATTTGTGCAAAATAAAATGAATATTGTACAGTTTCTCTCTCAGAACTGTAACTCACTAGTTAGAACCCATGTCCTACTACACAGTGTGGCAGTTTCTTCAAATAACTTTGACAACAACAAGGACACCCACATTAGTGTCCTTCTTACATTAGACACAGTGTTTGGTGTCCAAATTCATACGAACTAACCAAAACTGAGAACATCTGCTTAAGCCCTCAGGCAAAGCAGTAACCCATGAGCTGATCTTTGAACAGCAGCATATTGCAAAACTCAGCAAGCATGTGCACATCATAACTCCAGCTCAGCTCGTATAGTTCATAGCTAATTTTTGCCTGGCAAACAAGGATACAAATTTGATGAGCTTTAACATACAAGATAATAAGAGCAGTCCCATGATAGGGAACACTACACAAAAAGAAGCAGAGAGAAACATGAAGAGCTAATTGCTTTAAATTCTCAGCAGCTGTAATGAAATACAGTAAGAAACATCCCCAAGCATAGTGCATTAGATTCACTTGCACAGAAATCAAGAACTGGTTAAACAAGCAAAACTGAGATTGAACACTCTCTATCTCAATGGCTCCAATTTCAACTCAATTTTTACAGGAAAATGCTTGCTGTTTGCCCAGCATGCACAAATTAAAATTAAGCTAAAAATGTTTTTTTCTTTGTTCATTTCTACTTTACTTTCCAATGAGCAATTTTTCTTGCCCAAACACTGAACAGAGCAAATAACAAGCTCATTGAAAATATGAGTCAAGAACAAGTAGTTGATTTCTTATCTTTGCGCTGCAAATTAGGCATACAACTCAAGTGCAGTGTTGTCCTTCTTAAAATGCATCTTTAAGTGCCTGTAAGAACATCTTTTTTTCCAAAAGAGGGGGTTTCTCTACCAGCTGAAGATTCTAGTGAGCTTTCCACTTCTGTATTATCCTGGGTTTAGGTCTTAAATGGAAGCATATAACTCTCAAGGCATGGAATGATGAAGAGTCATATATGACTTCACTCATGGTTGAAATGGAGTCAGTGCAGGGGTAAGTCAGTCCAATTTTTTTGTACCTGTAAAAATAATGGTAGAGTTAAGGATATAACACTTTTCATATAGAGAGAACTAAAATAAAACGTCTCCAAACATTCTGCTACTCATTTAATTGGAGTAAGAGAATGCACCAAATCATATAGACTGAAAGATTCCAGTGTTAGATTTTTCCATCACAATTTAGGCTGCTATATACACTATTACTATCGTCATATTTGTCTGTCATAAGGGCTAATGCCTGTGAAAGTTAGAGTCTATCCTGATGGTATGACATGATCTGAATTTCAGCCTATTTCAGTCATTCAATACAATAAAAGTCTTCTACTCCAGAGTTTTAACTGTATCAAGCAATGCTTATTTCTTGCTCATCTGACATGACTGTGTAGCAAGTTTCTGGAAAAATCTGTAAGAGGTTCTGTAACTCTACCCAGCAGTAACTACCAGCAACTACCTCTAAAATTAAATTTGCATTAATGATTGCTTTTGACTCCAGGTGATAAATAGCAAAAAAGGTATTTTGTAACCCAGTGTGAAAATCAGGTGTACTGGATATCAGACATAGTTTAACTCTCTGTAGTTGACTGAAAACTCCAAGAGAGGAAACCTGGTATGTTTTAATCACCTGCCTCTACTAGGTATCTATCAGTTTTACCACTTGCAGAAGTCTTAACTAGCATACCAAAAGTCTGATTAAAATGACCTTTCCTTAGGAACTCAATTTGGTGAAAATTCCTGCTAAGATTTTGTAGTTAATTCATTTCCTCTTTTTCACTTGGCAGTTGAAACAGTAGAGATTTGTAAAACAAAAACTTGTGGGTGCTAATTCTAAAACTCCATGTCCTCACTGCTGTTGGCTAACAGGTTGAACAAAAAAATTATGGTCCTTTCTTCTCCAAAAACCACAGAATTACTCATTTTCTGCTTGAATATCAGGTGTCAATCAAGTGTGGGTCTCATAATTACTGTTGTGCAGTCACCCCCATTAATTAAAATTATATGCATAACAACATATTGTTTCTAAATTCCTCCTCAGAAAAACAGTATTCCACTTTCCGATTCTGCAGTTTATTTAAAGGTTAAATTTTGACTTTAAAGGAAAAATTAAATTGTGCCAAATATAAAGCTCTGTTTGTTATGACTTACACTGAAAGAAAATCTTGATAATTTTATTCTGACACTTCTCATTCTGTACATGATTTTTGATGAGTTGAATATATTTAGTGCAGAAGTACTTCAAATGTTCTTAGCTTGACAGAACAATAAATAAATCAGTAAGTAGAAAACATACTTAATGCTGCTAGCAACTGCTTCCCTTGTAAGGAAAAAAAGAGTTGTTTTTTTTTTCTGATATGTTAAAAAAACAATAGTTTGCTGGTTCACACTAACACAAAACTGTTATATCTCACAATATTTACACAAAGTATATTGTGTATTGACAAGAACATTTTAACCTTTAATAACCAGAAGAGTTCAATTTTTACATAATTATTCTGAAATGCCAAGAGGTTTTGGGTTGGTTGTGGGTTTTTGATACAACTTTTTTTAGCAGTAATGTCTCCATTGACGGTGAATTTTTAGATTGGGCTATTTCACTATAGTTTTTCAGCAACTGAAGAGCTGAATTTGGTATCTGAACTTCACTGTGAGGATATTTCACTATCCTCATTGCAGAAGCAAGTCAGATTTTTCATCCAAGTAGGATGGATCCAAGGAACCATCCAAGTCTTTTCCTACTGCACAGCAGAGCTGCTGTCCTGGTCCTGAGAGACAGGTCGTTCCATCTTCTGTGCAGTGACACAGCTTAGGATCAGTAGTTTGACAAAGCCAGCTGCTTTATGGAGACTAAAGATGTCTTTTTCCATGGCACAGGCAATGAACTGATGGTGTGTTTGACCTACAGTTCTCCACCTGTTCAGCATAAGGTGCACTTTGCAGTGTATAGACTTAAGTCTTATTAAACCATCACTGGGGAAAATAATAAGGAGCTGTAGACCCAAGCCTTAGTCTTACTGAATGAACACCCTCTAGCTATTGCACATCTGGCATTGAAAAGCTTTCAGAAAAAAAACAAAAAAACACAACAAACAAACACAACAAAACCCAGACATGCTTAAAACAGGAAAATGTTATTTGTCCATTAATATGTGAAATAAGTGCAATAATTTCTTCTGTCATTCCTCGAGCTTGATTTGATTGGTTGATTTGATTTATGCACATTACCTGCCTAGCAAGCCTAACAACATCAGCAATTCAATAGTTGCAGGAGAATACTGTGTGTATCCAGCTGTGCAACAGGACTTCCAAGAAAAGTGCAAACCTTCATCTTTGTGTTTGACTGTCTTGCAGTAAAGAACCTTTCAAGAAAGGAATGTCACAATGCTTTAATTGCCACACAGTGGAAAATGCATGTTATCACACAATCAATAGGGCAATTGCTTCGGTAATTTACATCCTTTCTGCAGGTTTCCCTTATATGAAAAAGCTTTTGCCTCAACACGAGTTAAGGCCTGATCTTTCTTAGGATAAATGGTTCACAAAAAGCTCCTAACAAAATCTAGACTTTTTTTTGTGGTCCTAATGTACCACGAGGTATCAAAAAAGATTGAAAAAAAAGTCTTGGAAATGCTAGTTTATGAAAAAACAGTTGTTGGGTGTTCTCAGGGAAGAACTATACTGTACGTGATCTGTGTAAAATGGGTTTGTACCTAAGGTGTGGGGTCAGTGCTTGGTTGTGGATTGCAGTCAAAGCACAGCACATTAATAGTTAAACACACACTTAATAGTTTCATTGAAAATGAGAAAAAAGTTTCTAACATTTTAAACACATTCATTCTGGTTTTTAATCTTCTCTCAGCTCAGATTTCACAGGGCACAGCCTAGTTCATGGCTTGCTTTCATCCTGATTCAGTTTTTTTCCTCTCTACAGTAAAATATAAAACTAACGAAAGACAACTGCGACTCGGAGTTTCAAGAGTAACCATTTAAAAACATATTTTAACAAACTTTACTAAATGATTCTTAGGATCTTTGATGCACTTTGGATGGCCAGTCCCGCAGAGGATGTTGCCCAGTTACACACAGGTACAGCCTGCACGGAGCAGACGAGGAGGGGGTTGTTTTTGGAACCCCAGTGCTGCGGGAACGCCTCAGCCCTGACAGGCAAGGGGGGGTTCACTCTCCATGGCCCCTTCAGTCACTGCTGCTTTTCTTTTCCTGAGGCTGCCAGCAAAAGTGCCAATTAGTAGCAATTGTGATGGTGATTTCTGAAGTGCAGTTTAAAGGATTTCTAACCGGGTTGGAGCTGTTGTCAGTTGACTGACTGGAATAATAATAATAAAAAAAAAAAGCTCACTGCTTCACCAGAAGCTTGTTAGACTTTCCTGTGTGATCTGCTATGGATAGCAGAACTGCAACAGCTTCTGCATTCAGAAGAGGGATTTTCCTTAAAGCATCAGTGAGCACTTGGCTGTTTTATCTGCTCTAAAAAACCTTAATTTTAAATTGTGTTAAAAACAAAAATAAATGAGGATCTAGAAATAGGAGGAAAAGAAGAAATAAAGTAACCTCTGGGGCATGTATAACTGTTTCAATACACCAGAATCCCTGAAGTGTAGACTTATCAAGTGGAAAAAATATTATGCATTTTTTCATGTACAGAGTTACTGAGATAGAACCATAAGCACTAAATGGGTTAAACACAAGGGGGCTGATATACTGAAGCTTTGTGTTGACATTTTATCATAAACATCACAAACTGACACATCCTGACAAGCCATCCAAAGAAATAAACATTTGTTATTTATATATAATAAGGGAAGGCTTGAACCATATATGAACAGCACAAAGCCATTTTCTAAAAAAAGTAAGCTTTGTTTAAAATATTTTCTTTCTGGGATCATACATATTTAGCATCTTAAATTTTTACTAGTTTGATGTTGCAGCACTGTGAGACCTGTTCTCAGGATTAATGCACTCACAGGAGCAGCTTCTTCTCAAAACAGCATTCTCAACTCTCAGAGCCATGTGTATTGGTAGCATCAAATACCATATCTTCTTTTAGCATTTCCAAAAGGCCTGGAAAAAAAATGAATCCCACATACATGGCCCTGGGTGAGTTGCAGGAGTACAGGTAGGTCTTGCTGTGTGGGCCATGGCCGGGAGTCCCATGTCCTCCTTCCTGCTACTCTCTGGAGGACTCCCAACTATCCCCTACACGCTGAGTGATTTTTCCTCACTCTCAAGAACTGTTCCTGAGCTGGTCACCTCTTAGAGAATGGGGACATGACTGAAGGAGCCCAAACAAACCAAACCCCATGTGAGAAACTGTGGTGAGCCCTCCCTCATGGAGGAGAGGTTTTGGAGAGAACTCCTGGGCTTCATCAACAACCCCAACCTTTGTATCGTGCTTTTATCAACATGCCAGTAAAATATGATGGAAGGGAGCAGGGTTTAAACTCTCTGTCTTTGGAGAGGGGGTGTGAATTCATGAGTGCACCTGAGGGGCAGTGTCCCTCCACTGCACACACCTGGGTGTCCCATGAGAGCACCATCACACAGTGTGTTGTGACCTGCACGGGCTTAACAGGAGGTGAGAGAAAATAGGGGCTTGTTAAATGTCCATTGGGTCACTTTGTTACTTGGAATCGTTTAAACTGATGCTATAACAAAACTAAAGCAATTTATTTGGGGTGTTTGCAAAGCAGCAAATCAAAAAACACTCAAGTGTGAGATGTAACACACTTGTTATGTTGTGATTTAGGAATATTTGTCCAAAAAGAGTTGGGGACCACCGTGAAGGGATAGTTAAGGCTTCCAAAATTATTTTTGTGACTTAGAATACCTGTTACCTAGCATAACTTTTACTCTGACAGTAGGAACATAAATTTTATTCAGATACTAAACCCCAGTATTTTTGCTGTGTAGACAGGGAGGTCTAAGCAGATGTAAATCATAAAGAGTTTCACAGAGATTTGTTACACCGCTCCTGATTCAATAAGTAAGAGTTAAAGCTCCTAATATTGTAATGCAGTTTTTGTACATACTGAATTATATACTGGTTATATAAGTGACAAGTGCATCAGAGGCTGAAGGTGTTCTGAGATATGCAGTTGCTGTCCTTTGTAGACAAAGAAGGAACAAGCTAGATTAATTCTACTAAAAAAAAAGATAGACTGTGGGTGTAAAATGAAGAAAAAAGCATCTATAAAGTAATAGCTGACCAAAAATACATGGTTTTCCCCACATCTTTTTCTAGTGCATAATATATAAGAAAAATCAAAATCACTTGTTGTACTTTTTGATCTGGAAGAAAAGAGTTTAATTTTTAACAATAAAATTTTGTCTGTTAAAAAAAATGTTGATGTTGAAGGGGTTTTTTGTAGAGTGAATTTTCAAGCTGTAAGAAATATTACAACTGGACTCACTCTCAGCCCCTCCACTCCTGGAAGAAGTGGTGTCAGTGCAATTAATAAACCACCTAGTAGTTCACTGAGGTTTTATTGTTCATATTCATAGTTATGATAACAAATACTTTTGTTGGCTGCAAAATTGGATCCAGAGTAAAGAACAGAGAATGTCTCTGGTTATTTTTTAAGTATATACGATTTTCAAGTACCTTTTTGTGCACAAACATGCACACGCATATGTATGTATTTATATATAATATAAATATAAAACAATAGCAACTCAAAAATTATTTTTTTAATGTAAAATTATTCATATGAGGATCTAATGTGTTTCTTTCCGGATAAACCCTGCCTGAATATATAAATATTTTAAAGTAAATGTCTTATGTGACTATCCTGATATATACCAGAAAAGATCCCTGTGATTAAAGTATGTCATGTATTTTAGGCACAAAGAGTTTGCCAAATTCAGAGTTATGATCACAGAACACTTCTGGGTAAACAAAATCAGCTCTGTTTCTGGCAACCATATCACATAATGTCTTTTATGTCAGATTCTGTCTTAAAAATGATTCTTATGACTGCTTGGAGCTATCAAATTCCTTTAATGGTTCTTAAGTTTTTTAATTTCCATGCCAGTTTATTCATGACATTTGTTTTGTACCAACATTATTCTTTTTGTTTGCTATTTTTTATTCTTCTGATCCATTTTTTAAAATAAATTATAATTGTATTTTGGAAAGCATTTTATTAGGCAAAGAAGCAAGAATCCTTTAGTCTACATGTAGAGTTCACCGTTCACCAGTCAGACTTAGTAATTCTTTGCTATACCTATATCAATTTAACTTCATTTTTTATTGCTGTATATAAGAATTGTATAAACCCTCTAGATAGGACCCTCATGTATTAAATTAGAGCATGAATCCCTCCCAATATCTGTAGAAAAATACCAAAAATTCTTATATAGAAAAGCAAAGTGCATTTATCTTTTTCATGATCATGTTAACTAGAGAGAGAAGCAGCTGGGGCAGTTCTGTAGAGACCCATTCTCTCCCAGTCAGAAACCCCTCTATAGTTCTATAAATATATGTACTGTAAGGAAGAACGGTATAGTTTGAAAGAGAGGTGGAAAAATTAGGGCATTAAAAAGAAGTACGTGGGAGTAAATGGGAGTTGCTAGGGTGGAAGAATTTTGGGACACAGTCATCCTGTTAATTAGTATTCCAAAGATATTTTCATCTTGTAACTTTTCCCATGAACTACCCCCCAGGCTACAATTTCCTGTTATTAGTACACTTAAATTTTAATAGTGTTAAATTTCATTTTGCCATCATTCTCAAGGTCATCTAGTTCTTCACGTTTGATGTTCTGATGCCCTTTGAGCTGATGGCTTTCAGCTTCCTGCCACCAGAAGACCCCACCAGCACCTTTTGCTTTTTATTGGAAGTCATTAACATTAGATAGGAAGCCTCCAGCTCACTTGTTCCTTTTTCTTTTGCAATGCCTTTGCTATGCACCCTCTAAGCAGCCCTTTATCTATTTTTACAAGTATTTTACTACTACTATCTGAAGATTAACTAATGGTTTCTTATATGTGTGAAATACTGAATATTAAGGTTCAGGTAGGTTAGTTCTAGCATATTTCCCTTATCTACAAAATCAGTTATCACCCTGACATCCAAAATCATGGGTAAATTTAGGCTCTATGTCATCTCATTTATCATACACCTTCAAGTCTTTACAAGGAAAATAATAACTTTTAGGTTTCTTCCATCTGTGTTGAAGAGTGAATCGTCACAGAAGAATTGAACAATAAAAGACAGTTTATTTCTGTATGTTCAAAGCCTATTTTAGACAGTAAGTTATTCAAGTGCTTTTTTTTTTTTTTGTGGAATTATAATAGTCATGTTTTTGTGCACTATACTGAGTGCTGCCTTTCTGACTTGTTTCTCTGAATAATTCAAACTATCTCTGAATTTCTTTCCTTGGAAAAAAAACAAACCTCTGACATGAACATGCAAATAAAATAAAATAGAATATTGCAGTGTGCCTGGGAGTATGGTATGGGAACATTTTTAATTACCTAATTCATGACAACAGTCCAAGTTTCTAAACTGGAATTCCCTGCGTAGAGCAGCGAAATCATATGCACTTTGTTGTTGGTAATTTTGGAACAATGATGGTAATCGCAGGAATAAATTCACATCCTGTGTATATATTTAATCTTAAAGAATTTTGTTTCCTGGTTGAACTGGCTCAGCAGGTTATAGAAATCAAAAATCACAGCTTCTCAGAGACAGAGTTCTTCTGGTCACCTCCTTGGCAGCGTCCTGCCCTTCTGAAACTTAGTGACTATATGGTTTATTCCACCATGCTCTCAGTGAAACCTAATACTTTGTTTTTAAGTTCCTACAGCTGCTTTGTACGCAGGTATTTCATACACACAAGAGAGAAAAAAACGGTGTGCTAAAATAAACCTATTAAGATTTTGGAATGACATCTAGAATGTGATCTAAATACTTGGGTTTCATTTTCAGTATGAAGATCTACCGTATTTATTGGCATTATTGTTACAAAAATCAGCATAAATAATTAAAGGACTAAGATACTGTAAGGTAACGGGTTATGACATGTGTAAGGCTAAGGACAAAATGCGTGGGGTTTTTTTGCAAAATCTTTTCTTAACGTTCAGTATGTTTATTTTATTGAGACTGTTTTCTTATCAGCGATCATTGTCATTGCTTAGAATCACTGTTCACACTGTCTCCTGTTACAAACTCCTGAGAGACAGTGGCTGTGTTTTATCCTGAATTAGCTGTATTATATAATACAGTAGTAGCTTATTTTTGTTTTGAATGAACTATCCATGTATCTATTAATATTTAATCTGTGAAAATTGCTTTTGGATGTTAACATTCTATTCAGATAAACGAGGGCTGTTCACGCCTTGGTAAGTGCCTCACTGTTTCACTTTGGTTGGCAACAAAAAAGGCAGCCATGAATTCTTGTGTAAGAGAGAGACTTGTCTTTGAAAACAGAAGAAATAGAAAATTTTAATTAAAATGTTTAAAATCTTAGTAAGGCATAACATGTAGAAGTTCTGAAATTCATAAGCCTCTCTTACTGCTTCCATTTTCATGAAAAGCTGATTTTTTTTCTTTGTTTTATACCACTCAAATATTGTTGTACCATAGGGAAAGAGTACCATTTGCATTAATTTTGCATTTAGGATTCCAGAGTAATCTGGCTTCTATACAGCATAATGAAAATCTAAACTTTCTGTGTGTTCAGTGTATTTCTCCAATTACTTTCCAGGTAAAGAAACTGTTTTCATCTTGCAGAAACTGGCTTTAGGGATTTTATAAAGCTCTCCTCTCTTTGCCCCACAAAATTTAAAATTAATTATATTATTAAAACATTAATTAATATTATTAGAAAAATTTGTCTTTAATTCATTTGATATATTACTTGATGTTCTAAACGCAAAGCATGAGAAATCTTGCACCTGAACTTCTAGGATATTCAACACCCCTTTTTAAAGCAGAGTAGCTAGATATAATTAATGTGAGTTACTGATTGATTTGAGAAAATATAGTGATTATCCCCTTTGCTGTAGAGTAACTGCACAAGCCTATAAAAATGTAAATTGTAAAATCTTGTGTATCATCTATGAAAAAGTTTGATTTTATTCTTCCCTGACATGTCTGTGGTACCCCAGCCTGGTTTTGTATCTAAGCTGTCAAAGATTTCCATAGATTTGAAAATCTGTCCCCTGTTCCCCACATGAAATGTCACTGTCAGTTTACTCCATGAAAAATGAAGTTTATTTGATGTGGTTGTCATGATACTTGTATAAGCAGTGCACCTATCACTTTTTTCTGCAAAGAAAAAGCTGACATGATATGTAGTCAGATTTTTTTCTGCAGTGACTTTTGCAGAGCAAAACTATAGTAATGTAGACTTTCTTTCCTCAGATAATTTATGGAATACTGAAATATGTAATAGCCTAAAGAAGAAGAGGGTAGATAGAGTACTACAGACCAGGATTTAAAGTCTGGATCAGTACAGCTGGAAACACTGCAGAGTATTCAATGGATGTCCCTTCCTGTCTATTGCAGATTTAATTGTCAAATAGTTATTGGGACTGATTGTAAATATTCACCCCCCTAAGCATCTATATGGATTTCTAAGGCTGTTTATTTCATTGAGACAAAAGGGTAACAATTAAATGACCACTTAAAGAATGATTGCTAATGAGAGCCCTCCTGTCTTGAGTTAGTACTTTTATGTCCCTTTTTTTTTGTCTTGTTAACTTTTCTGCATATAACAGAGGTGTTCATATTGCAATTGGTTGGAATTTTTTTCCACAGTTGTTGTTTTTCGTCCCTTTCTATTGTATTTTAGGATTGTCATCTCTGTATTTTCCCATTGGGTACCCCCCCCCCCAGGTTATTCCACAGACACAGGCATTCTCTTATGTTCATAGAGAATCACTATGTTTGACAACTACATTTGCAAATTACTCAGCTCTTTATCATCCGTGGGGCTCCATTTATCAGTACAGATTTGTGCAGGTCCAAAACACTGTTTCATGTTTTCACTGCATGCTAAAGAATGATTATTTTCCCACAGAAACTCTCAAAATCTAAAATGGCCATTGTCCAGTTGGCTTAATGGCTCATATCTAGCAAGGCCAGTACCTTCACTGCAGTAATATTGTTGTCTGTAGATGTTTACTTTATCTTATATATTAAAGACTAGTGTCTCCTAAGCTCATGGAACACCTTAATTCAGGTCTTTTATCATGGCTGGGCTTCACTAAAATATGTCTCTTGTACAGCTGTGATCACTGTCCTTATTTAAAACATGGCCCAAATCACCTGTTGCCAGTGAGAAGAAAAACAGGTATTTAACAAGCCACAGAATAGCCAAGGAGCAAATCCCACACTAGCAGCAGTTCAGGTATAAAGTTCCTAATGGATGTTTACAAGTTATCATGAATGAAGTGAGATTTGGTGTTTTAATTAAATACCTTCCCTACTTTAGGAGGCCCAATTTGAAGTATGAATGTAAGTTATGGCTTACATGGACCTGCTACATTCTGGTAAATCAAGGCATCATTTAAGTGAGTATTTTAGTCTGTTAAACTTTCCTGAGCAGGTAAAATAAATGTAAAAAAAAATAAAAAAATTGCAAGTCTAGCTGAATTATACATTATTAATAATAGCATCCAAGACGTATCAGACACTGTGCAAAAATGTAACATTGGCTGTGATGCCAAAGGACTTATACAAAAAGAAATCCAGGCAGATAAGAAGCAAGGATGTGACTAGAAAACTGTAGTTTTTCCTTTCAATCACTGTAACTTCCCCCTATTTAAAAAAAAAAAAAATCAGTTGCCTGTACTTCTTTCCACCTTTTTTCAGTTTAATTTATTTTACAGTACAGCTCTCACTTACTACAACACTTCAGGCCTAATGTTTTTTCCTTATATTTGCACTTATATGTTCTCCATTAATGTTGTCTTTGAGTCTATCAGAATCCTCCTGAACCTCACAAAGCAATTTTGAGATTAGAATTTCTGATAAGGGAGAACCCAAAGGAAGGAATAGTAAGGTCATACAGAAGGGACAAATAACTGGAAGGGAATGCCAGATGTAGGACAGATGTAGTGCCCATCTGTAGGATTTGATGGTCAATTCTCCCACCTTATTTTTACCTTATTTCCCTACCATCACTTTAACTGCAAAGTGCTGATTCTCAACTAACTTTTAGCAGTACACATCCCAAGAAAACAATATTCAGTTTATTTTTCAGCAACCTAGTCAGGTCTTCATTTTTGTTCGTTGAACTCTCCTAATAGAAATGAAAGATTTCATTTTTGAGACACGATGTGGTAAAGCTGTGATATGGAATCCTGGAAGATGTGGGTAGGATAGAGTCATATTTTCTAAACTCTTCAAGGAGGAAGGACACAGAAATTGAAAAAAGGGCACAGAAATGGAAAGCTAGCCTGTTAAAAACCAGCACAGAGAGATTGTTTTTCTCTTGGGACTAATGATTAATCTGCATCACTCACTGCCATATGGTATCCTGAACTGAACATTAATAAGAATAAAATAACACTCTACTTGAAATTATTAGTATTTAAATTATGTCAGAGTACTGAAAGGATTACAGATCTTCATACTTCCTTGCATAAATGGTCTTGTGGCACATGTGGTGAAAAGTGTACTTTTCATAGGGTAGATTTGTCTCCTAAATGAAGAGTTTTGGTTTTATTCCTGTAAAATGTCACTGTTCAAGACAGGATTTGGGATTAGATGTATGACTGCTTTGATCTGTGCTGGCCATTCCTCTTGACACTCCACTCAAGGAGTTCTAGTAGTAACACGTGCTGCCTTGAAGATTTTTGATCATCTGTCTGCCTTGGGAGATGGAGGGTTTGCTCCATGATCTGCCAAAGTGATGTGACATGTTGAGATTTTCAGTCAAACTTTAGGCAGCAGTGAACGTTTAGTGACAAATTATCGCCTACTCAGGAGCAGTTGATAGTAATGGAAATGCTAAGGAGCCATTAACTCCCTTGGAGTAACCTGTGCTACTGTAATTAAGAGGGTATCAGAAAATCTACAAAGATTATTTTATAATCTTTTAAATATTTCACCCTGTTTTTCCGTCTGAAATTGAGTCAGCAAAAAATGCACTCATTTAGATTGAAAAAGTTTTGAGAGAGGAATAAGCAGGTGTCTGAAGTTCTTCCCCAAGCACTACAATTTTACATCTATTCAGAAGTTTTGTTAGTATTGTTAATGAAGGTCAGTATGCCTTTGACAAGTAGATAATGTCATAAACTGGGCTATAAATTTTGGTGAAAATACTATATTGAATTGGTACATACTTGAAGAATTGCAGAATGAGTAATGAAACAATAGGATTGTGTTATCTCATCTATAAGGGACAGATTTTATTTTGATTAACCAGGGGAAATACTGACAGTGCATGCTAGTACAGTCTCTCACTCTTTTTACTCAAAGCTCTACATGGTCCTTCTTTTAGGACACCCTCACAGCACATGTGGCGTGCAAAGTCTCCAGTCCTTGGAGAGTACGGTAGTCAATAGCTCCTAACTGTGCCCATCCTGGCTCAGGATTTTTAGTTTAAGCAGCTCCTACTGAATAAATTTAATTTATCTAATGCTCACTTGAAAAATGTAACCCAAAAAGTCAGCTCATAGAGCAGTGTATAATTGCTTGAATTCTATAAAAATACTTCATATTTTTTAAAAGTGTTAAAATTGGATCACAGCTATTATGGATCAGTGGCACTGCATGGAGGAACAGTTTACCTTGAAGCCAGTAGGCTGCAGGGAGATCTACAAATATTTGGACATATCCTCTGTCACAACAGATGCTAGACCAGAAACTCTAGTTGTTAAAACTGCCATTAATGCTAAAACATCCTGAGTGTACAAACATCTATGACTCTACTAAAATTATCTCTTCCAGTTATTGATGACAGGTGAAGATTTGTATGGGGTGGGGGGAATGATGAAGTCAGCGTCTTCACATTTTAAAAATTGAGTAAAAAAGCTGATTCTTTCTTTACTTGGCTGCAGGTAAGAAATTCCACTGAGCTCTGTTCTTGTCTGTGCATCAGTGGTTATGCCTGCACTGAGACTTTTTATTTTAAAGTTGTTTCTTTGTTTTACCACAATTTTGGGAGTGATCTTCTGCCAGTTTAATGCAGAATATAGCCACATCTGTATGACCCCTGTTTTCTAGGGCAGTCTGGTGCAACCCACAAGGCTCTCACAGCTCTCCTTTCCTTGGGCACAAATGCTCACATTCCCTGAACCTCAAACCCAGAGAACATAGCAGACCTAATCCTTTCTGCTTTGTATTCCATAGGACCTTTCCAGCTCTCATTTTAGAACCTTAATGAAGCTGGGAGCTTTTTTATCTTAACCAGAATTTTTAAGGGCTCTAAGCCAGAAGCACAAAGCTGTTCCATTCCTGAGAGTAGTCAAGGAGTCCTGATAAGACTGGGATACTTTGATACACACTGTCCCAAGGTCACACATGTCACACAAGGTTGTTATTATGGTATCTTTTTTTTTTTTTAATAATATGTTCAGTATGATTCAGAGAGAACTGTAAATGTATTTTTATAGGAGGACAGTAGTGTGTGTGAAGCATGCAGATGGCATTTGAGGGTTCTGAAAGCCCATTTTGAAGACTGAGCTGGGAGAAGTGATGCCTGGTGCATCCTCTGCCATAGTAGCTCATGGAGTAGTCCCAGCTTTCATCTAGTGGGAGATCTTTTGTTTCCAGTCCAAAAGAGATTTTGTAAATGAGTTAGCATGTGCATAGTGTGGACAGGAAACTCAGAGCAAGATCCAGGGTGATTCCTGTTGACAGAATTAGCTAGTCTTCTCTTGTTCAGCTTTATACAAATTGCAATGTGACTTAATTGATCCAATAATTTTAGTGCTTTCCTCTTTGTTTAATTCAACAAAGCCCTTCCACTGACTTTCAGTAGATTTTTGAACTCTCAGGCAAACACAGTGAAATAATTGTGACTACTTGAGGAGCTAAGGTTGAAAAAGCTTTTAATTTTACACTACTTTCCAAACACTCAGGGGCTCAGATTCAATAAAAATAGCAGACCTTTTGAATTTTGTTGTTGTTTTCTGTATAGTATTAAGTTATGTATTAATTTATTAAACACTCTATTGAAAGATGATCCCCACTTATGTATGTAACAGTGAAGCTTTATCCCTATGTCATAAAGTAGTGTATAAATACATAAGTAAAGAAACTCCTTTGATTGAAGATGGTTATAATAGACCCATAATTAGAATGCACAACTTTGACCTTTTATTTTCCAGTGTCTGAAAAGGTACTAAGTATTGACTAGCTTTGTCTAGGCTGGCAGCTAACCCAAACTATTCTTTTTGAGTGACAGAAAAGAGATAGGAGTGGAAGGGGAGATGAGATGCCAGCATTATCTCTGAAATACAATCAGATTGCCGTTTTATTTTGTGTTACCGTTAGCAAATCACAGTTTGATTGTTTAAATGCATCTGTGCTTGAGAAGACTTATAGCTAGGGAGCATTTTAAGTACATAATTCTAAAAGAAAAATACTTTCTTTTTTTCAAAATAATAAAAAAAGGAACTTTTAATTATTGGAAAGGAGTACTCTTGTTACTTCTTTCAAATATGGAGGGGACGTGGCATGGTTCACGGATCTCTTCAAAAGCAGTTAGTCATTAAAGTCTTGAATGTAATAATAGATTTCAGAATGATTCAATAACATGAGATTCAAATGTGCAGGCTGTTCTAATAATTTGTAGGAAGAAGCAAGCATCAGTGAAGGATTTTACACTCTTGTTTTCTGTTTCAAAAAGTTTCTTAAAAAGAAAAGTAGCCATAAAAAGAATTCTGTACCACCTTTGAAGCAAACTGCTATTAAGAAAAAAAATCCTAATTTCATTTTCTAGAAAGAAGTTTCTGTATAACCTTTAAAGAAGTCAATTTACTTTTGTTTTGTTTGCATCTAAGATACTCTAATATCTGATGTATAATTTCAGCACTACTATGTGTTACTTCTCAGGCCCTTGTGAAGGTATATATCCTAAGCATGTTAAAAACCTAAGTATGTGCATTAACTCATAATGCAGATTTAAATTCATCTCATGCTGTCTCTTGTTAACTACAGTCTTGATATGAAAGGATTTGTGTTCTACAATTATTTCTACTATTGCCATTATTTGCTTTACAAATGGATAAATTAAAAATACCACATTACTCATAAAGCATAATTACATCAGTTGTGTTGTTCTCACTGATTTCTTTTACAGTTGAGGCAGGCATCCCAAAAGGAGAATTTTCATTAGAGAAAAAAACCCGTAGGTATTAGTGATTATGCATTTAAATCACTGTGTGTGGGTGGGTGTATGTGTAGAATTCTGTGAGAATTGTAAATGAATGTGAACATTCATTTACAGTGCATTTCCAATTCTTATGAACCCCACTCCTCTGCTGGTTCAGACACTTCCTGAGCTGCCAATTAGGGCAGGCTGGGACAGTATCACCACCTCCTTGGTCACTGCTGGGGCTAATGGCCTTTTGAACATGACTCGGTGCAACGTTCTCATATACCAAGGTTAAGGTGATTCTCAGAGGGAGAATTCTTTGACATCGGGATATATTAATATTATGAATACATTAGGCAATTTGTAAAACTTACAAGATCTTAAACTGGTAGGACAGAGTGTACAGAAATGGAGTGCTTACCTTGTACTAATCTTGCCCAAAACTTTCAAAACTTCTGAGTCTTCTCTTCATGATTTCCACCTTATTTACACCAATAAATTTCTTTACTGTAAACCCTTAGTTGTGACTGCAGAGTAGCTCATCTTGCATGGCCAAATTTAGGTTTTGCAAAGGCAAATTTAGGTGCAGTAGCAAGCTGACCCAAGTAATATAGACCTTGTTCTGAACTAATTAACAGGGTTTCTCAGTGGAGGTGTGTGGGCAGCTCTGCAGTTTTCCAAGTAACACTTGAAGCGTTTGTTTGTACACACCAGATCTAAGGTAAATATCTGCTCACTGCTCTTCTCTGTGGATACGTTAGATGGGAGATGGGGCACCTTATTCAGAATATATTGCATCAACCTATTTTTTATTCACTTTCCTGGCAACCTCCTGAGGAAACAAGACATATCAAAATTAAAACAGCAGCAAAGAAAAATCAGTTACTGAGGTGAAGCTGAGAAAAGCAAAAGTGACAGCAGTTATATGAAGAAGCGCTGGCTCTTGAAGTTAAGCTGCTCTGTCACATACCATCAATTGGACTATTATCTGGCACAGGAGGACTGTAATAAATTGTCAGATTTTCTTCTTAGCTGAAATGATGGGATGGAAATTGTGCTGTGTATTTTTGGACAGGCATGGGGGGAAAAAGCCAGCATGCAGCTGATTTCCTCACATGCCAGACCTGCCATGATGCACAAACCCAATTTCCCAAATGCAGCTCTTGGAAATCTTGTATGATAAGAACTGAGATGGTTAAAAAAGGAATCCTATATCTTCTCTGGGAAAATAAGGTCAAGGTGGAGAAAAGTACTAATGAGGGAAAAAACTTTTTATACATACATATATATATTTAAAAACAATAAAAAATGTTGTTTCAGATTTTTTTTCTCCTTGTCAGAGAAAATTATAAGAAATGGAGGCTTTTTTATATCACTATCTGGTTCTATGCTATTTTCATTTGAAGTAATTTTTTTACAGAATTATGGTATCAGAATACTGTTTTTTTAATAGCTAAACCTCATGATCATTGCTTTTGTGAGGGCCAGGATATGGAAAAGATGTTATTACATATGGGAATAATTTGTGGGGTTTGTATGATATGATTTAGACTATCTGTGATTGGAAAGCAGCTGGTAATATACAGTTATGGCATGATCCATAGATAAAAGTGCTCTTTCAAAATATTATATGTTCGTAGGAACAGAAGGTTTTCAGTAGAATTATTGTATGACTAATATCTATATCTGTATATTATATGTGTAATAATAGGTAATTGATACCCACTTTAAAAGCCTTAGCTGAATCATAACATAACTGCTTTAGTCAACAAACTTGAATTATTTTACATGGCCAACATGCTAATTCATCACTAAGATTTCAGAGATCTTGCAGGGTATTACATTTTTCTGAAATATTTATAATATTGTAAAGAACAAGTCCTTACTTGACAACTACTCTACGTAGACATAAACGGAAATACCACAATAAGGGGTTGAAATTCTGAGTAACTCTAGAAACCATTAAGGCTGCCAGGTTTGTTCCTCTGCTTTGTTATGACCATTAGGTGAGCATTCACATTTTCCTCTATTTTCCAGTCAGCTGCAGCAGTAGTTCAGTTGTGTAAAAACACACAATTGTTAGCCTTTTCAGAGAGCTTGAGGAAGTTCAGACAGTGAATCAAATGTATACAGCCAGAGAGAATGTGAAAACATATCTAGTGCCTTCAGCTTTCCTTTTGTGAGCCTTGGAAGCCATTTAATGGAAGGTTCAAGCTATGAACAATGGTAAGAATTTATATCTCAATGTACTTTATGACATATTCTGTGTTTACACAATTTCCATTATTACACAGGGCTGTGAAATGTGCATGTTGTATTTAGATCTTCTCTCTTGGCAAAAAGGAATTGTTGTATATTAGTGTGTTTTTATCAATTCAAAGGTCTTGGCAGTAGACTCTGAAATAAGCTTCTTTTCACCAGAAAGTGGAAATTTAATCTAATGAAGTCAATAAGAAATTGTATGAGCACATTGAATTGTAAGAAAGAGTGGAACAACATGTCATGGACTGGATCAATCAGAAATATGAAGACTGTAAAAGAATCAGCAAGTCCAACAGAATAGAGGGAAACAGCAAGCAGAGTTAACAATCATGCAGTGGTGAAAAATCAAGTATTTACTTGCATTATTCCACTTCCATTAGAAACTGAGCCAAAAATGGAGGTGCCAGAGCATATCAAAGAAGTGTAAAAAATCATCAGGCATAGACTATATTGATCCATGAATTCTGAAGGAATGCACTAACGTGAGCAAGCTGTTAACAAAAGTGTGTAGTTTACATCTAAATAAACAGTGGTGGAATGAAGAAGGGAGCAGCTGCTGTATCCAGTTTTTACAAAATGCTAGAAATGATCCTGGGATCATTTCAAAATGACAAAACTTGTTGGCAAAATGTTTCAAAAGATCTAAAACCTCACATCAATGTGAAAAGAATTCTATAAACTAAATTATGCTGGTATAGCTTCTGTAATAGGACATTTTCCCATCCTGCTTCTTTAGGTTTACTTGTTTGTTGATTGAACAAAAGATACACTGGAACCTGTTGGAATAATTCCTTGGAATATTAAAAGATTAAAGTCTCTGATAGGTTAATAGAAAAGAAGCTGTCACGAATTGTCAGGTAAATTATTGCTTTGGATTAGAAACTTGATAAGACACTAAAACCAGGGTAAAAATAAGTAAACAATTTAGAACAGTGTTGCCTCAAGGTTCCACTCTGCTACAATAAAAAAGACTTAAAGAAGTTGCAAACTGATTGATGGCACATGAGAAAATACATTAGTGAATGTCAGAGAGGTCCAAGGATTTTCAAAGATTTGATCTCAACTGAGAAACTTTGGTTTCACCTTTTTGTAGTAAGAGGCATTTTAATTGTTTGTAGGTGGTGCATCCTATAAAGGATTGTGGCAATGTGTGTTTTAAATCCTACTCAGTATTGTAAATATGTGTTCCTACTTTGCTATTACTATTAGAAAGTAAGGCTTTAGAGGAATATGAACATGGTTTTATAATTTGGGTGCAAAATTTCTTAGTGTCATGTCAAACCTCATGATTTAACTTAAACCAAACAATTCTTTAAGATAGACCTGGATTATTCTATGAGCTGTTGCTATTACAATCGATTTTTTTTGGTGCATTTGGTATGGGTATATATCTTCATTTTGTGACTAAAGCAGTGGGCAACAAATCTTTACAAGCCTTTACAAAGCTTACCAACCATGAAACAGATTTCACGTACCATCTGCTGTGTGAAGGACACATTAAAGTAGTCCCCCATTTCTCCAAAGCATCAGCACATTCATGCAAATCCCTATTCTCCTACCTGTACTTCTGAAAGTGATGGAGTGTACTATCTGCACACTTCATTGAATCATATTT
Source organism: Pipra filicauda (assembly GCF_003945595.2). Lineage (NCBI taxonomy): Eukaryota > Metazoa > Chordata > Aves > Passeriformes > Pipridae > Pipra > Pipra filicauda. Next base: position 1,153,450 of record NW_024104285.1, read on the forward strand.
GAGCTGTGCAGTCTCGTTCACAGAAAGACCAGATAGGTGGGTAACACCAAAAATGCAGCACACACAGATGTATTGAGCATTTTCATTTGCAGCAGAGGTAGTCAACTCCTTAATGTGGATAATTACTCTGAGAATTAATTTTATCCAAAGTCCCATTAAGGGTATAACAAAATTTTATAAAAGCATTTAAAACTTCTGGAGAAGGGTAAACTCATGACATTCAGTGCTGAATTATCAGCAGCTCCTCAAAGAATTAATCCGTTATTTGTCACAGTTGAAGTTTCTGTACTGAAAGTCTATTTGAAGAGTGAGACAAAAACCAAAGAAAAAAATGAAAATGCATGAGTAATGAGCTCAGGATTTTTTTTCCTTGTGTTACTGATTGAACCACACAATTTAACCTACTTAAATCAAGTGTAAAGACTTTTCATCCAAACTGATTACAATCGCTTTTGTACACCAGAAGAAATGTTTCAGGTGTCAGAACCTAAGTCAACATCTGTAAATTGTGATCTTGCTGTAGATTTCTACTTGTCAGACAGTAGCAAGATGATTTTGGCTTAAAAGAGCCAACATATGGAAATATTTCTTGACAATCTTACTTACTGTAGTGCTCAACCCCTCCTCAGTATTATTAATTGTCAATAGAAAAGCGGTAGTCAGCAAAATCCAGCAAATATTAAACTGTTCATCATAATCAGTAAAACACAGCAGCTGCCCGGAGACACTTTAGACCTTTAGAAAGAGAACAGCAGGCAGTCTGCAATATATCACTGCTAAAACCCTGTGCATAGGCCAGGTAGCCTTTGAGTAGATTTTAGCACTAATTTACATGTATTGCTTATATTCTACTTTGATATTCATGTGCATATTCTATACAGTTATAGCATTTAAAGCATACCATTCACGAAAGTGGCCCTGAGTGTCCAGACATTTTTGCTTCCATATGACAGGAAATCCAATCCTGAGCTTTGCACTGTGGATTCTCTGCTACTAAAACATGTACTTGGAATGGGACTTTGATTCAGGCAAGTTTTTTGCACATATGTGTTTGATTGCTTTACTCAGAACTTTTATTTTGCAGGAAAATACCTCCTTGTTTAAAAGAAATAAGGAAGGTTCTTCCTGTGTAAAACTGTCTCTTTACTCTCTTGTAGGGCTTTTATCTTTTTTGTTGAGTAGTGAAGTAAGTTTAAAAGAAATTAAATTCTGTATCTGGAATGGCTGGGTTTACTACAGGTTCAATTGGGAAGTTTCACTGTTTGAAGAAGTTTTCTCTTTTATTCACATCTTCCAGCTCAGAGCTATCTCCATCATGTCATAAAAGAAAACAAGTATGTAACAGAATGAAGTAAAAGAGGCAGATTTTTATAAGTGTTAGCTAGGGGGCTTTCTTGTCCTTCAACATTGATTTTTACTAAATGCCATAGGCATAATTCTATTCATTCTTGAGAAGTGATTCCCTAAACTGCAGTATAAAACTTGGCTTATCACCTTAAAGACAATCTTAGTCATTCTGGAAATCTCATAAGGTAGTCTCCCAGGAAAAGTTCCTTTCATTTGCTTACTCTGGTTGAGTGTCTCTTATCATTCTATCCAAAAGCAACCTGCTTAGTTTTATTCATTCTTGCCCCTGTTCTACTCATAAATAAGCCTCAAAGAGACTGCAATGCCTCAAGTCTAACATTGTAAACTTTATTTTAAAATTATAACAAAGAATGGGGGGTAAAAAGTTTATGATATAGTCCAAATTTTAAATTACTGTCTTTCTGTCCAGATCAATGTTCTGTTAACTGCAGATTAAAAGGAAAAAGTCATTTTTCATTCCAAGATAAAGTAATCCAGGAGTCATTTCAAGATTCATGAAATCAATTGTGTCAGTTAAACTTTACAGCAGGCTGTTATTTTTTTTCAAATACATAGTGTGGAACTTAGAAGAGTTGTATATAGTGTGTAATACTGGAAGTGAATTCAGCACAGTCACCATTCACAGTATGAGTTGTTTGTGACAACGTCCTGTGCTTCCATCATTTGTCCTGCTTGAATATGGTCTTAGTGTTAGTTTATAAAGATTTGAAGTCTACAGCCAGGAAAACACCAGAAAAATTAGAGAAATAGCAGATTAATCTCTCCTTGGCTGTGTAAACATAATTCTGTATATTGAATTGAGGGGTTGCTAATCCCTTACAATCATGTTTCTTCCAATTAAGTTGCAGGGCTTTAAATACTTTCAATCACAGGAGGCTGAAGAAGCAAGTGCAATGTCAGGAAGGAGAGGAGGGTGGTAATCCTAAATGAAAGTAATTTTATTAGGAGAGAAAGCAAGCAGCAAACAGAAGTTCTGAAGTGGAGAAGTTCAGAAAATAAAAGATTCTGCAAAATGCTCTGACCCCCTAGGGAAGCGAAGAAATAAAACTGGGATTTTCAGCTTGATTAAAGTTTGATTTATGAGCTGCTTTTTGTTAACAGCAGTGGAACAGGAGGAGGAGAAAAAGGATTTAACTTGTAAGGGGGAAAATTCTTTTGAAAATTACCTTCAAGTTCATGGAGTTTAAAAAAAAGTGACAGATGGAATTGTTTTGTAAGTCCTCCCCTTCTAGCCTCTACTTTGCTCTCCACTCTCTCCCAATCCATAGCTAATAATAAATTATGAATAATAGTGAAGTGATCAAAAAACATATCAGGTGACTAATTTTATTACAGTTCAAGAGTAAATAGCTTAATATCTGGGCAAATCTCCTGTATTTATATTCTTACACAAGTGCCATAAAAAGGCATCAGGGGATGACAAGCCTAATTTTCGTGTGAGGTGATCTTTTGCATGGAGGAGGAGATCAGAAGGTAGAAAAAGTTTCAAGAAGTGTTGCCCAAAAGGGTGCAGTCTTTCACAAATAGAATTAAGATGAGACAATTGTAAAATAATGAAGAGCCTCTTAGGATTCTTTTCCTACCGGGAAGGAGCATGTGTAAAGTTAGAATTGGCAGGGAGTTGTAGATGGTCTAGCTCTCTTCTTGTTCTGAGTGTGGAAAGATTTCTCCATTCTTGTTCTATCACCATCTTGCCCCAGTTTCACAGCTGGTGATGTCAGCACTCAGCCCACAGCAAAGGGGAAAACAAATCCTCAATGGATCCTGCTGTCCTTATATCTGAAAAACTTTAGGTGAGAGGCTCCTGGACCCACCAACTTAGGGCAGAGTCCTGTTCCCCCAGGCCTAGTTCTCCAGAATGGTGGCATTCTACTTCAGATTCAAAGAGATAATATAATAAAAGTTACCACTTCTTTACTGCACCAAAGGGTTAACAAAAATGCTGTCATGCTCTGTAAGCAATAATGGCTTCACATTGGCTTACAAATTGAAAGTTACTATTGTAGAATACCTTTTCAAAGTAAATGTAGGAGTAAAATTGCTTTTCAGTTTGAATTGCCTCAGACATTGAAAATTCTGAATTGTCATCGTAAAAATTCAGGCTGCTTGTGCTTTAACAACCCTTCACCTTCCATTTTTAGATAAAGTACTAAATCTGTGTAAAGTAATAACACTCAGAGGTTTCTTTTTCTCACTGAAAAGGCATTATAACTTGTTGTTCATCAAAAGTTTTAAATGCTGACCATGGTAGGATAGTTTTGACCACTTTGCAACTACATTAAATATTTTATTAATTTCAGTTGAATTTGGACTCTAAATAGACTCCCGAAATTTCATGCTAATAACAATGAAGTTGTCACTGTGCTAGTTGATACTGTAATTTCATTTATAAACACTCAGACTGTGAATTTTTCAGTAAAACATATTCAGTAGTATGCAGTAGGTCTCAAAACTATTTTACCCATCATCAGGGCTTCCCTATTTCTAAAAGTTTACCTATTCAGTTTAAGTCTAACTCTACCCAGTTTACTAATAAATACCGTAACTGAATGAAAAACTGGAGAAAGTATAAATAGCTGATTTTAAAATAATTTTTCTTCCCTTAAAAATATAAACCAGTATATACTGTATATAATGTTACAGAATTCATGAATTTAAAATTATCTTGGGTGTACATCAGCAGATATTAACATCTGCTTAAAAATAAGGGTGCAGACAGGCATGGTATTATGCATATGTTGAACCAGCAAAATCTCTATTTCACTGTTTCAGCAAAAGTCAGAATGAAATATAAGAGTTTCCTAACTATTGGCCAAAGCAAAATTTTCAGTGTGGAAGGCAGTAGGTTAAAGTTTGTCTCTAATATCTGATGCTGATGGGCAATAATATATCAACGCTATCAGTATATCACAATTTTAAACATCTTCAATTTGCTGTTATGGATGATCCTTTCAGAACACTCAACCACAGGGATGTGATTCCAAACCATACTGGTGGTGGCAGGCACAGATGTGACAGCAGTACCTTTGTGCTTGCTTTACAGCAGAGTGCAGAATCTGCTCTAACTCCCAACTCACCTGGCAGTGGAAATGGAGCACATCTGGGGGTGCCCGTGCTCCCTTTCCTTTCCCCAGCTTCAGGCACCTTTCCTTTCCCATCAGTGGGGTATAGAGCAAAGAAACTCCATGGACAAGGTGGATGGGAGACTGACACAGGAATATGTAAGGGAGGAGGGTACCCACAGTTCTACATCCCATCGAAAGGAGAGCAGAAGTGGTGGCTCCCCTCACCCAAAATTGCCTCTGTCAGCAACTTTGCTACGGCTACATCCTTGAGTAGATTATAGATCTGTAAAGGGAAAACCAGTTAGAAGAGGAGAGAAGAGATTTGAAACATCTAAGTGTTTCTCAGATATATTATGTAGCAAATATATTGGCATGAAATCAATGTTAAATGTTTGTTAAAGACATCATATGTTGACTGAAAAGTCCCAGCAAGTGCTCCCATCACAGGACTCTGGTGTTTTTGCTTCATCAGTGTGTAGGCACCAGGATAAAGTCAGGCACTATAAAAAAGAATAAGGATTGCATATCAAATGTGTTTGCTTTAATAAAAACAGAGTACCTTCTCTTCCAGCAGTGCAAATATATAATATTAGGTTGGATGCAGTGACAGTAAGTACTGGAGCATTTAAATGTACAGATCTGTGAAGTCAATCTGTGAAGTCAATGCCTGAGATTAGAAAGTACAATTTAGTGTTTTCTCTGCGTTAAAGGGTTATCTTTATTACAGTCTGTGTGGTAGGTGGCTTCTGCATGTAGAGATTTGTCCCTACAATCATCGTATCTTTTAGCCCATCTTCCTGTCACTTGGGTGTTTCTAGTCTGTCTCTTAAACATTTAAAGATGCTGGACTGTCACAACACTCCTGGCTGCCACTGTCGAACTCTTGGGAGAGAAGTGGCTTAAGTACTACTGATGAGTGTTATCTGTAATTTAGCACGAAAAGCAGAAACTTTCAGCGTTAAAATTCTGCCCTCTGCTATCTTTTCTGGGTGCTGTTTTATTTTTAATGTACTCTTACAAGGTGGCTTTGAAGTTGATTCACATAAAAGAGCCTCCAGCCGTACATCTTATAAAAAGCACGTAGACCTCATTTAATCATTCTTTTTATTCCTCTGACTTGAGTGTGATCTCTGTTCCACTCTCACTGATGGAGCTGGCACTTTATCTTCATCCAAATTTATTCTTGATCTAATTCAATAGAACACACAGCAGAACAGATTTCCAAAGTGGAATAATAGCCACTCAAATATTGTTTAAACCTAACGCATACAGAGGCAACAATTTCAGTTTCTTCAGAATTACGTTACATCTTCAAGGAACATGATTATTCTTCCTCCTGCTTATTAAGGTACCATCTAAGTTGCAGCAGGTCCACTATAGGCCAAATGTATTTTTACATGATCATTGGTATCCTTTTTGTGGTGGATTGATTTCTTTATCACCATGTTAAAGAATGGATTTTGTTTTCCTCAAGCAGAAAGTGGGATGGTTCTACTTGGAACATAAGCTACTGAGTAGGGAATTTCACCTGCTCACTAACAATGAAATTTAACCTTTTGGATCCTGTAATTGTCGTTCCCAGACCATGGTATTCTTTGATAGTGTGAATTCCTGCATTTCATCAGAATGAAATGGATAGATCAGCAGAAATACATTTATTGCTCTCTTTCATAGAAATACTACTCAACCTGCAGAAGAAAAATGCTTTGAAATTTATTACTGTCTTGAAATTTTGGGTCAGGAGGGAATTGTTACCTTTTCCCATCTAATTCTATATGAGTAGAACTGTAGGTCAGCTGAAGTGCAATTGGATTTAAAAGTTGGGATGTCTTTTCTCAGTAACCAGTACATGAACTAGCAAAAAAGATCTCCATTACATAGATTCATCTGTGTGAAATAACTTTTTGAGAAACTTTTTCATTCAACTGTCTCCCTTTCACTAAGCAACTTCCTAGATAGTAGAGGCAAAAGAAAAACATTATTAAGGCAAAGTGTGTCCTGAATCAATCAAAAATTATTCTTGTCATCTAGGTGGTATTTCTTGGTGTGCTTTTTGCTAGGAAGGGCACTTTTTTTCACTTTTGAAATTTAAAAAAAAAAAAAAAAAAGACAAAAGGGTTCCCCATCAAAATTTAGTCATGCAATAATACCTAGTTCAGTTATCCTAACATTCTGGTTCCCTAACTCACAAAATGGTGATATAATAGATATCTTTATCTCATAAGGATATCCTGCACAAGGTGGCTGTCAAACAAAGTCACATACAAGTCTGGAGTACTCTGGCCATCAACCCTTGATATAATACATGCAGAAGAGAATCACAAATGGTCACAGAGTTCATAAATTAGCAGCAGCACTGCTGTCACAATTGTGCCATGACTATGACTTGTCATTTCCTCACCGTGATTAATGGTGCTTTACCAGAAACCCATTTTTCAGTGGAACACAATGGGAAAATTAAATTTCCTTTATATTTCACTTAGTTCATTGTGACCATACACTTCAGCCCATCTGATCCAAATTGGTTAAATGTTAAAGCAATTTGACCTCTTCTCAGCTCCAGTGTCTACTTTCAGAACCTGAAGACTGTGAACTCTGTCTTACTAAAGGGTAAACTCAATTTTATTTTCTGTTATGTAAGCTAATTTGTGAGGGGTTCTCATAATGTCATGTCTTCAAGGAGATTGCAATGAGTGTCTTAAAGATCAGGCCAAACATGTGAGTTTGCTGTTCGTGTTACAGGATTAATTAGCACTAACTTAGATCTTTTCAAAATGTTCACACTTTACAATTCAGAAACAGAAAGTCTCACCTGCAGGTGATCTGAGACCTTAAACAAATTCCATCAGAAGTGTATTTAGGGCAGAAACTGGGATTCCTCTGTTGAATCTCTGTTCCATTGATTCATTATTTTTCACTTAGCCTTCAATTCTTTCTTCATTAGTGGTTTTCATATTGCTTACATTTTTACAGCGGCATGACACCTAATTATTACATTTGGCAGACTCTGACACAGCTGAACGTATTTTAATAAATAATAAGGTGTTATGACTAGAATGAAAACAGCTTGTATTTTCAGCAGTTCTCATTGTGTAGTGTTGCAGCCAGTCCTCAAAGATAATCAGACCAATGAAATACAAGTAGCCTTAAATAAGATCCCAAGATACAGTTCCTTCTAACGATAATGAGACAGTAGTCAGCACAGGTTATCAGAACAATTAATTCTGCTTCACCCAACTCCGAGGAAAAGGGGAATGTGCTCAGCTCACTGAGGTTTGTTGCAGTGTTACTGAAGCAATTTAGATGTGGTTTCCCCTGTGCTGTTAGTTATGGTCAGCTTTGATTCTCTATGTTTCAGCTGTGTTTTCTCTGTACTGGATTAATTCCTTGAGAGGGTTTCTAGTTTGGTTTGGTTTGTTTCTTTAATTTGCTAATGTATCTATTCTCTGGACATCCATGTGATTATATATTCTCAGACAATCTGTTCATCTTGTGGACCCTGGATTTTCTCATAACCATCCATCACAAAATGTTTCTCCCCAGTAACAGATTAACATTATTTCAAACTATCTCTTACTCATTTTTTGCCAAGTGTGGTTCAAGATTGCCTTAATATATTCTTGGTCTCTAAACATTGTTAAGCTAGGGTTCTAGAATTTGTCAGGATCCCTGAAAATTCAAGTTATGTAATAGCGAAAGAATATGTATGTGTGCGCCTGTGTGTGTGTGATACTTTTGAAACAACTTGTAACTAACATCTTAAATACTATCTTATGTTAATGGTAGTTCTCAAAGATGTTTATTTTAAATAATTTGATTCTATTCACACTACAGCAGTAGGTGCAGGATTAATTTTCATTTCTTTTAATTAAGGTTCCAAGAAACATAGAGCAAGTAAAATACTGCAAAGACATATTCTGCCTTGTCCAAATGGAAGGATTGAAGACAGTTTCCAAGATAATTAACACAGATGGGTTTGCCATTACCCCTTACAGAAGGAATAATAAAAAAAAAAGACAGAACTTTATGCTTTTGTATGGCTAACTCATGCTAGATATTTATGAGTCAGCATTTCCAATTTCATTTTGTCCATAGCTGTGAGTGCTGCACTGACAGGAGAACCCAGCTGTACTTCCCTACAGTGTAGTGACAGTCAGGACTCAGGGAAGTTGCTGGTTAATGCAGAACCATCCCTCTGACATGCCAGATGGATCCTCTGTAACTCCTTATGATGGATGCTCTCTGGTTTGTTTGCTCACATTTCAACATGTTGGTACTTTATTCTCTTTTTTGTGTTACTGGGCAGCAAACAGGAGTGCTGATTGTTTTATTGTGCTCTGCCCTACTAGATGAGCACCCCAGGAGGAGGAGGAGGAGGAGTGGGCCAGGGCACTGCAGGTCTGTTTGGCAGCAGCTCGGGTCCAGGCAGGTTCATCTCAAACCTCTAATCATTTGGGATCTACCATGTACTTACCTATTACTGTTGATTATATTTTAATGAATGGCAGTTGTCATGCACATGATAGCAAAAACATTAATTAGATTCTTGATAATTTTCATGACCCTGGCCCTGCAATAATAAAATACCATTACCTTAGTTATCGCTTCTTTAATTGCCACTGGCTTACAGGTGAATGCACAGTGGCTTTACAGCCGAAGTGCCACACATACACATTTGAAACAGCAACTGGGGTTTATGTGAGCTGAGTTGAACAAGTAAACCTGTAACACACGAAAAAAATTAAAAAATTTCAAACAGAAAAAGATGAGTTTAAGGGACTCTTCTGTTTTCTGAAAGCACTAATCTCAGTGGTATTTAAATACGTAGCAGTTCTGTGCTTTCAGACATTTCAGATGCAATTTTACTAGTCCTTTGAGAATTAATTCTCTGCCTTTCCATCTACTTCTATATGTAATCTATATAATCCCACTGTGCAGGTATTCTTTTTTTTTTTTAGGTTTATTTCTAGCTAAATATTGTATGACAGTAGCTTGCACTGAAAACGAAAAACTGCAATACTGAGGAGAAAAAGAAGAGAAAGTTACTCCTACTCTATCTGTTCCAATCTGGAGAATAAAAGATGAGCCTTAATCAAATGGATATATCCTTTGGTGAACATAATAGCATGGCATTGGCTATGAGTTCTCTTCTGAGCTTTGTAAATGAAAGCCAGGAGTTCAGTGGAGTATTGTAAACTGCGTCATCTGGGGATTTATAAAGGGAATATATGGCCAAAGAATTCTTCCTCAGGGCTTCAGCTGTTCAGGAAATGTGGAGTCCTATGGAATACAGATATAAACATATAAATGCTCAGAAACTCCTAAGTTTTGTTAAAATGAACAAAAATATGTTTCAAGGGTAAGCTGAAATATGTTTTTTTCCTGGATATTTCTGGAAGAATGGAATATAATAACAAAATAAGCTCTATAATGGTGACCATTAGGAAAGTGCAGATCAAATGGTTAAGCTGTTTTTCCATTGTTTACAAATCTCTGGCCTTCTTTTTTTATTATCTGAATAATACCTCTGCAATCCTGTAACCCAGAAATAAATCCCTGCCCATGGTAAGAAGGCTGAGGAAATCTCATTCTTCTGAATATTTTTTAATTAGTTTGGATGTAGGAAAAAAGGCAATTCAGGCAAAACAAGAATAGTTCTGCACACAACTTGTTACTCTATGCTCTCTCTCACTTGACTTAAACCAGAAGTACATGTTTTTAAAAATGAGCTTTTATTAATTGCAAAATCTTCTCAAGCATGGTTTTCTGGGAACTAAGATTGTTTTGAAAGGATGTGAGGTGAATCTGAAAAGTTGGTACAGAGAGATGGTTTAGCCCCTGGTTTATCCCAGCTAACTCAGGCACAGGGTTGTGGGCTACCAGGGATTGGAGTAGTCCCACTCTCCTCTTCACCTTGGTCTTGTGTTCCTCCTCTCTTTCTTGTTGTTACTCTGATTGTCAGGCTGGTTGGTGTGTTTTCCAGCAATTCTTTAGTTCTAAGAACCTGTTCTATTTAAATCTACCTCTATTTTAAATCTACTTTTCCTTTAGCATTCTCAGTCCAATTTATTTTTATTAAGTTACCTGAAAGCCTCACTTGAGCCCATAAATAAAATAAATTAAAACAGAATCCAAGTTTTAAGTCTGTTTCCTGGCAGTTACTCACTAACATTGAAGGTAATGTAATTAATTACTCAGTTTCTTACGGGACTTGTAATGCTGGATATCTTGATACAGCTGAACTGGAAAAGCAATATTTGAATTTCTGCTGTTATTGCTGGACTTTTGTATTAAAAAAGCAGTACTAGAATTGCTTATACTATTTAGCCATGGCTAAGGGGTGATTGCAGATCTGTGGATTTACAGATAGCAATCCTTTCATCACCCAGTTGTGTGTTTTATGAGCACAGGATTTGTACGTTGTGATAGTTGCCATGGTACCCACATGTGTACCAGGGAGATTGTCGGCAAAGTGTGATTTATGTTCACAACAAACTGAATTAAAAAAAAAAAAAAAAAAGTGATCAGGGGTGACTGGTACATTTTAAGATGTGTTCTTTAAAAATAGAAACCCCTTTCTTTTTGGTGTAAGGCCAGAGTTCTGATTCTTCCCGCCAAGCAAATGCTAACATGGAGATATGTTAATAATTTGGGCATGGGGCCTGGGGTGGTGCTTTATTGCAGCTCTTTTTTTCTGACACCTGGCTCCAGAACACTCTCATATAGCAAATGCCACAGTCATTTGAGGTAAAATTTAACTGCATGAAGGGGAGATGCAGGATTGCTAATACCTCTTTTAAGAAATATAGCAAAATGCTTGTTTTATTGGAGAGGCCACTGGCCCAGCAGTTACATATTGCACTTTTTGTTTCTATCTCGTGCCTCTGGCTGAACCATCAGTAGTTTGGTGGGAAATGAGTGTGTTCATTTCCTTGGAGCAGGATGGGGAGAGCAGCACTGCATCTTCAGCATTCACCCCTTCCTCAGGCTGGAGGGGAGGCAGCAGGAACTGCTCCAGGCTCTGGACCATTCCCTGCTGGATGCAGCATGTGCCACCAGGGAGAGATCAAATCCAGGAGCGTAGGACTGCTCACGGGGAAGGGAGAGCTCCCTTCCTGGGTTAAACATGAACTTTTCCTCTTGAAGTTTGAATTCTTCCTTCCTTCCAATTAAGAGAGGTGACCACTTAATTCCACCTAATTAGGAAGTTTTTAGATCTATTCTCCACTGTACAGGCCAGATCAGCATCTTACCTTTGCCGTGAACTCTCATGGATTAATTGTTTCTGTTGCACGGTTTAATTACCTCAGTTCAACACTTATTTACTTTTGACTTTTAATTGACTTTATGAATGCCATTATTGGTATTGTGTGACTCTTTAAGGAGAAACTGATAATATTGTGGTATTTTTTTTTCAGTAAAAATAACAAAATACCTACAGGAAACATTGTTCAAATAGAGTATTATTTGGGTAAACTTGTTTTATAAGAGACTATAATGTGGAGAATTTAAACATTTTTACATGTAGACCAAAGGCTTTTGTACTCAAAATTTTGTGGTTTCTCTGAATTGTTAATGCTCAGTTCTATTTAGTATTTTCCTTCTTTTGTTTTCATGCTATTTGATCAGAATCTCAGTTTTCTGAGCATCCGGAAAGACTTTCATTTTGAAAAGAAGCTGCTACCTGTAAAGATTGAGATAAAACACCTCAAAACGTGAACCCTGAAGATGCAGAAATCATAAAAGTAGAGGTGAATGTAGCTCTATAAAATGTTCTCTTAAGTGTGACATTTTGCTTGATCTGTGAATTTCATTTTCTGAAAGTCATCTGGTTGCTCAGGTTTAAGAGACATGACAATTCTGATGTGTCACTGGATGTCTTTGATACCGAAGAATAGCAAATGTAGTATAAAAATGCACTTTCTACAAAAAAAAAAAGAAAAAAAAAGAAAGAGGGGCAGATGTCAGCCTCTTCTCCCGGATGAGAAATGAGGGAATACCTGAGTTTTCTCTCTCTTTCTGTTCACTGTGCCTTGTTGCCAATCAGGGGAGGCAAGGTTTGTCCTGTGCTTGGCTTTTAAACTGATTGTACAAACAGTTTGAGTAAGTTCTGTGTTGTACCCCTGTACCTGCCAGCTCAGCAAGGAAACCTGACCTTTTGTAAAAACACAATAATGATCTCCATAGTTGATTGTACAGTAACATAAAATAGTGTTTTAATTATTCTTGCTGTGATTCGATTGTCCTTTACATAGGATTTTGATTTCCCTCTGGATGCCTACATCTTTTCCAGTGGAATGGTGAAACATTTAAGCCTCTGGCCATAGTTAAAATACTCCCTATACATTTTGCAAAACAGTTTTTAGTCTCTATGGCATTATAATGATGCAAAATTTATTTTATCTCTAATAAATATATTATTAATCCATCAATAACAAAGGATTAATGTATATCCTTTTCTTTAGCTTGCTGCCATTAGTGAAGTGGTAAGGGGTTTTTTTATTTTCTTTTATTTAGTTTCTTCCCTGCCTAGAACCATTTTCTGATTCAGTTTAACACTTACTCAATTTGTGCACTGTCCATCTCCTACCTTGAAGAGCAAGAGTCTTCCACTTAATAAGAAATACTTATTGGCACATAGCTTTGTTTCATAAAGGGATTGTTTCCTTGAGAGAGTAATTGGTTTGGGATTTTTTTTTTTTGCTTACCAAAGAAGCTTATCAAGTCCTTTTACAGAATCCTTAATATTGTTGTTTTTCTTCCCTGAATGTGAATAAATGCGACAGTCAGTCTGGAGGAGAACCGATTACTAAGTTATCTTTCTTTCTTGAAATATGAAAAACGTCTTTCACACTTTCACAAATTGTGAGTTGTAACTCGGTTTTCAGAAAAAGAATAGTCTATATTATTGAGTCCTGTAAACAAAATGATCCCTGTGACTGCAGACTGTGTTGGTTCAAAGGCAGGAAAGTCTCCTTGGCCCGTTAAAGAACAAGTCAGCCTAGAACAACATCTAATAATGCAATAGAGTTAGAGGTCGAATTTGTTGGGCTTAGAGTGAGAAAATATTTTAAAGGCTGATGTGCTGATGGTCTGTCAATATTAGGACTAAAGTGGGAATCAGGTAGACAAATCTAGTGGGTATTTGTCTAATTAGCAGTGACCTGTATTAAAGCAGAGCTGCCTGAATTAAATTAGTTATTGCTCATCTGGTACTAGCTTTCTTTGTATCTGAGAATCTGGTAAACCTCAGCTAGGATGCTAATTCTATCCTTCTGTGTTTTCCTCTGAGGCACCTTTTCATTTAATAATGAGTTTCTTCATTGTTTTTAAATTTAGGACAGAGATCTCTTCTTTGGGGGGAAATATCTTTTAATTTCTGCACTGAAATATGTAAATACTACTTTTGAGGGAAAGCAGTAGGACAGGTGCATTAAGTAGAATCAGATCTGTTGCCTTCAAACATAAGAATAAAGTATTGAGTAGCAAGGTAGGATCTGAAAATTTAAGATCTCTGTTTTGGAGATCTGGGTGGGCAGCTCTGTAGAACTCAGACAATACACCTCCAAATGCACCAGAGCACTTCAGGAACATCACACCCAGTGCTGTACCCACACCCTGGGAGCTCCTCTGTTCTAATTACTATTTCATATGCAGAGCACACCCCTTGAAGCTGTTGTTCTTCTCACTCTTTGGGTTAATAACTCCCCTTTGTTTTAATAAAAATGATTCCACCTGAGTTTGCCTGGGGTTTCTGACCACCCGAAGTTTTAGGCTCAGCTTTGAGAAAAGTTGAAGTGCAAAGTGACTCTTGTTCAGGTGAACTCTGCCAAGATGCCTCGATAAACTGGTAAGGAAATTAATATACAAGGGTAGAAAGGATTACAGATAGAGATAGAAGGATTAGACTGTGCACTAGCAGCAAGACTTGCTGTAAAAATGTTGCTTCAGGCTTTTGTTTATTATTTGGAGAAATTCTATTTAAATGCAGATTAGATTTTCTACCTAGAAGTACAACCTATTCTTTGTTTAGGAACTCTACAAAGAATGAATACAGAGTGTTTTTGTTTTCATTTCTTCATGAACTTTGACAGTCACGTTGCTTATCCTGTTATCTGGATTAGATATGCAAGCTCTGGATACAGGAGTTTTAGCAGTTTGTTTAGAGACCCGAGTTTAATTAATCAGTGTAAGATTACCAAATTGCCTTGGGATGAAAAACTGCGCCTGAGAAGTTGTAATTGGCTACTGACTAAACAGAAGGGCCCAGCTCTGCACGGGGTGTTTGGGAGAAAGGGAGGGAGGGTGAAGACAGGGGAAGGAAAGGCAAAGAAGAAGAAAGAATCAATAAATTAGACAAATAATTTTGTGACCTGAAATCTTTTCATTCTGTTTACAGCTCAGATTTTTGCGTTGCTGGACTTTCTGTGAACAATCATCTCTTGAAATAATACTTTGTTTTCTTTATAAAAAAAATGAAATTAAAATAATAGTTTAAGGGAAACATCCCAATCACTTTCCATGGGTTTATTTTTATTCCTCTATCCATTCTTCTTGCATCTTGTCACCACATCTACAACAGCCCTTGCTGATCTTCTCAAAATTATGATAACATGATGTACATACCTAATGCAACTTTTTGTTAATCACCTCATATTTCTGTACAAAGAAACCCCACGTGCCACAATTAAAATGCTGATTTCAAGAGGGTTTTTTTCATTTCACCTATTTCTTCCTCCCCAACATAATTTGTGATTTATTCAGCATGTTTTATGACAGAAGATTCACACAATTGGCATGAACTGACTCTGGGATTCATGCACAGAAACAGTAGAATTGAAATATGTTTCAGGATTTGAGATTTTGACCCAATTTTAGAAAAGTATAAGAGTAGTTTGAATTCTTTGGATATAAAGATGAGTCTTGTTTGTTTTGTCAAATGTATGAGACTGCAGCCAAACTTGGCTGATTGGAAATCAAGTATGTCCTCTGAGAAGATCTACTTCACTAGCCATTTAATATGATCAGTAATTTTATATTGATCTTTTAGCATGGAAATAGCATGCTGTTGCAATGGATTTAATGTGGTGTTATTGTAATGGTGTACCATTTAGGAAGATAATATTTTAGTATTACCAGGTTCATAAAAGCTTGTCCTTTGAGAACATAACAAAGATTTTTCCATGTGTTATCCAGCTTCGTTATGAAGTGGAAGAAATAAAAAGATCAAGGGTTTGCTTAAAGGAGGTTGGTAAAACTTTTTGCCTCATAGTAGGTGTATTTTAAGTGCCCTGTGTTTTTTTTGCTCCTTTCTTTATTTCTTTTTGATGGACAAGCTAAAGCAGCAATTAAAATGAAAAGAAAATGGTTCTTTGGGAGATTAAGAGCATTGGACTAATAATTTACAAGTAACATATTCTTAGGAGCTCACACCCTCAATTCAGGGTTCAGAACCATTTAAAAATCTGAATTTAAGCAAAACTTTTCTGTGCCTTCACTTCAGCAACCTAATCCATTTTTGGTAATATGATAAACTGTGCATAAAATCAGTCAGAAAAAAATATATCTGTGATGAACAATGCATGTCTGGTGGGTGACAGAAAATGGCATATATGTCTGAGAGGAAAGTAATGAATCACATGGTTAGCAGTGTATAAATGTGTCAAATTCTCATATCACACAGGGTCAGTGGACAGAATGAAAGACAATTATTAGAACAGCTTATTTTCTTTTAATGTATCATTTCACAGTCACTTGTACTCTTAAAGTACATCAGATATTTATATTATTTTTCAAGACTTTCTTGTAACACTATTGATTGACTGGAATACAGCAGCTGTTGGCTTTGATTTTAATATATACTTGAAACTATGTGCTCTGGCCATTTTTTAAAATTTGTTAATATTTTTTTTCATTTTTTGGCATATCTAGATGTAGTTGTTACCATTTCAGGCTGGTTGGCAGCACCAACAGAAGTTATGAGCTTTCACTTCAGTTGTGTTTAAGTTGTAAAGATTTTGTAACAGGTTTTTTTTTTGCTGGAGGAAGAGAGAAGCTTGCATTCAGGATGCTTACTGTGAGCCTGTATTTAAAAGTCTTTGGACAAATGGCCTTTCTAGTGGGTACTTAAATCTCAAATTAGAAAATGCAGTTCTCTGAACTGACCTCTGAGGTGACCAGCACATTGTTACTTGTGAAGATGGAACCTTGTAAAGAAAAGTCTGGTATTAAACCTGATACACCAGAACTCTTTTGGAGTGCACCTTGCTTTCCCCATTTCCATTTTTTTTCATGAAAGAACAGATAGTCATATATGGTTTTTTTTTCTACTTTTACTTGGAATACAAGAATATGAACTCTTATTCTTCCAACTGACATAAGTATAGGGGCTAAATGTAAAGCTCTCTTGCTATGAGTTCAACACCCCTTTCCCTCCCTCCTGCTATGTAGCTGTCCTGTCCTCAAATCCATTTACACACTCTGTTAGATAATTATGTTGATATAAGCTATACTAACATGGAATGGCAAGCTCTAGCCTATTTTTATGTGCTCCTTAGTTCCTCTGTATCTGCAGGATAGTCTTTCTTGTGAAAAGGGATGCAAGCTTACCCAAGGAAATTCAAGTAACATGGATGCTGCTATAAATGTAGTGGTAGTTCTGCCTGAGCTGACTTGGGTGTGACTAACTGAGCTGAGCACACTGTGCTGGCTGCAGGACACACCTCTGTGTTACTGGAGAGAACTGCACAGAGCCCTACTGAGTGAATTCTGAACTTGCTGTCATCTGTATGATAACAATTCGTAAGATTTACTTTTCCGCAGACGATGATTGTATTGGAACTAGGAAAGGAGAGAAGACTTCCTGCTATCAAAAGTGTTTCAAAGACTTTCTTCTGCACATGTCTTGTTCCCTTCTCTTCATTAGCTGTCTTTGTATTTGGCTCGTTCCCTAAGGAAATGTGTATTTATCTTCACTGCATAGAAACTGCAGCCTGTCTGTAGTGATTAGGGAGAAAAGGTTACAGTCCATGTCGGAAACATACAGGGAAAAAATATTAAAAATAAACCACTCATCAGCTAGAGATAATAACACGGTTGATGTGAGAAATACTGATGTACGTGTCCATTTTTAATTGCATACAGTCCAATCTACTTTTATTTACATAAAAACTCCCAAGATTTTACAGTAGGAATAGTTGTAACTATAGTCTAGACTGTTTTACAAAAGAATTACCGAGAAGCATTTTGAGGAATTTCTAGAATTGTTTTTCCATGTAAAATTTTACGAAATCATTACATTTTATTATGTTACTGTTAAAGCTAAATTTTAAGGTATATATTTTGGAAAGTTTTGCTACCACAAGAAATCATCATATAATCCTGTGACTTTTTAATGGTTTATTAAAATAACACGCTCTTCATCTCAGGAGGACTATTCAAAGTGTATATATGGTTTTCTGATATTCTCTTTGGTTAGGTTGAGTAATAACAATGAAAGACAAATATGTGTCTATATTTTGTTGTACAGTTTGCAATGTGCAACACAGCTCTTTGATGGTAAGGGAAAACTGACTTTTTGGTTGTGTCCTTCAGGTTTCTTCAGGTGCCAAGGAAACATTATCCACTACTCCAACAGATATGCTTTGAAAACTTAGTATAATATCCAGTGCTCAAGTGTTCAGAAATCTGGTTTAAGCTCTTTCAAGTTAGACACCCAAAAATAATGGAGACTACATAATTTTGCCCAGTTTCTTTATTCCTCAGTTTCCCAGATGCAAATGGCCTCAATAAAGCAAATAATGCAGGTGGATAATGATTGTGAAGCTTTTGATTGTGCCGTGAAAACAACAAATACACAAGGAAATGAATAAATCTACATTCAGCACAAGGTTTTGAAAGTATTAATTAAAAAGGTGTATGGCCACATGCTGATTAGTGTAGATAAAGAGAAATATTGAATAACTACTAACTCTCTGAATTGGGCCCAAGGGTCCTATGAGAAAAATAGTATATGATAATTTAATTAAAGTTTGCATCAAAACACATTTACACAAGGGAGCTGAATTAATATTGCGGAATTTGCACTTTCTAACTTTCCAGTGCTTCCCTGGGAAATGTTAACTCTTTTTTTAGTGCAGTGGTTCTTCTCTGGGACATCATGTACCTGTGTATACATATATGTATATACATGTACATGTTCTGATCAGAGACTTGGCATGTTCACCTCACCGAGTTTCTTAGATTCAAAGCATTAATATAATAATTTCTTGAATCAGAAATAACAAATATTGATAGCAGTGCAGTTGGAAGCACAATTCAATTGGGTTCTGGAATATGACAGAAGAAAGGAGGGAAAGGGAGCTAGATGGATGTTTTGATTGAGTCAGCCAGATATTTACAAACACTTGAGCGCTGATGCTTACTATTATACCCATATTTAAGATCCTCTGTAAAATATATAGGCAGAGCCTGGTGAGTTTTGTATTTCTTGGGCAGGTCTGGAGTACTCACTGTCATTTTCCCCCCCCCTTCCCTGGAGAAATTTGGTTACTCAAGTCTTGAAGCTGCGTAATTACTCAGTGCAACAGGATGAGGAGCGGAGAAATGGCTCTGGTATGTACAGAACTAGAACACAAGTATGTGAAGTGATGGATAAATGGAGTAGCAGTCTGTTAGAGAAGGGACCTCATCCAGTATAAGCAGCTACTGGTATAGAGGAGGGGAACTTCTCCCTATGCTGCAGTTGGGGACAAAGCAATAACTGGGTGAAACAAAAATATTTAGAATATTGACTATAATGCGGTGATTAAATAAGTGATTCCAGACTTTAAAATAAATCTCCACAACCCATATTACAATCACAGTGACACCAGATTCATGACAGCATCTCAGTGGTTTCCATTTCCACTGTGTAATGGACTTACTTACAACTACAAACAAACAAAAAATTTCCATTGTAATAGCACCTGAAACATGTTATGAATGCTGTTATATCCAGCTGTTCCTAGAATTCAGATAATTTGCAGATACATAGTAAGTGTGTACTTAGAGTAATAGATTACCTCAAATCTTCTATTATAAAAGGGATAATTAGAACAAAAATAAAAATAAAATAAAGTAGTGTCACATTATGCAGCATTGCAATGAAGCCCTTGGCTGCATGGATCTGTTGATTAACAGTTTGTGACCCTCAGAGCATCAGTACCATTTCTGCACAGCTTTGAATGTCACTGTCACTCCTCGTGCTCCTGTGATGGTGTTCCTCATGTCTCCAGGCTCTGTGGTATGCAAATGATGCCGAGCAGAGCCTTAATGATTATTTCTGCCTCAGGGCAGCACAGAGGGTGAGAGAAAGGACCTATGAGTGTGAAATTGAAAAAAAAAAAAGTCAGTGTCAGGAACCTCCATATTTGGGGAGTTACACTCGGGGGCTTTTTGTTTGTTTGTTTTTCCCTTGAGACTTTAATGTCCTTTTCTGCAGAAGTTCTGCAGTCATTACAGTTTCATCTCCCAGCATTCCAACAGCCCAGTTGGTGGGAGGCTTTTTCCCAGCCATGATAAATTATTCTCTGTCAGAATCCAAATCTGCCTTTTCAAGTCTGATCATTTGTGATGAATTTATTCTGTTAACATGAGCTTGAATAGAAGCAATAGAGGATAATAAATTAACTTTGAGCATATTAATGGCATCTTCAGACTATAGACGAATTAAGGAATAAATAGATGAAATAGGTTCAATAACAAGCTGGTGAACACTTAGTCAGCAATTGACTGGTAGCTTTTCATTTCAGTCCTATTATATCCTATGGTTAATTAAAAAACATAGAAAGATTTAAAGGAACTTTTTGGAATACAGACTAAGTGTGAACTCGTCCTACCATCCACAGTAACTGTAGAAAATATGGTTGTGAAATGTACTTTGTTGAAGCTTCAGGAACACCAGCTTCCGAAATTCCTGTTTGGACCCTCTTAAAAAGAAATCTGTGTGCCAAACATGGTGAGAGCTTTCTATATGGCATCTGCCAGAGGAGCACTTAACCCAGACTTAAAATATCCTTTCTGTAGAACTCAAGAAAAAAAATAAACATAAATGATGAGATTTTTTGGTTTTGCTCTTATAAACTAGAAATTAGATTAGTTCATGAATCTTTATTCCTAGCAAGAATGGTTGTGATTTATTTGGTTACCTGTAATGTGTGCCTGCTATGGTCAGGCAACCAGTTTGAAACTTAGACTTTGAAAAGAACTGTATGCTAAACTTCAGTGACTTTGTAAGAACTGTTTCTTAAATCTGTTTCTAAGGGATCCTCTGTCATATGCAATATAAAAATGGTTGATTGAGGCTTATATAATAAAGGAAGTGATAAGTTGCTTGACAAATCTGAGTACTAGTTTTTAACCCCATTAAATAATATATGTTAGGCTTTTATTAGCCTAGGTATATTCATGCCAAAGCTTATCAAAGAGGAGCCAACGTTACTTTTTTGTGAAGACAGCTATGGTCTGTGAAATGTGTAAAAATACAAATATTAAGTAGGGCTGAGTCAAAACTTGACACCTACTCTCTGAAATTTGAAGTTCAACAAATATATATCTCTCTTCAGTATCCTTCATATAGACACACATAGAGAGTGTGTGGTTATAGATAGAAGATATTTATATAATTAAGCTAATAAAAGCATACTTCAAAGATCAACTAATGTTTTTAATGCCATTTTAAAACATTTCTATCTTTGCAGTAATGAAGTTTAATTTCATGAACAACTGAATACCTCATGTAGTTTAACTTAAGACCCCCACAGTTTTATACTTGTTGTGCTCAAAATAATTTTTTAAAATACAATAATAATAATAGTATTAATAATAATAATAAACACTATCATGTTTTCAAACATCATCATATTCTTCCTGGTTGCAGCCACAGAACCTTTTCTGACAGCTGTTGAAATGGCTGAAAAGATAATGTCAGCAGTTGCTTATTCCAGTTCTCTTGGGATCTTGCAGAATAATCCCAGCTATCACTGTCCCCTAACAGTGTTTTGTTTTGTTTTGTTTTTTAATTATGTATCCTATAAGAAAATGTCCTGTAAAGAATTGTGTCAAATGTTGATCTGGCCTAAATTATTCCCATCATGTGTCAATTGTCCAAGTGCTGATAGAATCACCTGGTTTAGAGAAGAAAACTGTAAGTTTACTAGTGCTCCTAGCTAAAATTATTGTGGCTTTATGTTTTAATTAAAAATTACTTAGGAGAACATACATACATATATATATATTACTATCCTGTCAGAAAAACTCCTTGGTGCTAAAAACTTCTTAATAGTTGGAGAAGGCTCATGTGAGTGAGATGAGAAACTTCCAATCAAACAGCACGGCTTCAGTGGAGAAACTGGTAACAAAGGCATGTTTAAAGAGCTAACAACTAAAAGTATTACCTCGTCAGAATGCTGCCAAAATTCCTGAAGGTGCAAGCAGTGCCTATGAAGGCCAATTAGGAAGTTGTAGCCATTGCAGTAAGCAGGTTTGAACTCACGGGGAAATGATGGAAACTCTAGTCAGGCACCCCTTTTTCTTCTCTCAAATGTCTGAGTGAGGCTCTGAGCTAATGTGCAAAGATTGCTCCAAATCACTTGGAGCCACAATCCGATACCTGACTGGAGCACAATGAAGTTTGGATTATGCTGTTTTAAATTATCACCCATTTGAAGTAGTTTTCTTTATAAAACAAGATTAAAATGACTGTAATTCAAAACATTTTACCTCAAATTGATGTGAAAATTGTAGTGTTCATATTATTTCCATTTTTCAATTTGACAAAACATTTCACTCCACATATAAGTTTTTCTGTGTTGTCACTATGTCAAGAGTGAAAACATGAATTTTACTCTGTGTATTTTACTCTTTCCTGATGTGTCCTATTTCTTAACACTTCTTATTTAAGTTTTTTAAAGCATGTCTTTATATAGGCTGTTATAGTACCTGGGGGAAATATAAACAGATTTAGGAGGTTTGCTTACATCCTTTCTAGCCCACACAATAACAGTTTATAACTTCATAATGTTAAATTTGTTCTCTAGTCTCTCTACACGCCCAATGGTTAGATAAGTGCTGATAAAAAAGCAAAGCAAGGAAGAATTTGAAGTTCTAGCTTGATAGAGCTGAATCTCAGATTATGATGACTTTTATTTACATGAAATTTCCTTTCATTTGCCTTCATAATAGAATTTTTTCTGCATAAATTTTCCTCAAGGTTTCATATGTCTGAATAGAATCATTTAGGGAAAAAAGAGTCTTTTCCTCAGAAGTTTATTTCATGGACAGGCAGTTTTATCAGTAATTCTTTTTAAAAATCCAGTAAATTTTGAGTAAATTACTTGTGTTCCCTATGAATAAGGGTATTTGTTTCTTCTAACATTCTTGCAGAGTTCTTGAGGTAGCAAAGTGCAGAACAACACTGAAAAACACTGAAAATTTAAGTGTCTTGCAGAAGTCCCTGCCTAAATTATCACCAGTGAGATTTACAGCTGTAAAGTTCCTGGCCTAAAAATACAATTACACTTATTTTTAAGTCATACTGTGTTCAACTATAAGTGCAACAGAATGCCAAATCTTATCACTTAAAGTAATAACAATACATATGTCAGCTATCAGACCCTCAAACTCTGGGAAAGAGCTGCTTTTGTGAGCTCAATCTGCAAAGGATAATTCATTCCTTACTAGGGGGTATGATTTCATGAGCTGAAAGCTTTAACTAGTACATATGTATAGGGTAGATTTAAAGTGATTATGGAAATGTCACCACAGGACAATGCATTATTAGTAGTCCCTCATATGTTGTATGCTGTCCCCTTATGTTTGCTGATAATTAAAAAGCAGATTGGGATGTCATGGTGAGAATGAGTGCAAAATGTCCCTTTTATCATTTGCAATAAATATGAAATAGTGGTCTTGCTGTATCCTTCAGTGATTGTTCTATTTGCTTGGTGACAAATGACAACTTTCTCCTTGTAATGTGCCTGCAGGGTTAAATGACTTTATTATTATTAATGAGTCGTTGCTCCAACTGTCCAGAAAGAGAGGGAGTAGGAAGCATAAGAGATTTAGACCTAAGTAATTACAAATGTAATTATTACCTTTCAAATTTCATTTTTACAGCAATCACAAGGTTGTTAATCAAACATGGCCCTTTCCATGTATTCACACTTTTTGGGGCCTTTGTCAAAGGGATGAGTAGCTGTGTGGTTCCACTGAGGGTAGCCTGTGGCAGATTGACAAAGTGGTCTTGACAGAAAACTGCTGTGAAAAATTGGATAAAAAATGTTGTCTAGTCATCAAGGAGGCTGTGGTTGAGAGGGTTTTCCAAGAGAAAAACCTGCCTGAACTGCAACCATATGGAGGAGAGTGTCCTCTTGGGGAGGACAAGAGGAGCAGGAGGGGAATCCTTTTGTCCTGTGGAGATATGAGATATTGAAGTTTTACTCCTCCGGTCTGTCCTTCCTCAAGGTTGTAGGTTGTCATGAAGGGATCATGACAACCAGTACAGCAGAGCCAACACGCTGCTGGGCACTTTAGGGAAATTAAAATCCACGCCCTCTCACCCTGCAATAGTTATCCTAATTTCTCAGAATGATGGATTTTCAAGTTTTCAGGTGGAGCACAAGGCTTTTTCTTCTGTACCAGTGGTAAGGGAATTGCAGGGAATTTGAAAAAGGGAAATGGTTGTGGGTGGTGTTAGGCCATGTTGCAGGTGCTGTGAAACTTAAGCAGTGCTATTTTCCAGAATCATAACCTGACCTTGATATTTATTGTGAAATGTAAAATCTGGGGGAAAGCTTTGGAGAAATGAGAATGTTTCCCTTCAAAAATGCAACTTCTTCATAATGTTGAAATGTTGAAGATCCTCATATTTTAAAAAATCAGGTGAAAATTAAATGAGAAAATGGATACTACTAGTTATCCTACACTCAAATGTAAAGTGAATCAAAACTGTCACAAAGCATTTGAATTTTGAAACTACATTTTTGATGGAAAATTTATTTGTAAAAAAGACTTCAGCAGGCTTTATTTATATATTCAATTGAGATTAATATTGTTCATGGTCCAATAAAATTTAATAGCTATCAGCACACAAAAAACCATAGTGTATATATGGATATCCACTTAATTAAATATTGTAAGAATGTTTAGAAGTATTAAAAAATAGATAAAGACGGGATATTAACAATAAAACCAGTTTTTTTGTTTATATCCTTATTTTTGTTTATATTCTATTTTTTTTCTTGAAATGCAATTGGAGTCGCCACATAAAAGCTACAGCACACTTTTAGACTGTTGTAGGTTTATTTTGATTGCTGCTATAGTGGCCTCTGACTTAAAATTTCTGTTTGTGTATATCGGATAAAAAACACAATTCAAAACATCTTTTATTGTGCATGTCTTAAGTTATCACAGGAAATATATGTTTACTAGCTTACTGAGTATTTGGGAGTTCTATGATTCCCTTCTAAAAATTAATGTTTCATTAAAGTGTCTGAACCATGAACAATTGCCCACAGTTGTTCAATTACTTAATTCAAAAGATTTTTTTTAGTATCCTACTTTAGATGAAACTTTTGTTTATTTTTTACTGGAAAGTCAGTAAAAAGAAAGTGTCCCATTTGGCATGCAGATGCATCAAGAAACTTACTGAAGTGAATACAGGCTGCAAATGCAGACATTTGAAGCAGAACTGGAGGTCTTTCATCCCACACTTATCCTTGAAGGAGCACGTTTTATAGCAATTTTTACCAAGCATATGACATTCAATCCCTAGAAGTTTATATGAGATATGCTGTTCTTCATAGATCATCTACACCCCATCTTTTAAGTAATGTTTAAGGATATTTAAGAAAGCATAAAACTAGTTTTTTATCTATGTGTACACCCATGTGAGCAACAAAGCTTTGGAAACATCATACAGTGAAAGCAGAGTTGTACTTATTGCTTCAGTCTCTCTTATAGACACATGCAGCAGGGCTACATTTTTTTGTTTTCCTGTAAAAGATAGCATGGATAAGAACAGATATTAGGGAGAAATTCTTTACTGTGAGGGGGGTAAAACACTGGCACAGGTTGTGGATACTCTGTGTTCAGGCCAGGTTGGATGGGGCTTGGAGCAACTTGGTCTAGTGGAAGGTGTCCCTGCCCACGGCAGGGGGTTGGAACCAGATGAGCTTTAAGATCTCTTCCAACTCAAAATGTTCTATAATTCTATGAACAGCTCATAGACCAGAAAAGGTGAAAGGTTTCCAGTGCTCCCTGTACCACTGAGGGGTCGGGAGTGTGGTGTGTGGTCCTTGGCTGATGCCCGGGGAAGTCAACACTGAAAGATGTTACTTGAGGAAGTACTCATTCCAGGGGACAGCTTCTGACTATCTAACGATTTTCTGTTTCCCTGACTGCAAATAAGAGTTTGACCTTGAAAGACTTAAAGCGAAATTTTGCAGATCAAGAGGAATGTTTGCCGTGTTACCAATGCCCTTCTGAAAACTCCTATTGGAAATGTTTCCTCTGAAAAGTGAGAGCCAAAGTCCTTTTCCACTCAGCATATTTTTGCAGAATGTTGAGTTTGTTACAGGAACTTTACATCACTAGCAGAGCTTAATATATATAATCTAAAATGCATAGTCTTTTCAGGTATGGGGGGAAAAAATGCTAATTTCACTCTTTACTATGTTTCCAGGTCGAAGGTTATTGCTGGAGGATAAACCATTTCTCACTATGTAGTTTCACCTTGTTTAATTGATTTGAATTTGAATTTATATTCCATGTTAAATAATGAACCATGTATTAATAATTAAGAAGGTTCGGTACAAATGTGAAGCAGTTAATTAAATATTAAATAAAGCACATTGTATTACCCAGTATTGTAATCAATATACTAGATTTTAAGCTATTCATTTTAGATGGTCATTATACTTTACAAGTTATGGTTAAAATTCTCATTGATAACTCAATATACACTTTATAGGCTAAGAAACATGTGTCCTTTGCAAATGACCATTTTTTGTGCTATAAATAGCAACAAAACCTGGACATAAAAGATGAATTTAATTGGACTGTTAAAGAATTAAGGGTCAGTGCCATGTACTCTACAACATTGTCACACCCAAGTTCATTAAGCTGAAAAACAAGAGGGTTTGGGGGCTTGGTTTGGGGGTTTTTGGGTGTGAAATATCTTTCTGTGGAAAACAGCAATTACTGAAGTTGAACTTTTTACAGGAGCATTGCCTTTACACGATTTCTTGGCTATGATTAATACAAGATTGAAGTTTGAGTCAGAATAGCAATAAGAGATGACTTAATGAAAGATTAATGTGCTTTATTTGTATGGCTGTTATTTGTGAAGGAAAGTTTCACTTCACTCCACAAGTGTAGTTAATGATATAGGAATTACAATATGCTGCCTCTTTTGCCCTGATATTTTCTCCATTTCCTGCCTCCTCCCTCACCAACTTTTCCTGACCATCTTTGATAGAGTTTGCTTGACTAATTGCAACCAGCTGCAAAATACTCACACCTCATTCTATTTGGATTTTGTAAGAATCAGCCTAACTCATGGCAGTTTTTGGGATTAAATTCAAATTAAAATCATGGCTCTTGGGATATAAACTGTGTTCACTGGAATGGAAGCAGAGATGATTTTACAATCTGGCAAGCCTAGGTAGCACATGAAAATGTGTGATTTCCTGCATTCCTGTGGATTCCTCAGTTAGAACATCTGGAGGATCAATCTTCTCTGAGTAGGATTTCTCACAAGGAGGGCAAGCTCTGTACACCCAGCTGAAAACTAACAAAAGTGGTGTGTCCTACTTGCTCTTTGAATAAAAAGGTTCCGAGGCTAGAACTTAAGTAACTCTTTTAGGTTTTTAATTTATTGAGACATATACGGGAAATAAAATATTCATACGAAACTTCTCCCAAAGGCATTTTATTATTAAACCAAAAAGCTAGAGTATATTATAGCAGCACTCATTTAGGTTTCTACATTCAAGCTTCTTCCTCCTGACCTTATTAAAGTAACCCAGTTTACACTAACAGCCGTTCTCCCCTCCCTTTTTTATTGTTAATGTCATTTCTGTTCTCCTCATATAGCAGAGACCTCTAAATGATGTTACCCAAGCGGCCACTTTTGGTCACCAGGGTAATTCTGGGCGATAATTTCCCCATATTATGCTTGAATTCCTGCTTAGATTTAGTAGCACTTTTAGTAAATACACATGGGCAAAAAATGGGGGGGAGCATGACCCACTCCTTAGGAACTATTGGCTGAGATGAGTAGCTTGGGGTTGTCATCTTCATCACTCTGGTGGGTTCCTGCTGAGCAGAGAGCACTGAGAGTGCAGTGGGAGCTGTTTAATCCGGAACGCTCCGTAAATGAGAGGCACTTCTGGATGCTGACAGAATAGTGTTGGCACTGCAAGCCATGTATTCATATATGTGCTGTGTTGTGAAAATATGAAAAATAGCTCAGCAATGGCATAATTGTGGGCAATTTGCTTAATTGCTTGCTAATTGTTGCTTGCTTTATTATGAAACAAGAGTGCTCTAAATGTAACACTGGATGGTTTGCATCCAAAATGTGTCAGACTCAAAACTGGCTTTTCATTAAGACTTCAGCTACATGGCTTTAAAATTCAAGCACTCTATATTCTGTGTTTTAAGGCTTTTTCTTTTTTTTTTTTTTTTAATTGGTTTTGAAATTTTCTTTGCACAATTTATAAGGCCCTAAACCTGCATTGGTACAGTGCAGTCTGGTGGTCTTTGAACTTCTAATGAATCTGAGTACTTTGCTAATGAATACATTTACAAATGTCTTTTGATCATTACTACATGTATGGATAAAGGTGGAAATGTTTTAAGGCTTCTTCAGGAGCTCATGTTCTTGATTGCCCAACTCTTAGAGGTGCACATCTTTCAACATGTGCATTCGGATTTGGGCTTTAGTGGACATGTACAATTCTGAAAGTTTGGCCTAAACTTTTGAAAAAAACTATTCTCTTCTGTTTCAACCAAGATATCCTGATTCTAGCGGGAGGTTAGACCAGACATCTTCAAAAGTCCCTTCCAGTCCAAGTCTCTTTGTGAGATGTCATGATGTAAGTGATGGCTTTTATGGCAGACTGAGAAAAGAACCAGCCCTCTTGATATTGTCTTAGTAGTTTGTCTCTCTTTTGAGGATGAAGGGGAGGCCATAGCAGTAGAAAAGAAAGTGTGTTGTAAATCAGATACAAAGAGGATAACCAACATTTTTATTTACTATCACTAAAATCCCACACAGACTTTATAACCATAGGAAGTCTCTAATGAAAAAAAAATAAAAATAAAAGAAAAAGGTTTGACCGAAGGATAGTTTTCTGATGAGGCTGAAATTCAGCTTTTTCTTGAGGGAAAGTAAATATTCTTACTTGAAAACTGCTTTGACCTATAAATGATAAGACTGTGGAACAATGAAGAAAGCCTTTTAACTATTGTGCTTTTAGTTATATTTGACAGCTCTGATCTAAACATTTCAGAAGAGCTGACAGACACTTTCTTTAAAAATGTTCTTAGTTCTGCTGCAGACAATTTAAAAAAATAGTTTCATTCCTAAAACAACCTGGAATTCAAACCAAAGTGTTAAACTCACATGTGCATGAGTGTGATCTGTTATGTGAATTAAAAATTCTCTTTCATAGTACTTGTATGTCATGTTTGAAGAGTCTCCACGTAGTATAAAAAAAAAAAATATAAAACTGAGGGTTTATAACTGAATGAAATAAGAAATTAAGTAGATGGTTAAGAGTTCAGTGGAATGTACTGTTTATAATACATGGGGAATATGTACACTTCTATTTCCTAGACACTGAATTTCAGTAGCAAAAACCATCATTTCTTCTGAAAATATTCAGACAGCAGAAACTTTCTTATCCTTGATTGGTAGAGGCAGATGCCACAGATGTTTCCTACCCCTGATTACTTATCAAACTATGCAAAATAATCACCTAAATTATTACATTTAAATGAGAGACAAAGGCTCAGAAAATGTGGTTGTCATCCACATTTACAGTGACTTGCAAAGATACAAAATAGAAGGAAGCTTAAAGAGTAGCAGCTAGAAAATGCCATGGTCAATTTGCACTGACTCTGGTAAATGACCACCTGAGCTCTGAACCTCACACTCCCCCAGCTGCGTGGCTGGAATTCCTCCTCACAGGGTCCTCTGGGATGCTCAGCTGAGCCAGGCAGAGAATCCTTTGTTTACAGCAAGTGGTGGAGGGGAAGGCAGACAGGGAGGTGAGGACACCTCAGTGCCGGGTACAGGGACTTCTTTGTGTGTAAAGTCTGTAACAGAATATTTGAAAATCAACTGCGTTGTATTGTAAGTCTGCACCATCTGTATGATACATTGCTGACAAAAAGCTTTCTTCTCTGATTAAATAGGGAATTGTTAAAAGTGTGGTTTTAATAAGTGAAACATTGTTTAGTGCAACGCCAGTGCCAAGTAACTATTTAGGAGGATTTCAGATGCTGAAGAAGCAGGAGAATGATATGTTAGGAAAGCAGAGAATGAATTAGACTGACAGAAAGAAGGTGTATTTCATGGCCTGGAAGAGCAGGCAAAAAAAAGATAATGCTTGTTGAATATTCATGCAGAAAATTTCCTACATTTTGTTCTGGGTTGAATTATTCTCCAAGAGTGATTTTTACTTCATTGTGCTAAAAAATAGTTTCTTGTATTGCTGATTTTATATTTTTTTACTTTATACCAAATGAAAACTGTATTGCATCTGTTGTCCTTGCTAATATTATTTACTACAGCTAATCAATGTATGAGATTTTTTTTAAGTTTCCCTTAAATGCATTTACTGGTGGTTTTGCTTCCCTTCTGTTTCCTACAGCACACCCAGTCTCCTAAAGACTGCCTTAGGGTTTCACTAATGCTATTAGAAACAGGTGATTTGGATTAAAAACAACACAAAAACCGTGTTATTAATAATTTTAAAAAATGTACACCTTTTAAATTTAGTCTAGAAGTTAAGGTTATCATTGCTTTGGGGGGGGGTGTTGTTTGTTTGTTTGACTTTGATAATGAATGCAGTATATTATAAAACAAAACTTGATTGTTACTAGTGAAAAAAGAATTCAGTAAAAAATCATACAGAAAAGTACTTGTATTTGCTAAATAGTTTTTATTTCCTGTTCTACAGCACTGCAGAAGTGCTCGATAGGAAAGGGTCTTTTCAAATTTAAAGAAAACTTTATATTTTGCATATTATTAAGCATAATCTCTGATGAAAAGTATACTCTGACAACCAACAATACCTGCACCAAATACCAAACCTGAAAGAAAGACTATAACTGCTACAAAAGATGTATCTGCTAAACAATCCTGCATTGGCAGACTTTTGCATAACTTAACACCAAAATAATTTGTATTCATAACTTATGATTATTATAACAGGATTGTTCTAAAGTTTTGGAGTTTGGGTTCTTGTTTGGGTTTTTTTGTGGTGGTGGTGGGTTTAGTGGTTTTTGGTGTTTTTTATTAATTAAACTAAAACCCAGAGTAAAATATCTCTTCTTTAACAGAATAAGCAGGACTGTAATTCTGACAATACTCTTACTCTTAGCATGGAGTGTTCCAAGTTTACAGGTAATCTGGCAACACATGGCCCAAAATTACCATCCTACTGATCTGCTGAAATGGTGTAGAGAATGTTTTAGAAGTGACCTTTTAGTTCTGCAGTTGCCTTGTCTAAAGTGTAAATGTTACATTTTTATTGTCAAATGTTTCTTTTGATGATTTAGCTTTGTTTACTCTCTTACTGAAGTTTGAGGGAGATGGTAAAATATAAGTATTGTAATAGTTGCTGTGTGAATAGAACTAGAAGTGCCTAAGTATTATTTCCAAATAAATGTGTGTTTTATACAGTTTAATTGAATTAATAGCATTTTAAGAACCACTAGAAAGCCTCAAGATAAAAAGAAACACTGAGGTATTTGGTATCAAATTTGGTATTTTTTTTAATAAAGGCAAAAAAATAATTTTCACTATAAACTGGAGGTAACTCAACACTCCATCAAGGTTGTACCTGATTTCAGTGAATTGTCTTGATCAGAATAGAAGCAAACCTGGATAATTAAAGAGCTTAAAAGACTTGTGTATAGTCAGATTTATGTCTCTAATAGCAGATAGTAGGACATAGAAAGATTAGACTAATCCACCAGTAGCAACTTTTTTTTTTTTTTCCTGCAGGAACTGTTGCCTCCACTGAATTATTTCCATATTTATGTCTCCTACTGCCCATCATAACTGGATTAGTATTTCAGCATCAAGGTGCCAAAGCTTTGTCAGGATTACACTGAAAAGTACTCAGGCAAAATGACTGAAGACATGTTGAAATGCCAGTAATATGCCAAAATAACATTTATAAACAATCACTTCTCTGACTGACACATACTCAAGGAGAAATAATCAAGAATAGAGCATTCATGATAAAACAAGTAACCAGTTGTCTACTTAAACATGGTAGATTTCAAAAAGATGCATACTGTGTTTTGGACAGCAACATTATATATTTCAATGCCTTGAGGAAAAACTTAATTCATTTGCATTGAAATGTAACATGGAAAGTAGTGTTTGTGCTCTGTAGCTTTACACAGATTTCCACATGCAAAGGATTTATTAAAACAGAAATGCAGCATCTGTTTAAACATAAAGCTCAGAGGGTGGGAGGCTTCTATTCAGCACTCTTCTTGCTCTAAATAATTTTAGTGGTATACCTTCTCCAATGCCTATGAGCCAGAATCCAATTTTAAATGTTATCTTCATTAAGACAGATATTAAAAACATGTATACATCTTTCATTGGAAAGTTTTGTGAAGATGGCACAGTGAGATATCTAATCAGATATTCTTCTGTGCTTCTGATATATTTAACTAAGTACACACCAAGAGAATATAAAATTAACACGTGTCATATGAAAATTATTTCAAGGAATCGTGTAGAAACTTAATTCTATTAGTTTTAATTTACACAATATGATAAAGCCACAGTTTAGATGGAACTGATCAGGAGTGTTTATGTGTTGCAAATTAACACCTTTCAGATTTTTGTTTACTTTGCCTTTGAACAAATTATAATTTCTATAATCCTTTTTCAAGGGCACAAACCTTGCATCTACTGAAGAAATCTGGTTCGATTATTGGTAAACTACAGAGGTTACATCTTCCTTTGCTATTACCCTTTGATTTTTCAAGGTTTTCAGCATTGAATACATGGAGAAATCAATTCTCTTTAAAATAGTTGTTACGCTCTTTCATTCTTAAAGCTCTTGAATGCATCTTTGAAGCCAAAGTAGCGTCTTTGGTTAGTGTCCATATTAGCTTTGTTTTGTCTTAAGCAAAGCCAAACAATTAAAAAAAACTAGTTTTAAGAAAACATATTTAAAAAATTGTAATTTTAAAAATTATACTTTCTTGAAGTAGCTCTATGCAAATATCTAGAAGAATGGCATTAGCTTATTAGAAAGCTTTTAACTTTATTATGGAAATTAAAATTTCAAAAAGTGAAAGGATCATTGTGACTAAGTGACAGGACAAGAGGAAACGGCCTTGAGTTGTGCCAGGGGAGACTTAGGTTGGATATTAGGAAAAATTTCTTCTCTGAAATGGTCATCAAGCATTGGAATGGGCTGCTTAGGGAAGGGGTGGAATCACTGTCCCTGGAAGAGTTCAGAAGGCATGTGAATGTGGTACTTGGGGAAAGGGTTTATTGGTGTCCCTGGCAGGGCTGGGGTAACAGTTGAACTTGATGATCTTAGAGGTCTTTGCCAGCCTCTCTGATTCTGCGAAATAGGCTGTATAAGGGCTTTAGTTGCACAGCTGTAATAATGGTATCAGCTGCTTACAAAACAGTAGGTGTTTTCTGGTGATGTCCAGTGAGAACACTGTGGTCCAAAAACTTGCAAACACCTAAACCTTTGCTTCAGGTGTGCACCTGGAGGTAATTCCTTCCCAAACCGTGGCCATTATTGTAGAACAGGGATTGCTTTGTTGACCTTGATTTCCTTTGTGCATCCGTCTTTGTATCCCTGATAATGCCTTGTCTTTTTCCCTCCTCCCAGCTATAGAAGTGAATCTCCAGAAAGCTCTGGCTGAAGCCTCTGAAAACTGCACACAGGAGTGTCTGATCCTCGGCCATTCCGACAACTGCTGGATGCCTCCGGCTTTGACGCAGTACCAGCAGCCCAACACCCCTTTGCCATCGTTTGGCTTCCAGCAAGGCTGGGGCCGGGGAGCCAGGCCTGAGGGACGGCACACTCTGGGCAGGCCCCTTCCAAAGGATGACAGTGACAAAGGCCAGGGGGGGCCCAGGCCCCAGTTCTACAACACCTGCGAAAGACATTGCGCCAGCGAAGATCCCGTCAAAGTCATTCCTCTGGCAAACTTCGCCGCGTCCCACCAGGCTCCGGGCTCTGGGAGCGGCACCGCGTTCGTACACGAGCACCAGCTATAAAGGCATCTCTGACAAATCCCTAATTTCAGGCTTTAAGTGACTGTGTATAGTCACAGCCTAACGCTCTTCTTCGGGAGCCTACACACTTGTTAGGCTTGTGAATATTTGTGTATATAGGATCCTGAATTTGAAACTGATAATCTAAATCCTTAGGACTTAGTTAAAAGGTGTTTACCATAGTTCTTGGTAATATCCACAAAATGGGGAAGAGAACCCACAACCCAGAAACAAGTGAAAGAGAAACAAAATCCTGTTCATTTTCCTACACGGACCATATAGTACAAATATCTGCCAGCAGTTCTTCCTCCCTTTGAAAGCAATTTTTTAGTACAGTTTGGGGAATATTACAGTCTAAAAATAGCTTACTCAAATTTTTCTTTGTTGTTATGATTTATAGCATATTCATAGATTTCATCTTCCGTTTGCTTAGCATTAGTGATCAAGTGAGCAATTTCTCATTTGATTACTTGACATAATAGAATTAATAAATCCTAAAATCTAATTCTTAAGAAGGATTGTATATCTTACCATTTATCCTTTATGTAATTAAGAAGGAAAATGTACTTAAAGAAAAGACAACTGATTTTTATTTTAATTTTTATTGGCTCAATATACATGTATTTATTCTTTGAAAGAATGTTATAGATGAAATAGAAAGTTCTTAACTGGCTTTTCTGTGTGAAATAAGCAACATGACAGTGATAGGACATGCCAGAACAAAACTGGAAAAAAATTATAAGTAACTTTGAATTTCCAAATATTTCTACAATAATTCAAGGAACAATATTATACATACTATGTTTTCAAGCCATAAGTTTATTTCTCTTTTTTTTCTTTAATTGTTTTTTTTTCATCTTGCAGAGCTTGCTTTGGCTACTGTTCCTGTTAGTTGAAAATTACATGGGCACTGCTGAAAACAGTAGGAAAGTGGGGTAGTTTTTTTGGCTGATGTGCTGTCGTGACTGCAAGATACCAGTGTTTAAAAAAGTGTTATAGTGATATGTACGGCTTTTTTTTTTTTACAGCTATATTCACCTATTGTAAGTATTCAGTAAAAGTTTAACTATAATATTAGTTACTTCACCACAAACCTATTAGATTAAGAAGTACTTGTCATTGTGGATTAGTTATTAGAGAATGACTGATAGTGCTCAGCAAAGAAAGAAGAATCTAGGTAATGAAAGCTGGATAAATATCAACACACCCCAATCATATTATTTGATAAAGTCT
Organism: Pipra filicauda; assembly: GCF_003945595.2. NCBI lineage: Eukaryota > Metazoa > Chordata > Aves > Passeriformes > Pipridae > Pipra > Pipra filicauda. The sequence continues at coordinate 1,188,652 of NW_024104285.1, forward strand.
CAAGGTGATTCTCTTTATAGATGAGTGATTTTTTTCGGTGTTATCCGTACTGGAAAATATATTCTATTGGTAAATTCCACAGTGGATGAAAAAGAGATTCCTTTCTTAGATGAAAAAATATATTTTTCCTCTAGCATTTCCTTCTAATATTTCTTTGCTGTTTAGTCATTTCATAATTTACAGTATGTACATACCAAGGAATTTTTCCTTTAAGAAAATGCATAATTTCTTAATTTTATTGCTACATTAAGTGAGACAATCGAAGTTGTACGGAGGGGAAAAAAAGACAGTGTGTGAATATTTCCTATGGATAGAATTCTATGTAGGCTTCATAATGTAACTTAAATCTGTAATTTATAAACAAAACTGTGTGTAAAAATGCTGTAATATTAGCTGCTTGTAAAATTTACAGAAGTTCAAGTTGTTGAGGGTTTCCAATGAATGCTAAAAGAGCTTCTCTTATGTGCCCAGCAGGTATAAGTAGCTTTATATATTGCTGTCCCCACTGTAAATCTATTCAAATCACATTTAGAATTTATGTGCAAAATAATAATAATTAAAAAAAGCTTCACTTTTAACCTATTGATAGGGTTTAATTAATGGACATCAGATTATCTAATGATGTATGTCTTTTGCTTTCCTTTTTTTTAATGTAGTTTTCAATAATGTTTAGAAAAGATGTGGCACACTGGCTTCCAGTTGCATGTAAGTCCTGGAAAAAAGTAACAATCCTTTGGGTACTGACACACAATAGCTGACACATCTCATTTCCAATTCCAGGACAATTAAAAATTTGACAAATTAATTCATACCTAATATATACAAAGCCCTTTGTTGTTTGCTTTGGACACATCAGAATGAGAAAATTCGGCAGTTCTTTTCAGAGACATGCAAAAAAAAAAAAAGCTTATCTTTAGTTTACACAGATTTACCAAACATACTAATTGTGCAAATTTAGAATAATGCTGACAGCTAATGCTTCCTACTGTACACAGAGGTCTTCAGTTTTTATTACAGAAGGCTGCCATACAGAATTGGCAGCTCCACTGGAAAACTCTCCTTTTTTTTTGCCTGCAACAGTTCCTTTTTGGATGAAAAATGTAACTGAAATTTCCTGGCAAAGAATTAATTTCTACAATTTTAGGATTTTCATAGGAAATGGTGAAGGAACCAGAATTAGTGTTTTTTTCATTGGTAGGGAAAAAAACCAAACAACAAACTTCACTTAATTTAAGTGTGTTTAGGGGTTATTTTGGCTTTTTCCCTAAGATACAGAAGCAATTAACCAAGCCTCTTCTCTTGAAAACAAACAAAACCCCAACAAAATACCCAAACCAAAAGACAAAAAATATTGCTTAAACAAAAGGCATTGTAAAGATTAATCAGATTGGATGAAGCATTAAATGCTATATCCATGAAAATTTGTTCTGATATTCTAAAATTCAGTCAACAAGGTACAGAACAATTAATTGTAAATACACATTGTTTCAGCAGATAAAATGTTCCCTCATTTTTATATATTACATATCTAATATATAAAACTACACATTTGAGGCAACATTTTTCTGAGTAGCATGTCAGTATCCAGAGGAATAATGTTACTAGAGACTTGTTACACATCTTGCCATATATATAAATAATTTATCTAGTACATAGACTGTATATTTTTGTGTAATTTTTTTTTTAGTCATTTAACTTATTTTATCTTACTTGTGTGAATTTGTGGAGAAAACAATCCTATATACAATATACAGTAAAATGGTAGTTACATGATTAGATTTGTTTCATACAGTGTAACAATAAAGGAAAACCTTTGCCTTCAAAGTGATGTGTCAAACACTCTAGTCTAGATAATTTCCCCTCCCCAAACTCAATACTTGTTGCACTTCCAAGTATTGCATCAAAGTTATGGGTAGTAATGGCAGAAAGGAAGGTTCTATTTCCATATTGTAAAGCATTCAATTCTTTTTAAAAAAAAACAAACCTCTAAAAGAAAGAACTGAGTCAAACTGTTTGAAGTAAAATATGCTGTTTCTTTGTTTTCCTAAACTGTGCTGTATTCTGAAGTGTAACTTAATTCTAAAGAAAGAATAATTAGGCATGTCTGCTCAGCCAGACAGAGACTACTGAGCACCTGCTCTCTCTGGGCTTCGAGCTGGCCGGATGCAGGTCATTTAGCTAATTATCATGGCAATGAGCCCATGCTAATAGGGCCTGAGGGCTTATGAATGTTAGCACAAAGGCTGGCCTGATCTAACATTAGTTATGTGGTCCCAAGCCCAGCCAGGTCTTTTTGCTCAGCATAGGACCAGAGTAGAGCAGCCTCTTTGCATCTCTGACCACAGTGGGGGTAGATCTGTTGGGTGGTTTTGTAAGAGAAGGGAAGGTTTGCTCCATTGTGTTCTGAGCAAGCTGTAATCCCCTGTGGAACCCCATCAGCCCCCAGCTACCACCCTCACCTGCTTCCAGCACAGTCGAGCCAAAGACAGAGACCTAAACAATTTCTATCAGGAATGGTCGATTAGCTCAAGGTTGTTTGAGTCTTATAAAGTCTGAGGCTTTAAAGTTTGAAAACTTACACTTGACTTTATTTGTTTTCTCGTGTTTTCCTTTCGCAGGTTTAATACCAATCCTTAATCAATGATAAGCAATTAAACGATCACACTGCAGTTTACTACCCTTATTTAACTGGATAAATAAAAAGGAAGGAGTTGGTTTGTGCTGACACAAAGTAAAGCTGAAGGCAAAGATTTTATTTGGTATACATAGGAAAATTGTGTATAACTTATGTTATCCCTAGTGAAGAAAGAGATTGATGATTTCTTGTAAATATTTGAGTTTGTATTTCTGGGAAATCTCCCTGCTCTATGGCATACTACAGGATCTGAGAGTGAGCAGTGTATGTCTGTGTATTGAAACAGCCCTAACCACACTCTACAAATCATGCAGCTGGACACCATATACTACAGTCCAGAAGCATTTGAAGTCCAGTAAATTTGCAGTAGTTCTATTTCAGGTTTCTGTACAGCATGTTGTCCTGTTAATTACAATGCTTATTAATAAACTAGATCCACAAAAGCAGTTTTCCCCTTTGCGCTGTTTTCTTTGTGTTTCATTATAAAGGTTTAAAAAGTATTCCTCCAGCTATGCTTCTCTCTGATTTTCAGCTTCTAAATCTCCCTTCATTGTGACATCCCAAACTGTCAGAAAATGCACACAATGTGTACAACAATCAAGCTTTATGTTATCAGAAATATCTTCCATTTCTGTGCCACTTCTTTTTGTACCAAGCTCCCTCCTTGTACTTTGCCTCTGATAGACTTGCTTATAGAAAATCATTATGAGCTGGAGGCAGGAGTGTTTATGGGGTTTGTTTTGTTAGAAAATAAGCTATTTCTAATTGAGAGAACATGGTTAATGAGTTGTTGTTGAGCTAAAGGGATTATCTTCTCACCATGAATGTGATATAAAGAAATAACCATCAAACGAGGAACTAATGAAATAACATTTTATGCATTTTTCTATCTTGTTTTAGTCCATATTTAAAAAGCAACTCTTGTTGGCCTGACACTGAGGTGGTAATATCTTATTCCTTGATGCAGTTATGGCTTTGCAAGTGTAGCTTTCTTGTCTGCAGGACCCTTTCAAGCAGGAAAATAATATTCATTTCGGCAACAAAACTATGCACAAGTATATTCCTTTACTGACAATAAGTGCTGACACATCAGTTGTTATGCTAAATAATGTATTCAACCTACAAATTAAGAAAATGGATGAAAACTCAGGGAGATGGAGGGTTTCCCTTGTTTGGATGGGAAACTCTGAAGCTAGAGTCAGTAATATTTTGAAGGGCAACCTCAGGAGGAAAGGAAGCAGTGGAATTTCACAGAGCCCTGGAAAAACACAATAGAGTGAGAGAGAAATATGTAGTACTTGAAGAACTGCATAATTTTAGCACTGGTGTCACTGTGCAGAGCTGCAGGGGGTTGCAGAAATGTTGTTCCCTAGGAGTCATCATTTTGCTTCCTTCCCTGTGGACACAAGGAATGCCTGGAGCCCTTCTCTGGCCACTTCGAACACACCTGATTCCCAGGTGTTTGCTGTGTAGCTCTATGAAGTGCAATATTTTCACCAAAGCACTGCAGCACTGGGGGAGGGCTGGTGTTCAAAAAACATCTCTTACCTGGACTCCAAACCTCCTGCCAGGTAATTTCAGGTGAGGTAATGGCTTGTTAGAACATGCACATGGATTTATTTTTAAAAAAGAACATCTCTTTGCCAATAACAGACAATTTTGGAGATATTCTGCCCATATGATCTTTTAGTATTCTTACCTTTTCTTCAGGTTTCTTCCAGGTGTGGCTTTAGGACTGAGCTGTAGTTTGAGCATCAACTACTCTGTTCCTTCTTAGAAGTGTCACGTATGAAGCAGAAGAAGGAAATGAGCAAAAAGATGCTTTTCACAGCAAATAGAAGACATTTCTCCTCCCTTGAATGATCATGAAAGTCATATTTTAAGAAGGTACTTATGGATTCTACTTGCAAATAAGTATTTCTCCAAGATGTAATTTTTATTTCCTGGTCCTTTCATTCACATAGCAGTATGAAAATATATAATGTCTGATAATTACAGTGAGACTTACACTATAATTCCATTTTAATTTTTAATATTTTAGTGATTTAGGTGTGTTTTGATGGTGCTAATTTAATGCTTAAAACTAAAGCTCTAACAGTAGATGTGTTTATGATTTGAAAGCTGTGTCTTCATATTTAATTCAAAAAGGAACTAAAATCTGTAGGTCCATGCTTTATGGATAGCTTTTCATCATGGAACTGATGAAATTCTCACCCTTTTTCTCCATTAGGATTATGAAGTCTGTGTTCACAAAAAAGAAAGTTAGGATGTATACCCATCAAAGAGACAGACAAATGAGGTGCCTGGAAGCACTGTACTAGACTTCAACTCATAGCTCTGAGCCACCAGCTGTGATGTGTTCTAGAGCAGATGAGTAGAGTGTGCAAAGGAAAATAGACATTTTATAAGGCACTGAAACGAAGTCATTCGTTGCTACTGCAGCTGTTGTGCATGTAGTAAAAGAGTTGATTAACATAATGAGATTAAACTAAGAGAAACTGCTTTTAACCTGTGCTTAGTTTGAGTTGTTGTTTAGTTACCAGAGATGATAAAAGACTGTGCGCAAAAGCTTCTCTAAATTTCCCAAATGTCGGCTGTTCCACAAAAGATGTGGTTTTGCTTCTCTGTTGTGTAGATCAAGCTTCAATTTGCAGGTGTGTGGAACTGCAATAAGCCAGTGTATAGTTTCAGGAGACTAATTGAACAGAGGATATTTAAAATCAGTCTGAAAAATGAAGTGATTATAAGTGGGGTGAGCAGGTAGGGGGAAAGGTGAATGCTTGGAATGCTTTCGGAAAAAACCCTATAAAGACACAGTCAAACAGGAAAAATGAGCAACTTTTCCAGCTAACAGATGCACTAAGATACACTGGGATGTCTGCAGACCTGCAGTGCAATGCTGATTTTATTAACATTTTATAGATATGTGAAATTTTTGGTTTGCATAAAAATATGTGTTAAAAACCAATATAATCAAGATCTGTAACGACAAAGAAGACATACCTGGAATACTTTTAGGCTTATTAAAAAGGCTCTTTCAGCAGGTAGACTTATAAGCTAATTTCTAGACAATATAAAGAGACTCTTGCTGTTGCTGTGTGAGAGGTAATGTTTTCAAGTGATTCTAACTAGAGAGACCAGAATGGTTTAAAAGCTGGAATTCAATGAGAAAAGAAAGATGTTTAATCAATCTACATATAAATATAGACACTCCAAATTTAATTTTCATTGTTTTCAGAGTTCATCTATGTACAAGAGACAAATGTCATCACTGCGCATCACACTAATTACTACATATCATCTAAAAATATTCATTATATTATGTAAATGTGCACAAAGTCAAAGCTTCCTGTCTTGGCAGATACAAGTTGATGTTTGTTTGTTTTAATTGCAGCAGAGACATTTAGCACTGTGCCTGCCTGGTAACATAGGAAACGTAATGTAAGACCTTGACACCTAAAAAGATTAGACTGTCTGAGCTGACTGGCTCGTAAAAACGATGCTGAGGAAATTGGCAAAGAAAACAAGTCTCTGAAATTTTTTAACAAGCATTTTAAATGCAGAAAAAATAATCTAAAGGGTCATATTTGCAGCACATAAGCTGCCAATAATGTGCTGCACAGCCATATCCCTATAAAAGTAAAATTTTTACAGTGAAGCATAGTAAAAGAGCCTTTTTGTTAGCTGAATTCACTCTCTTGCAATGATTACACACAATCAATCTACTTGGATTTTTAAATGCTTTTTATCTGATTTCAGCCTATTGAATCATAAATGTATTTTTTGTCAGCGTAATACTACTGAATATTAAAGAAAAGATCAAATTTTCCAACCCAAAAGCTGTCACTTCAGTCTACAAAAGGCACTTATTGAAGCCTATTACTGTTTTGGCAATGCTTGTCTAAAATTCCCTCAAAATATGCTACTAAAATTCAAAGAAAAGACTATGAAAACACTAATATTGAAGATTTATGCTGTAAAATTTGAGTTAATTTGCATATAAATGATTCATAGAATATTTGAGATGTAATGAAAATTCAGCAATCTTAATATTTTCCCTACTTAGAACATCTGAAGTGAGTACCTGAATCTAATTACAATAAAAGGAAATCTACCCAGCAGGCTGAATAGAAACAAACACACAAATATATACACATTTCCCTATTACATATTGGGGAAAAAAAAATCTTACTAAGTAGACACAATAGCCAAGGACAGATACATCACCCATAATTTTAGGGAGGTGTTTTATCAAAGCTAGTTGTTTAAAGCATCTCTAAACTGGGTATAGGGGAAAGGACAGCTGCAGAGAAGGAATTATTCCTTCACTTTTAAAATTTCCAAATCTGCACGTGTCCAGCTGATGGAGAGAAGCCAGAAAATTAATATTCCATGTCTGCCTCTTAGACGGCTAAGATCAGATTAATCCAAAACATAGTATTTGCAGAAAAGATTATATTCTCAGCATGACGAGTGTGATGGGTGGATATCAGACTTAAGAAGCCCAGCCCCTCTTCTCCACCAAGCATGACCACAAACCCCTCAGAATGGTTTGCCTACCAGGATGCACCTGGATGTGTTTTGTTTCCATGCCAGGTTCCTGTCAGAGGGGTGCAAGAGGCTGACATTTGATGTATGCAGAAGAACAAAGAATAGGTTTTGCGCTAAAGCCAAATTGGCAAATATTTTTGTTTCCTGTGACAAGTTTTGCTTAACTAGCACAAGAACCAGCAGAGCAGAGAAGTGGGCTCCTCTAGTGTGAAACAGAATCTATTTAGGAAGGTAAGTGCAATTGCTGGGTTTCCACTTCCCTTTCTTCACCCCCTTGCTAAATGCTGTGCTGGCACATCGCTTTCTTTTTGGTGACAAGTCTTTCTGAAAGCCAACGGGGAGCCAACTGTGCTTAGGCATGTACACCTGTACCACAGAAGAACCAAATGAAAACATTAAATGATGTTTCTCTTTGTGCAGGAGAAACATCAAGAGGAAAAAAATAAAATCTGCAAGAAGCTCTGCCATAATGCAGAGAAATTGGTAAATAGTCGGGTCTCTTCATGCAAAAAGAAAATTCTTCTGAACTGGGAAGATGTCTTATTTTTATGAGTTTACCTGTTTCCTAACTGCTTAAATCTGAACAACCTGTGGCTGCAACAAAGCAGGAAAACTGTTGTGTCAATGAGAGTGCTTTCCTGTAGCATCAGTTTGCCACTTGAAGAAAGGTCATGCGTAGGGAAACAACCATTCATCAAGAAAGAAACATTGGATTGACCCAGGTAGTATCACGAAGTCTTCTTTACTTGGGAATGTCTTGGATTAGTATCATTCACATTGTACAGTCACACAGCTCTGACAGTGCCATTTTTAACAGGAAAGTACTAAAATATATTTTTTATTAAATTATTTTGATATTTAGCAGCTCCTTCTATGCACATCTCAAACTCCTCACTGGAGTTTCCCAAATTTACTTGGACAAAGTCTGCACCACTAGCTTTAACAATTTATTATTAATTATCAATTCATTACTTGCTGGACAGTGTCAACACTGCATGTTCTCCACATGGTCAAGAATGAGCTGCCAAAAGTCTGTAACTCAATAGCAGCTGCCTTATTCAACATATCTGCCTCACATGCTGCAGCATGTGACACTAGAATTAGGACTTGTTGCCAGATTTGGCAACGTTCTGCTTTCCAGAAAGGCCCTCAACTCATGACATTGGCAGGAACACCCATTACATAAGGTCATAGTTGGCTGAAGTTGGCAACAACTTCATTAATGTAACACCAGCTGTAATAACACCAGTGGTAGAGTCTGTGGTAGATGCAATGGGGATTTGAGTGTGACTGAGAAGCAACTTTACTGGTGTTCTCCAAGTCAATTCCTCGATGATAAATGACCTGATATATAAGTTTAACATGAGAGGTGTGCACAGCCAGTAAAAGTGTGGATGTTGGTATGAAGGAAATAACAAAAGTTACATTTACCTGGTTCTCAGTTCAGCTGTGCAAAAATATGTAAATATATACTCAAATACTCAAAAATACTGCTCTTACTATGAGTTATTCATCTTTTGCACAAATTTTTCCCAAATCCTTACAACTTGGTTGCATAGTCATATTTACCTTCACAGAGCAGGTGTGACATAAAAATATCATAATAACAGATATAAATTCAAAGAACTTCTGCTTGTGATTTCAGTGCAGAGAGTTCATATCCAGAGTAGGAGAATTATTCTTTTATGCAGCTACCCTTAGCCAGCAGAGCTAAGAAAAGCTGGAGAATATCATAAAGTCCTTGGGTACAATGGCACTTTGTTCCTTCCTGGTCTTTCCATACAAGTACCATAATTTCAGTAACAAAAAAAAGATTTCAGCAAAAATGAAAACAAATGTACCTCTCAATTTCTATTTAAGGGAACTTGCATTCTAGAATAATTTAAATGTGATGCTGGAAATTAAGATAGCAAAAAGTTCGAGGAGTGGAATTCTGTAATGGAGTGAAATTAGCATTAAAATTTATATTAACATGATAACTTTTACAGTCAACTTCTACTGTCAGGTGCTCCCCTTTGAGATCTCTGTCTAAAAAACTCTATCCTTACAGACATATGCATGTTATTCTATTATTACTGGTTTCAACCTTAACCTTGTTACATCTTCATATTTTAGGCTAGAATGAAATTCTTATTTCCAAAAACATTAAGCACGCAAGAAGATTTTACTCACAAGGGATAACAACATTTTAATTATTTGCAATTAACTTCTCTACCTATCTGTCACAGGAGAGTGTGCAGGGAGACAACAACAGCACAGTAAGGGATTAGACAAATGCATGGGCAGTGTGAAATCTATGAGCAGACACTAAAGGGGATGGTCATGGGGCAGGTTCTTACACCACTAACACAGAAAGTGTGACAGCAGAAGACAGACTAAGTTCAATTGCTCCTTCTAAGCAGCATGTCCAGCTGTCCCCATCAGAGCCAGAACACAGAGCTGGACACTCTTCAGGTCTCACTGAGTGGGGCATTTCTCATGTGCCTGTACAGTCTGTCAAGGACATCTGGAAAACTAACAGTACTCACAGCTCACCAAGACTAATTGTGTCTCCCAGGAACCACTTCTTTAATATGGCTGCAGAAATGGCCTCTCTTCAGAAGAATTTCTGCATAAGCAAATGTTTTTAAAAACTTTTCCTGTTTGAATGCAAGCTTTAAAGTCCTCAGACTTTGCAGCTGTGATTTATTTTTCATTTGCCATAACTAATATTACCACTAGTCCTGGTAATTTTATTTGGCCTTTCCCCACCACAATTTTCAAACTGTATTTGATAATCCTTGTACAACTGCATAAAAATACTTCAAGATGTTCTTCAAAGAGATACTCATCACAGTGAAGGCAAAGAATGCGATTGCCTCCCTGTCATTTATTGCCCAGAAAGTTGTACTGTAATTCTCTGACTTTGCATCATCTGTTCAGCTCAGGTTACTCACTCTCCTGCATTATCGAGACTGTATTTTTCCTCCGTAAGAAATAGCAGTTATGATAGACTATTTCCAAAATGACAGCTTAAGTGGCTCCATGGTTCCTTAATATCTATTCAGAAGTCTTGTCTCCTTGCATATTTTCATTGCTTTCTTTAAAAAGCAGCTTGTGAGAAAGGTAATACATTATTAATGCTACATGTCATAAAATAAAATAAATACTCACTTTTTGAAGAACCTGATCCACTAATCAAGAGTAAATGAATGCATCTGAATTATTCAAAGAACCTCAAATAGTGCAACTTGTACTCAAATTGAATATTGTGAATAGAATATTTGCAATGTAACAAAAAGAATCTCCAGTCATATTAACTACTCCATTTTCATAACAGGAAATGGGATTTTTGCTCTTCTTTTTAATCAGTGTAGATATTTTGCCCACCTTGCAAGGGCAAAAAGGTCCAAGGTAGGTTTCTGCACTTCCAGCAGCCTTCTAAGGTAGTGTTTGTGTTCATGAGCAGTTGTTAGGGCAGGTGTTCCGTGTTTCAAATGAAGCAGGTAGAGCTCTATTCCTGTGCAGCAGAATTACATCTCAGTTACTGGTGAGCTGCAGGTTGGCAGTTGTTAAACAGCTGTGCAAAGAACAGGTGAAAATGCTACCACTTGTTGTGAGAAAGAGAGCACTGCTGAGTTGGCAGCATTCTGAACCAGTGAGTGACAGCATCAAGGGCAAGACAGGAATGAGATCTAAGGCAATTAATTAAAAACAGCTCCTGCAGCCAGAATTTGTTTCCTCCCTATTACAATCCATTCATGTCAATGAGTTTTCTGGCACTAGTTCAGGAATTTTTCACTACAACACCCTGTTTTTCACAGTGTGGTATTTAGACCATATCCCCCAAAGATATTTGCATTCCACAGTAGTTTTCTTTGGAAAAAAACCAAAAGAAGCTGTGCCGCATTTCTAAATGCATCTGCAAAATCTTGTTCTTACAAATAGAAGGCTCCCAAGTCCTGTGCAGCAGTATGTCACGTTCACAGTGCCATTTCCTTTAGATGTTTTTGTTGTATAGATTCTCTTGAATTCAAACAGACCTGCTCAGGAAAAATTAGGAATGTCAAATTGGTGAAAGCAATGATAGTCATCAAAAAGAAGTAAAGCAACAAACCAGTCGAGGAGAAGAGAATTTGTAATTCTATTCCTCTCTGTTTTTGTGATCCTGTCCTGAATTCTTGGGATAATCAAGTTTCCCTTAGTTTCAGTTTGCCGTCTCAAATGCCTGATTTCCTAGTATTTCACTATGAACTAAATTTTCTCAGGGGGAAGACAGGTGGGAGGAGAGGAAGATATCTTCAAGAAGACATATATATTACATCTCATAATCTAAAAAAAAAAAGTAAGTTGCTTCAGACACACAGTGACCATCTTCATGTCACTGGGGCTGGTAAGTTGAAGAGCTGCTAGAACAGTTTTATGCAGCCATTATGTTACAAGAGTTTTGGTATTGGCCTGAAGGCCAGTGCTGAAGGAATATATTCTATATATTCTAGTATCAATGTAACCTGTGTACTGCACTACAAATCATACAGCTACATCAATAACCTGGAAGCAGTACACTTCTGAACAGGATTTGAAATTGCTGCTTCCATTGGGGAATTTGAGATTTGGCAGGCATTCCTTGACCCATGATCCTATTACCAGAGATTCCAAATTAATGCTCAAATCAAGTAACAAGTTTGAGACCTCAAATTTGATCCAATTCCTGTTAAAATCAAGGGATTGTTTCCAAGGAATTCACTGGCCATCTGTTGAAACCAAATGTGCTTTGTATTTTGTGACCAAAAGAGTAAAAAGCAAGAGAAATTTTTTCTCTCAGATAGTATTTTCCACAGAGGAAAACCACAAGCTGGAACTATGGGATTTACAAACCCCTTTTGTTCAGTCCTGAAGGAACAAAACGTCTCCAAATACCTATATCCCCATTAGCTTTATGTGCTGTGTCTCAGGAATAAAGACATTTTGTCTGGATGTGATTCAAAAATATTGTACAATCAGCAGTGGTCTTGAAGAAAAGCAACTTCTGCCTGGAGAATATGCAAATTTCCTTCAGAACTTTACATTAATCTGGAGACATAAAATTTAGTACATAATGAACTTTTTCTATCAGATTTAATTGAAATATAAGAAAGAGATATTAATTTATTTTTCTACTCAGGTTTTTTCATGTTCACATGGGTACATAGATTTCATTACAAATTGTTTTCAGTGATATACTGACGTACTGTTTATATATTTATATACATTGTATATATATAGAGAGAGAGAGACAAACACTTTTTCATTGTAGTGTGAGCAGGTCAAAGCAGAACCAGAGAAAATGCATTTGTCATATCTTCTATTCAACCTCATCTGTTTTTCCATCTATATGTAGTCATCATAAATCAAGTAAAACATGCAGAAATACACTGGAAGGGCAACCTCAATAATGTCAGTAGATTTATGTGTTAGCAAGACAAGATTTTAACAGCAGTATCACTTTCCGTTTTAAACCTGTGATAAAACCTCTGCTGCTGCTCGAGAGCTGTCTGACAAAATATTTCCTTGTTTCAAATGTGACAGGAAGAGGAATGATTGAGTTGGCAGAATGCTACAGATAAAAGGTTAGGAACATTCTTTATCCAGATTATTTTCTGAATATAACTTGGAGCGAAATATAGATTATCCCATTTAAATCTTGAGTCCTTATTCACAAGCTTTGCTGGGGGCTGGAATTTTCAGGAGCTGAGTGATCAGAACCAAAATCCAGTGAAGTTGTCCAAAAGATTTTCATCAGCTCTTGGTGGACCTTGATTCATGTACTAAATGAATAGGATTTGTCTTATAGCAGTGAAAATATATCTTTTCTTAATTTATTTTAGGGTACCCTGATATACCTCTTGCTACCTACCAAAAAGAAATCCTTCACACCATCTTCTCCCTCTAGAATATTCAGGCCTTATGCTGAATATTAAAACAAGCAATTTCTTTGTTTGTAGTATATTTCTATACAAGAACACATCTAGACAAATGATTACAAGTGTACTAAGGGTTTTACAGTGATATGCTGTCTTGGTATGCTCTGATTTTGAGATCAGTGTTTGGCAAGTGTTGATCTAATCTCTGATATAGGCTGAATTTGGCAGCTGTACAGAAGGAGCTTTGTGTGGATGAAGGATTTCTAGGATGAGTTTGGTGTATCCCAATTGTGTAATTTGGGAGGGATTCAAAACTTAATAAAAATAATTTATAAAAAATATTTTCTTTGTAAGTGTAGTATAGGGAACACAAAGCATTGACAATGTTGGGGAAAAATATCTCAGTTTCCTGTCTTATCAGTCAGTCATAAAATATAATTGGCCCAGCTGCACAACATGGCATGAATCATTAGGATGACATTATCCTGTCTTCACTCATTTCTCTTCTGCTGCATCTCCCAGGTCTGAGATGGACAGCTATTTTTAATACTGAAAACTCTCACATGCCAGGTCCCACATGAACTGGTGCTGTCCTCTGTCTTATTCACCATCTGTCACATCAACTGCAGGTAACATGAGATGTTCCAGTCTCAAAAACCAGTGACCCCTGGTGATGCAGCTCATCCACCAGGAACAAACACAGCCCCATCCATGTCCTTGGGTGAGCACAGTGTATGTACAGAAGAGGAGCAATTGTCTTGGGGCTTTCAGAAGAGTTAATAGTCGACCCTTTCCTCTTGAGCAGGTTTAGCTGCTGCACAGGTTTCTCCAGCCAAGCCTGGGTCTCTTCAGGACCTACATCCACCCTGGCTCACCATTTCACTGGGTCCTGTCACTCTGGAATGACATGTGTAAAGTGGCAATAAACTCAAAAGTGGAGTGATTAGAAGTGTATTAGAAAATGATGAGTGGTGTCTGACAGGTGAAGAGGAATTAATTGCCCGTCAAAGAGCCAGAACAAAGAGTTCAAAGCAGGCCAAGGAAGGTGGCTCTTCAGGTGGCTGCAGTTCACATCTGGCATTCCTGGTTACAGGATTCTGTCACTGCTTAGAGCTTAAAAGGTTCAAGAGGACACACAGAAAACCCTCAGAGAAATACACTGGTTTTTTATTAAATGTAGGAACAATGTCAGCTCAGGAAATGCTGAAACTACAAATGGTTGGATCCTGATGGAGTTGCAGAGGAAGTACTGTACCTACTTTAGCATTTATTTATTTATTGTCTCATCAAGGTATACCTCCCCTGGGCAAGGGGGATATATATACCTTCTGGCTTGTATCCACTACAACCTCTCTTACGCTCCTTACTCACAGCCATCCCATCCCCTTAGGTTCCTCAGCTCAGCTGTGGATTCCAATGAATATGAGACCATGTGTTTTCACTGGTATAAATCAGAGAATGATTGCTAATCTGGTTAAAAGGGACATTTGGAGACCACCTGGTCCATCCCACCATCTAAGGCAGAGCTAAGGTTTGATTAGGTTGGGGCTTGCCTAACTCAGCTCCTGTTCCAGCACCTCATCACCCTCCCTGTGCATTAATTTTCAGTTATATCTAATCAGAATTTGTTGACTTAGTTACTTGTTTGCTTCTGGTTCTCTGTATTTATTCTGGTTTCACTGGATTTATTTTCCTGAGAACAAGGCTGCTGCTTTCAGTTGCTTCTGGAAGCTTCTAGAAGGTTCTGCAGCCCGCAGCTGGGCTGTGATTGGCAGGTCTGTGGTTGGTGGCTGACTCCTGGCTGTCTGGTGTTTGAATAAAAGGGGCTACAGGGCCAATTGTGTTGTGTTGGGTTCCTGGAGCTCAGCTATGGCAGGTGGATGATGGGGATGTCCAGGAAGATGTGGGAGAGTGCTGGGGAGGGTGGGCTGGCAGGCAGGGCCTGGAGCATCCCCCAGAATACTTGAACTGAGCTTCCTTCAGCTCAGGTGTGAGTTCTGGCCGAACATGTTTCCAGGCACAAAGTTTACTTATAGCAACCAAGTATTTGGGGGAGGTTTTCTGATTTTGACTTTGTTTTGTTCCTTAGAAGCTTGTCTGAGCTGTGCTTCTATCACAAAGCTTCATTAAGGATTCAAGTCTATATAAACAGAGGAATCATCCTGTAGCAGTGACACATAATAGTTGCTCTGGACTGTTCTTCGGCCGTTGTGGTCTTTATTCTGTCTTTGGGGCAGTCAGAGAAATCAGTCTGTTCAGCATTTGGAAGAGAAAACAAATGTGTTCTCTAATTGCTGTCAACAGCTCCTGGTGGGGAGATATAGAGGAGACAGAGCCAGACTCTTTTTAGAAATTCATAGGGAATGAACTGAGACACAGTGGACAAAAAAGCAATGGGTATTCCAGTTAGAGACAAGAATTTTCCAGTGTCAGACCCTGGAACAAGGTATCATAGGGGTGTGGAATCTCTGTCCTTTGAGACACTAAGAACTCTGCTGGGTGACTCTGAGCACTGTGGTCTGCTCAACCCTGCTGTGAGCTGCATGGCTGAGCTAGATGGGCGCCAGAGGTTCCTTCCAACACAAATTATTCTATGATTTTATGAATCCTATTGGTAAGCCTATAATACATCTCTTCATTACTACACATGCAGTAGATTTGAATAAACGTATTAACAGAAATAGTCTGTGTGAAATTTGAATATCCTACTTAGCATTTCCCTATTTCTTTCTGCATATTTTTCCTGGTCATGATTCCCCTTACTGAAGAGGAAATACTTTCTTTTAAGAATTTCTGAATGCTTCTGGCACAAAAAAATCCCCAAGCAAAAGCCCCAAACCAAACTTATGTTGAAATTACAAGTTTGTTAATGTTAATTTTTTTAATTTACTTTTTGTTAAACCCTGAACACTGATCATAGACATTGTGAATACAAGGAATTAAGGAGAGGGATTGTTTTGATCTTAACCTGTGTTGCTATGTCTCCTTTAGGTTCTGGAGAAGTTAGTGAAGGTGTGGGAGGAAAAAAGGAAATATTATTCTGTGCCTTTCCTTGGTTGTGTTCTGGGAGAGTATAGAGAACAGCTTGGGGTGATGTATCATTGCATTGTTTCTGATGGAGCAGCTGACATGGTAAATAGACAACATATAATCTAGGAGTAGATTTATTATAAATTGTACATCTTCCTTTTGTGAGCTTCCTCAACACTTTTGTTGAGCTGTATAATACGAAATCTCAAAATCACATTAGAAAGATCTTTGCCAAAAAATGCATGGAAGAGCTTTGGAAAGACAAATAGAACCTTAGAGATCACTATGAGTCTTCTGGGACGTTGCATTTTCCCTAAGATTAATTTAATACAATATATGTCTGAGGAAAGATCCTGAAATAGTGTAAATAGTAGTCTCACAGAAGGAGCTGCCCACTCACTGTGTAGGTGTTTCTAAAAACTTATAGGACATTTTTACTTTTTTAGTAATTTTCATTTTCATCTTTTCTGCAGAGGGGTTGTTACTAAAGAAAATCAAAGTGGCTGTTACAATGTGAGTTTTTCATTAGTCTTTGCTATCAGGCTAATAATATGCAGAAATTCCCTCTTCACTTTGTGCCAGTCTCCAGAATAACTCTGTACAGTATAGAAAAATAAACAGAATCTGGATATATATTGTAAAAAGTTAATTAACTTTATGACATGGTTAGTAGACAAAAAACAAGATATCAGTGAATCATGGTTTGCTTGTGGTGCTTTGTTAACTTACACAATGATTCACATCTGCTTTGTCTTTCGAGCTCTTGCTGAGATGATATTTTCATGGAACTATTTATAACAGCCCCCAATGTCTTGGTCCTGAATTAAAATATTCACCTCAGAGCCTGTTTTTTTATATGTGAAATTAGGATTGCTCCCCTCACCCAACATGCATCACTTCACGTTTTTTGTCATTGAGTTTTGCCTGGTGTTAGTGTGTAGCTGCTCTATCTTAAAATCCTTCTGCAGCTCTTCATAGATGCTCTTTGTCCTTACTCCTGCAAATGATTTTCAGGTGTTGAACTATCACCTACCTACCTACCTGCTCAATCCCTTTTCCATCCTGTGAATGTTCAGCAGCCACAGTACATATCCCTGCAGAATGCCATTAGCGACCTCCCTTCTTCGTGAGGGCAGATCATTTATTCCTACATTTTGTTGCCTATCTGTTAAGCCATCATTTATCCATGACATTCCCTCTTATACCATAGCTTCTTAGTTATTTTCAAAACCTTGATGGAGAAATTTGTTGAAAGCCTTTTAGAAATGCATGTAGACTTTTATTAACTGTATCACTTCCACTGCACAGAGGTGACCTTTTGTGAGAACCTTTGTTTTTAAGGTGCAATTTCCTCTAACAGAAGGCAGGTTGACTCTCTTGAAGTACATTATTTTTGTCAAGATGCCCCTTAGTTTTTTTTTCTTACAGTTTCTATAGATGTCAGATTTCCAGACAAGTTATTTCTCCGTATCTCTCCTGGCATCCTTCTAAAATTTGGCATCATATTTGTACCTCCTCAGTGCTCAGATGCCAAGGTGATTTTAAGTCAATGGTTATTCACTGTTGTGAGTGATTTGTCTATTTGACTTCCATTAAAAGTCTTAGATGAATATTGTTTAGTTCTTGAGATTTAATATTGTTCATAATATAAAAGTGTCCAGGAATCTCTTCAATGGTCACTTCAGCTTCACAGAGATTTTTTGATTCCTCCACAGAGTGGAATTCTAAAGTAAGAATCACCTCTTTTTCTGACACAGGGACCATACGCAAGGCATTTGGCTTCTCTGAATGCCTAATGCATTGACACAATATATTTTGAAAAGATTTTCTCCTTTGTGCTTGTTGTTTCTTAAATTTTTCTGTCGTTGATTTACTGAGTGTGTTTATCAAAACTTTATCATCATTTTTAAAAACATACCTTACTCAGTCTAATAGGAAATGAAAACATGTTTGACTATAGTAAAATATGTTTCTTTCCTCTTTCTATTTAATTTGATTTCCCTAAAAGGTCATTTTTTCAAAATTTTCTTTTTTTTTTTCCTTTACAAAAGTCCATATAATGTCAGGCACTTTGCTGAATAGGGAAAGATTTAATTAGCAGCTTAAATATTCTGCTGAATCGGGGCTTCACAACTGTAACTTCCTAACAGCCTAGGTGATATTTAATGTATCAACCATGAAGAATAGAATTTACCCCCAAACACCTTGACAACTGTAGTTAAAGCTCTTCAAAGAGATCAAAGCTCAGTTTAACAACTTTTCTTGCCTTTTTTCTCCTCTTTTTCCTTTAACTAATGCTTAAGTAGTTAGGCAAACTTTCTTTTTCTTTACAGTGTAGTACACATTACAGCTTAAAATTACCCTGAAACCTGTTTTCCTTCCATTTCTGGTGAGTTAGGAATCAAGGGATTTGAGGTGGTTATTGTATTCTTCTCTTCCTTATTGTTCATTAATTATAACACCACTGTTCAGAGGGAGATTTATCAGGTAAAGTGAAACTCTCATTTCCATTTTGGACAACTAGTTTTAGATTTGCAGAAGCTTATCTAGACCTCAGGTCTTCCTTTTAAATTAGTTTCCCTGGGGCTCTGAAGTTTTATCAGATAGTGGAATAGTAAACAGTTGTTCAGACTTCAAGCCCTAATGTTTCTGATTAAAGTCACAAAAGATTTGCTTTCCTATTACAAGTTTCAATTGAAGCAAAAATGCCAATTCAGGATTTTCTTCATAAAGAAATTCTTCTTTGTAAAAATAAAAAATAAAAGCTTATATTTATTCAACTTGTCTTCTTTAAAGATTAAATGAACTTGGAATACAAACAGCTATTTACTTACCAAAATGTATCAAAGCTTCCTAACATATTGTCCACATCTCTAGTCAAACTATCTCCAAAATAGCTCTTCAGGCATACAGCATTTTGTTATTTTGATTAACAATAAGCTCTGCATCTCAAAGCCACCTACCTAGACAGAAATAACAGTTTCATGTTATTTACCAGTAGGGTAATTTCTTGATCTCATAGCTTATTTGTGAAAAATTCTGATATATGGTTTCTTCTTTTAGTCACAGTCCTATTGCCTCATCCATTAAAAGGCAGGCAGCTTCATTTAATAGAACTTCCAGGCTCCAGGGGACCAGCATTGGCTTCAAACTGGTAGGAATCATTCAACACTCTCAAACTTCTCTAAATGTCCCTTTGTCTCTGTACTTTGTATATGTACAAACACGTACGTGCCATTCTCTTTCTTCCAAATAAATAATTGCAGTCAGTCTCTTATCAAATGTAACACCCTTGAGCCTGTCAAAATGTTCAGCATCATCCCACTGCCAGTTGGTTTTCCCCATCCCAGACTATGTGTTCATTTCCCATACAACACTGATCGAAACAGTTGGAGGGTTTGGCCTGCAGATGAGGCCTTGGCACCCTCATTTCAGTGCTAAATCTGATTTTTCGTTTCCAAATTAGAGGTTGTATGTTCTCATCGTCTCCTGACTCCTCCTGAGTTTCCTTCACAGGAACCAAGATGCTGCTGATTTCTTCCTTAATGCAGAGGTAGTAGTGCCAATAACACTCCTCTAATGGGTTTGGGAGAAGGTGGAAGCCAAAAACTAGGAGGAGTTGCCTCTTACGAGTTTGTTCAGTGTGCCATGGCTCTTGGCTCCCTGTTCTGTGGCTGGCTTACCATGGGCTGCTGTGGAATAGACTGGTTCCCACAGCATAAATTGCCATCCTGTCCTCTGAGCAGTGGGGACTTTAAAAAGACTACTTTGTTTTAAAAGCATTTCAATTCCTTTTCATCTTATTTCAGACTATACAGTGGCTCTACCTGCTTTTTTTTTTAATTGCTTTCTCACTGCAGAGTCAGTGTCATTTCAGATGCAGGTAAAGATATATAAATAAATCTTTATTCATCATTTAAAGAAAAAAATAAGATTTGTAAATTTGAGGTTTTCATTTGCAGCCATCGGTTTTGGACTTTGATTAAGTGTTTTCTGTCAAATAGAAGGCATTACTTGATATCTCCAAGCTCTAATAGTTCTAAAAGGAGGTAAGTAACTCTCATTTGTAGATACATTCCTTATATAATAAATAAAAAAATATAAGGCAATAAAATTAATGAGAGAAAAAATTGGTAAGAAATCAGTGAAAAGCACATGACAGTTGAATGCAATTCATATAAATATGCCTGGTACTAAGAACCTCAACTAGCAAATTAATCTGAACTTCCTGAACTCTTCACTTTGATTTCTGCTCTTACTTCATATGTATTTTTTTCCTGTTAGGAAAGCCTTTGCTCTTCCAACAGTTTTACAGAAGATGCTAGAAACTGCAGTAAACTAGCAGACATGTACAGTAACTTCCCTACAGTCTTTAAAAAAAAAAAAAAAATAAAAAAAGCCTGATGGTACCATCTGGACCCTTGGAAAGCTTAAACAATTTGCTTTATAAAAATGTGTTTGCATGTTTAAAGGTGTTTTTTATGCATCTTGTAATATCATCATAATATTAAATCCACCATTATGAAACAGCAAACAGAATAGGTCAATGAGGTTTTAGTTTTTTTGATTACTGGAAGAATGTGGAGGTAGAGTTCTATAAATGTGTTTTGGAATATATGAGAAAATCGTGCATTTCAGCTACATTACAGTGTCTTTACTGACTGGAATCTGGTATTTCACCATGACAGCAGCTGAAGTCATCTCCTTTAAGGCCATTCTGCAGGTCTGCCATTCTGTATGTCCCTTCCTTACGAACAAAACAATGGGCTATAAGGTATTAAATAGGCTTAAGCAGACCATGAGGAATTTTGAAATGGAGAAATTTAGTGATGGAGCTGCAGTGATACAACTTTCAGTATAAACACATTGGTTCAGGGTTTACAGCATCGTTTAGAGTGTTGTTTGTGTCTCCTTGGAAGTAGTTGAATTTTGGCAAAGTCACAAAAAATATAAAAAAAAAGGAAAGAAAAGGAAAAAAAACCAACAACTAAATTTCAAAGATGGAGTCTCATACTAACAGGGAGAGTGGTATAATTGTATGGATTTCAGTATAGCAATACATTTTCCTGGGTAGACATTCTTTAATCATATTTTGGAATTTCTATTGATTTTCCTTGTTATCAGTGGCCAAAACATGATTGAATGTAACATCTAGCTTATGCAACACTGCCCTGGAATAGCACTGACACATATCAACTCAGCCCTCAGTGACACACAAAATCCAAGTACAAATTTCCAGCAGCATTGAAATAACTAATAAACTTTTCCCCTCTTGGGAAGGTCACAGAAGAGCATCAGTCAATCCTTCAGAATATTGCCTCCTGTTAAACCTTTCCTTCTCAGGTGTATCTTGAAGTAATATGAATATAAAATACTTTCTCTTAGCAGTAGAAGTAATGGTGTCTGCTTTTCTTTTCTCCACATAAACCTGTGAAACTACAGTCCCATAGTTAAATATATATACGTGAACCTGTGTGAGTACTTGCAGAAGTCTTAATGGGTACAAAAATCCCTCTGCAAATCAGGGTTTTCATATATATATATATATAAAGATTACAGTGTGGGGGTGTGTGAAAAATTTTATTCTAAATAAACATTCTGTATTTCATAATATTTTGGTACTAAAAAACTTGATTTCTGTCACACCATCCCCCAAAACTCTCCTACTCAAGAAAGCCATTGATTTCATTAAAGCCATTGTCCTTTATTAAATTCTACAGGACTAAAATGTCATTAACAAGGTTAAGAAAGAGAAATACTCTGTGTTCCACCAGAAGTAAAACAAGTCTGCATTTGAAAGTAAAAAAAATACTGTTAGGTTGTGAGAAATTTTAGGAAAGGTCTGAAACATGTTTCATATTTCAACTTTTATTCTTTTAAAGGTCTTGCATTAAGTCAGAGATTGTTTTATAATTCATTATGCTTGCTGCCTATTAAAATAAAAGCAGCCATTTTTCTTCCATTTAAAATTTGGGAAGCAATATTTCAAGTTTCTCTTTAGATGAAACATGGCAAGATATTGTAAGATTCCTGTGAGGTTACCTTTCACTGGAATGCCATGAAATACTACGTTCCTCTTCTGCATTAGTTCTGCCATGACTCCTGGGTTCTACTCAGTTACCAGGCCAAATCCTGCCAACAGTGAGGTCAAATCTTACTCTGTAAAAGAAAGAGAGTGAGATCAGCTGAAAAGAAGTGTTTGCCTATTAGTTCATGATGTTTTCCCAGTCTGCTTCTTGCACATTCACCCTGGGACAGCAGCCCTGAGCTGTTAAGCAGTGTCTTCTTTTGGCTATTCAAGGATAAATGTCAGAGCAGCAATGAAGATAATGAGCAATTTGACCACCTCATTGGTGCCATGTGTTACCTAAGAAAGCCATGAAAGCCCAAGAACATGTGGGAGGCAACAATTTGTGTTTATCATCCATATTTTATGGATAACAACTTGGATTTTCAGTCGTGAAAGCAACAGCAAGTGATAGCTGGGAAGCTGTCAGAATCACTGAAGTGTTTAGCAGTGTTATTCCAGAGACTATGCTGAAGACTATCTGTGGAATTCAAAGCCATGAAACGTAAGTCAAGGCTCTTGCTTATCTATTTAAAACGGTTGAATTCTTTGTCTGGAGACAAGAGTGAAGGAAGAAGTAAAAAAGAAAAGTCCAGAAGACTGGAAATAAACATATTTTCCAACACTTTGCTAATTTGGCATTTAGTACCAAAATATAGAAAAACAGTGACATAATGATAGAGAAATGTGTCTGGAACAACTCTAAGAGTCACTAGGACCATCCCTTTCCTGTAAGCTATTATCAACTGTCTGTCTAGGCAACATGTTCCAAAATTTACCTGTCTCAATTGTTACAAGGCTTTTTGTAATGTCTGACTTGAGTCTGTCTTGGTGCAATATTAAATGGTCTGCTGCTGTTTATTGTGCTCCCGTGAATGCTGAAAGCATGAACTTCTCCTTCTCAGTCATCGTTTATGCCGCCTGCACTGCTGTGACTTTTGCTCAACTCCATCTCCCAGTCTATCTTCCTGGATAAGGAACAAGTCCTCAGACTCACAGGGGCACAGACCTGTTATCTCCTTCCTACTAAGTAATATTCGTATCCTTAACACTTAAGGCACTTCTTGCTGCACTGCACAGGCGCCCACAGACTGGCTGTTGTAACAGAATTCTTGACAAGTTGAGAATGTTAATGTTGATGTTCCCTAATCAAATAAAATGGCTTCATTCTGTGTGAAATTTTCCTCATGGAGTAATGCTGAATACTGAGCAGCCCTGCAAATTCATCACAGAATAATCTATTTCCAAATCAGACTGTGGGTAATTCAGGCATTTTGTAATATTTCTTAACAGAGAGCATAGGAGGTGTCATATCTTGAATATATCCCAGAGCTGCAGTAAATCATCAATGTTATGAGGTTCTGGATAAAACATTTCGTGCAGGGGGGAAAAAGGATTGATGGAAAGTGATGGTTTAGGGACATTCTTTGGAATCAATTAGCTACTTATTGAGCATAAATGAAGATATGGTTAGGACATATAAATTGTTGTTACTGAGGAGCAGTTTGGTAAGTACAGTGGGAAAGGACAACAAGCATTTAAGCATTACAGGAAAAAAAAAGTTTGTTTTATAGCACAGTGATGGTGTCAATAATCTCATCTAGTTTAAGAGTTTCACTAAACTAGAGTACTCTAAAGTCTGTGAAGCACCAAAACAATTTAGGAGCCAGCTTTAGACTCTATATGGCGTGACAAGCTGTGTGCCTGAAAAGATTTAACTATCCTAAGAATACCAAAAGTAATGTAGCCAGGCTTTGAGAAGCACAAAAAATGACAACATTTTCCTTTCAAGGAATTTGTTGTCCATCCTGCTATAACAATGTACTTTGCTGTTCCTTTATTTGACTGTATAATCACATATTAACAAATTTTAACCTGTGAATTCTGTAGCTGGTGACAAATACACTCTGCTGTGAAAAGAATTTTATTTCTCCAGGAAAGCGGATATTCAGTTTCATTTTATGCAAGAAAAATGTATAGAAATATGAGTAAGACTGAAGAGTAAGAAAATGTAATAGTTGCATTGAGTGAATGTATTTCACCCTGCTCTGCCAATTCTCCAATTCTGATTTAGCTGTGAGCCTACACATGGAAGTTTTTAGAGCAGCTTGGGAAGATGAATAGAGACAAAAGCCCATTTAACACTCAGAATCTGGAAGGAAACAGGGTGAAGAAATGCATATTGGACCATGTCTTCAACAGATTTAATTTAGGAGGCAGCAAAGTCTTGTTTATTAGTTAAAATAGGCCACTGCCACATTGTCTGGAACAGGTGACATCTGTGACCTGAGGAATGTATGGTATGATTGGCTACAGAATTTAACCACTGAGTTTTTTTTATGGTGACAATGACAAGACCATAGTTTTGTTATATCTGCACATGCAATAAAATTGACTGGGTTGCTGAGATCTGTACTTACAGATGAAAACCCTTTTTTAAAAAGCTTCAGAGATTTCATACTTCATGCACATTCTGATATTGTCTTTTTCTCATTGTTTCTGCTGGGAAAGAAGTATGCTTCACCATAAAATTAAGTTACTTGCCCTCCCTGCCTCCTATACAACTGTACATATAATGTCTTTTAAATATTGAACCACTCAGAATATGTTCAGTGTTTTTGTCAGAAATTGCCACATGAAAAAGTCAAAGGCTTTCCCCTTTTCTGGTACAGGCATACTGCTCTTTCCCTCAGCTGGATTCAAACTGCTGGAAATGAAGAAATTCTCCATTATTTAAACCAGGTACAGTAAACAACCCCAAAGAAGCAACTGTTCAGGTCAAGGCCAGGATCTGCTTCACTTCCAATAATTCAGATTTATTGTCCATTGCCATTGAGGCTATGGGTTAGTAAATGCTACAAATCTGACAGAAAAATAGACCATGATATTCTAGCTCTTTTCTAACAGATTTAACACTTTGAAGGGCATACTAGATCCACAAGTTAGTGTGTCTACATATTTTAACAACCACGTAGTAACTGTACATTTTTCAATGTTTTTTAATTTTAGTAAGCCTAAATCATTTTAGTTTGGAGACCAAAATAAATGGAAACATGGCTTTTTAATCATTCCCTTATAGAATTTTCAGAGAATGAACACTTATAAACCACTTCTTTTCTCCACAGTAGAGGACCTTTCCTTCTCCTCTTCTCAAAAAACAAACAAACAAACAAACAAACAACAAGCCACACCAAAAGCAGAAGAGGGGTTGCATGAATTCAAGCTGTTATTCTTCCTCCCATGGTCAGAATAATGAGTAGAAAAGTTCTAATGCATTAAAGTCAGGTGGAATATAGAAGTGTGAGGATCAACCATGGTTTTATGTTCGGAAAGCCTAAACAAAGACCTAAATCTCGTTATTTAAGCAAGAGATATAAAAAGAAATAGCTCAAATAGTATAAATTATTAAACTTAATAATGAGGGAGAAGAATCCAAATGACCTTCAGAAAGCACATAGTGTTCTTGATTCTGAGTACTTTTTATTCCCATCTCTCCTCCACACGGGCTTTGCTCACACACTCCCCTGTCTCAGGACAGGCAGGTGGCACTTGGTGACAGCCTGTCTCCTGTCCTCAACAGTAACCACATGATGGTGCTGCAAGGTCAAGTGGAACAAAGACGAGTCTGCCAGACTGTGTGCTGAGCACTGACCCATCCAAACGCATCCTCTGTGACATCTCCACTCCTGAAATGAGGAAGGCTGGCAGGAAAAGTTTTGCACAGGCAAGTGAAAGTGTGTGTCTCAGACTTACTATCTAACTGGAGCTGTCTGCTTCATCTGTATCCTACTTTCCTAACTTTCAAGTCACTTGTTTCCTCTGCAGCTTTGAGGACATTACAATGCACTGACTTCATCTAAACGGTAACAACATTCACTTCCAATTCAACTTTATTCTGCTTTCACATGGTTCTTCTCTCACAGCAGTCTTCTCCCAGCTGAATCACATGTAACTCAATAGAGTTACATGTAGCAATTTTATCCATGTAGCATAATAAGTATGAAAGATATATTTTTTACCAAATGGATGAAACTCATTTCATATTACTGTCTCATATTGTGTAAACATAATATAAAATCCTTGCGCAGTCTTGTTAGTAGTGTCTCTCCTTGTATTCTGTCTTTTCCTCATTTCAGTCTCTGTTCTAAGTGCATTGCAGTGAAAGTAAAGCCATGCTGCAGGTGCAAGAGAAAGACAAATTCAGATGAAATTTGACCTGCTGGCAATTGTAATCATACCAATGACTTACATGACCAATATGCATCTACCTAATATTTGTATTGTTTATATTAACAGATTAAACTGCACCGGGAACCATAAATTAAGACTTACAGGATCGTGGCTTCTTAATTTTTCACTTAGATATGCCAGTAAAAAAACAAATTCAAAACATTTTGAGATCACGTCTTAGTGTAAAATAATTCTTTTAGTATTTTTTTAACACATCTTTTAACTAGGTCAAAATGATTAGGAAATTTTAGGAGAACATCTTGCTTTTAGTAGACTGCTGCCCTTTTAGGAATGACATCTTGTAGGATAATGCAAAATTACACTCCTTCTGTAAGGACATCTGATTTTGGACACCTGGTGAATCCTGTCAGACTCTCACAGCAATATGATCTTACTTTTTTAAAAGGAGAATCCTTCCAGTTATTTAGAGAGGAGTGGAGGAAACCAGAAACATAAAACTCTATAAAAGGAAAAAGGGAGGATCCTCATCCCCTAACTCATTAATCTCTAACTCATCAGCCTCCACATATGGAGTGTTTCCAGACAGCACAGCAGGCTGAGGAAATAAGATCAGAATTCTTTCATCTTGATATATTTGTTGTAATTTTAAAGAGATGACTATGTGATTTTCCAAGCCTCTTTTGCAAAGTCTGTGGAAAGTGTCCATCACCCCATCGTTTCTATTCAGAGACAGACTAGAAACAGGACTGCCCAGAAGTCTAGGACTCTGGGAAATAGTGTGCTAATGCCAATGAGGAACCTGGAAAAGGTCAGCTGCATTCACTCAGCTCAGAGCAATGCAATGGTGATATCCCATTCCTGTGGGAGGAAAAGACAGGTTGTGCTCAAGAAACACGTAAAAAATTTAAAAATGACTGTGTAGTTCCAGCACATAAGGTCCACACACAGAGTCCTAGGCTGTTTCAGAGTTTTCATCTCAAGCTGTCTGGAGAAAAGTATACAAACTAATGTTTTGGTGGGAAAATATCAACGGGGGTTATAGACAGAAAACGCTTCAAGTTCTTATGGAGGTAAAAGCTGGCTCTTTCATTCGCTTTCCTGATACATGACAAATCTCTTACTGTGAGATTTCCTTACCAGACTCCCCTCAGTGAGAAAAAGAAGTCGTTATCCAGCTAAAACCCTTCAGATTTCACTCAGGAATGTTTCAAATCTTTCTCATCCTCTTAAGTTTTTTCTTTGTAGCAGTATGAACTGTTGCTATCAAAGCAATCACCTAGTCTGTGTGTGAACAAAGAAAAGCATTTCACAGGTTTCACATCGTGCTACAAACAGTTCAGACTGCTGGATACTTTCTCTGCCTAAATAATTTCCTGATGCCTGGAAAGCACCTGAAGAACAGGATAAGGTGTGAGGTCACTCTGGAAAATGTGTGAGACAATATCATCTTATGTCACCTACAACTGAGGTAGAAGTGATTAGTCAGGGCAGTGGATACTGGTATTGTTTGCTTTTTTAAGTAAAGTAATAATTTTAATGGAAAAGTTTTTAGTTTTTAATAGCATTGTCTCACAGTGTGGGAGAGCTTTGTCAGAATGACAAGTGGTTCCCAGCTATCAGGCTTGTATTGCCGTGGTGTTAAACTAAGAGATCAATTTTCCTTTGAAAGGGACACAAATCTCCCTTTAAGATGACATGGGTTTAGTTTTGTCATCTGCTTTGCAATTCTTACTGCCCTAGTGGGAACTTTTAGACTCCGTGACATGTTTAGAGAACAGGAGGTCCCCAAGCAGGCAGTGGCAGAAATCTACCTAAGTACCAAGGGCAGAGTGAGTTTAATGTGGAGCTGGGCTCCTGTGTGTTGTTTCATATCAAATCAGCCCAGAGTTTGTGTGGACTGACAGTATATTTTCACAATTATAATGCTTTGGCAGACATACAAAAAGTGCTGATGCACGCCCTGAAAATATTCTATTAGAAATTAGGAAATAAATTAGAATTCAAGATTTTTTGACTTTAGGCATCAGTAGACAGCAGTCCATGGGCAGTGCCTACTAAATAGTATGGAGTAGCTGTTTTGAGTTAGTCTGTCAGGAACAACTGCATAATTACACCTTTGGGAGAATAACTGAAAGCCAGTTCTGTTTGGATCCCTAACTATTCTGAGACTGTATTATGGGCCTGCTCCATGTACAGAAATTTTCTTTCCTTATTTGAAAACCACTATTTCTATGTGGTTTATTTATAATGTTTGTTTTTAAGAGCAGGAAAAATAATCTTTCAGATCTTTTCTGAACGTTGACATCAGCTGAACCTGTGAAATTAAGACAGAGTTGGATTTAACAGTGAACTATTTAAAGTCATTGTCTCTCAGGAAATCTGATTCTTTACCTGGTCCCTGGATCAACATATAACCATCAATTCAGCACTTGACAAGACTGCTATTACAGACAGCTGTCACGTGTACAGTTTGCCACTTTGATCTGGTGGTGTCATTTATATGGTGGTGTATTTTATATTTGAATTTGACATGCCAGCTTTGCAAGTTTTCCATAACTTAAGTAGTTGCACAGGTATGTGAGGGCTTCTTTTTCGGTAGTGGAAAATGCATGAACACAGAAAGGGAAAAAGTGGTGGCACAAATAGAATGTTGCTTTAAGTAGTCCTTCCCATGAGGAAGAACTTCTTAACCATAACTGAGGATAAAATGTCTCAGATTTCTTATTAAATATTAATGTAATTAAAGGGGAATGGATAAACAACAGCCTTCCAATGACCTGCTGACTATATGACTCAGCCTTATAACATACTAGAGCAAATTTGCCTCCTCATTTTGGTCTTGTAGTTAAATGTGTGGTTTTTATGCATTATGTTGGGATTTATGTGTGTATTGGGTTTGCAGGAAAGGTTTTGGTAACAGGATGGCTTCTGTGAGAAGCTTCCAGAAGCTTCCCCTATGTCCTATGGAGCCAATGCCCCTGGTTCCAGGATGGACCCATTGCTGGCCAGGGCTGAGCCTGTCAGTGATGGTGGGAACACCTCTGGGATAGTGTATTTAAGAAGGGTGGAAAAGTTACTGCACAACAGCTGAAGAAAGGAGTGGGAATACGTTAGAGAAAGAGCCCTGCAGACACCACAGGAGAATGGGGGGGAGGAGGTGCTCCAGGTGCCAAAGCAGAGTCCCTCTGTATTCTGCAAATGAAAAATCTAGGGCAAGAAGGTGTCATGATATTGTCCCTAAGGCTGCTGAACTGGGTATGATATTGCACACCATTTTAAAAAACCCAAAGTTAATGGTTTGCTGCCAACTTTCAGCACATCTCCATTATTATCCATTCTGTAGCTCCTGGTACCATCCTCACAAATCCTGTGAGTCAACATATACCTGATTAGAATGTACTGCAAAGATCACTTTGAAAAATGATAAAATGGAAAACCCACCAAAAATAGTGGATAGCTGGGTCTTCATATATTCTGATGCATTCCTGCCAGCACTCAAACTGTCCATGGATGATAGCATGAATTCTTAGTAAAATCTACTTAAATTGTTACCCTTCTTTACTCAGAAATCAAGAGTTAATACCTTTCTGATTATGAGATAGGAAAGAGAAATGCTAACCATGCTCTGCTGCGCTGCAATAGACCATTTGCCATGTTGCTCTGTTAGGAAGGTTTTTTAATCTTTAAAACTCTGAGCACAAGACTGGGCCAGTAAGGCACTAGTAGAGTTTCCCTGCTGGCTAAGACAAGTGATAATTCAAACATATTCCAGATTTTTCCTTGGCTCCAGACCTGAAAGGAAAACTCTCAGCTCATCAAGAAGTTACTCATTATAGAAAAAAGACCTGCCATCATCTGCTACTGAAAATATTTCTACATTTTAACATACTTCTGCTTGAGAATGGTCTGCTGAATTTAGCAGTTTTCTGTGAAGCTAATCTGGAAGCTGCATAGTGTGTACAACAAAAGGAAACCCTTTAAAATTCGTTCCTTAGGCTGGTCTGGGACTTTAGGGGGTCTATTTAATTGGCAGGGCTTCTCTCCACCCCACCTTACTCTGAGTTAGAGGCTGCTGCTTTGGCTGCATATATTGTGTGTGTACGTGTGCATTGAGGTCCTGACTTCTGATATATTCACCCAAATTATGGGAAAGCTTGGTCCAGATTAATTAGGTACTTCTACCCATCAGTGATTTTTTCAGCTTTATATGAAAGGCCATGAATTAATACTGAAGTCTGGGTCTTCCTCAATAATCCAGGAAGATGGGGAGAAAGGAAGCATGGGCTGGGAAAATGAACATGTGAGTGAAATACAGGAACATTGCAATGATGCCAGTACCATTTTAGGCAGACTTTCCTATCTCCTTCTCGCATTTCCAGCTCATCTATGTATGGTAAGAATAAGTGAGTTAAGGTCAGAGCTGTAAAGATATGTCAAGATATGTGTAACTAAGAATTATGAACAATGTAGATGAATTCAACTGGATCCATTAAAGTGAAATGTGCTGTTAAAAATCCTGCACATAAAGGATACAAAGTGTCAAGACTAAAAACAAACAAGGAAGTGATTTTTAACCTTATTAAGGTCTTATGCCTTTCTGTCTAGAGGGCTTAATCTTTAATGCAGAGCTATAAAGAACAATTACTTTTTTATGGGTTACGATTACAATCTAAGATGATTTATTGTTTGGCTTATGTTGTGATGAGAGTTGGGCTGTTAATTTTACTGCAGTTTTTTGTTTTGGTGGTCTGTCTTTTTCAGTCTCTCATTGTATTTTCTGTTACCTAAAACTCCTTCACGCTTCCGTGTCAGCAAGTAACTCAGCTATGTACTACAATTTGTTGAGGATGTAGCAGTAGAAAAAGCATTACCCCCTTCAGATGTGACATTTGGTGTATTACCTGCACGTGCAGTATTGTCAGGGGTGTACTTTCTGACCTGCAATGCATTATCTGCTCTACTGACTTTGGGGCTGTTTATCACCAGTGACATATTTCTCTGCAGGAACCTGCCATTCTTCTTGTGTCTGCTTTAAAACCCTAAACGCAGACATACTGTCT
This sequence comes from Pipra filicauda, assembly GCF_003945595.2. Lineage (NCBI taxonomy): Eukaryota > Metazoa > Chordata > Aves > Passeriformes > Pipridae > Pipra > Pipra filicauda. The sequence goes on from NW_024104285.1 coordinate 1,220,068, forward strand.
GCATTTTTGAGAGTGGAATGAAACCAGATTTTTCATTTTTTTTAACAATTCCCTTCAATGTTTTCAGTTAAACATGGTGCCTCATAAGCTGCTTTTGCTACGGCAATATCATGTTAAAGAGCAGAGGCACTGCAAGAGTGGAATTAATTATGTATGCATTATGCTTGTCCAACTAACCACACTGTATTCCCAATGAAATACTTAACACATCTCTGCGTTCCTAAAGTCAAATAACATCACTATAATTTGAGACTTATTTTGAGCTGCAAAGAAAAGATTTTGTTACACCTGCAGGAAAGCTATTCTTTTGGAAGGGGCTTTTTCCATTTGTATGCTTTGATTGTGAGCTACTTAATTTAGTCAAAGATTCTAATTGAGCTTATTGGCAGCCTGCCTGATATTTGGCACAGTAGGACTGTCTAAGTTTGAACCTTTGGGGATGTTTTCAGAGAAACGTATGTCTTCTATTTCATTCTTTATTGTGGCAGACTGATGAGAACTTCTAAAGCCAATGACAGTAGCTGAAGGAGTTAAACAAGATAGATGTTATTTGACAGAGCAGTATGTGTCATGGTCTAAGCAGACATAATAGGATGAAATTAAGAAATATGAATATTTAGGCTACAGACAAGACTGTTTCCTGATACTAAGACCTGTTCTGGTTTAAACAGTCTCTCAAAAAAAAAAAAAAAAAGCAGCTCCTAGCAGGGAATATTTAACACCATGCTGAACAAAATGCTAATCCTCAGAGGAACGTTACAGTATTTTCAGCAGGATGAAATAACTGATCCCTTCCATCTCTGCTCTGTTTGATTTCAATGTCTCAAAGTTTCTGCTTAGAAGAATATGCATTTCACTGCTTCCTTTTCCTGTTTCCTTGAGAACTGTCATGTCTGCAGCCTAGAGAATGACCTACTGCTGCAGGACATCCTCTGTTTGCTTCTCATTGCCCTTGATTTTCACAAGTTGACTTGTCAATGAATGGCTCCAGCTGAAGCATTTGATCTTAATTTGCCTAGTAACATACTAAGGATCTCTGTGGTATCAACCAGATGCTTCCTAATGACCTGGAATCATCAACTCTCCAAAGATCCAGGACTCTGCAAATGGATACACACAAACAAAAGTGTCCTTTGAAGACTTGCCATCTCCTCTCTACTCTCCCAGGGAGAAACTGAAGGATTTACATTAATATCTAACCCTCTTTTTTGCCTCTGGAAACATGGTGATAATTCCACTTAAATAGGACTTGTGTGAAAGATGAGACAAAATTATGCTGAGAATAGTTTTTAAAATATTCTTAACTCTTCAAAGCATTTTGTGTGAGATGAGAGTTTACTTCTTTGTCAGATCTAGACTGTTACATTTCATCACTGCTAGCCACTACTCTGTGCATAAACCTGTTTTGAAGTATGCTTGTACACTGTGAAAAAAAGTAGTATTACATTCTAAATTTTCAGGGTAAAGTAGATAACTTTAATGATACAAGTTGAGCTGCTGGGGAAATGAAGCAACAGTTCGTAGTTTGAACCTTTGTGATCATTGTTATTGTAAAATATTATTGCTCAAAGTAACAAATATATCAAAATAATATAAATCTCTTGACACAGTGAAAAGTTATTGACCCTTCTAACAGGTATGTTAAAAGTGTGTAAGCATTCCACACACACACCCATATATATATATATATAAAATTTATGTTTATATAACATTATTTAATAATTCATAATTACTGTTATATAATTAGTTAATTATAAAGTAATAAATATAATAAATATAATAAAATCATTAATTAATTAATAATCCTATATATAAAGTGTATAATTAATATGTTATGTATTAATTATAATTAATGTATATGATTATCATATACTTAATAATAGTTAACTAATACTAGTAATTAATGTTATCTAAATTAAATATCAGTTATTATTAATAATAATTTGTGATATTAAAACTATTATTAATAATTACTAACTATTATTTTATTACACTTAATAATAAATAATGTTATGTTAATACAAACATTTAATGATGATTAATTTTAATAATAATAATAATAATAATAATAAAAGTGTTGCATAAATAAAACCCAAATGTGATCACTTAATGACTCATACTAGGATTTGAGAAGGTATTGGATATATTGGATCTGACTCAGAAAGAATTCATGTAAATACATGAAAGTGGGGTAGAACTTAGTTATACCTTAGCCTCTTGGGAAAGCCATTCTTTGGATGTCAAGATATGAATTATTTCTGAAGATTTAGCAAGTTTCTGGAACAGTGATGACAAATCATAGACTCAAAGACCGAGAGGAGGTTTTCCCATCCAAAGAGAAGGAGTGAAGTTGTTTACAAGGCTTTTGGTATTTAATAGCAGATCTTCAGAATAAGACCAAAGGGGAAACAGAGAAGTTCATAAAGACCAGGGAAAGCTATAAAACACAGATTCCTGAGCACCACTGATGAGCAGGCAGTTCCTCATTAAGAACTTGTTACAGTACACATATACAGTCTCAATCAATTTGTTTTATTTTAACAGGGCACCAAGTACTTCCCATAAACTTTGAGGGCACTGAGTACTTAATTGAATCATCTACACATAACCCCTGTGCTCAAATAAATATCTGTTTTTTCAGAAGTAATCAACTGAACCTTATCTGCATCAGCATATACAGAATAGCATAAAATAAAATGCGATTTTTTTCAATAATCATGAACTTGTACATCCTGCGTAATGATTAATATACTTTTAATAATTGACCTGTCGGTACTGAGGACCTCTTTATTCAGTGGAATTTTTAACAGTTTTGAGAGTGGAAATGATCCAAAGCTCACTGTGCTGGTTCTAAACACAGAGGAAAAAAAATCAAAAATATCTTTACTTTGTTCTTAGAGAATCTCAGATTTGTTTTTTCTCGTGTTTTACTGTAAAACAGCTTATGCTGTTACAGTCTTGATAAAAATATGACACTATATATATTCTCCACTGTATTGAATACAGAATAGTTGCTGGCACCTTCACAGCTCTTCCAGGTGACTATCAAGCACCAGATTGTCTTGGATATACTAATATAAGTAAATATACATGTCAAAGGAAAATGTGCTCATGTTAAATTCATACAGTCTAATGAGAATCTTCCTTTCATTAACAGCTAGTAGGATACAGTTCCTTCTTTTGGACACACTATGAGAACAGACTAAATAGAATCATAAATAAACATTTCTAATAGCTCAACTACTTCCTGAAGTATATAGGATCTGTTGCTGGAGGATATAAAAAGAATGTTTATTTAATAAATTCTGTAACTTCATATGTATATTTGAGCATATAAACTGCTACAATGCATTATAATGTACACAAAACCCAATATGCTCTGTATACAGTCCCATCTGCTTTCAATGTGGTGATTGCTGATCACAGCAGACGGCTCACGTCGTGTAAACACTTTGCTACACACAAACCGATATATTCTAATTACCAGTCAATAAATTCCATATACAACCCAATTAGTTGTCATAGAGACTTTAACTGATCTCTTTCAACTTACTAGTTTACTTGCAGGCCAATATATATTCAGGACAGAGACCACTGTATCATAGAATAGAAACAATAAATACTTCCAAGTACAATCTATTTAGGTTAGTTTGTTTGATGAATTAAGTGACTTGCTATGGGAGAGGGTACCATGAATTCTCTTGAAATCATCTTCCTATCAGTCCTTTTGTGGTATTTCATTTTATGGAAATAATTTTTAAATATGCATAAAACACAGTTAATATAAATAAAACTTTAAGATACAAAGACTTCACTCTTGAATGAATTCTCACATTTGATCAAATTAGCACTAGAATGACTGTAAAAAGATTTTTTTCAGAGATGTGAAGGAGAAAAGAATTGGGATCTTCCACTATATTGCCAGTGGTTCAACAAAATAGAATCTATGTATCTCTGGCAAAGGTAAAGCATTTCCAGAAACACTAAACAACTTCAAGAAAAAACAATTAGAAGAAAACAAGGCTCTTCACTCTGGGAAAGACAACAAAGGCTGCACGAATCTCCGTACTGCTGTTCTGGGGAGACATTAGAATCCTAAATCACTGTATAAAGGATAGAGTCTATACATAAAATCACACAGGGCTGCCTGTAGAGTACACAGTTTGCAGCACTAGATGCTGACTGACTAAAAATCAGTAAAGATTACTCAGAAGATGTGGGCTTATGCACTGATTTTAGGCAGATGAAATCATAAGCAGTAGGACAGGTCATGTCCAAAGTTCTGTGAAATTCCCTTGAATGATTTATCTCAGAAATTTTTACTGAAGGCCCTGAACACTCTATCAGTGTCACCTATGCTGATTTGTTCATTATCAATAGGTGTAGATTTTTAGATTCCTTAATATTAAGGTCAACTCTGGGGCTGGATGTTGATTTATCTAGCCATCAAAAATCTAACGTGTCAACTTGGAACTCAGGATGGTAGGATGAGATTTACCATTGAGTGAATTATAAAGGAAGAAACTTCCAGTTCTGTTTCAGACTGTTATATCTGCTCTGATTATTCCTAATTGTTGCACCCAGCTCATAAAAGCAGGGTATCTTCTTGAGCTGAATTGAAAGTTGTAGTCTTGTCTCTGGCAATAGTTAGGAGATAAGCTTTTTTTTTTTTTTTCATTTTAGAGGTGTTAGTCTTGCCATTAGTAAATTCACAGATAATGTTTTTCCTTCTGCTGAATATGCAGAATGTGACTTAGAACTGCCTACATGCTCCCCAAAGAAGGAAGATGACAGTGCAGGGGAATTTATTTCAAAGCAAAATTGTATTGCCAGCAAGAGAAAATTAATAAAGTTGGGAATTCCTAGCAGAGAAGCTTTTAAGACTCCTCAGCTTAAAACTATTCCTCTTTCCCATTCTAGTCCAATCTCTGAAGAACAGCAAAATTATCTGAAAAAAAAACCTCTGCATAAATAATTGATTTCCTTTACTCTAGATGTGGATTCTTTCTGAATAAAAATGTTCTTGTGGAGTACACTTTGTAAGGCTGGAAGAGTGGAGGATTTGGTCTTTTGTTTAATACACGATTTCCTTTGGTTTCCCTGGCTGTGCTACATAGTTTTGGCAAAGAGAAGCTCATACGCAGCTCGTACACACCCAATAAATGATGGGTTTGATGATGGGTTAATGATTTGAATTTGTATCACAATTTATTTCTTCTAAATTTTATTTTTAGCTCATGCCAAGGTTAGGTCTAGGCATTTCTGCAAAATTAGAGACTCTGGGGATTAATATAAACTCCAAAATCAAGGGAGAGAACCATGTTAGTAGTGCCTTTGCACATTTCTGAAGACTGGACACAGAGGACCTGGTTTTACCTTCTACAGAAAGAGCAAACAGAGGTATTGCTTCTCTGAGGTGTAGCTGATACATCACACAGTCCCTGATAATTCATGTACATGTATTCACGTACTTGATAGCCCAAAACAAGAGTGGTTGTTTCCACAGGTCTCTGCACTAGAAAAGAAATATCCTAAAGAGCGTGAGGAAAACTTTTATCACATATATTAGTTTTATTTTAATGGAATCAGATCACAATCATAGGGCACAATAATGAACAGCTGAACATTACAGGGATAGGAACAGAATACTGAGAATTAGCATTTTGTACAGTTTTGTATTCCTCTGCTGCCTTTCTGCCAGCATGGATGGGTGACTGGTATTACCTCTGGTCCACCTGGAACTCGGGCCTGTCAAAAAAATACAAATCACAGTATGAAATAATCAGCTCATGAAAAAGTTCAGGCTGAGATTTGTTTCTCATTTGTCACATCAAAAACAAGAAACCTTTTATTCAGGAAACTGGAGAGTATTTGACATTAATCCTGCCGATATGCAGGGAGAATAAATGAGGAATTTTTGTTGTTCATGTGTTCGTGTAGCATATTAATGATTTTGATAACAGCATGAGGATATTTGGCTACTGTCTAAAATTAAATTGTTATGGCCACAAGACTGCTTCTCTCAAACATTGTTCTAGTCAATTTGTATGATCAATTGTTATATGATTGTTAAAAACGTGAAGGACAAGATCAAGCATATCTCAGTCTATGGCAAAAAAATTATTCTCTTTAAGTCTCATTAAATCCATTTAGTTTATTTATTGACAGATGCACACACCTGCTTTCTTTTTTCTCCTTTTTTTTTTTGGATCAGCAACCCATCTTAGATATTTGTGTGGCATATGTGTGCAATAGTTTTTTAATGATGCTAATTTTAAGAGGAACTAATTCAGCATACTGAGAAGAAGCTACATAGAGAAAAAGCATACAGCCAATTTATTTTTTAAAAAAAGACGTTTTTTGTTTAGACTAACAGTCCTCCTACAGAGGTTGAAAAATGTAACTTAGACTAAATTTAACTTTGCTACAGTCTCCAAAGATAATAATGTGTCCACCTTCTGACAAAGTAAACTAAATGACACTTGCTTGACTAATATTTACCATCATTCAGGTCTCACGGGAAGGACTATTCATGAGTGATGGGAGTTTGGAAAGACAAATACGTACCCTTCATCTGGCAAAGGCATGTTATTGGAAGAGACTTATGAACTGCAGTATTAATGCAAACCACAGGGCCATCTCCTGAGCTATTAGGGGTGGCTAGAAGATGGTTAAGTTTGTTTTGTCAGATATTCAGAATGATTTCCTTCTGCTGAGTGATTGACTAGAATTGTTACAATGCAACACCTCTGTGTGGAAGCTTCACCAATGGAATCTGAGAGCAGAAAATCTGCTTTCTCATCTATTAAAAGTCAGTCTTTTGCTTTGAAAGTCTTGCTTGCGTAAGAGAATCAGAATTCTATTTTTTTACTGTAACACTTCTTCATCCCTTGGCTTGCAAAAAAAATGACTTCAGGATAGCCCACTCTTTTCCAGTTGGTTAGTTCAAGAATCTCATCTTCATTTTTGCAGTTAGGAAGCACAATCAGATGTTCAGTTAGAGAAAGGCAGACCTAGAGCTGGGCAGAGCTGTTTTCAAGGGTAGAAGAGAACAAAGAAATATCTGATGCATGTTAGACACCATGTTTAAGAAATGTGGATGCTATTGGAGCAAAATAAAGAAAAAACAAACCTCTGGGCAGTTCATGTAAAGCTTGGACAGAGCCTGACCTGCCTCAGCCCTGACACCTGCAGACACAGGACAAAGCCTGTGGCCTGTTATTGTCTACAGCAATTTTGTCCTCCTGCAAAAATGGGATTTCTTTCCAGTCATGGCATGGAGGTTACAGCTTTTAAACTTGAAGTGTTGTAACCCTGTGGAAGTGAATGAAATGCTCACTTTGGTGCTGCCTGTTCTGGAGCAACACTTTTAGCAACTGTAAGCAGAAAATTAGGAATTTATTTAAGATAATGAGCCCTATAGTACTTTCATCATGTAAATGCAACTAGGGACGTACTGAAATCAAGATAATTAAATTTTATTGCATTAACTTGTTAAATTCTTTTAATGGCATTAAAGCCAGTAGATGCATTTTTCAAAACTCTGTCTGAAAGACAACAACAACAATCAGTGTCTTACTCGGTTCTTCAGTTTCTATTCTGCTCCTGAGCACTTTCATGAAGGAATAAACAATTAAAGAAATGTATCTAGTATAAAAAACAAACCACTGTTACAGTTTGAGGACTCTTTCCTCTCCTAGACACCACATCCCCATGGCATCTCTCAGCTTGATTCACCACCTCTCAGGATCTTTATGTCTGTGTGTAAGACAGCAAAATTTCACTTCCATTTTTCAATGCCTAAGTAATAACAAATACAGTATCCTAATCAGAAGTAAATGAGTGATGTAGTGAAGACACTGCTTAGAAATATTCTGGAATAAGTTAAATTCATGTAGTTGTGCATAATGATGGTTGATTAATATATGCACCATACCTGTAATGTGAACTTTGCTGTTTCTGACCCCATTTGAGGTTTAGCTTTATACCCAGGTCTCTTGGATGGGCAACTAAAGAGATCCAGCAGAGACAACACTCTGTGCTCTGTGGTTTGTATCTTGCACAAAAAGCTTCACAGAAAATACACAGAGCAGTGGGTACTTGAACACAGGAGCCTCCCATTTTTTTGATGTTCATTAAACTTCAATGTCATGCTTAAATGAGCCTATATTTAGCTCAATTAATTTCTATGCCTTAAATAGAAGTAAAGTTCCTTCATCAGGAAGTTCCTTATTATGCACAGATAGGGACTGAGGGGCCTGAAAGTTTAGTTCTCCCACAAAAGGAGTTCATCCCTCTGTCTCAGATGTAAAACATGGGAAGAGATGTCTCAGAAGGGGATCCATATTAAATGTTGTTCATCTGGGCAGAAAACACTGAGGACAAGAGGATGCTGCCAAAATCTCTGAATTACCAAAAAAATACAGGTTATTAGCTCAGACACAATTTCATCTGACACTTAGAAATTCGAGTCCTATTCAAGGTTAACTTCACACGGCACAGATAAAGTTCTCACCATGTATTAAAGGCACTTGAGTGCCACCAAGTAGCGAAAAAGATTAATAAGGTCTGTTCAGTTCCCACCTGTTCTTCCATAGATCAATCTGTCATTTCTTCCTTTGATTTTAGTGCAACAAAACATAATTTTAGACCTGAATATAAATCTGACTTGCAGAGTTTACCCATTGAAACATAAGATATGAGACTATAAGAGAAAAAGCCATATAACAGAGTGCCTTCTTTACTGAAGCAAATCCTTTCTGGCTCCTTAGAGAGTGAGGCAGTGTAATGTGGACAGATTGCACTTCTTACACTCTGGAAGAGCAGTTTATTCCATGTTCTGACAGCATTTATTTGGATCTTGAAGAAATAGGTTATAGGAAGTATGGGGACAATGTTATACTTGCTATGAATTGCCCTCCTTAGGAATTTGTAATATAGAGTAATATCACTTAATGTCTTTTGAAGAATGTTTCTGGCATCATATTCTTATTTTGAAAAATAAATGCAAAGGGCAGTTTCATCAGAAAATTCATCAACCCAGCCCCCTGGAAAAAAATCCAAACCAACACTGGGAAAAACTGTAACTGGTAAGAAAAGTCTGGGTGGGGATACAAGCAAGTAAATTATCTGTACATGTTGCATTCTAGGTACACAGAAACATCGATTATTTTAGGTTGGAAAAGACCTTTGCACATCGTCTCTTCTACCCCCTTAAAATAAAGCTTATTTTGCTGAGGTTGTTCAGCACTTTCCACTTTCGAGTTTTGAATATCTCCAATAATGGAGATTTCACAGCCTCTCTGGGCCCTTGCTCCAATATTTGACCACCTTCAGCATGAAGAAATTTTTGCTTAACTTCAATAAAAACTTTCTTTTGCTGCAACTTATGTCCATTGCCACTAGTCTTGGGAATCTCAGAAAAGTCTGGCTCCATTTTCCTTATGAAATACTCATTAGTTAACTTACACAAGATATTCAATCTCTCATTAAAAAAAAGATACTGAGAGCCTAAAACTGGGCAAACAGTGGTCCAACAAATGCCAGGTAAGAAAGAGCAATCATTTATTTTGACCTGCTGGCTGTGTTTTTGCAAATGCAGCATAGTATGAAGTTAGTGTTCTTTGCCACAAGGACACATTGCTGTATCATTTTCAACTTTTCCCCAGGACCCACAGACCTTTCCTGCAGAGTTTTTTACTGGCCCTGTGATGCCCTCCCAGCACTGCTGCATGGGGTTATGGCATGCCAAGGATGTGTCTTTGCATTTGCCCTTGCTGAACCTTGTTGGCAGGTCTCTCTTGGTTCATTTCCTTCAGTCTTTTGGGAGGGCAGCCAGGGATCCAGTAGAGTTGAGCCCATTCATTGTCACCTGTAAGCTTGCACAGACACCTTCCACCAACATCCAGGGAGCCAGTGATGTGGAACACGAGACACTGTGGTGACTGCCTGAGTAGTGCCACTTTTAGTCAACTGCCAGGCAGACTTCAAACAGCTGATTCACTTTCAGGTCTGAAAGTTTCATCTTACTTTATTTTTAGAGTAATTTCTTTATCTATTTAAGGAATCCCAGAAATTAAGTATCATTTCATTGCTTTTTATATATAATAAAATTAGTTCTTTGCAGAGCTCATTGAGAGTACAGCTAAAATAAGCGTCTCATACACAGTATGTCTTGATTTTCTACCTGGGAATATTCCATTGAGGCTGTATAGAGCTATATGGGTAAAATTTGTCATGTTCATTTATATCACAAATGACATAATGACACCGGGGCAGAATAAAAGACATGTTATACCTTTTCATCTGAAATTTCTAAATCTAGCACTCCTCATGGTACTGTAGCACCCCCAAATTTGCTTTAGGAGTCTAAGTCAAAAGCAATCCATACTTTTCACTATCTGTAAGTGATGGTTGGCTGACAGGTCCCAGAAGCTCAGATGACCCAGACTGTCACAAATTCTTATCTCAGTTCCAGGCTTTAACCATTACCATCTTCATCTGACATCTTCAAATCAGAAACTTTTACATTTTTGATACAGAGACATCAATTTCTGGTGCTAAAAGTAATGAAAAGAGAGTATTTTAAAAGTAGTAGAAATGGTGTCCTTTCACTCTGTTTTCTACTGCCTTGAATATCAGTGTTCACTACATGAAGGCACAAGAGTATAAATAAGAGATTTGTCCACGCAGAAGTTGAAACGTTGTAATGAGATGGCAACACATTCAAGACAGCAAATGTTTGTAACAAATAACCCCTGGCTCTATTTATCACTAGTCTGGGATATCTAGACACAGACACTAGTCTTGAAATGGGACCATAAAAGTGAAGCCAAACACATTCAGAAACCCTTTTTCTGATAAGAAAACTTCTCACAGAAGTTTCTGCATGAGTGAAATGAATGTACTTCACTGAATAGTACCAACAGTAGATAGGAAAGCTTGGCAACTGATTATCAGCTCTCTGGGGGAAAGAGATCTAGTTATGTTAGAAAAGGAGTCACTGAGGTATGTTTGTCAGTAAAGCAAGTATGCAGGGAAAAATAATTTACTTTCTGAAACCAGTACTCCTGAACATGTATCTAGATGAATACAGTCTCATAGCTCTGAAAAATCACACAGTAATGTCAGTCTCTTTGGTAGCCTCAGACCTTCTTAATTACAAAGTTCCAGTAAGGAAACTACACACAGTCAGGCTTCCTGAAAGATGTAGGCAATCCAGGCAAGGATGTCGTTGCATTATGCCATAATCACAAGTTGATTTCATCAAGTGATTTAATATACCATGTATTAGATTCAATTCTTAATGTACCTAATTCAATCGGGGGATGTTTCTGGTTTGAAAGGTGACGCGTCTTGATTGGAGTGGGGTGCTGGATGCTGTGGAAACTACATTTCCTGCAGCAGAAGCAGTTGTTTTGCTGAATCTTATGTAAGATTCAGGAAATGGTATCATGAATTTAATGTCATTTAAATTTCATTTAAAGTATAGTCTACTGCACAGACTTTTTTGTTGCAATTCAGTATGAAATCACACATATTAACAGTGTGCTAGTTTATTTTCTCTCTTAATTTTATTATAAGTGTGTTCTGAAACCAGAGGTATTATTTTCATGGAATAGAATAATCATATTGTCAAAGAGCTGTTGTGTTTTGGTGTACAAAAACACACAATGTGATTTAATAGCAAGCAAAAATTACTCCATATGGTGATAGATGAAATGGAGATGTTTGGGGTAAATGTGGAGAACTCACACTTGACAACCACCTTATATTTTTAAAAATTTGCCAAATTTTTCTGCTAAATTAGCAAACAAAATTGAGAGGATGTCTTTGTAGATAGTCAACAAAATAATAAATTTAATAATCTGAATGACAGATCAGTCAAGCTCAGTCTGGCATCATCCTCAATCTCCCTGTGACTCTTAACATACAAGTTTAATGGATCAGAAAGATGAGAGAGGCTGGGGGTCAAAGACAGAAATAAAATTTAGCACATAGGGAGAAAAGAGACAAAACCATATATATTACAGTAATATGAGCCAGAGGTAGGCTGCTGTATTTCAGGCTTAGGCTGAAATATTAGGCTACCCTAGTGCAATTGCAACAAGTGCAATACGGCAAGAAAGAGCTGGGTTTCCTAAGCCAGAAAATGGAAAGGAATGTTTTTCCTGTTATCACTGGAATGTTTGCAGAAAATGTCTCACTGTTTTTTGTTTTATTTGACATACTGATCATCTTCAGAAAAGGCAGAGACAATAAGGCTTGAAGAAGCTGTACTTCTTACGCCATTCATCCAAGGTGTGTGTGCTCCCAGTTATCCTCAAGTCCTACTGAGTACATTCCCCCAGACTAATAGGAGCAATGAGGAATATATTCCTGTCCTAATTGTCTTTTGCCATAAGTGGAGTCACAAAACAGCTGAGCAGTTTTTCCCAAGGGATCATAAAAGGCAACAACCTGAAAAAGAGAATGCAACTGCAAGGATTCTCCTCCTGTATTTCAGGGAAACTCTTTGTACCATAAAACATAATATTACTGGAATAACACCAAAAGAATGAATCTCCATTTACTATATAAATAAAGAAGCATAATTTCTGTTATCACACATGTTCTGTCTCATGTATTCACAAGCTTTCTCAGTTCTCTAAGTTTAAGTCTAAGAAGATGAAAGTTTTAACCTCTGCTGCAACTAATACATTAACCATGGAAGGCTCCACAATAAATTACTTTTTCTTTACCTTTTCCTGTCATCATGCAGATAATAAATTGTCTTCCTAATGTAACCAGTTTTATTACATTCTTGAACTTAGAAGAAGACAAATAATCACCTTTGCACCATTAGACTTGATTAAGTTAAACTCAGAAATTCGAACTGGAAAGCACTGAACTGTACATTTCATAAGCCAAGTTTAAATGAACATGAATATTTTACAATACTTATGACTTGAAGGGGTTTATGTTTTTACAGTTATGCAAATAATTTTCCTAGCTGTTTTCTACAGAAAATTAATGTCAAGGACATATTTTACAGCATGTAAGATGACACAATACAGAGAAATAAAAGCAACCAACCATACAGGTGAAGTTCTGCTCTTAAAATGCAAATCTAAAATGTTCCATCTTTTATACCTCTCTGTGTTAAGTGGTACTCATACAAACTAGGGTACAATAATATTAATTCCATTAATTCAATTTAATCAATCTTCTATGAAAAAAATTAATGAATGAAGATTAATTTTTGGATGAATGAACCTCTGATTTTCAGTTTTCACTGTACATGCAACTCTTGTTCTGAGCTTGTGTGTAAGTAAACATGAAGTGGAATGTTTTGATATTTTTGGATCCAAATTGAGAACACTATACTGAATATAGAAGGGTAATATTAGAGAAACTTTTCTCACTGACCTTATGTTTAAAAATTGAAGCTTCCAGTAGTTTTACACTCCCTACATTTTTTCTTTTTCACTCTCTCTTTCAAGTTTTAACTTTCCATTTAATGAATAGTTATAATTTTTTAGGCTTTATAATAATGCAAGTTATTATGAAAATCTTCATTTTCTTCTTGCCTTATATCTTAATGAGTCTCCAGATTGTTACCTACATGTATACAGATACATATATTCACAGTGAGAAAGAAAATGAGTTAGATGAGAAATACCTGATAAGTACTTCTTTGCCTCTGCATGAATCCCTTTACAATCTGGATCCATGCTTTGAGAGTAGTTAAGGTTGTTAACAAAGCTAAAGGAACCTCATAGCCAATTAAAAAGAAATTTCTTTGAATTTCTTTTTTTCCTACAAAGGAATAAGGATATAGGAAGGTTCTTGGATATCCATGTTTCAATAGACACGTTGTTAAACTGTGTGGATACAAATAGAAAGCTTGATATTTTGCTGAGGCTGCCATAGGGTGTAAGGTGAAGAAAATTTGGCGGTAGAGTCAGCTAAGACTGAAACATCATCTTCTTTTTATGATTCATCTTTCACACATTTAGCTTGAAAGAGCAGCTCAGAATAATTCTGCTTTGGAAAAGGGGGCTTCCAAGGCCTAAAAACATGAGAGACTCGGACTGAAAACATACCCACCATTGAGGCTGGATTGTAAGCATTGTCTTCATGACCAGAAAAGCTGCTTGAAAATGTGTGGTTTTTAATAAGTTCTTCCCTGAAATGGAACAACCTAATTTGGTTGCTCTGCAGGATTATTTGATTCTGAGGATGCTTAGACATTGATTCATCAAACCAAAATTACTTACAACAAAAGGTTACAGGTGCCTACTAGTTCATAAGATAACTATTAGCCCCGATTTAGGTTTGAAATTGCTATAGATTTCTCACATTTTCAACAACCTGTACCTTTGCAGGAACTTACCAAAAAATAATGAAACAGCAACTCAGGAAAATCATTCATTAACATCTGTACTTGTCTAGAATATGTCTTGACCACAAACACTTGTTGTTATATTTCCTATTTTCTCTAACACTGTTAGGAAAGTTATGTATTGTTTCTCAATCACATTTCTGAGGGCAAAAAGGCCATTTTCCTTGCCTGCTGCTATAAACCTCTGATAACAGATGAATAGGACAGGATGAACTCCCACACATCTGAATTTCTGAGCATGTTCCTCTTATTGGATGTGTGTATCCTAGTGTTTAGTGCAAAACAAACCTCATATGTGCAAACAAGTTCATTAAAATTGCAAGAGCCTGTAGCACATTTGTAACAGCTTGCCCAAAGGTTAGCATTTATAGTTTTGCACTGCCAACATCCTGCTTTTATGGGGCACATTTGTATGCTAAATTGCCTATTATGTTAAATTGTAAGTTCCCATTTAGCAGCATCAGGAATAAGATTTGACTATAAGTGTTTGGATTTTATTAGTGCTCTGCTAGTCTTCTTAACAGCTCAAACTTTTCTACAGGCTGAAAATTTGCTGCAACCTCTACAGAGGTTCTTGAGTATGAGGTGTTTAGGAACAGCTGAGGATAAGGAGCATGGGAAGAAATGTAAGGCACTGCTCACTGACTGGAAAGTGCCTTACTGTGTCTCACCTTTACACGAGTCCTAAATGTCATGTTTAAGCAATGATTGCACCTAAAACAACCTCAGTAACATCCCCTTCTCGAGATAATGAGACCAAAAAGGTCAGCTGAAAATATTCCAAGAGGGACAGTGTTCTAATTGGTAAGTAAATATGTCTAGTTGCTTTTTTTTTTTTTGCTGTAGATAACTTCCCAAAGCATGACATAACAGAATGAATGTGATATACCAACCAAGTAAACTGAAGGGGCAAATTTTAGCTGCATGTGCAGTTCTCAAAGGTAAGAGAAATGTGTTTGCTAATGAAACTGTGTATCACTCAGACTCCCCTGGCTAACAGGTATTTCTCAGGAGATCTTGGGACTAAGGGAGTTACCAGTACCAAAAAAGCCTTTCAATTCTAGGTCACCAGTTTGCCAGAGCAGGGGCCTGATTTTGGATATTATTTTAAAAGCCTCCATAAATATTTGCTTTCCTTAGCAGCGACTGATTATGAAAAGTAACTTGACAAAAATAACAGAAGTTCAAGTCCTTCACTCAGGCTTTCTCTGCAATAAAAAAAAAAAAAAAAGAAAAACAAAAACGGGGAGGAGGGTTTGTGAAATTTCTTTTTGAATTCTTCTGTCAAAAATAAGACTGTGAGAACATAAAGTTGCTCCTCTGCTCCTAATCTTTCAGTAGCATGCTGGAAAACATCATTCGAAGCAGATATACTGATGTACTTCACAGAATGACCAGGCCAGGTTTATAGATTTATTTAAGTTTACATAGTGGGTGTAAATTGTCAAAGAGCTCGGGAAACGTAAGCTGTTGAAAACCATTATTGTTGTAATTATTAGAACTAACTATTCACCCCAACCACAAGGGGAAAACACAAAAATGAAGTTTCAAGTTGTTTGAACAGGAAAATAAATATTTTCCAAGATGCA
Source organism: Pipra filicauda (assembly GCF_003945595.2). Taxonomy (NCBI): domain Eukaryota; kingdom Metazoa; phylum Chordata; class Aves; order Passeriformes; family Pipridae; genus Pipra; species Pipra filicauda. The sequence continues at coordinate 1,236,040 of NW_024104285.1, forward strand.
CAAATACTTCTCTGATATAACAGGATGTTCTTAGAGGCAAGTAAGAATGATAAAAGGAATATAAAGCCTCTCAGTGCTATCCAGAGCTGAGGAGGGCTGCCTCAGTTGCTGATTAAATAGGATTGCAGAGTTGTGTGCTCTGCAGAACTCAACATTTTTCAATGATTATAAGAGTTGGAGTAAGGAAGGTGCTTTTTCTGTGTAAAATACAATATCATTTCCAGGACACAGAGGTCCCACATGAAAGCTCCAAGGTCTCTGTAGGAATCTGTCTAGCTGAACACACTGACTTTGTTGCCAGTAAAGGCTGCAACCTCCAGCAAATGCAGACAGTGCTTTACCTATTAAGACAATCCGTAGGGGAGAGACTTGAGGAAAGTAGCTCAGAAAGTTTTTTTTTTTAAAATGACCTATTTAAAGTTACATTTTTTAAATCATTTATGGAGAAGACTTAGTTAATGCTACTTAATCAAAGTTCCCTGCAAATAACTTAAAGGTGACAGGTCAGCAAAGACATGCTTACTTAAAGACTGTATTTTAAGATTTAAAATGCTAAGAGTCTTACCAAGTATAATCTGCTAAAAATTAGAATAAAGCATAAGAGAAGTTCAAACCTTATTTATTTCGAGATCAAATTTATTATTTTTTTTGAGACCTTGCAGGCAAAGAAACAGACAAGAATTAACACAGCAACTCTTTCTGTAAAAGCACACAGTCTAGCTACACTGGTGGGTGGATGATGATCGCTTTTGTTATCCAAAATGTTTCAGGTTTCTGGCTGGTTATTCTCTGTGGTCTAAATGGGGTTTAGTGTTTTAGGCAGTGGAAATTATTTACTTTGGGAGTTTGTTTTCTTTATGCACACATGATGTGACAACATCTGTAAATACACTGCAGCACTGTGCTATTTCCAAATTCTTCTTGGTTGTAAATTTATTTGTTAAATAGCTGTTGCTGCAGTTTGAAATGAAAATGGTGACCTTAACAAGCACTATCATTATTATGCCTTCAAGGGACTTACCCACACTCTCTTTCACTCTGATATGCTATGTCTGAGTAACTTGGTGTTCTGAGCCTATTATTTTGCTGAAGTCACTGAAAAAAAGGTGCTCTGCATTGCCCTGTGTCGCTTTCTTTGGATAAATTTCATAATAGAATACTGCACAGTAGGATTCTGATTTCAAGTTAGTAACTTGAATAGTATTGTAATTAGAAATATCTACCTAGAACTTCACTTTTCCTATGTCAGAGTTATGTGGTGAATATGTAATTGGAGAACAAAGCCCAGGTGATTTTCTGCTTTTTGTTAGGATAAGGAAGAAGTGTGGGCTGTCCAGTGAAGACATTACAGACTGCTGGAAAGAGAGTGAGTTCATTGTTATAACATGGTGCTCACAGCTGGGAAAGGAAAAAACACCAGCTAATGAAATGGAACGAACCACAAGTTCAAAATGCTAGAGAAGACTTGACATAACCACTGATATATTACCAGCCTAAAACCAAAATATAGCTCAGCCTTGCAGCCAGGTCTGTGAGAGTGGCAGGGTCTGAATACCCATTTTATATCTGAACACTCTTTGAATTCCAACCAGCTCAATAAGGGAAGAGTGGTGTTCTGAGAGAGGAAGGAAGACTGAATCATTGTGTATTCTCTAAACCAGTGCTATCCCAGCAAAAAATAATCCAGTACAAGTTTTAGATCCATTTGAAGATTTGTGATGGATATGTGTCAAGCATATTGAGAACAAAGCAGCAAATCCAGACAGATTTTAAATACCAAATGATGTTCTTTAGTTTAGAATGAAGCAATCAGTGTTTGGGGAATGCTTTTAAAAACACTGTCTTTCCTTCTAGAAATTACCTATTCAGGGCAGGAAATTTCTGTTTGATTATTTCTACAGGTAAACATTGCATTTATTACATTCAGAAAACAACAGAAATTTAGATAGCTGAGCCTACACATATTCTTGTAGCATTTTCCATCTCCTTTACATTTATAATAAACATGAATTATATATGGAGACAACCATGCTTTGTTTAAACTGCTGCACTAAGTACTCCTTGACAGCAGTAAATCAATGGTTTGTTTTCTCATACATTTGAATGAATGTAATAACTGGAATAAACAATTAATCTGATGGATACACAGGAACTCTCTGCAGCTATGTAGAAGAATAATACTGTTCCACTGTTCATACATTTGTCATTTGTTGATGGTCACACTTTATTGACTTTACATATTATTTGTCTAATTATTTGATTCTCAAAGTTATTCTGAACAATGTATTCAGCGTTTGCTTGAACTGATGTCTGAAATTTATTTTTTTTCTTGATCTCCAAATAATAAGCCAATTAAGATCAGCTTTGGAAGCTATTAACCAGATTCCAGTTTCTATTTTTGCCACCTAATTAAATCTAATGCTCCTGGTACTACAGTGACACTTAGGCAATCAATGTGTTAATTTTTTTTTTAAGAAATGGTAGTATTTGTATAAAATATATACACATACATGTATATGAAATACTGAATATATATGTACATATATATATATCTACATGTATATATATATATATATTTACACACATAAAAAATACCAATGACTAGTTGCTTATTAACTTTAAAGAGCAGCATGAGCTCCAGTTGGGCTCTAAGGCTGTTTGGACGTGTCAGGAGAAAATAAGTGAGTGAAATTGTTCAGAGGAGCTTTCATTAGGCTTCTGCTACCTGGCGCCCTGGAGGTGTCATGGACATTATTAAATTAATGGAGGAAACAAGGATGGATGTACAGTGACATTCTGTGGACAAGCATGAAACATTAGATAAGAAATTCACAGAGCTTGTTCCATTTTGTAGCTCCTCATTTTAGAAATGAATTTGAAGCACTTACACGAGAGAAAGAAATGCAGGATGGAATGTTCCTGTTCTGGTTTCTCCATCTTTGCCAAGTGAAATGAAGGAACAAGGAACAAGGAAAATGATCTCTTTAGAACTATTACCCATCATTCTTGCTGAAGCTCTTGGATTTATTTTCATTAAATACAGAAATGGTGCACTTAAAGAAGTTCCTGGAAAAGTGCTGATTGGGATTGGCCTTATGCATACACAGACCTGATTGTTACTCACCGAGGCATTGAACAGAGTCAGTTAATAACTTAGTCTTGGGCAAACAAATAATTTACCAAGTTTAAGGGCTGGAACAAGCAAGTAAGACCAGTGTACCTCACAACTAGGGAGAAAAAATTAGGTATTTCTCCCCCACGAAGCTTCATAACCTCTATTTTTACATTAAGAATATCAACTATAACACGGCAGGCACATAACTGAGTTCAATGCATGGAAGACATTCTTGGTTTCTTTTTTGAGGCTGACAGTGACCAAATCTGTTTGGGAAAGGACAAGCCCAAAAGCATGAGCTTGTCTTTGGTAGGCAAAAGGTTTAATGGATGGCAATGCTGTGAAAAAAATTTTTCTTTGTTTCCTGCCAACCCTGTGAAAGGATTCTGAACAGTTTCTGTGTAGTCAGTGGTATTGATGTTTAAATGATCAAAAACTCAGCTTTGAACTTTTTTGTCTTGAGGCCTGGAAAATTTCTTCTTCAAAAATGAAACCAAGCCATTGCAGAGCTGCTGAAAAAACAACCTCCCATGGATGGAAGTATATGTTAAAAAAATAAAAAAATCTCAGAGCCATGTAAGACTTCTCCTAGAGGAGACGTGAGTTGCAGTGCACTGTAACTGAAAACTAACACAGCTAAAAGCCTGATTCTGTTTTTTGTTTTCTTTTTTTTTTAGTTTTGATGACTAAATGGAACAGGTAGGGCAGTTCTCTGAGAGATTCTGGGGCTCCATATCAAGTTTCTGTGGTCACTCATCATCACAGGAACAAACATAACGTGTGTACCCAAGAAGTGATTAAGACACTTGCCTGAATGAAATAAGAGGAGGAGGGAGATCACAAAGCAAACACCAACAAGGTGAATCTCCATATACTAAATGGGCAATATTTTGGCTTAGACTCCAGATTTCCCTGATGTTCCACTGTCTGCTGGACTGTTTTTAAAAAAATTAAAAATTACGAAAATAATTCTATTTTTTTAAATGGTATTCAAAATGTTATTTGCTAAGAAGTGTTTCAATGGAATATGCTATACACTTATAATCTACTATTCACATACTCTTTGCATTACATTTCTTCTGCCCTTTTGGATAAAGGTCAATAGCTCCTTGTACCTACAATAACTGCATTGCAACAGCTGTATTAAATTTAAGAGGTCCAGTGGTGTTGCAGTTCAGGAATCTTTTCTCTGAAAGTGGCAAAGGCTTGTCTTTTGATGCAGGCCTTTCTCCCTAGTCCCTGCTGACCTCACCAGGAATGCATCCTGAACCAAGCTTTCTTTATTGGAAGCCAAGTAGAGAAAGTAACTCTCCTCAGGATCCTCCTGCTATCAAACTAGAGGTCAACCAGAATTTCCCCAACCATCCTCCTACTCCTCTTCAGCAGCACCTTAGGCATGGACTGAACATTCAGCAAGACACACATTTTTAGGCCTCTCCCATCCAACTTGCCAGCAGTGCTGAGAAATGTAGGGCTTCTTTTCTTCTGACAGCAGTGTACTCTGCTGCACAAAACTCACACCACCAAGAAATTGAGTCTGTGACACAAATGTTCAGCTTTTTCATAGTCACTGAGAATTATTGCTCTGTCCTGCCGTGTGCTGAGCCTGGCTCTGCATCAGCCTGCCTAAACTGGGACTGCCTGCAAATCTAGAACTCTAGACTCAGGATTTCTCTTGGTGTCTGGCATGTACATCAGTCTGGAATATGGGTGTTACAAGTTTTACTCTTCATGTCCAGAAAGGGGTTTATGATTGAAGAGGATGGAGCAAAACATGTCACAAATTATTTCTACTGAGAAGAAATAATCTTATTAAATTCACTGCTTCCTTGGTAATTTTTATGAATAAACACAGAGATCCCTCTATTGATGAAGAAAACATCAAGACTTGTTTAATTTCAGCCTTTTTTCCCCTCTTTGAATTCTCTCACATTGCTTTTCCTTCTACTAGCTATCAATCTGTTCTTACTGTTTAGATTATCCTATCTGCTTTTCTTTCCCCCATCTCTCCTCCCAAAGCTCCACTAAACCAACAAACTTGTGAACCTTTTCGTTTAACATGAGCTTTTATTTCAGGTCTATCACCTATTAATATGTACCCCAAAGAGAGATTGGAGTGTTGGAATTTATCATACACTAAAACAACAGCCAGATGTTTGCAGGTCAAAAATCCCTGCAGCCTGGATTTTCTTCATGCCAGAATATAAAAAACTGAATTGAATGTCCCCCTTTTCCCTCAGGCAACAAACCCTCTTCATTTTGTCCTTGAAACCTCAGTGGCAGAGCTACTTCATGAAAGGAACAGAGGTATTTTTCCCGTAACTGACGGCAGACTGGTGTCATTTGCCATAAGGATCTGATATACTTTGATCCTTAAGGTTATTCACTGTATTTCCACTTACCGAGGCACTTACGCTCTCTCTCCTGCCTCTTGTGCTGTCACATGTATTAGTGTGCTCACAGATGCAAGTGGGCATTCCTAGCTGAACTGCTCCTGCCAAAAGAGAATGTTCTCTTTTAGTTTTAGGCTGTGCTAAAAGTTTCTCAGAAATTTTCAAGGATATTGGCCATGCTGAAGTGGCTACAGTCACCGAATTCTGACTTGGTGTCTCTTCTTTCATAATAATTTTAACACTTAGTCCTTCATTTGGTAACATAAAAGATATGGTAACTGTGTATTTTCTCTTTCTATATTTTTTTGTATTTCTCCAAATTTCTCAATGTCAAAAGGAAAATTAAAAAGTCTATTTGAGAAAATTGAGAAGCTGACTAGTCAAAAACTTCCAAAGGTAAACTTTTCCATGTTTACAAAAAACGTAACTATCAAGTGAGAGAAATGATTCAAGTATGATGGCTGGAAAAGGATGATGATTACCAAAAGCCAAATGACAATGAAAATAAAATAAGACTTTGAATTAAGATGACCTAATTTTATTTCCCTTCTCCCACTGACTGGCTCTAATAACTTTTAAGGACAAAGATGTTCTGCATGACCACACCGGTATTGCATCCTCTTCTAAGATGTGAGTCCTCCTCTGCATTTTTTTGAAATATAGTGAAATTAAAATGACTGATAATTGAGTTTCTAAAACAGTTTGGCAATCAGAAAGGTGAGCCTGGCTTTCACACAGCCAAGAGACTTGCTGACAGGAATTTTTATTATATTAGGGGGAAAAAAGTCAATTCCCAGACAATCTTTCCTGGATGACCTAAGGCCTGGGTGTCCTTACATTTTTTTAACCTCTCTACAGATGTTTGGTAGAATGGGGACAGATAATTGAGTGCAGGATCAAGTCTTATTCCTGGAATTGCTTTTAGGGTTAGTGAAGTAAATTTTCTCAGTCCGATAACATCAAGAAAGCTTTAAGTAAATGAAACATCTTGTATTGTGGTCAAAGAGACATGAAACATAGCACTGTAGTAGCCAAAGTGGTCATATTATCAAGAAATATGACAAAGGAAGCCAATAGCATTCTCATTTGAAAGTAAATAAATAAAAAATTATCGTAATCAGAATTCAGGGAGGGAAAATTGATCCTACTTTTGAAATCCATAAAACTACATGCAGTAATAAAATGTGTTAAACCCAGGAGGACCTACTCACTGTTTCCTTTCCATGGTGTACTCATTGCCTGCCTCAGTCCTGTTGAAGGTGATAATTGCTTGCTGCCAAAACAAAAAGAAGAGCAAACCGTTATTATTCCCATGGTAGTAACATGGGGGGTTTTCTTCAGTGAAGGAGCATGTGTGCTCCATTTATTTGACTTTCTGTCAGAAAATTAGATGTTCCTGTGTTTGTTTTCTGCTTCCCAGTCACTGTGCTCACAGCACTGCATTTTCTAGTCGCCCTGGTGCACGGGCTGACATTGCAGCGCCACAGAATAGTCTGTTACCTTCTGTCACATCTGCTTAGATCTAAAGTGACATGTATATACTGAGACACAACCTGATGAAACACAGCACATCGGCAACATAAAGTCATGCTCTTTCTTGGCCTTGGGGACAAGTGTAGAAACTGAAATTCTAATGCAAAAGACACTGCAGGCAAAAGTGCATTTATTTACTGCAGTCATTGATTAAATAAGAATATTCCATTTCAGCAACGAAAGTAGTTGGTAATATTTAATGAAAACATTTGCTGAAATGTGTGATTTCAACATGTGTTTTTTCTCATTGCCTATTTTGCAAATGTTAATGGGAAAGTCATAAATGAACAGAGGGCCAATCTAAGTCATTCCTACTGCTTGTTAGAAACCCATTGAATACATGCTTAAACAATGTACAAACCTTGTTCTAATTCCATTCATGGAGTGAATTTTGTGCTGTAGAAATAATTTTTTTATAGAAAGATCATATATAGAAAGCATGTCATGACAGATTTATCAACAAATTCAATTAAACTAAGAGCTAGAATGCCTGGACTAGCAAAACTGTACAAGAGAAATTGCTTCGTGAAGTTAATCATAATGCATTATATTTAGTGATGATCCAGCCTTCTTTCTGATTCAGGTTAAGATTTAAAAGAGAAAAAACCCAAACCAACCAAAACCTAAATCATAATACTTTGCACTGCAAAAGCACAAAAGAATACAATCCTTTTAAACTTAACATGAACTGAAGGCTCATAAAACTTTGTTGGTAGAGGGTAATGGATGGGTGTGGCCAGGAAATGAAGTTCCTCAGTGAGAGGGTCCTTCTCTGCAAACATGTAGCAGATCTTGCACTGAGTGGTTCATCCTTAGAACTTCCATTTGAATTTATTTCTTAATTTTTAGGTTCAAAGGGAGAATCACCACACACTCACCTATTGATGATGTCATTGATACTTAAGAAATAAAGGCCTTTCCTTTTCTATTTGGGTACAGCTGGATCTTGGCTTGCTCATAGTAGTTATTAGGAGAACACTGCCTGCTTGTTATTTTTGTCCATGGTGAGTTCAGGTTGCTGTCTGTTTGTCAAATGACAAAAAAAATCAATACAAGTGTTGAAAAGGAACCTTGGGTATTCAACTTTGCAAACAAAGTTCTTAAATAAGCACCAAGAAAAGTAGTAATAGAAAAAAAATATGAATGCCAGACTTAATTACCAGTGTTCACATGAGGAATATTGCTTTTTCAAGTATAAAGAACAAAGTGGAAAAAGCAAAAAAGGATTTCCAAGGAAACTAAAAATGGACTGATGACATAGATTTGCATTTCAGCTATGGCTATCCCCTTTCATTTAATACTGATGTATCTTAAATGATTCGTTCATACAGAGGAAAATTAAGAGAGAAAAATTAATTCCTCATGCTGAAAATATAAAAAAAGTCATGATTTTTATTTTAGTTGTTGGCAAGAATTATTGAATCACCTGTATAATCTTTTAGCTTCTAGCCTTTGAATATCTCAGACCATTCATCTGGGCATTCTGAAGATGAAGAAACTTTAAATAATTTATGATCTTCTCAGGAAAAAAAATGGCGAGTCTGCAATATTATATTTTGGTGATTTCTTTCTTTTCCTTTAAGCTAATTCTACAAAAGAAGTAAAACATATGGATATATTCCTTGCCTGGTCCTGAATTAAGATACTGATATAAAAATAAAAAGAGGTAACAAGCTGGATATTGAGTCACTGGACTGAGTATACCTCAGTTGTTTGGCTCTCTACTATCTTAATTTGTCTCTAAATTTCACATGGATTTTCTCATGATTTCTAGTTAGGTCTAAGAATATTTTTTATGTACCTTAATTGATATCACAAAGCAAAAGGCTTAAAAAAATACGGAGTCTTTTCAGAGCACATAATTCACCTGAGAAAAACTTCCCTACCAAAGTAGAATTAATGATATCCAGTGTCAGGCTTTTCCAAGATTCCTGTCCCATTTCACGTATAATTTCAGAGTTGCTTGCCAAGACAGAGCTGCCCAGCACAATTAGACTTTCATGTACTAACGAGAGCAGGAATCGCTGCCAGCAAAAAAAAGACAAGCAAACCAATCCTGAAATATAAAACAGTTTTCTGGGAGGATGAGAAAAGGTACATCCAAGGATGAGTTGGGAAAATAAGAAGCCAGCGCTGTGGTCTTTTGGTTATTGACACCATTTCACGGCAATATGTATTAGGGGAGAAAAGGACCCCAGTTATTAGAGACTGAGATTTGTCAGTTCTGTGGCTTTCAACTACAGCCGCTGGTGCCTGCCTTGTAAACACTTAGATTGTTAAGAGAAGCACGAGTTCAAATACAAGAGTCACAGGAGTTACTGTGATGTGCTACAAGCTTTGAACTTCAGTTGTCTTTCCCATTTCATTCTCAATCCATTGGTCCTTCTCACACTTTCCCAACTTATTCTCTTATAGTATTAAGTCATTTAACTCTTGATATTAAATTTTCAGGTGAGAAGAGAGCAGAAGAGAAGTGTGTTGATACTTCTTGGGGATATTTAAACAGGGAGTACCAGAATTTAGAGACTGGCCAGAGAATAGTCCTTTGTAGATTGATGCAGAATCATGTGGAGAAAACTGTTTGGAGATTGTGTATTTGTTTCATGAAGAATTTTGTTAACCTCTGTCTTTAAAAAGTTGACAAGGAAGAGCCACATTCTAAGCATAGAATCTGTTTACTTTTCGGTGGAGATTAACAAAATTTACCTAAAGTCACTGGACACAAAATGATATCTCAAGACAAAGTTATTTCTTTACTTCATTGTAAGAAAAAAAGATATTTATCTACAGCTGATTTTGCACAGAATAGTCATTGCTTTGCTACAGTAAAACAATGGGTTTGTTGGTGGTTTTGAACACCTTTTACAGTGAACACAAAAATAATATTTCCACACCCCTTTCAGTCCCAGTCAGTTTTAGTGCTTTCAGAGGTACCTTGGTAACATGCCACCAATGTGTACTGAAAATGAGAGAAACTGCTGAGCTAGAAATCCTTTTAATTTAAGCAATTAAAGAGGTACAGTTTGTGTTTATACTTTACACGTTATGCAATTAAAAAAAATAAATCAAAAGCTCTTCGGGACTGTGCTTATTTTTCAGTGAAATCATGTCAGCATCTAGTTACTAATAAGAAACTCTCAATAACAGATCCTTGCAAGAAAGAAAGTTGTTTCAGCTTCAGGCTGATAAAAGGATTATTAGAAAACAGCTTTTTGTGTGAGTGGGCATGGCTGAATGCTTAAACAATCTTGAAAAATAATACTTGAAAAATAATACTTTGATATCCTTCACCTCAAGCCCATATAAACAAGACTGTCTCGTCCCACTAAAAGCAAATGAGGACATATAACTAAATGTAATGGATTAAGGAGTGAATCTTGGACTGATGATAATGGCTGTAATAAGGACACTTATACACACAAATCGTCCTTTTGAAACTATGGTCATGCTAAGATTTTGTGAGAAGTTTTCCTAGTAGTTTTTTTTTAAAGCTATCCACTCTCAACTAACCACCCTTGCTAGGATTTTCTGCAGTAGCACACTGCACTCTGTGCAGACTTACTATGTAAAATACCAGCAAAAAAAGGTTGACATAATGACTCATTACAATTTAAATCTTATTACACAAAGCTTCATTCAAGTCAATATACATAGTAGAGAACCGCAGGGGTACATTTTAGCCTGGTGTGAGAGGAATGAGTCATACAATTCCTATTATGGGTAATAGAAGGAACACATCTCCTGCCTCCTGTAATCCCCTGGAAGCTCACCTCGCCTATTCAAATCACCCTGGGCCGTGGCTACTCCAACAAAGAGGCACGGTAAAATAGCTGCATTGCAAACTTTAAAGTTCATCTGATTCAGAATTTTTGGAAATGACATCACATTGCCTTGATGACTTAGTGCAAATCCATCACTGGCAGAGATGAAGACCCCTAAATGTCACATAAATAAGCAGAGACTTTCAGAAACTGGAAAAGGGAGGGACGTAAACCAAATTAGCATGGATCATGTTTTTTCTGTCCTCTCATTATCTTTGCTAGCAGACTGCTAACTTTTCCCTTCCTAGACTCTTATAAGCGGTGTTGTGCACACAGAAATAGCTATTACTGAACTTGGCCACTCCCTTCTTGAATTTTAGGATATATTTTTAATTATTGCTTTTTAATAAACTATGCCAGCTTATATGCTTATAGTTTTAGTTGCTTATTTTACTGATATCTTGTTCCAACTAATTAAAGGAAATCTCCAGGAAATCTCTTTCTTCTGATAAGTAGGTTGCACAAACAGCTTCAAGGAGAATGCATCCTTCCAGACATAAATCTGTATTTAGAACTGCCAAGTCTGTTTGCATATGCTGGAGTGATATATGTTTGTAACTTCGGTTTTATTTTATTATTTTAGATTCATGTACTGTTGAAAAGAGATATTATTATTATTACTGGGGATTTTTGAAAGAGAAAATATTTTAATTATGGACATTGCTACTGTAGATTATAATCAGGCATAGTTTTTACTGGGAATTTCTACATCAAAAAGGATCGAATTCTCAATAAAGTGCATCCTAGCTTTCAAGTTAACAAAAGTGATTCTTTTTTCAGTGCTTCAGTGCAATTAAGGGTTTTGATGTACGAATGTAAACTGCAAGATCCACCTGATCTTTCCAACTTTTTAAGTTTTCCCAGTTTTTGCAGGCAAGGAAACCCTAACTCTTAATTCAGATAGCTCACACTGCTTACAGAACTTTACACTTTTAAAAAAAAATCTCCAATTATCAGAGTGATATTTTGAAAAACAAGGTTGCTTCTGCTGTGAAAGCAGAGTCTAAATAAAAAAAAAAACCCAGACTTTATTAAAGATGAAAGCTATATGGGTCGTGTGTTTGAATTCATTTCCAAATGAATTCAAACAGCTCTTGCTAAATCCTCCAAGAGCAGAGAGGTGCAGGTTACAGTGCAGTGCTGCCTCTGCAGAATGGCAGCATCATCAGGAATTCAGCTTCACTGCTGAGATTTAGAGGAGAAGCAGTAAAGCACCCCTTATCCAAAGGGCTTGCAAAGGCACTTTCTAAAAGAGCAGGATTTCCATTGTGTCTGTGTTATGAGCTTGGCAGAGGTATTCATCAGCCATTATTGATTTAGAAGAAGGCATGGCTGGAGTAAGGAGGATTGATCTGAAATCTCCCTTGGCTGAGTTAACTGTTGAGGGATCTATTCATATCAAGATGAAGCACTGAAGAGTGACCTACAATGATAGGAAATGTGTATCTCTGTCCTTTTTCTTTACAGTGCATGTGAAAAACTCTGGCTTGCTCCTCAGATTGTTTTCTTTTTCTCCCTCCATTATCTTTCAGAAACATTATCTTTGCTAAGTTTAGCATTTTTTGATTTTCCTGGGCAATTCTTCAGGGAATTAGAGAGCAGCAGTTTCCTCTGAGATGATCTAGTGAAGGGGGAAAGAGTATTGACTTTCTATTCAAGCTGCAACCTTTCTTATGAGAAACCAAAGGTGGCAAAAGCAGTTTGGCTTAGCTGTGAGTTCTTAGCCAACCCTCCCTGTCCCAAAATGTCTCAGCATCTCCACAAGGTATTTCAGTGATCACTATTGCCATTCTTTCCTATTTATGTGTTGCTTCTTTTCCAGAGGAATCTGCAACTTGTCATTCTCAGAGACAGGACCATGAGCTAAGTGGACCCAAGAGGGCTGTCCTTGCTGAGGTCTCCTACCTGGAAAGCAGTGGGTTTGGACCTCTCAGCTCCATAATAATGTGGGCGACCCTTCATTTGCACAGTTTTCCCCAGCTTTCATCTTACATGTGCAACATCTTTCTGCAGATTTTACAAATCCAGATTAGACTTAGGGACAGCCATCTGAAATGTTTCTATTCCTCTCTTTGCATCCTTTCCTTTTTTTTCTTTTTTTCTTCTTTTTTTTTTTTTTTTTTCATTTCTGTCACTTCACAGATAACCTGTCACGTGCCTTCATGGCCTTTTCTCCAACTCGTCATTTCACATGAGCTACTGATACGTCAAGTGCCACCACTGATTAGCTTCTGATCTCAGCTTCTTCAGCTGTTTACTGCAGTTGGGGACAAACACATTTGTTCTTTGTCTTGTGCTGCTCTTCACAGTCTAAAGGTCCTTTCTACAAAAATACAGACAAGACCATTTCAGTGTTTTCCCTGCAGTCTTTTTCAGGGAGAAATAAGTACCTTCTCCTTATATGCTGCTCACTCCCTCTTTATGGCATCCAGTTGGCTAAACAAACACACTTATGGAGATTTTCTGTCCTCTAATTTAAACCCCAAACCTCTCAAATAAGTCTATTTTGTTATTTTCTTGTTAATCTCACTTAAAAAGATATTGTTACTGTTCCCACAGTAAACTTAGGAAAAGTAAGAGTGTGGGTGTACAGAACACATTTATTATGAGAATTAAGGAATTTATGATCTTCAAATTCTACACATATCAATAAATGTCTTGTATTTGGTGTACAGCTTGTGACATCTTTTTATTTCTGGTTATTGTAGTGACCAGCACAACAGATTCCCTGATCTGTAAGTTGGGCCCTTGTAAACTACAATACAAACAAATAATAATATTCTTCTCATTACTAAAGACATTAATAAAGACAAGACCAAGGAGCTACAGTTTAGGTATGTTTTGTAATAATTTAAAACAAATATAATTTTGATATTATAATATGGAATGTTACCTTTAAAGCCAGATTATTCAGACCTGACACCTTCATAAAGGAATAAATCGCAGGCAATCTTTTGAAATAAAGAATAAGCGTGAAATTCAATGAATCTGAGTATCTTAGAGATCTCATGATTTCATTACTTGGATTACCTTATCTCAGGATCTTTATTATTTTAAGTAGCTCAATCTCAAGAAACATATATGAACTTACTTCCCCCACTTACTGTGCTTTGCTTCATACGATGGAGCACCAGCTGCCAATGGGATTTTAGTCCCAGGGACCAGATTAAAGTCAATCTGAGGTAAAACTCCCTCAAAGTGCATAAAGTGGTTGCATTTCAGAGTCAAAAAAATTAAATAATCAGACAAAATGTGCCTTTGAAATTGTTAATCATGAGAAGGGCAGTTACGTACCTACATTTGCATGGATTCCTGTGAAGGGGACAATAGAAATCACAATCACTCTCTTAATGATTAATTAAATCAGAAAGGATGTATTAATAGTCCAGTTCTTCCTAAAAGACACAAGGGAAAAGTACAGAAATCCAGAACAGTGAAGGATTTGATACACAGCTGACAGCTTTTCTTTCAAAAAAAAATTTGTGTTGTGACCCAAAAAAAGCTCTTGAGAGTTTTATTACATTTTATAAACTTCTCATCTTTGCTACTGAAACCACCAGACTACTTACTGTGTTAAAAATAAAGTGATCACTGTAGTGAGTTCACCTTCAAATCATCTCATATTTCTTCTATACTGCCTTTACATTTATGAGTTATAGCATATTGATTTCCCCCTTCCATTGCACTGAGTTTGACTCTCCCTTAATAGACAAAATGACAACTTTCTTTCTGTAAGTCCTACTATTTGTATTTCTTTTCTTCTCTGAGCTCTAATCTGTGACTTACAACAGGCCTCTGCTCAGTTAAATGATGAGGTGCTAGTTCAGCTTAATATTGTTCAAATAAAAAAAAAGTCTAGCTGCCCGTCTGTTGTTACCAGTGCTTTTCTGACAGGTGTTCTTTAAATTATCCAACTTCCCAAGAAGTTGAACAGTGCATTATATTCACCTGAAAACTGTCCAGGTAATTATCTCATACAATATTAGATCCCCTCACAATGCTCAGTGTTGGCTGCTGTTCCTTGCTCCATACTCTGCAGTTCCAATTTGTTATTCCCCTCCTGTAATGTTGAGTGTAACTCTGAATTACTCATCACACTGCATTCATTCCTTCGCTGCCTTGGATGTAACACACAGGACTGGACTGCCATTAAAACATCCTTCATCAAATTCTCTTTTCCTTCCAAGACCTTTCTTGGTTCTCTAAGGTGGTTACAGGTTTCTGAGCTGTGACCTGAAAATACAGTGCAAGCTCTATTTCTTACGGTTAACAAGAGAACATGCTCCACAACATTTCTTACAAGTGCACCTGTCACCAGAGCCCCACCAACTTGTACCTCTCCCCTGGGTCTGCCTGCTCCTTAACTTACCTGTTCCCTGTCAAAAGCTTTTGTCAGATTTTGAACAGGAGAGGTGTAACTTTGACCATATCCATTTTTCATTACGAGATCAGGTGAGATATTAGACCCCAGTCACTTTTGCCTTTTCTACTCTTGTGCAGAAAGAAAAAAGAATTTCAGGCAGGAGAGATAGTACTTCACACAATGGAGAAATGTGGGTTTAAAATAACAGTTTGAGACAGAACAACATGTAAATAGCTCATTATTCTTTGAAACTGTGGACTGTCTGCATGATCAGCTTAGTGTTTAGCCCACAATGAAACAAACTTCGGGCTTATTTAAACTGAAATGAAGTACAGAAAGGTGAACCCAAACTGAATAAGAAGGATTTGGCTCCTTTAACGAGGTTACAAAGAGGAAAGAAAAACCTGTTAAGAGAACATATTTTGATTTTCTTTCTTTTAACCATGCCAGCTTCTTTCAGAAAAAAAAAAAAAAAAAAAAAAAAAAAAAAAAAAAAAAAGACTTGATTAAAGCTTATTCTTCAGTGCCAAGTTATCATCCTGTACTGATTGAGTCAAGTGTCTTGGTTTGCCTGTGCTTCTCTTTTCTTCTGAAGAAATGCCATTTTTTACCATTTACCGTCCTCAACCTTTGGTCACCTTTGGTCTCCTTACAACTTTTACAGACTTCTTTTTGGAAAAATTTCTTCATCAAGAGTGAAAACAAGATCAGCACCTGTTTTGGAGCAGAGCTTTTCTAACACACTGAATAATGAATGCAAACAGAAGGAGTCTTGAACCTATGAAAAAGTTGTAGATCTCACTGGCAACTGAATTAGTATCTATGACATTCCTTTTTTTTAACTTGTTTTTAAAATCAGATGTTTTGATGAAATGATAAATACATCTGGAATTTACATAAATGTAATAAAGACAAGACAACATATCACTAAGTTGTATTGGTAGTTTTACTAAAGTGGAAAGACCTGACCTCACTCCTTCATAATTAGTAATACTTCTGTAAGTTAGTAAAATTTGCATTTAACAAGAGTAAAATTTCCATTTCCTTTGATTAAAATAGATTTTAGCAATATAGCCTCATGCCTCATACATCAAACTCCAGAGAAGCAATCATCACAATAGCTGCTGGTATAAAAAGCTATTTTATAACAGACACATTTATTATACAAAATAGTACTGAAAAATCATCCTCTAGCAATTTTAATCAGGGGCTAGAATTTCAGCAGGCCAGTAAGCCAGTGAGTCAACCAAAGAGCAGAGGAACTGAATGGTAGGTGCAGTTCCTGCATGTGGAATAGCTGCTGGGTTGCCCTGTTCTTACACACATTAAAGGTGTGACTGCTGTGCATCCCCTCCACTAAATGTTATTCTTTATGTTGTGTTTTTCAGATAGTCTCCAAACAGGAAACTGCTTATTGCTCCACAAGACCTGAGCTGCTGTTTAACTGCAGCAAAAGCTGTGCAGGAAAATTGCATCTGTTTTGCTCCACTGAGAATCTTCCCTGTTCCTTGGCCTCTTTACTTCCCTCTCAGGGCGTGTGTGGAGCAGAGCTTCACCCTGTCAAGAAAGCAGCCCTTATACTTGATGGAAGTTATGCACCTATTATCTGACACCTCTTTCATTTAACCTTAAGCTGCTACCAGATGAATTCAATTAGCTTTTACTCACAGAGTTATGAAAACATGAATGGTGGGGTATCCTCACAAGGGAAAGGAGCTGGTCTGAGTTAAGGAACCCATGCCCCTCTGACAGCAGGGCAGGAGTGAAGCATGGCAGCATTGTTATACAGCACACAGATGAAGGGTGGTTGAACAGAGCTTTCAGGCCTTTTAATCTGGTTTTTTTGATCATTTCTGAAATAGATCAAGGAAGAACATTCCTTTCCTCTCTGACAAAAAGTACTTACTGACTTCTCTGTATTAAACATCACCTCCTGCTCTGGAAATTGGGCTCAGGAATAGCACCTGCTTACTCCATTTCTCTGTGCTCAGTAGAAAGGCCTGACCCTGGAGAGCTGTGGACCCAGTGCTGTGGTACCTCATTGAACAGCCAGAGGAACTGGGGCATTGTCCTTCCTGAACTGAGGCAGATGTGATCCATCAAAGAAGCCATAAAGATGCTGAAAGGAACTACAGAGAAAGGGCTGAATTGTTTGTATATCAACATAGACGGCCTTTCAAACTGAACAGAGGAATTTTAACAAATGATGCAAGTCGTGAAAGTTGATATTATAGGAATCAATAGATACCTGGTATGAAAAAACAGTGATGACTGGAGTACATTTATCAAAGTCCTTGCACACTCCAGAATAGACAGTGCCATAGTGTATATTAAAGATGGACTAGGGCATAAAAATAGAGTAGTACACGAGAAGAATTGATTTGGATCAAAATCACTCTTGAAGAGAATGATAAATAGTCATTGAGAGACTACAGGAATTCTTTCTGTGTAGTACAAAAGGTTACCTTAACTCATGATTGATATCTTGATAGTATTTATTACATGGAGACACAAAACCCACTCACAATTGTTTAATTTTTCTCTCATTGGAGAGAAATGCTACTGGTAACAGACAGGCCCATATGTGCTTTGCTGTGAAAATTCACAGGGTTCTTCAACAAAAAGTCACCAAACCCACACCCATCAAACTGTAATCAAAGGTCTGGTAATCAGTGAGGACAATAAATGAATGCCAGAAAAATAACCTAGTTGATGATGGCATCCCATTTACTAATTTTAAATGTAATGAAGAACAGAGAAAAGAGCATCCATGGCACACACTTATAATTTCAGAGGGGCAACAAAAAAAATGCTCTTTCGATTTATTGTGGGTCTCTCTCCCTGCATTCACAGGTTTAGTTCTAAACTGCTTGAAACAAACCATTTGGAAAATGCAAAGCACAATACAAAAATGAGAGAGAAGACCTGTTATTCCAGTGCTTTCTCTGGTTCTTCCCTCTGTTTTATAACTGACAGTTTTGAATACCTCTGCCATATGTATGCACAGCTATTCAGTTCTGCACCTGAAAATAATTCCTATTGTACCTATGACTTATGGATGCTAAACCCAAAACCTGAAATAGCTTAAAATTCATCAAGTTAACAATAGTAGCATTGGCACAGGGCATAAATCCATATTTAGACATCTTGAAGACAGTGTTAAGTTTTCTGTTATCTTATTAAACTGTATCAGACTTGCCTTGCATAGAGTACATCCAGGCTTGATAAATGCTTGGCTTCAGCTACACTCTCCCATTTATTTTCACACTGTCAGGCTTAATCCATAACTGCTGTTCAAAGGCAACGGGCAGGAGATGAGGGTGTATCTTGACTCAGCTGGTAGCTGGCTACTGGCTGCCAAAAGCTACAATAATTTATTATTATTCAGACTGCATCTTGACATAATTTATTTTCATTTTTTATAATCTATTCTCTGAGGATAAACAATTTATAATCACATTATTTAATTAGTTTTTATTTTGTGTCAATTTGCTTAATCTCATTGACCAGAAAGCATGGGTTTTTATGGAGAGGAAAAAAAAATAAAACCCTCAAATGAAACCCCAACCAAAGAATCTGAAAAGCCCACAGAAGACATAAATGCAAAACATGGATTGCTGAAGTTAATATAAAAGTCTAAATACACATCTTTTACTCAAACTGAACATAGGAGAGATGTTACTGACCCATTGCAATAGATATACTTGATTTATCCTGAATATTTTGAAATGATGGGGGTTGACTAACACTGGATTTCATCTCAGATCAGTCTTTGGCTGCAACCTTCTTCACTTCATTTCTGATATTTAATATTAGGAACAGGCACAAGTAAAGAAAACTCATTTTCTCGTGACAGAGGCTGTAAATGTTCATCACCCAACAAAAGTGCATTTTCCTTTGTCTAAGGGCTTATTTTGGATCCTAAAATGGCTGAAAATTTAATCCAAATAAATTTTCTCCAATGAGCTGCCAGACAAAACAGCCAAATGTGGATTTTGAGCATCACTTCTCAACAGACAGCAGCAATATAAAATCTTTCTCACTGGAGAGTTTTTAGATTAGATTAGACCAGTCTCTTGATAAGCAACTCAAAATCACTGGCAGTCACAGAGAATCCCCTTTGTAAGCACAGCTGGAGAGGAGGGAGGAGGAGACTTATGTGAGCCAAATTTTTCCACTTTTTCATTGAAATCAAACCAAATGGTACCAAGTCAACTGAGCAGGAGGTAGAAAGAGGAGCCTTTGCAAAAAAGTCCTGCCTGAGAGAAAAAAGGTATGTTCTGAGAATATTCAGTCAGTTCCTGAATGATTCATGGGTAGGAAAACAAAAGAAATCAAAACAGAGAGAATTTGTCAGTTTACCTCCAAATTATTTACGTCAGTGAATTGCTCTCCTTCTAACTCTGTCAACACTGAATGTGTCACAAATGTTGTATGCAAGCTGCAGACTAAATATTTTAAAACTTCATTCAAAGCAGAAAGATCACTGATTCAAAAAAAAGCATTACCACGTGATTTGGTGATGAGGGATGCATTGGACTGACTTGCTGTACCTTTGCAGAAAAACACACTTGGTAGAAAGGTCTTCACACCTATAGGGGACTGGAAAAGGAAGGAAAACAAGGTAAAGGGGAAAAAGAATGATTGACACAAACTGCAGAAGGAAAAAAATCAGTTATTATTAGTGTATTATTGAGTAGCATAGAAACAAAATTGCACTGCAATCATGCTCAGTACTGAGACAGCAGCATTAGAGATTTCTGTTCATCCCTGCCAGACTGTTACAGGACAGTGGGGTGAGCAGCAGTGTCCAGTGTCACCAGGGCACCCCAGTGCCACTGGTCTGCAGGAAGTGACAGCCTGTCCCTCTGTTCTGAATCCCACCCTTCCACCAGCATGGAGCCTCCACTGAAAATTTTTGATAACCTTTCTATTCCAGAACCTCTGTATTAGAACGTTAAACCTTGGTAATAAAATATGACTCCATGATATTATCTGAGAAGTAGAATTGATGCTTGAAAACTTTTTTTTTTTTTAATTTTAAGTTAAATTTCTGGTTTCATAGAGTATACATTTGCAGCCGTCACCCAAATTTTCTTTTGTTTAGGAACCTGACAGTGTTTATAGTCCTATTGGTTCTAAAGGACAACTGCTCCCCTTCTACCCCTTAAGCTGGGAAAAGATCTGATAAGGCTGTTTTTCGCTGTTTTGGACTGAGCTTTGCATAGGCTGGGATAGTTCAACACTTTGACAGCTCTGACATCCATATTCACTCCTTTTAGGCAACAGAAGATCAATGGCCCTATAATAACATTTTATCTTATTCTTACCTTTTTACTTGTCTTGCTGCAAAAATGCTCCATGGGGGGGAACTGTGTCACTGCAGTTGTGTCATAATTTTCCAGCTGCTGTACTGCAAGGGGAGGAACATTCTTAGTGGCACACAGACTATTTCACTGTTTCATCAGGTATATTTATTCACAGAGCTTGTTTATTACCTAGACATGTTAAAAGTGAAAATAAAACAAAATAAGTGCTTCTGGATGTTCTTGTTCATCATCAGAATCCATCTGAATTGAAAAGATGCCACTGTATCAAGCAACCATTTCCTTTATCCTCTGAGTTTTTGAGAAAATCTTATTAGAGAGTCTCAATTGGTCCCTTGATTTGAGATGTAAAAAAAAAAAAAAAAGAAAAAGAAAAATTCCATATACTGATTCCTTAGCAATTTAAATTAATCAAATACAGTGTATTCTGCACATATACAGTAACCTCCTTCTTGCCAGCAAACTACTTAAAGGGTGTCTCATAGTCTCTTTTACAAGTGCTGCTTAATAATCTGCTCTAAATTGTCAGTATTGTGGTTTGGACTGGTTTCCAAAGGTCACTGAAGTTTGCAAAATAACATGAACTGCTTGATGCACCGCCTTGTCACCTTTTACCACCTGCATTCTGGTGCTGCTGGTGGCTGTCACTGGCTCAGCACAAAGCCAGTTCAAACAAACACCTTTCCTCAGGAACAAGGTCTAGCAGATGAAGATGTTGCATCTTTGTACTTTTCCAAGGTCTTTGTTTAAATTTTCTGCTTGCAAGTACCAGCCAGGAGAGTTCCAGTACTAACAGGACTAACAAAGCCCATGCCTGGTTCAGACTTCAGCAAAAATTCTGTTCTCTCCTCATCTTCACTTAAATAAGGCATTCAATCATATTGATTTACAAGCAGTTTTGACCTGCTTAAATTACCCCATCTCTAACCAGTTGATAGTTAAGCTACTAATTACCCTGTGGGCAGAAGAACAGTCATGGTCCCAAGAATTTGTTGTGCAAAAGGCTGAATGACCCATTTATGCAGACAGAAAAAAAATCCTGAAACAAAATTGAAGGGATTCTTGCTGTATATCAAGAATATTGACTCCCATAAAACACAAGCTCTTTTTCCTCCTCACTCTTACTTTTTCATCAGCATAGTTACAGAAAGAATTATTCTGAGAACTGAACCAATTGATAACCACTGTTGCAAACCCACTTAAAAAGCTGGTGATGCACCAGAGAAATGGAGCAGAGGATAAAGGAGTGGCAGCACTGAGCTGGGAGTAGTGTAGCAATGTGCAGATCTATTCCCTACCTATGCTCATTTATTGAGATAGACTGGTGAAAGGAGTCCAAAACTAAGTATTCACACTCATTACCAGGTAAAAGAAGAGAAAAAAAGAATTTTCTCTTTACTTCTTTTGATTTCAGGAGTGATTAGGTTCACTTGCATCTCTTAAATTGCTTGGTAAGTGTTCTATCTCTCTCCTTTCAATAAAAAGGATAATATATTTCATTGTAGCATTTTCACTCAAAAGAGATTGGAATCATAAAGAACAAGAAAAAGGGGGGCAAGGTAGTATTCTGAGGTCATTAGGATGTTTTAGGAGTTGTTTTGCTTTCTGTCTAAAATCACTTTATCACCTCTTCATATCCTGTAAATAGGAGAGCTACTTCTCCTGAAAAGCAGCATTAGTGGTCATTTTAGGATTTTTTTTGAAATCTGTTATCCTCTGCTGAACTACTGAACACAATTCATCAGGACATTCTTCAGCAGCATCAGACTGAGTTAAATCTTATTCCAAACTCCAGTATTCTGTCTCAGATGGCAGCTGCTTTATTAACAGCACCATGCTAAGCACTGTGGAGCCAACAGCAGCAGCAAAGTTTTCTGAAAGTAGAAATCACTTGACCTCAACACGGCACAATCAAAAACACCCGAGCCTGCAGGAACAATTTTTCTTCAGAGCTCCCTGTTCCAGTCCGAAAGGATCTGCATCCCTTGTGTGAGGGCATCAGTCAAGTTTGAAACACAGAGAACCAGGTGACACCTCACACTTGCAGCCTTTTCCTGGCACTGCTCTATGTGAACACAGAAAAGGAAGGAAGTGTTGAGCTTGCTTCAGCATGATGTTACTAACAAGCTTGGCATAATAAACTGTAGGAAGTCCATTGAGGAAATATCTAATATTAAAAATATATAAAAGTCCAGATTTTGGCTTGCTTATTAGACAGAACTACAGGATCTTAGCATCAGTTGAGACTGCTTCCATCCCAGAGCTCGAAGTAAAGAACAAATAGGGGTACAAAATTTATGTCCTGATTAAATATTCTTATCTTTGTGTTCAAACTTATTTTTAGAAGAACACAAGAAATAGGGAAAACAAATTTAACTACCTTGTTTTAGAACAGAACTCTAAACTCAAAGATTTTTTTTTTTATTAGTTCTTTTGGGGGGTTGGTTTGTTTGTAGGTTTTGTTTGATTTTTGTAGGAGAGTATTTGCAACAAATTCCTAGTGCAAGTGAAGAAATAGACACCACACATTAAAATTGTATTCTCTTCTTCATGTGTGGCAGCTTCAACTACTCCTTCAGGTGTTCTGACCTCCCAGCAGAAATATAAACAGGCCAACATGAAGTACTTATTCTCAGAGCCACCAACACTTTGCAAGTCAGACTTCCAGACACAAAGATGTCTTTGTATTTAATAACCTTTAATTGATTTCCCTCTCACATATTTGTTTGCTCTTACCAAACCTTGCAGACACTCTCTTTGTCAGCCCAAACACAGATGGAGCCTCTTTCATGCAACTGGTGCTCATGGATGCACACAATATATTATTTTATATTACTGTATTTGTTGACTCTGTGCACATTGTTTGAAGAAAGGATGCATCAGATGTTAGAAAGAACTGTTTTATGATTTCAAGGATATAATCTGTCTTATTAATATGTCATGCACATGTATTTTAGCTACATGAATAAACATTCTGTACTACTTACCAATCCCAGATATAGGGTCCTTCTTCGGCTGGATTTTGATGTTAGCCTCAGGCTCTATGCTGGGAACATTGTATCTATGTCATTCTTTTAACTCCTTCAATATATTACCAATTTGGATTTCTTTATTTTTCTGAAATCAAGTGGAGAGAATAATAATCTTGTGACTCCAATATGAGACCTCAGTGTGTTCCGATAGGACGATACATTATTAGGACAATAAACATATTGTCTACTCTACCTGTTAGGGAAATATAAACATATCTGACATTATTTTAGAGAAAAATAAAATGAATTATCATGGTAACCATGATTTGGAAGATTGAAAGTACAAATTTTACTTACAAGGAGCCATTTAGTCCTGCCATCAATTCATCACCCATTTCCCTGACTCAGGTGCCAAGGCTGGAAAAGCACATGGAGTGTGTAATTTGAAGTAGATCAATAACCATTGTCCTTGTGATTCATTTCAGTAATTAGTATAATTGTGGGTATAAGGGCAGTCTTTGGGCCATAAGGCTTGCCTCCAATTAGCTGTCAGCATTGCCAATCAAGAGTTGCTTCCAGAGTTCAAAACTATATAAGATTAAGTGAGATCAGAATCTGGCCCACACATCCCAGCACTGTTGGTTTTAAAGTTATACAGTAGCACCAATACTAAAATTTTACGGAGTGTGGTAAAGGTCAACAGATAAAATAGTTGGAACTTTTACTCATGAATATATTTAATTTGCTACTGCAAATGATTTTGATTACATTTTACAAAATACATGGCTGCTTCTCGTTTTGCAGTTAAAGATTTCTAATAATACAGCCAAACCTCCTTAATCACTGTAATACAGCCAAACCTTCTTAATCATTGTTCATTCTAGCAGAAAGTAAAGCTTGCTGTGTTTGAAGAGACCCAAGTCATCTTAAGAGCATCCCTTTTTGTTCCTTTTTATTTTATGAGATTAGAATCCTTAATAGCCTTTACCATATCTGGCTGCAATGGAAGTGTGAAGAAGAGTAAAACTTGCACAGTGGATTATATGGCTGGGACAAAACTCAGTTCTGTAATTAGGTTTGTATCTGTTGCTTAGGTTTGCAGAAAAAGTAAAAATTAATGGTTCTTTGCCTAAGATTGCTCTGCAGAGTTATACATAATAATAAAGCATGGTCAGAGACAGGCCTATCATCTGAATATTTGCCAAAACAACTGATTTATTATTTTTTCTTGCTAAAACACTTCAGTTTGGAGGAAAATAAATAGAAATACTCAGTGCCTAGACAGTCATCATTTTAATTGCAAATAATTAAGACACTAACACAGTCTTGGAACTCCCACAGACACTTCCAGTTATCCTTATAAAAAACTCAGAGAAACTTCAGCTACAGTCTCAGATACTTAAACTTCAGAGTTGGTGTTGCTGCACCTTCAGAGCTCTGCTGCAGAGTAGCCTTGGGACAGATCAGTGAGACTTTACAGACACTCCCCTAAACCCCCAAAACTGAGCACAGAGTTCTTTTTTGACAGAAACTTCATTTTCACTAAAAAGAAAAAATGTGTTCAGGCAAGTTGATGGAGAAATGAACCAATCTGAATGTATTGAAGTTCTTCGTCTTGCTACAGTGCTTTTTAAATGGTGTCTAAACAGTTGGTCACAGATTTATTTATGTTTCTGTGTAAAGAAAGAAAATATTGTCATTTTCTATATGGGAAACAGTTTCCCTAATTATTTGGCTCCTTCTTCAACTACATAAACAGCAATTTGTACCCCTCTCCTTCAACTGGCTGCAATTAACAGCTACATTGCAATAAGCAGATTATGTTAATTAAAAACTCAAAACTATGTAAACAATGGGAAAGCTGACTAGCCATTTTCTATTTTTGCCAACTGGGAGGAACACAAGAGAAATTAGTATCAAGCTTAATTTTGCTGTTTATAATTCAACTTATTTGTAACAAATTACAGCATTTAAAAAATGTTTTTTAAACAATTAACTGTATTTCTCTACACTATTTGAACCATATTCCACTTGATAAGTTTACATCTGTATGAACTGGGGGAAAATAGAGTTTAAAAACAACAAAAAAAAAATCTCAAAAGGTGTTAAGGGAACAGATTTCCAGGTATCATCACCAAACTGGAATATTAAACACAAGATGCCTTCCGTGCCTGAGTCACATTCTCAAAAAGTCATAGCTAAGGACAAAAGTATAACTTAGTTGTGCTTCCTCAGCAAAAATTAGAGCAAACTCTAATTACCCAGCTGACGTGAATAAATCATGAACTTTTCAGATGTTGCTACAGTTTCGTAGAGTTTTGGTTTCTTTCTTCTTTCCAGACCATGATTGTTTAAGGAGGGCGGGAGGTAAAATGTTGGATATCGTGTTTCCTGTGCTCCCTTTTGGCCATGGAGTTGGACTTCAATGGAGAACTCCTGGACTTTGATGATCCTTGTGGGTCCCTTCCTACTCAGGATATTCTGTGATACCTCTCTATCACACACTAAGGGGATGTCACCACCAAGTGAACTGCAAGCAGAGAGGCTGCGTATATGCAGCAGATTTATTGACTGTATCTGGGAAATTACCATTGATCAGAATGGGGGAAGAAGAAACAGAATAACACACTGTGGCCCTTTTTCAGCTTTATCAGGAAATGGTATGGCAGGAAACAGCATGTTTCCTTCCCCAAGTTACCATGACCAGATATTGCTGATGGACAACAAAGAGGAAGACACTGAAGTAGGGAATGATCATGGCTTCAGCTGAGCTGTTTGATGGTTTCTGTGGGTTTTTTTCAATGACTGTGCAGGAAAATAAAATGATACAGCAACATGTAAGGGCTCACTCAGTCTGGGACCAGACCTTCAGAGTAGCCAGTATAAAAATACTTGTTCAGTGCTTAGTTTCAATTACACTCTTGAACCAAACTGCTTCAAAAAATGTAGACTCTCAGAAGACGTGAAAGTTGCTGATGGAGGCATTATTCACAGACCCTCAGGAGGCCAGATAATGCTAAGTGCACAGCAAAAGACAACAAGAGCACGGGAAGCTTGAAGAGGGCAGAGATTTAGCAGAGCTGGCCACATCGTTAGAATCTGCACCTACTGTCTTTGAGTCGTTTACAGAGAGTGGGAATCCTGGAGTGCTTCATGTATATTATGTTAGAAAAACATTTCCTCTGTTTTAAAGGCAACACTGATTTCCCATCTCCTGCTCCCTGCAGAGCTCATGGACAGTGGGAGGGCTACTCGAAATAAAAGTGCAGTTGATCATTTCGCTTTTTGTATTTTCACTATTTTCCTTTTGGAGACATGAACTTTAAATGAGCTGCTGTAAAAGCTTCTTGGGGTCAAAATAGAGGAAATCACATCCACCACAGAGACAGGCACAGCAAAACCCCCTAAAATGACCATTATGTTCAACTCAGCAGTCTTTTTCCTGTTGGTAGGGTTTTGATACAAGCTTAGCATCAAGCCAGGCTGTCAAAAGCAATGAAATCTATTTCTGTGACATTGAAAGAGCTCTTGATGAAAGTCAATCAGTTTAGGGAATGGTTTTTTGTTGGCTTTTGTTTTGTTTTGTTTGTTCGTTTGTTTTTTCAGAGCACTTGGAAAGAAGACAGGGGAAGAGTTGGGTTTTAACAGAATTGCTGTTTTCTCTTCTTGTTTTCTAAGAGGTAAGAAATATGTACTAAGCAAGCCTATTTATTCTACAAACAACACGTGTAGTGTTTGATGGTAACAGCTACATTTTAGTCTGACCATTTTCTGAGAGTCTTATTTCTTAACAGAGTTAACCCTTTTGCCAGGTCTTTTATTTTTAAATTATTGGAGGGGCTTAGCTCCTGATGGGACTCTGTTTCTGGGTGACACAGAGCAGCCCTCAGGCTCCTGAATTAAACAATTTTTAGTTTCCATACTATAGAAGGAAGAATAACAAAGGGGTTAGGAATGATAAACGGGGGGAATTTCAGCTCAGATAATAACAATGATACTGGAAATTTTTCTATATTTAAGCTGTTACAACATTTCCTGTACAAATATGTATTTATTGCTGCAAGCTACTACTATCAAGAAGGGCTGGACTTCTTGTAAAAGGCTTTTTCCTGCACATAAGCATTTTTGATACTTTCTAGTCATTCTGAAGTTAATGAATACATAATTTGTAAGACCATTCAAGAGCTTTATCTAGTCCAGACGCTTTTTTTAAACATAATTTAACAGCTTGTTTGCTTACAAAGAGTTTTATGGACTCTCTGGTTCCCATTAAAAAAAAAAGGGTAGAAAGTAAATATTCCAGTAAAAATTATGTGTTCGGTGGTGTTACAAATCACTAGTTGTTCCTTTGCGTGGATTTTCCCAGCCTGGAAGGAAACTAGGGCTGTTTAGAGAGGATCACTTTACAAAAAGCTTAACTTTACATCTCTATCCATTCTCTACTCAAGGTGAAATGAAAGAAATTGCCATCTTCTCCCCAGTCAGTTATTATAATAGTATGAAAAAATGACTTAAATATTGACCTTGTCAATGCAACCAAGTTTAGATGAGCTAAAAGTAAATCAAACAGTCTTTTAATCCCAGGAAAATATTTTAAGGCTTTTCTTTTTATTGTCTCGAGCTCACTTTTAAGACCTTAGTTTATGACACAGTAGTGATTCATGCAATCACCAAAAGAAAACTGAGAAAAGAATAAAGCAGTGGTTATCCATTTTTGTAGCACTGAATCAGTTTTATGGTTTGTTAACTCAAAAGCAATCTGTGCTGTTTAAAAACTCTACTGATTCTTACTTAATTTTTCAGTAAAATTTTCCCATCCAATATAAATCAAACCAACACTTCACCTAACACTGGCACTTTCTTTTACTCCCTTTCCAGCTGGTGCTGCTCAGTTTTGTCCACTGTAAATATACATCACATTTTCCATCCAATCCACATGGTACTTGTTATTGTTCCTCCTGCTTCTGATCTCTGAAATGAAGTCAGGACTCAGTTCAGAGCCATCAATTCTACATGGGGAAAAAAGGCACTTCAAAACAGAACCTGAACTACCAACAACCTCAACTACTAAATCAACATATTCTCTGAGTTGAGTACAAGCATAGGTCAAGTTATGCAACTTATTTAGAAGTTTTTAATGCTGATACTACTGGAACTACAGTATTCCAAGGATATACTAAGATAACCAACATTCAACAAGAGAAAACCTACTGATAGTAATATTTTTTCTCTAAGTTTAAATCTGAAGTTAATGTTGAACAGATTATACACTTCCATTAATTTTATTTTCCTAGAAGTTTTTAGTTTACCTGTTAAAAATTTTAGATAATGAAATGTGTTCCAGCTTTGAGATGGTGAGATTAGGTTGTTCAAAAATGTAATTGATGCTATAAGGACACAATTGTGCTGCAAGTTTACCAATGATATGCCATTGATCATGGATAACATTTGTTTCTTCGGTGGTATCTTTGAATAACAATTTAATAATTTCATAGTGTGAGAAAACAAAAGACAGAATGTGCTTAATAAAATCATAAAGAGAGGATGCTGTGGTAGCTTTTCCTTTCCACTGAGTGGATTCAGTAGTTTGACTTTGTCCCATTCATAACTGTAGCTTATTTCTCCATTACCCTTCCCAATACACATATTATCTTTCATTATTCTATGCTCTATCATGGATGAATTCCAATGCCACTAAAACTACAAATGTCTTTGCTGTTAACTATGCTGCCAGATTTTAGATGGAGCTATCCCAAAGGTTCTATAGAATCTTTTAAAAAGGTTATGGCATATTTATGTTGTAATTTACTCCATGAGTAGCCATGCTATAGCCTTAGCTCAGGCTGCAGTTGCAGCAGTGTAATCCAGACCCTGAATCCAGGACTTGAGGTCCCAGTTTTTCTCATGCTCAGTAAAAATTCACCTTCAGAAGTCTCTTCACCTCAGTATAGGATTATTATTATTATTATTACTATTATTAATTAATATTCTTAAGAATCTGTGTATAAAGCCAAATGTTGGAACATAAGAATATTATATTTTCAGAGAATGGAGGCCGTGGGGGTTTTTTGGTTTACTTAAAAATCCCCAACATAGGGAATTACATTAAAGCAATTTATAAGGTAATTTCAGAGTGAGGTAAGTAAAAGTTAGTGATAAAATAACTCCATACATATTTCATTGTCTTTTTATGCATGTGAGCTGTTGCTACATTAAATCATCATATATTGTTTTTCCTCTTGGTCTCCTGCCTCAGTGCCCAGAGAAAAAACCCGTCCAGTACAACTGAGACCCAGTCAGCTGTTCTTGCTGCCCAACCCACTGAGACACCCTCAGAGGAACATCATTCCAGAAATTCCTCAGGGAGTGAAACATTTTCCCATTTCTGAGAAAGACTTTGTTATTTTTAAGGTTTGGGATGAGGAAGGGTTGGCAGAGAATCGTTCAACCATTTCTATTTTACTCCTACTCCCATTCCCTGCCCCACCAGGAGTGATGAAGAAATCCAGGGAGATGTGCAAAGCTCACCTTCAGTGTGACAGCCCTGAGTGACCAGAATTTTGATCTGACAAGGACATAAACTCTTGTAAGTGAAGTGTGTTATTGATTTGTATGCAGCTGCAGTGCAGGGATCAGTTCAAAGCTATATGCTGTCATTAAATTCCTCTCAGATTAGGAAAAAAAAAATCTAATTACTTTCATTGAGGTACACAAAAGGAAAAAATCTATTTTAGTATTTTGGATTTAAAATTGATCAATTCCATTGTGCCATTTACCTCTTGAACGGATGGAGTCTGATACATTATGTAAAAAACAATTATATTCTAGAATAAATTAAAAGCAAACATATTGTTTGTAAAACTGAACCACAGATGTTCTGTTCTTGTGGGCATTTAAAAATAAATAAAATCAAGATTATGAGTCAAGAAGATGCATGAAAAAGACATGATTATTTAAAATACTCTTATCACTGTTAATATAGATGACCCAGGAGTGATTCACCCTCAGAGCAACCATTCCTCATTTTATTTTTAGTAATTTTCAGACTGAGTCCAAGGTTCTTTGCAGCCTCAGGAAGGTCTGAATGGTCTGATGGTTCATTTTTGCTGTGCTCATTGGTATTAGTATTTTAGTATTTTCACCACTTGCATTATAATCAATGCTTTAAAAAATATGCATTCTAAGCAGTATCTAGAAATGAATTAATTCCACTTGATTTTCTGCTTCTTAGACCTATTTAAAATAATCTCATCTGCTTGATACAAATAAGTCCTGTTTAGCCCTTCCCTTCCCCCAGTTCGATTTAGCTTTTCCCTATTGTTGTGGCAGAGCTTTCAAAATGTGTTTGATCAGACATTCTTTCTGCTTGATGTTCTGTGCCAGTGATTGACAACAGTCCTTTGTGAGCAAGCATTTAAGTAATGATGTACGGACTTGTTAGGGAGCTGCTGTGTCAAGAGGAGAAATGAACAATAAATTAGAATAAAATGGAATTGCATTTGAAACTTGGCTGGAGGATTTTGCATTTGTGAGGACAAAGGACATTTGACAATCTGAGTCATCTTGCAGCTTTGCCTGTAGCAACTGTCAAATTAGTTCTTAATGCTACAGGGAAAGGGATTGAGTCACAGCATTGCTTAAAGTTAAGAGGCTCATCAGTAAATCACTGGCAATATTAACAATTATGAGCTGCACATTAATATGGCAAAACCACTCTGAATATTATGCTTACAACAGAAAGCCAAGAGGCAAACATAATTTTTCTTTCAGATCCCTGTGCCTTCTCCCAGGAACTACAGCTTTAAATTGGGGTAGGCAGAGGAAAAAGGAGTAAATCGAGTCAAGATTTTCTAGACTACATGTTCTCACAACTATATAATGTGAAGAAAATCAGGCACTAAATATGGTTTTAGCCAAGTATAAAAGTGAGGTGAGGAAGAAAAGTGCTTACCTGTATATAAATTCAGGATTCACATGCTTGCCTGTCATCCGTAAACTTACACCCAGCAGGATCCCACAGTGCTCCTCCCTCCACTCAGACACCTTTGACTCCAACCCTTCTCTGCAACAGCTGGAGGATGTGACCAGATGTCACAGTAACTGCATTCCCACCAACACATGGTTCAGATAACTGGTGTAGATTGTGGGTCCATGCTGGGGATGAGTAAGGGCTGTGCCACATACACCAATTCCAGTCCACTCTAAGAGAAAACATCAGGTTTCTCTTAATTATAAGCCATATTAGAGAACAGTATTGTTTTTCCAACCTCCTCAAACACATGAAATTCTTAGAGTGTTACACAACTTTGATACCAGAGACATTTAAGTTGTTTCGCAGAGCGCAGTCCCTGTGTAGGGTTTGGGTCAGAAAAAGTACCCTGGTGTTGAAAGGCTCACACAGAATCCTTGGATTCGAGCTGTTTTAAAAAACATGGTGTATTTTCAGGCCATCATTTTCATGATCCTTTCATGCAGCACTTTATAGTGTGGCTTTCAATGAAAAAAAAAATTATATCCATGTTTTATTTTTAAGACTGAAGATAAGACTTAACTGCCCCACATGATGATCAGTGTAATTTCAACTCTTTCAAAATCTCTACAGTCTGGTTCAATATGCTGTATGATATTATAAGGAATCTATTGTGCCAGGCTCTACACAACTTTTCAAAGACACAACTGCACAATTCTACCATTTTCTGCCATGAAAGGGGTCAGAGGGGAACAGAATTAGATATGTTGTGGGAATGGCCTGAGGTACAATTGCATTGACAACTCATAATGACACGATAGGGTACCTTCTCTCATAAGCTGCACAGGTCTCTCACACAGCAGGCTCTGCCCTTTTAAGTGCTTGCTCACAGTAATGAAGTCCCACAACACTGACAAAGGAAGGATGATGAGTACATTCACCACCTGAAGAGTCTCTTAAAAGTGACACTGGAGAAAGAGATTTCCCGAGCTCTGCAAACACTGCACTAATGAAACTTTGAGTGGGATTGGTGGATCAAAATTAATTAAAAAACCACAAACCCTAAAAAACCTCACAAACAAGCAAATAAATTAACTAGTAGATGAAACTACACCAATGCATATTTTTAAGAAAGACTGTTTCATGCACCCTAAGTCCTATATTTAGCAGAGCTGTCTTTCTACTCACCAAATTCTTTGCCTGGCACACAAAAATATGATTACAGGATGTCAGATATCTCCCAACAACAATGAAGATTACACAGACTTTACAGCTATTCACGTACGAAATTGGTCACTCTAGGTTTGTTGGAAACTCATTTCAGATTTATGAGAATTTGTGAATAGACTTATTTATAACCAGGCTGGAAGCACATTCAGTTCTTTAACAAGCTTTACCATCAGTTACATTGTTAACTGAACCTGAACATGCAATTCAACTTAGCTGGAAAAGTTATAGTGAAAAAAAAAAGAATATTTTTTTTTTGGTAGATCTAATTGAAAGTAGAAAATGACATCCAATTCCAGGGATTTTGTAATAGACCTATTTTTATTTTGTGCTGTAATTTTTTACTAAATGTGCTCAAGTTTTGGGTAAATAGAGACAATATTGTCAGTGTAACACCACCTACCTATAATAAAAGTTACATAAGATTTAAGTAATAGTTTACAAGCCAATTTGTGCAATTAAATTCACAGAGGTCTGGAAGAGAAAGGTTTGATATTCTGAATTTTAAATTTTAAGAATATATCTATGAACATAAAATATGAGGGGTGTCTTTGGACCTAATATCTGGTTTCAATTCTTTGCGGACTCAGGAAAGTCTGCTTAATTTCCAAGTATTTTGGGGATTTCCATGTATTTTTTTGGTAAGTTTTCTTTTTTTTTTTTTTTCTGTGAGAATATTTCTCTTTTTCTAGGCAGAATCTATAACAAGATCTGAGGAAATAGTTCGTTGTATAGAAAATAATTCCAAAAGAAGCAACAATTCAAGTCATGGGCTCCTAATACTTTAGGTACTATATGTACAATTCCTTGTCTGTTGTAGCAATGTTGAGTGTGTGAGCCTTCCTCCTCTGACATGGTGTGTATTTTCTCACTTTGGAAAGACTGCTGAGATCACTGAAGAGAGAGCAACACTAAATGAGTTTAGAAATAACTTCATTTTCTTCAGAAGAAGAAACAGGTTAAGCACCCGAGAGGAACTCAGAAGAAAAACCAACTGAAAAAAAGAAATAATAATAAAAAAAAATCAAAACAGAAAAAGAGTAATTAAAATAATTTGTTTCTCCTCTACTAAGAGCCCTGAGGAAAGAAATCAAGTTTTATACACTAGTTGATGTAGGGCCTTTTCTCTTTTCCAGGGAAAATATCAATGAAAAACATCCTGAGGGACATAAAAATGGATGATCTGAGCTTAATGAAGGTTGACAATGACTATTATTGATGTCCTTATCACAGATGACAAGAGGTTTAGGAGACTGTTCTAGCATATTGACACTGTACTCGTTCAAATGCTCTTTTTCTTTCTTTCTTTCTTTCTTTCTTTTTTTTTCTCTTCTTTTATAAGCTGATGTACCCTCTGCTTCAGGGGCAGTGTTGGAAAAACTTGATGTGCAGAATGACATTTGTCACCCTTTGTTCCCCAGCTAAGAGCACTCTCTTCCCGTTAGATATCTTTCAAACTGAATAACAGCTGCATTAACACGAATTATTCTCTGTCCATCAATTTTAATTTTGAGATGGAAAGCAAAGGCAAACCTCAAGTGGAAGAAGAATGCTTCAAGTATAATTTCTCCTCTACCCTCCTCCTACCCACTTACTTTTACAAGAATGTGAATTCAGATGCTAAAATACAAGACAAATGGGAAGTGGTGTTTAGAAATATTTCTGCGCTAGCAGGATCGCGATTGTAAAATTGTACAAAATATTCTTTAAAATAAATTTAGATTGTACAAATTTATTAAACACTTATAAGGAAGATAAGAAATTGGGGAAAAACAAACATTTTCATCTGCAGCTACTGAGAGTGAGCATGGTGCCCCCAAGGTTCACAGGAGGTCGTGTAAAAGAAAGTTGACTCAAATGAAATCCACCCACAGTGCCCCTGAAATCCCATCCTGACAAGATACAGGTACGTGCCTGCTCATTATAAACCCTGCTTGCCATATGCAAAAACTAGACTACAACTCCAGTCACTCAGAACTTTTCAGTCAGTTCCCCTGACATAAGATTTATTAAAAGCCATTTTGAAATATTTCAAACTTCTCTACATGTCAAGTCTTTAAAATGAATGCTCAAAACCACAGTTTCAAGCTTTTTATCTACAACTAAACACACTGCAAATGTTTTCTTTAAAACACAATAATCACACAATTCCTGAAGCTTAAATATGAGCAAAGCAAACTTGTGGTATAATTTTGCAACTTGGTAACACGTACATCTATATAATGTAACATACTCCTAACTCATTAGTAGTATCTGAAAGAATAAGCTCTCCAGATCATTAGTATTAAAGCCCAGAAAATGAGATTTTCTTAAACAAATTTATCTTTGCATAAACCAAATTCTGACTCTGCACTGCCTATGACAGGCAGCTTCAATCATCTTTAAGACACAAACTTCTCCCTCATTCTGTTCTCCATTTTAATAACTAAAACAGTTTTTACAAAAGAAACAAACTCTAATTATGAAAAGAAATAAAAGAGCATAGTAAAATGAGTACAACAAAAATTTTGGAGTTTAATACATATTTTTGATCTATAGCAACATTTACACTCACATGTATAGAAAACACATATATAGAATATTCCTGTGTATTTTAAAGGGAAGGCTCATTAAGGTTAAAATGTACAGACCAGAAACTGTATGTCTCATAAAACATTGCCCAAATTAAATGTATGTACACCTCATGTTGGATATCTTTAAAAATAATTCCTTTCTGTGTAAAAAAATTCTTTAGGTCTTTGAAATAAGACAGGACTAAAAAGGTGTCTCAGAATCTCATGGCAGAGATATGACTTGAGAAACAGCTGTAAAAATACTCCACTCAAATTATCACAGTTGTAAACCACTTTAAAAACAACTCCCCAGTCATTTGTTCATATTGAAGAGTCCCTTATGTTAAGTTTTCAGAATTTGTTTGCCCTCAGATGAGTTTTCCTAGCAATGATCTCCCTTTTCCTGGCTACAGAGATTCAGTTGGAAAGCTGAAGAGCAGGACAAACATGTAAAATGATTGCAGGGAGAAAAGAACTCTGTAGAGCCTTTAAATAAGCAAAATATATTCCACTAATTCAAACAAAGCCATCTCCTTTAAAATAGGAGTTTTCTTCACCCTCACAGATCACCATGACTAAATGTTCAAGTAAAGTCTACCTCAAATGAGGGAGAGGGGAGAGGTAGAACAGGGAAAAAAATTGGCCAGGCAACAGTTGGTATATTAGTTTAGTACTTAATGTATCCCATCTTGCCTTTATGTTGTTAAAAGGTTTCCATTGATCTTTGTCTATTACACTTCAGATATGTTTTAAAAAATGACGCTGTACCTGTTTCACACTTTACTATCAAATTCATGCCACGTTAAAGGGACTATCTAGCTCAGCATCTTGATACCAAGTTTACAGCATGCTTAGGCAAGTAATCCAAAAAAACAATTGTCTGATGCAGTTCTTTATTTCCTTTAAAGCTTTTCAAAAATTGCAGTCAATCTGGAAGTAGCCAAGAGTTATGAACTGTCAACATGCTGATAGGAAAGTAAACAATGTAAAAGTGAAGCCAGCATTTGAGTCTCACAGCATGGTACAGTGCTGTAATGGTTTAAATCATAAGCCAAATGATTGTTATTACAGAGATAGTGAATGTCATGCTTACAGAAAAATTGTGCATGTTAAAAATGACTGCCATTAAAAAGATAAGTCTCACAGGGGGAAGGGACCTCAAGCCAGTAAACAGACAAACTGCATTACAGCAAAAAAAAAAACAACAAACAAACAAAAAAAACAGGACAGAAAAGGGAAGTCTTGTCTAATTACCAGATTCAGCTATCATTTATAGTACTCTTTATTACCAGGAGAAGGCTGGAAGAGACAGATACAAGAGCAGTAGACTTCATTATTTATTTATTTTAAAGCAACAGAATTTCAGTTAGAATTAAGAGCATGGTATCTAAAATATGCATATCTGAAAAGAGATACTGGGTCTTTGTAGGCAAGTCTTTGACATTGCTAAGAAGAATTCTGCACCTACACAGTATTATTATTTAAATGTCAAAATAAATAAAAAATAAAGATAAGGTTGATCCATAGAAACCTGGAGAATCATTCTCCTGCACCATTAACACAGCAACACGTTCCTCATCACAAAAGAGGAAATCTGTACAACCATCCTGCCTGCTATAAGCAAATTAAGACACCAGAAAAGGAAATCTCTGCCAATACAACAGTTATCAAGGAATCATTTTAGTTTATGGTCCAGGAGGCCAGAAACAAAAGACTCCCTCCATATACCCCATGACAAATGTACCATATACCCCTCCATGTGACAAAATACACTTTTCACTGTTCTCCTACCACACAGCTCTGGTCAGAAGGCAACTTATTCCCCTTCAAACTGGAATCCTACTGACTGCTGTATGGTAGCTGATGTGAAAGGGTAACATCTTCAAGAATGCTTAAGAGTCAAGATTCAAACTCTTTAAATTCAGAGAGGACCATGATTATAATATCTAAGAGCCTCCTGATCAACTCAAACCCATGGATTTGCTTGAATTCATTCCCTCTTGACTAACACATTTCAAAGAAACTAAAATCCTTATCAAATACACAGGTAGTTGAATCAGATGCTTTACTTCTGTTATCACCACAGCTATGTTAATTGAAAAGTTTCTGGAATTTTTGTATTTGATACTCTCTTTTTCATACAACTAAGGAGCACATCATCCCCCTTGGGCATTCAGACAGCCTTACGACTGACTGCCCATTCAAATTCGAGTTGGTTATCCACTGGAGCTGCAGATTGCTTCCAAAATAAGTTTGGAGGGTGAAGGGGAGTGTGTAAAAAAGTGTTCTTTATTCCTAGGAGGAGAACTTTCTTGACTTCTAGCCATTTCAAAGACTCATTATTTAATGGCACCAAAATCCACTTGGAAACTAATATGTGAGAGAAATGCTCAGTGTAGAGCATGAGTCGAAGGGCAAAAATCATCTTTATAAGTTATTCTCAAGGCAATCACTTCATATCTTGTTTTATTATACAGTATATTTTTCAGGTATTCATTCTGAGTGTATTTTTAAAAACAACACATTGAGCTTATTATATTTTAAGACTCCTAAAATACTGCTATGCATTTGAAGGATTTTATGCTCAAGGCCAGTAGTTCCTCATCTCTGTTTGTCTGTTACATGTGAAACTAGATGAGAAAATCAGATTATCACTCTCAAAGCCCTTTAGGAGAAAACTGAATTAACGTGACAATTCAAGTTCATGGAAGAAGATACTTGTGCAAAGTGTGCATGACTTATAAATTCATTTAACATTGACTTTGCAATTAAGTTAGCTTACTTCCATACAGATACTGCAGCAAGCTTGAGAATGTCCTAGGTAAATGAAGTAGCAAGGCAGGAGGCTGAACTCATGCACTGCCTTTTAACTACCATTTGGATAACAGTGTTTTCCAAAGGTCTCCATGTCTTCTGGAAGTCTTCATCATGAAGTTATGGCAGACATAAAAGCCGGGAATTTAATGTTTAGATGGGAAATGGCAACTGCAGGAGGACACATTAACTGCAACAGGCCACAGTCTGGGTAGGAAGAGGCACATATTTAGCTCAATTCATTGTTACTTCATTCTGGAGGACAATTTCTATAAAACTGGTGGTATCTCAGGGCTGGTATATAATGCATTTAACATTGTTAATATGTTAATGCAATTTAATTTGCTCAGTTCTGTATGTTGCTGAAATGTCCTTTGAAAGACTCGTAATAGAAGTATGAAGATGGATACGAATGAAGTGTGGATAGAAATGTGTGTATGGAAGCACCAGATGAGTAGCAGAATAGGTATGAAAAGAATGTCCTATACTGATAGCAGAGGAAACTATATCCAGCAATAAAATGAGGAACATGCTGCTTTTGTCAAAACCAGAAATCCTGCACTGTGATATGACCACAGCCACAAACCTCAGAGACATGATGGGATGGGAGACAGGATTCAATAGTTGATGTCTTTTGTCCTGATCAAATATAGTTTCCATAGAGATTTTGTAAATAAATACCAACTTCAGCAGATGCAACTCATCACACAAGTAGAAAAAGCAAAGCCTTGAACTTTCAGCAGAAAAACAATAGTTGCAGGAGAGGAAAAGTGATTTATGCTTCCTTACTTCTCCAGCAAACACCTATAGCTTTTGCTGAGAAGAATTGGCCTTCTCAAAAGATGTCATAAAACTACTTATGCAAGGTAAATAGATAAAATGAAGACAAACTGGTAGTTTTTATGCAATATCAAGCTTAATTCCTACTTCATGTGGTGGCCTTATGTTTATATACCTAGAATATAAATCATATTTAGGTGAGAAGAGACAGACACCTTTGTGCAAGCCCCTGCCACTTTTATCTGAGGTGAAATCTCTACATTTTTAATGAGTTTCTAGAAATAAGTGGTAATAGAAGAAAAATCTGTCAAAGAGTAATATACTCTTGAAATCCAGCTGAAAAAGGAGTGCCCTAGGTTTGGAGATCCTTGAGAGAAAAAGGTACTCAGATGACTGCAGAATCCAAAAACTAAAGAACCAAGAGGTCTGAGGCAGACTATGGATTAGTATGGCTTGTAGATTTATAGCCAAGAACCTGCTCCCACTCACAGCCCACCAGCCCAAAAGTCCAGTGTTGGGATTCACACCCACCACAGACATAAGCAGTGGAAGCAGAGCATGGCCAGGGCTTGACACACTCTATTTCATGGTTCAGTAAGTCCCTGACATTGCATGGAAAGTCTGCTGTATTCTAATAATCTCCTGATTATAACAAAAGTCAGCACAACTGAACTTTATGTATGTGACTGGCTTATTAACTGAGTTTAGTGGTTTAATCTGGACATTATTTTAGTATGGGGTAAACAGTAATTAAGAAATACTTTTGTTCATCACTTTGTTTACCAAATTCATTTATAAAGTCTTTTCTATAATTTTTTTTCTACCACTGATCAAGGTATGATGTGAGAGGATAATCATTGACCTAAAGATCCTGGAGTTCAATTAAAAGTGGACAATGAATAATAAGAAAGAGGTAGACACAGGAAAGCACAATACTGATGAGCATGGAATGCAGCTTTTAGCTCATGTCACAGCCAGAAGGCAGCAGTAAAACAAGGCCAATACTGAGGTGCTGCAAGCATTGGGATACATGGAAGACCAGCTTCACAGAGATGTCACAGAAACATGCACGTGGCACTTGTCAAGACAGTGAATGTTGAGAAGCTGTTGCCATTACCAAGTCTCAGTTGGTTAGAGCACAGTGCTAATAATGTCAAGGCTGGGGTTTGAGCCACATAGGGACTCTTCACTTACGAGTTGGACTTAATGACCTTTGTGAGTCCCTTCCAACTCAGAACGTTCTGTGATTCTGTGAAAGCCTTGAGATGATACAGGTGTTTGCTGTGAGAGGTGTTTCCTTAAACAACCCATGTAGAACAACCTGTAACACCTGAGGACCTGGAGAAATGTCCAAGGCAAAGAGCAGCCCTCTAAAACAGGTGGAATGAGGTGATCTTGGCCTGACAAGACAGCAGTACCTGCAGACACATTTTGACGTGAAAGAGAGTCACAACAAGTAAATCCCAAAGACAGTAACTTCTTCATTGACCACACTGAGTGACAAATGGTAATTGCAGTCAAAGAGACCACAAATGTCTGACAGTAAAGATGTGTTGCAATACTGAAACTGGAAGGGCTCATTGTCACCCTCTGGAGCTGGAGCATCTAAACTCATTTTTCCTTCAAGTTTGGAAGCCTCTTACTCTTCCATTCCAGATGAATGCAGAAGAGTCTGTCTTCATAATGTAACTGTAGTTTAATTTCATGCAGCATCACAGTTAAAGAGTGTGTAAAATGTAAAGCTTTGCAGAGCCGTCTGGTCTCTACAGCACAGATGCAGTCAGAGAATATCACCATAAGGCACCAAAGGTTTTGCCAGAATCCAGATGAATAGAAGCTTAATAACTTTCTTTTGTAATTGTCACTTTCTATCAAAATATTAGATTTCTATTTTGCACTTATAATGTGCCTTTGAGTTACAGGAATAAAAAAAATACAATTATATACAGAGATAATTTTCTTCATTACTGAAATGAATCCTTCTTTGGGATAATGAGGGATTGAAGAGCTTACACCAAATCAAGAACATTATCATGTTCATATATAAATCTTTATATCTCGCAAGATGCATGGACTTTGATTTCCAGAGTGATTCAAGCCAGATTGTTTAGTAGGAGAGAGCATATTTGGTATTGTGAATGCACAATTAGCACTGCTGTACAGCAAGTTCTCTTCAAAACCATGGTGGTGCACCTGCAGCCAGAGCACTTCCCAGG
This sequence comes from Pipra filicauda, assembly GCF_003945595.2. Lineage (NCBI taxonomy): Eukaryota > Metazoa > Chordata > Aves > Passeriformes > Pipridae > Pipra > Pipra filicauda. Next base: position 1,277,122 of record NW_024104285.1, read on the forward strand.
GAAGATGGATCAGCCACTGCCAGGGAGGCTCCCAGTGCCTTGCAGAGACTCTGAGGCTCCAGAAACTCTTTAGAGCTGCCTATTGAACTCTCAGCACCATTTCTGAGCACTGGGGTTAACTTAGTTTTAACACAGCACAGATTAGCTTAAGTGCTCTGTACTAACAGGATCATAATGCTGGAAACTCTGACCTTGCCCTCCCTAACTCTTGAAGCATTTTCAGACTCTAACAGAGTCTTTGAAAGCCTTCAGTGAACATTACTAATTATAACTCCCTTTTCTTGGGTTTAAAAGCGGTGAAACATTGTTTTTAGCCTGACTGAGGCAATGATGGAAGTCTCAAGAAAAGATTTTTCTTTTCTCAAGCCCCCAAAACTTTTGATAAATGCAGAAAGCTTTCTATCTTGAAATGATACAAGGGAACTTATTATTACTAGATTACATATTCAATCTCACACAGAAAGGTATTAACTTCAGGTATAACTTCGTCTTATTAAAACATTACAAAAAGCCCAGAAATAACAATTACTGAACATGTTCATCACTGCCTCAATCTGTAGTTTCTGAAAACCATATATACCTAGACTATCACCTGCAGAGACTACAGATACAATTAAAAAACTGTCACCAAAGAAATAATTTCCCAAGCACGACTTTCTACATGTTTTATATGTAGATGCATATGCAAAAATGTATAACTAGCCAGCATTAAAGTCTCCCTCACAGCAGAACCCCTCCCCTGCCCCCTGAGCCATACAACATATGGCTTTAAGTAGTTGTATCAGTAGAAATATATAGGTTATGCATTCACAAACATGACTGACATCAAATAGAAAAGCCCATTTCCATTTGTAATCATGTCCCAAAAAAATAAAACAACATACTGATTTCACAGACTGAGGAGCACTCATACAAACTGGTCTTACAGCTCCCAATCAAATTAAACACTTCAGCCATACATCTGCCTTACCACACGTTAAACTTTTCCTTCAGAAGTAACAAGATCACATACATAAATCTCTCCCTCCTACATGCCTTGCACTCCTCAGCAACCTTGTTGAAAGGATTTATCTCCTAGTCCAACTACTCAGGGACAAAAATGCATTTCTGCTCAGTGAAGGGGTCCAACCCTTGCTGCAGGAAAGAAGTGCTATGAGCTTGTGCAACAACAGACAGTCTGAGTTCCCCAAAAATCACTTAACATTTAATCAAAGAAAATTTGATTTGTGTAGTAGAAAGGAAGTTACTTGGATGGAGAGGTACATCCTCCTTCAATGGTTGTGTAGTGTGTAATGTTGGTGTATTTATAGGAATGACAATACAAATCTGAGTTTCTCACACATTATGTTTGAAAGTCCTGTTGGTCCTCTCTCTCTCTCTCTCCCTCTCCCCTGCCACTCCATTCCCCTGCCTTTCCCTTGCATCTTTTCCCCAGCAAAGATTTAATTATTTAATGCCAAGTGCAATAACATCAGGAGCAACCAAGAGCATTCTTCCATAGAATACTTCATAGCACACTAATTAGGACTCTTCTGAGAGATTTAACAATCCCTGTAGGCAGGGGAAGGAGCTGAATCTGATCTCTTCTAATCCCAATGACTGCCCTCATTTTTGTGCTGTTGCCAAGGGGAGCAGAGGTTTTACAGTGGCCTCTTTTTGTGAGAACAGCACTGCCTGTGCCTCACTCCAGCTGTGGATGAGGGACTTGTTCAGTTCCAAGAACTTGGTTAAGACTGAGAGGAACCTCAGTGTCTCGAACTTACTGAACCAGGTTGCTCAGGGCCCCATCCAGTCTCTCCTTGAACATTCCCAGGAATGGGGCATCCACAACCTCTCTGGGCAACCTGTGCCAGAGCCTCACCACCCTCACAGCAAAGAGTAATATTTAATCTAAACCTGCCTTCTGGCTATGGGAAGCCATTCCTCCTTTTTCTGTCACTCCATACCTTTGTCCAAAGTCCCTGTCCAGCTCTCTTGGAGCCCCTTTAGGCACTGGAAGGGCCCCTCTTTTCCAGGCTGAACAGCATGTCGTTGAGCAGCGAGGATCACATGCTGCAAGGGGAGCCCCAACATCAAGCAGCTCTCCAGAGGAAAGCAGCTCCTGAACTGCCAAGCTTTACCCATAGTTTTGAGCTTCTGACCATACCATGACCCCATCATCACACTTCTACCAATCTGAGTGGGATTTTGCAGTGCATGAGAGAAGTATAAGTGAACTAGAAGATCGGCACTGGTCTGAACATTGCATCTGATTGCAATGAAACAGGTTTTTTGAGCCATTAGCTTTAGGTGACAAAAGGCATAAAAAATGACTGACCTGTTAATAATGTTCAATTACCTCTCACCTGTTTCTAATATTTCTGATCTTCCTTAAATTCTTCAGTTTGGCCACTGAAAACTCAACAGCAATTAGCTACAATAAAAACTAAGAACAATTTATTATTAAAGTACAACCAGTATCTTAAGAGTTATTACAAAGTTTATTGAAATCAACGTAAATCTTCCCCGCCAATTAAAAAAAGATCTTTTCACTAAGAAAGAAAGCTGCAATATGAGTATGAGCTATGTCACCCTATACAGTTGATCTTTTTTAGACCAAACCGAATGTAAAATTTTAAACATATACTAAAGTTGTTGCTCTTTATTTTTACCAATTAATGACTCTTTTGAACTTCACCTCATGATACTTATTAGCCCTCTCAAATATACTGGAGGTTATACATTCTTCATTTCTGTCATTCATTAATCACTGTTCAATAACTGCTGTCAGGAAGCTGCTGTCTTTGATGTCTCATTGTTCACCGCATTCTTTCTTGTTGGTAGTTAATCAAACGCTTCCCTGCTGTGGTCAAAGCACAGTTTGATAGCAGTTCCAGAGGTGATCCAGCATTAAAACATGGAGCTTATCGTAAAGATTCATTTTTTCTTCCACCATGCCAAAGTGAAAGCCTTCATTTTGTGGTCCTTGGCAAATGACACATTGTTGTCATGCCCTCAAGACTGGCTCAGAAAATAGTGCTGAGTTCTGCCATCTAACTGAAGCACACTGTAATGACTGACTAATTAGCTGCAGCTCTGAAATGAACTGCAGAGTTTCCACTGTCAATCACAGTGAAATAATGCTAAATAATATTTTTTTTTTTTTTGAGATTGGAATTAGAACAATTGTCAAAATGTGTTAAAACCTCAGGGGGTGGTAAGTCAAATGAAAGCATCCAACAGAGAAAAATATCTGTCCTGGGATAAAATGAACATTTTCACTTCTAGTGTTTGTTCAAGCCAGATTTATACAGAAAATATTCAGAAAGAAATTCTGCAAAAGCTTAGTGGGTGGACTAAAAAAAAGTGAAATACAGCTTAGAGGAGAATGGAAGGCAAGAATGAAATGGGATAGGGAACCATCATTGAAAATAGAAATAAGTTTAAAAAGAGACTACTAGAAAATATTGTGTGTTTTTATAGTAGTTTGGCTTATTTGTTTTAATTATTAAATAAATATTAAATAAATAACCATTAAATAAAATATTGTAGAAGCATCTTATGATCCAGCCACGGTACAGATAATGACAAAATCCATCTGCATAACTTTTGGATCTCTGTGCTGTGTCATTTTGCTATAGCTTATTGAAGAATATACATCTGCAATTAAAATAAGAGCTTAGTGGACTATTTATAGTCTAACTTTCACTTTGTTATCTGCTATTTCCCATTTTTCTCTTGTTTGAGACTGAACAGAAAAGATGAAGTTTTAGCCTGCAGGCACTTTCTTTAGATTTTTTTTTCAAATGACTGAGGGAACAAAATAATTCCCTTTCTCTAGACACTGGCATTCCACCTGACTCAAATCCCCGTGACCTCAAGTAACATTTTCTTCTCATTCAAGACTGGAAATAAAAGCACTAAGTCAATGCATAGTCAGTCTGTTCATTCTGGTTACAATACACCTCTTGGTGTACCTTGTGATCTTCACAAGAGCAGCATAAAAACTTTCAAAAAATCTGAAGGCTGTAAATCCCTGATGTACTAATAGCAGGCACTGACCCATTCAAAATCCAGAGGCTAATTTGCTGAGGTTACAAGGCAGTAAAACATCTCCACTGATACCTGCAATGCTCCAAACACTTCCCTTCCCAGCAGTACCTGAAGTTCACTGACCTGTTTAGTCCAGCTCTTGGCCAGCATTGCTCAGTTCCTGTGTGATATCAGTGCTGTCAACTTAGACAGGTAAAACTGAAGCAAATGTTTCCAGAAGAAAGAAGTGAAATCATGATCCTGATTCTCAGTGAACATCTGGGAAGTATTTCAGTGGGCATTTGGAAAGAGGAGGGATCCAATAACATGTTTTCTAGTGAGATTTAAGTTCAAGCAGCTGATTTACTTTTTCTCTCCCAGGCACCAAATTTTTGGTGTTTTATCATTGCCTTCAGGGAAGTTCTCAAATGTTTTGCAGGAATATCATAAAATATGACTCAGACTAAATCTGTACTGTTGTCTAGTGTCAGTGAAGTGTAAGCCAATAAAATTACAGTAGGATGAATTTGGAGTCTTATACTTCAGGGAGCATGAAGGATTTTGCTCCAGATGCAAAATGACAGATTGCTGATGGCTTTTACATATATTTTACAAACTGAGTTACTCATAAATAATTATGCCAAATAGAGAAAATTCCCCATAGCCTCTCTGAAGAGGAAACTATGAGAACATTAAAAAACCACCCAAAAATGAGGTAGAGCAAAGACCTAACTGAAAGGTTCTTGTTTATTTTTTTTTAATTGAGTTATTTTGAAGTGAAGAATAATAAGAAAGGCAGCTCTCACAGGAACTTTCTGATAGGTTTTCACCAAGTTGTTTAAATTTTAAAATCTTTACATCCTGAGCCAAATGCAGAAAAAGACCCTCTTCTCAATGCTGAACTGTGGAATCAAGAGAATTCCTGCCATTTAATCTAGTGTAGCATTGAGTCATTTCATATCAAGAATAACTTATTTCCTGTCTGTTTTCAGGAAATATAATCTAACAGGCAGAAGAAATTTGACTCAGATTGCATTATTTTTCACCTAGCAAGTCTACATTCTAAATGTAAGGTTCTCTAGTAACTACTATCGTAATATATAATTATATGAAGATTGAAAACCTTTTTGTTTTCTTAATTTAAAACTGTCGCTGACAGCTCCTCTCCAGGACACAAACTGACTCAGAATCTTGTCACAGTCTGAAAATGTCTTCACTATCTTAATTGTCCCTCTTTCCTTAGTGTTGTTTTTCTGTGACTTTTTCCCCCTTTCCCCCTTTTTCATCGTTCCTTGTTTCTCTATATTTCCTCATGGGCTTCCAGCTGACTCTGTCCTCAGGTTCCATTCTCCTCTCTGGTTTGTCTGCAACCATTTTAATTTTTAAATTTAATCATCCTTATTAATTGCTTTCTCTACTCTAGGTGCCTCTAATTGACTAGTAAAAGAGGAAGGGAGGAAAATTTCCCTCCAAGCTGGACATTCATACTGGCATGATAAGTGCAAAATTTTCCATACACCAAGAGACTTACCCTCAAAATTCCCCTTTGCAGTAAATATTTGTCGCTTGTTACAAACAGAAAATTACAGAAATGATCACATCATCAAGAAGACATCATATTAAAAAAAAAAAAGGCACTCTTAGCCTTAATGGGTATCTGGAAAATATCTAACTCAGAAGTAAGGTTCCTGAAATGCTGAGTGGAGGGGGAATGCTTTCAGAGGGAAAGCCTGGATCAGCTACATTTCAAGGAATCTGAGTGCTCATAAGTTGAGAATTTTGTATGGTTATGAAGGGGCCTTTTTTTGTGTGTGTTTTAGAGTTTTTTATATAAACATCTTCCCAGTGACTGTGCAGGAAGTTTTGGAAGTTGGTCTAAATCTAGAAAGTTTAAATATGGTCCAACTATGGTTGGACTTGATCTTGGAGGTCTTTTCCAACCTTAATGATTCTGGGATTCTGTACAGGGATAACACATTTAAGTGAATTGTGCTGTTTTTGAGGGGAGGCTCTGACAAAGTTAAGTATTGATGATTACTTATTTCTCAACATTAAAGCACTTCCCATAAGCATTTTCTTTACTAGGAAGAAAGTCTTTAGACTGAGCACTAAACTCACATTAGATATGATCATGGAACAAGATGTAGTTTCATCTGGATACACACAAAATATTAGACTCATGCTACAAATGGTATACAAACATAACCTGCATATGTAAAAACAGAGTATATAAAAATAAACATTGTGTATGTGTGCATCTCTTCACACAAATCCAATAACAGGTACATGTACTTACATTGAATAAAACTTATTGACAAATACAAAACTCAACAATAGCAGAAAAGTAGTTGCTGCAAAAGATATATTTCAGTAGTAAGAGAGATTTTTACCCATTCTTTACTATCAGCTACATTTCTAACTTGAACAAAAAATGTTATCCATCATCTTGTCTCAGAACTCAAAGTACTGTCTTCACTGTATTTCCAAGTGGAGGAGACAAACCCAGTTTTAACCTGGAGCTGACACACAGTTACTTACCTAAACCTGTACCAGGAGCTGTGAGCTTAACTGAAAATTGAAGTCAAATAATCCAACTATTAATTCTGTGCTTTTTCCATGAGGTGATTGCTCTCACCGTGGCAGCAGCATGAGTAACATGAACAAGATTAGTGTTTCTTTCATCCAAGGCTGATATCCGTGTTATCTTCATACTTGGGAAGCAATTTGTAATTTTGGCATTAATTTGTCCTTTTAGGTGCAGGCTTAGTATTTTCTGCGCTGCAGAAATTCACATGGTCTATGGCTTGACATGCTGGATCACAGTCCGGAAAGGGCAGTGGAAGAAAAATAAGTGTGTCATTTTGACTCTAAAATGGAATTTAGAATTTAGAATGAAATACACTGATAGAAACTTCATTTAGAAGTGTTTTCTGGTGTCATTGTGAAAAAGCATACAGCCCAGATTGCCACAAGTCTTATAAAAATAATCCAAGTATTTGGACAAAAGAGGACTTTTTAAATGAGAAATAAGGAAAAAGCTATTAATAAATGATGAATTAATTTAATTTAAGATAATCCTCAGAAACTGAGCTAGAAAACTGAAATACCATTAAATGTCTCCTTTCCTGCCTTTGTCTGTAACCTTATCTCACTATTATCACTACAGTTGGGATTTTCAGGTGAAGTAATCATCTGTTTTGTGGAATGCTTCCTCAGCACTCTTGTCAATTTTCCTAATTTTTTTTTTTTTTTTTTTGAGAGGAATGTGTTCCATTATATGTCATATTTTCCTTTTTCTTTTAATGTACAGAATATTTTATCACCACACTTTACAAAGGTGATATACATTGATTTATTGATTTTTAAAAAGGGAAATTTATTTAGGATAAAAATAATTCCTGTTGTCTGTTAGCTGCTATTATTTCTACACACCCTTCTCTGTGTTAGGTACCATTATTTCACCCTACAGTGACACTCTACTCACAGGCACGTACTGCTCAATGCTGTTGGGATCTGCTTTACAGATCCAAGTGATTTGTAGTCTCACTGTGATCATTGAGACTCAGATTCACCCCACTCAGGTGGCAAGGGTGAATTCCTGAATTTCTTCATCCAGTCTTGGTCCTTAAGCATATACTGGGCATATAAAGCCTTTTCTTTCTATACAAAATGACATCATTGATCATTTGAAAATTCCTTGCACTTAAAACTTGGTCAGACTTAGAGCAGGCTTGAAATTCCTTGCAAGGAGAAAAATGTTTATTGAACAAATTAGACCATTTTTGAAGCATTCTGTGTAATTGAATCGTTAGACTTTTAGCTTTAATTCATGGCAAAACTCATCTAGATGAGGGGAAAAAAATCAAGATAAGTTATAAAATATTCCTTTATCACTATTTTTTTCCTATTCAGTCCAACTAAGTATCACATCAACATAGGGAATATAGTGTTTAAGTTAACACAACAGCACAGTTCAGATCTCAGCAACCGTTAAACTAGTTATTTTATGTGAGGGAAAAAAGATAGTTTTAATGCAACAAATAGACAGTTGTCTTTCTTTCCATGTTGATCTAAAGCTCGGTTTGAGACTTTCTCTCTGAGTGATTTTCAATTAAAGAGGAGATGCTTTTAGCTAGCCTTTCAAAGGAAATTTAAAGAGCCAGGTAAGATCTTAAGCTGGCATACTAGTTGTTAAACTGGCATATAGCAATAGTTTAAGTTTTAGATTTCAGGACAATTGTGTGTTTGGTTTTGTTTTGTTTTTAAAGGTAAATATTTAGAGAAGTAAAAAAGCCCCAAAACAGTAAACCCATTGCACATGGTGAGGGTTGTAGGCACGCTGTGCATTCACCACTGTGTTAGCATCACAACTTATGCCCTGCATGGCACTCAGAGGCTGTTAGAAGCTGTTGACTGTTTCAGGGCTCTGTGCAGACAGCTCAAAGGCAACGTTACCTGAGCCATCACTGAAGTGCTCTGCCAATGCACTTTTCTGCCTGGGGGACTCTAGCGTGGCCAGAGGGCTCCTCATGGTTCAGCCTCAGCAATTCTTCAGAGAACTGAGGGAAATCATCCCTGTTTGGATCCCCCAGCACAGCAAAGCCATGCCCGGGGCTCTGAGCACTCACTGATGGCTGCTGGGGGAGTTCTGAGAGCAGTGAGACTGCTACATGGGAAACACCATCCTTTTTCTTTATCCTCTTTGCCATGCAAGGCTTTCCCCTGAGGGATGTAGTAGGATTTCTGTTGCCCTGGAAGGGTACAAATACAGGTTGCTGAACTGCATTCAGAGTTTGTTTTTTTTTAAACACAGATTGGTAGCAAGAGTTGTCCAAGACTATCACACAATCAAGGACTCTCAGCTCCTCTGTTCATGAAACACAGTGAGATGCAAGCAAGGACTAGCCAACCCTAATCAAGAAGAATGGCTTTGTAATTAGATGGGATTGTTTGCTAGTCCAAGAAATTAGAGAAAGCTCTTACAGCACAAACAATAACAGAGTTTATTGCCTCTATAGTAATCTTTTCTCTTCACAGTCTCATGATTTTCAATAACATTCTGATTTTCATTTTAAGTCGTTTGGATTTTGCTACTTTCCACTGCCTTACTTTTAGGCTGTAATGAATGAAGATAATATATTATCTTAATAATTTATCATTACAATAATGCTGTGGTAGTTTTAGGGATTTTCTCTTCTTTTATTTGGTTGGGTTTGGTTTGGTTTTGTTTTTTTCATAAGGAAGTCAAGAGAAGCCGTTCTTTTTTTAATGTCACCTTCCTCCTCTTGTGTCTGTTCCATGTTAAGTGCAGCCATTTCACCATACGAATACAATGAGTTGAAGCAGGAGCTTCAGTAAAAAAACCCACATTGAGTATTTCATCTCTCTAAAAACTTGAACAAAGAAAGTGGGACTGCAGAGCAGAATGGCGGGTGCAAGGCCATTAGCATTGCAAGTTGCACTGGTACCTCACAATCAGGATTAATGAGGGTCAATATAGAGATTTCATTCCTAACAAGCATAGGAAGAAGTAAATCAGGATCCTACTCATTTTAGCTTGACATAAGGCAGTAACAGATCACTTCCAACACTTCCCTAGATGGATGATAAGCCATGGTGGGTGAATCAGAGTTTATTTGTGTCATTACAAATGCATAAAGCAAGCTCCCTAGGGCTATCAGTCAGGCCTTTCACCCTCTCTCTATGTAAGATCTGAACAGGTTTGCATCTCAGTCTCTGAAGCTGTGTTCATGACAGCTTAAGTTTTACCTCATGAACACCTTCCAAAGATCAGACTTGCCACAATTGCAGTCACCAATCTGAAATACATGGATGGCTGCATCAAGTCTCCATGGTTCCTCATGGCTACACACAGCCCTCAGTTTGTGCTCTGCCCAGCAAGGTCTACAAATGGCTGGAATTACGTGACAGTTGTTTATATGGATGCCAAATAGATCCATACATAGACAAAGCTTGATTTTATATGGGGTAAGTGATGTTGAATCACCTGAATATATGAGACCAGAGGCTCACCACCACCAAGATATAAAGATTTTCAAAAAACTGAACTACTACACAAGTAATAATGTTGTAGGGAATAGAAGTTAAACCCAAAAATTATTCTTAAATAGAAAATTATATATATTGGTCAGAATAATTCACAGAATCCTAGAATGGTTTAGGTTAGAAGTGACCTGAAAGATCATCTAGTTCCAACCCCTCTGCCATGGCCAGGGACACCTCCAGTAGACCACACTGTTCAGGGCCTGATCCAGCCTGGCCTTGAACACTTCCAGGGTAGGGAGAACCACAGCTTCTCTGGGCAACCTGGGCCAGTGCCTTAGTACCTTCAAAGTCAAGAATTTCTTCCTAACATCTAATCAAAATCTACCCTCTGAGAGTTTAAAGTCGTTCCCCCTTGCCCGCACTTCATGCCAATGTCCAAAGTCCCTCTCCAGCTCTCTTGGAGCCCCTTTAGGCACTGGAAGAGTCTCTAAGGTCTCCCCAGAGCCTTCTCTTCTGCAGGTTGAACAGCTCCAACTCTCAGCCTGTTTCCATAGCAAAGGTGCTTCAGCTTTCTGACCATCTTTGTGGCCTCCCCTGAACTCTTTCCAAGAGGTCCACATCCTTCTTTTTTGGGGAGTCCCAGAGCTGGATACTGTACTGTGTTTGTTTTTGGGGTTGCCTTGACCCAGGTGCCAGACTTTGGACTTGGCCTTGTTGACTTCAGGAGGTTGACGCAGCCAGCTGGAAAAAGTTCAAATCACAAAACTATAAATGTTTTTAGATACCAGGCTTACTCCACTCCCTGCACACAGCTGACTGTCAGCTCTTAAGCTGTTCCTGTAACCTGTGCAGTGCTATTACCTACCAAAATGGATTCCCTGTGCTTGCATATAGTTTCTGCACTGAGCAGTCAGGAATGTTCACATGCAATCAACAGGACTCGATTCTTGGAGCTCAGTTGTGCTCTGCACCTTTATCCAAGATAAGTCCCTACCCCTTGTAGTCGATGCATTGCTTTTGAACACTCACTTCAAAGAGGTACAAAGGGATGTTCAATAAACTTAAAACACAGAAGAGAGGTGGAACTATTTGAGTGTGTTCTTATCACACTGGGAAGTTGCCTTGTAGTGATGTACTTGGGACAGGATGCAGCACAAGTCAGGTTCTCTAGGAAGTTAATCGTATGCAAACATCAGTAGCTCTGCCTCTGATATGTGGTTCTAAAAAAAACAGCTGATTTGCATTTTGCACTTTCCCTTTTACATCTGAAATCAAATAAAAAAAATAAATTTAAAAAAATTTCCCACTGTGTTAATTTTATTTTTAGCTTCACTATGTATTTAATGAAATAAGGAACCTCTTTCGTGTGTGATGGTTTTATTCCTGGGCGCAAAGAAAGGTGAAGTGTAGAAAATCTGCCTTTCCCCCCAAATGTACTAACTATGACAATGCCCAGGGAGAACAGCCAAAGCTGTTCTTGCTGGATAATATCCACATACCTCCTATTTTCCAGAAGTTGCCATCAGTTATAAAGGTGCACATCTTAAAAGAAAAAATGTGTCATTGTGTAACAGTGACTGTGATAATCCCAGGTCTCTCTGAAGGTTATTGTATCATCTGGTCACCAACTGCTTCAAAGCACCAGAGCTGTTGGACCACAAAGAACTGCTAAAAGCAACATGATTTCCTAAGTGCTGATGACAATTTAGGACTAATGACGTCAAAAAGCCATCCTTCACCTCTACCTTCTTTTGCCTCCCTGCAGGAGGCAAATCAAACTCTTGTGCTGAAATATACCTGCACGCTCTAGGAAATGTTTTCTTTCCTTATAAAAGTTCACTGAGATTGTGGTGCAATACTGATGTAATAAAATATATGTATGCGAAAGGAACATATAGGTAAGAAGTTACATCAATAATTTTTTTAGTGGAAATCTAAGATTCTCAAAGTTTAGAACACCATACTACGCAATTAATGAATTTTCATAATGAAGGAGTTTGTTGGAAACCATGAAAGGAAAAGGAGTTGTTTTGGAAGACACAAAGAGTGTTTATTTGACTCTTTCATATAAAGTGGTTGGCTCTAGATTAGAACTGGGGGTAGGAGGAGAATTATACCTGCCTAAAGAAACATCCTCCTTCACATGACTCTGAACAAGAATTCTGCCTATCTGCTGCTTGCACCTTTGTCACACTGGCACATTTCTGTCTGTGCCCAAGAACACAGAGTGCTGAGCCTTCTAAATAAGTTTTAAAACAATTTTCTTTCATCCGACACAGCAAATATTAAAAGTGTGAAAAAAATAGTAATAGACACCAAGACAAAAGGAGAAAAAGGCCTAGGAAAATTGGAAAAAAGTAATATAAACCATTTCAGACACAGTAACTAATCATATATGTAAGTCTAGTAGTTCTGAGTTTCATTTGGAAAGCTCTGTTTTCTTCTGAAGGGTTCGGATGGAAGCTTGAAAGCATTTGGAAGCCTTGTTCTGTACCAGAAAAAGAAGTCAAGCAAGATCCTAATTAAAGACAATGAAGAAATTAGCAACTGAAAACTAGAGAACAAAAAAAGCACATAAAAGAAAAGGAGAACAAAAGTCATGATGGTCACGGTTGAGTTTTTTTTCCGCATTGTCTTTTGTATTTTTTGTGTGATGAGTCACCCAACCTACAGTTTCAACACCCCAGAAATGCATATATCTCCACAGGCATCATACCTTGGACAATTCTGGGTTAGTTTCTCCATCAGAAGCTGAAAACGGATGTTATACAGAAAACAATTTAGCTGAATTCCTGCAGAAAAGCCCTCAGAGTCCATTTGAGGGAAATCCTGAAGAATCCTTTAGAGAACTTCCTCTGTGGGCCAGTTTGACACCTTTTGCATTATCCAGTTCTGTGGCAGCTTTCACGCCTGTTCTTGCAGCATTAATGTCAGATAAAACAGATGACTAATTCCTTTCTTGCAGTGGTTTCATTGTCCTTCCTAGAAGGACAACAAGACATCATCTATTGTGGAAGTAGAAAGGATTTGTGGACTGTCTGAACTTACATTCCGCACTGGGAGGCAGCCTATGCTTTGTGCAAGGATAGATCATCCTGGAAATCAGATGTGCAGAGAAAACCTTTCAGGAACAGGCAACATAACTTTATAGTTCAGGCTTCTCTCACACTCAATATATACTAATGCAGTCAAGGAGGGATCATCTCTAAAAGATTAACTTGCCTTGGTACAGGAGTGGGTATGAAAGCTGAACCTCTGCAGAAAAAAATGGATTTGATGACAACTTTGAAGTGAATCAACTGGATGGGGAGGAATGGTAGTGTGACATGAAGTCATACAGGTCACCAGGACATCATAAGTTATTTCTTCTCCTTCTATAGCTGCTGGAAGTTTGATGATGCTGAATGTGAGACTCCATAAATATATCTAGAGGGATTTTAGAAAAAAATGGCTCCTTTCAGCTGTCTCTTTCTTTTCTAGTTGGAATTTGTTTCCAGTTTTCAGGACCTTATGTTCTGGGTTTTTTCTCCTATGTTTGAATGGGATTTACCCTTTAAATATCACCAAAATTTTTCATAGAAGATGAATTATAACCATTTCATACTGTTTCAATGCTCACATACATCGTAAAAGACTAACTATGAAATTGGCACCTTTCCAGTTATAGGCATTGAAACCCTACAAAATTACACGTTTGAATCATATACTCTGATAAAAAAAGAACAACTTATTTTCTGTCACCATTGTATAAATAGAAAAAAATAGCCAAAAGGAGCAGAAGTCACAACTGTGTGTAAGAGTTGAGAAGTCCTGGTGTGATGCAAATCTGTGTGTGTGTAACTGCGAGCCCCACTCTGACATCTCTGATGGCTCAGTACTGGAGGTGTGGTGGGTGGGCCCATCTACTGCTGGTTTGGAACAAGCTGTTAGTGAAGTTCACATGTGAGAATTTTGTGTGTGAATCTGGAAACAACAAAAGGCTGGCATTAATGAAAAATGAAAATAACAGTCGTGGGGTATAGGTGAACTTCATGGCAAAAACACCCACTGCCACTCTAGACCTTGGTTTTAGTGGCCTTAGTGACAGGTTTAGCTGTTGGATTTCTGATATGGGAACAACTTGCAGGAGAATTCTGATATATGTTATTGAATAACAAGTGTTCCTTTGTGTTGCTTGGGTTTTGTGAACATATTCCAGCAGCTACAGAGCAGCCAGCTACGTAATAAAATTGAAAATATGATCAGTACATAAGTGGAAAGCTAAGGATAAAACTGTGTCACACCTGTTCTAAACTAAAATCTACAAGCTAAATCATCAGGTTAGCACTATCTGCAGAAGAGTCTGAAAGCAGGGAATCTCAGGAGTCACCCAGAAAAAGGTTGGGCATCAAATTGATCAATAAAATAACTATTTGGGTATTATTTCTCCATAACTCATGTATGACATCTTATAGAAAGAATCTACCTTGACAGATGGTCCATAGTTTTGTCACTAGTAAAGCTGATAGGGCCATATCTCAACGTTTAAGTGTAAGAAGCACTGCTTTATTCTTTTCTAACACTTACAATAAAATAAATAATTAAAATATCCTTCTCTCACATCTCAATGTATAGGAAGTATAGATACAATTAAAAAAAAAAAGAGCCCATAGAATCCTGTAGGTTTTTTGAACACAGGTAGTGACATTCTTTTTCTAGATTCTGAATTATACATAGGTTCTTTCAAGGAAATGGCATAAAATATGGCAGTTCTCTTTTCAACAAGAATTAAAAAAACCTAACAGCTTCATTACAGGATCCTGTGGAGTTGGAGATTTCAAACCAAAGTTTTCTAATAGCATAGGAAATGTAGAGTTTTGTACAAATAAGACTGACTGAAATTGCTGTTCAACTCTTTTAAAATTATCCAACACTTTAGTACCAATTTATCTGTTTCTAAAATTGACAGAAAGTTACGCTATAGTCTCTGCAAGGTGATAAGAAATATTCAAGGTCTTGCAAGAACTTTACCAAGTAGAGACGAAACCAAATAAATAGAATCTGAATATACATTAACTTGATTTAAATTCAGACATAAGCTCTTTCTCAAGCATGAGAGGACTATAGGTGATAGCATTTGAAACAACCTTATAGAGCATATCTGTTTTCGAGCACTGACTCTGCTTCAGGTATTCAAGCATTGTGTTAGGAACAAATTTCCTTGCAGCACTCAGAACATTACATAAGACACAGTGACAGCAGCACTTGGCATATCTTCTAGAAACACACCATTTATTTACAGACTTAAAGAGAGCCTGGGACATTCATCTAGGCAGCTCGTTATGCAATTTATATGGTACAATTTGCTTCTAAAATAAAAGAAGGGTACAGACTGCCTTTTACGTCTTTATATAATATGCCATGCAGGAACTATAGGCATTACACAAATTTGGGGTTGGAGTCTATACAGATTTCCAATATAGTTAAGTATAGTCATTAAATTCCAAGCCTGTATGTTCTTTTCAAATTTTCTTTCATTTAGAAACACCCTCAAAAGAAAACAGATAGTGCAGGGTTTTTTTAAAGATTCTTTTTGCTAAATTTTACCCTCCTACAGCTTAATATTCAGGCACAAACAACACATGAAAGGGAGTAATAAACTCTAAAAGGTAGAGTCAGTGCAGATGCAAATTTGCACTGTTCTCAGGCAGAGCAAATGTGATTGTTCCTCTCCGTGAATTACAAGAGGAACACAGATTAGGTTTGCTATAAATCTCAGCAAACTCATTTTTATGGTTTTATTATTGCATATCAGAGTGATAATTCATGTGACAATTGTAGAAATCACATGAACACTCAGCATCAACTGATTTTTGCCAAACTTTCTTTATTTAGCTATAACATCAATTTGCATATTTCGATTTAGTCAGCATAATTTTTAAACTGTTAAGCTAATGATAAATGAGGCTGTTTGTTGCCAAACGAGGGGATTATTGCACAACTGTTGATCCAATGGCCATCCTTATAATAACAAAGGCAATTATTTATGGGTTAGTATTGCTCCCTCTGCTTTGCATTGCAGAGTTTCACTGCTTGATAACAAAGACAATACGAAGAGCCTTGCAAAGCTGACAGACTTTCCTACTGTGCACTTCTGATGTAAAGCTTTGGTTTTACAAACCGATTTGAACATTATCACCCACTTTTAAATTTAAAATGCTCAAATAAGCAAAAAGTCTCTATCAATAACACATGCATCTTTTCCCACACACAAAAACAAGGCACCAAAGTTAATCCTTTTCTAGTGCTTCAGACACAGTGATAGATACTATGCCATTTAATTCTGAGACATTTCTGGAGGTGATCCCACATTTTAACCAGTATATCCCTTGTTGCTCTGTGCTATTTGTTCAGTATATTTGCAGACTAAAAGAAAAGCACTAGGCTATTAGGCACTGTCATTAAAATACAAGGTACTGGAATCGTGGACATCATACAGAGGGGAAGAAAAGCAACCTATCACCCCAGCCATCACACTGACTGCAGTAGAAGCCAGCTTTTGGCATTTATTCACCTTAGTTAATAAGTCATTGTTATTTAGTGGGTTCACAGCTTATAATTAATGCAAAATACTGTGTGCAGCAACCACATACAGCCTGACTGAAGTTTGGACAGTGATAAAGCCAGGAAACTTACCTCAGTGCTGGAATTGGAACGTATTTGGGATAATACCTAAGAAGTTGCTGTGCCGCTACAAATGTTCGGAATAGTCCAACAGTGCTCACTTGCAGCTCAGAAAGCCAAACATATCCTGGGCAGCATCATGGAAGCATTGCCAGCAGGTAAAGGGTGGTGTTCCTTAAGAAAAATAAAAGGATATTATTAACTGAAAGCTATTTCTGAATTATATTCCCTGCCCCCCCCCCCTTAGTACTGATTTAAAATAATCAACTAGCTTTATTATTTGTAGATCTCGTTAGGAAAAGGAAAAGTGAACCTTGGATCTGTAAGTGACACACATATTGGAACAGGACCCTGGAATGTCTATGAATTCAGTGCAGGAAGAGGGTCAGAAAACAAATTCATTACAGTCAGTGACCATTTTTTTCACTGCTGAGTCTTTGTCAGAATTAATCCAAGTTCCTAGAAGGCCAATATACCATAGAGTGTATGAAATTCTGGTTATGATGATTCAGAGGCATTTTGATGACTTTGGAAGACTGTTCTATGATGTACAAGCTATGGTCTATTTGTCACCTGCACAGATTAAGGGTGAAAAATGTAATGCTATTGAAGTCAATGGAAAAGTTCCACTGGCCTCAGTGGAAATAGGATTTACTAGGAAAAAGTCATATACTCTTTCAGACAAAAGATGAAATTCAGAGTCTCCCTGGTATTTTAGATTTATATTAAAAAGCATAACCATTAACAGCTCTTCAAAAAAGACCACCAGTGAAGTAGTAGCAGCTTTATATTGTCAGTACACAAACCACAAGAGAAATTTCAGAAAGCTTTAATACATACAGTATCTATTTGAATAAACGTTAATCCAGGTAACCCTTTTTCCTGCTCAGTTCTCATGTCATATGATCCTATTGGTATTTCCTGAATGATGACAAAATCTGATATTGTAAATAATAACTGCTACTCTTTGATTTAAATGCCAACCAGAACTCAGACAGAGGAATCAGACTGAGCTGCTATGCAGAATCACCACTATGAATCCCATTCTGATTTCTGTATTTTCAAAGACTTAGGATCCAGCAACCAAAACCACATTCACCTTTTTTTAGATGTCTTTCTCTCTCTGTTCTCCATTTCCCCAGTCCTTTTCTTTTCTAAGCATTCTTTGGCAAATAAATGGCATTTATGTTCAACACACAGTAGTGTTTCTTGAACAGTGCTCAAGGTGTTGTCTCGGCACATATCACTTTCCCAGACCTGTGCTGACACCACTGGCAATTTTAAAGTACAAAGATATTTTGTCATGACACAGCAGTTGAATCCACAGTTGGTGATAATGAAAAATAGGTACCTGTCATAGATGAGTCATCCTGGACAAGGAAAACATTATAAGCTGAAGGAATTAAAGAAACAAAATTTGTGAACTACTTTATATCGTGAGATGTTTTTAATATAAAGACTCCTTGCCTAACTCACAACCCATAATCTAAACTAGAAAAATTCCACACGAGATGGCTTTGTAAGGAACCTGACTGGAAGTAAAATTCACTTAATGAAAATTCAAATAAACCAGTAAAATTGTGCCAAGAGCCTTCGTACCAAAAGCAAAAGAGAGAGAGGTAAACTCATGCATATTAACCAGCAAGTACCAAATATTCAAGTTCCCTGCTTTGGACATGGAGTTCTGGATTTATCCCCCAGTTAGTCCACATGGTAGAGCATCCCATCAGTCTCATCTAGAATGGAACAACTTCCAGTAGCAGTAGGACTGGAGTGCTGCAACAAACTACTTTAGACACAGAAGAATTTAGAGAAGAGGCACCAGGACATGATGAAGGGACACATTTATGTCTGCAATGAAGAAAACTTGCACATTCTATCCAGTTGCACCACATGAAAAAAAAACAACTGGCTGGAAACATAACAAATACTCTGTCACTGATGTAGTTTCTGGTTCTTGCTGAGTCAGAACTGCACAGAGTTCACAACAGTCCTGTTATAACATTCCAGAGTGCAGAAACACTTGGTTTTCTGACACTGCAGTTCTACTGTACCTGCAGAGGTTCCTTGGAGCCCTGAGCCAGAGAGAGCTGTAGAGACCACTACAGACAACCTCTCCCTCTTCACACTCCACTTCCTTAAATATCTGAAATACCTGAAATCAGTTACAGCTGTGGCTGGGTTGAATAGCAGAGGCCCCTCAGTTATGGCAAAAAGCTATCAACTTTCCTCCTAAAATAAAAAAAAAACCCACACCAAACCCAAAGAAAAAGCAAATCCATGTTCAAACACAGAAAGAAGAGGGGTATAATTCATCCTGTTGTTCTATACTGTATGTGTGCACACATGCCATAAATTGTAAGGTTCTTTTCCTTGAAACCATATATCTCACATTTTTATCTCTCCTTTCCTTTTCTATTATTTTTCAGTTGAAGAACTGTGATACTACTCTAAGTTTTCTTCTCCAAAGTACTAACTAGTGAAGTCTATGTCTTTCCCTGGGCAGCTTTGGGAGCCTGACCTCCTTACGCCTTCACCTTTGTGAGAAGGTTCTACAGTGAAGATAAAGGAGGAAACAATTGAACCATGGCCTCCCAATTCATTTTTAGCTCTCTATCCATCAGAATAACTTTTATTTGAGGAAAGTTTAGTGAGTTTATACCTTCCCCTACAGGAACAAAATTTGTTCCAAGGAAAAAAAAGTAGAGAAAAAAGTTCCAGGGTTTATATAAGTGTCTATTAGTGTTGATCTGTAAAGAAGCTAAAGCTTATAATGAGCTTTTAACAGTAGCTTTACCTCATTCAAAATCTTTTTCCTTAGATGGCAACAACAGCATAGGATCTCAAATACGCTAGATCTTCCCAGCTCCTACCAGTTGTATTTTTTAATCTAGGTATAAGTAAGGTTAGATGCAAACAGGGTTTAAAATTCTAGCCATCCTCTACATCAGGTTTTGTATAATCTTAACCATAAGAGTAGAAATCTACATTAATTTTTGATGTCAGTCAAAAACAGACTGGGACAACCTACTTGTAGCAGGGAGCAGATTGGATGGATGGATGGATGAATTTAGTTCAATTACTAACAGAATACAAGCTGATATAACTCTGGGAAACTAGTCTAAATAAACATTTAAGAGTAAAAAAGGCAGAAAATTCTCAGAAAAAAAAACAAAGAAGCATTATTTTCATATTCTTTTTAGTTTCAAAACTAATAAATTTTATGCTTCCATTTCAACAGGAGTTTTAGATACAGTTATAAACCCATTTAAAAAATAACTGTATAGTCTTTTCACTACTTTAACTAATATGCTTTAACAGAATCAGCAGGTATGGCAGGAAATACTGCATGATCCACTTTTCATTTTACTAGTTTACTTATTTAGTATAAACAATAATAGAGCTGTGTTTGTAAAATATAACAGAGTGGATTTTTTAGCTCTGAGCAGTAGTGTTTGTTTTTCTCAGCCTATTAAAGTGACTTGCAACAAATATATACCTCCACCTTCATTAAAAAGAAACAAATGATTATTTAATGTAATTATAGAGAGAACACACTGAGAACCATATGACTGTCTTGGGCAATGATTTTAAAAAAGATCTTTTTGTTCCATCATTTGCAAATAATTTTCCGTGATTGATCCCATGACTTGACATTCAAGCCTTTTCCAGAGGAACTATCAGACTTATAAATAATTTAGTGGTAACTCTGCACTGAACATGTTTCACCCCACTTCATACCACTGGTATAATCACTTTTTTGTCTAGAAATAATAATTCAACTCTTCTTTGACAATCAGAGTGAATCACACTGAGTTTTTTAATCAACTAGAACACAGGTAAGGCTAGAAAGAGAACTAAAACTACATTCAGAACCTATAAAAACAGAGAATCACAGTAGTATTTCTGCTCTTCGTGTTTCTCTTTGAACTGTACACATCAATCATGTGCTCAAAACAAAAAGGAGGAGAATTTTAAATAAGGTTAATATGCAAGTCCAAGCAACTGCATCATTCTTTTAACTATTTACCAGATTTTACTGAATGGGGCTACATTTAAAGCTTAGATGTGAAGGAAAAAATACTGTTCCTATGGGGAACACGGAACCCAATAACTTTCTTCTTCATGCTTAATAATCTTGTATGTGAGGGACCAATCTAATTTGTGGAAACGAATTGTACCTTAGGGATATGTTATTTCAAACCAAACTGAATATATTATTCATTCTAAAAAGTAGCAATAAAGATTATATAAGATGTAATTCATTATTTTTCTAAATGTTCCATGATTCCACTGGGAGGTGAGACTTAAATAGCTTACAGGAAGCCTACCTTAATTAGGTTGCTTTTCAAATCAAATATAATATAATTTTAACATAAAAATGTCACTCAAGGGAAGCATTCCATTTACAAGGATGATTAATGAAATTTAAAGGGAAAAAACTCCACATAGATCCATGGGTAATAAAACATGTGAAGGAATCTGAGAGAGGGAATGATGCACACATAAATGGACACGTACAAATATGCAACTTGCTATGAGCTACATACAGATATCTGTCTCATATTCATGCATCCCTACACACACTCACAGAGAAAGGCAATTTGTTACCAGAGCAACCACGGTCAGTTGGTTTTTTTTGTCCTCCATCAGAGTTGGTTTGCATTTTCTTTTTACTCATTTTAACTACTAGAAGCTCTGAAGAATTTACAGTGCGAAGAGGTTTATTTAAGCTTAGTTGTTATACTTACATTTGTAAGAATGCCTTTTCTGATTAAAAAAAAAAAAAGAAAGAAGAAATTAAAATATTTTTTCAGATATTTACAAACAGTTCATTGTAAGACGGTGAAGTTATAATTGAGGTACTTTGCCTCAGTGGTGTTATTAAAATATTGATGCGTACGCCACAGAAATAGTCATTGCTTTTTCTGTGCTTCAGTTTCTCAGGTCCCAGAATGCGGTAATTTCCATAAATACTGACTTTTAATGAGGGCTGTGGTCAACAATTTAATTTGTGGACTGCAATCCCACTGTCATTTAAGAGGTAGCAATAAAAGCTGAAGCTCATGTTCTTTAATTCTCAGTGTATCCCTTTCTAAAGACACTTAGTACTAAGTTTTATAAACCCTCAAATAGCCTTTAAATGAAGTACTTGAATTCCACTATTACCATGCACTTGCAACACTCCAGGTGCCCAGTCGCAGTTGGATTTTCTGCAATTAGGCAGCAAAATTTGAAACTTATGGCTTGACCTTTTTTTTTGCATCCCAGTTAACACTGTAGAAAACACTCTCTAGGAAAACTTAGACATTCAAGGATTTATACATCCTAGGAAACCACAGTCCTTAGTTGGAAGATGATGGATATAATCCACTTGCAATTCCTTTTTCCTATCAAGAAGAAACTCATTGAAATGAAGAGTATTTTTAACAAATAGTAAATGAGGGAATCAAAAGCTATATTTTTTTATTTTGTTTTTTTACAGTAGTCTTGGCTAAGGCCACTCTACATCTTCTGTATCAGAAACAGGTCCATCCTGCATCCTGTAAGTCTATTCTTTAAACAGAACAGACTAATGTATTTAATTAATTACAGTCTGTTCATCAGAGACTCTCTTCCAGTAAATAAAAATCATATTACCTCCAGAGAAATTACATATATGAAGTGGTTAGGGGCTGAAAATCGTAATATTCCTCATAAATGTCAATAGGGATTTTGTAATATGATTTCCCATAGAGCTCAGATATTTTAGTATATAACGTTAAGATGTACTTCACTAAGTTGTGAAAAAATTGTTATTAGTTTTTGGCTTAGTGAGAGACTACAGTTTTTAATCAATTCTAGGTCAATCAATTTCTAGTTTGCTTAGAACAAACAACAGATGTTGTTTTGAGTCAAACGAAGCTTTGTTTTTAGCTATATATTTTAACCTTAAAACCTGGTATCTAGTTTTAGCCAGCTTTCTAGATGAAATGTTATTTCAAAATAAATAAATTTTGGGGGAAAAAAAGGCTGTATGTATGTTTCTTTTCAAATCTTGAAATGTATTTCTGGAATTTTAGTTGACTTTTCTGTATGGATAATCCAACATACTTGCCAAATAAAAAGATTACTCACAACTTTGAGTCAATCTACCCAAATCTGCACACTTAAGTCACCCTGGACATTCCACCCCTCTGCAGACACCTGTTTTATCATCCACAGAAGGTGAGTCCTACTCACTGCCAATGAAGGAAGCAGTTCAATATTTATATATTCTCAAAAAGATGAGGTTCCAGTAATAAGGAACTGTGAAACCTTGAGAGACTTAGAAATAACCAGGACTCTCTTGTTAATGAATAAAAAACAATTAATCAGTTCCACATAGCAATTTGTAAGGCAAACAGGTAGAGTGACAGATTGTCACGCACGAGCATCATGGACCCAAATACTGATTACATGCTTTATAGTATAATGCTCTCTGTGTGTATGACTATGCAGATTTAAAACAAATTACATCCTTTGTTATGATTAACATTTGATGAACTTGATTTTTGAGAGATGCCAATCTTTTTTCTTTATTTTTTTTTCAGATTTTTTTTCTTATATCACATCTTCCCTGAGTCTATTTTTTAGCCTTCCCTAAACTATTTCCTGAGTGGTCCTTTCCTATATGGAAAACATCAAAATGTTAAGGACTGTGACATTTTAGAAGCATCCCAGTCACCCCACAGTAACAGCCCCTGACAGCCTCCCACAGCAGGGCTTTCAGAACATATCAATGATCCTTTACTATAGATGCAAAGAGTTTTTGGAGCCCACCATGAGCACCCTTACCATTTAGAACAACTAATAGGCATATTCATCAATCAGCTTTTGGGCACTGATTGACCTTATGACCCAAGGAGGAAAAATAGTTTTTACACTGACACAGAGAGTTCTACAGAACCAGGTTGGTTCTCCGACCTCTTGTGTTGATAATAGGAAACTACTGAGCCATTGGCTGAAGGCAAGTAGAGATGTTGCTCCTTTACATGCTGATGTTCTCTGTGCTAAGGTGACACAGCTCTCAAAAGCCATCATGACTTTGTCACTAATTATTCCACACAAGGACCTTTCAGCTCCATGTCTTCCCCTAGGAGAGCTCTTCTCTGCACAGTTCCAACCTGATGCCCTGGAGCTGGCTTCCCCTCAGCCTGGAATATTCTCAGAGGTTTATAGACTTTCTTCTCCAGCTCAGTGAGCTGTCTCCCATACTGCAGTCAGGGTCACAGCACAGGGTTATGGTGCTTTGAGCAGGCAGGAGATCACAGCCCTTTGGCTGTAGGGTCACTGCATTTCTCCACCTGTGGAACTCAGAAGGTGCTCAGGGGACAGGTCTGTTAGGGAAAAAGGAAAGAAGAGGGGTGAACAACAACAGTGGCCTCCTTCTCCTCAGGGCACAACAAAAAGATTGTACAAATGAGATTACACAAACATACAAGTAAATCACTGACTGTCTTGAAGCAATCATGGACCTCCCACCACCTTCTGCTTCACAAGCTCTTCATGTTAAGTGAGAGTCACAACATCAGCACCAGCTGCTTCTGAGAACTCAAGGGACTTGTAAGGGTTTGAGGGACGGGGGTAGATCAATATAACAATTTGCAAATCTCTCTGTCCTGAATATCTGCTACACTTGGGAGTGTAGGGGGACTGAGTGATCTCCAGTTCTGTGCTCTAATTGTTGTCCAGCAAGTGGTTGTTTGGTTGTTTTTTTTCCAAGGTAGCTTATTAACAACACAAATATTTGAAATTAAATAAGGAGGATTATATTTTTCATATTCAGGTGAATCATTTGGGACTCAACTATGGTCACTACAGTATAGGTAAGTGGGATCACCAAGGAATAAGGAGAGAAAAGTAAAAACCAACTTCTGGAAGAAATATTTTTCAAAAGAAAGGAGAGATTTCGGTTGTCGGTTTTTATTTCCTATGATTTTACAGCCTGCTCTTTGATTTTCAGTGCAAGAAACAGTCTGCCTGTCTTATCTGTAAAGGAAGATAAGGGCACATCACATTATTGTATTTTGAACCAACTTTTAGCCTTAGACTCTGCTCTAAGGTCTCATTATTCCCAGAGGATATAGATAAAAATGTCTGTCTCGGGTACAATTTTTTTTACTTCAAATTATATGACAAGTCTTTAAGAGAAGTTATTTGTCCATTATCCTACAATATGTCTAGAAATGGTATCCATCATGACTGAGGAAAAATCATTCATTTTCAGACCTGTCAGTCTGAGCAGACAAAATAGGTAGGGATCTCAGCACGGAAAAACAGAGGCAGCTCATCCTCCATTAAAGTTTAGCACAGTCAAGGGACCTCTGACATCCAGTAAGTCAGTTCTTCCTTCCCAGCACTTACTTTTACTTTTTTAACAGGAAGTTCACACTTAGAGTTAGGAGTACATCTATTTTAACTTTGATAGCAGGAGAGTGCTGAAAAGAAATGGAAAAGCTCAAATGCCTACTCAACCTGTACCTGTGCTGTACATGAAAACAAGCAGACAGAGTTACACATTCACAGTTTATCCATTGTTTATGATATCCCAGGGAAAATGAGGCAGTGAATGGTTAGTACAAAATTCAGAATAGAGGTTAAAGAAACAGTATTAGGGAGGTGCAGCAAAATCATCATATTTTGGAAAGCAAAGTGACTTGCCATATGATGTGATGATGCTGTTACCTCTTGCACAGAAGTCTGACATCATATTCCATCTGCTCACAGAAATAACAGCACTGTCAGGAACCAAACTATGATAGTAAAAATTACATTAATCCCTTCTCTAATACAGATTTTTATATACATCCTTATATCAGATTACATAAATAACTTTTAAAAAATATTCTAAAATAAAATACTAGAAAATTCTCTATTTTGTAATGAGAAATCTGGTTGCACAGGTTAGTTAGAAATAGAAATTGTCTTAACATTGGTTAATGGGTAACCTTTCCTCCCCTCAATCTCCAACATGCATAGCTTTATGCATCAAAAGAGAAACTTAATCTTGAGAACATAAGACATCTTCTCCTTCTAAGATGTTTGTTTCTATAGATTTCCCACTAAAAGGTGGACTGCAATTCATAAATGTTATTTTGTTAATCTAGTTTATCCTAGTGGACATAAAAAAACCCAACCAAACAAAAACAACAAAAAAGATGGCTTGAATTAAAGCATTTTTATCACACAATACCATGTACATCAAAACAAATTGCATGTGTAATTGTATTTTGATCATGTTCTTATTATCTATTATAAATCTTGTGTCTGAGTATAGATATTGTACAATTACTTTCAACATTTGGCATAATTGTTTTGATCTTAACTGTTATTCATTCTAAGAGAAAAATACAGTGGATAATACAAAGGAAGCATTTATGAGTAATGACGCTTCTCAACTAAGCCATTTTCATTTTCCCATTTAATAACTGCAGAGCTATTGTAATGGTTATGTTCTGTGTGTGGCCCAAATTATGTGGCAATTCCTAATATAATGATACTGCTATGGTAACTCTGCAATTCCTGAAAAGCAAATCAGATAGTCTAAATAAAAAGAGAGCTCTATGTCACCTGTCTGTAGCCAAATGTCAAGTTAACAATATTTCAAATAGAAAAAATACATTATTAGGCTTTTCTATCACAGTAGGTGGCATCCAATTCACCTAATTTTAGCCACCAGAAAATAAGGAGTGGAGTCTAATTCTAAAGTATCAATTTATTGCACAATCAATTACCAGAAGATAATTAATTCCTTCTTAAAATATGTAGGCTGGATTGTTCTCTGGAGAACACATTTACTGACTACAAATCACTCCCAGACAAGTTTTGCAGATTAGGCACCTAACTAACACACAGGTAAATGTGTTTAGGCTTCTGAAGTCAACCCCCTGTACACCACCTATTCTTCTATATCATTTGACTTCCTTCTAACAGCAACTTCAATTACTCAAAAATCTGACTTCTCAGAAAACACTCTGAAAAACAGAATTTTTCTACCCTGAACAGGAGGGACAAATTTATCAATCAAGCCAAGAAGTAACTCCAGTATCTCCCTACATCACCCACAGTTTACCATCCTGTCTTCACTGGGGGAAAGCCCTAATGTTTCAGAAGGGAGAGAAGAATCCAGGGAGTCATGATAAAGTAATATTCCTATAGAAAGTAAAACAAATATTAATTTCTGGTTGGTCAGATGACTAAATGAAACTACTGAATGTTATGTTTTCATGCAACTAAGAGCTATGAGAGTATTTAGGGGGGAAAAAAAAGTTGTCATGAAATGCTCCAGGAAGACACATAGACCATCCAAAAGATTCAGGATGATTTCTCAGTACACACAGGTTGAAGATTCCTTCTGAAAAGCCAAATTAAATCATGCACATCTTAGAAAGCTGTTCCAGCTCGCATCAAACATTCGGAATGATTAGAAGTTGCATCTTTGCCTCCTCTGTCAGACAGCTCTGTCCTAATTAGGCAAGGAATGTCTCCAACCTCAGCTAACAGTCTTTGGAGAGAAGGATCATCATGCCTCACGCGATTCACATGCATCCATGCACAAGCACTTCCAAAGAGAGAGAAAGCCTTCTCTCATATTCCTCTTGGATAAGGCAACTCTTTGCAACATAAGACTTGCTATTCCAAGTTCTGCAAGTATTTGGAGAGTTTCCTTTATTCCCACTTGATTATTTTATTATTCCTTTTGAACTGTGGTATTTTTAGCACAGACAGGAAAAAAACAGTAAAGCATTTAATTACTTACATTTTCTTTCTTTTTTTTTCTTTTTTTTTTTAGCTTGTCCATTTTTGAGGTGTGTTTCTCCAGTTAACGCTGAAATGAATTTCAAACATGTATCTCCTCATGATGAGCATTGAATCCGTTTTTAACTTCCTGTATTTCTACACAAGAGCTCCAACTCTGCAAGCACAGTGTGTGGCCTTGGTTTTGAAATGCATATCATTATGCATATCAGTATTCAATTGTGACCATTTAATTAAGTGCTCCAGGTCATTCTTATGACCGCATGTACTGGAAGAAAGGAGGAAGATTAATAGAGTTGTAACTTCTGCCCCGAGGAAAGATGGGTTGACACAGTGAATATGCTGCACTTGCATGGCTGCTCTTGAGCAGCCTCTTCAATCAGGTCATCAACTGAACCCATCCCATGCTCTGTGTTGGTATCCCACCATTCTCATAATTTCTTACCACAGAAGTATTATATCACTTGCCAAACTCACACATTCTCTATATGTCCCCAGCAAATATTAATTACTCAGCAACAGCCCAGTACTTTCTTTTTAACCCGTTATCAACTTTAAATTGTTTTCTATGAGGGTGTCACTTTTAAACTTAATCCACAAAACACCTTGTTATTCCATTTAATTGGAGATTGCAATCACAAAGAAGCTGGAGAAATCCAGACATCATAATACTGACTGTTCTGACCAGGTCTGCAAGCCTGTCAGAATGGAACAACACAGAAAGTTTGAAAAGACAAATTCCAGAAAACCAGACCAGTAATATAAGAATCAGCATTGCAATAATTAGCTGTCTTAAAGTCACAATTCAGTTGTTCCTTTATTTCACTTAGAATCAATATCAATCCAGTTGATATATAACTCCCAAGTCATGATTTTTAACTTATTCCATACTTGGGCAATTTTATAACCTCAATCTTTTGTGCAACCCTTGTTTTCTAGTTATTGTTCATGTTAATTGTGGTCCAGGACAACACACTTAGTTCTTCTACGCCTCCAGAACTTATGTCACCAAGGCTAGAGGATTACATACTATATTTTTAGCAAATGTTTCTTCTTATCCTCTCCAGTCATAGCTGACAACCTTTCCATTTCACCAGGACTGGAAAGAGCTTGATTTCAAATCCTGGCATAATTATTATTTCTTACGCTGGTTTTACAAAATTATTTTTAACCCAAACACTATTCATTTTGAAAACCCTTCCTTTTTACTCTATTCACTATTGATAGTTCTGTTTTATTTTTGCTTCCCCTTAGTAATTGCATGAACCTTTTAAATAGTAACTCGTATTTACTACCTGTTTCCTGGTTTTATATCCCCTATCCTGTTTTATTGCTGTTCTCCTGTCTGCTTTTCACCCAAATGACTGCCTTGCACAATATAGATTTATTTAGAGAACAATATAGGGAATAAAACATCTGTTTTTAATAATTTCCAATCTATGTTATCTAAAATATCATTAGTATTATATGTCTTCATATCTATTAGAGCAAACATTCCAACTGCTTTCAAAACCCAGGATTACTGTTACTTTTGTTGATTAAGATAATGCAGCTCTCAGTGGCTTGGCAGGAACTAAATCAATACAAGTTTGCTCACAGTGCCCAGTTTGGGGGCAGACTCTGGCTCTTCCACACAGATGAAATGATATGATACCACATATGGTTTCATAGCTGCAGGACTTGCCTTGTAGTATCCGTGGATTTGCTTAATCCTGCTGTAGCTACTTGCTTAAGTATGGGTCTGCAAATAATTCTTGACTTTAGTTTTTAATTTAATTCTTTAAAAATAGCTTACTTAATAAAGTAGCAGAGATTAAACATATTGGAAAGAGTGATTTTATGGAAAAAAATAAATGCTTCTCATATAAGTGACAAGCCAGTATGCTGCAAAAATAAATAAGACTAAAGATAAAAATACTAGGAGAGAAAAAAAAGGATATTTTGCCTGTGGTGAACCAGTCTCTTAAAAAGAAAAATCACTAGGAGGGGATCTGCACATTAATCTGCTTTCTATTCCCATCTGTGTAAAATGCAGCTATGTATGAGTGGAAGAAAAGGCTACAAGAGCATTCCAGCACTCTGAGTTCTTGAACTCCCTTTCTTCCCTTCTTTTTCAGCTACAATTTCTAGCAAAGGTTCTTGTTCTCAGCACATGCTGCTTCCTAGTCCATGTTCACCTGTTGTTAAGTGGTGCTGGAGAGAATAAATGGACAGCACAACAGCAGCTGAGGGCAGGACTGGAGTGAGCAGCGGATCCTTGAGGGAAGAGAAGCTTCACAATTGTTAAATTGTTTTTCTCTGTACAACAGAAGCGATAAGACTTGGTTTTATCTGAATGCTCCCTAGACCAATTGTTTTTCCTCTCACTGTCCTTACAATACCTCTACACAACTCTGAAGTCAGATACTTGAAGTCTTAGCAACTTTCTGCCATTTAAGACATGAATGGCTTTGGGGAGGCTACAAAATAAAATTTAGGGGAGAATTTAACCTTCACTGTTTTGCTGTGTGGTTGCCATGAGATTTGTGTTTCATTAACCTTCTTATAAGTCCAAGGTTTAATTATATACAATTACAAGCAACTTACTAATCAGGTTTACATATTCTGCATGGTACTGACAGACAACTCCATGGAACTGAAAAAATCCCCAAACAATATATATATATAAATATACTTGAATTTCTTTAATGGAGGCATCATAGTTTGGTTGATATTTAACTGCAAAACTTTGTACCAGATGTTAAGACATCTTCGTCCATAATGATCAATCCCGAAATAAAGGAAGATAAATTGTGTATGACAGTATTAAGTTTGCACACCTCTCTCTCTTCCTTTACTCAGTTTAAAAGAGGTTCTTTTCTCAAGCCCTGCAATTTATTTTTCTTGGGAAGAGAATAGAAAAGATGTAGTGAGGAAGTCATTATATGGAACATGCAGTATGGGATTCCCATACTGTTTAAGTACTCTGAAATTCAGTTCTTTATAAATCAGAGTATCAGTCATTTCTGATTCTCGTTTGCATTTGATCCAAATACTTTTTATGTCCTTCCAATGTCTAATGTTGTATAAGCTTTTTTAAAATCACTTTTGGAAGCATTTGAATATGAACACAAAGTCTCAATAATAATTATCTGATGCAACATGAGAATATTGAATATAAATATGATGCTACTCGATATTTTAGTTATCTTGTTACTTTAGAAGCCACTTAAGTATGATATAAGTCTCAAAATAAATTAATCATACACCCATGCTTAGGTAACAACTTATTATATATAAGAAGGCAAGAAGAATCTGCTCTGCAAAGATTAGCTGGCTGAGAGTTAATTTTGCTCCATTGACTGGAGCAATATCCAAACTCATTTTAACCCTTCTTTTTACTGGTAAAGCTACATATAGCAGCTTAAACTCAGAAAAGGCTCTTTCACTCTGAGCAGTGAAAGATGTTTTAACCTTGATCTAATATTTCTGTTGGTTTTTTGTTGTTGTTGGCTTTTTGTTGATTTCCGTGTGTGTTTACAGATTTACAAATCACAGAAATATCCTGAATAACACTATTTTTTTACCTTTAACAGAAGCATGGAGGAATGTATAACTGGCTAGATAGAACTCAACTTAGAGGCTTTAGGCTCTGAGGCACTTTCTTTCCTAGGCCACAATAGCCTTTGAAACACATCAAAAAATGGAAGGAAAAAATAGATTTTGAGCCATGTCCAGCTGAAGGACAGACTGGACAAGAAAGGCTGTTTGTCATTTTCTGAATAAAAACTCATTGTACTCCCATAAGTCTATTCCACAGAGTCATAGAATGGTTCAGGATGGAAGGGACCTTAAAGATCCTCTAGTTCCAACCCCCCTGCTATGACAGGGACACCACTTTCCATTTTATTTTTTATAATTTTGCTTCATTCTTTTCCAGTCTTTGCTTGACCAGTCAGTGTATGAAAGGCCTGAAAGCTGTCCTGTTTCTCCAGACTTTTCGACAGAACTGCTCCCTTTAAAGCTTTTCAGAGAGAGGTTGTGATGGATGGAGACTTGAGTAAAAGCCAAAAGGCATTTAGGAGGTAATGGTCTATGGAAAGAGAATGCCCAGGCCTGGGGCAACTAAAAGAATAAGGTAGCTTTGACAACCACAAGGGAAGCAAAAGGGAGAACACTCAAAAAGCACTAAAGTGAATCCTTAGGCAGCTGATTTTTATTGTTGTTTTCCATTTTTCCTGAAAAACTGGACTTGCAGAAAGCAGTCGGGGGTTCTGCTAGAATAAAAGTTAAGAAATGAACCTCTGATCTTTACTCAGAGTTTCTATCCCTTCCAGTACACTGATTCCAACTGCTCAAAAGTTATCTGAATCTTCTGGCAAGTTCAAATGCCCTTCACTATATGCTCTGCACATGCCAATTCCCTTATTTCAGTATATGTCTCAAAACAGCTGATAGTTTACATTAAAAGCATATTGGTCAAACCAAAAGGCTTGCAGAGTTATATTAAAACACCTATTGACATGAACTCTAACAAAAATTGACACATCATATGAAATTCAGCAACCACGTATCTGAACAAATCTGTAACACTCAAGGCATCTCACAAAACTATTTCAAGTACTTGCCAAAACAAGATGAAAAACACATCTAATGAAATATAAAAATGTATCTCCATTTACCATTGTTGCATTCCTTTCTTGCAGATATTTAACCTTTGGACATTCATAGCCTATTCAATTCATATTTTCTAAAAGTATAGTACAAATGAAATAACATTAGATATACTAATTATAAAAAGCGCAACCTCCACTCACTAGGGAATTGTACTTCCCTACACTCAATCTAGCTGCAGAATTACATTTACTTTTTAAATATCACCCATATCCATGAACCATTTCAAGACAGGAAAATTACAGTTTTAAAAGAAATCACTATTGAATATGTTCTTTCCATACCAAGTCTTCGTGGAGTTATAGAAGATACTCATATGCTCTTTCATTCCCCTGACTAAAGTGCCTAAGTTAGAAGTCACACACTATATACCTAAAAGTAGAAGATGGGTGTTCCCTGGACCTAAGTTAAATTCTTACTCTGAATTGCCCTCTGAAGAAATCTGTCTTTTGTTATGAATTTCATCGCATGTTTAAGATTAGTTTCTGGTTTAGGAACCACAAACTTAGATGGTGCAGCTATCTCTTTATGCACCAAATAGGCTGAACTAAACACATTGAACCACACTTCCTTTTCATCTATAAATGTAGAATTAATGAGCTGTAATAAATTCCCAGTATTCAAATTAAATTAAGTCACTATTATTTTTTTCATAAAATGACAGTCCGTGTTTGGATTAAAAAGAAAATGAAAGAAAACTGAAAGTGTCATGTTTTTAAACTGTTATCTTCATTGCTGGGGCTGGCACGAGTGTGGAAAGCATTTTGAATATTGAAATCCTTGCTATTTTTCCATATGGATTGCCAGCAGCAGTTACAGCACTCCCTATTACATTTTATCAAACTTACTTGTTAAATAGAATAAGGGTATTTACCCTCTGGAAAGAATATGTAAATGAGTAAACAAACACTTGCATAAATAAGAAAGACATCCAGGAAGCACATCCTACTGCACTTCACTTGTGCCAGGTGACAGAACAAATATTGAGCTGCACAGGGGTTGAGTGATTTTTGTTCAGAACAGTATCAACAACGTGCAGTTCTGTTTTCCTCACTCACTGCCTGTCAGCCCCCTCTGAAATTCGCTATATTTCAGGTGCTGTCTCTGGTTTCCTTGACATAAGTCAATGATTTGTGTCCCATTCAATTTATTTCATGTGAAAATACTCATAGCTCCTCGCCATATGTCAGGGGATGATAATTGCATTGATCCACCTTGCAGTGGGCTCAGTAAGGGCACTCTTCTGATAACTGAGTAACCAGAGGTTGTTGCTTGTTGGAATTAGTGAATTTGACTGTCTGACTGGTTTGATTCCAATCAACCTTGACAGAGAGATGCATAAAAAAGGGTGTGCTAAATGTGCCAATAAGGGAATTACTTTTCAGATTACGTTGTTAGTAGAGATATTGATGAGTAGGCTTTGTGAGCTGAATATAGCACTTTGCTACATTCTATTTCCTGTTGAACAGCTGAATGCTTTCTGATAAAGAATATATTTAATTTTTCATCTCTATTTAGAAAACAAGTATTATTTTAAAGAGCACCATAACTATTTCTAACAATATTTTGCACTCTTCTCTTTGACTGTTCTCATCAGGAAAGGACTCTGAGTGACAAAATCTGTCCTCATGACAATGGACATTGAAACCCCGAATTTATAAGATAGACTAAACACAAAGCTGCTCAAAATATAACCAAACTAGCATCATTTTGGGGTATAAGATTCTTGCTCGCTGATCCTGCTTCAGAGCCCAGTTACATTTGTTCAAAAAATTATTTTTTGAGGTACTTTAACCAGCAACTTCTCTGGCTAATTCCCTAAAAACCTTTATTGAAAAGCCTAAAATATCCAAACATGAAGATACCAGGAAGTGATTAAACTGTCATCATATAAGGGTACTTACACTTAAGACTCCTAACTTGAACAGTGACAACTTTTCATGATTCTTGTGTGTCTCCTGTTTCTTTTCTAATATCCCTCTTAAGCAGGGTACCTTTAAGTCTGGGAAAAAATAGGTGTAAAATGAGAGAGTAACAGCTTCATTTTAAAGCTGTCTCTGAGCATCCAGAGCTCTAAAGAACTTTACAAAAGGTGCAGATGTTCAGCACCTGTTAGAGAACACTGCCAGTAGGATCATGTTTACACTGACTTACAGCATGCCATTAGCATTTATAGGACTTAGGTAGGTGTTTAAGTCCCTCATGCTCACTTCCCTAAGTTTTGAGCAAAACCCAATGTTCTGCATACTAAATATTGCAAGAATCAAATACCAGCATCAATCTCATTGCTGTTCAGCCAAATTTTGCTTTGCTGTGCACAGATACAGGGAAATTGCAGCAATAGTGTTAATGGGGTGGTTTTGAAAGACAAATGCTATTTAAAGTCAGCAAAAGTACAGGTTTGAAAAGGAAGCTCATAATCACCAAAACTTGTAAATCAGAATGGAAAGCCAAACACATGAGATCATTCCACACCCACCTGTAAATGCATTTAAAATGAACTAATATTTAATATCTAATTTTTTACTCCAATAAAAACTCATAATTACACCGTAGGCAGAAAAGGAAATAAAAAACGTGTTTAAAATCACTTAAGGATATTTTAACTGCTTTAGTAAAGTTTTTGTTTTATATATTTATTTCACTTTTAAAAGCTCAGTTATGTGACTGGGGGGAATAAAAATATGTTTTCTTCTATTGTTCAGTAGTGAATGTGCTCTACACTGTCATGTTGCCTGCACTCAAGTAAGTAATAGCCCAAGACTGCAAGAATACCAGGAATATTAATTTGTTGAATTTGTCATGTTTTTCATCAGTCAGGAATTGCATCTAGTTCTTTACTACTTTCATATATACATTTTTGCTGAAAATACCTGGCCATGAGTTAATACATAAAGAGCAGTTGGCTGCTATCTCCATCTTTGAAAAAAAACTGTGGGTGTATCAGCACGCATTCATTGGCAGGAAATTAAATTTCTAAGAAAAGAAAATTAGGATAACCATAAGTCCTATGGTTTGTTAATTCATCAGCACAGCAGGATGAACTTAAATAGCAAGTGTTAAATCAGTGAAGCCTGGGTAAAGAGTTTAAGTGTTTGCTGACCTCCAGGTGATATGTGGAAGCTTTCCCTAAAAATCAAGGTAAATTTTCAGTTGGAGTCTGATTTAACATTAACTGAAATGAGAAGAAAGAAATTCAGTCTTAAGGACCTCCAATACACAATCAAAAATTACAAATCTTACATAATTAGTGGTGAATCAGACCCCTACTTTTGGCTACTATTATAATTAGCTACATGCAAAATGAATATTGGAAAATTACTATGGATCAAATGAAAATGTGTGTCTAACAGGAAAGCTTAGTTTAACCATAGCTTTCAGGTTATGTGTAAAAAGCTTTAAGACAGCGAGGAACTGTGTTTTAAAAGTCTAAGTACCTACTGAAATTTCATCTCCTATTAATGCAGAACAGCAAAAATATTCCTACCACCCTCCTCCCTACTATATTATTAGTCGTGTTTTCCTACTTTATATCTTTTTTAATTTCTTTAAACAGCATGTTACAGAAAGGATATAAAAGGGAAATACCTTCTTTAAAAGCTTAATTTTTATCTACTACAATAATAAGAGAGAGAATCTGGGATCCAAAATAATAGCAACAGCAGAAAGACCAGAAAGAATATGTGAAGAAGGAAGAAAGTAAAAGAATGTGGCTGGTTATGAATATCTGGTGGCTGATTTAACTAGCTTTAACATACAATTAAATATTATGCTGATGCTTCACAGAACTTTTTCAAAAAGCTTTTGGTTACGGACAATTCTGATGATAAAGCACAAGATACTGATTTATTTGTTTCTTTGGTTCACTTTTTAAATGGTAGGTACACATGCTTTGTTGTAGGATTGACTTTGGGCTGAATTCAGTAATAAAAAAAAATACATGAAGATTGTAATAAAATTAAGGTACTTAAGATTCATTTAATTCAGCACTTTGCTCCTTTCATTAAGTCACAGTCATTGCTGGGTAATGACCAAGCCTCAGAATTTGACTATTTGCTGTGTTGGGTGATTTCAACCATGTCATACATTCATATTATTCCGTGCTTAGGGTGTATATTTGGGCTCCAAATCGAGTCTTAAGCCTTTGTGTTATTTGAGTGCTTGAATAATCCTGCACATGCATCCAGCGGGTGCTTACTTTGCTTGTTAAGCAACTGTTAGGCATAAAACACTATCCTGCCCAAGTGGTTTCTGGAAAACTGCATCCAATACAGAGTAGTCAGTTAACAGCTTTGAGCACAGCTCCTAAAATAGTCAGCATAATCAGATACACCACACAAAAGGCAGCCTTCTCTTTCACCAAATAGATGAGATAAAGAGATCCTTAATCTATCAGACAAAGAGGAGAAATAAGATCAAGAAATCCTTATGTTCTATCTGTTCTGGTTCTTCTTTGTATCTTTATCCACATCATTTGACCTTGGTGCGTTAATTTTCCCTCTCTAATATATTCCTTCTATTACTAGTCTATTCATCAGGCACAATTTATGGCTTCAGCTGCTCCCATAAAAAAGTTTTAACTACTTAATCTTCTATTATGAGAGAAAAGGGAAAAAATATAATGTGGGATGACTGACCAGCTGATAAAAATGCAGGTTGTGGCATGCAGTACTTTGCAGCTCTTGTTCTACAATAACCATTTCTGCTTCCAAATAGCAAATCATTCCCAGGAGACAAGCACACATGAACAGCAGCTTCACTCCATTAGGTTGTCTTTCTAAATAAATATAGTTTCTGCCTTTAGATGCCTAAAAAGAACTTTGGTAGTTTCTGTAAGCAGAAAAGCTGCGATCTTTACACAGAAATGATGACAGTTAATAATGTATAGAATTTTTTATATATGGAATTTAGAATATTTCAGTCTAAAATATACAGAAAAACTAAGCCACTCCAAGGAAGAGAGTTATCCCCAGGGAGTCTCAAGCACTAAGACTCCTGTACCAGTATCAAGGCTGGTTTAAAAGTTTTGACCGACCACTACAAATAGAAATCAATACCAGTCTTGAATCTTAAAAACCTCCTATTTATTGCATATAACTAAATGTCTCCACTGTTACTTCATAAGAAAGATCTGAACATCAATACACAGAACAGCTTCAAGGTACTGATTGAATACGTTCCTGTGCAGATCTATAAAGGAAAGCACTGTCTATACTGAAAAAAATTCCAACAGAGGAAACAGCTCCAGAAGATCAACAAAGAGTACTTACCCAAAACAACAAGAATCCGTAAAATATCATAAATTTAGAAAAATATGACACTATTAGTCAAGTGTGTTACCCAGAAAATCATGATGAAACATCATAGCCTACAATGCCTAGAAGACCATGCATTTATGTTGGGCCTGCAGCATCTTCTCCCATGTTCTGGAATAGCAAAATCGACAATATTTCCACATTTAGTCTCCAGATAACCTTTAGAGTGTTAGTTTTTAGTGAAGCTACACTGAGTGCAATACTGAGGTCTTTCTCAGTGCTGCACTTGAGATAGCACACATAAAACTGTGGTACTCTGTGTAAATGCACCATATATAATAAATACAGCAGGTATCACCAAGGCCTTCTCTCATCATGCTGCTCTCAGCTCTCACTGCTTTGGTGAAAAAGATGTCAAGTGGGTGAGAACACTGGGAATTGCTCATATAGTCATCACTTTACTGGCCCAAGAGGGATAACAAGAAGGTTTTGTTTTTCTGAGAACTCTCTTGAGTTTTGGCTGGTGTTCTTATGACTGCATTTACCTTCTGCTTGTTTATATTTTTTAGGTAATGAGAAAGAAATGCTGGTTTTAAAGTTTTCATTCCAAGCGAGACACTGCCACTGTAAGAATTCAAGTGGTACTTCTATTGTTTATGCTTTACTCAGAGAGTAATTTGGATTCCAAGTTAAGGGAAAATATGAATTGTCATGACACTTTGGTCCATATTATGTTTTGAGGATCGAGTTGTGATAATCTGGGGAGTTTGTATATAATTTAGGAGCTCCAGCTTTAATATGAACTCCAGATTTAATAACCATCTACAGCCTTATGTCTTTACTGCACCATTACTGAAGTGTTGTTTATACAAGTGACAGTGGGATGGACTGGAAGTCTCTCTACTTATTAAAGTCAGTCAGTCAAAGCTAGGGCACAGTTCTTGCCAGGGAACAGAAGTAATTCTTAAGTATAGGGTCCTTATTGAGACTTCTCTTATGAGTTTTTTTTTGGTTGTTTTTCCCCCCCCCTGTTTAATCATGTCTGAATCTTCCACCCCTCTCTGAAGGGGAAAGAATGGGAATGATCCTACTCAGCATACTTTGCTGACAGGAAGAGCTTCAGAGTGGGGAATACACCAAATCCACTGTCCTTAAGTTCCCTAGGGCAAGATTTAAGAGTGCATCCTTGGGATAAGGCAGCTCTCTATTTCCTACATAGAAATTGCTGCTCTGAGTTTTGTAATCTTTCCACACACTGACAAGAACTGAAGCTGGTTTCGGGTTCAACACTGGAAACCAAGCAATAAAAATGAGAAGGTACAAGTCTGGCAGTGACCCAGGACTCTTGTTGATGTCGATAAGCTTCAAGAATAAAAGTCTGGACGTATTATAAGATTTTCCATCCAGTGTCGAGGGATAACAAGGAAGACAGCAGATAGCAAAGACTGACAGTGGCGTTGGTCTCTTTGTTTGATTGATCTAGATCACTACATTTGTTATGCAGTCTAAATAGTTACTTCATGTCTTTAGTATATATACTTGTTTTTAGCCATCAACTATTGCTGAAGAAGGGAATTATAAATAGGACAGGAAAAGTGTGTGTTTCACATCTGGATATTTGTGATGTTGACACTGGTCACTGAATATTGGCAGCTCATCTGTAAGGAGGGTGGCCCTCAAATCATTACCCAAAATTTGCTTAACACTGAGAATTAGAGTCTGGAGAATCCCATTTATGTTAGGGCACAGACATCCAAAGAAGTCAGATGAATGTCCAGTTAGGGAAACAACCAGTAGTCTGAGAAAATAATCAGACAACAATAGGTAAATGTGTTTTTATTATTTGTGTTTATGCCTCTTTGAGCTTTCTTTAACTCATCTAAGCATTCAGTGATGCTTGAGTTACAACTAAGCTATTACCTAATCATATTTCTTTAAAATATTTTCTAAAGCTGCAGCAGAAACTCTTCAGTTGCAGTTTGCTTCCATTGAATTCAGATTATTTGGGGCACTTTCAAATGAAAAAAAAAAAAACCAAACAAAAAATTCTATATTTGAAACTGGTTCATTGATGATTTCATTCAGATTAGAACATAAGAAATTCTGGAATGAAAATAGAAAAAGCTAATCAGAAAAAATGTAGAAGGGAAACCAGATTGTCCTTTATCTTACTCCAATTTACTCTGTTGAAGTCAAAGAAATCTGAGCAGAGTAATGAAATGATGAATCAGACCTAGTGCCTTTCTCCATTGCAAATTTAATGTTACGGAAAATGATATTAAAGTATAATATCCATACTTTAGGGCTTACCAGAAAATGACTCATGATAAACAGAGTGCGTTTTTAGAAATGGCATTAAAAAATAAATTTAACTTCTCTCTCAGGCTCATTCAATATTTCAGGGTATAATTTAAGTACACATCCTTCATTGTGCTCAATAATTCTTCCTTGGGAGTGGGAATTCAGAACTTTAAAAGTAACTTTCACATTCATGCATAAAGTTATGAACAAAACTTGAAGTTAAACTGAACATTTCTGAATACAGAAGTAAGATAACATAAGGAAAGGCATGTTTCTCATTCCCCAATTGCCTTTGAGTAAGGCAATTTAAGTGACGTGAAGGATAGTTTAGCTTTTAAAAACTGCATTTAAATGTCCATTTACCTCCATATCAAAAACATTTTTATTGGCTTGAACCTGTGCAAGTTATTTCACATAATTTACCAAATAAAATAAATAAATAAACATTAGACTTGCAAAGAGTGTAACAAGGACGACTGACTGTCAAACAGCAGCTTGCCTCAGTCAAGCCTAGTAGCAACGAGGAGAAATCCATTTTTCTCAAAAAAAGCACCTAAATTCTCCCAAAAACAAGACAAAAACCCCAAACAAACAAATGTAACGAACAAACAAACAAAAAACTCCAAACCCTGTTTGGTTGAAAGCTGCATGGCTAAGCCAGTCAGTCTTCCTGAGTGTTTGAGGATGATGTGTTCTGGTTTATGGTGAGATATATTCTTTTATGAAACTCAGCTAAATGAAATAACAAAAACTTCTGCTTTCCCAAACTCCCAAAGGGTCTTACTTTGTACTTGCAGCTTGGAGAATATGTATCTCCAAGACTTAGAGAGTTTAGGGCTATTGTGAAGCCTCTGTCATGATTTAAAACAAAAAGACTTAGGTAAAACTGTTTGGGATACCTCAAGAGAAAAGAAATACACTGAAATCAATACACATTAGATTAATGTCAACCAAATATTAACAATTTTCTTTCCACCATCACTAATGTCCATTTCAGAAATATTTTAACCATTTTTTCCTTTTTTTTTTTTAAATATCAAGTTTATTAATTTTGAAAATTAAATGCTTTTCAGCACTGTATAGTCACAGATCAATTGGTACGTTCATGTAAAGTGCTGGAGCAGTGGGAATGAAAATCAATCAGTGCAAAAAGCTGCAGAGGTCACTCCATCACTGCGCTGTCAAAAGCCACTGTCCCATGTAATGTGCTGAAGATGCATCTGCAGCTGAAGAGAATTTCTTTTAAACTCACATCCCATCCCAGAGCAGGAACATGGGGAAACTCTGCCCTGACAGCACAGACCACAGAGAGGTGTGAGCTGATAGAAGAATCACTGCAGGTTTCCTCTTCTGTTTGTCCTTCCCTCCTGACCACAACCCCAGGCCATCTAAGGAACTGAGTCTGAATGGTGCATTCAGCCTTGGCACTGGAACTGTTTCCCCACATAAATGACACAGATTTTGTAACATAAGCTCACAGCAAGGAATTTCCATGACAACATACTGCAGCAACTAAATTCGTACCTGGAACCATTTCTTATGTTAGTTCTTAAAATATGAAAGTGTCTCTAGTCTAACTACAATCATTAGTGGTCCAAGATACATTGTTAGAAATGTGAATTGAACATAGGGAGCTATCTCCAAGTGCAACAGCTTCAGTGCTTTGCAGTTATTCTTAACTTTAATGTTTAAAACATCATCCCTTTCACTGGAGATCCAGGGCTGACTGCTCCAGCAAGCAATGCCATCTGCAGCTGAGCTCTCAGTTCTGTAACACTGGCAGGTATCTGGCTGCTTTCCTTAAGCTAGACACAATTCCTCTTTTTATTTCTGTAAGCATTCCACACGTCTTCCATAAAGAGTGAACACATCTCTCCTGGAGTCAGGTGTGAGGTAACAAAGTATAACTCACCTCTGTACAGTAAAATGTGGTTTCCTTTTGTGTTTCTCACCAAGCCTGTGCTGGCTCAGTGCCACAAAAGGAGAGCCATAAGGAACAAGTGTTGTCACAGATTGCATCTGTTCTGTGGGGCAGGAGTGTAACAGCAGCATTGCTACCACACACTCTCAGAGAAAAAGTGCTGAAATTGGAAAAAGTGCTGAAATAACATTTTTAATATTCAAAACTGCATTTCAGATTTTATAGAGAACCTGCAATCTTGCTTTGTGCAAACTTGCCTTCCTCAGGGGCCATCATCTGACTTGAATTGCAGAGTGAACTTTACATGACTATAAACTTGTATAATGCAGCTTTGACCGTCTATGTTCCATGTCAGCACTATAAAACATAGAATATCCTG
This sequence comes from Pipra filicauda, assembly GCF_003945595.2. Taxonomy (NCBI): domain Eukaryota; kingdom Metazoa; phylum Chordata; class Aves; order Passeriformes; family Pipridae; genus Pipra; species Pipra filicauda. The sequence continues at coordinate 1,319,090 of NW_024104285.1, forward strand.
AGCCAGAAGGAACCCACAAGGATCACTGAGTCCAACTCCTGGCCCTGCACAGGACACCCCAAGAGTCACATCATGTACCTGAGAGCATTTTCCAAACACTTCTTGAACTCTATCGGGCTTGGGGTGATGACCACTTCCCTGGGGAGCCTGTTCCAGTGCCCGACTGCCCTCTGGGTCCGTGATACTTCATCCCATTCCTTCAGCAACATAAGAACTGCAATCAAAACAGTTTGTTTTCATTTCAGGTTTACTGATGTCTGCAAATCTATCCATTCATACTTAAAAAGAAGCTGCTGTTGCTTAGTTTCTACTATTGAAATAATCTGAAAATAGTCTTAGTCTTTGCTCCAAATCTTGCCACAGACACTTGAAAGAATTTATGGTTTGGGTTTTTCTAAAGGACTTGAATTAGTTGGAAAAAACTTTTCTAAGTGGCAAGAACTCCTTAGATGATGTAAGATGTCACACAGTACTCAGTAAAATATTATGAATAACATTATTAATAAATAGACTTATTCGATTGCAGATACTAATCAGGACACATATATCTTTGAATTCTAACTAAATTGTTGGATTACTATATGAAAAATAGACTGTGAGTTTAAGTATTTTGTACATTTCCTATAAGAAATAGCCTTTTTTAGTTAATTCACACACTGATCAAACAATTATTTTCTTTCATTATAAAAATTACAGTAGTATTAATCAAAAATATTTAGTTAATAACTAAAAAGAAGACAAAAACAGCTGAAATAACATAGTTAAAGGGTTCTGTGCAAATTCTAATACAATTTTAAAAGAAGTCAAATGTTTCATGTATTTTTTAAAAAACACCTTTCTTGATTTTAGTCAATATTAATCTTTAACTGATGAAATAAATGCTACTGCTGTTTCTCTTTGACATGAATGGAGACAAAAATGTTCAAAAGGAATCCTTTATAGACATCACATGTGGCCACATCAGAAACCTTAAGAATTTAAACTACATCAGAGTAAAAACATTAATATTAGCCTGAAATAGAGGCACTGATCTTTTGAAACTGAATGTAGACCAAGTATCAAAAGAAAATAATGCCAAAATTATTTCCTTTTTGAAACATATAATCAATTAATAAATGAGAATATTCTCTGAAAAATTACTTGGAAATCCCTTTTAGTTATATTTTTTTAAAATTTTCAGTTCTCTAAACACTAAAATTCTGCTATAGAAATATCATGAGGTCTGTTAGAATGTTCCAAATAATTCCTTATTCTAGATTGAAACAACAACATATATTAACAGAAATTAAGATATAGTCAAGATTTCTGTTGTCTAAAGTGACTGTTGATTGTAAGATGCTCTGTGTCAGATAGGTTGTATAACCTTAGCTTTTCAAAGTTCTGGAAACTAAAAGATTTTCTAGTCAAGCTTATTCCCTATTCAGCCTCTGAAAATGCATCCTAAGAGTTTTACTAACATTCACTAACAGACTCGGTCAAGGAGTTGTGAAATCCCATTTCACAGCACAGTCAGGTCTTTCTGAACTCATGTGCCAAAAAGCCACATTTTAAAATGTTGTGGGCTCCTCTGAGTGCTGTCCACAGAGACTGCTGCAAAAAGTCAAAGCACAAGAGCACTGCCAGGCTGTGCAAAGAGAGGTGTCTCCATTTCAGTGGCACATTCAGAGGAGTAAAATTATACAAATGAAGTTTGCTGTTTCAACTATGCATAAATGAGGTATTAAGTTGATAGCAGTATAATGTTTTGGAGGTAAGAAACAGTACAGCTGTTTTTACTCAGCATTAATCTGAACCAGGCTATACAAGTTAAGTAACACTTCATCAGCAGAAATAGATGATGGATTATTTTTTTCCTGTTACTTAAAAAAACAACCATCCAAAACTTAAACCTTGATCTCTTAGTTTCTAATTTTTGATTTTACCTCATCCCAAACCTCATCCCTGAACCCCACTTTCCATTTATGTCAGGACCTCCATCTAATTAAAGTAGGTCATGATGCTCCTGACACAGTACACAGAATAATCATCCTACAATGTCCTCCCACTTGTTCTATGCCTGGCATTTTTATATTATAAATATTCACTGTTTTAATTGCTTTTCTTCAATGCTTCTCTTTCACAAAGACATAAAGAGATACCATTAAATAAAATCTTTCCAATTGCATGGAGAATACTTTTTTCTTACTTTTAATTTTACAAAGATATCAGGGAAAGCCAGGAAAGCTAGATGATTCCAAAGATTTTGAAGGAATTTGAGGATGAATTTTTTCTGCCCCTACTCTGAAGTTGCCAATTTTCTCTGTCCAATTGTTAAGCAGCCTCTCTAGCAGCTCAGACACTTCTCTCACACTGTTGGTGCACAGACTGTTCTATTCAGCAAGCAAGTCTCTCTGGAACTTACAGGTTTTTCAGAGAAAGCTCTTTTCCCATTCTCTTGACACCAACACACTTCACACTTTTAGAAAGTCATCATTATGCTCTGCAAGTCCTTTCTTACACAGACAGAAAAAAGAAGACAATAATATTAGACAGTTTTTAACAAGGCATTTTAGTTTTTCACAGTGCGAAGTAATTTATGGAAAATAGTTTTCAGTTCTTTTGCTGTTCCATCTACAGAAGAGGAATATATACTAAGGCTCTGCAGAAATGTGTGAATTCTTTTGCTGAGTCACAGCCTTCACCAACACCCACCCAAACAACAACAACAACAACAAAATAATATTATCAAATTATGAGTTACTCAGGATTAGAGCTTTTATCCAGCAGCTTCCACCAGACATGTTTATAAAGTCACAGAGAAAATGTCTTCACAAGTGTGATTGGGAATTCCATGGTCTCACTATTTATTAGAAGTTGGTTTAGACCAATAGTAAAACAGTTCAGCTCAGATGGGCCAGAGGACATCTGATTAGATATCCAGAGTAAACACACGGGGGATTATGAGGCTGACTAGTTTTTAACAACAAGCACCTTTAAGGTAACCTTAGACTTTATGTTTTCTTGAGGATAATGATTCAGTCCAAACCAGTTGTCTTTTCTAGTACCCAAGTCTATTGAATGGAATACAGAATATTCTCCAGTGAAGCAACTGGTTTCCTTGGATACAGCTAAGATTACACTTGAGCATATTTTTTCTTTCAATTCAAAGCCTAGACGAGCTCAATTTGCCTTATTAAGGAAAAAAAATTCTTTAGTAGTCTGTCCAAAATGCAGACAAAAGAAAGCAAATGTAGCATTCTAAAGCAAGAAGTCTTATGAGGACTGTTGCCCTTTCAGTTAGAGATCATTAAAAAAAGGTTGCAGACTTACAATAATAACTGTAATAGCAACATATAATTTGAACATTTGGGGGGATATGTGCAGTTCTAATAATTATTTTGAAAGTATAATATGCATTTAAATGTTTTCCCTTGAACATTTATTATATTTTTATTGATATCCTGCCAAAATCCAGAATAATATGCTACATGGTAGATCAACTTTTCTTGAAACAAGTAGACTGTAACATACCAGAGTAGAAAATCTGTATTTGTGAGAATTTTAATTTAATGCAGGATTTAAAAATAGTTAGTTGGAAATTAATTTTTTCTTAATATACTGAATACAAAAAAACCATGTATTTTTCATTCTTTCTTTAAACAATTTGGTGACCAAGTCAGAATTTTTGTCCTTACTGTTCAGTTCATAGACTCCCACATATTTCTGGATCTCATTATTACTGTAGGATAGAAATATTTCTTCAGCTAGAAATATAATTATGATGTTTAAATGACTCAGTTACTACAGCTTCAGTTCCTAAGATGCCCCCATTAACTGGCTCAAAACAACCTCTATTTTTATAAAAATTGTTAAACTGTAGGCCTTGGCCCTATAAAGCATACATATGTATTCTAGTGATATCTTAGGCAATTTCATGAAGACCTTTGAATCCAAATATGTTCCAGCATTTTACATAAGTCACAAAAAAAATCTATTGTTTTCAGCTGCCGAGAAGTCTGTGGAAGACTAGAGTTAACCACAATGTGAAGAAATTCTTATTCAAAAGATATAATGCAAGCATTGAAGATAAAAACTTCTGGCTTCTTGTAAGTTTGCATGCTCTTAATATGTTTTTTATTGTGATCAATGATATTGATTTCCATTAAAAGGTCACTATTTTGCTATTATCTCCCTTGCCTGTTTAAAGAATGAACATGGTATTTCTGCCCAACTTACATTTGTTCAATGAGTCCGCAATGTTGAAGTATTTTTATGATTTTATCCACTACAGTCTATTTCCTGAGTTTACCTGCTTTTTCCCTGGTTGAATCACTACTAAGACACTTCCAAACTTCTATCCAATTTATCATATCTTGTCCACCTACTATGACACAACTCCTCTTGCCTCTTTACAGTGTATTGTTTGCTGACTAATAAAGGAGACAGTTCTGTGAGACTACCCAGCTGCCAAAAGGTTGTCGGATTTCTTGTTCCACATTTCTTATTCCAAACAATGTCATGATAAAATTCAATGGTTATCAAATTTCTGTTCTTTCATTAGGGCACCCATATCTATATAAACCTTTCACATTCTATCTTTCACAATGCCTGAAGTTTTAAAACAGTTTTATGCATTTTTTTGCCACTTCTGTCTTTAATCTTGATCCTAGTTAGTTCTTTATAGTTGTCAGAGGTTTGGGGTTTTTTTTTGTTTGGTGGTTGTTGTTGTTGTTTTGGTTTTCTTTGTTTTTAACTTCAAATACAACTTTCTGTTACACTCCCTGCACTGAACACTGACAAGCTGAAAGGAAGGAATACAGGAAGCACAAGGCAAGAGTGCATTAATCTTCAGAACCTATTGCAGATAAATAAGCTGTTGCTTAATTCATTTTCTGCCAGGGTGAGGTCAAACTACGAATTCCAATAATTCCAATAAAATTCAAAAAAGAAGTAGGGTATATCTGCTTGTAGGGCTTGATAGTTATTTTGTTCATATATGTTCAAACTGCATTTTAAAAGATTTATCTTCCATGTACAAATTTAGGTGAACACTTTTCAGAAACCACTTATATTTTAAGGAAAGTTTTGTTTCAATAGACTATGTAATTTTATGTAGTTTTACTTGTCTACCCCATGAATTTACATGCATATGTATCATTACTATACTTCTCTTTCTAATTGTCTCTTAAAAGTAAAATAAGAATATTTTTATTTGACAAGATTTAAATGCTGCTTTCCCAGAATGACATTCCATTTCAATGGCCATGTTCCACAGAAAATTGTGACCTCTCCAAAATAAGCTTTTGTCACAAACAGGACTTCCATTAAAAATGTCACTACTGCTTCAGACTATGAAGATTTCACTGAAAAATGTTGTCATTCATAAAGGGAATTCTACTTTAATCTAAAGTTTAGGCTACGGAATGTTAAAAAAAAGGTTATTTTCTTTTTCTCAATTGAACATAATAATGATACACACAGATGAAATACCCTATTAAATTCACACAAATATTTGAGGACTTTTTGCCTCCTGGTATTTTTCATCTCAGATATAAAGCTTTCATCATCACTGTGAAATTACATTCAGTCTCCTACTAAGTCCTACCTTCTGAAAATAGCAAGTTTTCTATTATCTTACACCCACCAACTCCAATTCTCTGAGAATTGTTGACAGAACTTAAGTCACTGGAAGAATTAAAGTAGCACATTTTGTACTTTCCTCCCTGACCTCACACAAGCTAACTGACTCTCCATGCCCACTGCAAAACAGTTACTGCCCACCCTTAAATTATTAATCTTTTCTGTTGTGCTTCAGCTCTGCCTGTACCCCAGAGAGTCCCACTTTATTTGCAGCACCTCACGTTGCCGTTGGACACCGGCGTGTCTGCTCAAGGCACCGAGTGGATCAACCAGAAATTGGCTGGTGGTGTTTCTCAGTAGAGTATTAATCTGAGTTGTTCCCCATCCCCTGCACACCACTTGTCATGAAATTTGTAGGAACTTAATTATCTTTGAGACTTCTGTCCCTTTGTCAAATCTGGTTGAAATTGGCCAAGAGATTCAACATTTACCAAAGGGAGTGAGGGAGGGCAGGTAGAGAATGCTATCACACAAATACCTTTTCCTTAGGACACAAGGATAAAATAACTGTGCAGCAAATGGTTTGGAGGAAACTGGCTCATGAATGCACCAATTAAACCACAGACAAGTGATTTCTTTTACGTGTATTATCATAAATACTCTGCTTTACCCTTTACAGAATCTCATTTAAAAGTATTCATTTAAAAAGAACAATTTCAGTCTGAGTTTGTTTTTGTGGAGTGATGAGGAGAAAATGTTCTCTTATCTCCAAATGTTATTAACTGGAAATAAGTGTAACCTATGCTTTGAGGTCTTTATTGCAATTTAGATAGACAATTAGATATATGTCACCAAAAAGAAAGAGAAAACTTTGCAGTAGAGATTTTTCTCCTGGTGCCCCAGGTGACTACAGCAGACTCCCTTCTGTGTTCAAATGATTAAAAACTACAATATCCTTCTAGCCATTTTTAAAAAGTCATTTGTAATTGCACTATCAAGCAATATAACTTTTTCAAAATTAGCTTATGAGATTTACATAGGATTGGCCTTTTAAGAGGAAGGTAAGTTGTATCCTCATTTGCAACAGTTCTGCCATTTTTTCAAGGCTGGCAACTTGTAGTGAAGGCAACCAAATCCTTCCTTCACGTAACTGGATATAGGAAGAGGAATTTTGACCTTGGAGACTTGCAGTAGCTTCCACTACAGATACACATCACTTTCACTAATAAAAATACATGTGTCTGCTCTGTCACAAATCTATCCTTTAGGACAGTGTTGAAAATGAATTGTTTTATGGTGTGAAGTTATGTTTAAAAAATTCCTTTCTGGTCAGATCTTTGAAAGGGACAAAAGAATATTATCTCTTTACTTGTACCCAGATGTTGTAAGCAACTACATTCAAAGTTTTTACAGATGGAAGGAGCATTAATGATTTAGTCACAGGGGACCCATGAGAAAGTTTGTGATTTAGCCACTGATGTTTTTGTGGTAGTTTACATGTTGTAAATGGGAAACAGAACATAGCTTGAACAAATACTTCTTTGCAGCATAATTGATCTCCAAAACTAGAGGCATGAAGCTATATTAAGTTCAGTTCAAAAGAATCTGCAGAATCATACACTTAGAAGGGTTGATTTAAATGTTATTTTGTCTTACACTTAGGTAATGTTGCTGACAAGAAGCCAAAGTGGAACAAAGAATAGAATAAAGAATGTTGGCACTCCCACGCCAAAAAAAGACAGGGAAAGAAAAAAAACATGAATGCAAATTCTTTTACTTTACTCTAATTTGTAACTGTATTGTTCCATCATGTATAGATTTTATCAACTGAAATGCTTACTGTATGAGGTTTACAGGGGCCACTCAGAAAATTTTCAATCTTTCTCTCACATATTTCATCACCATTGGATTCTGGGGCTCTGAGAGCATATAATGTTGGTAAAATGCTATTTTCATAAGCACTGGAAATCTACATAATTTCCTTTTGTTAAATGACTACTTCAACACACCATGTGCTGTAAGCAACTCATTGTTCACATTTGATAATTAGCTTTTGTTTAACATTATTGTTGTGTGTTTTTGTAGAAGCCATATTTGGGCAGAAGACCTGGTGATGTGTGGGGACGACCCTGGAGCATTAACTAGCAAGCATTAACTAAGCATTAACTTGCTTAACTAGAGCCTCAAAGTGCAGATGTTAATTGGCTATAGAGAGAAATACATGTAATAAATGAAAACAGTTTCCTCAGTAAATTGAAAAAATTATGTGGCAATTAAACTCCATTAAAGAGAATAAACATCAACAGTTTACTAAAATAACATTTTTGCAATAATCTAAGCACATTAGGAAATACCTACAGGTCAACTTAAGTAAGAATAATTTCCAATCTTCTCCAGCTTGTCACCAGACAACTCTGAATACTTTTTTCCTTTTTTTCATTTCTGAAACAATACTTCTGGGATATTTAAAAATCAGCTCTTGGAAGGTAAATATGAAAAAACACCAGACTAAACTAACAGAAGAAAATGTGCATCTTTTCAGAAATCCAAGATCTCTAGAAACAGAGAAGAAGTGAAGAATTTTATCTGGTTCATGTTGCACTCTATATGTGCCACAGCCTACAGCACATCTGACTAAAGTTATTTGGCTACAAAAAAGTGTAGCTTCTTGGTTTGGCATAAAAGCTTATAACCTGTGTTAAACCAAAGATTTTTAAACTATCTAATCTAGCCTCTTGTGTAGATGCTGCATTCAAATATCAGAAAAGTCACTTTTTAACCCTTTTTTAAAAAATGTGATTTGACTGACTGCTGAAAGACAAAAAGAGTCATTAATGACGCTGTTCAAAATGTGTTCAGAATACAAACATATGGAAAACTATAAAATAAACCAAGGCTTATTCACTTAACATAAGTGAAAAACCTGTCTAAATGTCAGAGGAACTGTTGGCAGATGTCAAACCAACCCTCTGATTAACTTCAAAAAGCTTCACAGGAGGATCCTTGACTTTCTTTTTTTCGTTTGACCTTTGAAATTATTTGGCCTCCTTATTTTCCTCATTCCTCACTTCCTCTTCATCTCTCTTTTTTGAAGGAAACAATGAAAGAGAAAATACCTTCCCTGTGGACAGCAGAGGAAGACTTGAAGCTCCTTGCATTTCACTTGAGTCAAACTCTGGAAGAGGATTATAGACTTGGGCAAGAGGGAAATGTTGAGAAGACTATCAAGCTTGTGCATGTAGCACGTTAAAAGACTTTGTCTCCACTTGAGTCTGCTAATCCTTCCAGCCATTGTTGGGTTTGTGAGTAATTTTTACACCATGACAGACTTTAAATTGCAATGTTAATATGAATTTGAGAAACCAATACAACTTTTAATATCAAAATCATTTTCTACAAAACATCAAAGAGTTTCTGTCAGAAATTGTGACAACTGCCATTTTCCCACCAGATTGTAAGCAAATGTGACTGACAGTACTTTGATTTTAAATTGTATCATCCTGCCCTTTAGACAACTGGGAAAACAATTTTCTCACCTAACAGCAGTGCACCAGCATCTGAAGCTAAACTGAATTTGATTATCCAGTTTAATTCTTCATTTTTCCAAGTGCTTTACTATGTTTGCAGGAAAATAAGAAAAAAATTACCATAGAACTAATATTTTTCATTAATTTACTCCAATATTCTTGCCTCATGATGTGTGTAGATTGCAACCTTTTTTTTTTTTTTACTACTTAAAAACTAATAATAAACCTAAAGGGTAAATGGTTCATAATGGCATATCTCATGTATTTTGAAAGCAAGAAAATAAATACTCAGAACACTGGTAAGCTGGTAAAATTGGGAACAACTTCCTTGTATCAGTAGTAAATCTTCAAAAAGAAAAACATGACTATTCAAAATGGATGCAAATATCTATAAGGCCAGTGAATAAGGACAGTTTTTATCAGGATACTTTCTACCTTCAATCCTTCTTTTGTGCCATCCTTCAGAGCCTCAACAGTCTCACCCACTAAAAATTCAAATATCAGAAAACATGATGTTTCATAATCCTGACACATTAACTTGTGTTTCCAGTTCACTGATATAATTCCTTTTATTTCCAACAAAAGTAAATACTGACAAAATTAAATGTCTCAGAGGCAGACACAGACTAGTTGAAACATATATCCTCAATTTAATGGAGTTGTAAATGCTTTCGTGGTAGGTAGTGGAAGGTCAACTCCTTTAACATTTCCCTACACACATAATAGAAATAAATAGCATTCTAGTTAAATCTAGTTAGTCTTAGTTCCTAAAAATTCTTGTATCTCATTTAGAATCTTTTATTGTCTAATACTGAAATTTTATGAACTACAAAAGCATTACCTTTAATCATTGTGCCACATACACTTTAGAGGTGTTCCTTGTGAGATCACAAATCTGGAAATCTTTGTTCTTACCCATGATTTTTTCTAGTGTGACTTCTTACAGCTAAGAACATATAATTTAATTTTAAAGAAACACAGCAGTGATTACAGAACTATCAAAATTCATATATAATTATTTCAGAAAGCAAACTTTGTTAAAATTTATTATGAAGGTATTTAAAAATCTTATACTTCTAACACAATTACCAGTAATTTTGCACTAATAGGCTAAAACTATCTAAAAAGACCCTCAACAAACCAAACTTACAAAGATAAATATGGTAAATATTAAACAGCATAATTTCAATTTAATTTTCCCTAAATGACAGTCATAGTATATTTAAAATAGAATATTTTAGACTCCTACTGTTATCACTGGATACAGTTCTGGAGTAATTCTGAACATTCCTGTTCAGCCTTGGAGTCCAGCATAACTTCTGACCACAAAAATAATCCCATTGTACAGGAGCAGAAGTTTCAAGAAGAGAAGAAATAGATGAACACTTTCAACTATACACATTAATAGAAAAACAAATACAGTTGGACAAAATACACATCCTTTCCAATCCTTAGAATCCAACTTTCACACAGAGCTTAAAAACAACACGGCAAAAACTTGTAAGCTACTCCATTCATTACTTAGCAGACTATTACAGTGCTATCATAGTTATTAACCAGACTGTGGGAGGTATACTATCCCATAAACTGGATAACTTTTAAAGCTAAAAACAAGAAAAAAGCTGAAAATCTTACTGAAAGAATACATAGAACTTTACTGTTACCTTACCAAGAAAGTCTTACCTAACCACTAGCTGTTGTTCTGTGTGTGGCGGTGACAATTTTAGAAGAGTATATGGTTTCAAAGATAAAAAGAAAATATAAATAGAAGGTATGGGTAGCTTGTACTAATTCAAGCATTTTTCAAACTCTGTTTATCTGTCACAGGTGATATTAAGACTATTTTTCTAAACCATCTTTGCTTATAAGCCCTAGATTTATTTCTTCTATTTTTTGCCTGCACCAATTTCAAGATAAAATATCTCTTATGAAGTATTTCTTTGTAGTTGCTGATGACACAGACATGGTGTGAGACAATATTAAAGCAGATTCTTGTATTTCCCATTCTCACACTCAACATGAAGTGCAAAGAACTTGTGGCTTTTTTTTTTCTTGTGTGACCTTCAAAATCATACCTTACCTATGTAAATCAAACTTGAAAATAAAGATAGAGAGAGGTTGCTCAGAAAAGAGCTGGGAAGGCATGGAGAATAGGTGCAGAGGAGAAGCTGGAACAGCCAGTTCATCCTGAGGCAGAGTATAGGCCAGGGAGGAGCTTGTGGGAGAAGATAAGGGATCAGCATAGGTGATGCTGTGCTAGGCACCTGGTGCAGAGCAGCTGATCAAAGAGAGGGTAGAGATGAAAGCTGAGGAGCTCTACCTTTGTCCCTAGAAGGGCTATAGAGCAAATCCTTCTGGCAACCTTTCCAAAGCCATGTTATGCCTGACAACTTGATTGCTTGCCATGAAAAGATGACAGGCTCTGTAGGCAAGGGGACATCAGTTGATGTTAATCTAATTCACAATTTTAGCAAGGCCTTTGACGCTGTTACTCACAGAATTTGGTAAGGTACAAAGTGAGTGAGTGAAGTTGGATGGAAAATTGGATCAACTGTTGGGATGAGATTGGGAGTTCAATTCCAGCTGGTGGCCAGTTCTTAGTGTCACTCCTCAGGGTCACTAGAGGTAAATATGTTAATGACCTGGAAAGGGACACTGTGCACACTAAGAAAATCTGCAGAACACCAAGATAAGGGGAGTAGCTGTTGTTCTGGAAGGCTCAGATGCTGTGCAAAGTAATCCTGACAGGTACATGAACCAGGATTGTTAAGTAACAGACCTAAGGGTAAAACTACCAAATGAGACAAAAAGAATTGTCAAAAATTCAAAAATTATAAGCTGTATAACCAAAAGTTTTTCTGCTAACCAGTCCAGTATCAATTGTTTTCAACAAGTTGAATTATTTGTGCATGATAATTGTGTTTTCCTGTTTGTTTATCTGTAGTAGACCTTCCATGAAAAACCATGTATGATTTTTAAAGTATACTAATTATTCAGTGGTGTTGAACAAAAAAAAATATTATGGGAAAAAAAGGTACTTAGGCCTGAACCATAATAATAACTTTTGAAATGTCAAATTACATATTTAGGCAGTACGAGCATATCAGACAGAATATAACTGCAAATTAGTATAGAAAGAAAAGAAAAAAATAGAGAAGGTCTCTTAACTGGGGTCAAGCAGAGCCAAAAGACAAAACAAAATGCTACTACTAGAGGTATAGGGGATTTTTTTTCTATAACTCAGGGAAGTTTAGCAGAGAGCAGAAGGGCAGCTGTTCAAAAAGATGAGCTTGGGATTGTTGTCAGCACTTTGATTATTCGTGCCCATACAGTAGTCAGCATGTTTGTCATAATATGGTTCAGCACCTACTCCCATGACAGGCAAAGTCAGTCTTCCATAAGTGCATTCAAATTCCTGAGTTATCCACGTATTTTCCTTGGCTATTTAGTATGTACATTTCTGTTGCAAAAAAGTTCAAAAGGGAAAGTTTTAGACTTACTGGCTTTGGATGAAGAAGCTAGAGTAAACCATTCAAACCTGTGGAAATCTCTTATGTTAGATGACATAAAAAACTTCCAAACATTTGAGGGCTTAGTCTATGCTTCTTTTCTTTGTGATTAATATATAATCAAAAGTGTAGTTCATAATTTAAGAAGCTATAAAAAGATTTTATCTTATTTATAGAAAATAAGAGCAATAACCACTGAGCAACTAACGCAAAGAAAACGTCTGTACATTGGGCCCAACACTTCCTAATAAATGGCTTAGCCTTGTTCAGTAGTTATTTTTAAGGGAAGGCCTAATCCTTAAAGTTATATGAATGCACTGATGATGTTGAGGGGCAAGACACAACAATTAGATAAAACATTAGATCTGCAGTAAATAGATCCTTCCATCTGTTGATTTAAGGAACAACCACACCTGCAAATATGGTAGTGGTCTTCATAGAAAAAACTTCAATTAGTAAAGAATGGGGAATTCAGCTTTTAAATGGAATGCCAAAAGTAACACGAGTGGTCAGTTGCTTTAAAGTACATAAACATAAAATATTCTAGTTTATTTCTTAAAGAAGTGTTAAGAAGATGACATGACGTGATTAAAACATAGCAGAGTTGAGATTATGAGTAAGGTGGCAATTAAAAATACATTGCAGTTTAGGTGTTTGTATGATTGACTACATGTGAATATAAATATTCATTGTGAAACAGAGTTCTCATCAAAAACTTGTGTTCCTGTAATATGTAACCAAATGATACTTACCATGTGAACTTATGAAAACCATGCCTTCTTAAAATGTGAGTAAAAAAATTAGATAAAATACTGTTAAGACAACAGATCAGGGGATGGCACTTTGGCCTTCCTATGGAGGACGTCAGTATTGTATAAAAGGAAACAAAGAAGAAAAGACAGAATTTTCCTCAGAAGACTTACACTATTTTATAAAAGAAAGTGGAAATGATCACTGTGCATAGCATTAAGGGGTCCACCTGGGAAAAGCAATCCCATTTAGCAAAAGCAGAGAGGCTGAAGAAAAAAGGAAGAGGAGATTGGGTGTGAAATCCAACCCTCTTTGAAGTCAATGGGAATTTTGCCATTGATTTCACTGGGTCAGGATTTCACACAAGGTGGGTGCAGACTGTGCTTTGTGATATCCATACTGAATTGAGGTTTCTGATTTCAAAAGCTGTATTAAAGTCACCCTGTACAAAACTAATGTAGCAGAGTACAGAATAAACTCATTTTTTTTAATGAGGGAAAATGAAAATATTACAGTTAAAGCCTTGCTTTTAATACAAGATGGACAGAAGGAAGGAATACACATTTCAGCATTTGCCTCCCATATTTATTTCTTATTTTCTCTTTTATTTTCCCTCACTGAAGACCCTTATGCCTCCCTGCTTCACTCTCTATGCTCTCTTCAGTGCTTAACTGCAAATTCCAGTGGGGAGAGTAAGCTGAAAAAAGCATACTCCCATTTTTGTACAACTAGTCCCTTAAGCTGCACTGCTTAAGTTCTGGGTAAAGTTTGTTGCACACAGTTTTAAATATATTTTTACATACATTTTTCAGTAAGGAAAAAACCAGTCTCAGATGCTTATTTTGTTATTAGTAAAACAAAATCAAATTTAAAACTAGCATATGAAAATGTCAAGTTTGAGTGAGGTGACATTTGATGTAAACAAATAATATTAAACTACTATTTTCTATTATAATAATATAACAAATAATACTCTTTACAAAGAGGAGAAAGAGATCCCAAATGGGATCTTTCTCACAAAGTGCATTCAAAAATTACAATAAGCCTTGTGCTTTCAGATTGGTTATCTTTACTTGTGGGAAGATACATTTTCCCTTTCCAAAATTGCACATATCATAACAGCCAACAACTTTCACAGAAGCCATGTCCAATTAAATCTGAGAACAAAAGAAAGAAAAATAAAAGTTTCTGTGCTATATAAAAGTTTGCCTTCTTCTAATTAAAATTACTTCTGCAACCCAATGTTAAAAATGTGTGTTCATTCCACACACGTATTTAATGGAATGAGTGGTGCTATTTAATCAGATGCTGGAGATTTAAGTTGGAAATATGAATATCAGGCTGGGAAAGTACTCAAATATTCTTTACCTGCTTCTTTCCTACGGTTTGTTAAATGTATTTTTAATGCAAATATATCAGTGTGCTTTCATCTCTCTTCTGTCCTTCATGAAGGCAATCCCACAAGGGTGCAATGCTGGCCTCTCCCGTTCCCTCCCTGCTGTGCCAGGAGAACAATTAAGTTGCAACTCTCATAATATGAATGATGCCTACCCAAACCTGGCAGATCTATGTCAAACATACTTGGTTTAATTTAAAAATATGCTTGTTTTCAGAATGCAGCAGCTCAGAAAACTACTGTACCTATAGCTGAAAAAATAAAAATTGAATATTTATGAGGCTCTATAGAAATATTGCTCCTAAACAACTTCTTATCTGCAGAGGAAGACTGGATTCCTGAATTAAAAAAAAGCATCCTTTTGCTTTTAATGTTAACAGTGCCAAACATCTTTTGTGTTCAGTGTTAGTTACTAATAACTCTAAGGATCAGACCTAGCAGCCCCTTTCTGTCAGGTAAATATTTTCTTCTAAAAACTGAAATGATAAAAAGCAAAGTAGTCATTGAACTTTAACTGGAAGGTGATCAAAATAGGTCTTAAGATTAATTTTTACCTTCTGAATGTATCCAAATAAAGAGCACCGTTATTCACCACTGAAATACAAAGATGAATAGCAGTTAGAAAATAAAACATGCAGAAAATTTGTTGACAAGGTTTCCAAGCTATTGCAATCCCTCAATGCCAAACCAGGTCTCCCCCATTTTCCTTGAGACCTAAAGCAAGCCCTTCTCCAAGGAAAATAACTAATCAGTAGCAAACCAACCAACTCATACATATCTTTGTGTGCTTCACATTATAGAAAAATCCATCCAGAAAAGAAATGAAATAATTTTACAAGGAACAGGTATTTCAAAATGTATTTAAATTCCAAATTCTTACCTGATTACATAACCGTGTAGCTACAGTTATCTCTATATCTCTCTCTATATCTAAGACCCTCGAAGACTCATTCAAATTATCATTTAAAATCCAGATCCTGAGAGATGATAACTTGCCATGACTTTAGAAGATTACATCTAATGGAAAATAAAGGGAAATCTGACTAGTTTTGAATTTGAGAAATTTGACAGGTTTTGTTTAGTAAGAAAATTTCCCTTGTTTTATATGAATTTTCCTGAAGAAGAAATACATCTCTTTGAACATTTAATGTTTCTTTTACTAGATGAAAATTTTTCTGTATAAAACATAGACCTTTTTTTTTTTTTTCTGATAAAAAGTGAATGTTCCAAAGTTTATCTTTTTTCTTTTCAAAGCTGTTTCCTTTCAAGTGTCCTTGTGAAAAAGATGGCTCTCTTTAAACATTTCCGGAGGCATTTGTCGCTCGTTCAGCCTTTAACTATATTCAGCTTAATGCTGCCCATCATAATATTCCAATCCTTTCCAAAAATTCAAAAAACAAGGCATGCAATAGCACCTAAGGCAAGTCACTTTCTACTAAAGGTTACACTGAACTGTATAGTCTCATATAGTTTTCAGAGAGCCTTTTAGGGTCAAAAGCATGTGTAATAGGCCACTGCCTTCAAGTTGCTGAAGACATTTAGTTATTTTGCCTAGATCTATCAGTTTTAGGGTTCAGAATGTTACTAAAAAATAAATAAGCAAATTATATTGAAACACTTTTTTTGTATCAATTCAATGGAAAAATAGTAGCTTTCAATCATATGTTTTGACTTTTCTCTCAAAACCAGGTTCTCAGTTTTTGTCCAGTGAGAGAACTTTGTTTTTGAAGGATAATTAAACACATGTAATAAGAAAACTGTAAGTATTTATCAATACTGAGATCTACAGTCAACCCTGATGGTCACATTTGGTGTGTTCTAATCATAGGAGCTCCAGTTCTTCATAGGCAGCTTCTTGTGATTTTTCTCATTATGTGTTTTAGTCCTCTGTCTTGACTTTGTTTGGAGTCTTGGATTTTTTCTAAAGGCTGAAAATAGACCTGGGATGGAGAAGTGGGGATGGGAAAAAGAAGAAGAAATGGTGGTGCTGTGTTCAGGACCTCTAATGAGCAGTTTATCTCCTACTGTCTCAAGGGAATGGGCCTACACATCAGTCTCCAAAAACACACTTTCACCAGAGGACTCAAGCTAAGTTGTTGCTGAGAAATCAAGCCAAAATTTGTAGGCATTCTGTGTTTCAGAATTACTCTAAGCATCAGCTTAAATACACAATAAAGTTTATTTAGTGACTGAACAACTGTAATTTACAAATACTTTAGTGATGGAAATCACTGGGGGAGGGGGAATAAAAGCTGTTAAAGCTTCTGATAGTGTTGTCACATCAGCATTAAAGCAAAGAAGAAATTTAGGCTACAAACAAGAAACTGGTTTATAACTCTCAAGAGGGGTGAGATGCTGAAGCAGCCTTCTTGTGGGGTAAGGGGAGAGGGAGAGGAAGGAGACACAACAAAAAGAAAGAGCACTTTCATTCAAATGTAGCTTGATAAATTTAAAGAACCAGCCTCATGAGATGAAAGCCTTTCTGAGCCTGTATTCCCAATATGCTTAAAAAGGGGATTGTTGAAATAACTTCAAGCCTACTGAGGTTGCTGTTCAGTGAGAGTTTAAAGGGGTGAGCACACTTCAGGAAAGGCACATGATTGTTGGGAGGACTCTGCAAATGAGGTCAGGTTTGTCTATGTATGACTTAACAAGAAAACTCTTCAGTTTGGTTGAAAATGAAACAACCCCTAGGTTGTACAGCAAATTCAATGAAAAACACAACAATGCTCTGTCTCCACAGTAAAGGCTGTAAAGGTACAGACTGGAAAGAAAAATGAGTATCATGAAGGTAATCCCTGTACCAATTCATCAGCTGGTTTGGTTGCTTGCTTTCCTTTATATTTGGTACCACTCTAGCTCTAAGCGTTCAGCCTTTCTGCAAACACTGCTCCTCTTACACAGCAAGGTGTGAATGATGTAGCATTTGTACTTAAACAACATTGCTGTGGTTTTAACCATTGCAGAGCCTTTCGTGTAACATTCAACTACTACAGCAGTCCGCTCACCGTGCCTCAAATGTGCCAAATTTTTTTAGAAATTAAGGAAAACTGACTTCTGTTATTGCAGTGAAAGACTGGGGCAATATAAAAAAAAAAAAAAGACTAATAGGCTGGTTAATACAAAACATATGCAAGAACAATAATGGAGAAATTAATGGAGAAATCAATGTAATCACAAAATAATTTATTCTCCACTAGAAAACAGCTATTTAGAGTTGTCTTATTACAAAACACCAAAGGTCACAGTTAATTGTCGCAAATTATTTGTCTTAATTCAATGTAAAATGAAAAAATCCTTAAAAAATAACTGTGTGGCTGTTTTTTCCCATGTTGAAGAAGATCAGATTGTGGGTTTAATCTTAGAAAGAAGAAACACTCACTGATTACACACAGGCCAGGATGTCTGTGCAGTATTGTCCTCTTCACCACAGATCTGACACTGGCTCCTTGGGATCAAAGCAGATCCCGAACACCACGGGGTTCAACATCAGACGGGCCTGTTGGGCTTGCACAAATGGCTGTTTTATGCAGCAGGTTACCATAGCAACCCCCCAATTTACATAGGAAATGTAGTGATGGCTGCATAAGTTAATGGGACTCAATACAAGCATTCACTGCCGGTGGAAGATTTCAGATTATTAGAAAAGACAGAGAGAACTCCTATGTAGGAGTCAGGAGCTGAAATGTTCAGGCATCGCCTTTGAATGACTCAACCCATCTGCCTTACACAAGGCTCCTCTCTTTGCAGTTTAGACCTTGTGCATATTCCCTGCTCACAACACTCGATTACTAACTTGGGACCCAGATTGCACACATGGAATAAGATTTTTTTTCATGTGAACTTAAACTTCAAAATTGAATACAAACCTAGAATTAAAGAACAGTTTGAGTTGGAAGGGATCTTAAAGATCATCTAGTTCCAATCCCTCACTAGATCATGTTGGTCAGAGCTCCATCCAACCTGGCCTTGAACATTTCCAGGGATGGGGCTTCTCTGGGCAACCTGTGCCAGGGCCTCATCACTCACAGGGAAGATTTTCTTCCTAATATCTTATTAAACCTGCCCTCTGTCAGTTTGTCCCTGTCATAAGTCCCTCTCCAGCTCTCTTGTAGTCCCTTTAGGCCCTGGAGGGGGTCTAAGGTCTACTCAGAACCTTCTCTTCTCCAGGCTGAACAACCCAGCTCAGTTTTTCTCCCACGCAAAAAAAAAAACCCAACAATTTCTTGCATGGAATTTGAGACTAAAATTAAGTTTCTTGGGCAGGAGCCTTGTGTCTGCTTCTGTCCTTTTTTACTTAATTCAGCCTGACAATGCAACTTAAGAGTTTTAGTTCTAAGAGTATGTTAGACATTTAACTGAACTGAGGGCGAGACACTAAAACTCAAAAGCTCCCCAAAAATTTTTATTAGCATTGTGACTAGTCCTAATCAACAGCTATTATTAAATGTATTAATTTCCTTTTCATCCTTTTGTAATCTTAGATGCAACTACACACATTTCTAAAAGCAAATTTCAGCATATGAAGAAACCACTGAAGCAGGGATAATCAGTTTTGGAAATACACAGTAAAGACTCAAAGATCAGATGGAAGTTCTTCAGAAAAAAGTCTGAGCAAAATATGAATCAATGTCATGACATTGTTGGAGGTAAATATTATATTGGGATCTATAAACAGGAGTTAGTAGTTGCAAGATACATGAAGTGATCCCTTATTTACACAGCAAGGATAGAATTTCTGTTAAAATAAGTTTCAGACATTGTATTCAAGATATACATGGAACTGGGAGGGATGAGATGCCAAGAGAAATATGTACTAGAAAAACAGAGTTAGGTACTGTTTAGCTGGAAGGAGATACCAAGTTCTTTATGAGTCTAAGAGGTCCTTTCTTACAAGAAGGATATAATCTGTTTCTGATGTTTGTGGGTTTAAAATTTCATTCTGAAGTGGTCCTGGATTCCTTGATGGTCAATAATTGCCCTCTGATTGTGTTTATTAAAAAAAGTATCTATAGTCAATATAGTTTTAGGATCATATGCTCACTAGGAACAAATCTGAGAAATTCCATAATAGCAGTTTGAGTACAAAATAAAAAAAAAGTTATGAAACAATGCATGTAATAGAGTTACACAACTGGTAAATACTGCTGATCACTCCCACCTTCATCAGTGAATTTCAGAACATATAATTATTTTAAGTTTGGGAATCAACTGATACTTCTCTGGCACAGTTTTGTCCTTTCTTTTCTCTGTTTTTGTTTGTTTGTTTTAATGAAGTATTTTGAAAAGAAAAATGCCTATGGAATAAATAAATATACTGAGGTGTTTTTAAGAGTAATTTCTACATGAAAAACTTGAATCTCAGAAAAGACCAAAGAAGAATATTGCTGCTATCTCTACTTTTCAATTAAAAAAAAAAATAGAAATAGTTTGTTGAAATGACTTCCTGAAGTGTAAGAAATAAAATCTATATCTCTGAAAAACTAGCCAGAGGCTATTTAAATAGGACATGTTTTCTTTTCTAACTCCAGGTAAGCAACTTCTAAAATTGAATTTACTAATTTCCAAGTCTAAACATTCTAAAAACTTCTTGAAAAATAGCAGCTCTCATTTTATATACAATAAATGAACTATGCTTCACTTAGACTTTCTTAAATCTATTGATTCCAATTGTTAAAAACATTTTTGAATGGGACTGCATATGAACACATAAAATATGGGTTATTTCTTTTTCAAGGAAAAAGGCATCTTTTCAAGGGACTCTGTAAGAGTATTGTTATGCCCAAATTGTGTTGTTATCCACAGACAACACATTAAGTTCTACATTAGACCTCTGGAAAGAGAACCTGGTCTTCTCTTCTCAACCTTCTTCTAATAAATACTTTATGTATGGCTTGAAGGTGCGTGAGCAGGAGACTGTGCACTGTCTGGTCTCTTCAAAGTCTGATTCAATCATAACTGACTCAACCAGAGACCCTAAAGGATACTGAAAATATATGCAACATATACTAGAAAGTGGGATAGTTAACAGAATTGTGCTCTCTTTTCAGTTCTGCTGGAACAAATGTGCCAAGATTGAGTGGTGGGAAATAGATATGACAGAAAGCATTCTGTCTCTGAGAAGCTTTAGCGTAAGAAGAAAAGGCTGAAATAGCTGTGGTTCATTACAAAGTTAATAAGACTCAGATTGTTACATGTCTTGAAGAGAAAAAAAGATTTCCAAATTGCACTTTTTTTTCCAGAATACAGGTACAATTCCTGGTATATCAATAGCCCAAGGGCACAGCATATTGAATGACTTATTAAAGATTCATGGTACAAATTTATTTCCTAACAACACTACAGGAATGTGTAGTTTTCCATTAGAGGAAGCAATGCTTCTCAAAAGTGTTTACAAGTCTCAAATTGCAAAATTTAATTTTCAAATCAAATGAAGCATAATGAGCTTCATGAGCTCCTCATTCTTCACACCAGGCTTAGCTACAAACACAACACAGCAAAACAAATTAGAACAAGCAAACCAGGTGTAACAAAAAATTCTGATGTAGTCAATAAACATCTTTGTCTTGACCAATGGCAATTCAACAGAGTCAGCTAAAGAACAAAGCATGGCCATGCTAACATTCTATCTTCACCTTTAAGATGAGAAAAACAATGACATTATATGCTCTTTGTTGAACATGGATGAGCAAACAGGCATCAGACTAAAATTTGTTTGTATCCTCTCATATAAAAGCAGCTCACTGTGAGATGTGTTCTTACATCCAGCCTGTGTCTAATATCTTTGCAAAGGGCTGTGATTCTATTACAAATATTCTGCTCTTGTGTAGCAGTACCATCGTGGCAAAGGAGAAACTGTAGGAAAAATTTAACATAATGAAAACAAGAAGAACCAACCAAATTACAGGCTGATAAACTGAAAAATTACTAAATCTGAGCTTTTAAGCCCAACTTTACAAGAAGTGAGACTGATAGTGTAGATCAATTAAATTTTGGGTCTATTTCTGTGTGAGTAGCACTGACTGAAAATTTTGAAATCTGATTATTTCCATTGATCCAAACAGAATCAAAATAAAAGCACCACTACACTTCTCAATGAACTACTGTGAAGGCTACTACTGTTAAACAAACAAACCTGACAAACAACCAAACCCCTGAATGTGGTGTAAAAGATAGACATAGCAAAAATTGTCACCTTTACATATTTTTATGTATTAGTAACTTCATAAAATAATATATCACAAATTATTAAATCAATTTTGAATTAGTTTTTCTTACTTTTTTATCAATCATGTCAACAGATAGGAGAAAAAAACTCACAGCAAAAAAAAACCTTAACTCTCAATTACTTAGTCATCTAGAGTAGCTTTGTCTTGATGTAGTTCTTAAAAAGACTAAAAAAAAAAATCTAACTCAAAAGTTATGTTTTATCAGAAAACAAATAAGAATATTTGGTTTTGTAGAGGATATTCAAAATAGCTAAGTAAAGTCAGCCAGAATCACAAAAACAACCTAAAAACAAGTACCAAGAGAAATCCCTGCTTCCAGGTGAGTTTCAGTCTATTGTGCACCTTCCTGAGCAGTGGTAAAAATCTTAATAATCCCTGCTGATCAAGGAAGGTTATTCAGAAGGTTGTCAAGGCCTGGAAATCTGTTCCCTGCACTGCTCTGCCTCCAGACCCTCTGTGAGTGTCCAGCTTGCTGTTATGACCCTGTCTCTCTCTCCTGCCTGGCATAACCTCCCCAGACAACACTCACTGTTTCCCCAGGAAAGACACCAGCTCCCCTCTCTCCAGGCACTGTCACCTTGCCTAATCACTCCTTTATAAACGAAATAACATGCAAATTTAGAACAAAGAACTCAACCAAATGTTGTCTGTCACACAACAACTTGACAAGTTCACACATAAAAAAACCAGGTGAGGTATGTGATCTGCAGTGGAGCTGGGAATCCAGTTGAACAAATAAACTGTAACTTTTTCAAAGTGTTATTAAAAAAAAAAAAACACAACATAAATTTGCATAAAACTTCATAAATGTCAATAAGTGTCTTTCCTGTGACATACCAATGTATAATTGAAGAAAAGCCCAGGAGAGGCAAGAATTTAGTTTTCCCATGATACTCATTTCCTTCTGGTTATGCCGTGACAGCTGGAGAGTGAGTCTTAATATTTTTCAGAAGTGAATTTAATTGCTTCAGAGAGTCAGTTTAGCATATCACTCCAGAAATGCCCCAAAGCTAAAAGTAAACCCATTGGCAGCCAAATAGCTTCTTATTTGTAAGATTCTTAGTTTACGGCTGTAGTTACCAAATTATGTTTTCAACACCTTACCGAGTATTCCACAGGTGGCCTCCAAACCTTATCCCTGTTGGAAACATTTTCAATTAAAAGTTTTATGATAAGGATCCATGCTAGTCTGAGAACTGTTGATGATAGATATTGGGCTAGAATCCAATGAATTTGGGAATCAGTGGCTTAAAGGTTATCCTGGCAACAAGAATAATCCACCATGCTTAAGCTGTTCTAAGGAAATAATTGTTTAAAATATGATAATAATTTGTGAAGAAGTGGTAAAGTTCCTTTTCTGAAAAAGATAATGATTCTCAGTTTGAAAGTCTTATCTCAAATGAAACAAATATAGTTTATAATTAACAGTTATTTACCTCTGCTGAGAATAAAAAAAAATAATAAAAAAAATAAAAATTGTTGGTTTAATTGTAGGAAGTTCTCTAATCATTCAAATATCTTGGCTATATGTTTTCAACTATATGCAGTCCTCGTATAAAGATGTGATAGATACTTCTATATTAGCAAATTAGGTATCTCTACAGACAACTATATCTTCTGGAGGCATTGATTTCCAAAAACACACATGAAAAGTAAAATAAAATAAGGTGACATAAATCAGTACATAGTATTATGTTGTATTTTTCCCCTAAAGTAGAAAATTTCCTAGATATGTAAAAATTAGTAAATTTAATCAGCATCTTGTATTCATCAGTGAAGTCATATTGATATTCCTGACATTGACAAGTTTCTTATTATCAGGCTTTACTTTTCTCCTCCTTTCTGTCCTTCAGATTTTAGAAAAATGTTACCACATATAGCAAAATTTTGATCAGTAATAGAAACCAGAAATACAAGTAAGCTCTCACAGTATTATGCTAAACCTATAGACTGTGATAACTGAAATTTCCACATTCAGTCTTTTTACCTCTAAATAAAGTGTGTTTAAAGGACATATGAACAACTCTGCTGACGTGTGCAGTGTGATATTTAGGCCCATTTATTAATTTGTATTTTGCATGAGGGAATTCAGTAACTAGCTGTGAAATATAACTTCATTGAAATGTTACATTTGCTAGATAGACGCAGTCTCTTTACAGCTATATATAGAGAACATAATTCTAATAATCTCATTTGCCTTTAACCCAGCATTGAGTATCCTTATGTCTTATATACAGAGGAAGGTTATTCAGATTCAAATCTTTTGAATTGGAATGTTTATGTTTCTGTGTTCTGGGTCAGCTGGCCGCGTACTTGCAGGCTGGTAGGACTCAATGTTGTGATCATCAGAATTCAGTATAAAGAGCTACCAAAATCTTAAATCTAGCACATCAAGGTCACTTCATTACAGTTAAAATAGTGGAAAACACCTGGTAAATGCAGCATGCAGTGAAAATGAATGCCATGATACTTTCATTTTCTTGCAGGCATGAAGGGCTTTCTGCACTACATTTAACTGTCCTTCTACCAAATTTCAAGCACTGAAAGCAGATTAGTGATCCCAATTGCTCCAATACTTTACTGTATGGCAATATGGCACTCCTTGTTTCTACAACACGAGTGAAGAAAAATTACTATTTCTCCTCACAGGAACAGTCTAAATTTACTATCCAAACATTACAGAAAATGTACATAACCATCTTACAGGATAGCTGAGGAACATTATTTCTAGTAGTAGTTTTGTTTCTTTGCACATTTGAGCATGTGGTTGATCTCTAAAGCTTAGAGAATTTAGGATAGTTTCAATTATATTAATAGGAATCAAAGAATAAAAGACTACTAATTCATAAACATACACTCAGTGTAAAATCCAGGCAAGATCAGCTCGTGTTTACTGTTTCTTCTCTTTGCTCAGCCTACTCGTATTTGCTGTGGCCTATTTCTTTCAGTCTCTCTTCAAACCAGAGGTCTTTCCATAGTCATAACTCTTCTTGTCTCCATGACTGGACTCTGTCTGACAAAGAGATTGTACTTACTTTTGTTTCATCTATCTCTTTGATGATACATATTAATAGCTCAGCAGTAAAAATCTTTCTAGCCATAAACATGTGTGAGCCACCATCATTTGTCATGCCTTATTGGCACTTCAATAGTTGACGTTAAAACAAAAAAATCACAGAGCCCAGACAATCTAAATTGAATTCATAATCTGCTTTGGCAGGATTCTCAGTAGCACATTCCTGTACTCTCACATTCCTAAAAAGAATATAGCAAGAGGTACCATATTGTTAACACACCTCAGAAAAAAATGAAATATACCCATCAAATCTAAATGGGTGAACTAGTAAGAAGTGAAATAAATAAAAGAGCCACCAGAGCTTGTTCAGAGATGATTTACACATTTGTCATTTTTGCTGGGATACATCTTCTTCAATGCCCGTTTCTCACTTAATGCTCTAAATTGCAAGCACGGCACTTGAAGTCCATGACTTTTTATTATTTTTTAATGTGATTTAAGTGCATTAAGAATGTGTTTCCATGATCCAGGCCAGACATCTACAGTATTCTTTTCATATAGAACAGAACAGACTACGTCATTTAGAATGACCTAAAGTGATCCAGAAGGATGCATGATTATGATTTGTAATCTATAAGGCACCCAATAATGCCACAACTGCTGTTTAAAAAGGTGGTTCATTTCTTTGCACATGTGAACTTATTACACCAGACATGTATCAGACACCAAATAACAAAATGGAAACCCAAGAGTTGTCAATACCAGATTAATCTGTCATCTAGAATTTAGAAGTTCCTTTGAAAAAATCACTGAATTCACAGTGTCCTTTTCAAGAATTCACTAAGAGAAAGTGTGTTCCCATGTAATCCATAGTTACAGTCTGATTTGATGGTGGCAGCCATGCTCTGCCCAGGTTACTCCAAGATGTTTTCAGCCCTATTGCTCCAGATGTGGAAGGAAGTTGCATTCCAATGGGAGCAGCATATAACTGATGTTGCAATTGAAGAGGTCAGAAAACATCAGCATTGATTTGGTCTTAGTCTGGATGGCAACAGATGAACTAAAATCAGGGATAAAACCTCTTGTACCAGAACAAACTGGTTGGTTACTCCTGCAAAATATCAAGCATGAAGTTTGCAAGACAAACATTGAAGAACAGTTTTCCTGTGAAAGGACATGATCTAAGGTATCACTTAGAAAATTTTTTGAACAAACTGCATCCACAATGTCTTTGATTTAATTTTAACCCTGCTTTCATTGATTTCTGCAACTGCTATTTCAGAGCAATGTTAAAAAGCAATGGCACATGGGCCACAGGAGCTCTAAACAAGCTTTTCTATTTAAAAACTCACAGAAGCATTAAAAATAATTGCCAAGTGCAGCAGGGAGGGGTCATACCTTTCTTTTCACATTCCCACACAACCACTTGGGACAAATAGAAGGTGAGAGAGGAAATTTATAAATAAACACTTCCAGACTTTCATCATTCCTTTCAGCTCTATCCAGAAAACATGGCAATGGTTTGGAAGAAATTTCCAGATGCTGAATGACAAAGTCGTCTCTAATAAAATATTATACCACCATAATTTAGATCTCTTATGACTACTTTCAGTGGAGAAAACTAATTTAATATCTGGACCTTAAATACAAAGTTTCTGATGATAATTCCAAATTCTAATGCATGTTTATCTAAATTTAAACTTACTAATTATATGAGGATTTGAATGGCACCTTCAAGCTGTACTTCACAACTTGGTTAAACCACAATATAAACGTATGTTTATATTTAAAGACCAAATATCTGTATAGCAGATATTTGGATTCTTTCTTCACTTCTGAATTTCCAAATAAGTGATTTTGTAAATGGTGGACAGCCATGAAGAAAAGTAAATTCTTCGGTGTAGTTTCAGAATAAACAATAACTCTCTATATTCTGTCATTTCATAGCTAAGGATTATTTTTTACACCCAGAGTAATCCTGAAAATCTCATGTTTTTGACATTTCTAGATGTAATTTGAACACATTAAGGGACACTATTTAGTGAAAACTCTACTGGGATAAGATCATAGAATAGTTTGGGTTGGAAGGAACCTTCAGAAGTCATCTTATCCAACAACCCTGAAATGAGCAGGGACATCTTCAACTAGATCAGGTTGCTCAGCTCTGTCATATCAGCTGCCAAATTCTGTCAGCATGTCATTAAAACATAATCTTTACATTTTACTGCACATCTTAAGCAGATTTCTGAAAACTAAATTAGGTCTACGATCACGGACTGGTCAAGGATTGCTATGTTGAATCCTAGTCAAAGAACTAACCCTGGGATTTCACCATCCCAAAACTCATAATTTTAAAGGAAAACTTTCAGAAAATGATTTTTTTTTAAAACCTTACATATAAAGAAATAGCAGAGGAATCTGGGAATAAAATATATATTCTTCAGTGAAGAGTTCTTTTCATCTCGGTGAAAAAGACTTCAGAAAGACTTTTTTGGGAGGCCTCACAGCTGAAAGATGTATGTGATGGTGAAATGCATAGATTGCAAAACACAGCTGGAGTAAAGTTGTGAACATGTGAACACATTTAGCTAAGGCAGACACACTTCCTCATGATAAATGTTAGATAGCAGTACTTCACAATTGGTTTCTGTGCCAAAGTAAGGTTTTCAAAAGCAGAGGATCAGAACCAAATAAAAACTCACAGCCTCATCCAGAGCAGAACCTGAGCTAGAGAGCTGGGCAATTCTACCACTCTTCCTGAAACCATAGAGAAAACTGCATTTGATGGACTCCAGAGGCTTTGGGATGACACAGAAGTGAATGCAATTGCATTCACTCAAGCTCTAAGTGTTTAAAATATTTTTACTTCATGTAAACTCTGCCATTCTCAATCACCTTTTATATTTTTTTTTAATAAAATCTCCCCATAAGCTTACTATGATTAAATTCCTCAGCCCCCCTGGGCAAAGACATCATTTTAGAGTTAGAGAGGTACTTATCAAAATTGTCGGTATAAAGATTCTGTCCCTGGTATAAGCATTTTCTTTAGGAAAACAGTCTATCTGAATATTCAACTGGTTTTATTAAATCAGTTCTTCTAGGCCATGCTCAGATCCTTTGGGGTGTTTGGTTTTCATGAGCATTTGAGTGACTAACTTATTGCCATGCACATTTGTGCAAAGTTAACTTCAAAGCACTGTGCACCAGTATTTGCAAAAGGAAAGTAAAATCCACACACAAAAGTGTTTGTGCTGGAAATGCTTCCTGCTCTGGGACTTATCTGATTTACCACGAAACCCCAACCTCCAGCAGTCAATACGTACTGAACTACTCATGATCTGTGGAATTGAAACTTACTTCAAAAACTTGATTATTTAAACCATTTAACATCTGTTAAAAAAATCTGCTCATAAACACCAATGAGAAAAGGAGACTCAAGACTTATAGTCAATATGTTAATTACTTAGCTCCATGAAAATTCTGTTATAATTTTAGTAGATACAGTTTTCCTAGAGAATCATATTTTTAAAAGTCTATTGGGCAGGGTTTTTTCCTGTTTATTTTCTGCATGGAAACAATATAAATGCAATATTAGCTCCAATGCCAACTTTGTACATACTTTATCCTTCCCTTCCTTCCATATCAGCTCCCTTAAGACCAGATTAATTTTTCCCTCCTAAAGAGTGAAATAACAGGTGATAGCTATGGAAAATACAGCCTTATTCAATTTATTGAGTGAATCATTGCTTCTCTGGTTCATTAAATTTCTCGGTAAGAAAATTCACATTCATGTACATTTTTCTCCATTTTCAAGTAGACATTCCAGTTGTGTTGCTCATCTACTTTCAATATAAAAGATGAATTAAAGCATTAATCTATGAAATCATTTTCTAAGGGAAGTAATGATAGTTTTATACAAAATTCACTGTATAATTCTGTAATCACAATTTGAAGAATCTCTCATAAAATCACAATGATCTGGGGAAGAAATAGAACCTCAACACTTGTCCTTATAGAACTTTACTATTATTTTCTGAGTTGTTAAACTACACTGGGAACAGATCCTTGCTTATATTTTCACTTCAGAAATATACTTTGATTGTAACATCTGTGAACATTGTCAGGAAACATGCAAAGTAAAAATATGGAAATTGAGTTAAGGAGCCCAAAACAAAGTTTCAACCAGGCTTCATAGTCCCACAAGAAGATGCTTTTAATTTACTTATCACTGCACAATTTGTAGGAAAGGAAGAAAACAACATATTAAATTCTGCTTCCTTGTTTTGATGTAATCAATGGAAAAGATGAGTTTATTTTCACTTTTTAAAGAGATAATAAAATAGTCATGTAAGAAATTAACTTGGGTGCACAGCTTTGAAAGGAATCATTATCCCAGCTATTAAAGATATGAACCCTCATTGCTTATGTACGAGGGCACACTGCTATTACTTTTAATACTGAAAATCAAAGGCTGAACAAGTTCAGGAAAAAAAACAGGCTCTTCTCTCTTTAAAACCTGCATGGAAAAAAATGGTAGGGACATCCCAGTATTTGGTTTCTCCTGAATCAGGGAGGCATATAAAATAGAGAATCGGAAAGTAACCTGGACAGCTCATTAGAAGAATGCCTCCAGCACTTCTGTGCTACTCTGCCTCTGTAAAATCTTGCACTCATGCACAGCAAGTACCTCAGAAAGCAGCATGTCAGTGGGATTATTGGGTAGGCAGAAACCTCGCCTGAGGAGAATTGTACCCTTTTCATTCTTTTTTAGAATGTGATGTGCAAGGCTCACAGAAAAAAAACCCAAAACCAAAAACCAGACCTGAAGAAAGGATAGATGCTAACTTGCAAAACGTGAAAGAAAATAAAAGGTACTCTGGGAGCCAGCACAAAACACAGAATAAGCACAAGATTTCTTATTCAGATACACGAACATGGTTACATTCACTTCCCTCACACTAAACTCTTCGCCTTCTTTCTGTACTCATAGTTAGCAGGTAGGCAGTGTCCTGGAAATACTCCCTTCAGGAGCTTGTAAGGGACATTATGAGTTTTCTGACCTTTTATACTTTTCTGCTTCGGGGTCTCACATCACAATTACCAGATCTTTAGTCAAGGACTGGAGGCTGCCAGT
Source organism: Pipra filicauda (assembly GCF_003945595.2). Lineage (NCBI taxonomy): Eukaryota > Metazoa > Chordata > Aves > Passeriformes > Pipridae > Pipra > Pipra filicauda. The sequence continues at coordinate 1,349,210 of NW_024104285.1, forward strand.
CAGAGCTGGTTAATACCACTCCGTCCTGCCAGGTCAGCTTGTACCACTAACAAATATTTAATTTGCAGGCCCAATACACGCATCAGGGCAAAGCCAAAGACTGTTCCCTATACAACATGACATAACATATCAAACTATTCACCCAAGTTCAAATTTTACGTCTGATTTTTGATTTGAACAAAATTTATTAAGAGTTATCAATTTTTGAAGGTTTAATAAGAACAAACACTATCTTTCAGATCAAAAGATAAATATGTTTAGGAGAAAGAACAATTTTCATGCTGATATTTTGCAAATACTAATTTTCTTATGACTGAAACTTGACTTGCTCAGGCTATGTGTTTGCCCACATGAATGCATCTATGATAAGTCCAGGGTATTATAAAAACTTCCATCTACAGTTCAGGTCAAACAGTTTGTCATTACAGCAGTAGATGAGGAATGGGAGTTAGAGGAAGACAGATAATTAGCCTTTCTCCCCTACTATTTTGTCCTTCCAATTTGCATCTTTTACTTCCTTGAATCTCACTCTCCTCATCTCTTCCTGGCAGGCAGCCTCACCATGTGAGCTCTCCTGACACAGCACAGGGAGAAGCTCCAGGACTGAATATGTTCTCACCAGGCTCATGTCCTTCCCTTTTCACTGTTACAATAATTTTTAATAGCTACTCATAACGTTTAAACAGTATTTCCCATAAATATAAATTTATCATATTTTTGCTTTGGGAAAAAACCATGTTTGAATTAAAAATCTTTGTTATTTCAAAATTTGTCAAAATGAAAAAGAATATAAATCAATTAAGATATATTTACTCTTATTATATACAAAATTATCTATCTTTTGGCTGATTTTTTATCTTTTGTCAGAAATAGGACTTGCCTTGAACCATTCACTTTGGCCTCACAAGTTTATTAATCCATTGTCACTGTACAATAAGATAAAAGTAAATTGTAGGTAAAAATTACCTTTCTAGATAGGTATGTGACAAAAATGTGGAGTTCAATACCCCCTTTCCATTCTGGGTGTCCATTTCCTTCTCACAAACACATATCCAAAAAAAAGTAGGAAAGTTAAAGTTGCACACCACAATCTGCAAGTTAGGGCTTGAACCTAAAAATTAGATACAGAGAGTTTAAGCCTTCATTTTACAGACTTTCCTCACAGTAACTCTAACCACCACTGAAGTGATTTTGGATTGCTCATGACCCTTTCTTGGAACCTCTGGGTCAGAAGACTGGAGAGAACAGAAAATGCTGCTTGATGAAAATTCAGAGGCAGTGGATGTTGTACAAAGCTACAGTTGATATCTATTGACATATTGGTGTTTGGGAGCTTTGCAAAGATTAGGCCATACCTGGCCCTTGAGCCTCTGGCAACGTCAATGGATGTTCTGCAAAAATTCCTGCCTTCAGCATTGTCATCCTTTATCTTAGTAAACATCAAAATCTGAGCAAAAAAGACAGAAAATGAGCTATTGATTTTCCAGTATTGTCTTAACCTGCAGCTTAATTGAAGGTCAGTATATGTATTCCTGTCAAAGACAGACTTTTGTTATTCATTGTGGGTGTCTGACACAAAATTCTGCTAGAGAGGTAGAGCACAGACGTGTTTGAGGCAATCCACAAAAGGGGAATATGCAACCCAACACTTTCAAACGGTCCCTAAGGAAAACTGAGGCATGGAGAAGACAAACTGCAAAGTAGTTGGCTTAGATGTGAAAAGCTTTACAGAAAGAAAAGGGGAAGAGGGAGTGGGGAGACAGAGAGAGGAGACAGAAGGAAAGGGAGTGAAAAGGGTCAGAAAGAGATGAATGTGAGTTTGTCATTATAAGATGACAAATAAATTGTCTCTTTAGATAAAGTAGGTGACTGCCTATCCCCCTCTGTGTTCTCTTTCTCATTGAATGATGCAAAACTGCAAATTCCCCTTTTCCTAGCATTGTAAAATGGCAGCTTTTGTGAATAAAAATACTGTTTTGTTAGAAGACATATGTAGAATGACAGTAAAACAGAAGTTGTCAGATAATAGTCTGATAAAGAAAATCCACATCTTTCTCTTCTTTTCTGTTATTGCTTTTGCTTTGTAATCCTTCACCATTCTCCTCTCATGAAGTATCAGATTTTGACATTTTATATTTGTCATTCAAGACAGTTAGAAAGATTATTTCTTAAAAAAAAAGAGAAAAAAACCAAACATTAGTAGATACTTCTAAGATTTTCCAAACCATTTCTGAAGCTTACAATTTTCCTCTGTCATTATTCTATTTTAAGTGCCTTTCTCCTCTACATTAAATGAATTAATTTTCTCCTATATATGTCAATCATTGTATATACTCCTCCTGTTTCCACTCTAAAGACTGAAACTTCAATAGATGTGCAAAAGAAAAAGCTTTTTGTTTAGTTATCCTGATATTGCAGTGAAGCATCTCAGATGGTGACAAGCTAAAATGTTTTGGTAAAATCAGATAGTCCAGTAAAATGTCCTAATTTCTGTCAGTACAAGACTTTCTGAATGAGCTTCACACTGTTGTTGGATGACTTGCATGATCACAAGGATCCTGAACTAAACTGACATTAAGTCACTCTCAAGGTGTTCTGTAGCTGAGACACCATAAGAACATCTGGCTTTACTAAAATTTTTAAACGTGGGTTACTTGGTGGTGGATGAAGCAACTGTATTTATTTAACTGTTATTTGCTACAGAATGAGCATATAATGCTGATAGTAAAGAACTGTTCATATTTGAACAGCCAGACTCTCTGTGTTGGCATTTAGACAGGTTAGGTTTACTTTTATTCATTTATTTAAAACTTAATTACAGCCTCTGAGTAAACATCACAAAAATCTTCGTGATCTAGAACTGCTCCCTAGGGAAACTCAGTTCCCAAGTCCTGGAAGGACAAAAGGATTTTAAAGTACTAAATACCTTCAGACAATAGTGTTCTGTGTCCATAGAGACACAACTTAGAAGGTAGATGTTTTATTCAGCAAGGAGGAATATGTTTTTCATATCACAATTTTATTAAAGTCACACTTTTTAATAGACCTCCAACCATCTTTGGACCTTTCCTGGCCCAGCTCTTTGAATAAAGATGGAGTGGATGGCACTGTGCCTCTTTCATAATGTCGTTATCATATCGAGTTTGTTGTTGCAGATTCTGGTACCAAATTTTTGCTATCATTTATGATAGTTACCATATGATTTTGAATGCTTATTCACTAATAAATCTGTTATTTAAAAAAAAAAATATATATACTGGTCTTTCACTGGAAGGGGTCCAAGTATGTGGATTCATATCAGTCAGAGCTAGATCTATGCCATGCATCAGGATTCTGGGTTTCTAGCACTTAATCTTGTGCTCAGACTGCTGCCATAAACCATGCACAATGATGTGGAACAGCACAAAAGCTACTGGAGCAGGTGTAGGAGATTGGAGCATTACTCACAAACAGCAAAACTTATGAGTCAGTTCTGGTGAGCATCCTAAAGGATACCTTCTGTATGGCACTCTCATGTGCACTGCCTGTCTTCAGACCACAAGGACAAATTTACTAAGCTTTTGAAATAATTGAAATATCTTAACCTATATTTGTAGCTACAAATGAAAGACACAATTACCATGAGACACTAAATGAGTACACAGAAGCAAGAAAAAGTTTCAAGGTATTCTTTTAAAGGATAACAAAAAGAATTTCAGCTGGAAGTAAATAACAGGAAAGGATAAGGCTCAAACCAGAAAGAACAGTGGGATAAAGCTGAGGAAAACTAAATACTATTCTAAGACACAGACACCTCAAAGAGGTGTTCGAAATATATATAGGGAAGAATTAATATCACTAAAAATATGATCAAATGAAATTGTTCTGGATTGGGGCAGGGGATCAGGAAAACAAAATCTGCTAAATTAGTGAAGATTAAAAATCCTTGGCTTGTTTATCCCAGAAAAATAAAGGCTTCACAAAGGTAGGGTCCCTACAAGTTCAGGAGGGTGATACACACCAGAGAAGTAAATACCAGAAGAATAAGGATGTTGGAAGAAGAGTAAGCCAATATAAACCATCAATTAATAGGTCTAAGACATTAGAAAGTTCCCTAGTAGTAGGAAAGAGAGTTCTTCAGTAGCTTATTAATGGTTTCTCCATTTATAATTTTTTTAGGCTAGACCTTTCAATGGTCCTTTATAGTCAATATGCTCTTACAAATCCACTAAAATAAATAAAAAGTATGAGAACAATACCAAAAAGGCTAAGTGACCAGTGATTTAATGAAAGTGAAAATAAAACTTTTTTTACCACGAAGTTTGGAAAATATGAGCAAAATTCTAAACAATACAGGGAATCATTTGAACACTGATGTGATTAAGAAAACAAACCCAAAGCCAAAACCCCAACCCCCTTTTGGTTACTATTTAATTAATTGTGTATGTTCAAAAAAGAAAAGGAGAGTATCACTTTCTCCCAACTTTCTTTCAAAGTCTCAAAAGCCTTATTAGTATGAGAAAATGTACTAATGACTAGAGAGAAAAGAAGCCATCCTGAAATGACTAAAATTTGCTACTTTGCCTTTATATATTCCCTTACTGGGAACGACAGACTTTAGACAACTCAGACTCTCCTCACTTGTAGCATTTCCAAGATCCCAAAGCAACATATTTTCCTATCTTAATATCTATTTATTTTACTTTTCATTTTTGTTTGATAATTCTTTATACCTCCCACAAACCATAAACACTTATGAAACCAAAAAAAGACAATCATAAGCTTTAAACGTGTTTATGTCTATGTGTTACCCTACGCAGGATATCTATTGTTTAACAGTTCTCATAATTATTTATTATTTTTTCTTTCTCGATTACTTTTACCACAGGTGTTGTTTTAAATATTAAGATCCAAATGCTACTGCCAGGAAGATGAAATCAATTACTCTACTGGAAGTCACGAATTTTTGCTCTGTCTATTCCACCTGTTTCTTTGTTGTTCTTCATGTAAGGTATGTGCCCGTACCAGCTATGACATTCTGACCTGTTTTCTTATGTTTTCTCATTCCAGAGAAGGGACATGTTTCTCTCAAAGTAAGTTTACTTTGCTTTCAAATGAGTGTATTACTTCAGAGGACATTTCTAAACCCAGTAGTTTATAATAAGATTATTTGGTTTCAGACTATGCCTCAAAAATTGTCTATACAGTACCTGACATCCATAAGATCCGTAGTTTCAAGGGTCAGAACTGAGCCATGGAAAAAGTCCTTTCTTTGAAGCAGCAGCTTACACTGAGCACTGTGACATGGAGAAAAGAACGTTTCAGAGAGCTGGATACAGATGATGTGCAAACATTACCGATACTTTGGTCATGTTTTCATGCTTCCTAAATGATTGCCTCTTATCTTAATTATTCCTGTAACCATGAGAGGTGCAAGTCATAACCTGTGGCAAATCACAACCAACATCTTTAGACAAAGGTACCGGTGATACAAAACAAAGCAAGCTGAGAAGAAAAACCTTCCTAAACACCTAAACACCTTCACAGCTAAAGAAACATAAAGTTCTACATGATGCTGTAAAATTGTAGCAATTCCCTTCACAGCAGGAATTCAATACAAATATAAATAGAATACTTCGTCTCATGATATTCTCCTGATGGAATATTCATTCTTCTGGGATTTCTTATTGCTTCTTTTGAAAACACATTTCCCCCCCCCCCTCTGGTCCAAATTGTGAATTGTGATAACTACAGACCGCAGGATAAACTGGTAGTGCAGTGAAGACTTAGCTGCACATCTTTCTTTCTATATTTATAACCCACCACCAGTATATTTTGGATCCAATATAATGGATATACCCTACAGTGATTCTCTTTGGAGACTTCTGTCACACATGAGACTGCCTGTATTTTCTATCCAGGCTTACAACACTTGACAGTAATTTGTGACAGTAGGATTGACCCATAACATGTATTTACTGAATTATCATAATTATCAGTATTTTTCTGCTGTCCAGTGAGCTCTTTTACATCCTTTTTTTGGTTACATTATGTAAACTAAAGATTGAATGGCCACACCTCATGTCACCTATTCTATTTCTGAGTTCAGAATAAGTAGTTTTTATATTTTTAAGGAAGACTGAAGAACATGGGAACCTGAACTTGACAACAAACTGAGAAGCTTAAAAACATAAAAACATATTTATCTTTTCAAGTAAAACACAGCTGAGATACAGAAAGCAAGCTGTTCTCCAAGAGGTGGATTTTAACATACAAACATTTTCATGCCAAGGCTCAGACTCAGAGGTATAAAATGACAACCACACCAGAGTGCAATCAGAACATACAGAATATAATGTAATGTAGAACCAAAAGCACTAACTTGATTTTTTTGTCCTTCCAAAGCTTATGAAATCATTCTGCTCCAGCATTATAAAAATTGTGCTGAAATGCCATACCTTCACAGTGGGAGTCTGCTTTTTTTCCTTTTAATTACTAGGAAGCTGGAAAAGACTTGACTTCCCAAGAGAAAAAGGACTTGAAACTCAGCCAGCCATCTACAAGTGATCCTACAAAGACAGTACAAGCTACATTTCTATACCATGATCAAAAGCCTAAAAGAAATGACTGGGAATGCAGTGAGTTTAGAAGTTCCTACCTCTTTTAGACTCTGATACAAAAGTCATAAATTTTCTATTTTTTCTCTAAATATCTCTGGAAAAATTTGTAAATTATATCAATTTAAGCTAACATTCTGATATTTTACATCTAATTTTATTTTTAGCTAATATTTTTAATTACGCTTTTAGTTTTTACCTTTACATCCTTTTTTGCAACATTTTCAGGTTATACTCAGGATTGATTTCTGTCTCATCACTCCTATTTGACTTTCCCTTTCCTACCTTGGAACTTCATACAACTTTGTATCTACCACATATTCTGAAGTTCAGGCTTTTTGCTCCAGCTTTCCAGAGTTCTTTTCTGCACCATTGCTTTCAACTTGGACTTGTTTTTGCCTGGTTGAATTTATCAGGTGTGTTTTATAAATAAGTATAAGCACCTGCAAATATTGGATTTGAGAAGGAAATCTCAGTCTGACAAATTTAGGAGATTTCTCAAATCCTGACCTTTGAGGTTTGACCACACTTAGGAGCCAGGTCTCCCTTCACAGCTGTACCTATATGAGGGTCAGATAAGATATATGGAGAAAATGGTGAATATGTGGTACCTCATACTCCTTTTTTAAGAATAATTTTTAAAAGTATATAGTTGCAGTATTTGAAAAAAATATTGTTTCAAAGTAAAAATAAAAAAATATTCAGTCTACATAAAATACTTAATGAAACACAAATATATACTTTGTACTGTTTTATAAAGGGTAAGTTTTTCATAATGGTAAATAAATTAATGAAATTCTGCACAGAATAGAAATAGTTAATTGCCCCTACCTCTGATATCACTTGGAGTGGTGGGAGAGGGAAGGGGGGATTTTATTTTATTAATATTTATTTATACAGACACATTTCTTCAAACATTTGCTACAGTAAGTATCAAGAATGCTCCCATATAGGGATATACTTAATTCTGGCAGGTTTTGGTGCCTCTTTTCTGGGTTTAGGGGATAAAACTTGGTGTTAGTAGCTCTAAGAGGAAAAAAGTCTTTTTACTTCAAGAAAGAATAGTTGAGAGATCAGACAATAGAGATTTCATCTCACCTCATCCATGCAAAGCCTTGGACTTTTCATCATCTGTAGGTCTTTTGGAGCCAGTTCACCAGTAACTCTCTGTACAATCGTCTTTGTCTCTCCCACTAAGCCCCCAAAATCTCCTTTGCACAAACAGAACCAAAATACTCCTGTGTTAGTTCATCAGATTGTCTGTACTTTTAACTCTTCCTAAGGGATGTCTGAGTGTTTTATATCTCCTCTCTTTTCTGCTCTCTTCATATGAATATCACCTATTTCACTTTATTACCCAAGGGCAGTTCACTATTTCTGAACTAAGATCTTTAGAGAGATTTTGGTATAAAAACCTCCTATAGGTTTTGTAAACAAATGTAAAAATGATTCTTGGTCTCAAAGCAAGAGTTGGCATTGTGAACAGATATTTTATAGCCACAAAGAATGCAAAGTGCTGGACAAACTTCAAATTTCCAAGAATCTCATATAAATTCCTTGGAGTTCAGAACCACATACATTTTGGGAAATCAAGGCAGCAATTGAAAAAAAACCCCACCATATATTCAATATTATTTCTTCATATATGACTTTTTCCTCAGCTTTTCTTTTCTCATAAATTCTGTCCCTTCTGGAAAACCTTTTCAGCTTCATTAGATTGGTGAAGTTACCTTTTTATTTAACTGAGAGTTGAGGTTTTTTTGGTTGGTTGGTTTGGGGTTTTTTGGTCTGGAATTAAAACCAAATCAAACTCTGAACTCAGGGGAAAAAAAAAGTGAAACTAGTTATGAAAGAGTATTTTACATATGGGAGGAGAAATTTCAGAAAACAAGTACAGATTACCTGACAGCTAGATAAATTAATTATTGCAGTAACTAACAGAGGATATAATTTATTTTTCTGTCTCAGCTGCAGTTTTAGGGCTATGGGTTTGAGGATTACTTTTTGGTGTATTACTTAGAATATATAAAATGAAGAGTGCCTGTGTCATTGTAAATTAAAAGAGTGAAATTAGAGAAGAGACATATTTGTACCAACATGGTACAAATTAGGTATTTACCTAATTCACATTAATCACACAAATACCTTTTTCAAGTATTATACATTTCTTGTTCCACTCATAACAACTTTTCCATGAACATTAACCTTTTCTTTCCATCTTCACTGTATCTTTAGGTTCTTGTTCCCAGCATCTTTACAGTAGCATAGAGACTAAAATTATGGTTATGTTCTTCTATATTTTTATTAAATTTGCAACATTTTAAATACATCTCCATACAAAATTTACAGAGGGACTCCTCACAACTTATCAGTTAAAAACTCTAGTTATTTTTAAATTGCTCATTGCTCTTCTTTACATTACATCAATTTCTCCAAAGGTCTTTTAGTCCTCCATACTCTGTCTTAAATAAATAAATAAATAAAAAGCTGAAACAATATTCTTCACCCAGTGCAATAACAGAAGTAGACGCTTTTGTTCCCTCAGCCTATATTGTACCCTGGTAGCTGATTTTCTCATTTTACTGTACAGGCATTACAAAGTGATCATCAGCAACGCTCACTTTCTGCCTCGGGTTTAATTTTTTATTAATAAAGCATAAACATGGTAGGTTCTGGCTGGTTGAAACTTGGCTTTTCAGACAATTTGCTAGGTTTACTCAGTTCATACAAAAAAAAAAAAAATCTGTTTTTGAGAAAGCTGAATCCAAACTACATTTGAGTGGATCTGTCTGGTTAAGTGTTCCACCATGACCTTTCTGTGCGTTACCACATGTGATGTCCAAAGTGTGTTACTTTTAAAAGACATAGTCAAACCCATTCTTTATACATAATACTCACCAAAGAAAATCTAATCACTCCACTTAGCAGAGGTTGTTCGAGCTCTGTAATGCTTTTAATGACAGTTGAGAAGTATCAGCAACTCTGAGGCAAAGCACTTGGGAGCTCAGAGAAGGAACATAAATATAATTGATAGGTAGAGGTCAACACCTTTCCATGACTTGACATTCACACTGCACTGAAATGCCAATTTTGCCCTGCTCCTGCACACAGTTTATTACAACCTTTTTACAGTGTCAGAAACTTTCTGAATTTCCTCTCTATGGTCCTCATAGTTGCACCTTAACCCCAGAACAGTACATCAGGAAAGCATATCAGCTGCATTATTGACATTTGTCTGACATTCATCTCTAAAAGAACAGTAATCCTTTTACACATTAGTGTTACCCTAAAGCATGAAAAACCCTCCTAAAGTGATAAAAAACCCAAATCAAAACAACAACAACAAAAAAAAAAAAAAAAAAGAAAACAAACAAATGAACTCTGTAATTCTGTTGATGTTGTCTCTGTTCAACATGTTCAGACTAGGTAATTGTCCAGTACACAACTTCTTATCTCTATGGCTACCATTACAGATAAAAGCCCAGTATAAGAAGGAATTCAATGTAGAGTTCACAGAATATCTTTACTTTCAGTGTTGACCTACCTATAAAATGTGATACACTATGTTTACCACACCTATTATTTTACACATCATAAACTGTTTTGAGAAGTGCAAATAGAATGCACAAAATGAGGTCTCACTGTTTTACACTTATCAGACAAATTCTGAAACCTATTTTCCTTGTCTAAGGTGAAGGGAGCTTTTTATTTAATAAGAGCTTTGAGGGAAAGGCACTAATGGAAAAAATATTTTTCCAGGTGCACTAATCTCAGTTATCTGTAGCTATGAAACTTTCTGACAGTTCTTGTGATTTAAAGCACACAGAATCTATTGACACTCTTCAGGCTCTTGGCAGCCATGAGACTTTCCTGAGCTCATGCACAACTGTAACAACTGTGTTTGAAGAAACAGCCTCCCTAGAGTCTGATGGAGCCCTGCCCAGGCTGCTCCCTTGGCTGATTCACTTGAAGAAAAAGTGGAGAAGGAAAAGTACGTCTGTGTTTCTTCTTGGAGGATATAGCCCTAGACCCAGATTTTGTTCACATCTACCTATTACCCGTAAAGAAGCAAGCGAAAATATGTTTGGTATTACATGTATTACCTAGTATGCAGTGGCAGAGAGGATTTTGGTAGCTCAAGTGTGAGCCCTGTCCTGTAGCTCTGCTACACTTTAAATTCTGACACCCTTTGCTTGCTCTCTGACCAATTCAAATCCCACCCTCACCTCCTATTTTCCCTTCCACAGTCTGCCTTGAGGCTCCTTAACAGCTCAGAGTATCGAAGTTACTGAGGAAAAAAATCTTTTCACCTCAGAATCCAGCTGCTACTTCCTCTTCCTCCAACACTGCTTAGCTCCCTACACAGGGAACTGGGAAAGTAAAATTAATTCTAACAGCACATACACTGCCTACAGTTGCAAGTCTGCCCGTATCTGGAGCAGCACAACTCTGCCATCAAGCACAGGGAAGATATCCAAGGAGAGATAGCTCTTAAGTATGTTCTCAAGCCATCTGTGAACATTTTAAAGTGCATTCCAAAGCACACAGGAGGCTGTGGTATCATTTGGAGTGTAAGTGAAATGCATGACACGTGGCTGCATCCAAATGCATGCCTTCTCCAGGGAGGTTAGTGGTAATCCACGCAGTTCCTCTGAGCATTATTTACCTTTCCAGAATTGTGACTGATGGACTGATGTGACTCAAGGAACAATTTGGATTAGAAGGGACCTTAAAGATTATCTCATCCCAGCCCCCTGCCATGGGCAGGGACACCTTCCACTACACCAGGTTGCTCAAACTATCACACTGAATAACTCCATGCTTACAGATGATTATTTTGCTTCATTAACAGGTAGAAAAGCAAATCTTTTATGGACTTTCTTAGAAGCAAAGCCAGCAAGATCCATGCTGATGTTGAAGCTTTCTGTTTTCCATCCTACGTGTACAGAAATAATGCATTTGGAGTCAAACAAAAAACCCTCAAAAATACCACTGAATATAGTCCTAAGACTAGAAACTTCTGTCTGAATGAATTGCTTTCTTTTAGTAACTATGCCAAATTGATTTCTTTAAATAAAGGTTTATTATAAAGGAGGTCCTGTTTTGTTCATTGAGAGTAAACTCTTTTGGTAACAGCCTGTCTTTTGCAGTTAATTGCTGCTTGTCTCCTTGGATATCATCATTTGCATAATTGTGATTCTTTTCAATAAAAAGGGATTATGTAATCTTGGAGAAGCAAACATCATAAAATTTAAATTTACAGGAAATTAAAGGAATAAGTGTTCCATGGTAACAGTGCTATTAATTTACACTAAAGAATAAAGTCTTTAATATTATGAAGTCAACATATTTACAGAAAATCACTTAGACTATGCTGCTTCTCAAATGTCATGCAAAATTAAAACATCAGACCATACTTTGAAGCAACATTACTGAAATAAATATTAATGCCAACTTTAAATGTTTGTAATAAGGACACATAAGGTGCTTCTGAGGCCAGTTTTGTCTTTCTGAAATGGAAAATTTGAAACCCTTTTAAGCGAAAAATAAGCAATTGGATTGCAATTTTATAAATAAGAGTAAATTTTGAAGTGTATGTCATAGTAAGGTTTTCATGCTTTCCACTAGACACGTTTGTATAACCCATGGTTATACAAACTGCAACGAGTTGTAGTGAGACTCTGAGGTTACAGCAGAGTTTTTCCTGCCAGGGTAATTGAACCATTTATCCCTTCCTTTCTTATGTATGGATTAATTAATTGTGTTTGTTCTTATTGCCACTAAAGCTTGAATTTGCCAAGAGCCTGTGGCAGGCTAATCTAATTAAGAAAATGCTTTGTAAGCTGAAGAACAAAACCAAATCAGTTCAAAGGTCTGACACTGAAGAGTTACCAACTTGAATTCTCTAACATTGTCAGGGTATTCTTAAAGAATTCTTTCACAGTATATTGTAGTACATTTAATACTCTAAGAATTTAAATTAGGCCAAACTTCAGCTTAAAAACAGAAAAACAACCACTTGCACCTCCTTCCCATCTTGCAACATCCAACTTCCCACAAAGTTTCTACTTTCTGTGGAGTCAGCTATGTTTTTAGTATCTTTAAAGAATTTATTTCAATTAACTCCCAATGACATCCTTGACCATCATTCATATCAACAAGCTCAAATCAGTCAGTAGGGAGAACATAGCTATGGAATGTAACCTAGTGCTCAACACAACCAGCTCTCTTTAGGAAAAAAACGGTCTCAGTTGCTGAAGTAAGATGATGGAGACATACTTCAAGGCATAATATAAAAAGAAAACAAACCCATTGGGAATGAAGCACCTGTAAGTTCTTTGAAGGTCACAAAATTCACTGCTCCAGCCTGATAACAATACTTTTCCCTTAACCTTTATATAGTTTTAAAAGGTAGACAGAAAAATCAACAAGCTAAATAATCTAGATGTCATCAAATCTGAGACTGAATGAGTTGGAGCCTGTTCCCTCAGCACACCCCATGCAGCTCCTCAGCTCGGCACAGTGAGCAACAAGAGTTCTTCCTAGAAAAAACTATTGACCACATATCAAGGAGTCTTTGCCTTCTGAAATATTTTTTTTTAGCTAAAGACTTTTCAGAAAGATGGATAAAATGCCACAGCCTGTGAATTCCATCCTGGTGCTCTGAAAGAGCAACTGTATTTTAGTTGTTTCCTCAAATGGCAAAGGCTTTTAACCCTGCAGTCGAGAACATCCCTGCCTACCCAGCTCTGTCACATCTGCTGGGAGGGTTTGGAAACCTATGAATTGATGTTCACAAAAAAGTGAACAATATTGTCACAATTCAGTGTACATATTGAAAAGGATGTCCAGAACAATAAAAATAACTGTATTTATTTCAGGCCTGGATCTTGGCTAACATAGCTGGCTGGGAATACAGACAATGCAGACAATCAGCCCTCATGTGCTTTGTATTTATCTTCCTCTTTGCAGCCAAATATGCTAAATGTTCATGCATAAAAATAAACATTGACAGGAAAAAATAGTAACTAAATTCTAAGTGGGGAGATACTTTAGTTATTCATTCAGGACAAGAAAACCCAAAAATTCTAGTTCTACAATAGCAAAACACTGGAAGACTTCCTCTGCAAAGAAACACCTTTGCTAAGTGCAGTGACACAAACAAAACAAACCAAATGAACAGTAATTCCATAAGTGTCCTATCTTCAGTTAAGTATATAACATGGTATAACAACACAGTAAAATAATTTCTGTGATACAAAGTCATATTTAACAAAGCAAAAGAAGGACAAGGAAATAACAGGCATTCAGGTTTTGAGATAAGAAAATATTTACAAGTTTGGAAGAGTGATTTCAGACAAAAGGCAACAAATTTATGTTATTCATTACATTGCATTGGATCCCTGGATGCAAACTACATTTATGTGGTAATAAGATACAGTTGAAAGTGCTTGATGAAAGTTAATGACCATGGACATCTATTCTGCTGCTGTCCAACACAGTCTTGCAAACTATGCTTTTGTTCAGAAACGTGATATTACAGGAGATTCTGTGCAAAACTTACCTGGCATAAAGTATAAACTATATATATCCTGTAGCTTAAAAAAAAAAAGTGGGTGGGGGCTAATTTCTGGTTTAATTTACTAATTTCACAATTGCTCTACTAAATATAAATTGCTTTTTTTTAAAAAAGTCTTGGGATGGTTAAATGCGTACCTCAGTAAAACCTTTTTTCTTTGTCACTAGAAAAAAAACATCCCCCCTCATTGCAAACTGAAGCGTTTCGCGTAACAATCTCTAAATCTGAGGTGGAGGGTGGCAAAGGGAGAATAAATTAATGAACAAAACACCCAGCCAGATCACCAACAAACCCACAAAAGCACACTCTCTAGTGCAGTATGGCTTCATCTCCTCATCTCTGGAGTAAACCAGTACAATCGGTGGCTGTGCTGGAAAAGATACAAGAGAGTCTGGTCTGCTCCCAGATGGGGAAGGACCAGAAAAGGCATAATTTCTTCTAGAAGTGAAAGGACAGTAAGTACTGAGATCAAGTTACACCTACACATACAATTGTGCACAACCCACTGTGCTCAGTAGGAACGGCTGCGGTTTTCTCAGAGTCGTGACAGCAAAATAGAGGTTTTGGATCACTACCCAGGATTTAACAATAGTGACAAAGCCACTGGCACCAGAACTCTGTGAGAACCCAGGTGTTCCAGTCTTTTCTAGATTTGTTCTAACAGACAGTTCTTCTGTATAGTCTTCTTTTGAGTACAGATGGCTGAAATTAAAATAGCTATGACAGTTCATTAACATTTTGGGGGCAGCTGCTTTCTGTCTGTCCTTTCTGTCTGGACTCATTTTGTCCTTTACCAAATACAGATCTATTCCTCACTAACCCTGACAGAAACACTTCACAACTGGTTGCTTCTGGGAGTCACTGCTGTAACAAGATATTGCTGATTTACACATCACTCTGCACTGTCTGGCTCAGACTTGGAGCTGCAGCACAGAAAAAGTCATTAAAAAACACATACAACCATGATCCTCAAAAGTTTTGTGTCAAAGTACTTATGGAAAACTACTTCAGGAATTGGTACTGCACTACAGTGTAATACTACACTGTAGTAAAATAAATGATAATATATGTATATCATAAAATCAAGGAACAGTTTGGGTTGGAAGGGACCTTAAAGATCATCTTGTTCCAGACCCCTACCATGGGCAGGGACACCTTCTGCTAAACCAGGTTGCTCCAAGCCCCGTCCAATCTGGCCTTGGACACTTCCAGGGATGGGGCAGCCACAGTTTCTCTGGACAACCTGTGCCAGGGCCTCATTACGCTCACAGTTATGAATTTCTTCTTAATATCTAATCTAAATCTACCCTCCTTCAACTTAAAGTCAGTCCCCCTTGTCCTATCCCACCATGCCCTTGTCCAAAACCCCTCTCTACTTCTCCGTAGCCCCTTTAGGCACTGGAAGAGGCTCTAAGGTCTCCCCAGAGCCTTCAATTCTCCAGTCTGAACAACCCCAACTCTCTCAACCTGTACATTTCTGAGGACTTCTTCAAATCTTCCAATGAAAAAATGAAACAAGTCAACAACAGTTTGCTTTGGTTGAGAAAGGACAGAGGTTTTTTTAAAGATAACAGTGGAAAAATGCTTTAAGAGAAACAGCCTTCCCAGTCCCTTCTCTCACAGGGATGTAAGGTGAGAAATTATAGTGTGTCTTCTGGAAAACATCAGATCCACCATCTAAGGAAAACACTCACAAAGGGCTGCATTACAAAGCCAGGGAGTGGAAAATAGAAGATCATAACACGTTCATGTGCACAAATTATGTTTAGTTACATATACTATGAGAGTGGGCAGTTGTGTTTCAGGTGATACAGCCTTTGGGGCTGACATGACGCTTGCTATTAAGAGTATAAAATGTGAATATTTTCATGCCAAAAATGCAGAAAAAGCCATCTCGAGTGGTAGAACAAGTTTCTTTTTCTTGTGAAAAGGGAACCATTTTCTCTTGGCCAAAATAAAAGACTTCAGGTTTTAGAAGATCCTACCAGGTATATCCACTTTTTAAATATACTCAGAACCAATATGCCTATTAAAGAAGCCAGAATGTTCCTTTAGATTTCTTTCTGTTTGGTTTTGTATTTAAATATTTCGAGTGGAGAAATTCTCATTAAACTTTCTAAGAACATACAACTTCATACAAAACTTAGAGTCTAAGTTCTTTTAACTTTAAAAGAACCATCTTGCTTCAACTTCAAATAATTGTTTGGTGTGTATTCAGCCCAAATTGGCCTCTGTGAGCAATTACTTCTGGCAACCCAAATTAGTGTGTCTCCCTGCATTTCACTGTATGTTACTATGCAACACACACCACTATGAACTGTCCACCCTATAAAAGTAAGTGTAAGGAATTATTCCAATCATTTTTTTCCTGTAAGAACATCTCTATAGTCAGTATCCAAAATGTGCTGCTTGCAGAAAGTACAAAAGTTCTGTCATTGCACTCTGAAAAACACACAAACACTGGATCACGTTTCTTCTTACAAGAAAGAAAAAAATAGCAGCAACAAAACAAACCAAAAAACCTAGAACACTAGAATCACTAATTTTTCTGGAACTTTAGGCATCCATGGCATATCACTATTCTTTAGTCCAGATTCATAAGCTTACACAAAATATTAGCTGTACATTACACCCGATGCGTGATTTTAAGTCTGGATTAAAGAGCTATTAAGAGATAAGAATCAATGTAGAGCGTTCAAATGCACAGCAAGCCCATTATCACATGCAGGCACTACAGACTGCAAAGGAGCTCTGCTACCTTTGCAACTTCCAACAAGTTAAATGTAAGTTATTGCTGCCACCAACAGGATGTTCTTTGGTATATTTTATCTTAATATTTCTCAAGACTTGCCTTCCTGTACAACCACCTGTATGCTTGCATTTGGAAATAAGATTGATTTAATATGATGTGATACGAAATTCACAATCAGCATTGAAAAAGTTGCACAGCATTTAATTCCATGTTCCCTGTTAAATCTGGGAGGTGCATAACTTTTCCTCCTTACAAAAACAACCCACAGTGAACAGAGTACTGTTCAAGTTCAAGGTTGAACTGGAGGTTCAAGTCAATTACTCTAAAAATAAACCCACACAAAATCCCCACCCAAACAACACTGAGGAAGTGAAGACAGGCTGTAAAACGGATGAAGGGTTCAGTGTGGTGAGTGCCACAAAAAGCAGTAATGACACTATCTGAATTTTTACAGTAGCAAGAGTCTATATACAGATAATGCAATTGTGATACAACTATAACTAGAACAAAACCAACCGAAAAGAAAGCAAATTTTGGATGAAAAGCACTGCTGATGTTGATAAGGAGATCTTTCTTTTCATATTTTCCTGTTGATCTGGCCTTGTTCAGTATAGATGTGTTTGCTTAAAATGACAGAGGAGCAGAGGAATTAAAGAGAAGGAACTATCTCTGACATTTCATGTGGTAGACAGAGGGATGTGTCACAAGTGACACTGTCCAAGCTTTGGAGAGTGACAGAGAACACGGATGAGGAGATGCCAAGCAAGGTTGTATTGAAAAAATAGTAAAAAAAAGATTAAAAAAAAGGTAATTTTTTTTAAAAAAAGTATCTTTACAGCCGCTATGAAAAACTGATAAGTATCAGGCAGATGATAGCAAAATTATTGTCTGTAAGAACAAAGCTTTGACAAGACTAGCAGATTTATAAACAAATCAATTCTAATCTGCTGAAAGGTCATCTTTCCATTAAGACTGAATAGGAATGAGATTAAATTACATGGTTGGCTACAGATATCTACAGCAGGGCACCAAACAGGGAGAAGGTTAGGAGCTCAGTTGCACATAAAAAATGCAGTTATTCTCCATGGCTTTGCTAACAAAACCCTCACATGAGGCACATTTTGGTGAGGCTGAGTTTGAAATATCTCTTTATGATGGTTAAAATGGAAAATCTGACTGAAGAAATGCTGCAGTGATAGTTAACTCTATTCTTCCACAATAAATATTTCTTTCCTATAAATTAGGTCCAGCTGCTGAAACGTGCACTGGCAAGACTCAGCTGAAGTGGATCACTCTTTGCTGCTCTTCTTCCATGAAAATTTTGTCTGATAAAGAGCTCTAATTAATTTCTGTGTTTTGAAAAAGGAGACTGACTACAAAATCTACAAGTTAGAGACAAAAACAAGGGATGTGTGTATTCAGCTATACTTGGCAAAGGGGAGAAGAAGCAGGAAATGGACAGAACCCCAACTTTGCCATCAGCACTCACAAGAAGGGTTATGCCCTGTACAAAAGGACAAATTATGAGGAGATACAACTAATATCAGAGTTACTCAGTTCACTCATCCTGTCTCTGAAAAGTCGAACAAGAGTAGGTGCGATGCAAATCTCTCTTTTTACTTAGTTGGTGGCTAAACTGCAGCAGAGGTGAGAGGGTTTTTAGGCTGCAGACACCACATTAGAGGCTGATGCAGTCCACTGCCTATGCTCTGTGCCAGCTTCATTGCAGCATTCCCTCTGAAAAAGGGAAAAAAGCACTTTGGAAGTGACTATGAAAAAAGAACTCTTCTCCACTTCTGCCCCAGAACATCTTTCAAGATTTCCTTGCTGTTTCTACAATAAAGATAAAGAAAGCAGATAGACAATAAAAATTCACTAACATAACTTACACACTTTGATGGGAATTTTTTTAATATGTTTTTCTAATGTGTCCTTTAAACCTGTCATTAAATGCTTTTAGCTTAATTAGCTTATAGTGGCACCTATCGGTAGAAAATAATATTTGCATGCTCCATTATCAGTTATTGCTTGTTCTTTAATCAACAGCAGAAATGCTGTTTATGGTAATTATTGGTTTGCACTCTTCCCACTTCATTAAGAATATATTTTTTGTTGTTTTAATTGTTTGATGGGACAGAAATCAATAACAAAAAACAGACTTTGCATGGTATAACGTAACATAGCATGCCTGAATCTTAGCAAGCAAACCACCTTCTACAGCAACTGGACAAGAGGTAATTAGTAGTTACCCTTTGAATGGTAGTTAACTGGAGTATCTATGCTAGAAAGAATAAACTAAAACCAAATTAATATACAAGAAATAAAAATAATATTTATTTTTATGCCTGAAAGGAAATTTTCTTCTAGCTTTCTTTTTTCTCCTGTTTGATTATGGATACAATTAGTTATACAGAAGATGGAAAACTCCATTCTTTAATAGCAATTTATTTAGCAGATAATATCAGGAAACTAAAATAATCTCAAGGATATCTGCAACTGTTCTCTGAGTGCACATCTCTTTACTGAAAGGATATCACTTCCAGAAGTACACCCTGATCTGGAGACATTCTTTTTTTCCCCTCAGGGGCTCATCAATATTTTAGATTATTAAAAATTATATAAACTTTGAATTCTATTTCATTTCAGTTTTGTAATGGCTGTTTTCTGCCATTCCCAGAGACATGTTTTTACCTTCTAGGATCCCCAATTTTGGTCGCTAGTCAATAATTCAGTTGCAAAAGTAGGTATTCTATCATTTCACATGTTTGTACACCCTCCAGCTGCTGCTTCTAGAAGAGTGCTGGTGTCCTGTCCATCCTGTGTTATACCTGCTAGCCCCATAAAGCTGTCTTTAATATAAAAAAATTGGCTTTGGATTTCAATGTTTAGGCAACTGAACTTTTAATATCCAGAAGAGATTCACCAACACAGTTACTTCTCCTGCCAACTTGTACTTTGTCAGTCATACATATTGCTAATATGAATAAAGAAATTGATGCAACGCCCTGAAGTTTCACAGAGTGCTTTCTGTAACTGGGGTTAGTTATCCTTTCTTGTTGCCTGTTCTTCAAATGGATTGTTCAGCCAACCTAAGAAATCAAATCAAATGGCTATGTTGCACACTCCAGCATTTACTGTATTTGTATAATTAATTTAGTTGATATTTAGATGGTGGTTGTATCCATTACACAGCAGCTGGAATAAAGATACACAGTAAAGCCAAAACAAAAAAAAAGGAAAGAAAGCTGAAATGCATGAAGTATTTTTATGGAGCAGTACTGACCAGAACTAGCAATAAATGAAGTGCAGGGAAGGAACACAGTGTCTACTAGACGTTTTGACCATATCTTCCTTCACTTGGAGCTCTGTAAAGATGCCCTAAGCACACATCTTTATGGTATTGTGGTTGTGATTTCATTTCACATCATAAGCTGCTATCAACACAGCCTTGTCATTGCAATTTGTCACACACAGAAGCGTGAGTTTTCTCTATCTCACTAAAATTTTTATCTCACCAGTCACAATCACAGCCTGTAGTTTAAAACAGAGCTCTCAGACATTATGAGAAGATGAAATCACAAAAGATAACATTAATAGACATTGCCACCACTATAGAGACAAATACTATGGCTTTTCTGGAGCTTATGAAATCGAAGCTAATATGGGATAATAGCCAAGCCCTCACATATGTATATATGTATGAGTGGAAAATGAGCATCCACTTACAACACTCCTGAAATTTTCATGAACTTACCCAATGCAGCGTCTGTGAAGCATGAAATTTACCCTTTTTTCTTTCTTTCTTTTTTTTTGTGGTAATAGTTTCTTATGTTTCCCCATTTCCACCCCATGGTGGCAATCTCCTGGAAGAAGTTTTTTGCATTTCTCAGCAATTGTTTCTAACATTATTTTCTCACCGTTACTCAGATTTACTCTGATCGTGCTCTGTTGTACCACAGACTGTAAAAGACACAAGCCTTAAGCCAAAGATTTTAAATCAGTTGAGGTATCAATAAGTGTTCATCCTAAACTAGAACATACGTAGAACTCGCAAGAACAAAGACCTTCTGCATTTTGTGGCTGTAAAATTCCTGCCATACTTCGACTATGGTGCACACTCATGATTATTAATTTGTCAGTTATTTTCTTTAGGGATCTATTGTTATATTTACAAATACTAAAGGAGGTTGGTTTTTTTACTTGTGTCTCTAAACCAATTGAAGCATTTGATTGAGACTTACTAAACTGGTCAGCAGTCTCACCTACTCCGTCAGGCACTCCTTGATTATACATTCCTAATTTCTTCCAGTTTCAAGTTGAAAGGTGGATAACTTTATCAGTGGGGTTTATTATGGCTATCAACTTCTAGTGATAGCCATAGAGAGTAAAGGACTAAACATTCAAAGGTATTTCACAATCTACTTCTCATTAGTTCCCAATTATTATTCTGAAATTGACTGAAACACCAAGAAAAACTTTTTCCAGAAAGCATTTTAAGCGAGTGAGGGCCCTAAAACACACGAAACTAAAGTCCTCACCTTGGGTCAACATGTCACTCTCACCCAGGTGTGTAATTAAAGACAGGATACAAGTAACTGTTAATTGCTGTTACATGAGTGAATCTGGAAACAATCATGAGCAGCTTGCATTGTCTTGTTTCTATTGGTGTTCTACCAAGGTAATTTTTGTTCCAAATTCCTTTATTAAAAGCTGTTAAAGTTATATTTTCATTTCAGTTAAAGTCAAGCAGCTTACTCTTCAAACAGTAAATTATTCTTACGAATAGAAATCATTCTGTTTGGTTTTTCTCTGGTTCTGTCTTTTTTTTTTTTTTTTTTTTTACTTTCACTATAAAGTGAAACAAAAAATACTGTAAATATATTGGGGAAAAAAGCCAACAGCCTAAAATATTCTGCTTTGTGCATTATTGGACTTCTGTTTGTTCTACACACCAAAATAGCAAGAAAGACAGGACATCAGTTTGCTGTTTAAGCGAGTTGGCCACATCCTGTGATCAGCTGAGGTTCAGTTTAGCTACAGTTTATTATGTCAAGAAAAGGGGATATGACATCCCTGCCCCAAGCAGATGCTTTGTGTTCTCATGCATCCAGTCACAACAACTAGCATTTCAAGTAGAACTTAACAATAACAAAGTGTTTTTATTTTTTTCTTATAAATGACAGTTCAAAAGATACCATACCTATGCAGAGTTACACTTAATGAAGTACTTAAATAAAAGCTAACCAAAAAAATCCCAAAACAGCTTAACACACAGTCACTTGATTTGTCACAGTATGAAGCTTCCTATTAAAATATTCTCCACAAAGGGATCAAATTAAAACTAGAGCTTCTGAAGGTTTGAAACTTTTTTTGCTGCCATGACATTTTGTATGTTATGTAGTTGGATTTATTCCAGCTTTTGCTTTCTTTATCATTGTTTGCACTGTAAAAACCAGATGCTTATACAAGGATGTACAACCTTTAACTTTACTTTAAAAAGTATTTATGTGATTCAAAAACTTTTGGGGCCTGATATTGGAGTTTGCTTTCTCTACAGAAAGCTGGCATTTCTGAATAAAGAACAGTAGCTGGGTCAAAACCCACAGGTTTTTAAGCACACTTTCCATTGTTGGATGTGAGATTACATCTCATTTTATTAAGTAGGGTTATAGAAATAGATTATGTATAGATAACTCCATCTTTAGTAGATATATAAAATACTGCCTGGAAAAGCAGTGGCAGATGTATAATATTAACCATAATCACCTCTATTATTTCTGTGTATTTCTTCTCTTTCCTCTAACAAAACTTCAGGGATCCTTATAAATGGAAACCAGGTAGATTTTTCTAAAGACTATCTAATGTCACAAAATTTTATGTGAGAAATGGGTGCCTTCCTTAAGGCTTGGCAAATAAAAAGGAGGTTTTCTGGCATGTAGAGATATTGCTTAGCAATATTAACTGTTCAGGAATTGGAGATCAAAAGGATAAACAGTGGGAAGGCTGGGCTCTGGACTATCAGAAGTTTGGATGATGAATTTCTTAAGCAGTTAAAAAGAAGTTGAGGGGGAAGGCAGAAGTAGGAAGTTTTCATGTTAAATGAACCACCAGCAATTCAGAAAACTTCTACACATCTACTTCCTTTGGTGACAGGAGACATTCCTGAGAAATTCCTGCCTAATGCACTACAGGTCCCCTTGTATCCCCTTGTACCAGGAAACAAAAATTCTAATGGAAAATAATCAAATAATAGAACAATACTGACATAATGTTCAGCTCCTACTGAAGACAAGTCAAGCAGAAGTCCTAATGGTGGGTCTAATCTTGGGTAAGAGGAAAAGATTATCTTATTCTAGACTTTAGTCTACAAATTTTGAAGAGACTTCAATAAGTCAGTATGTAAAGACAGAAGGTGATGCACATTTATCTGTGAAAATCCTTTCTGTGAATTTTTTTCTAGTAGTAACCAATCTAAACCTCCTCTGGTGTAACTTGAGGCCGTTTCCTTTTCTCCCTGGGAGAAGAGACTGACACCCCCGTTGTTATTCCCTCCTGTCAGGGAGTTGTAGAGAGTGAAAAGGTGCCCCCTGAGCCTCCTTTTCTCCAGGCTGAGCCCCACAGCTCCCTCAGCTCCTGGTGCTCCAGACCCTTTCCCAGCTCCATTCCCTTCCCTGGACACATTCCAGCCCCTCAATGTCTTTTTTGTAGGGAGGGGCCCAAAACAGAACAAAGTACATAAACTTAAGGCTGCAAACCATCCTACCAATGGAAAAGGTAATAAAGTATATTGCCATATATATGCTAGTAATAGCACTTTAAAAATCTTCAGTATATTAATAAATTTGCTGAAAAATTAAACATTAGTAACTGCTTATATTTTTTATTAAGAATTTTCCCATCCTCTCCTGCATTACTGGAAATGATTTCACCTTTTTAAAGCTTTTTCTGGAACACTGATAGAGAATGACTAGACGTGAATCAGTTAAAAACTGAACTAATTTTTTTCTTCCCAATTTATCTACTTATTAATTGCCTACTATTAAGGATATTACAGTTTAAAAGTCTTCCCTTACCCTAAAAATTATGGCAGTAAAATAGTTTGCAATCAATTTCAGAAACAACTCACATTTTTGCTTTCGGATGTGATAAAAACCAAACTTATTAAAAAGTATTTCAGCACAACTCCCATGTCATGCTGGCAGACAGATAAATCCTAGAAAAAGCCAGGGCAATTGGTGACCTCAATATGCTTTTAAAATGCAGAATATTAATGTTAATGAGTTAATGTTAACTGCAAAATGCTGAGAAAAATCTTGAATCCCTTACAGCCCCTCAGTGGTTAAAAAAGGGGTAAAATTACCCTGGAGGTAATATCCTAATTATATAAGCTAAAATGATCAAAGGTTGTGATTTTATGGTCTTAAAGTCTTTAAGAACTTGTTCCCATAGTTATAGGATGCAAACCCTTTGTAAGTAAGTGGAAATAGTCCACAACATCAAATAAATGAAAGCAGTTTACTTTACTGTGTTTTTATTTCAATTTTACTTTCACTTATTTTAAAATATCTTCAGGACAGACTTCAAGTTTGGAAATACAGAACTCTAGAGCACAGAATATTCCTTTTAAGACAGCACGTTTATAAATAATACAATTTTCCATACTTTCCAGTTTAAAATAAGAATTAATATTTATAAAGCACTGAAGATTCATGCAAACTCTGAAAAAAGGTCTCTTAACAGTTTGCAGAAACATTTCCTTTTCATAAATCAAACAGTTTGTTTTTTTTGGTTCCAGATTTCAGGAAATAGTTAAAGTTCACATGGTTTTGGTTTTGCACTGCTATTTGGGGAAGCAGAGGGAATCCCTGGGACATTACTCACTCGGAGAGATGGGAGGTGCAACTCTGGGCTCAAGGACTTTCAGCTGCCTGTTTGCAGCATGTACTGTGATAGTGCCTGTCCTTTTCCAGCTACTGGAAATCATAAAATGTCTTTTATTCCTGGAAGTTAATTACAATCTGCTTTGCCCTTACAAACCTAAACACGATTAAATAGATAAAGCACTATAGTGTTCAGGAGATGTCTCTGATGATGAAATAAGCTTTGGCAATCAGAAATCACAGCTAAGAGGAGAAAAGCTTGCACTTAAAGCAAAATCTGCTGGTGCAATAATCCTGTTATTTTATTATACCTCTGACAACAAAGAATATCTTCCATCTGGATGGGTGAATGGCTGAGATGGCCTTAAGTACTTGATAAATGCATTTTCCAATCTATAACTGCAAAGAGTATAATAATAACATGTCATTTGGATTTTCTGTAACTTCATAAAATCCAGGGGACTTCCTTAGAAATATACTGTTTAAGCTATAGCACTTTTATATAAATTTAGTTTAAAAAGGTCTCTTGTTGAAAAGGTAGATTAAAGTATCTAAGTTGTCCAAAGGTGGTACCTGGAAAAATACTTCATTTCTTTAGGAGTCTCTATGGATGCTTGTCTTTGCAGTAATAATAGGAGACCAAGCAAATGTCAATTGTTTGTAATATGTATCATTACAAGTGGACCTAGTATCTTGGAAACATGTAAAACTTAATTTCTTTCTTAATTTCTAAAGATGGAAACAAAATACAGAAAATCAAGCTGAAGAGCAGATGACACTGAAAAAAATTGCAGCAGAAAACCAAAACAAAATAAAACAAAATAAAATAACATTTTAAAAACAAAGTAGCACACTTCTGAAATAGGTATACTTCTACAGTGACACTGCAATTCTTTTGTTGGTAAGTTAGCTTCTGGCCTGTAAAAATGCATACAGATACATCTTCAAGATAAGTCAACTAGAAGTCAACTTCTGCACCAGAAATAAAGAGCTCCCTGCTCCAGCCACATTTAATTAGCTTGCCTAATGAGGTCTTTTAACATAACTGCTGAACTATTCACCTGCTGTACTTTTCAGGAAAAATATCAAGTACATAATTTCTGTTTTGTTGAAAAAAAAGAAGTTTGTTCTTTTTCTGTGAAATGGAAAACCCTCTCATATTTTAAGACAAGCCTGGAATCTCATGAATTGGGGTCAGTCTCCTCTCAACTATCTTTACCTTCTGGGATTTTTTACTGACAGTTATAATAAGCACATAAATAGCAAATAAGCACATATTTCCTGTAATTATAATTATCTGGAGTGTGAGTTGACAACATGAATGAGGAGGGGTAGAGTAGCCTCTTGTCAATGAGTGTGTAGTGAACAGAAGAAACTGGACACAAAAGAATTCCTATGTACAGAAACACATTTTAACAAAGACTTGCCCCAGTCTTTCAAATAAATACCTCTGAAGCAATTAAAAAAGCTGAGGATACAGTCAGCACCTTACTCTGACAGAGGCTGATCCTAGAGCAGAGACCTGTGTCAGGCAATACATGGCATTTTTTCCCTAAGTCTAACACAGGACTGTAGCTAGGGTAAATGGGCAGCACACAGAATTCCACACACAAGAACAGGGACTGAGGTGGAGGAGAACAGTCACAGCCAAAGCACAAGGAGAAGGTTGAAGCCAGACATGACACTTTTCTTACCTAACAAAGTAATAAACACCAGTCAGACCCAAAGGCAAGTCCTCAGCTGGTCAGGAAAAACTCAGCAAGGCTGACCCTCAGAGAGCCAACACAGGGAAATAACTGAAGGGTTCTGAGGACCCTCCTTCCCTTAAATGTGGTTTGTATCCACCTGATTGCAACCTAAGCTGGCAATTCAAAAGGTCCTGTTATTTTTGTGTCCTATACAAAACTTATCAGCTCTGACTTGTCTCACATGACTTTCAAATAGCTGGCTGGGCTTAGCCAGAAAAGTTGGGGATTTGATGTAAATGCAATTCTGTAATCAGGTAAAGCAGGGAGTCAGACTGTACAATCACAAATGGTCTCTTGTAGCCTTAAAAATTCTAAATATTATGTGCATTGAAAAAAATAAATCCAAATTGACAGACAAAAGAAGAACTGCCAGTGAACAACACCTCTTGATTTAGTATTCCAAAGACTGTTACCACAAAGCAGAGCACTGAATAGACTGAAAGCTACTGATAATAAAATTGTAATACAAGCAGCAGAGTTTATTTCACACTTAGGGAATGAAGCCTACCAAAAATGAAAATAAATTAAACATTGAAATCTGTCTTGGGGCCTAGAGGTTCTCTCAAGGAAGAAAAAGAATAGCTATATGAAGAGGAAAAAATAAACCTATAAGAGGGTTAAAACCCACTTTTTCCTAGACTAGAACCAGGAATCTCAGTCAACCACCCATTTTAACAAGTATGGCTTTCATAGATCAAAAGCAATTCACTGCAAGCAAGTGAATAATAACACATAAAAATATATGACTGACAAAATGGGGCGAGAGGGAGTGGAAGAATCAAAATAAATATGTGACTCAGTTGGAAATATATAACAAGAGGAGAAAGTGTGTTTTCATGAGAACTATGTCCACTATGATTTTGCAACACACAACATTTCTAGGTCTTTAACTGAATATTTTTTCTCTGACTTTTAATTACTTATGGCTCAAAAAATACTTTATATGAGTGCAATTTACAGTATATTGGATTTATTGTATTCAAGACCTAAAAGTAAAATTTTTAATCCATTTATGAGTTTTCATATAGAGTCCCTTATGTGCATGTTTTTTATTTGACTAGACCTGTTGAATTAGTGGGAATAGCATGAATGTAGTGAAATGAATCTGTAGAACTTCATAGTATTGTTCTTCAAACTAGGACTTTGATTAGAGTTTAAATCAAGTGAATACAATCATTTCTGATATGTGAAATACTGCTTATGCAAACTTTCATGTTTGCTATTTTAAGTAGAAATAAATTAATGCATGAAAAAGTATCTAGTCTTACTTTTTTTCCTTCAAATAAATACATTTATGTTGAGTTTGGTGTGCAATTTCTTGACTTGCATTGCCAGATTTGTATAAAAGTCATTTCATTAAAGACTGCAGGTATTTTTTAATCTCTCCATCACTTTGCTAATTTTCAAATTTAATCATCCTTTCCATCATTTAGGATACTTGATTGGTCTATGAATTTAATCAGAATGTTTATTAAAGCGTATATGTGGAAAAAAAGGGTTCTCATTAAGGGGAACTGGTCAAGCTTTTACACTGGCAGCTGGTATCCACACAGGTCACCAGAGGTTCTGGACCAACACTGACTAAAGAGAGGTGATACAAACTAACTTGTTGTTCTGACCTTGATTTAACTGTTTATTGTTCAGTTCTTTGGGTTTCTCTGTATTGCAACACAGAAATACTCGAGTAATGCCAAGGAATGACCTGCTTTCCAGGATGAAAGTCACTAACTAGGGCAGTACAGAGCTCAGTCCACCCTCAGTTAACTTCTTTTTTGCCAAAATTTAGCTTCAAAGTATCATCCAGGGCCTGTTGTCCTATGGAACCTTTCTTTTCACAAAAGGACAAATGGTCAATCGAACACAAGCGCATTATGCTCATTTTATTATGTTGGCTCCCAAACAGATCCTCAGCGGGTGAAGGATTCAATGAGATATTGAAGTACTCAACATCTCCAGCTTACCAAGTACAAGTCTGTATTATAGTTTTCTTTGTATGCAACCATTTTCTGAGACTTGAAGGGCAGAAGGGTTAAAGAGCAGGAGGAAAGGTCAAGCCAGATAAGTAAAAGTCCATATTTCATAGAATTACTGTTGTACTTATCACTTTTCTTGAGATTTGACAGGCATACCAGTAATTAGGTTATCACCTTCAAATAGATTTATAGGCTCTCGGGAATTTTTATTCAACTTACCCTTGGGGATGTCTTAATATTCTGTCTCTGTGTTGGAATTTGTGATTCTTAAAGGTCTCACAAAATGAAGAAAGACATATACAGCAAGTATCTTTGGATTCACTATATATTCTGGTAGCAAACACACACCACCATTTCCAAGCATGCCTATTTGCATTTCACTTTGCTTTTGAATGCACACTGTCACTGTTCCAAGATAGTTTTAAG
The DNA here is from genome assembly GCF_003945595.2 of Pipra filicauda. Taxonomy (NCBI): domain Eukaryota; kingdom Metazoa; phylum Chordata; class Aves; order Passeriformes; family Pipridae; genus Pipra; species Pipra filicauda. The sequence continues at coordinate 1,378,164 of NW_024104285.1, forward strand.
ATGGTCAAAGTAGAAATACTGGTTTTCATTCACTGATATTGCTATTTGTGATCAGTGGTCTTCCTTAATGTAACATTAATTAACTTCAAGGGATTCTTTCATATTAATTGGACAGGTGAGCACTGAAGCAAACACAGTAAAGGATCTAAACTTCTCATATGCAGGAACAAGTGTGCACACCCTGGTACAATACAGCCAGTAGGAATTTAATAGGGAATTTTTCCAAAACTTGTGACTTTTGACAAAATGCAGCTGAAGCACTGCCTTGAAACTAGGCATCATAAACCTATGGATTTACTCAGCAGCTGATTTCTCAGAATATTTTCAGTCTGTTTTTGACAGAACTGCAATCTTCACTCTAAGTCCTTTAAAAAGGTGGTCCTTCTAAGTTTGCCACAAAAGACATTCCCATCTCTACCAAGAAAAAGAGCTTCAGATCCCATTTTATGTAAAATGCTAGAAGCAGCAAACAGAAGCGACAGCCAGATCCAGACAGACAGTTGCCTGTTCAGCAGTAACCCTCCTCTGGTTCATTTGTGGGCTGCTATGTTTCATTCTTCTGGATTTCAATGCTGGTTTTTGGTAAAATCAGCCAACAGCAGTAGGTAAGGCTTATTATGATGCCTCAACAATCACTGTCAGACTCATTTCAATTGTAAAGATTTCACTGCTACCTGGGTGACCCACCCCTCAAGTAAGAAGTCTCTCAATTTAAACCTAATTGCAATGTTTCTGTTTCACTGAGCCAATGTACAATGCCTACACACAAAAATGAACAGGATCTTTCCTGTCCTTTGTTGTTAAGACCCATCAAATATTCATGTGGTTTGTACAGACACCTCAATATTATGGCAACTGTTCAGAGCGGCAAAAGAACATTTCCCCACAGGAAGAAGCTTACTCAACTTAACGTTTCTTCAGCATCAAAAAGAAGATCCCTCCTGCTTCAGAGGCTGGGGAGGGAGAGGGGAGAGAACTGTCACTGTTCCTTTCAACCTTTTGAGACAAAAACATTGACCGTCAGCGAGTTTGTGACAATTGGCTGTTATTAAACTCCAACTTACTCGGGCCAGCTGTGCCTAATTTGAGTCACTGGTGCAAAAATAACCAGTCAGCAGGAATTGAGGCAATTATGGGTAATTCTGCTATAGAGCAGTCCTGCATCAGAATCCCAGGATTAACTTTAGGCTGGCACTCCAAGGTGATTGAATGAAGAACACAAGGCTTCAGTAAAATTATCAGTAGCTGAAATCAGCTTTCATATAAGCCGATTTTGGCAGTCTGTAACCTGTATTTTAGTTTACTTACAGGAAGATTGTCAAAAATCTTTTACAACTTAGATATGCATAGAAGTACATGATAATATTTTCGTGGGCTATTTTCTTTGCTTTTAAATATCCAGCCCTCTTGTCCAAATGGTAGCATGTAATAATTTTAGAACCAAAACAATATATGTTTAGCAATTTCTATACCTTGACTTGTTTCTGCTCTGCCGCACTTCAAAATAATACATTCAATTTCCTCCTTTTTTAAAAAACCCAAAACTTTAATTTTAAGAAAATGCTTCCTTCTTCCTTATTGAAAATTGTGTAAGGTTATTTTTGCAAGTACTGCTAAACAATAAACAAATTCAGAGAATAAGTATTCTTCTAAGCAGTCAGCCCGAGTTTTGTTTCTATGTAAAAAAAAAAAAAGAGTATGCAGAAATTAAATTTTAAGTACCCATGTCATTTTTACAAACAACTGCAGAAAAAACAGGTACAACTTTATACTGCATGACATATAGTTTATTTTAAGCTTTTAATATGAAAACAGCAACTAGTTGTGCTGTATCATTCAGATAGCTTCATTTAAAAAACAATGTGCAAAAAACCCTATGAAAAGAACCCAGCAAAAAGTTTAAATTTCATGAAGCCATTAACAGCAGTATTAGCCAGATCAAAAAAAAATATCTGCAGTTATGTTTTCAAAGATGGCACCTTATGTTCAGCCCTTCTGACTCTGTTGTGTCACTGTAACGTAGAAAACTTTTCATAGAGAAAATTAATAGTATCTTTATTGTAAATGAGAATTACTACAAGTTCTAGTTTTTCAGCTTCTTCGGATATATGTGACAGACAAAAATATCAGGTATACTGACACTGTTTCCCGAAGTCAGCTTCTGTTGAAACAAAGCATAAGCTCTCTACCTCTAACAAGGTATAATTTAGGACATCAAACCTCTATTCAAGCTAATAAGTAGATCCATGTCCTTTCAATTATTTATTCCTCTGGCAGACAATTCCATTAACCCCCTCCTGTGCAATAATTTGTTCTGCCACATGTTAGAAAAATTATTTTCCAGCTGCTCAGCAATGCTGCTACAGTAAATTGAAAGTATTTGCTGGTAGACAGCTGATACTCGGCAGAGAGGTGAGCAGTGACGTCCAATACGTGGAGGGTAATGTAGGAGTAAATAGCATAAGACAAATGTTAAGTTTCTCCAGCACAATGTTTGTGGGCTGACAGCAAGAAGACATGCAAAAATACTAATGAATAATTCACTCAACTCAAGAAATACATTAAAGCTGTTCCTGCTGTATAGGTGAGACCCAAGCACGGAGTGAACAGCAACACCTGTTACACAGAAGTTAACTTAGTAGTAAATAGTACAGCACAAGCATGTTTGAGTTCACCCACCACAACATCTGTAGACTTACAATGATGAGACATAAAATAGTAGTGAATTATTCACCTACCTTAGGTAAACAAGAAGCCATTTCATTTTCTGCACCCAGGAGGACTGTTTGGTGAGTCAATACAGACAAATGTATAACGAGAGCAGTCTCTGCTCCCATATTTCATTTTATAGAAGGCTGCATAGCCCAGAAAGCAACATACCTAGTGGAGGTTTTACACAAGGTTTTACAGCTGCACCAACTAGTATCCCCTCAATAGGTCCAAGTTTTTGAGTGGGTATCCAGTAGCATATAAATCTAGACTGAGTGGTAACAGCAGAAGCACTCCCACTATGCTGGAAATGAGCAGCTATGAAGTCAAGACAACTCAGGCTTTGTACAAGTGTCCATTCTTGAGTTAGAACAGCCTAGGATTACTGCCAGGTCATGTAGTTACCCCTAATATATGACCAAAAAACAGAGAATTAAGAAGCAGTCACAAAAAAATAAAACTCCTACACTATCCAGAAAGCCCTGTCTCATGGCTCACATACCAGATGTCTCTAAACAGAAGAGGTAACAGCAACTAGTAATCAAGACCAAGTGGATGAATTCCTCTTTCGGTCTCTCCCTCTCTTAATTTTCCTGGAGGACTTATTTGTTTGTATTGTTTTTGCAGGTTCGTTTCCCATATATTCAATCAAAAGATAGACAGTTATGTTTTTGGTTTGATTATACATACACACATACATATATATACAGATGAGTTAATCTTGTTCCATGGTTAGAAGACAGGAGGGCACTTGTCATGAGAAGTTTGACCAGAAATTTGACCAGAAAAGACATAGTTTTAAAAAAAATATAGAAAAAAAGAGAAATCCAGGCACCAGGAGAAGCTGGTTTAATGTAGAGAAGAAAAGGCACACCATTCTCTACCAGTGCTATTGCATGTGACAAAATTATCAACATCATTTCTCAGTAGAAAATTTAAAATTCCAAGTTTAAATGGTTTACGAAAAATTACACAATAAGTCACTGCTAAATTCTGAAAGTAATCCCAAACCTAATCCCCAGACCACAGTGAGTCTCTAGGGAATTACTTATGGGTGTATTTTTCACTGAAATTGTGCTTTCTCCTGTTTCCTTTGTATTTAATAGAAACCATGGCTCAACACCCTTTAAATTTATTATATTATATTTCATAAGTAGTGGGCAGAGATGAGCACAGGCTGAAGTCATTCCCTCACTCCTTGCGGGTTAGTCAGTCCTATGCAGATCCCACCTTCAGGAATTGGATTCCTTTGGTTGTGTGAGGGGCCCCTGAACCCCCAGATCACTTTTCTCTCCCACCAGTCGTCAGGTGAACCCAGGCTGCCAACCCCCCACCAGACCTGATTCCCTCTGCACTCCTGAAAAACAGTATCTGTAAAAACTAAATCCAGGCTTGAATCAAGAAATGCATATTTGGGAAATTTTCATAAGTCACTGCAATGTGTGAATAAAATTGAGAATTAGGTATTATAACCAGAGCTATAGAGACAGTGACCTACTACCCTATCAGTTCTTCCTCAAGCTAAAATGGTTCTTAATTAACTTGAGAAACTGTGTACCAAACAGTGGTTTTAAGCTTTCTACATCACCTATTTATTTGCTTATATTAACTGTAGGTAGAGTCATTATTTTCTAGACCATTTAAAGCAAATTTAGGGTGCCATAAGGAAATTTTATATATCCCAGGATGACTGTACTTACACAATAATAAAGGTGCAGCTGAAGAGGGCTCAGTACAGACATATCACCAAACTCAGCAGAAAAAATCCATTTTATTCTAGAATTCAGGATGCTGCTGTCAGACAATGGAAAAAATAGAAGAAAGTGCTCTGACAGTATAGAAAAACATGAAATATCACTTATATGCTTATCACCTGGACTGAGAGGGACACTTAGGAGGGACTGAGTGAGGACACTGGAATGGAAAGCCTATTTCTGAATATAGAGGGACTGAACTAAAAATGAGTTTAGGAAAAAAACTCTTGGCTAAGTGAAGAGAATGAACCAAAAGAACAGACAAAGGTAGGGAGAAATGGCTTCTATGAAACATTGCATTGGATTGAGACACAAAACTGAACATGCTTTTTACAGGAGATATCTGAAATCTCCCAGTAAAGTGTTCCCTCCTACCCAGGGTCAGTTGATGTACCAGCAGTAAGATGTTATCCCAGCAAGTTGTTCTGCTGGGCTGAGCAGCAAAGTCTGAGCACTGCATTGAAAACCTCCAAAACTGATGCTAGAAGTGGAAAAACAATGTAATGAAAAAACAATGAAGAAATTTCACCAATTAAAAAGGAGACATGAAAGTGTCAGAGCTGCAAAAGAAAACCTAAAACATGAGAATAAAGCTTGCCTGAAAAGAATGATTTGGCTGTCTCATATTTAGTGACTGATTAGTGGATGATACAAAAACATATTGTACATTTGTTTGTTCCAGTTCTTGTAGAAACTGGAATATAAATGTACCATTGTTAAAAAAAAGAAAAAGGATTGTTTGATAGATGTTTTAAAATACAAATTAGAATTGCTTTTGTTGCACAATTCACATGTAGTGCTATGCAATACTTTAATTTAAGTTTTAATATAGGCAGCCATTTTCCCATGGAAAGTGTGGTATCCATTAATTCTCAAACATACAGCTTTGAAAATTGATCTTGCCTATAGATATGGTATTACAGCAGCTAATCAAGTCACTGAAGCTATGGCATAAAAATACAAAGTTCCACATAATTATGAATGTGCTAAAAATACCAGCATTTCCTTCCTTGTTTTGAGCATCCCGTACTGAGAGAGTATTTGTATTATTGAGAGAGTATTTGTATCTCCTTTTTGTACCTTGATTCCCTAGTTATAATTCCCTTGTTACATGGAGATTTTTCCTCTTATTGTCTTGACAGTAAACTTTTCAAATTCTATACAAAAACCAGATAGAAACTAATTCCACCTTAATAGCATGATTTTACTTGCACATCATAACTTAGGACAAGAAAAGGAACAAAAATGAGCATTATTTGAGCACTGAGCATTTTGTTTTAAAGGAGGTAGAGTCCAATGGAAATAACATGATGGTTGTTTTAAAGACATTGAAATTCAGATTAATGACAGGCCGATTAAGAATGTACAGACAGCATTAATTACAGAAAACCTCAACTCTTTGTTAAATTGGAATTGGTGTTTAGATAGCATTTTGTTTGCAATACTATGTATTGCATGTCATATTGTATGTCTCAACAAAAAGCAACGTTTAGAATTGTAACTGGGCTAGAAAAAGTAGCAAAATGATAAATCAAATAAAAAAAAAGATAAACCCTGTAAGTAGTGCTCATGAAGCTTCAATTCATGCTAAGAATACAAATGGAAAGTTGTAAATATCTTTTTTCCTTGTCTTTTAAAAGAAGTGAGTTAGAACAAGCCCAAAGAAGGATGATTGATGGAATATGGTGGTATTATGAGCAATATTCTGGAAATGTCTCAACAGAGAGCCTATAAATTTGAGTTCATACATCCCTGCCTTTCACAGATCACAGTTCCACAGAGCAATGTCTTCTCTATAACCTTCCTCTGTCACACTTGCTTTATGCATCATCTCTGTCTCAGTGCAGACACTTGTACTGGGGTTTTTAGCAAATCAGAAGGGAGGGGCAAACAAGAGACCTGCCAAAAGGTTACCCCAAACCTTCAAATGAACTGTCTGACTAGAATCCAGTCAGTAGTCAAGAAAATATATATGCCTTCAAACTCAGTATACATTAATAAGAAGCGAAGGTAAGAACTCTTACTAATGCAGGAGAGAAAGTCAGGTCGGTATTTTTGCCTTCCCTTAGACCTACAGACTGTAGATGCGGTTTGGGCCAGCCTGTAGAGCTCAGCAGACTAGAAAAATCTCAGATGTGATGGCTCCCTGTTTATCTACCCTTACAGGTTAGCTAAGGGGCAAAAATCCTTTGGGAAAGGAGCTTGGTCATCCAGAAGAATTTAAAAATATTTTAATTTTCTATTATATCTGATCATGGTGTCTAAACCACTATGAATAATTTTTAACGGCCATTGGTTGAAGTTCAAATGGGTACAGAATCTATATGGCACTGACTGTAGGACAGAAAGATTTCAACAACACAGAACTGATATTTGAGACTTGGTTACATATCAAGTATAATGAAAAGAATTTCTGATTGGGAAGCTGAAAGTGTGTATAAATGGTTTCACAGCATTCATCATCATACTTATCAGACTAGTGATGCAGAACAGAAAAGGAGAAAATCTTTTTCTACATATACATAAACAGAAATATCCAAGGCAACTGATTTTGCCTAACTCCAATGATGAATTCCTTAAAAAGTGACAAAATGGAGATAACCAGATGATAATAATCAAATAGCAAATAAAGGGAAATATTTTAAAAACCCACTTGTTTTGGAAACTTTGTTTTATAAGGAATTTTAGTTCTCCGAGAGTTGCTGTATTAACTCTGTCATATAATGTAAAATTTTATTCATAAAAGGTTTCTTTTCAAGACAGTGATATTTGAACTCTGCTATCTCATGCATTCAGAGTACACTATGAAGTCCATTTACAACTCATTTTAAATGAAGATTTAGTATAGTAATAGATTTGATCTGAACTTGGTTCTAATTACCTGTACACTTTGTCATAATAAATTGGCTTACCTTTCATCACATTACTTGGGTGACACAAAACATATGAATATAAACTGGCATAATATGTAATATACTTAAAACACCTTACTAACTCTTACATGAATGAGGTAGTGGAACAAATCTTCCCCTAGGATGGCAATTTACCTCTAATTATGGCTTCAACGGTTAAGACCTCACTTCTGGTAAGGAAGTAGCTTCTATGACAAAAAGAACTGGAACTTTTTGAAAGCACCAAGACTAGAATCAAAGAACATTTTCTGAGATCTTATTAAGAAAGCTGAAATTGGAAGAAAAATTATGCTTTTAAAACCCTGATACAAGTGTCAAAAAGATGTGGCTTAATTGGGACTGGATAAAGTCTAACAGGATAATGCATTGCCACAGAGCCAACTTGTGCCTTCTGACTTGGAAGCAGGATCTGTCCAGCAAGATTTGCAAATCCCACATGTAGCAGTACAAATAGAAAGTCTTGAAGTGTTTAAGAGACTGATTGTGGGAACATGATATGTGCTGTTTTAGCAAGAACAATAAAAAGCTCATATGCCGCTGGGAAATGTGCCCTCTGAAATATTAAAATTGCCTGAAATGTAATCTTAAGGTACACCAAAAAAATTTATCATGAAATTACATACCAAATAAAGAGTCTGAAAAGTAAGTTGCACATACAGAACTGGATACATTGTAAAAAACAAAAAAGTATTTTGAAGTTCTTTCAAAAATATCATTCCATTAATTAAAAAGGATATTACTCTATTGTTCTAACTGGTTGAACATCAGTGTGAGACAAGTTTTTTAAAAGGTCCCTAAATCTAGGCCATATCAATTAAGAAGTTCAAAACTTTATACTTAGTACCCTATTGGGTGAATATCTGTTTACCTGGAATATTTTGTTTCCTTCTCTTCTGATAATCAAAAAGACAGTCACAGATGACTATCAAAACCAGAGTCTGAGTGGTAAAATGATACCATAACTCTTGATAGTACTTTTATTAGGGATCTTTAAGAGTAACTTAGAAGAAAAATTATTCCTTTGGCTTTCTAGCAACAGATGGATTACCTGAAAAACTGCTTTCATACACAGTTTAGTCTAATTTGCTTTCCTAAGCACTATCAACTGCCACATATACCCGCCCACAAATTTTTATATTGGTGTTCAAAAACTGGGTTCCTTATAATGGAAGCTAAAAATGTTTTATAGGACAAATCCTACCTGCATGCATTTGCTTTACATTCACAGCATTTTTGATCTTAGAGACCATGGATTTATTGAAGTACAGCCATGTTTCCTCAATATTACATCAAATACAGTGCTGACACAAATTGTATTGACCATATAGGCCCTATAGAACTGGAGCAACAGGAATTTTTTAATAGGAGTGCTTCAATTAATTTTGTTATTAAATTCACAGATGATAAGGCTGAGTAGAGTATATCTGAGATTGTACACAAAAAGACATTATTGTTCAAAAATTTATGTTTGAACAAGACAATAGTCTCTTGGTTTTGTGCCTAATAGATAACAAAGAGGACCATGAATGAAAAACACTATGTTACCCTAAACAAACAGTTGTAAAACATTTAGAGGAGAATGACATCCTTCTGTCTAGTGAAACTAATAACAGTCTTTCATTTCTAACAGGAAGAAACACATTGAATTCCATGCGTTTTGTCTTTTGGTAAACACATTCCGTATCTGTTATATCTGCTTTCCTTTTCTTAAAAGCAACTCTTGTTAGTTCAACTAATGTTTAAAATGCCTTAAGCAACTGGTATTGAAAACTGATGACAACTCTATTCTATCTAATAACTGGATATCTACCCAGATGTATAAAGCACCCTCATCACTGTGGCATGTGAGGGCACTGAAGCCCAATTCCATTCTATGCATTCATTGATGCATCAGCCTACAAACCATCTCTGGTTTACATTTTACAAGACTTCATGTCACATTGCATACATCATCCTTTTTCTGAGACACAAAAAGCTATATTCCTGTTAAATATGTTATAATTTTTAAATAAGTAACTATCAAATGAATTTGGAGTTATTGTGCACATACTGAAGAAACCTCCTTGAGAAGTATTTAGCAACTTTTTCCAATTTTTTCCCATACCCTGTCATTTTTTGCTATCATTTAATGCATCTCATTCACCTCCAGAATGAAATATATACAAAAAGTATATTTCTACCTCAATAGAAATTTAAAGGCATGATGGCTCTTTGTGCATTCCCAAGACAGAAAGTGATAATAATGAAATGTGAAACATCATGAATTAGAGGTAGTAAATTATTTAAACTTACTTGTAGCTGTTCTGTAAGTATGACACCCAATCCACAGTAGAAGGATACAAGAAAACTTGTCGGTGTTTTTTTTCTTTTTCTTTTTCCTTTAAATGCAATTATTAATGCGCTTAAGTGTAATTATTAAATGTAGTGGTTTTTTCAGTGGATACATTATACTCATCTCACAGTTTAGAGATTTTGGTAGACTAAATTTATGTCATTGCCTCCAAAATCTCGTGGAACCAGTATTTGGAAAATGGATACCACAGAATAGAACAGAATGACACAAATTCATAAGATGCCATTATTCCACATTTCTGAACTGACATTCTTAGGTCTTAGACTGGAGAAAAAGAGGCTCAAGGGTGACCTTATCTCTCTCTACACCTACCTGAAAGGAAGTTGTGGCAAGGTGGGGATCAGCTTCTTCTCCAAGGCAACCAGAAGGAGTTCAAGAGGACACAGTCTCAAGATGCACCTGGGTAGGTTCAGGCTGGACATCAGGAGGAATTTCTTCATTGAAAGGGTTGTTAAACTTTGCAATGGACTGCCCAGGGAGGTGGTGGAGTCATCCCTGGAAGTGTTCAAGAAACAACTGGATTAGGCACTTAGTGCCATGGTCTAGTTGACATGGTGGTGATCAGTCAACGGTTGGACTCGATATCAGAGGTCTTTTCCAACCTCAGTGATTCAGTGATTCTGTAATTCTGCCTGATCATACCTATACTGGGAATAAGTTTTTAGAGTGCTTAGATAACAACTTCACAGTAATAGTCAGGGATGAAATCTAATTAATTGTAAAATAAATCCTTCAACATTTGCAAATAGGATTATATAATTTAATTCCTAATGATAGAGAGGCCCGGACTCCCAAACCAAGGTACCTGCTATTTCTAGTCCTAACATTTAGTGTGATTAATTCAGAAGAATTTATCTGCAGACTAGACATTATATAATTTGAAAAGTGTGATTAGCCAAGATAATTTTTACTGAAATCATGTTCTATACTTTTGCTCCTTTTCCTCCTTTTGCTCATGAATGGCTCATGTTCTAACTTTAATTTGGATGCAAACAATGGTAACACATTTCACATCACCTATTTTTAATCTTCTCTCCCTTCCCACAGTGAATATGATTTTTATATATCTTCTCTGACTATATAGTGAACTCATTTATATCCTGTTTCAGCTTCCTATCTGATTAGTTCTTTTCCCTACAGATTTAGTTCTGCTGAACCATAATGGTACCACACAGACAGCAAAATAAAATATAAAATTCATACATAATCATGTAAGCAGAGATAGAATACCTGCAGCTGCTATTCATTTCAAAGAAGCTGCCGTTGTTTAATACCTTTAGAAGTTGCACCACTGTTTATATTCAGCAGAATACCTTATCCTAGTATAGAGCACTGAATAATTATCAGCAGATGAATGCACACTGTAAAATAAATATCAGAACTGGCATAAAAAGAAATACCTTCTTTGCACTCCACTCCTTCTCCAGAATAATTATGTAATCTTCAGAGGGGGGGAAGTCTGAAAAGACCATTGAATGAAAATCTTCCCATATCTTTAGGTTTAACAAGGGTACTGCTGAAAGAACATGTACAAAGCTGGTGAGGAAACTGAGAAAAGCAATTGACTTTCCATCAAGATTCCGAAAGATTTTAGTACTATCAGCAGACTCAGATAAAACTCTATACATAAGCACTTCTCTGTCTTGCAAGAGTATATAATAGAAAAAGGAGCAGCAGATTTCGTTATAATTGTCAGTTCTGTTCGGATAAGCATATAGTGGGACTGTTCCCTCACACGAAGCATTTTCTGCAATTTATAAGGCCATTTGGAAATGTAAGCAAGCTGGCAGTTTATTACCAGCTGCATTTTACAGAACAGAGATGGGGCAAGCAACTCTATCTAGAATTAGAACACAGTGGTGGCAGTCTCCTACTGCCAGTAACCACATGGTCTAGTAGGCTGGATGCAAAATTTAGGTTAGAGGAGACCTATATTGCCACAAACTTTAGCAAGGCTCAGAATCTCCTGCGTTACCCAGTGTTCTTTACACAACATGTTGGTAGCACAACTACAGTCAAGACTCTTCACTATGGCACATACTGTTCCTGTGCTCTAAAGCAGTTCACAATGAGAAGTAACATTATTTTTTTAAGGTGATGGGTACAGCAGTGTCAAGCAACATCTCCCTACAGAAATTGCTACTAGTTAACGATTTTAAATTAGCATTAATATTGGTAGGCTTCAATTAATGTGGGTTAATACTACCAGTAAATTTATAATAAACAACCAGGACAGCAGCCATGGATGAAATTAGCTTGAGTTACCAGGCTTGCTGAGATTGAGTCTGAACCTCTGGACACTTACAAAAGCCTGTGTGCAAAATCTATCTGGTTCATTGTAAATTTGGGGCCAATATAAAACCTCAAATATCTCTCTTACTAAATGGAGACCTATTCTTCTCAGCCTTTTGCCTTTAACCTATTTGATGGCAAAATTAGAAACCACTGTGTGAAAATTCAACCACGTGAATGAAAGAATTCTTCAGCTGGATCAGGAGTGTTATAGCAGCAGTTCCTTTGAGCAGTGAGAAGCACCTGGAAGTCTCTTACAGTTATGTCAGTTCCCATGTTGCCTGTTTAGGATAAGATGGCACTAAAAGTGGGTCACAAGTATACCACTTTGTGAGAATTGAGCCCTAAACAATTAAAACAGAGCTGCTGGAATGACTAGTGTGTGAAGAAGAAATGAAACAGGTTAAATATTTGATGGAGTGGTGTCAAAGCATCCCATTAGTATTTTGCCCCTGCTTCATGGCTTTTCTGAGAAAACTTGTGAGCTCAGCAGCAGCACTTCAGTAGCACTGTCTGAATACATAAAAGCAGTCTAGTGAAACTTGTGACCAGAAAATCTGCATGAAACTGAGAGCAGGACATAAGTCAAAGAGAAATTTTAAACATTTACCATTTGATCACTGAAGAATGAGTTATTTCTTTGGTTTGCATGATTCAAGGTAATAACCTAAACTTAAGCTTTCTCAGCTTCTTGCTGTTACCCACTCATAGTCCAGTATAGTTACCAAATATCTTCCCAACAACTGGTAACTTTTACAATTTGAGTAATTCACACTTCAGTGGTGGAACTTAGATTTAAGAGTTGCTGTTGCTGAAGTGCGTGAATATAGCCAAAGAAAGTTTGGGAACAAGGTAAGTGTCCCAGTCCTGCAAACAGATACAACTTCCAGGTACTCATTTGAAATAGCAGTCAAGTCACACTTTTAAGCTGTGTGTCACACTTTTTCACTTCATATCTGCAGTTCCATTTAGAGAGGTAAGAATTCTACTGTTAATGGTGACTTTACAGGGGAGCACTGAAGAGGACCTTTGGCAGCCCTCCTTCCTGGGCCAGAAGGTGCTGATTCTGTTTTCCATGACAGGCTTTTGGGACCCAGCCAAAACTAACACTGCCTTCCATTATGTGCTATACTTTGGATGCTGTAGATTTAGGTTCACTGCTACAGATCTCACTAAACATTTTGAAAACAGATGGGGATAACCAACATTTCCTGGCCAGCATATCCTCCATCATAAAACACGACTGCAATATACCTTCTGTCACCAGAAATAGGATGTCATGCTGAAATCTATTTTACCAGCCACTGCTGGTCATATCAGAACTGTCACTCAGATGACAGTCTCCCATCACTGTCACCCTACCTTTACCAACTAAATTCCCTCAAGAGATGCTGTATGATTTCAGACAAACTTCATTACAGACTATGGAGTAAGCAGAGTTCTTACTCTCTCCTTTGAATTACCTGCCACCTCATTTTGAGCTGAGGCAAGTGGTCAGCACATTAGTTGTTTAACTTAAGGTAACTGAGTAAGCAGCTTAATTTCTTTCCAGAAAAACTTCACAGAGCTTGGCGTTAGTATTTTTATATAAATATTTTTAAAATTACAAAATATTAATAACCTAAGACTTTTCAAATAGTACAGAAATAGCTATGACAAATCAAAATCAATTATCATGTGATCAAATGTTTTGCTTTGAAGATTCTTTTATGCTCCACAACAGGGAATTTCAACCTGACCTAAGTTAGAAATATCTTTCCATAACCCAATAATGTGAATTCTTTTCAATTAATTAATTGGTGAAAGATATTCTCATTTTACCTTGCTCTACTGAAAACAGAGGCACAAACAAATCTATACACGGCTTTTGTGTCCCTTTGATATCTCTATTTCTACATGAAAGTCTCAAAAAAACCCCAACCAAGCAAAACATTCTTTAAAAATAACACAGTAGCCATTTTTCTGACAGCATACAAAATCTATTATCTTTTTTAGTTCTGATTACTTTTTCACAGGAGGAGAACGGCATCACAAAATACGAAGCATGAAAGGACAAGAAAATCCACATCACAGACAAAAATCTACATGATTTTGCTGGGATAGTGCATTCTAACCACCAAATAGCTTTTGAGAAGCAGCCAGAGTTCAGAAACTGCTTCTTTTCAACACACTCACCAACAAAACAGTATTTTCACAACTAGAAAATAAGTAATTTGTTCTGTGCTTCTTTCCATATGCTTCTGTTCTTGCTCTCTAGGGATGAGTTTGAAACTGAGATTCAGTATAAAACAATACATGCAACATCATGAAAAAGAATCAACTCCTTGCTAACTTCAATAGAAAGAACTCTTTTCCAGACCAATAAAAGTGATATTTGTGTGGGTTGTTATTTTCGATACCTTCGGGCATCATCGTGCAGTTAATTGGATTCAAGGGAGTGCCACAAAGTATAGGTGGTATCTGTCAATAATAATTGTTGCTAAAAGTAGGGAGATGTTTTAGAAGTAAAATTACAGACTAGATATTCCAGGAGTGTTTATTTTTCTACTGAGAATACAAAAATATTTATGTACTTTTATGCCGCTATAGCAGATGTCATATCATTTCTGATTAAAATTGCTTGCCAATAATAAATTTCGTTCAGGCACAGATTAAAATCACCTTCTATAGCTAATTCCACAAACTAAAAATTTTCACTGCATTTCCCAACATGTCCTCCATATTTTCTGATGAAAATAGGTAGACAGATACAAATAGGACATCAGGAACTGCAAGTTAGGAGCCACAAGTATTCTGAATATCTTCTGAGAGCTTGTTCATTTAGAGACCCCACTACCTGTGGATAATTTATGTGTGCTCATTCCAACTATTGCTGATTTAAAATGTTAAGACAGCTCACTAACCTAAGTAAAAAGACTCACAGGCTTGAAAGATGGGATAAAGCAAAAAGAACAAGCTTGCTGAGCACACCAGATGAAAAATTTATAATTTTAATATCTTTGTATTTCCATATTCTATTCTATGTTCATCAGAATCAGAAGCATGGAATAGCAGTTACTTCATTTCTTTTCTGCCTCCAGATATACACCAAGGCATCAGGCTGATAGGTTGGTTCATATAGCACCAGCTCCCTTTTTACTCCAGATAATTTATTTATAATGAGGATCATGTGTTTTCCCAGTAAGATGTTGATGCAATATGACTGTCTTTTCCATTTCTAAAGATGTATAATTGTTAAATGGATACAAATATTGATAAAACATCATTCCTTACACAAGAGCAAATGTGTCATACAAGAAAATACACTGCACGTTGTGATTTTCTACCCAATGAAAAAAATTCCTCAGTATTTGAGGTCTAACTGCAAGGTAGCTCTAAAATTTTCACTTCCACATTAATTAACCTGTTTACAATTACCTGGAAGTCCTCACTACATATAAGAGTGCTGTTAGTTCCTGGGGAATGGGCACTGAGGCTGTATTTGTGACTTGAGTTTACAGAAATGCAGAGACGTGCCCATTGCACGCCTTAGACCATCATATAATGGTCCTCTGCCATAATAAGATGCACAACAGATGCACAGGGTCACGCCAGATGTTGTACCAGTGCACAAAGACATGCCATGGGAGAAATGAGGGGGTTAACCAGAGAATGTGTCTTACTGCAGGTCACCTTTGCACATGAGTCTTTGCTTGCATGTGCATGATCATTATCAAGTACAGGCTGATTCCCTGTGTGATTCTGGGCAGAATCTGAGCCCTACAATAGAAGTAAAAAGCACTTGAAAACAGTTCACGTTGCCTACATAGCAAGGTGATGCCAAAAAAAAAAGTATTAGTAAGCATTCCTCACCTTATAAACTCTTTAGAGAACTGAATGCAAATCTTTCCAAGGTTACTGGAAGTGGAAGACACTAAGACACCATCTGAGAAGCATTTTATACATGTGAGTCAAGTTATATAGATCAGTTTAATGAAGGAAAAATAAAGGAAAACAAATGAATAAAAGCTGTACGCATCTGAAGATATGAAGATATAGTTGCAGTCAATATAACCTTCCTAAGAGGAAAACGAGATTCAAATTGTGTGATTCTGTTAAATTCTCAAAATATGTCAAAAAATAATTTCATAACTTTTAAAAGTTAGATATCAACACAGTTAGGTAAAAGAGCAGTACAACACTTTTTCAGCTCAGAAGTTGCATTGTTTGCTTGGAGCTTTGGTTTGTGCCCAAATGACTTGGCAAGACTAAATTCAGCAATAATGAAACTTCACAGATTTACAGACATCCTGAAAACAACAGAAGCAAGTTCAGTACTATTCTCCAGGACATAATTACTGTACTCTCATATTCTCATTAAAAAAATTTAAACAAAAAATTATGAAGTCGAAGAGACAGAAATTCTTCACAGAACTGAACAGCCTCGTCAAAAGACACCTATAAAGAAGAAACCTTACCAGCCCTCCAGGAAAATGATATATTCATTTTATCTGGTGCTTTCAGTAGTTAAAATTCAAAATACTTTAATTTTAAAACATCTACAACATTCACTTTGGTATATAAGAAACGTGACTTAAGTGAGAACATTACCAGGTAGCTCTGCAGTAATTAGCAGTGTATTCTAACAGTGCTTAAACACAGGTCATGATGCCCTTACCAGAGATTACTCCCAAAAGATAAAGAAGTCCAGTCATTTTAGGCAGCAAGTACTTTAGGATCAAAACCCAGCAATGAAGGAGTCTGAAGTATGTGAAGAGCAGCAACAAAGTATCCCCCATGCTTACCATATCATAGTGAGGTGAAAAACAGTCTAACCTTCTTAAGCATTTTTATTCCTAAAATCTGAGTTTAGCCATATGAGACAGTCTACATCCACAGCAACCAACCAACCTCAATAATGTTTTCTGTTTGAATTTAAAACACAGTCCATGACACTTTCAGAGTCTCCCTCTAAAGAAAACTGTAAAATCCATCTGTTCTGATGAACAAAAATAAATAAATAAGCCCCTAACCCTTTTCACATTCCAAGCATGTCCGTTAACTTTCTCTATTAGCACTCTTTGGATAGAAATAGCATAGAATGCGCAAGAGCTAATATTGGAAAAGCTAAACAAAAGCTGTAATCAGATTTTAGAACAGACAATATAAAGCATTGTAATTAACTGGGTTGGAATAAAGTGGTCTTTATTAGTGCAAATGAGCTCATCTGCTATAGGAATGAATATTTCACAATCTAATCCAGAATGTATTGACATCAGCCAAACATTTACATTTCTTCCATGGACAGATTGTTATTGACCTTGTGATGTGACATATCTACTGTCACTAAGCTACAAAATGGGAATCTCATCCTGCCTCTCCTCTTTTATATACAGAAAGCAACTAATTTGTCAGCATGCCAGCTTTAACTAGCTGAGATGAAGGTAAGCTAATTTAATAGGAACTGTTCAATAGCTTCGACCCACCTGACACTGTCAGTTAAGGCAGCTCCACATTGCAGTGTCTTTCATTATTTCCAGCTCTTTCTTCAGACTACTTGAACAGCAAGTCAAATAATATGCTTAGGAGTCAATAGGCCTGACTTTTTCTCAAGGACATTCTTTTGATGCCAGGAACCGTCAAGTGGGAAAACACGTAGCGTGAAGGTGAGAGGACACTAATTAAATATACATAGCTCTGGCCAAAGAAGAATGAGGCACAGCTTGCTATCTGAAAACTCAGTTGCCTGCTTGGCTGAGGTCACAGCTGTTGACTTGTACAAGTTCTTAAGTTGCAGTCTCAGTATGAGACGCTTTAACACTCTTAAATACCAGACAAAGGCTATCTTCAAGGATTCTGTGTACAGTTGTATGTGCCTTTGTAGTTTAAAGAAAGACATAATGGAGTCCTTATTTAAGTTCAGCTAAAATGAATATGCAGTACAGTGTTTCCTGAAGCTGGGGAAGAATCTACACTTGTTACAACACCAGTAATATTCTTAATCATGTCCATACAGAAACTGACCTTCTAAAGGATTATTTCAAAGCATCAATATATTCACAACATCCCTTAAGATTAAATTGACTATAGAGAACAACAAGCATTTACACACATGGAGTTGGATTATTTCACAAAGGTAAGTGTGCACATTCCCACCCATGTAAAACACTTTCAGGCCGTGAACTTACATTAAAACAACAAATAGCCTAACCCTCTCCTCCCTTCCCTCTGTTTTCTTTGCACTACTAATTGCTCTCATTTAATATATTGCCTAAAATCAAAGTTTTTATTACCCAGAGATGGATATTTGCTTTATTTACATTATTGAAGAAAAATTTTTCTGTTGGACACACCTGTGCAGTGCAAGTATCTGCAGAGTTCCCTGGACAGTGGTGCCCTGCACTCTTACACTGACATGGCTCAGTGCTGTGTCAACGTGCCACAGAGCATCCCACTCATGTAGTACCATAAATAGTTCATTTACAGAGTCAGTTTATCAGGACTTACTGGCTTGAGCACTCTGGCTTCTGAGTTATACTGTACGTGGACTGGTATCTCTGCATCTACTGTACAAGGCTTGGAGCACCCCAGCTTCAACTAGAAGTCACTTCCTTGTTGTGATGCAGGTGAGCCCTTTGAGAAGAACAAATAATAACAATAGTCTTGAAGCTGAACTATTTCTTGCCTATCCATAAGACAAAAAAATCCAAGTTCTATTACTGTAATACCACATCCAAAAGCTGTCAGAAGACTATAATTTTGACTGAAACTTGTGGCCTCTAGGCATCTTCCATCCTGGCCTGCAGAGTGTTACTTTTACCCTACCACATGTGACATGATTGGTGGATGTTTGCCATTTCACAGACACCTGGGTAGCAACAGCCCTACCTACAAAAGCATTTCTGATTTTGCTCATATATTTGCACAGGAAGAGAAGATTCTGTAAGGCTGTTTGCATATTATGAGGGCTATCCCTCCCTTCAAACTCAAGGGTAATCAAAACCCACATTATCTGTAAATGGACAGATGAGAAAGTGCTCAAAACTGGGCTTGTATGAGAGAAAAATTATGCAAATTAAGACATTCAATAGTTGCATAATTTCACAGTAACAACTAAGCATTTAAAACTCCAACATTTTCTATTCCTAGAGCATAAATATAATGGTGCATTGCATTCACTCTTTATTGTTTCCAGCCTCCTGCAATTTTATCAGTCTATGGCCAAGGAGAGAGTGTTTTCCTGAAAGCTGAATTCTTCCTCACGGTTTTCCCTGCTGACCATGCAAATAACATCGTCTGCTTTAGTTTATGAGAATGATTTTTGCTCACCAGCCATCACAAAGAAAAAAAAAAGGAAAACTGAAGTTCTTTCTTTCTTCAGAGACTGGGTTTGACCTCCTTCTTCCTTCCACCAGACTTTTCTGATTTCAAAGCTGAGGGATTAAATGCTGTCTGATAAATTACTAATATACTGTTTATCTTAGTCTCTAGAACTATTTGAGAGCGATCACAGGTCTCCATTCAGAAGCTTTTCTAGTTAACAGCCTTTTTACCCAGGTTGTAACTGTATTTGCTCTCTGAACACATTTATATGTAGGTTGAGAGCAATACAGTTCATACTCCTCAGGAGCAATGTGTAATATGCTATTGCAGAAGGCCAAATCTCCACAAGATTAACACATGCTCCACTAGATCCTGTTTTTCACTTCCCTTTACCTTTGGTTGTGTTTTTTCATGCTTACTTGATTAACAGTCTCTGTGTATATGCACCAGTCCCTTTAGCTCAAGACTTAGCTGTCCATGGATAAGCAGGTTCCACATGGATGAGGGATACCCAGCAGCTGCCTGCATTACCTTGCCTGAGTTCAATCTCTCCACGTGACATTGCTACAGTTTTACAAACATAATGCAACAGCAGACACTTCCTGCCTCATTGCAATTACATGTTTTTCAACATCTTGTGTGTCACACGTACAGTTCACAAAAAACTGGCTGAAGCAGCTGGAAAAACTAAGCTTTGTGGGTTTGGAGAGGCAGCTCACAAGACACTCCCTCACAAATCCTCCTCCCATGTACTGAGACTTTGCAATGATGTTGTTCTGCTGATTGCAGAGGAAAGCCTTATATTCATGAAAATGTAACTCCTAGCAAATTTTGTCCTTTTGGGCTTAAACACAAAAGAATATTGGCTGCACTTGCTGGTTTCAAATCCTTTAACACATTGCACTCCATATTCTGATGCTGCACTACAATCACCCTTTCATCCAAAACTACAAAAAGAAAAATTATATGCTTTGATCTTTTCAAAAACATGTATTATTTCCAGAGTATTTCTGAAGCATGGTAATAGAGAGAGGAAATACAAACACAACCATCAAGAAAACTGTAAGCAATGGCAGCTTGTGACGGGGCAAACAGGATGAAGGCAAAATGTTCAAGAAAAATATTTTTGACTTACCATTCACCCTGAAACAATTGGAATATATTGATGGCAGATAAGCAAACTAAGATACCAAGATTTCTACAAAATAATACATCAACTCCCTCCCCAGTGGCAGTTCTGTAATTAGTACACCTTAGGCACTGACCCACTTAAAAAAAAAAAAAAAAAAATTATTTTCCTTCCTTCATATCTTCAGGGTAGGAAGCATGTCAATGTTTGTAAACTGTTATGTAAATGCACAGCACTACATAAATTTTGCTAACAATGAAATAATCCTATTTCTATGCACAAAATCCAGATATTAAGAGTAACTCTTTTCTAGAAGCTGATATCCCAGTAGGGCATAATAAAGGGAAGCCCACGGCAGCAGCTTTGTTATGTCCCACAATCTTGCAGCTTTATGAGCACATTAAGGGTGGTCTCAAAACTGGCCTTACGAGGAGCAGCTGCTCCTCAAGCCATCACTTGGTGACCACCCTGACCCGTGTATGACTGGCTTGGTCTGTCAGTGGGGTATGTGCTCTGCTGTGTCACATAATGTCCAACCTGCACTTTGGAGATGGAACAAGAAAATTCCCATTTTTTTGTCGCTTTTGTAGTATAAGGATATCCCTTTCTTTTGTTGCTTTTGAATATGTAAAGAAATATTGAGTATGATAAGTAGAACTTACTGCATAGCAACAGCTGAACTGGAGACAACATTCTGAGAAAGAGCAGGATGATTCACTGATGGTACAAGCCAGAATGAGATTTTATACAGGCCCTGTGCTTGTTATGCTGCACTCATTTGGCTCTCAGAAGGAGCACAATCACAGCAGCAGGGTGTGGGCACAGAAAAGACCAAAAGGGGCTCTGCTGCATTAAAGCAGAATCACAGGGCTGCTCTAGAGCATCCCAGTCATGTTATCTGCCTCATACAGCTCACTGAGGAAGGACAGATCTAGCCTACAAATAATGCCTTATTATCTTCTTTTAAATGAAATTTTGGAATGGTACATATGTTTACAGGAACTTTATGTATAGCTTTCTACTTTTTTTCTGTTACTTTAGGGTGTGTTGAGATATTAAAAAAATCATCATTATGATAGTATATTGAAAAACCCACAGGTCTAACAAGGACAGGTCACATTTCTAGATAACATGTTCAAATTTGGCTCAAGGAGATTTCCATCATCTATATTTTTTTTCAGAAAATTTTTGATTTCAGACCTGTTGGGTACATGCCAATTTTGCAAGAATAGTAATACATAACCACAGTTGTTTCTTTTGTTTGGAGAGGGCATTTGGTTTAAAGTTTTTATTCCAGAAAATGGAAAATATGAAATTATGCCATTGGTAGTGCATGTGTTAAAATTAAAGTTCACCTGTAGGAATTAAATCAAAGCTCTGTTTCCCAGACTAGGAATGAGACATATTGCACACTAACCAAATCTTGCTGAAAAAAAACAATAAATCCAGACATTTATCTACAGCTTTTACAAATTATCATTAAAGGTTTTGCAAAACCTAAAGAAATTTTGTATTTTAAAAATAAACAACATAATCTGATACCTGATTTCATAACAATAACCTGGAAAAGATGCTGTTTAAGCCTCTTAGAGCACCACATCCATGTGATCTCTCAAATGCATGTAGGGTCATTGATGATATTCATTTCTCAGTGTACTCCTGCACGTTCTCTAGGACCTAAGAAAATAGGGTAACTGAAGTTGCAGATATTCTAAAATTTGAATCCTAATCCACACCTTTTTCCTGCACAAATACTTATTCCATCCACACCAGAAGGTAAAACTTATATTTTTAACTGTTACGGTAGTGAAAAATTGCATTCACTCTAGGTCTTAGAAACATTACTCTGTCAGTTTAAAGGCAGAATCCTCAGCATTCAGCTTCTAGAAGCCAGTTTTAAATAGGCTGGAGGTCATCCTGTCACTTCAGCGATCACTTCTCACTGGAAAAAGACACCAATTCTCTTCATATTCATGATATTTTTTTCTTGGCACTACAAACATTGACATTTGACCTGTTCCAAACCGACATTTGTATGGAACTGAGTGCAAGCAGGTTCTCACTTCATCAAGGAAAACCAACAGCCAGCAGCTGATGTAGATTTAGATTATGGAATGATCTTCAGCAAGAGTAACAGTGTTATCAATCTGCCTGGAAAACATTGACTGAAGATATTTTAACAACACTTTCAACTTCACTCCTTTGTTATAAAAATCCACTGAGAGTATATTATAAGGTAATTTGATCGATCTATGGTATTTAGAGACATTCAATATTTTAACATTTTGGCCAAATCACAAAAATGAGATGCAAAGAATTTAGAAATCACGTCCATGGTTACCACACCAATGCTGCTCTGTTTCTGACCATGTATTTTGTAGCTTTGTTTAGATTATAATACTATCCTTTAAATTAATCAATCAAATTAATTACACAATTTTTCAACAAGAAGTTATTAAAAAAATCATGTTGCATTCATTGATTTAAAAAAAGATAAGACAGGCATATAAGATAAAGAATTATATGACATAAAATGCACCATCTCATCATAAATGATCTGAGAGCTAATGAAAACTGGGAATTAATTATTAAAACAGACTTTTTTTTTTAATATAATACATTATTAACACATGGAACTCGATGCTTCCAGGCACCATTTAATGAAGACGTTTATAAGGTTGGGGGGTTTTGTGTTGGGATAACAAGAAATTTCACATTTAATCCAGAAGGCATGTTCTGCTCCAAGACCAGGAGTATCATTTAAAAGGCTCAAAGGACTTCAGGTTTATAATCCAATAAACCATGAATATGCTATTATGTATTTTATTGTTAGATGTCACAAATAGATGCACTTACAAAATTTATCACTGTATTAAAAACACTTCTACTTTAGGTAGGGAGCAAAATGACAAATCATGGCTTACCCCAGAAAGGAGATTATTCTAGGCTTCATATGTCAAGAACCAGAAACACCACTGATAAACCCCAACTTTTCAGTCCAAAAACACCTTAGAAAGCATTAAAAAGAGCTCAAATGATTGATCAAAGAACCCTCAATGGCAAGGACCTGTCTGTCTCTATGTGGACTCTTAAGGAAACACTTGCATGGAAATGCTCCCACCATCCATCAGTTTGAAAGCTGAAATGTTTCCTGACTTTCTGAGGTCTTTATCTATTTGGAAAACCTGAATAAACTTTCCCTGAAGGAAACTTTCAAGTCTCTTTTGGAATACATGTGTACTTTAAGTATTCTCAACACGATAGTAAACAGATGATTGCTTTAAGAGAAACTTCCTTTTCCATATACAGATATTTCCATTTACCTACATTAAATGTTAAAACTTCATTATGAGAGCTGTACCTCCATTGGAAGATGCAGTTACACAGTATTTTCCACTTCCCCAGGCATATATGCTGGTCTAACCTTTGGTTTCCTATGTAGGATCATGTTCCCCCAAAATGTCTTTATTTACTCTTGTACATTTAGGACCTGAAGTGAACATATTGAGTTGATGGAAATAGATACAAAGAGAATTTTAGAAATGTCAAATAGTTGTGTTTTAACAGAAGCATTTGACTATTATTCTAAAAGAAACAGATCAGGCAAAATAACTGTCAATAAAGCACAGACATGGTTTATCAAGACAATCCAATCACAAAAACAAATCTAAACTTTTGCCTGCAACAGGAAAATAAATATTTTTCTCTAGTACCAATGATATTTTAAAGTATCTTTGGAGGATTCTGAAGCCACATAAAGCCTTGTTTCTCATGTAACCCTGAGGAAAAAGAAAAGTGAGATTAAAAGGACTTTGAAATCAATGGCTAAATTCAGATCAGCCAAATAGGTGAGAAAGGGAGGAGAGAAGCATGTACTGAGACATGATACAGGTACACAAACCTGTGTCTGTCAAATGCAAAGGAGTAAGGAGAATAAATACTTTGTCCAGTATTTGTGAGGATATGATGATTTCTAACTACAGAATTAAATACATTTAACATAGTTTCACTCTTGTGAGTTCCAACTTAAAGAAAAATTCCCCTGAATTACACCATTTCTATATCTAAGGAAACTTTTTCTCTACAATCTGAAGAAATTTTTATTTTAAGGACAGTAGAAATGTATAGATTACCAGATGGGAATGAACAGTGAGACTCCACTTATATACCTTACAAAGATACTTGAAGTATGTGAATTGTATTCAAGGTAAAAACATTTTTTTCTTGGTAATTTAAACTATCAGTTCAACAACTGGTTATATTATAACATTATACCAAAATTTGCATTAGACATAAATATAACCAATACCTCAGTGTCCAATTAGTCTATGTATATGTTTAGCATAGCATACATTAAACATTAGTAGAAATACCTGTGCTATTTTATTGATGCTGGGAATCACCACAAAAAAACCACCAAGCACAATCTATTGTGAGATAAACAGAGGATTGGGTAAACTTAGATATTTTTCTAATACTAAGGCTTAGAAAATTGACCCTTGAAAAATTTTTAAACAAAATGGAAACTACGTGGAAACCATCCCCTCTCAAAAAAAAATTGTCAGCAAAAAAGAAATATTTTCACAGAAGATTTTTCTGAAACATTATATGAAATTGAGATGGACAGAAAGTGGAAGAATTTCAAAAAACTGTAAAAAACACCAACACAAATTCACATTGCACTGCAAACACAGAAATGCTCAGAAGTTTGGAGAGTGCCCTAATCATCAGCTACAGCCAGAGCTTTTTTGCTCTCTTTGAAGATGTAACTACATAAAATGAAACAGCTTCAACAAAAACAGTTGGAAGATTCTCTCTTTTAAAGCTTAACCAGTTAGACTAATATTTGAAATCCGAACCTGTATCTCCCCAACCTTATCTAGTGCTCTTATCATTTGAATATTAGGAGCAAACATCTTCACTGAGTTAACAGTTGCACATCTAACTCATTATTTCCTTCTCTTTTCTTCCAAATAACTAAAAATGAAAGGTGTAAAAGTTTCCACTTTATCTTGTGTGAAGTAGTTCATGACACAAAAGACAATTAGAGGTAAAGGTTCCTTTTATTATTTATTATTTGGAAATGGAAAGTACAGTGAAGATAGATTTGAATAAATTTCTTTAACTTCCAGGTTTTTTACTGAACAAAAAAATGCAAATGCAATTTGCATGGCACCAGAATAGATTCTCTGAGACAAAATAAGATATAAATATCAGCAACCAAGAGCTACAACAAAGAGAAACAAAAATTGGACTATAAACTGGACCCATAGCTATTGATCTCTGCTTAAGGAGACCCAAGCAGAGTTTTAAGACTGCAGGAATTCCTCTATTTCCGTGGAAGGCAAAAGAGGAGAACTGAGAATATGCTAATCAGCAAAGTATTCCACAATATGCAGATGGTAAGAAGCTAATTTCCATCTGACTTTTTTTCTCCACTGGGTAATTACATTCTCCCTAGCAGAAGCTTTATGTCTACATTGAAAGCAATAGCCAGTTCTCTGTAAATAACCTACTTCCTAGAGTGGGACAGGGGAAAGGGAGTTTAGCAAAAGCATTTTTATCTTTTTTTGGTTAGATTTTTTGTGCTGTAATTTCACTTCAAGTGGCTACTGTAATTACAGGTTAAATTTGGTGCCTACACTCTACTAATCTAATATTTTCCTAACTCATTTAAGCTGTAACATAAGAGGAGAGAAAATTGGTTTTAGGCTTCTGTAATGTAATTATTACCTTTTATAAAAAAAAAAAAGCATAGCCAATTAGTAAATAATGAAAACTAATTTCTTTTTGGCAGTTGGCAAAAACAATGTGCAATTTCATTCCTACAAATGTTTAAAATTACCTGCTCTATATGACCAATTTTTCTTTCCCATACTAAGTTTGTAAGGACTTTTGCACAAATGAACATCAGAATTCTATAATTACAAATTAGAATCACTGATTACATGTATTTACAGTAATTACATAATTAGCAATAATTATGTTAATTACATAAACAATAGACTGCATTGAGCAGCAATGGAAAACAAGAACATTCTCACATATAAAAACCTGCCTTGAGTTAGGAAAAAAGGATTTTATCATTAGCACTAAAATGCAGAACTAAAGCAAAGAGCAGCACCACTGTAGCGTGCCCTGCTTTGTTCAAGAGCTGAAAATTCTTTGGAAAATGCTGGTTACAAACACGATGAAGTATTTTGGAATACATATGTCCCAAATAACATTAGGAGCAAAGAAATACTCAATAGATGTGAAACACATTAAGAATAAGGATTTCTCTTTCCAAGTCCCCTAGCTCCTATTTTCAAGAGCCTGACCCCATGGCTGCACCATCAGCTTAAGCTGATCATACCATGTGCTGCCAATGAACAGTGAGACCTTGCATTTGGCACTGATGCTCCTCCTTCATGCTCCCACCCCTTCCCTTGTGCTATCTCTGCTTTTGTGACCACAGAGCTCAAATATTCATGATGACAACTATTTTTGTTTGGCCTTGTTAGTTTCTTGCCAAGCTGCTCCAGATCATCCTATGGCTTATGTCAGAAGGGAGAACAAAACTCTCCTTTCGAAAGGCAGCAGCATCTTGGACTCGATGAAGCAGACTGTGAACTTGTAGATTTAGGTGCTTAAATTGGATGACCATGGTATGTAAAATCAAGGGAAGTTACACCTGGAAGACAAAGGCACTCTGGGGACACCTCACTACTCATCAGTCATACACAGAACCTACTGCAAGTGAAGTAAGAAGAGGTCAGTGGAAGAAAACAAAGAAACACAAACATACGTTTTCCTAAGAAAATTTAACCCCCCATCTTCTTCATAATTTCTTCTGTGACCAATGAATGGTCACAGTTAGTAACATATAGAAAGAGTATTTTTAGTCTGGACCTTGTAAGGAAGAAACTGTGGTTATATCTTCACTGCTAATTCTGTCCCTACCGAGGGAATGAGTCACAGATTGGAGACAGCTCGTGCAGAGTGGCCCTGGATTCCTCTGAGCTTCACACCATGGTGTCCCATTCTTTCACCTGGGGTATTGTGGGGTTTTTTTAATCAATATTGAAAAGATGTGAGAGCTGTGTTGCAGCCCACCTGTAGAGAGGTATCTGTGCCCTACAATGACAGGTGTGCTCTGTGCAGCTGTGAGTTTGCCTTCAGAGTACATGAGCTTCCTGAGAGCACAAAGCTTGCCACAATGGTGTCCGAGGGAAGGGACAACCAAACCTGAGTCAGTCTCCTCCATGGTACTCCATGGGAGAAGTCCCTGCAGCAAGTGATTCCCAGAAACACACCTGTGTTTGGGAGAACTTAGACAGAAAACTAATCAGTTCAAAGCAAAAGAGAGATTATCACTGAATTTTTATGCAACACAGACAAGCAAGAGACCAGGAAACTGGACTGAATAGGGAGATAAAGTCCTTGAAAACATAGTTGCTCCCATTACATGTTTCAGAGTTGTAGTGTAGTGGTATAGGAAGAGTGTGAGGCAACCTGGAGTATATCAAGGCAGATTTTCTGAGGGTTTCATTAAATTCACAATATCTGTATTTTCTGTCAGACAAGCATGAAGGAATTCAGGCCAAAAATTCTTAAGTTAGCTGGGTTAGACTCCTCTTAAACATTGGGAAGATCTATAAGGTTGAATAAATGACAAAAGCTTCTGGGGTCCACTAGGATGCATATTTTTCCTTATCTGCACTAATTCTTATTCCAAACAACTACAATGAGGTACAGGTAAAGTGGTTACTGTTTAGAAATTTAGCTAGAGCAGTCTGACTAAAACACTTCAATTATGCAGTTCCCATGCTACCTTTGTATTTAGTGAATGACAGCAGTGGTGAAGGTTTAATGAGCTGTGAATGACTGTACAAAACTTAGAGGATCACAAAACCTGCTGCTGGTAATTTACATGAACAGTTACATCGAAGTGCCAGAATCTATGTCATGATCCATTGTTAATATACTCTGTGTGTTCCTTCTTAAGACTGGTTGGAATACAATTATTTTCAAGTCTCCAAGCTAAACCTGTCCGTTCTGGTTTTCCTTTATCTGAGTCACTCATTGATACACAAAAAGCCTGCCTACGAACATCACCTCCCTAGAGCTTTTAACAGTTAAAATATTTGATAGGTTCATACTTTTCACCTCACACGAGTTTTGTTTTTTTTTTTTTTTTTAAGAGAAAATGCTTTACATTTCTGTTTAAATCTGTCACATTCTGCTTGTGAATTTGCAGACTGCCAGTATTCCCTGCTGGAATACCTGCAGGCACGTAGCACTGCTCACAAGGCTCTTCAAGAGCGAACTGATGCATTACCTTACTTTGCAAATACATTTGATCGTGTGCTTTTTCCAGCTACCCACAGTGCCAGAGCTTTTGCTCTTTGCACATTGTAGCTGAGAACATGCTATTGCCTGAATGAGGTTTTTTTTCTGGTATTCTTGCAAAGTGTCCATATCAGATATAACACTGCTTACCTTCAGAGATTTAAAAATCCTGTCTCAGAGGGACATAGATTAACATAGTAATCCTTTAAGCCTTCAGATAGTGTTATCTCATTATTTATAGTTATTCCCTAACAAAGAACTCTTCATCTCCTATATTCTCATCTGCACTTCTATCTCTACTTCTAAATAGTGGCCACATAATTTAAGAAATGCCTACTATTTAGAAATGCTCTCTTTGAGTATTCTCAGCTCAGGAAATGACTTGACATCATCTATTCATTAATTACATAGATAATCAAAAGCTACATCCCACATTAACAAGGGAAAGCTGTAGGAAACAGAAAAAAAAAAACAAAACAGGACCAGAACTGATGAATGTTCAATGTGTCCTTCCTGTTAAGACACTTCAATTCAAAATATAAAATATATTAAAATGCATCCAGAAAAATAATTCACTTTTAACCCTTTAGATACCCATGCATAGGTGATATTACTATGAAAGGATCTATTTCTGTAGTCTATAGAATACTCAAAAAGAAATTAGAGAATGGTTTAACTGCAGTAACATGGTTAATGCTGTGACAATAAAATCAAAAATAAAGTCAGAAATGCTGGGAAGTAAAATGTTGCCAGCTTGCAGAAGATTTAAGAAAAAAACTCTGTAAAAAAAAAATCAGAACTTTTTTTTTAAAGTTCTACTTACAGAATTGTTAAAAGCAATTATAGAAATATAAAGTAATTGTCTAGAAAATTCATGCAAAGAATCTTGCCCTTGATGTTATGAAGTCAGATTCATAAACATACTTTTAAACCAAAATGTTACTACAAGCCCTACAGCACACTTGCTTAACATCTTCTGAAATAACTTAACATGATCAAAAATCCCAAGAAAACAGGAGCACAAAAAATAGAAATTTCATTGTGCAACAGGGAATTTGCTGCAGCCTGGGCTGCTGTGGATATGGAGAAGTGAATGTGGGGTTTCTATTCAATTTCCAAAGATGAATCCAAAGTAAAGGTAAACATTTTTCTTCTTATATGTGAATTCTGCATATCAATCACTACAAACAGCACAAAGGTAAAAAATAGGAGAATACGCAGTGCACAAATAGTTCATCTTCTGGGTGAATTGAATTTAAAAGCCTACATTTTTAATTTTTCTCTGTGTACCTTAAATTTAAATAAAGAATAATTGATTGCAAGTATTCAATGTCAAGTGTCCAACTGTATCTGTCCATGAGCTGTTGCAAAACTCCACATCTACACTGGGATTAACCCCAGCTTATATTGTGCTGTGTAGGGTCTGTTTTAATGTCAAAGCCACTTGTTCTCTGGCATCTTTTGCATATTGATCATGCAGATCAGTGGGCAAAACCCAATTAATTTAATATCACAACTCAGTAGTTACAACAGTATGATGACCTTCCATGGTGTTAACAAGTACATGATGATTGGCCAGTAGTGATACACTTATTCCCAAAGAAGTATTTCATTATCTTGCTACTTTGAAAAATGATAACCATCCTGCTTTACATAATGCTGGTTAGACTCTTCTTTCTTCTCTGTCTCTATGGCTTCTCAGAAGGAAAAGCAAACAAGCCAACCTCAAAAATCACTAAGACTTTTTTTCCATCTAAAGCGTGGGAAAAGTAATACACCTGGAAAACAATCCAAAATTCCCAATTGTAGGTTTGTTCCCATTTGGGGAGAAAATTCATCTTTCAGAATTTCAGCAATTCAGGTAATGATTTCCCTACACAAAGCATAGGAATGGTCATGAATACCAGTCCAAAATTGTCTAACCAGCATAGCCAGCAGGACACAGTAAGGAAAGGGGTGTTCCTCCCCCCTGAGCTATTGCCTTAATATTATCCATACCCTCCTATTTGGATCTGTAACTCTCTGGAGCTGAGTGCCCGTAGCTGCACTGGTCGCAGTCACCCTTATAAATCAATATCCTCTTTACCTCACTGTTACATCCTCCTTTATTTAACAGAGCTATTGTTCTTCATTTAATTCAGAAGACATCATTTAGAAGACATCATTTGAATGTTTACTGAACACAAGGCATAGTTGATAAACAGGTAGATCAATTAATCTGAAAAGGTCCTAAATTGCTCTTTCACTTCCCTTGAAAAATTACAATTGATGAAAATTTATTTGAAGACAGAATTCTGCAATAGACTTCCATAATTAACAATCCAATGTAACAATCATTCTGATTCCCAAAGGTCCAGAAGATCAATTTTATAGAACTTTTCTCACTCAAGTATTATTTATTCATATGATAATTTTAAATTGTGTAGTGGTGGTTTTTTGCTGCAACATGATGATTTGTCAAAGGTGAAGCATTTCCCAGTGCTTTTTTTTTGTTTTTTATAACATCAGCAAGGTGCTAAAAAACCAAGAGAATAAATTCAAGGCCAATTACTAACAGAGAGTCACCAGACTGCTTGAAACAGAATTTTCTATTCCAGACATGTAATCAGAACTGCCTCTCTTGTATCTCAAGTTAGTGTCCTAATCTAGTGTCTACATTGCTTCATTTCCTTCCTCTCTCACTCTTAAAAAAATTCCAAACAAAACCCTACAACAGAAACTTATGCTTCAATAAAGATAGATATTTCAAGAATATTTAAAATGACTGAGCTGATAATGTTTAGGAGACGGACTTTATATTCAATTTCCAAAGGAATAAAGATATGTCATAAATACTCCACTTAAGCTATAGTCAAAAGGAATTACAGCATAATAACTGCAGTTGTGAGACCTTTCAGAGTTCATCAATAAATCTCTCTTTGATGCTATATGAAGATATAAGGAAGTTTAATCAATAATTAATGTTAATCACATTCAGTCTTAATCAATACCAGAACTACTACTTTTTGCAAAGCCCAGAGACTTTGGGTGCAAAATCAAATTTAATTAAAGCTGTGCATGCAGAAGAGAGTTTTTAAAGTCATAATAATTAGTTTGTTTAACACTGCAATTTCCAAACTCCTCTGTACATTTTTCAGAGGACTTGATTATTAAATTTATTATTTGCACCTGCTGTAAGAGACAGTTGAGCTGTTCATGTGCAGCACTCACACATGAGACTGCAAAGAGAAAGAACTTCTCATCCTTCCAAACCCATTGGAAAGTTTGCCCAGAAATAAGTAGATAGTACCCAGAAATCCGAGCCCTTCTGAAGATGAAAACAGTCTGTGGAAGACGCATCAGAGTCACTCACCTGCCTCCTGCCAAAAGCTGGTTTTATATGCATGCTATGGCTACCTCAGCCTCACAGGATCATCAGGTCACATTGTGGAGAACAACAATTTCAGTCACTGCAAGTTATTGGGGAAAAATTTCTTCTTTAACTTAGGGATCAAAAAAGGTAAATGCTGGCCATTATTCCACCTGATCTCCTGAGAGATGTCAAAGTGAGCCTATTTCCCTTCTCTCTTGCAAGAGGAGGTCACAACGTATAAGTCAAATATTTAACAACCCTCCAAACAGTGTATTCAGTGCCAGAGGACCTGAGTCAGGGAAGAGGGGTAAACATTACCTGAACCGTGCCCTTGGAAAGACTGCTCTCTTTCCATCCCAGCTCTGCTGTTAGGTGTCTATTTTCACACATTATAAATTAGGTAAATGTTAACCCATTCACACTGACAGCTGCCTATAATGGTACATTTCACACCCCATGCAAAGAAAAGAAGAAAAAAAATCCTGTTTGTTCTTCCTTTATTTCTCATTCACACTAGCAAATGTCACCAGTCAAAGGACTGTTTGATAACATGATTTTGCTGAGAAACAAGACAGTGGTGTGCTCTGATTTTTACTTGAATAAGATCTAAGTTTTCCTTCTGAAAACTAAAATATTTATATTTTTTAATTTATAAAGATAGACATTCTCCCCTGCATTCAGTCTTAGCCCACTTATGCGTTAATGTAGGAATTAATATTGCAACTCATACCAATATTCTCAGTTTCATCCATTTGAATAGCTTCCTCAAGCTCCCAGATATAAAATTAAGCAAGTAAGTAGAGATTTGTGAGCTCAAGAGCTTAAAAACACACCCATTCTCTAGCAGTCAGTTTTAACTAAAATTAACAGTAAAAAATCCTGTAGCATGAATAAACAATCAAAAGACAAAATCACAAAACGGAAATTTTGTGAGCAAGTGTGCCAGCAAACACAATAAGGAATCCCATCGATTAGCTGCCTGAATGGCTGTTATTGCTCCTTTTATTTTTAAATTAAGCACAGAAAGAAATTTCCTCTGTATGTATTTTTCTGCCTTAAGCATTCCTGATTGCCTCAAGATTCAGTCTTGTTAAAGTGCAGCCTTGCATCATTATATATTTCATTGACCATTTACTGTAATGCTGAATGACCAATCAATTGGCAGTTAAACTGCTCATTAAGAAAAAAGTACAAGTTTCTCTAAACTCAGCTGCTCCATTTTTCTCCCAATCATTTCCTTGGTCTATTAACGGGCAGCTTTTGTCCTGCTGTTCAATAGTTCAAAGTTAGATTTGCCTTATTCTGCTTAGTGTAAAGCACTTAGGCAGTTTTAAAGTGAAAGTAATTTTTGAGAAGCTTCTTTAAAGCAAAAATGACAGTAATAACATACCTCTTAAATGCTAAATTTCCATGTTAAAGCATCAATTCAATAATCTGTGATCTGTGAAAAAGCAAAGTTATTTTCCTGTGATTTTATTTGTTACAATGAACTGAGTGCAATTCCCAGGAACAAATTATGCAGGCTATAAAATTTAAATTTAAAAATTTGACACTAATGGAAACTTCAATACGCAGACAGAAATCTACTTAGTCAGCAGCCACAAATCAGGACCAACATTTTCTTTGAATAACCTTTGCAACCTGTCTTGTAAGTTGAAAGGGCTTATTAAAGAAACCAAAAGCAAATGCTCCCAAAGGTGCAGCCCCTCAATTTTTCAACTCTCCACTCCAGCTCTGCAAGGTAGAGTCTATACAAAGCACAAGAATCTATCCGTGTCACTTCAGATGATCCCAAGTTATATACATCACATAAACCTCTTTTTTTGTTCTTCTTTACAAGATTGGGACTCACATAAGCACAGATGTATGTGAATGTAATTAAGACACATGAGCAGGTCTTCAGAACCGAGATATCAATGACTCATAAAACACAGGTTAGTGTTCATCTGCATAAAAAATCATAAAACTTATGGTTAGATTGAGCACTGTCCTATTTATTACTTCACTGCATATTCCCTTTTTTCCCAGATAAATGGGTTTGCAGCAGTTTGGCTCCAAACTGAAGAATCAGATGCCAAAAAGATGAAAGGCACCTGTTTACTTAAGCTCAGAAGCAATTCATCCATCTTATAACACTGTTACCAGTCAGAACTTGCTAAAGGCACTATTAAAAGTTACATTTCGCCATTCAAAAGCCACTGAAAGAACAGAGTTATCATCTCAAACACCTGAACATGAAAGTGTGCCATTAAAAATCCCCACATGCCACTGCAGTGTTGACAAGCTGATCTCCACAGGGTGTGGAAGCAGTGGAGGTACAAGTGAGGAAGGATGTATGGAGAGCATGAAAACCTTTGAGAGGAAACCTGTAGGATTCTGAAGAGCCCAGAGAAGGAAGGGGACCATGAGAAACGTGTGTGATGTGCATATCCCCAATAAAAACAAAGAGACCCAGTCTTCTGATTTAAGAACTGTTTAAGTGATACATAACTGTTTAAGTGAATCCCTATCCTGTTTAGTTTTTGTGAGCTGTGTTCCTTCACCTAGAGCTTATTATGGATAAATGCTCAGTCTCTGACCTTTATACTCTTATTTCACTACTCTAGGTAGAACAATTAAAGTAAAATATGCAAGTAGCTGGGGAAAGCATCTGGAAAGGCATTTAATATGTTTGTATATCCAAGCAGCTCTTTACAATAGTAACATGAAGAGATTTTTACCATTACAGATTTTTTACTTTTCTCTCATTTTGCAAAAAAGCTTTGTTTTACACAGAAAATTCCAGTTTGGCTCCACCCTAATTCACAGTTTTTCTGCATGATTCCAAAATACAGGAACCACAAGAGCACTTCATGACATAGTAATAAAGATAAAACAACCACCATAATCTTTACTGAGATCTGAAAACATAACCTCACAGTCACTCTAATAAAGGCAGCATCAGGCACAGATAGCACTGAGTAATTGTGCTCTAAAACTTTCTAAAAGAAACCCAATAAGGTTTCTAAAAAGCCATAGAGCTTTTGAGATTCAACTCTATTTTAAAATGAGAACAAAATGTGTGCTTGGATTAGTCACTCCTCTCTCTATATATACATATTTATATGAAACTAGGTATATATTTAAAAGCCTTTATTTCTAGATTGTATAAAGTTATAAGATAAAACAAATAAATGTCAAGAGGTGGATTTTACTTAAATGTTGAGCCTAAAAGCTATCACTGCCCCTTTAACTTTTGAGGATAAGTCTTTCTCACAATAAAATAGTCAACTACCTCCCCACTGAACTATAAAGAACAGATTTAGTGGATACATTATTAGCACTCTACACTGTTCATAGACCTTTGCAGCAGAAAGCCAAATTAAATGCTGACCTAAGCAAGATCAATTCAGTTGCAATCAGCAGAGATGCATCACCTTACCTGTGATCACTCCACCGTTTGCAAATGAAGAATTGCCAATGCTACATAAATAGTGATGAGCATTACTTGAAAGTTTTGTTTCCTTTACATGCACATGGCTCCTGAATTAAGTCCAAAAGTAATGATTTTATTACCTAATTGAAAACAATGGCTTTTAGGAGCTCTGCATATTAACGTTGTTGAGAGGGATCTCTGACAGCAACTGTAGTAGTGCACAAGGAGGAATTAAAACATATCCTTGTGTTTCAGCCACTATACACACTTTTCAACACAGAAGAAAAGAGATATTAAAAATGTATTAAAGAGGCTTAAAAATTAAGTTTAAAGTGAGAAGTAGGATACCATAAAGTAACAACAGGAAAGGTCTTATTGAATGTAGTAAGATTTATGAGTATCTGAATAAATAGAAATGAAATGCAAGTTCCTCGGGCTGTGTTGTTCTGGAGCAGCATTCCAGCACTCAGAAGCAGCAGAGTCAACATAAAGATCCTAACTGCCTTTGAGATGTAGCTTGATCAATTTATCTTACAATCCCTTTCCTATGCCTGACCGCACCAGTAGGAAACTGGATTCAGTCATGCAGGGTTTTCCTTCCAGTAGTCTTCCCTGCTAAGAGATATAAATAATATCTTAAATACCTGTATTGTTTAATTTAAAAAATCAGTGGAGTGAATTTTCTATTTAGCTGGAGCTCTTATACTGGTACAGAAGGAAGGAGGCTTTGCCAAGGTAAGTATATAATTTGCAGTGACTGCAATTTGAGTGCACCTGGACAGAGATGCCCAAGGAACTCTATGGTGAACTGACAAATTCATCTCAAAATGCACAGAAAGTAAATAGCTGATCCCAGCTGTGCACATGCCTTTTAACCAACAATGCTTTGACATAATCCTGCAGAGATTAACACTGATACATAACTATGTGAAGGGACTTTCTACAATGGAATGACATGTTCTCATTGATACAGATTAAACAGTTTAGCAAAACCATTTACAGCCTTTCTGACTTGATATCTCTCCATGCATGTGTAACCAATCACAGGTAGACTCGTGTTCAGGCAATCTATATGTAATATCTGAATCCTGGTCTGAGACTGCTTATGTTATGAGCATCACATTAGGAACTTGGTTTTACTTCTGGAGGCATCAGTTGGATAAATATCTCCATTCCTAGTTCACAGATCAGAGGGTGGTGATGCACAGTTAAGTCTGGGCTAGGAAATAAAGCTACATCTTAAGTTTAGTTTTCTGTGAATACTGAGTGCATCTTTACTCACACCTATTTCAATAAAAATGGAGTTTAGTGCTCTGGGACTTGAAAGCAGCTACCAAGGACTAAATTTTGACCCGATGCCTTTTGCTAATGTTTGAAATTTTTTCTCCACTGACATGCTGAATTCTTCCACATTTGTTATCAATATCCAGGGTGGGCCTTTCCATGTATGGAATGGCCATAAAGGTTGATTAAGTATGAAAGAAAGGGTAAAATGCAGATAATTGGTGTTTATGTTTGTTAATGAGTTAGTTAGAAAATTAGGAAAAGAAAGGTGTTCAATATAATCACCGTTACTTTTATTACTAAGATAAAAAGTTTCTGCATTTTATTTTCTTCTGTGGTTTTTTTGTTGGTTGGTTGGTTTTATATATTTTCTGGGGGGTAGGAGGTGGGAGGTGTTTGGTTGGTTGGTTTTGGTTTTGTTGGGTTTTTTCAAATTTATTTTCTATTTTAAACCAAGTTGACAGTGATCACTGGTTTTAATATGGGTGTGCTGGGAGTAACCAGAAAGCCAACTATGAACTATGAAGAGATACTAAAAGTTCACTTTATTGTAATATACAAATTCCATTACTATAAATCTAACAACATAAATATTCAGTTGTTTCCAACAAGTCTTGAGTTGTGCAAAATTTTAACTTATAGCTCATTACTTTCAGAGTATACATTTTTAAGTCTTTTAAATTAACAAAATAAATAAAGATCTGGTCTTCCCAATTATAATTTAATACAGTCCTCTTCTAAAATGCCATATCTTTAGATTGGATTACACCACCATTTAGCTCGGATCTTACAAATACATTTTTAATTAATCACAGTGTTTGAGGTCTTTTTTTCCTCATGAACTTCAAAGGTTTATCCAAAACACTGTAATCCAGAAATACTTCCATGTCATATAACAGAGCTAATAACCTTGCTAACCACTTAGTTGCTGACAGAACACACTGTCCTCATTTGCAGAATGTGAAGAATTTAGAATTTGAAAGGGAAAAAAAAGGCCTTTAACAAGGTGCAAAGCACAATTTTTAAAAAAGCTTCATCACCTAGCTACATTTAGACAATAGCCTTCTCTCCTCTAAAACCAGTCTAATTAAATACAGCTGGAGATGGCACAAAAGAATTCCATTAATTAATTGGCAACCTGCTGACACTAATTAAGCTATGAAAATTCAACTCCCTCACACCAGATTTTGAACATTAGTCAGTTACATTTGGTGGGAAGTTTGCCTTGCATCTCTAACACCATCAGAAATGAGAAAATTAACTTTGTGGTTCACATTTGTGGGAACAAAATGACCTATTATTGGAAAAATTAGATATTAAACCTTGCTCAAAGAAATACTACAGAAGCTCTTACTGATAGACTTCCTTACAAGGGGGATTAAGGGCTTCACTACTACAGCCTGCTTCTTATACAGGAAAGAATCCCAAAAAATTAATAGCACAGTGGAGGGTGATCACCCTCATTTAATCCTCTGCAACACCCACTGTACGGCATCCAAAGCTTTTCTTCAGCCATCTACCAATCAAGATTTCGGGCAGTAAACAGAAAACATACCACCTCTTTTACCCGTATTCTAAATCTCATCTAAAGCATCCAATGGGACCTCACTTAACATTTTAACAGTTAATTACACTGTAACGAGGAAGATTTATTATTTAATGTCTCAAGACCTACTGGTAATGAGTGGTTCTGCTATTATCTGAGTGGACACTAATTAAGACCATCTGGTGCTCCTTCCTTTCCAAAAACCCACACCCATATCGTGAGTGAGATTTCAATGCCATGTTGGAAATGTGCTAATCCTGATCTTTATCCACATTATTTACCAAGAATCTAGACAAAAAGAGGAACATAATGCAGAATAAAAATATTGTCTAGTTTTTTTTAAATCCTGACGCTTATAGTGCCACAGGAACCATAAGAATCAGCAAGCAACTAATGTACTTTAAACTAAAGGAAAGAAGTAATTGTAGAAAAGTAGCATATAACATTCCTGTGTATGGGGGTTTTTTTTAGTTTTCTTTTTCATATGACATTTAGCAGTTAAATCACACAGCCCTCATATGATACACTACAGCACAATTTGCCCACCTCACCATATTTTCAAAAATCTAATTAATTAGAAGCTGTCAATTAATTTTGAATCTACAGGAAAGTATTCTTATGAAATAATTTTATAAGAATTGATTTATATAAAAGTTCTGTAACCTAATATGCTTTCAGTTCTGAAATTCTCAGTTAGTTCCTGGCAAATCAGTCAGGAATGTGGCAACCTCATGTTAAAGAATGGTTCATTTATTAAATGCAAAAATCATGAAAAAATAAAATAATAATAATAAAAAAGGAGTCTACATATATACATAAGTCATCCTCCTCCCCTCCAAACACACAGCCACTGTTTTAAGATATGAGCTTTCTGTTGAGGTTGTAACTTATGTAAAGTCAAGTAAAATTCATCCTTCCTGTGCGAGTTAAGCTGACTCACTGTGAGTCTCAAGGCTGGCAAGATCTGAAGAACTACACCTGACTGTTTCCTTAAATGCTTTCTTGCTATGGTTGAGGTAACCCAAATGGAGAAAAGAGGAACAGATGCTTAAAAGTTTCTTGAAATGTTGCCAACTAGGAATAATCAGTCACTGAAAAATAACGGAAGTCCCATTACCTCAGTCACTCTGCTAAAAATCAGCAGAATCAGTCTCTTTACAATGTGTTGATTACAATACACAAAGTATAATAAAGAATATAATAAAGAACATTTGCTTTCCATTAAGGGTGAAAAAGAACTATGTTAAGCTGTGTAAAATTCCTACTTCTAAACTTTATTATACTCTCATTTACTACAGTCATAACTGTAATATTTTATCATAAGATTAGAGTGCAATTGACAATATGTTGGATAATGCATTTGATTAATAACTGAGCTAAAGTACATGTTGGCTTTTATCCCACAGTTTTCACAGGGACCCTTTCATTTTTCAGCCCACCTCCTGTTACACTACTTTGGGAACATCTTCAAAATGCTGTGAAGTCAAACTGGTAGCAAAGTCACCAGGGTACAAGACAACATTGAGATTACCAAGTGCACCAGAATCTACTTGGAGGCTTTACTTGGGTACAAAGCAAGGTCAGACAAGATCCAATGGTATGAAGCAACTTTAGAGATTGATCTTCACGTTTAGACACTTGATTATTTTTCAAGTGAGACTCACAAATTAACTCCAGAGTCATCATCCAGGTGACTGGCAGTTTCTAATGGTACCACTTTCACAAAACTACCAAAAAAATTAAAGGAAGAGAGACAAAAAATGAAACCAGCATCTTATTTTAATAAAACATTTTTACTCTCTTATAATCTAAAAATACTTAGATATTACAGGCGAGTAAATCACAATAGTCAAAAGTAGCAAGCTTTTCAATTGGGGACTGGATCCTTCAGTTATCATGAAGACAACAAAATGAAAACTGAGACAATGAAGGTTATATTGGCAATAGAAAGGAAAAAAGTTCAAACCATGCCTGGGGCATGAAATGGAGAGTAACAGTTGAAGGAAAAAAA
This sequence comes from Pipra filicauda, assembly GCF_003945595.2. Taxonomy (NCBI): domain Eukaryota; kingdom Metazoa; phylum Chordata; class Aves; order Passeriformes; family Pipridae; genus Pipra; species Pipra filicauda. The sequence goes on from NW_024104285.1 coordinate 1,418,554, forward strand.
ACAATGAAAGATGCATGACTATCAGATTCACATGTATTACTGTTAAGTGCATTCATTAAATGGTCATAAAGAATATATGGCATAAAAATGAAAGAAAAGAGCATAGTCTCTATTCGAACCTGATAATTTCAGAATGTGAAAAGCAGCAGACCATGACAACAATTTAAACTAAGAACAGTAAATCTTGCATTCAGCTTCCACTGCAAGTAAAAGAAAAAAAAAAATCACACAGTAAATGACAGAAGTGACAAAAGAAAATAAGATATCAAATTTTAAGGCTACACTGGTATAGCACACAGTGAAGCAATAATTTGTTTTGAAAGCATCACAAAATTATCTGGTCATTAACCATGTTGAGAAATGCATTGGTTTTGAATGTACACACACTGCAAATCTCCTGAAAACACATATCCTAGTAATTGTGACCTGGACATTCTGCCTTTTTAGCTTTTTCTATTCCACTGTGGTTTATATCATCTGTATTATTTCACATAACAGGTTATAAGAGTTCCTTTGGCCAGGGTTTTGACACCTCTGCATGAGACTATGTTTAACACCTCATCAGTTGGTATACATATGCTAATAGTTTCTGTTTAGCACCTGTTTTCTCCTTTCCTGCTGTTCAGGCACAACACAAAACTACCACAACTCTGCCTTTACAGTGCTTGCAGTGCTTTTCCCTATTTTACAGTGTAAATCAGATCTTTTGAAAATGTAGCAGAGAAAAACCTGTCCCCATCTGAATTAGAGTAGTAAAATGGTTGAAATAACCACTTGTCATTAATTACTTTTTTCCCCACTAGTTTTGTTAATATAGTAAAAGAAGAACAAGTCAGGTTTGGAAATGGAATGGCTCCTCATCATCTTTGGAACTTCTTTGTGGTCATTGTCCACCAATTTCCACTCCATACACACACCATCACACTCGTTAGCTGAGCATACTTCATTGTAAAATAATTCTCAGATTAAACAGAGTCCTCCCATGAGTTTGTAATCAAGGAATTCAGCCACTGGAATAAAAGTAGGTGATGAAGCCAACAGGGATTTCTCAAATGCCCATTCCCAGGGCTCTGTCTTGATTCCTCAAGGTCTTAGTGGAGTTTAAAACTCACCCTCTCTCATCATCTCACTGGTGGTATGAGTTTCTTCTTGGAAAGTAAATGAAGGATGTGAGCAAATGGAGAGAATGTTAGAATTTCTGACAAGAATTTATGCAGAGTTTTTCACCAGATGATTTTAAGGATAAATTAGAAGATAATCATTGAATTTCAGGGTAAAATGACTGTATTCTTGAGTTTACTCTTTCCTTCAAAACATGAGTGGAAGGCCTGCCTAGAGAGAGTGAAAAGGAAACAATAAGAATATACTAAATGACTCTAATGTGAGTAATCCTCTTGAACATTCCCATGATACACACTTCAATACTAGTACTGAAATATTTGTCAATACTAAAAGAATACTGATGATCTCTCTCATATCTCTGCAGTCCAACACAGCAAGATCTTCACAAGGAATTTTGAAATATGTGGCCATACATATTCCATCTTATGAGATAAACTCTGCATTTTCATAAAATATGATTGACATTGATGGATGTAGTTGTAGTATCAGAGAGAAAAGGGAATATTAAGGCAAGGAGCACTGGGGAGGTGGTCTCTCCTGTGCTCTCCCTTCCCTATTACCAACCAATGGTAATGCCTCAGATTCAGGCATCTCATCTAATATTTTTATTCAAAGAAAATCCCTATGAGTGGACCTTCAAAGTATCAAGCAACACAAGGAAATCTTTTCCCATTTACTTGTGGTCAAGTAAAGCAGATCAAAGCCTTTGACAAATTCACCTGTACTCTACTAGTACAGTAGAGCTCAGAGAATACTTGGCCTTTGACTACACAATTTAAAAAAAAAAACAAAACAAAAAAAAAAAAAGAAAAAAAAGCAAAACCACAAAAAACCAAAACCAAACAAACTTAAAAAAAAAAAGTGTCAAAGTATACCAAAATAGGAAAGATAAATGGTCTAATTCACATCATTCAACAGTCTGTCCTCAAAAAAGCAGTTAATGGAGATGCATCAATAAGACCAATGGAATTTAAAGTATAACACTTTCAACAAAACATAGGCAACCCCAAAGACTGTACTGACAAATCTCATCTCAGTGTAAAGGGCGGCTTTGATGAGTAGCTTAGATGTAGAAACTTCAGTACAAGCAGTTGACATTTATTCAGATGAATCATACCCAAGAAGTCCTTAAAAGTCCTCATTTACCAGCTCCTTACTGTTTGACAAAATATCTAAGAAATTTCCAGACATGTTAGAGTTTAAGATTATTTTCACTTCTAGTTTAGTAACATTTAGTAATAGCTACAAAAACCCACTAATCTTAAATTAGTAGTCATCTGCACATACAGAAAATGGCTTAAAACAGCTCACGTAATTATCAAAAGTATTTTCAGTGCATCGAACTGATCAGTTACTGTTTGGGTGTTCATTGCCATGAGGACACTCCAGCAATGGCTGATTGAGGCTGCTTAGAGACATTGTGGATGCTTTCCAAGAACAGTCTGAATGAGGACCTGAGCTCATTGCTGACCCTGTTTAGAGCAGGAGGTTGGACTAGACGACATCCTGAGGTCCCTTGTAACTCAAGTTATCCTTTGATTCCATATTCCCAATGCATAACAAATTCTGAGTTCTCTTTGTCATAGCTTTCTTAGGCTTTATTTTTGCACTAAATACTGATATGCCCTCAAATTAATTTTGACAGGTAAATATCAACTATGGAAGTAGAATCTCACATATTGCAAATTCTTGCCTTCATAGAATCATACACTGTGCTCTTGAGACATGTTTACATTGTTATATTTACTTATTAGTACAATAGAATGTCTCCTTCAGATATTAGGATATTTTAAAACTCAGAACAAAAGAAGGACAACATCAGTGCTTCAGGCTCTGCTGCTTGAGCTTTCGAGATAACCTGAAGGATAATTTTGCTTCATGTTGTAAGCAGGTCTGGAGCCAAATTCAGCATTCCCTGCTGAGCTAGTCTAGATATCACATGTAACTGTGGCATAGAAATGTATAAAAGAACAGAAATTTGACCAATTTAATTTGAAGAACAGAATACATTGCATAAAGCTTTCCAGCTCCTTGACATTGAAAATAATGGTGTCTGACAGTTCTAGGGTTAAGTAGCCACTCATTCAGCACAGCATCGTTTATCTGCCAAAAGTATGTGTCTCTTGTTGTTACTTCAAAGAAAAAATTCAATAAAAATTTAAATAAAAACAGATCTGTCAGTATAAAGCTTTAATATTTTACACTAAACTCAATCTTTTTCCTTTGTAAAGTGCTTTCATACTTCCTGAACTTGCCCTGCAGTACACAATTCTCATTTTTTAAAAGAAAGAAATCATGAATCACCTCTAAACATCTACACTTTCCTGAAACATTAACATTTATTTTTAATAGGCTTCACTTTGAAACTGGCTTCACTAAGTACTGTAGAATAGTAAAGAACTCTGTAGATTGAGAGAAGTAAGAATATATGTGTTAAGTACTTCAGCATCATTACATAGAAGCAGGTTACTTGGTTAAGCATTCATGATTCAGAATATAACAGTAATTATTTCATTTCTAAGTATAAATCTTTTCCTTCGCATATATGAACTATACAACTAATTCCAAATGCTGTCTCATACAGTACATTTGTTGTTACAGACTGCAGGCTGCACTATAAATATACTTTGAAAGAAGTGAAACAAAGGATTCACTTATTCAAGTCAATGTCCTCCCTCTATATTTTTGCACATTTTTTCCTTTGCCTCCCACATACTTTATGAAACTAACAATTAAATACTGCAGTAAGCACTGCTTATGTCAGACTTTTTGCTTTAAAAGTACTAGATTTGAGAAATCAAAGAAAGTTTATGAGAGATAATTAATGTCTCTCTTCTATAAGTGCATATGGCAAGATATAATCTCTCAATTTTAAGCTTTCTCCCACATGCATTTTAATAATAAAATCATTACTTTATTTAGAAACCTCTCATACTATTTAGCAATTTAGCTCTGGATGGTAACTACTTTGAGAAGAAAAGATGTGAGCCACTGGCCCCATGTAACAGACTCAAATTATAACCTCAATAAAAACATTTTTTTATATATGATTGCATACCCTAAAAGCAAAATTAACAATCTGCCAAAGCCAATATGTTCAAATAAAGAAAAGTTGTAAAATACGATCATGATTATATATATGCAAACAGGCTCACTTCTATTTGATTTTAAAAGTTTGTTCCAGTCTCTATTTTCTATCCCAGTCACAAGTTTATAGCCATGCTACAAATTACAGCAGTAAAATTTTGTGAAAAATATTACGATAAAATTGTCATTTCATGTTAACTTTACCAGGCAAAATATAGGCATGAACATGATAACAGGAATAATCTATTACCTTATTTAAGCATCTTCATTATTTGAAATGCTAGTTGCTCCACAGTGTTTGCCAAAATACATTAAGTGGGTTTGGAAGCCATAAATCTCTGCCACTCTTTTCCTTATACAAGTGTTAACTGTAAAGTTCTATCATAAATTATGGAACAAAAGGGTTTAAGTCAACCCAATAATATTAAATCTGTTCTTTCGATAATAAAATCCACACAGCTGGGAACTGGTCATTATTTATTTAGCTTCTGCAAACCAACACCTCTATTTGTTTCCTTGTAACTTCACTTCATTGTTTATCTTGCTTTGCCTAGAATGAAAAAATCTAAATGGACTATAGCTGTATCTTCTCACTCCTGTGTGTGGCACTATTCCATGGATTAATCTACCTGTATCACCCCATTTTGTCACTGTTGATCAACAACCCCAGTGATCATCACACAGCAGTCCAATGAACTCATGTTTCTATCAACATCACCGTTAAACATAATCTGTCTGAAATCTCAACCTAAATGTGATCCAAGATACCTCTATGACAACACCATTAATTATGTAGATTTTTCATTTGTTAAATAGCTCATCTGCTTTTGTGACAACTCATTACATCTCCCCACACAGTAGGAAAAACAAAGATATAGTAAGATAGAGTGAAATACAATCCCACAAATAGTAGAATCATAACCAAATACTGGTCAAAGCTATTGTTTCTGAATTTATTTCAGAAATACATCCACAGTACAACCTGCACATCCAAACTGTCAAACAATCCTTCCATTATATTCCAGAATGTACATGGGTTCATCTGTGGGCTCTCTGTTACTGCATTCTCTGAAAACCACCTTCTGAAAAGTAAAAGAAGAAAGGTATAGTAGATGCAAAAAAAAAAGATAAGACACAAAAAAGAAAGAACATGTGGATTTGGAGAAGGGTGAAGGGTGCCCTGTGTTTCTTGGGAGGCTGCTTTCACACTTCCAGCCTGGCTCAGCTGATATTCTCTGGGCAGTCTGTAATTCAGTCTAAAGTGAAGGGCTGGGATTCAAGCAGTCAGCACAGCTGTGCCAGCTTTAAGGCTCACTTGTCAGAGCAGAACAGGATCAGAACAGAACAGTGTTTAAAACAGAACAGAGCTTAAAATATTTGAGTCCCCTTAGGAAAGTACAGTAATGAGGCAGTCTATCTATAACATCTAATTCCAAGCAATAGGCATACTGGAGAGCTCTGCTCACTCCCACAAGTCAAAGGACAGGAATAATCTCCTTCTCAAAAAGTCAGTAGAATTTCTGTAATGGAAGTGAAGAAATAAAATGAAGTGGGAGAAACTAAGTTCAGTTTTGCAAGTCCAGGGTGGGATACAAGACCCCATTCCCTATTGGCATATGTCAGCAGCCAGTATGCACCTGGCATTTATTAGTGACACAACCTTTTTTGCTCCTCTGAAAGAAAAATCTTGGACTTCTGTTGGATCATGAGTTCACAAAGAGCAAAGGATATAGCTGGGAGGCTGCAAAATAATTTAGTTAATCAAAGAGCCAAGGAAAATAATGTTGAGGACTCTAAAGTGCAGCAAAAAGCAGCTGTACTCCAGATGTGGAAGGTGTGAGTGAAGGGACTCCTTAGCCTAACCTTGATTAGACAATTGCAAAAATAATGGCATGGAAGGTCACCTGCTTGCTTTTCTCAACACAGGAGTGCTGCAGTTCTGCAAGGTAAGGTTTTCATACAGGTAAGCTGACATCCATGAAAGAAATAGTTATGGACAGCAAGAGATTCAGAAAAACTGCTTCTCACAGGAGGGACTGGAGAGAAGGTGTCTCACTTGAGGATATGGTTTCAGGGTGATGTTGATAGTGCTGTGTTAACATTTGGACTGGATGATTTTGAAGGTCTCTTCCAACCTTGATGACTCTATAACTTCACCTGAAAAGTACACATCTTCAGATAGTCCTCTGCACATATTTGTACCTCCTCCCACCTGCCTTCCAGACGGCAGAAGACAGCAACACCCAACTGGGACCTGTATTGAATGCATCCATTTTAAGAGAATAGCATAAGAAACTTATTTTAGCAAATCTGGAACAAAGTATATAAAAATTCTTGGCACTTCAAGGGAAGAAAATTTCTTCCCTCTTCCTGATTTACATCTGACAATCACACCATAATGCACACAATATACAAAATGCTCTTTTATGGTTCAGAAATACTACACAAGTAAAGTTTGAAATCTGCCCGTGGAACTGTAAATGTGCAATCAGTGAAAGCCCAACAGTTAATCAATGGTAGTTTCATCAGTGATTAGTTTATGTAAGGGCAGCCTTTCCTGAAGTCTTTGATTTAAAAACCTGAAGTTAATTCAAAGCAACATAAGGCAGCCAGAAAAGCATTGTCTGTCACCTAAAAAGTCACACATTTGAAAGTTATCTTATACACAAAAGAAAGCCTGCTGCTAATAATCACCACAAATGTAGCAGAGGATTTGATAACATACCAAAAAATTAATGTAATCAAAAAATATGTTTTTCAGGAAAAAAAAAGCTTTTAATATTTGTAGAAGTCTGGTAAAACAGCAATTGGTACAGCTAAGCTTTCAACTAGCAAGAAAACAATGAATGGCTTGCTGACTCTTCCTGTTAATTATCTGTTATAACGTTCATAAAATCTCAGTGTTTCAGACAACTTTAAATGAAGACATAATTCTCTCTGAAATTCAGAGGCATTATCAGATAAACAGAATTAATCAACACTCAAAATCATTGAACGTTGTAGATTTTAATGCCAGTGGAAGCTTTCATATCTGCTCCATAATAATGTAATATTAACAGGTTTGTTGCTGTTCAGTGGAAGTGTAGGTCAGTTTGTAACCCATTCAGTGTTAAAACATAAACTTCAAACACACCCTCATCAGAGAAGAGGACAGATGGAAATAGCAGTAGTATTATCCTGCTTGGTTCAAAGAAACCTCTGCCAAAAGGAAGAGAACATAACCCCAAAGTGATGGGCAGACAGAATAAGCACTAGTGCAGCTCCATCTGAAGAAACAGGCCTGTGTCTTCAGGGCTTCTCTGGCTGTTTGTTCACTGATTAATTAAGACCAGGATATTACAAAGAGCTTATATAGGATACACAGGGATAGATAACTTCCAGAGCTAAACAGCAAAGTTAAATATCTGCAGAACTCTTACTGCTTCCTCAATTTCCCTTTTTGTTGCCTTTTCTACTTTTCGTCACACTTCTGCTGTGGTACAGACAGTAACCCTTGCTAAAACTGAAGAAGAAAAGATTAGTTTTGCTTTAACAAAGAAAGATGAAAGCTACCTTCAAGCCTATCCACTCTAAGGTGAGGTCTTCTTGGGCCTCTGGTGGTCTAGTGGTTAGAGTGCCTGACTCTCACCTCTGCGACCCGGGTTTGATTCCCGGCCCCCTGGGCAGGTGGAGCTCGTCAGCCTTGGTAGGCAATCCACCTAAGAGAAGGTCACTCTAAACAAACCTACATCCTGGGGACCTCACTGCCACTGTCCAAGCTTTGCTCGGCCCCGGCAGATGAACCTCAGGACTAAAGGGTGGGCTCAGTTGAGCGCACGCTGTGTCTCACCTAAAAATCCACTGCGCAGGCTGGAAGGGTTAATGACCTTTCCCAAAAATCTTCGCTCGCGAAGACTGGCCATTATATTTATTATATGTTCAAAAGTAGTTCATGGCATTTAGTCAATCATTAAATGTAAAAACACCTTTAGTGAATAATGTAAGTGCTATATTTTGTCCTTAATTCTTTGTCTCTCTATATCATTCTATGCTAATAGTAGAGAAGGAAAGCCAGTCCCAAACACTTTCAATTTTCCTTCAGCAGATATGACACTAACCAAATCGTGTAAGTACTTACACAAGCCAAATTGTGTAAGTACTCAGTCTTATTCAAAGAAATAAATTCTATAGTTAAGAAATTAACTTGATTGTATCAGGCAAAAATGTAACATTAAGAAATCTTAATTTCTGGTAGTACTATAGCCATAGTACCACCTTTAAAGGCATAAGAACAGACGCTTTAATAAACAGGATTATTCTTGGCAACATTGTAAAGAGTAATAACATTTAAGACTAAGACTTTAGACCTGTACAAGATCTTTAAATGAAACTGGTGAACTCAGTTTAATTTATTTTTTCTTCATTTTCTGCATTCTGTAATATGTTTTACCCCTTTAAAATGAAGTATTGGTGCACACTGTTGGTAGGTATGCTTAAGAGCACTTAAACAGAAAGTTGTATTTGTCCTCTTTGGATTTGCTAGAAGGAGGTCACCAGGGAAGTCACAGGTCATGGAAACACACATTGTTATGTACCCTTCTTCAAACTTACCTCAGGCTGCACTTGCCATTTTGTGGCAGCTGAAGGCAACAAACATCATTGTTTTTACAGAAATAAAAAATAAAAATAAAAAAAATAAATTAAAGTTGTTATCTTTTAACAAGATCAACAAGGCAGTTTAAGTACCAGTGAACTGGAGGTGTTACTTCAGAGTCATATTAAACTCTTCAATATACTGCTCTGGCAAATACCTTAACCTACAGGGTCATCTGGCAACAACCAGCCTTCACCTGGGACTATTCGTTCTTTCCATCTCTTATGGATACTATTTAGCTCTCTGCTTGTAATAGTTCTCCTTGCCCTCCCAAAATTACAGCTTTGACAGAATTTATACTTCTGATGTTGACTTTTAAAAAAATGTGTTCCCCTTGGCATTTGTCTGGCATTTGCTCCCTTCTGAATATATTTTTCCTTCTATTTTTTTTTTAATGGTTTCGTGATTGATTTCTTTCTTTACCTGGAAAATTAGAAAAACAAGAAAATCTTTCAAAAAAAATCAAGTACCGTTGGTAATTTTCCAATAAGAAGCAGTAACTCCTCCTACCTACCACTGGATGTAGCTATTCAACATTATTAAGTACCTCTAGTTCCCCACAGCTAGACAAATCCTAAAGTATCTTCTTTATTGCATTTTTTTATTGATGAGGTTTGTCATTTTATGGGATGTGGTACAATAGAAAGCAATTTAGTCACTGATGCACACAAATGTTACCTTTTTGCAATGCGTCAGCAGCAATAATCTTCTTTCAAATATGCTGAGAAGGAGCTATAAACCTTCTCCTGCCAGAGGCAAGCTCTGGTGAGTCTAGTTGTGCTAAAAGATCCTCATAGAATGTGTTGTTTAAGGTGCACATTCATCAAATATAGCAATAATTAAGGTGGCACAAGCAGTTGAATTTTTACATGGCTTGAAGAAAATAGTCACTGAATCATCTCCCAGCTTTTCAAAACAGTTTATTTGATCTCTTTTTAGTGGCTCTGTGTGAAAACCTTGAAGAAGACACGAGGGTCAGATACTATTTGCATGTCTTAATCATCTCAGGAAAGGGGTTATTACATGGGTCACAGGAATCAATGAACCTCAGGATTTTAACTTTCCAGCTGACAGCAGAACTCCTGTGAATTGAAAGTTTTCAGGTGTAGGCCCCTGATTTAGGTGGATCAAAAGCTTTTTCCTTTAACCTTGGTGAAAGTATCACTTTTAACTTTACCAGAAGCAGAAAGAAATGAAAGCCTGATCCTCTCCTCAACCTTTACGAGTCAGCTAAATAAAAGGTATTACAGCATGCAGTTGCATGAAGCAGTAATACTCATTGAAATGAAGAATTTTTTTCCCCAAGTACTAGAAAACACTTGATTTTCGCTAACAGAAATGGAAATATTTCGTGGAGCAATTTATAGAAGTGGCATTTCCACTAGAAACAATCTGAACTAAATCATTCAATCACAATTTATATCTAGAAGTGAAATGTTGGACAGATTAAAAAAAGGGAACTCGTCCACAAAACTTGTTTCTGAATAAGCTGGAGCTGTAAACTATGATCATCATTCATGGAGAAATAGCTCCCAGGGCCAGTAATTCCAGGAGTGACAGACAGGCACGGGAGACTCTGCAAGCACTGTTACAGCCCAGGTATCAGGCAGGAATCACAAACTACTCAGTAATAATCTTGATTCCAATCGCAGTTTATGGCCCTGTGGAAATCACTTCATTTCTATCTCAGTCTTTTTTCATTTATATAAGGAGGAGGTTGTACATTTTCCTATAAACCTTCTTAGAGGGGTAGTGGGCAATTACTTATGACTTGAAAAGCTTTCTGAGGTAACAAATCTCTTTTGACCAAGTTTTGTATTTTAAAAGCCTGCCATTTTCATAAATCTACCTCCTAACAGTTCATGGTACTAGAAAAACTAACCTAAATTTTGATTATACTTTCAAACTGAAATAAAAGTGACCTAAGAAAGTATAAATTAAATGTATCAGTATCAAATATTGACCCTCACTGTGCCTGGGGAGAATTTTCTCAGCATCAATGATGGTGATGTATTGCAGGACCCTGCAATTAACACCACTGAAAGCTCCTAACCTAGCAAGTATTTCCACTCCAGGAACTCTGGTGTGTGCATATATATGTATATAGGTATGTGTATATATATATATATATATATATACACACACATATGTCTCCCAGATGAGTTTGTAAATGATTTTTTTGAATTATTTTTAGTACACTCATATTTCCATTTCATGTTTTACATTATGTAAACACACAGATGGAAACTTAAACATGTCAAAAACTATTCCAGCCAGTAACTATGAGATAGTGCTTTATATTTTATACCAGCCTTCATTTTTATCATTTCTATCAAAGTAATTAGAAAACAATTGTTTCATAAGCTGACAATAAGTAGCAACAGTAGTGAAACACTACAAAACCTAAAGTTATCCATCAAACTTCAAACATTTAACTATGGAGTTAAAAGGAACTGCAGATTCTGTGCATGGCCAACAATAAGATGCAGGACTTACAGAGCATAATTCCTCCCATATCACCACCATTATTCAGATGTGCATCTCTTTTTCTCCTTAATGACTAGAGAGGGACTCTGTGATCATAGTTCTTCATCTGGGAACTGTGGACAGATGGGAGAATGCTGGTTCCTTGTTTTGTCTGTGTCATCCAGTCCACAGATATGTGATCACAGATATGGCAGATGAAACATGGCCAATATTAGGAGAAGGAAGCTCTCAGAAGTAAATCTGTAATAGTATTAGAATTAGTCATCATCTAGGAATACTTCAAGTTTCAGGCATAAGCTCTTGCTTTCCGTATTGTTTCCTTATTCTTTATATGTACCATTGTCCTCTAAAAATGCATTCATCTTGCGATTATTTCTTCATTGACTGGAAAACACAATGAGAACAAAGCCTGTAATTTTTTTTCCAGTCTATTAGGCATATTCTAATGATCTTGGTCTTTCTTTCTATTAGCAGCTACCTACAGAAGGCTGCATCAATCAACACTGAATGGCTTGAGAAAGTGAAATGCACTTACTTTGCCCCCCAAGACCAAAAACTTCAAATTCCTACTTTTAAGTTGCTTTAGGCTTGAGACATGATTCCATTCTCCTAAACAGCAGCACTATACACTGCTGCAATTCCACTGGGTCATTCTTTATGTAAATTCTCATTAAGAGAGGCTTGGGTAACATTACACTTGCAATATCCTTCTCTAGATTCTGCATTTTGCAATCCAGCTCTAAATCTAAAGCAGCTCCTTCATTAACTCACAAATGCCAGACAGAACACTTGGCTTGGCAGCCACATACAAGTTTTTTGGAATGTTTACAGACAAAAATCCTCTCCCTTGACCAAAACAATAAAAAGAATTATACCCACTGCTTTGGTCTGAAGATTTATACATAATACAGCTGGAACAGAAAGCTAATGGTAAGTCAGTGTTGGTTGATACAGCTTCATAGAATATTCTGATCCCATTGACCTTCTGAGGCTAATGTGGCTCCATTATTTATTCAAACTGTGGACATCTCAAGAGAGAAAACCACTGTGTTTATTTTTCTTAAATGTTATTTTTTGTGCATTGCAACACAAAGGATGTTTGTAGAAATGGCCATAATAAACAGATTTAAATAAAACCGCAGTTAGAAAACCATTAATAGATTCACTTTCCACAGATGGATCTACCACATCTTTGAGGTAGATGTTAAGCAGTCTATGGTTCTCTGGCCCAAAGTAGCAAATTAGTCTCCACTACGTATTCTACTGCTAGATTGCACAGGTTAGCTGTTTGTAAAAAATGTGATTATAAAGAAAAGAAAAAAAAAAAAGTAAATTTTCCTTTTTGTTTATTATTAAAACACAACAGCTGGATGTGGTACCTCATGCAATGGTTTAGTTGACATGCATGGTTGTTCTAACATTTTCCAAAATGAATAATTATTAAAGAATGGACATGAAACAACTTGGTTGACCAAATAAAGTGTGTTTCTTGATAAAATTTGTTTAGCATGTGTTTTTGGAAACTCCATCATAGAGACTATGGGACCACGTGCAACCTGATAAACCTCATTGTAGTGCTGGTGATTAACTGATACCTCCATGGATTTTAAGCAACACAGTGTGGAATTGCACAGGGAAAACAGAATTCCTGAGAAAAAGGCTTATCCAAGTTCCCATCACTCACCCTACCATATCTGAGAGGAATGTGCCAAGTCCTGGATGGTCTCTACTGCAAGGGAAACTCAGTTTCTTCTTTTATATTTGCTCTGCTTTACAGGAGATTGAAGCCAGGCCTCACATTCTAGATAACTTCACTAATTAAGCTAATTAGCTCTCTAGATAAATTTCTTCCCATAAACTGATGAATTTTAGATTATTTAGTACACATTCAGCTGCCAGAAGGCAGTGAGATGATCTATCCCCAGAACAGCCAGTGCAACTCAGGTGGAACAGTAGTTTCACCTCAAATTCTGTTATAAACACAGAGCTGTTATATGCAACATTCTGTTCAATCTTTAACATAAGCTTTGTGTCATTAACTCATAAATATATTTCCTACAAATTACACACTGTATGTTCACATACAAGAAAGATCTAAACTGGAAAATAAAAAAATATAACCTCCCAGATCATTCTAACCTATAAGCCAATCTGTTAAACTGAATCAGTATAAAAACAGTAAAGCCAGCTATCACAAAAAGACATAAAACACGGGGCAGAATTAAAATCTGTTAAGACAACTGAAGTCATACTCAGCTTAAGTTATAGTTTCATTCTACTTTTGACTTTTGTATGTAACGTGCACCATGGGTGGCCTTAGACATTTATTATTTGGTCTGACCAATATAACCAAAATAATTTAAATTCCAGATCATAAAATGCCATTTTATAGTCGGCAACTTTACTTATAAATAGGAATAAAAATAATTTTAGAGAGAATAAAATAGGAATTCTGTACTTTCTGTTAAATTGTAATTTCAACATCTCTTATAAGAAAAGGGACAATTCTTGCTCATTTACTCACAATTTGGAACTGCTCTAGTTTATCTGGTCATTTCCTCAAGCACAAAAAGAAGACCTCCCATGACAAGATGCTCATCATGCTCACAGACAACAGAGCTGACTGATTGAAGCAATTCAGGGATCTGAGATGTCTATACTTGTGAACTCCACATATGGCAATAAACAGTGTTTTCCCAAAAAGAATGTGTAATAATGCAAATATCAAATTAATTATTTTAATAAAAATACACGCTTCAGGAGGAACTCAGTGTACTCAGGGGTACTGGATATAAAACTGAGAGGAGGAACTGGGGGCTCTACATCTTTTATAGTTTAGGTAACTCCTCTCAGTATCCAACTATCACTCACCCGGCACAGTAAATAATGGTTATACAAAATGACAGAGATACACAACACCCACGTAGGCAAAATGTTCACATGAGATTCAAGAGATGAGCTAAACAGTGCTGTAAAATGCCCTGGCTATTCTAAGCCCTCCTATGCCTGCTTTTCTGTTTGCTGGTGGGAGAGAGGAAGAGATATGGATGTTGGATTTAGAGTATTTTTTAAATTTCAACAAACTTCAGGGGATAGGAAAGTGAAGTTCTATGGAATATTTTCAAAATTCATTGCATGTGTACTTTACACATTTTCCAACTGCATTTCTAAGCTTCCTTTTCAGAAGTTCATGAATAAAAACGGTAACCCTATGGGCAAAACGCACACTAAACTGCAAGGTAGAAATCCCTGAGCCAATAAATGTACCCTGAACATTATTCCTTGGAAAAATGGCAGTAAGTAGTATCAGACTCATTCCTGTGATAGATCCCTTTCCACATTCAGCCTTTGTCTTTTGATAAGTCATTAGAAAAGATGACATGTGTATCCTGGCACAACTGGGTCCCAGGGAAAAGTTGACAGATGTTACAGTATAAATCAGTTCTGATGCACATTGTGTTGCCTCCAGAGGCATCTTCTGGTCTTCTACAAAAGGTTACTGAACCATATATAATACAGAAATGAAGATACAATTGTAAGGAATAAATGTAAGGGTCTGTTCTACCCCACTTAGAAAGTCTAATGCATGAATAATGTTCCATCTGCACAATGGTCAAACGCGACTGAAATTGATTTTAGCTGTACCACGTGGAGCAGCACAGACCTTAACAAGCTTAGTGACACAGGGGACCTTGTCAGGAATCTGTACAAAATTCATGATACAAGAAATCTCTCTAAATGAGAATGTGGGACAATGAAGAATGGGGGTTATACTATGAGAAACTTTTGTACCAAGTAATCAAAACGAATCACATACTGGAGGCATTCTCAAGTAGAATATAACAAAATTTAGTCACATTAAATTTATAATAAACACGTGAAACATGTCAAATGTGCAGCTATATATCGTGACCATTAACTTTTCTGGATGTATGAATAAAACGTGAGCAATGGGAACAATACACTCCTCTACTAATGTATTTAGCTGGATAGATTTTTTTTTTTTTTGCCTGCAGCTTGAATCTTTCCACCACCTACCTTTGTCAGGATCAAGGTAGTGTGTCTCACCTGCATCCGTGATAGTCTGGAGTTGCTTTAGGCTTCCACGTATCTCTCCTAAAATTTTACACACTGATCCAATGACATCTAGCAGTTCTGCAGAGGAAAGAAAAAAGATTTAAAAAATTATTAAAAGAATGAAAAAGACTGTGAATCAAAAAAGCAGTAAAGTAAGTCATCTGAATTTTGGAAACAGCCTATGCCAGAACAGGCACCTTTATTCATTAAAACCTTAGGACCAACAACAATCTTTGGCCAAGCACTCAGAAGTATTTTACCTTTTAACCTGACCTATAATTTTCATCAATATGTAAATACTATTGATGATATTTACATCCATGTGTATTCATTACACCCTGTTAAACTCATTTTTGGAATATAAAATAATTCTTTTCTTCATCTGCTCTACAAATCTTTTGACTATAGTAGCCCAACACCTAAAAACAGGAACTGTCATAGCCTGATGAGGAGATATTAGTGTTATCTTCATTTTCTACATAGAGAAGAGAGTCAGAAAGAATAAATTTTCTTTTTAATTAGGATATCAAATCTAAAATACTTAAGAATATTTTTATTTCAGAGCACTTACATTTATAGCACAGTGAACATTAAATTCACTGATTTGATTGACTTGAAATTGAAAGTCAGTGTCTAATTCTCAAGTTGGAAGCCAAAACACATGAGGAAAACAGCATTAATATTTGTTTCAGTGTTTTTAAATATTTTTCCCAAACCTCCAAACTGGATAGAATTCAATCTGAACAGCCTCAACCAGGACACTGTGCTCTGAAATCCTCCTAGCTCGATTTCACTGCATTTGGCATTGGCAATTCCTCAGCCTTTCTCACAATCAAAATAAACTTTTATGTATAAAACCCTTCTACATTCATTGTGTTGGTTCACTCTCAGACTTGGCTTTCCCAACATGGTAAGTCTCAAGTTGCAGGGTGCATCACGGTTCATTTAAAAGGAACAAAAGTCTTCCTCAGTTTTAATACCTCTAAACTCAGGGGTTTATTTTGCAATCTTGGTTTCCTTTGGCAGTGTTTTGGGTGAATAGCTTTCCCTATGTTTAACCACACAAAAAGCAAAACTAAAAAATTCCCAGTAATTTAATCTTTATTTTCTCTCCCTTGACTTGCTGCATCTCCACCAAAACCCACCAATATGGGGTTCCAAGCCTAGGCAGATGTAACAGAAGAAGGATGAAGGAAAGTGATGTAGCCTGAAATAACACAGAGCAGTGAAATCCAAACGGCTGAGAACCAAGACAGCAAGGCCAAAAATGATGAAGTTTGAGAAGAGGCTTAGCACACATCAGATGTAACTGTATATTGAGGAAATCAACCCTCAAACCCAACGGTTTTGGTTTCAATAAGCAGTTGATTTTCCTTACCTAGTCCCCTCTTTTACATTTCAAAATATCAGAGCTTTGAACTTTTAAGACATGAATGACATGAGAACTGTGAGGATGTGGATCCAGTTTAGCTGCACAGGAATGATAAATGGAGAGGACCAAAGCTTCTTCCTTACTTTCCTATGAGATGATTGTTTCAGAGCTCAGGCTGTGAAGTAGACTCACAAAATATGTCTGAACAAATATGTTCTGTTCAGGAAGGCATTCAGGCACCACAAATTCATGAACTAAAAGGTCTGTCAGCCCACCAATTTAGTACAGTGATTTATTCTTACATGTTGCAATGGCATTATGAGCCACATAATACTTTGCTTTGAAAGAAAACAAGAGCAGCATTTTTCAAATCAGGTTAAAATTTATTCATTCATTCCATAATGTTTCAAGCTGCTTTCTCTAACTCACTTCAAGATTTTGATTATGGAACCATAGAATTTAAAGACAAGAAACTGAAATAAAAGTTAATATAATAAAACCAGTTAAGTGTTTCTTTCTACTGTCAGTCAATTCAATTTTCACAGAAAGGAAACAGAAATAATTCAAATAGTCATTCGCCCAGTCTTCTTTTCTGGATTTTAACATACTTTGTTTTGCATTCTTTTAAATGCATCACACTTTAAAGTGGTTAGGGATCATATTCCTTGGCATATAAAGATTCTTCAGTATAGGATTTATACAGAGGGGACTGCAGCAGCTTGAATGATGTAAGCTAATAACATCAACACAGCATGCATATGATTTTATGCACAGAAACTTGGCAAGACTAAGAGTGTTTTTAGTGGAATGGGGCTATGCTAATACTCCCTTCTGTGCATAGCTCCTTTTCAGTGTATAATCAAGATCTCCATGCAGTGATCTGAGATGGTTTTGCACAGAGCTGCTTTCAAAAATGAAATTATCTTCATTATTATTAATTTTATGAAAATAAATTGCCTTGGAGTTTAGTGCTAATTACTGTCCCTGTCATATAGCCCGAGAAGGGGAGGTATAGAATTTTATGCAACAGAGTCTCAAGAATCCAGGCCACAACCTTGCAAAGTAAGAAAATTACTTTTAATAAGCTTAATAGAAACCTTGAGCTAAAATGTCTCTAGTTGTAATTACTTCAAAACAGAACACAACACAGAGCACATTCCCCCTTTATTTTAAACTGCAATTATACTACTTTTATATTTGGAGACAATTGCAGAATAAATAGTACCGTTTCTCTGCTGTGTTTTATAAATTGTCAACCAGCACACATGGCTGACAAGGAATCCACATGTGAATTTTGGCATGTCTGCTGTCTTATTTCCTTGTTTTGCAAATAAGACTTCTTATTGAAATACTATTGAAATAAGTATTAAAAAACACATATGAGAATCCATTAAGTCTTCTGCCTTAACATCACCTACAGATGAAGGGTTCAAGAGCACAGGAAAACTCACTAACCTTGATTCCTGTTATCACTTAAGAGCAGGCCAGATAAGCTCTTGGATCAAATTTAAGATACTTCAGTCTAAAATCACCTGCCAAGTGCTCAGTCACAGGTTTAGGCTGAGCTTAGTGTCCAAGACAGTATTGTCTTACATGTCACAACTCAATGGCAGCAGCACATGAAATAGGAGCTCTGACACAGCCCTGCACACCCACGCCCCAGAAGGACTTTTCCAGGATTTCTGTATAAAATTGAGTCCCAAGATGCTGTGAGCAGTAACCTGAAGAGCTCTGCTTGATGATACTGAAAACCACTCAATAGCTTATGGAAAACCACAACGCTAATAACAGTTCATCTCCTCAAAAACTAGCAATTTTGAAAATCACTAGTTTTGTTCTCTGACCTTAAAAGTCATGAGAGAATGAAGCTAGAGACATCTGAAACACATATCAAACCCCACAAAATCCTAATTCATGCTGTTTCATTCAAAGAGAAGTACCGAAAGGCTGTCTGCATGAGAAGAGGTGAATGTGGAAACTCCTGCTGCTTTTAATGCCTTTCTATATACTATAGTCAGCAGAACTAAACAATATGATGCAACATTTCCTACATAAAAAATAGTTTAGCAACTGCTAGGTAAGAGAAATAAAAGTTAAAGGAGAAAATACTTTTTCCATTCTCTCTTCTTCTCTCCCCTCATTCAAAGAGGGATGTATTACACAGAGCTGTTCAATCTCAGGGCTTTAGTAGATAAAAAATTAAGAAGAAAGGAAGAATTCAGCAAGAAATCACTCTTTGGGTACAGATGTAAATACTACTTCAGTTCAATACCAAGCCAAATGTAGCACAAATCACCAACTATATGAAAATAGCTACCACTTAAAGAGTAGTGCAAGCAGATATTTTACACTGTACACCCCCGAGATTTTTGGGATTAACAGCAAAGAACATATGGATCTGCAGAAACACCACCTTCCTAATTCTTTGGGTTTTTAAACCTAAAGTATTTATTTAAGATACTGTATGCAGTGAACACTTCAGTTTTATGAAAAACCCACCCTGTATATTTAAAGTGAGTTTTTGAGATATCTAGTTAAACAAATATACTGAACAATTATTTTTCTCACAGTTTGAGAAAGCAAATGCAAATTTTCATTAGATGTGGAAAATCAGACAAAATAACATAAACATTATATCCATCACAACCTCATTCAGTTAATTAAATTCAGATACTCAGCTGAGTAATTTTAACTAGTAGTACTGGACACATTTTCAAGTTCTCTGGAAGTTTTTAATAATTTATCCTCATTTCTTGGAACTCAGAAATATATTTCATATTTGATTTTAAATATCTATGCCCATAAATTTTTTCCATAAAACATGAATTATTGTAACAGTGTGTTCATGATGAACAGGTAACTAAATAGGAGTGGAGCAGAGCTAGAATTAACTGCAGCTCATCACTGGAAGATGTTATCTTGATGAAGGCAGAGTAAATGATTTTCTCTTTTCTTAATCAAATCTTAAACACAAGTCTTCTGTAAAAGCATTTTTTGTTTTCACATGAGTTAAGGTTGTACTTCAACTCACTTACAGTATTCCCAAGTGACTTCATGAAGTTGTTTTTCCATCTAGAGTGGTAGCTGTACTTTTGACCTCGGCAAGTAACAAAAAATACTGACACAGACTTTTTCTTGGAAGGAGAAACTGATAATGGATGTTGCTTGATACTCTGGTAATTGAGAATCTGTTGTTTTACAGAATACAACTTCTTGAGAACAGGAGATGTCAAAGCAAAAAATCTTTGTCTCCAATAATATAAGTACCTACACAGGTTTTGATCGGGCAACTGCTCATTTTCAGCAGCAAATTGTAGTGACTTCTCATAGCTGTCTTAAATGACATATATCCTACATTCTTAGTCAAATTATACCTAGTTCATAACCACCTAATATAAACCAAATTTTTTCAGAGCTAAAAATGGTGCTAAAATTTCTAATTCAAGCACTGAAGGCTGGAAAATGTCTCCAGGGTTTCCTGTTCAACCTTGGTTTACCTCCTAGGCATCATTAAATACTGTTAATTTTTAATAAGCTGCTAATATCCCAATTTTTTTCGCTGACTACATTACTGGGGAGTCATTTACCCATTGAAGCAACAGCATTCCTGATTACAGTTGATATCAAATGAGTGGTGCAGAGGATCACAAAAAACAATGCACAGATTCATGCTAAAAGTAGCAGAATATGTCTCAGCCGTAAAGATCCTTGATTTCTTTACCATTATCCTTATATTAAGTCTAAAGCACAAAAGGTTTGTCAGAAATATGCCACGATGTGCAAAATTCTTCAGTCTAATAGCTGATAGAGCAGCTGATAAAACAAGGCATTCACTATTTACATAATATCAAATGCTAGACATGTGCTATTGCTGAGATTCTCACACATAATTTTGGTTTATCAGTCAATCTTGTCAATATTTTTTATAGGGAGAAAGTAAAGTGCCACTGCATTAGTCTGCCTGCATGAGAACTCAACCTGAAAGCACGATGTTCTACTTTTTTCTGTAGAACATCTGTGAAGCATAATTATAATTAAGTACGTCTTGAATATTAATTGTTCTAATGTCACTGATGTAATGTCCTAGGACACACTGAATCAGTTCTGTTTCAAAGTACTGTTTTATTTAAGAGTTTTGCCAGATGTTCTAATCATTTCACTTAGATTTTTCCACCAGGAAAACAGTTGCTGAGACTTGTGAATCTCCTGCCTTTGCCAACTGTCAAGGAAATAATTTCATCCCCAAAGAGGAGGCAAAATCTCCAAATTTTGTTGAGTTTTTTTAAGAAAAAAGAGAACTGATGTTTCAGAAACATTTGTGTTGCTGCTGTCTTGGAGAAGATTTTGCTGAGAACACCATAATTACTGTAACATTGGGCAACAACAAGCCCTTTTGTTCACTCAAGTCATCAGTTTAGGTTTTTATTTGCATCTTATTTCCCATCATATCATGCAGCAGGAATTCAATGCAGTTTGTTTCTGTGCTACGGAAATTAGAAATGACCATTTTAGAGGACTGTATCCTTAACCAATAAATCACTGTCTTTTTACTGACTTGAGTGCCAGAGCAGAGCATCTGAGCATCTGATCTCTCTCTAAAAAAGAACTTTTGTTATAGTGAAGAGAGACTCAACAACTGCTCAAACTAAAATATATTTTGCAATTACTGGTTCTGATATTCCCAGAACACTGAATCTAAATTCACTTGTATTACTTCACAGCTGCACTACCTTAAACATGTTATTTTAGCTTATTTGTAAAGAACAATGAAAGAACAGCCTTCACATCAAGGTTCAACTGTGACAATGAGTGACTGAAGCATCAAACTTGGCCTCAGTAAGAAGCCTATTTGTTTGACATATTTGTTCTGAAATAGTTCTTTCAAAGTAACTAAAAAAAAAAAAAATGCTGAATAGCGCAGGAGTTGAAAACTTGATCTCATAAAGTGTCAAGTGCCTTTCAAAAAACAATAAGCTTTTTATTATGCTTTGTTCTCAGCAATACAGATTCTATGGAGTGGGTTAGAATTTTTAAAATCTTCATGAGCTTAACGTGGGCTTGACAGATTTTGGAGTTGGGTTAGATCAGGATGACCACCAGACACCCCTTCTAACCTCAACCATCCCAGGACTCTGTGAGTGAGAGGATCATTTACACCTGGAGAGAGGCAGGAGCACCATTGCCTGGATTGCTTCCACAATGAATAGTACTGAGGTAACTGCAGACAGAAAATGAATAGTGACAACAGTTTGATGTGTCAACCACATACACACAAAAGAAATGAGTTGTACAGGGGTTCTGAGATACCAGGAAACACAAACATTATCCTGCCCATATTCCTTTCAAAAGGGTAAGTTCCATGGGCTAAATGACTTCACTTAGAGTACACCTTAAACAATTAAATTTTGCTTTAAAGGATTCTAAATCTGAGTTTGAAATAGAGGACACAATAACACATTTTGAATAGGACATACCTTATGCAAAATACCTTTCTTTCTTTTGATACACTTTGATCAAAATCTCACAATAAATCAGTCTGAGGCTGATAATATTTAACAGGAAATGAGTTCTTGAAAGCATCTCCAAAGCAGATTATGATAGGAAAAGCAGGAGAAGTAGTTTATCGCTGTACTCATTAACAGATGGTATTATCATGTGTCTCTTAAATAGAAAGGAAAAAATAGATGAAAAAAATAGTTTTTCAAAGGTGGCCAGAGTTTCTAATATTAATTTACATGTTAAAAGAAAAAAAGTGAGAAAGATAAGCAGTAACAAAAGTCATTGTGGTGAAATCCTAAGAAAAAAAGGCAAAGTTTTACCCAAATTATTCAAAGTATCACAATTGTCCCTCTTTTTCAAGTCTCCTGTCAGAACATGGTCTTGATATAAAATTTCAAACAGAAATTTTTTTTGCATTTCTCTACTAATGTGATACTGAAATTAAGTACCTCACTACACGATATAACTAATAAAAGGGGTGCACATTTATCCATGGTGCAGTAATAAAACATTTAAAAGATTACTGCAAGTTTCTGTAACAAAGTAAAAACTACTTTATTTTGATGTATTTATATTTTTATCCCAGAATTTCATCACAAGAACTCATCAGACCATATACCCTTTACTAGACCAATCAGGTACCAGCCAAAGGTAATGCAGAGATACCTGACTGAAGCTTTGAAAAGACTGCCCCCATCTCACAAAACTGGTGTTATCAATGAACAGCAACAATAACATATGTTATGGGATTATTTTCACACTATAACTGATTAATTTTGACTTAACTGGTTGTTTCTGAAATACTGGGTAAGTGCCAGAGGTAACTGTCTTCTTTCCCTTTTTGTTTCTGGAAGCTTTCTTTTACATAACAATAGAGTACTAGGCAGTGCTTCTCGAGTCTTAGCAAATCTCAACGTCCTCTTGTCAGCTGATGAAGAAAGAAGAAAATTAATTCCATTATCTCTACTAATAGAATGTGTTTGCCAGCTTATAACTAAACAAATGAGCACATGAAAAAAACCATCAAGATTTACAGAGCTGTTCTTTATAAAGCAGATTTGTGTTGTATACCATTACCATAATTTTCATGCAGGTCTGTGACCTTGCAATCTTACAATATGTATTATCAAAATCTATTTTCCAAAGACTGATTTGCAGAAGTTCACAGAATTACCAGCAGGGCTGGGTCCTGATCCTGCAGATCCATGATTTCAGTTCTCTGTAACCGCTCTCTCTCTTTGGGGAGCTTTGCAGCTGTCCTCTCACCAGCAAAACAGATGGGAACATTTTTTATTTCAACAAAGAAAGTGAGTATATAGTGCACTTGCTTCCATGGAGAGCAAAGGTTCCCTTTAATGGGCTCACTGATTTCCATAATTAATTCTGTTAATCAAGAGGCTCAAGTTTAATCCTGTGTTCTCTTTTTTAGTGTAAACCAAAGACTGATGGCTTAACCGTCTCATCAAGACTCACAGATACTGCTGAGCAAACCAGAAGTTTCCACCAACAGTAACAGTTCTGCTTTCATTCAAAGCCCGAACTACTAAAAGGGGCATAATTAAGCAATGAACTCTAATCTAATAACTCCCTTGTTTTTAATATTACCTTGCCATGAAATACATTAATCATCAAAATTTATCAGTCTAGTCATCAACACCAATGACTTGAAAAGTCCTGCTCTTCGACTGAACATCAAAGTGAAAAGAAGTCATTTCTAATTATAAACAATCAGAAGAAGTAAGACTACTTCTTGTTAAATATATTTAATGTTAAAATGTATTTTGCTTTTCAGAGTTTAACTGAGGTCACTGTGTATGAGTTCCTTGAGTAGCAGAAGAGCACAAAGAGTGAAAAAATTACAGAGTTGCTCTAGAAATCCCCTCCAAAATATCTATTTTTGTAGTTAAAGAGCTCTTAATTTTTTTCCCTATCAAGAATATATGCAAATTTATTTCATATAAATGTTAGATAATCATAAATATCACTGTGTTCATCCTGTCTTGTGTGACACTTTGTTCTCATACAGTGGAAATGTGGGGAATTTTTTTAATTTCATGCATTATTAAGGAGTCCAGATATATAAAGCATTCAAAGGGATGCCATTGTCTTGACACCCCTAGTAATAAAGAGCAAACACCCAAGTACACATCATAGCCAGCAAAAATACAATTTAACTCACTAATCAGCACAGGGTTCTTTACGTGTATTACTACATATTTTAACTTTGAAGCCATGGAGTTTAACAACTATCATTGTTTTATCCAAATTTCCCAAAGCATTTGTGCATTTTGTGCATTTGTGCATTTATCAGCACAAAAGCTGATAAATTACACCTATTTAGTAAATAGAACTATTGACCTACCTCTACTTCTAAAAGGAATCTCTAATTTTATACCTGACATGAGGCTGGGTCCACTGAGAAATGGAAAGGAAACTTTGTAAGACTGCCAGTAAAATATATTTGAGTTTGGACAGTGTAAGCTATAAACAATATAATTTGTTTCTCATTACATTTATCCCATTCAACACACCAACTTTTGTTAATTATATCAATATGCCCTGTGCTGCACAGCTCTTTTTTTTCAGCTGAGAAGTAAAAGAAAGTATGGCTCAAGCACTATGGCTGGGGAAAAACCAGCTAGGAAATGATCCTTGAGTATAGTTCAACATAATCAAATTCTTATTGATTTCAAATTGTTAGAGGTTGACAAACACCCAAAATCTCTCTCTCTTGCCTTCTGATTTCATTACTTAATGTCCCAGGCTGGATGACAGTTTTCTAATGTGCTTACTTGCTGCCATCACACTGTTGGACACAGAGCAAATACCTTCTAGAATTCTTTTTAATGGAGGCATAATGAAAATGGAAATGTATGTGTTAATGATAATAGTTGTTTATTAAATTAAGGTACATTAATATTACTTGAAATATTTTAAATTATCTAAGCAGAAAAGTATGTTTTAAATTTCCATGTGACCTTGCAGCTGCCACTCTCTTTACTTCAAGACTAAAAGTGGAATTTTTCCTAGTGAAGGCAAAAGGTTGTCCATCACTAGAAGATGTTCCATAAGCAGTTGGGTCATAATTCATGCAATGCACTTCGGCTAATGACTGCATTAAAGTAAAGTTCCATGTGGGTTTGGTCCCCTACTGATCTGCAAACCCTTCTGGCGACACTGCTGATGACTACAAGCGAAGAACTAAATGCTATATATTTTTATCCACTAACATTAACTAAACACACAGAGAAAACTTCATTGGACTTCATTGTATTTCCTATTACAATCCACACACGACATCTTTCATTCTTATTTGAATACCGCAGAGCTTACTTTTCACAGGAGTAAAAAAATTACTATTATTTGAGTGATACAACTACTTTCTTTATATAATGACTGTTTCAGTAAATAGAGGTTTATATTCTGACATCAAGCGGAAAGAGAAGCAAAACATAAGTACTGAGGAGAACAAATTTAAAATGCTGATATGTTGGGCTGAATAAGCAATTGTACTGCACACAGTAACAGTGTGATGCAAGCACGTGGTCTTCAGTTTCTGGATATCAGACATCTATTTTTTGCTGAGCACATTCTCAGCATTGTTAATATTCAGATCTCCTTGTGAAAATTCTTAGGACTAAAACCATGCTGAATTTTTGCCCATTATTTTTCTAAACAGAAAGACATTCACAACGATTTATTTGAGCTCACAAAAAAAGTGAAACAACATGTGGTCAATATATATGTCCTATATATTAAGAATAGAGTAACCAAGTAAAATATTTAGGAGTTTTTGGTGTCTGTCTAGCACTGAAGAGGAAAAACAAAACAGATAGATAATTTTTTTCCTCAATTATTACTTTTTTTAAAAATCTAGTCTTTAAATATAATAGTAATCTCCTATTTTCATCATGGTGAGAAACATCTAGAGAGTTTCCCATATTTAATGAACATAGATAAGCATAGTTAATCAAAGAAAGGAAAAATACTTTATGGCAAAATAAGTGTAAATGTCTCGATCAGAAGTTTAAAAAGGTTGGCAAAGAGCTGGAATCCTACCATACAATCTCAGTCATATAAGACCTTATGATTCAACTTCTAAGAATAAATCTCGAATATAAAGTGATAAATACCTGAGACAGTAAGTTTGACAGCCTGTGCTGTCGGCTCTGACACTACATAAATTACTGTAATCCAAAATGAAAAGGGTATCATTCAATCTTTTCTTTCCTGAAAGACCTTGAGCTCTTATTAGTTTCTTAACAATCTCTACAAGTTACGCCTATAGAAAATGATGTGACCTCCCTGCTCTTGTATATAAAAAAAAGCCCCAAACCAAACCCAAAATCCCAACTAGTTATTTTTCTGCTTTTATTTTACATTGAGAGTCTCAAAACTTCACCTAAAGTTTGCAGAACTTTAAAGTCAAGGGCAGAACAGCATGTGTCTTTCTCCAATGACATCCAGGCAGGAGACTCAGCCCTCTGTTTCTTGCCAAGAATTGAGAGGATTTGCTGTGTTCAAACCCTGCAGTGTCGAGTGAATTCAAACTGCACTCAGTTTTGTCAAGTTGCTTGCACATCTATCTGCTACACAGAGATAGGGGTGTACACAGAGTGTTTAATCTGCATTCAAATGATGAATTCCCGTACAATGAGGCTTTCTTTGAATGAAAAAAGGTGGAGAGTGGTGGCTTCTACTCCAGGCAGCAACCAGTTCTCTCCCCTCTGCCTCTTGAATGATTAAGCCAGGCAGTATTGAAATCAGAGAAGTTCAAGACCATTAACTCCTCTGTGGGAACATATTTCAAATGAATGTAGCCTTACTAGTGCCTAGTGGTAGTGGGCTTTGACTAGTGGGTAATACAGCCCCAAGGGTTTCACCAGTGGGGAGTACAAATTAAGTAACTTACTCCAAATGCACTCTAGAAAAGCTACTGAAAGTAAGTGCATTTATTTTGTAGCACACCTCACAATAACTATCTCTCAGTACGTAAACCTGTTATGTGTAATCTTGTGCAAATCACTTGAGATCTGGATTATGCCTCAGGATCCTCCTACATGCTTCAAACCCTGGCCTAGGGATTGCTGGGGGATTAAACTCAGTCTGAAATTGCCCTTAGATATACAAAATGCTACTTGAATACTGAAAAAAAGATCCTACATTTTTCTCATATTTTGAGAGCACTGTTTTACTGTAGAATTTGAAGTTTGAGAAAGCAAGTTTTCAGTAAAATGGTTACAGTTTTTGGCTGAAAAAGTCACTGATGTTTGAGATTGAAAGGATCAATCATCATCTTCCACACTGAGTTGCTGTGTAGCAATACACACAGCAGGCTTCAGTCATGACTCTCAAATATAGCCTAAAATTTGTTGTTAACATACAATGTCAGGCACAGAATTGAATTTAATTACCCCCAGTAAAAGAAAAATCTGTCCAATCTCTAACAATCAATTACAATAATACAACAGATATGCTCTTTCATAAATCTTACTTATAAAATTAATTTCAACTTGCCTGTACATAAGTCCTTATAAAAGGGACTGAAAGCACCCAAACCCATAATCAATATGCCACACTGCAAAGTTTGATGTAGGAAATAAGTAGAGATATTTTCACATATCATATGAAAAACATCCTGAAATATGCATAAAGTACACATGAACCAGGAGGAAATAGAGACAAAAATAATGAAATGGGAATAGATTCTGAATGTGAGAAATATATAATGTACTCAATGAATAAGAAAAGCAATCTGTATGGTGGGAGAAACTTGAAGAAAAGCATCCTTACAGCCTACAACTCTTGCCTCAGGAAAGGCTGCCTTTGCTGAAAAACATTTTAAAAGAGAAGCAGCATAATCTTATTTCTTGGGAAGCAAAACCCATCATCCCAGTGACTAATATACTGGAGAAAGGGAATTGAGAAAATCCCTCATTTATACATTGTATCAAATAATTATGAAAGTAAAAAGAGAATACCTTACAGTGTTAACAAAAGGGGAACTTCTTATAATTATTCATCTCTACATCTCCAAATAATTTCTATAACACATTAAAATTATATGTCACTGCAAAAGCACCCTTAAAAAAACATATCTTTGAAGGTATTATTTCTTCACATTGCACTCCACTATTGAAAAGCAGAAATATGTTCTGCTTTCTTATATAACATCTCGGGTTATGTGGGACATCTGATGGGGAAATATGACCAAACATCACAAATAATTTGAGGAAAGAAAACAGACCTCTTGGGCTAAAATTAAAGAAAAATGGAATAAGTTGAGTCCAGCAGCTTTGACACAATTAATCTAAACACCTATTCATACAGACACTGGAGGGATACAAAAATTCCTCAGTGTGTTTTGAGTGGGAAAACAATCTTGCTCAGGTTAGCAACTTGGAAGTGTTACTGAGCATAAGTGTGTAACTGAGGTAGTATAAGAAGCCTAAAAAAGAGATCTGAAGAAATTTCTCATTTTAAAGTGAAAGCACTATGGTAAATAGAGAAAGAAGTTATGCCTGAGTACTTTCAGGTAGTTCCTGGTACTGCCTTTTGCAACAGTAGGAGCAAGGCCAGATTCAAAGAGTTTATCCAGCATCAAATTATCAGAGATGGGCAGTGATATGTTCATGAGACAGCTCATCCTTGAGTGAAATTTTATGTTTCTACCCCTTAACTTCTCTGATTATTGCCAATGGGGACATAGACAATATTCCCTCATGACTTCTCTCTTTTTTTTTGTAAAAAAAACCCCAACCTATAAATGTGTATGATTTGCAAACTGAATTTAAGCCAGGCAGCTGCAGGTGGTTATAGACAAATTCTGAAATGCATTGGACTGAAGGACATTGTAAAGCATTCACAAAGCCTTTGCTTCAACTAGGTGGCAATGCCAAATTTGTCAAAGAAACAGATGTTAAATGGTACATGTAAGTGGTTAAGATACTGGAAGTACTATTAGATGACCAAAAACATTTCTTACACAACAAAAGAATTAAAATGATCACCACTTTCTCCTCACAGACTGTCCTTAGTCTACTGCTACCTGAACGAGCAATGAAAATGTCAATTAAAGATCATATTTGTACAGATTTTATTAACAAATCTGAATACAAAATAAAACCATAAAAAAAACCCCCAAAATCAACTATCCACCAACACTTAAAACATAGATTTTCCACCAAAAAAAGATAAGTAACAATTTTAAGTACCAGAGGAAACAAGAGGAAAGTCTTATTTCTACCCTTTATTTCTCTATTCTTGTGGGGAATTTGCTTTAAGCGAACTTTCTCCCCCTCTGTTCCCAAGATCTTGGCTGCCTTTACCTTTCATTGCTCCTTTCCATTTTTTCTGGAATTGCTGTATTTCTGCACTCCCTGCTGTCCTTGCCTTCCTCTGCTCCATTCCCAGTGACTCCCCTGCACTTGATTCTCCCTAATCACCAGGACATTGTCCATAAAAGCTCATTCTGTCCCAAAATAAGTTTACAAACTGTCTTAGGGAATGGCACACTGGAGGGTCCTAGAGCCACAGGTACTTTGAATCAGGGAAGCTGTGCCTTCAAGACAGAATTATTCTTCTCTCATCTTTCTGCACCCAGCACGACAGATAATTTACTTAAAGAAAAACAAAAGGGCTGTGCATGCAGGGTACTTCTAGGTGAACAGACTGAGGTTAATCAGAGATAACATCCTTTGTAAAGACCTCAGAGATGAAGTCTTGTTCCTGCTCCTAAACACACAGGCAGCAGCAGCAGTGCTCTGTGCTGAGCCAACCACTCCTATTAATGTCAGTGAGGACACAATTAGTGCTCTGCGCAATGTGCCTAAAAATGTCAACTTTTATTTCTAGAAAAAAAACATTTAAGCTATGAAGTATGTACAGTCTAATACACAGAAACAGAGCAAGCAGCCCAGAAATTAGGAACAAGTGAGTGAATATTCATATCTGCCATGTAAATTATTTTATAGATTCGTATGTCTATATATAGTTTATATATATGTCCTTATATAGTTTTTAAAAGCTGTCCCTATACAAACCACAAGAGTCAAGCAAAGATTAAATCTGATCTGTGTTTACACAGTATCTAAAAGCACAAGCGTAGTTTCCAAATTCTGTTCTTTCTGGTGATGCTAAGGAAAAAAAAAACCCACACCTTCAGTTTGTGTTCAATGTTTTAAGATTTTCCACAGTGAATAAAACTGAATGAAAGGGAATTTAAATTGTAAGCGTGACTTTCAGGACTTAAACCCTTACTCTGATTATGATTTTGGGTTGCAAAGCATGCATTTATGTGACCCAGAGATAACTAAATCTGCTGCCTTACTCAGTCTCAGCTAACATGGAACACAACCTCCATATGCTACAGCACTGCAGTGATGCAGTGTTATAAGGGTACCAACAATACAAAAACGTTTTCTATGTTTTTCCTTTGAGTGTTTTTTTTTTCCTTATATATCTTGAGTTGTTCTTGTTAGTCTTTATTTGACTTAACATGAAGATGCCTGGAAGCAGCAAAATATTTTCTCTTCCTTATTCTACTGTCAGCAGCATTACTTTGACCTTATCAGACAAATTTATGTTGAAAATTTTCTCAAGCAGTATTCTCTTGTGAGCTGCTATAATGTGCATCTTTATGTTATCTGGTGTAATTTAGATGTGTGAGGAATTTCTTAATTATTAATTTTGTCCTGTGTTAAAAGTATATATTAAAAATTGAAAGAAATCCCTGGACACATACATCTGTGTTGCACTTTATAAATAATACCAATAAATAAATATTAATGCTTCTATTTCATTTATATTTCAAGATGAAAGCTATGAAGCTTGATATTCCCAATAATTAAAGTAAAAATTGCCTAATGCTTCACACTAAAAATGTTATAGTACTTTTTCAGGTTGAAAGAAAAAGTACCATAGCACCACCATAGCACAGCAAGAATGATACAAAGGCACCTCTGATTCAATGAAAAACGAATCATGTAATGACATTTACATCCTGTTAAAAGAGAGCTTCTAGTGGCAGCAGAGATCCACAAAGCTGTCAGATTATGTATATTCACTAATTATTTCAACAGTATTTTGTTATACAACAAAAGGACATAAACATGAGCGTGGACAAAAAGTTAATATAAGTTATAAAGCTGCACAAATTCAATTAAATTCCATTTGCAAAAATCTTAAAAGCTCTTCCTTAAAACAGCAGTAATATGATTTAATTGATATTAGATAATTCATTTGAACCAACTTAATCTTGTTTCAAAGTCCAATGGAGACTCTGAGCAGTTAATTTCACATTTGCAGGAAGGCTGCACCTAGAAATAAAAACTTTATTCTCACATGAGAAAACTACCTGTGGTACATAAATGTCAATCTACAGTTTGCAACCATCTCCATCCTGCAATGCACTTCAATGTAGTCATGGCTGAGCACAGAAATAATCCACATGCTTTTAAAATAGCTATTTAAATTCTAAAGTAAATAAATGTCTGTTCCATGAAAGAGAGTCTAGAGGAAAAAAAGTATTCAAGGATTCTCTCCATATCCTCCCTTCTGGGAGGTCTCTCAGGAGAAGCAGAAGCCCAGACTCAGGAAACCCAGACTAAGAGGAAGCTCTTGAAACTCAATTGTTTCCAGGTGACTTTGGCACTGCTCTTACCTACCCTCTCACATCCATAGTGCAGCACTCATTGCCAGTGTCATGTTGGTGTGTAGCAGCTCCTCAAAAACTGTGAATAGGCAGTGACCCCAGGATCAGGGAGACCTTTAAAAAAAAAAAAAAAAAAAAAAAAGGGAGAGAAAAAATAAAAAAGTCAAAGAAACACAGCATAGATTTTGCTTATGCCAAGTTTTGAGCACCCTCCCAGGCTAATGCTCAGGCATTAACCCAAAATACCCAGTGCTCTTACTGAGCACCTTGTCTTGCAGAAGCCTATCACTTTCCCAGTTCCTCATGGCAGGCTGTTGTAAACAGGGAGCACTGAAGAGCTCACCTTCTAGTTCATAAACTGGCATATTGTCTTCATCCCACTCACATATATGAGCTCAGGAGGAGTTAGAAATCTGAAAGTCCACTTTTAAGGCTTTTTCTGGTGTTTCAGTTCAGAATAAAATCATCTCTCTTTGATGTGAATTTTAGGAGGGCTGGTTAGGAACCTGTGCTATGCCATATCCCCACTCCAGAGACAATTCTCTCATGAGTATTTTTTTTTTGACTTCTTATTTCTTTTTGCTTTGCTTCTCTGTCATCTAAGTGTTTGTCAGGATAACCTCTAAAGAGAGCCTACAGGGATGTTGTAAAGGGGAAACTGAAGGATAAAAATCAAGCTTCATAGTCCATGGAGTCTGTATTTTGTTTCATATGGAAATCTATGGCCAAAGAACAGTCTTTGTGACCCCTGAAAAACAATAGGAGTGTAGGACCTCACAAGGAGATCTGAATTGCTTTGTGCAGCTGGGTTTAGCTGACACTGTTGCCTATTTAGAAGGAGGGAGCCAGAACCACCAGAGTAAAAATGACCTTTATGATGGATGTTTTACTTCACAAATAAAACCTCTCGAGTGAAGGAAAACTGCTTTGCTGTGTCTCAGCATAGATTTTGTCCTCTTGCTCTCTAGGTACAACTGGTGGAAAAGAGCTTTGAGATTAAGACAATAAAATTTCCTTCACACTTTGAAAGCTGAGGGAATAGGTTTCTGTGGCAAGGAAGCAATAGAGAGGTTTTGGAAAAAAATAAAAAATAAAATCCAGCCACATGGCACTTCTTGCATCTCCCTCAACTGCCGTGGCATGGACTCACCCATCTGTTATCCGACGACACTTTCAGTACAGCTCCAAATTGTTCAGGGTGGAGATTATTCACATGTCAGCTGGGACTCTGTTTCAGTGTAGCCTGTTCAGCTGTCCTGGCAAAACATTTGTCATGAAACATTTGGGAGATGAGTTTCTATGGTCTGTCAATTATGATAGAGGAATTGGAAACGGACATGTTCCTCAAACATTACTTCAAAGAGGGTTTTCTTTTTTCTTTTTTCTTTTTTTTGTAATTTTATGTCTATTTGGTGCCAAAAAGAAAAAAAAAAAAAAGGTTGATGGGAAAAAAAAGTTAATTTACTTCTACAGGGCTTTTAAAAGTTCTGTATGAATTCTTCAGGACAGCATCCTGGACTTGGACATGATGCTGAGGTCAGAATTTCAGGAGTTCTGCTGCAGGACTGGGGCCACCCAAGCAAAAAGACCTCACCTGCCTCTCCTACCACTGTTGGGTTGTGACCAGCAACCAGTCTCTATTAGGCACCAGTTTTAACTTGATCGTTTCTGTATGGGTAACTGAAGAAGACATATGAGTCCCACAAAAGATTTATTACTGTTATATCATCTTTTCCTTCACAAACATTAATCTTCCTAGTGTCCATTATTGATTTCCATAGAAAAGATGGAGAAATTAATCAGCTGCTTCAAATTATGCCCATAAGCAATGACTACAGGAAAAAGAGTTGTTTAAATTTTAATGTACAATCATGCAGAAAATATTTTAGCCAGATAGCATCAAACTAAAGTAAGCAGAATACTGAGATATTCAAGGAATAACAAAATCCTTCCAAAAATCAAACCTTCCCATTAGATATGCAGAATGAATGAGTGCCCATACTATTCCCCACCTGCATTTCTGCTTCCCAATTAATATTTTGGGTTTGTGGCTGGGCAAGCTGCCAGTGCATATAGTTCCCACTACACAACTGTGCTGCTCTGCTGTGAAAGTGACCTAAAATGACATTGAATTACACTTTAACCATAGTAGGAGATGTCAGAGTAGCCTATACCAAGCACTAGAAACAGCCAAAAGAACACAGGTAAATGTTGGACAGAGTAAATTCATAATAGATTGGAGAAAATTTGACCTCTACTGTAAAACAACACAGTCTCTTCATAAATATAAATTTGTACATTATTCACACATATTAAATCTTTTATGTTTTTTCTCTCTAAATAAAAATAATACATGATGACAAGTATTCTTTATTAATCCTACCAGCTGTACTCAAATATGTTGTATATATCAGCACCGACCTGTGATTGGGGCTGTGTTCAGCTGATATTTCACTCATGTAAAATATTCCTACTTGGGAAATACCTAAAACAAGCCATTTGAAACACAACATTACTATTCATCAAGCTAATCCTAGACTGAACAGCAAGATACCATATTGTACAGCTGATTTCTCAGTCAGCTTGAAAAATCATGAAAGATGCTGTCCATTCTGCAGTGTTTGAATATGGGAATCAAACCTTACATTTCTCGAGCTTCTCCATCACTTTGCTTTGTCTCTCCGGTTCCATAGTACTGCCCTGTAGCTTTTTGCACAACAATACAGCTGAAGACAGGGATGTGCTTTGCCCTCTGGAGCTTATTGCCTGTCCTTGGAGACCTTTGGATACTGGGGAGACAGGTTTAGCACTGTTGTAGAAGCAGAGAGGAAAAAACAAGTGAGACAGTACATCCTTCTACATCAACATACACAGATTATGTGTGGGGGCAGCAGCATTTTCAATGTCAGACCTAAATGCTACATTGTGTACATAGTTGTAGCTCCTCAGGATGCTCCAGCTGAACACAGGGACCAAACAACTCGTGAACACCTTTGTAAGGTAATAGGAATCCATAGAACAAACTTGCAATCCCACAGAAGTAAATGGCTTTTGATATTGAATCGTTCAAGGCCTGAACACATTACTGATAGCAGACCATTCCCCTGCAATAATAGAGGATTATAATGCCTGTGATAATGTCAGAGGGTTGGATGTGCTGCATTAACCAACGCAGCAGCCAACAGTAATGTACGACACCGTTCAACTCATTTTCAAGGCTTACTCACTTCACAGCAGCCTTAGATAAACTGCAAATCCAGTTTAACAGCTGAGCTGAGCAATCAATCATTCAGAAACAAGATTCAGAGCAGTCCTGGTGAACACACAGAAGGCAATTAGATGCCACCGTTTCTAAAATAATATTGGTGGGAATTCTTCTCCCTCATCTGATTTATTTCTGTCAATCTGCAGTTTAGATTCTCTGTCGTGATTAACTCCTTTGTCCTGAGATGCCATATAAATGTAACACTGGCATTATTAAATGCCTCTGAAAGTAATTCTGAACCTCACAATTGCTAAGGACATTGATTAAAGACGGTTGGTTAGCCCTGCTAATTTGCAACTGGTTATTTTTAATGGCAGACTGATAAAATGAAATGCTAAGCTTGAGAATAAAACTCACTTGATGTAATATGCTAACTTGTACAGAACACATTTGCATAAACATTTTTAGGATAAAGCGAGTCCTTGGGCAGTTCAGACTATTCAAGTTGGCTGGTTTGGAAGAGATGCTGGACAAAAATATAGTGAACAGCACTAGCAAATTACAATGTCAAAAGTATCTATCAAAAGCCATAATCTGTTTAACTTTTTGTCTGGTTTTACAGAGTAAGATTTTGGCTTGTGCTTGTCTTCAATACCAGCAATTAAACTCATCTGAAGGAGTTTAAAGAGTCAATAAATATGATATTCAAGAACAAAAGAAGTGAGTGGGTTTGGACAGATGCAATTCAAACAGGTATGAAAGTATGTAGTGGCTTCCAAGAACAGTCTTTTAGGAATACCGGGATGGTATTAAACAGAAAGCTTTTATAAAACAGGATTGACTACATAGTACATCACCCTTTTCCTCCAAAGAAAGAGACAGAAAAGTACTTGAAGTAATCAAAAGATAAAAATCTGCATTGATCGCTCTCAGGAAAGCAGGGTAACACAGAATGTCTATGTCCTTACAAACACATTGAAGAGATTCCTAAAACCCTCAGAAAAGCAAGTTTAAGACAAAGAGAAAAATCTTATTTCTGGGAAGAATTTTGTATAGTTATTCCACTTAAATTGTTCTGTTAAGAGAAAGTTTAAGTGATCACTATTTTAAAATAATTTCGAATATTATAGTAGTAGAGATATATTTAATGCAAACACTGAAAATTAATCAAGTTTACTGACAACCAACACAATAGAATCATTTTCAGAGCTCTGACAACTGATTGTCTCATTTTGAAGCCCCTATAAATCAATTTACCACAACTAAGCAAAAGGTGAAATTCAGTTTTACAGTAATTTTGGAGTTTTTCAAACATTCACATTTGACAGAATTTTGAATGTTTACATGGGGACAAAAGCAAATCTCTTGAACACTGCTTTGAGAGAATGGGACACAGCACTGATACATCTGCATTCAGACCAGACTTTGGGGTTTGAAAGGGATGTCTGAGCTGACAATATACACAATTCAAGTGGTATTTCTTTCCTGTTGCCAGACTTGACACCTGAATACTTGATGAACTTCACCCAAGGATCTATTCTCAGTTAGCAGGGTACAGAGGTTGGAGTCCTAAAGTAAGAAGTGGTTCTGTAGTTTATGAGCTTCAGCACTGACCAG
The DNA here is from genome assembly GCF_003945595.2 of Pipra filicauda. NCBI lineage: Eukaryota > Metazoa > Chordata > Aves > Passeriformes > Pipridae > Pipra > Pipra filicauda. The sequence continues at coordinate 1,455,305 of NW_024104285.1, forward strand.
AATTCTACAAGAAGAGAGGTCTAATAGTTTAAAAACTCCAGTTTTCCAACAAAAAGTATGGAAATGCCCATACTGGATTCTCAACAAGTTTCTCAACAAGTTATTATATATTGTTTCTCAACAAGTTATTACTCTGTGACAAGAAATGGTATGAACCTCCTGAAATGAACATGTTTATACACAAAATTTAGCTGTAAAATCCACATGTTATTTTACATTAAAAGTGGTCCACTTTTAAAAATAATCCTCTAAAATATCTCAATTAAGATAGAACTGTCTCTTGTATTTTGTTTGAACCATTGTATAACTGAGTTTGTCAGTTTTGGGGGGTATCTGGGTGTTCTTATTGTTTTGGGTGTTTGCTGAGATCTACAAAAAAAGAATTCCATGTCAAACAATTATCAAATGACATCTAGTTTAAGTCAGGGTAAGACTGGAAGCAGATAAATCACAGTCTGTATTACAGTGTGCTGAACGTACATTATGTTCTGTGTAATATTTTCACTGTTGAAAGACAAAATAATTTTAAACAAAAATCTAATATGTCTTAAGGCATAGGTATCTCCTGATTTAAGTACACTGTTTAAATTCTAGTTAAGAAATAGTTTTCATCTACACTCCAACTATTACTAGTGGCATTTTCTAAAGATTGATAGCAGAGTTTTCTCCAGAATCCATCAATCTCATTAAGCACCAGTAAAATCTGGGCTACAATTCAACATCAGAGTGTTTAATGCACATCAAACAAAAGTCAACATAAGCCAATATTCAAATTCAGTACAACACTTCATTGTCTGTCCAAGTACAACTACACCAAATACAGCTCAACGGTCACTGGGAAAAAAACCCACATCTCTGTGACTTAAATGTGATGAAACAGAGAAAATTAGTGGCTTTTTCCAAAGCATAACTAAGGTATATTTTCATTTTTCTATCCCTCTCTAAATATTATGCTTTTTAGTTTTATAGAAATACATACGGATTTCAGAATTGAAATAATAAGAGAACTACTCAACTGTAGTAACACAATAAGCAAGAAAACCTACATGTGTATCTATATCAAATATTGAACGCTCTAGAACCCAATCACTATGAATTATAAGAGTCTGCGCAAGGGCACATCTCATCCATTAAAATAATTCATACTCTTGCCCTCTGAATGCAAGCCCTCACTTTTTCTGCCCCATTAGACATTTGGGATTAAGTCTTGAATTAGCAAATTTTAAAAAAATTTGCACTGTTATTTTTCACTAACTATAAATGTAATGGCTAAAATAATACGGGCCATCCTTATCTGGTTCTACAAAAACATACAAAACTATTCTGGTTGATATTGAAGTAGGGAAGCACATGTTACTGCCTTTGCCCATGTTTTTTTTTAACAGTAGCATAAATATATCATTCATGACAAGCATTGAGATTCTGTGGCCAGGGCAGAGAGTGCTGAACAGAGAGCAACTCTGTGTTCAGCAGACCAAAACCAACCCTGATACATTATTCTGTTTCCATTCAGGACTCTTGCTTTGGCAGGTGCCATAAACCCCAAAAATGTGTATTAAGAAAATTTTAGTGACCTTAGAAACAAATAGAAAATGGATAAGTTAAAAGACAAAGACAGGGTTTAGCTGGTTTTGAATGGCCACGCTAAAGATAGTTCAGCTTCTAGAAGTAAATAAAAAAGTGCTGTCAGTGCCATGGATTGGGATAGAGAGGAAAGAAGAAAGTATCAATGTCAGTTTTCAATGTACCTGGAATTTGAAATACATTTTTTCATAAGAAAATTGAAAGATAAACAACAGCATAAAGGAAAAATTTAAATCAAAATAGAAAGGAGCACTGCTCAGGCTCATTTCCAGATTGAATGGGGCAAAATTTATTAAAAGCTATTTAAAAATTAATGTATATGGAATGAAGAAAAAAAAAGGTAGTAAAGATGCTAGAATTTCACTGGAAAATGAGCACTGCTCATTACACTGTATGGAAAATGAGCACTGCTTCCCAGAAGGAGACCTTGGGGAAAAGGCAAAGCCTTTCACAGTCCCTGTATACAATGAGAAAGGAGAACAAAAGGCATCTATTCATTCATTTTTAGAAAACAAAAAAACTGCCTAAGAGTACATTTTTCCCTCATTGGTTCTGTTTGTCTTTTTTTATTGTCACTTTATGACAGAGAAATCCTTTCTCCTCTAATTGAGAGGTGGCAAGATCCACTCCCTTTTACTTTGGAGAACAAAATCCACTCTTTACTTTATAGAGTTGTCTCTGTCCAATTTCCATTTAAGACGTATACTAGCTCAAAATCACCATCAGTTTTTGAGAATGATCCTTCTAATTCTTGTCACTGAAGCACTCCTGACACCACCTTTGATCTTCCTTGTGGTTCTAAGTATCCTCATATACTTAGGTAAATCATTTCATAATATTCAAATCCTTTTTTTGCATACCATGGTTCACCACAGGCACTCTTCTCAGCACGTTTCTGAGTACATTCTTAATATATTTACTGCTCCAGATATGGGCTGTGTGAAAATTTTACCTGTACTAATGAAACCAGCACAACAGAAATTTCCGTGCATTTCTGAGTCACAGTGCATGAAAGTTTGACTACAATTGACTTTTGTTTAGTTTACAGAGTAGAAAACCTCATGAAATACTCACTAATCAGCATTTCTTCAGGGGGAAAAAAAAAACTGAACACAGATTCCCTTAGTACAGACAATTATATTAATAAGGCAACAACACCAAGCAATCCATTGAAACACTGAAGTTCATATACACACACACACGAGATTTGCAGCCCTTGTCAAATAGTTTGCTTCTGGCTATCCTCAGTCTTGTAACATTTTCACATTAATTTTGGGCAGCATGAATTATCCCGCTTGGGGCACTTTAAACATGCTTGAAAATAAATAATTAATGCACTGGACACTACTAATTAGCAAAACTCAGAAACAGCTACTGTTACAGAGTCTGAAAAGTTTTTCTAAACTTGTCAAGCTGTTAATAATAAATAGGGTGGAAAGGGCCAATTAACATACTTAAATAACAACCTTTATAAACAGTGAAACACTTTTTCCTGTTCTTTTGATACTACAATTTAAAAAAATACAAATTTTGCTACTTTAGTCCTGATACTTCACTAACAGAAATGTGGTTGTCCAGTTCTAAGTGGTCTCCATGTGAACTAGACCTGTGAAACCAAATAGTACCTAACCACGACAATTTCTTTCAGATATTGGAAATACTTGTATTTACACTTTTTGTGTGACAATAAAGTTTGTTAACAATAGCATATGAAGGTGAAGATATATGATCATATTTACCTATTCCTACAAGTTTGAAAATCACAGATCCACAGTAATACAGGTTATATTACAGCAAAGTATGACTTATGTAAGTCATTAATAAAAAATATAAATAATTTGTTTTCTAGTCTCAACTTTTTCTAATGAAGACTCGTTTTTGTTATGGTACTGGAAATAATGAAATAAAAGCATGACAATGCTTTTTAGTAAGCATGGATTTACAAACGAGAATGACATCTGATGAATCCCAGAGCCCCCTCCTGTGCTCAGAGGTGCTCAGAGGATGAAGGGAGAGCAGTGATGATGTGAATCTTGACTTCAGCAGGACCTCCAATGCTGTATCTCATAAAGATCTCATCGACAAACTGACATAGCACAAACAAGAGAAGTAGACAGTGAAGCAGAGTTAAAACTGACTGAACTGCTGGGCTCAAAGCTTTATGATGAACAGCACACATTCCAGTTAGAGGCCATACTATTATGGTAATGGAAAATAACCCACAGTACTGTGATGCCAACAGGAAGAAGGAGAAAGAAAGATGCAAAATTAGGCAGCAGTATTATTCCTTTACTTTCCCCTCTCATAAAAATCAATAGATGGGGTAAAAGAGAAAATTATACAAAATTGATTGCTATAACATTTGAGTCTTATCAATATTCATCTCGAGGTGACCAAGGCTCTGACAGAGCTTATACACCACACTGGTATGGGCAAAAACCATCTACTTGACAGTCTACAAAAACTGCAGTACCCTGAGCTATAATGTTGTTGTTGCACTACTAGTTCATTTATTCATGAACTGCAGAGGAAAATAAGCACGTGAAATGTATATAAATTTTCAGTTCAAAAGTTACTGCCATCAAGGGACAGCCCTAAGTTATGCACTACCTTTATAAAAAAGTTTGTGGTTTGTTTCTTTTTCCCCAGGAATGCTGCACTGCATCTAATGAGCACACCCCTCAGCCTCTTCTCTTTTGGAACAAAGCACTGCTTTGCTGCTTGGGGCTCACACTCGGCTACCATGTGCACCAGAAATAAAACTGGTCTAAAAGTTTTGAGACAAGTATGTTCCATTTACTGCTTTTTTCCCCCCATTTTTCCAAATACCAAGACTCCATCCACATCTTTAACTGTATCCTCATTGGTTGTTCTTGCCCACACATGGCCATGCAATAAAACAACCTTGCACAGCAGAGTAATCCACTAGAGGACACAGATATAAGATAAAACCAGATAGTTAGGCAATAATCAGAGAATAAATACTATCCTGGGAGGTAAAGCATCACAGAGAGTATTTATGTTCCCTTTACTCCATTGACAATACTTGAAAAGTAAAAAGTTGTGGTTTTCAGACTGCCTTACTATGCAAAAGAACAATGAATATATATAGCTTTCATATAAAACATTAGTTAATGAATAAATGTAATTGATAATTGACTTACTAGCAAAGATGTTTCTACCAATGTTCCTACCTCATGAATTTAAAAACCTGACCTGATCAATCATCAAACATTCTCAATAAACCCACACTTACAGATTTTGAATAACCATGAAGACTTCAAACATATGAAGTCTTCAGATTTAGTTATGATGAAATTAAAAAATCTCCAAAAAGCAGTGATGGCTTCAGAAAAAAACTAAAGGTAAAGTACATAACTATACACTCAGGATGAAAAAGTAGTAGTATCAGTGAATGAGAAAGAAAAGGTTCAATTTGCTGTTTCTCTATAAAATTCAGAACAAATTAGTTAAATTTAAAATACATTATACACATACCTTACCATTTTTATAATTCTTCAGTTTAGATTTCACAATGCATTAATTATTAAAGTGGGTAATTGAGTCAGTTCTTCAAACTAAGAAAACCAAAGTAAGCTGCTAAGAGATGTCATTAGCACTTCCTTCTTTATCCTTACAGTAAAACCTCTTTTACTGTAGCAATCAAAGTGTTATCGTGCTGCTTTGTGTTTTCCTCTGCCCACCTCACGTGAAAACAGGCACACAAACGGGGAGGGGGAGATGACGAAAACTTCTGGTGCAGCTGACATCTGATCTGAATTCTGATTACCACCTGCTGGATCGTTTAACTAGAAACAAGACCTAAAATCTCTCTAGAGAATATATGACTGTGATTTAGCAAACTGACATCTGGATGCTCTACATAAATATAGCTGAAAGAACATTTTCCTGGCAGTTACAAGCCCGACTGATAAAGTAAGCAGTTTGAGCATTGAGGCTTCAGGTGGCTCATTACATCTCTATTGAGAACTCAAATATTTTCTCCCTAAATCTCAAGCCAGTTCCTACACAAACTCTTTACACCATACACATTCGAGTTTTGTGACCAATTTGGGAGGGGAGGTCTTTTTTTCCTTGGGAAAAACACAGCCAGAAAGCACAAATTACACTGCACAGGAGGAGGCAACAGTGGTTCCTCTATATCCAGTCCAACTTATAGAAGCTGTGTTTTGCAATGGGGATTCTACAGCTCTTCTTCTATTCCATATTTTGCAATTAAAACAACAATGTCTCAAAATAGGTATCTACAAATACAGATTCATTTCATTTATATATAGGTCCCAAAACAGAGTAGTACAGGCAGCAAATTCAAATTTTTTTAGAAGTGCAAATCACTGGAACGACCTGTTTCAAATATTTTTATATTTTTTTTTGAAGGTCATCGTGATCATCCAACCTCATGAACAGAATCAGGCAGAAGGCATATTGTTCAGCAGACTCTGTGCACTTGATAAATAAATCCAGAACCAACTTTTTCAAGCAAAAATTGAACATAGAAAAAAAGATATTTTCATATCAACTTCATAAACTCTTAATAAGAAAACATAAGGAAAAAATAAATGAATACTCAGGATATAGGTTAGCTAATGAAAAAATTAACAGCCTAGAGAATAGATTTATTCCAAACACAAGTAAAATTACAAAATGACGCCCTGCTAAAATATAAAAATTTTTTGCTTATGAAAAAAACCCCACACTTGGAGCTAGAATTTTTGTGATACAATTGAACGTTGTTTTTCCTGAACAGATTCAAAGACCTTTAGCACAAACAGTTTCAATTGCCTAATATATAAGATAAATAAAATAAATGGAATCTACTCTCTTAAATATAAAACACCCTAAACAGTTAAGTGCATCCTAGAATCAGTAACAACTGCAGAATCCACACTCCATCAAGCTGTTACCCACTTTTTATAGAATTAAGAGATACATTCAAAGCCTTAATATGATAATGCATTAATATAATGGTGCATTGTGTCTCAATATCACTACAGGACAACTTTTAAAATACAAAACAAAATTAAGCTGCAACATAACCCGATTCAATCTAATTTGCTAAATCCCACTTAGTCAAGTTTGCAAACTCTTTTCTGCCAACATCAGCTGTTTTTGTTGCCAGTTAGTAACAACGTTGCTACTACTGTGAGGGAAGGTGAAGCCACACAGAACTATAGCACACAGACCTCTTACTGCCTTCTGCAAACAGCTGCTTAAATAACTGCTGGATAGAAGGAATCCTAATAGACTGCATATGAGTCAAATACCGTAATCTTCTAATTTCTCAAAAGTTTCCAGAATTTCTGTTTTGACAGATGTCTTACATTAATATGATTGATTCGCTTCATAGACCTGTTTGGAAAAATCATAACAGCAGTAAAAAATCTCCTATGAGTAGGCAATAGTAATAGAGAATTTTCTACTTAGTCAGGGGAGATCATGCAGGGGCGCCCAGAAAATACAAATCTTGATGTTTCTAATAGTACAGAATTCACTAGATTTGAGTGGATTTTCTCAGGTCTGTTTAAAATTATAATGGGTCAATTCAGTTTAGGCAGATGCTTCCTTCAGTTACAAAACTGCTTGAGAATTTCCTGTCTCTAAGCTGCAGCTCACAGCTTCTCACAGTTATGGCTGATAACAAATTGACAAATTTGAGTTAAAAAACATCAGATTTGTCTCAGAAGTTCAAAAAATGTCACTTTTTTTTTTTTTTTTTGCTTTGATAGTCCAGAATAGCTTCACTAACATCTAGATCAACAGAACCAAGCTGGTAGTAATGAAAACATCTCATGTAACAACCTCTGAATCAGCAGAAACCCCAAGAACACCAGGAGATGTGACACCAGAGTAACTAGCTGTCGAGTCTTGCAGTGAAATGGGAAGGAGAACTACTCCAGCACCATTACTTCCTTTTTAAAACTCATTAGTTGTATCATATCTGTTCCTCAATTCATCTCAGAAGGGATATACCAGGGCCTCCAGGACTGGCACACTGGAAGGAATGTGCTACCAGGGCCAGGAGGTAGCAGGGCTGCTGCTGGCAGCAGCTTTCAGCATTTGCCAAAATACAGCTTGTGGTGGACCCTGTGAGACACCTGAGAGGATTGAAGAGCTTGCTAATGTCAAAAGGGGCAATCCCACTGCTCCCAGCTTCTCTTGCACTAGCCACGTGCTCATCTGACCTCACAAGAAAGTGGTTCAGTTTTTTGCCAGCAAAATAATAATTCAGAAGGGAAAAAAAAAGTGACAAGTATTGGAGCTGACACAGGAGAAGCTGGAGTAGTGCCTGGACTACAGGATGAGAGAGAGGAAGCACAGTAGGAAGCAGCAAGCTGTTGGATGAACTTAGGTGTCACAAAACTTCACGCTTCAAGACCTGGGTTAAAATTGCTATTTGAACAATTCATTATTTCAGACACATGGGCACTTCCAGGGAAATGAAACAAAAGCACTGAACTTCATTTAAATACAGGCTGGGAACAACTGCCAAGAGGAACAAGGTCAGTATCAATTCCCTTGATCATATCCCTTAGCGCTGTAAAGTACATGCTGCTTTTATCTTTTAAGAGTAGAACTGATTAATGTGACTAGCTAAAATTGCTATCCTCCATGGGATGAAGAGGAACAGATCTATGTGAACATGTGTTGAAAATTAAAAGGTGGTAAGAAATAAACAGGCCATCCCCCCAAACTCTGCAGAAACACAGCTTCTGGTAGCCAAATTCTGAATTGTGGTTCCCAGCCTCATTTCGGAGGTGTTCATCCTGTGCCAGACATGAAGTTAAGCTCATTGGCACTGAAGTGCCTTGTTTTCCACATTACTTTTGGTCTGATGAAAGATAAGATAGAAAAACTTCCGTCTTTAGTCACAACAGCACAGCACCTTTACCACCACACTCAAAACCACCAAAACCAGGAGAGAGCTCATGGCTGGCACTGCTGTGAGATAATTCAACCACTGGCTTTTCTTCTTTCAGTTTTCACAGCGTAACCCAGAATACCTTGGTTTAATACTGATTCTTGTCAAGAATACTGCTGAGAGCTCAGAATTTTTTTATAAAATAAATTTACTGCGAAGCCGGGAACAAATCCATTTAGATGAATTGTAAAATGAGGGCTTAGCATTCAGTGACACAAAATGACAGGCACATGCTGAAATGAATTAACCCCACTGGCTTGGATGTAATACTTGGTGTCTTTAAATGTATCATTCCTCCATTTCTAAAACTATTTAAAAAGAAAAACTCCTAAACTCCTAAAATGTCATGAGAGTAAAGGAAAGGACTGAAAGTAGAATTGAGCTCCTCATTCTGGTTTTGATTTCTTAGTGATCTTAGCAAATCACTAACTCATTCTTCAATTTCTGCCTCATAAAATTGAGGAAAAAACCTTGATATATACCTGACACTTTTAATATGAAAAGCACTTTAGGGAAGCTTTTTGAGACAGGATGAAAGATTGCACTTTGCCATACAGAATAGCTGTATTACCCGACATGCTCATTACACATTGTAAGAGCGCAACAACTTTAGGCATCTTTTCCTTTTATTATTCCTCACTATTTGCCTGTGTTCAGTAATTACAGATGGAATTCTGCAGATTACTTTGGTGGCTTAGGAGACTAGTTCCTCAGAAATCCAGACAAACCTATTTCTCAATTGTTCAGAAATGTTTTAAAGAGTTTTGCAGGTGTTCAGGTAGAGGTTTTTGTAGTGAAGCCTCTTCAGTCCACAGAGTTTCAAAGCCTTATTTAAAATCTTTAGCATTTCTTACTGCCATAAATGGAAAATAACCCGAATGAATTGTGTTTCCTCACTGGTGTAACTAAACACTGCACACATATCTACACAAGCAGCATTCACAGCACAAACAAAATTATTTGTGATTACTACGCTTATGTTTTTGGGTCACAACTCAGAGCCAGTTTTGCTGCCTCTCTCCATTTGTCTCTGCTGTATGGGCTGCACAGAGGCACAAAGATAAGATGACCACATTGTGAGCATTACATGATCATTTTTGCAGCACACATTAGCCCAGCTCCCCTGGCTGTGCTTACAGCTACTGAAATTTCTCTAGCAAATCAGAATGATTTTTGGCACACTTCAGACTCACTCTCCTTCAGCAGAAATTGGCCTGCCTATTTTAGAAACAATCAGAAAGCACCAACCACACATTTATTTGACTACCTGACCTGCCCTTCAAAAGAGTCATTACCATGCAGAATAATGACATTCTACAAAGAGGAAAGTGCCGTTCTCAAAGGCAGTGAGTGCTTTTGGGAATCATTTCAGCAAGCCAAACAATGCTGTTCAGCCAATGAACTGACATCACTCCTAAAAATACTTCTTTGTATGTCAGTGAAAATTACGCCCAGACACACCAAACAAGGAGGCTGTATGTTACTTGGGGGTGGCAGCCAGCCGAGACTGCTATCTCACCACCCATCTGCTTCTTCCACACTGCCAAATCAAAGGACCTTTATTAAAAACAGGACTTGAATTATGCAATTTGCCAGACTCTGCCCCCGTCCTACTCCCAACTCTTACACAGTGGCATACTCATATCTAGAGGAAGGAAAAAAAAATCCTGCTTCTCTTTCACTGGTTTTCACAGGAGGTTCACCAAAAGAGATGAATCACGGTCGAAAATCCCCAGAAAATTCACAGTTCCATGTGTTTGTATGCCTTCAACTCCTCATGCCAGTACAATTTCTAATTTTCTTCAGAATGAATGTTACTATAGAGAATACCTTAGCCAAGTACAAAGGAATCCAAAGGGATGTCTCCTAACGAAGGTGGGTCTCCTCACAAACACTGTATCATGGAGAACTGTGGGGAAATTGTTGCAGCAGAGTATGATAAAAATGTGGGCTAAAGAGTGAGCTGGCCAAGGGCTCCAGGATCCCTCACACCTGAGATCTCCACCTGAGGTTGCCTTGGGCCTGTGAACACATCCAAAGTTTAGTTTTGGCCAAATGCTGTGAATGTTGTCTGTGCCTAACAAGACATTACAGAACCCAGAACTATTCCAGGATGCATTCATTTCCCAAAACTTACAACAAAACAAAGACTTGGGAGGAATTTGGAGCATTACTGTCTGTCTTTTTAACCAAAACTAAGCAAAATAGCTTGAAAAAAAAGCAATAGCTTCAGTTACCTATTGAGCTGCAGGATGGCTATAGAAACCTTTTGCATGAATTTGTTTGCTCATTGTCGTTTTGGGGAAACTTGACCCCAGTCATTAGATGAAACCTTGTGCCTGTCGTTTGGCTTAAATGTTTCTGGGACTTTCAGAAGGTCTACCCAACACTTTTATCATTTATAAATGCTCCATAAGTCACAACTTATCTTAATAGACCTTTCTGAACATTTTTACATAGAACATTGTAAAATTTTTACCTTAGAATTCTGCCTTTACGTTTCCTTTTAGATTTCTACCACATAGAAAAGATTTTCCTTACTGCAAATTATTCCACTTCAGGCAGTAGGGAAGGTGTACACATGGCACAAGCATGTGTGCACTCTGAGTAGCAAAGGAAATTCAACTTTAAATGGAATATAGCCAGAAAAGGAAAGCCTGATAGAATAAAATCACGTCTAACTCATGCATAGCAGAGCTGTTGTGTTCTTAAATACAACAGTATTAGCAAAGACCACAACAAAAAGTACAGCCTCCAAAAGTGATGTTATGTTGCGTATCTTCTCCATGCATTCAAAAAATACTTCATGATTATCAAAACAAACCGAAAACCAAACAGAGAAAGCTTTCTGAAGATTGCAGAAATGTACAGTAAAGCTTTATATATATATACTCACAAACTTTTTAAAATATATTTGACTGTTCTACAGAATACACAGTAGTGAGTAAAGACCAGTGTTAGTTATATTATGCTAAGAGTTCATCTTGTCTCAAAAGTTATATTGGTTAATAGTTTAGCCTTAAGGTTCTGTAGGAAAAAAAAATTGTTTAATTTAGGAAGTAAGAGTAACTCCCTGCTATAAACAACATGCACTCTGGGGCCAAGATAATTTTACTGTGCACTTGTTATTTAAATGAGTGCAGTGTCTCCATATGGCCATATGGATACGAGATATATGTTATATACTCAAGGGGCATTGAAGGGTTTAAAGTACATATGTTAACAAATAATGCTGAAATGGCACCCATGCATTGCTGTCATCACTACAACCAATAGTAACATATTCTATTTTTTTTTTATTTCTTATTTTCCTTAGAAGTATTTTTAAGAGCTAAAAACCACCTGGGTATTTCACAGACACTTTACTGCATAATCAGGTTATTTCAAGAATTACACTACTGGAAGCATCCTATGGCTTGCAGTCTCTTCTGGAAAGGTAAACCAATAATTTTGTCTCTGCTCTTCAAATCAAACCCAACCCAAATTCCATATATATAGTTATAAATATTGGTTAAATCTAGAATTCCCAGACAGGCTTCTTAGTATTAACACTTCTCATTTATTATGATACTATGTTAATTCATGCCAGATGGAGACTATTCAAATGTTCATGACTTGTACTTGTCACGAACATATGTTCCTGGAATAATGGAGTGGTATCTTAGCAAACAACATCCCATATTTAAAGACCTATGATGAGGCTCATAAAAAGAAAAAAAAAAACATAAACAGAGGAGGGCACAGCTGGAAAATAAAAAAAAAAAATCAGGTTCTTCAGTACCTAGAGGGTTATGGAGGGTAATTCATTCTCTGCACTCTCCCAGGCGTATGTTGGGCAGAGAGCTTTCATCTATTCCAACCACCTGAAGAGGAACACTTTGTATTTTCTGACTGCCCACATCAGAGCAATTCTTGTACATTCAAGACAAGTGTTTCCAGCATAGGGGAAAGCAAGATAAAAATTAGATCTTCAAAATCTTGAATTTCATTTCAAGGCCTACCTTGTAGAAATGCACAGGGTGAACGTGTCAAGGACGTGCTTGGGAAGTGACAATTAGAGCACCTGAATACAGGCAGAGTTTGAGTCTTGTTAATCTAAACCCAAGAAAGGCATGATCAGGGATAATAAAGGCTTGCTCTCACAGTGCTGTCGTTGATTAAGCTATAAGAAATAGGTGCAGTAGAGGAAAGTATGTGCTATTTACTTCTTAGAGTATTCTGCTTATTAGAAAAATAGATTTCTCAGCTTGTTGCCATAATGTCCTTGAATTATGAGCACAGTTCCTCTTCTCTATCCATGCGCCTTATTCATACTGCCGAAGTTAAGTTCTAACTGAATGCTTCCTTTCCAATACCATGAAATGATTGCTTTTGGGTTTTGCCCTAAACTGCAGAGGATCTCCAATGAACTTTGTTGCAGATGGGTTGGTTTCTGATTGTGAAAATACACACTGACTAATTAAATGCTCTTTTTTCTACTTTGAAATAGACAGTGACAGAAATATTATCACTAATACAACGAAAGATAACAGAACATCTTCCTCAAATTTTGTATAGGAGAGATACAAACTCCAAATCTAACTTCTGTCCAGTTATAACTAGAACACACAGAATTTCCAAACTCTTTGTTCATATGTTTGAATGGAAAAAAGAGAACAAGGAACAGTGGATTAACTTTGGGGAAAAAAAAGCTGCAGAGTTGAAAATGACACATGATGGACTGAGAGGTTCAGGACAGGTACAACTGGGAAGAATCCTTGAAGAAAAGGATCACACGCTCCAAATGGATAGAAAAGGAGTGGTATAAGTAGTTAGGAAAATATATTTAGACAAAATGAGCAACAAAGGAAACTTACAGTAAGAGAAACATTTCTTCCACAACACAGAGGTCACCTACAAAGGAAAGGAATTGTAATGGGAAAAGGAAAAAAGACACTTTTGTTTCAAAACAAAAACAGTAAGTGATTTTGACAGATTACATTGTGTGTCACACCAAGAGTTTTAAGCCTTAAATTTCAGATATGCAGGGATGTTAAAAATCACATGAACAAATTTTATCCTTACAGTAGTTTAATTACAATATCTCCAATCTACAATAAACAGGGGGAAGAAAATATCTGTTTAAAATAAAAGAACATGTCTATGCAACAAACTTGCAAAGGCACTACCAGAGACACATTGCAGGAGGGGAAATTCCCATTTTGGTAGGTAATTCTACCAGAGCACAGCTGGTTCTCACTCACTGAATGGTGTAGTATCCCATTCCTATCAAGTTGCCTCAGGCTCTGCAGGAGAGGCAACCTGGTCAGGAATGCATAGAAAGCTGATCTGTGAGCAGTGAGCTGTATTTAGGGTATGTGCACTCATACTGATACAATTCTGCAAGAAAAACTTGATTTTATTTTATTTTTTTCCAGCTGGGGAAGCGGAGAACAGGGAAAGCCAGAGACAAGAGAAGAAGATGTGAGCTGCTGATGCCTGTGTGTACATGGCAGGAGTTTGGGGTCACACCTGGTGTCCACAGCAGAAGCACACATGCAATGACTATCCCACAGTCAACTTCACATGGATGGGGTTCCTGTGATAAGCTCACCCTGTGTTTTTCTCACTAACCCCACAAGATTTCACCATGCTAGTCAACTCAAAATAGAGATCCACATGCTCTGCAGTCTGTATATACACAACAAATTATTATTCAGTCCAAGTAGATTATTAAACTATCAGATTGGTGTTCTGCAGGGTATTAGAAAGTGAATGTAACCAGTTTCTTTAATAGTTATTTTCACTTAATGTGCCTGCCTTATCTTCCAAACTGACTGCCAGAGACCACAGTTCCCAAAAAGAGACACTGGTTGCAGCTACCTGTTTACATTTCAGAGGCTCCACAAATTCATTTGAGTGACTGAACCAACTCATAGCCCAGTAATATGTACCATCTTTTAGGCAGATCAGGGTCAGGATACCAGCCGTTTTAGAAGGGCAGATGAGAGAAAGGAAGAGACAGGAAATAAGGACTTAGATTTTGAATTATCATGACAGAATTAGCTTCTACAGGGCTGAAAAGACCGTTATAATATTTATCGAGTTCTGCCAGTAGTAATGGCAGCATGTTTCCCCCTCTCTGCTGACTCAATGTGCATAGAAAATGAAAACCTGTTGGATGAGATAATAAAATGTGCATGTGTTCTGCCTGATAGCAGTAGTCCTGGTGATAATCCTATGAATTCCCAAAATATGTTCCAGCATGATTCAGAAAACAAGTATTACATCCTGCACAGAAGAAGAAGGGCAAAACAAGGGGTGGTAGTGGGAATGACCAAAACCTCCAGTGTAACAAACAGATTAAAAAAACCTCTACACAACCATTTCTTTCAGAAAAACAAAACAAAACAAAAAAAGTTACAAGCAAGCAGACATCCAAGAAGCAAGTATTAAGCCCTCAGTCAAATATAATCTAAAAATCTCCATCACTCAATGAAACACGAGCTTTAATTTGTCTCTGTCATATACATTGTTTATAAGCCCTGAGAAATTCTCCTCAGACCATATAACTTTCTGTGGCTGAGGCAGATCATATATGCTCTTAATTGTAAAGGATAATACTGCTACAAATCCTAAACATTTTGGGTTTCCCCTTGTTACAAGAGTTGCTGTACAAAAAAGAATCGAGAGATGCAATAACCTTTTCTTATTTGTATTTATCCATTACTTCAGAAAATGACAGCTTCCTGTTTTCAGCCTCTTCAGAGTAGGAAAATGAAGAAAAAGTTGGAAATCTTTGCATGTTCTTTAGAAGTGGTGAGCTAAGGTTATTTACACCTACAGTGTGTATGTGTGTACATGTGTTCATATATAAGCCAGATATATACATGGGAATATATATATGTAAACATAAACACAAGTAGTTTTTTACATAGATAGTGCTACTTATTTTGTTATGAAACAAGAATTTTTGAAAAAGCTACTCCTAGTAGCCAAGCAGAAAAAGAAATGCCTTCTTCTTGTTCTTTTTTTAAAATGATTTGTTCAATCGCTTTTTACCACAGACCATTTAACTTGCTCTCTCCTTCAGTGACAGAAGACAAATCAAAAACTGTCAGGCATTTTAAACTGTGATCTGCACTACACTTGAAGTTTGAACTGCAGCTCAAAATCATTGGACTCAGAGCTACAATTGCTGCTATTCCTAGACATGTCACAAAATTCAGCTCTGCTAGAGGTATTTGGATTCTGCCTAATTCAAAAATAGGACAAAACGTTGTTCAAGGCAAAGAAGGCCTACAAAGCCATAATGCCTATGAAGAATCCAAATAGTAATACATTCTCCTCATCACCCCAGCACAGCTCAGTTGCTGTGCCCATTCCTACTAAGCCTCTTTCCCATCAAATGCTTGTTTTACCTGTGCAGTTTTCAAATAGGGAATAATATATCTCTGACTTTTCTCTTACTTATTTTCCTGGTCTGATTCCTCAATTCACCCTGCAACTGTTTGTTACACTCACAGTCCTCCCTTTTTCCAGAGTGGATTTCTTGTATCTGTCCAGAAAAATGCACCTTCCCCTTCTCCTTCTGCAGCCATATTCAGCATCTTGCTGAAGTCTCAGCCTGCTAACCAGCCCTCCTGAAGGAATGGTTCCCTACCTCATATGCGACTTTTCAATCCTTTGCTGTGCATAGGTGAGGAGTTTCTCTCACCACATCTTTGAATGTATTCAGTCACTGAACAGAAATCTTCACACAGGATGCACAGTTGCACCTGGTTGTAAGGATGACATTTGTGGCCAACAAAAGTTGAAAATACAGCTGTCCATAAAAAGTTCCATCGGTAAATTGATGTATTTTTCTACTGTCCACCTGAAGATGATATTACTCTATTTGAACATGTGCATGTAGGCATCTGAAGTCATGATTTATTTATCTACACTGAATAAAAGTTCTCAAAAAAAGTAGTTAATAAAAAGATAAATTAATAAGGGTCATAATGAAAAAAAAAAAAACAAAAAACAAACAACAAAACACATAATGAGTCAGACTTCTGTCTTGAAACATCCTGGGTACCAATTTAGACATAAGAGATGAGGAAAGAAAAGATTCCATATTTCTACAATAAGTTTTCTAACTAGTACCTGAGAAGTAGGAACTCTCAGTGGCAGGAGATCCTGCCTGCACCACTGAGTCTGCTTCAGTAGCAGCCTATAAGAGATGTTCAGAGGCATCTAACATATGCAAGGAAAAAATTAGCAGATCAATGCTTCTTGAAGGACTTATTTCTATTGACCCTTCAAAAAGATTCTGCGTGACTTTTCCTGTCACTGCTGAGCATGGAGATTGCACCAAAGGAAAAATATTCCAAAGGACAAACCCATCAGAAGTGGAAATTCTTTATAGATTGCAATAAAGCAAACCCTATAGTCCCAGTGTACAGTACATCTTCCATCTTCTATTCAGTGAATAAATCAGTGTTACTAAGCACAATGAAAAGGTGAAAAAGGACACTCTGCACTTCATTTGAAATATACCACCCATACTCCATTTTGTATTCCTTCTGTTATTCAGTGAGCAATGTTTTACTGCACCACTTGCCTAGATTAAGAATGTTTCAATCTACATACTGATCATTTAAAACCACAATTCCCCCGAAGGGAACACAATGGGAGAACATGATGTTAATTAGCCTTATGGCATTATATCCCAATTCTGAGCTCAGTACACCACTGTTGTTGCATTCCCAATGCCTATTCCTTCAACCTCTTAGGAAAAGGATCTGCACTTAGTCAACTCAGAGCATATTACTTTCCCATAAGGGAAGAAGACTCGTGTAAAATGTACTGGCCTGAAGTGAACACCACTAAAACATTAATGCACTGTTCTTTAAATAGGCTTTCCTTTTATGTTCACTTTATCCCAGTGTCATGTGAAACCACCTGACATGTTTTGTTTGGCTGATTTTTCAAAGACTGCAAATTTTACTCAGTCCAACTTCCAGGCCCCTGCAGCCCATTCATCCAATTAAAGGACTGCAGAATGAAAACAGAAAAGGTGCTTCTTTGTGGAGCTTCAGAAATATTGTCCCTCAGGAAGGCTGACTGCAAAAAGCGAACAAATCCATTGTGCAAACTGGTGCATTGCAACAGAATAAAATTGCTCCTCAAAGTCTCTTTATCCAACATGGATTACTGACTCCTGACAGCTGTAGGTGAGTTGAAGGTAGAGTCTATTGAAGGCAGGAAAGCTCTTATTACCTTTTATTATAACACATCCTCCCCTCATAATCTATAAAAAAAGCCTCTATGAGCCCATTCATTTCTACACCTCTTTGCCTCCTTTCAGTTTCAATAATACTGAGTACTCTTTGCAGTCCACTGTAGTTTTCATATGTGTTCACAGGCTAAATATTCCTAAAATGCCCTTGGGAAAGACGGACTGCCATTTATTATTTTAGGTTTTGGGGAACTGCTGTTCTTGCATCTACCGGGGAACATTGTTTCAGACAGTTCTGCTAAAACCTACAATCTTACCTCTTGACCACAGTAAGTGAAATTAGTTTTCATGCAAAGTGCTATGTGATACCCTTTTACATGTATTAGTAATATAAGTAAATAGCAAAGACATTTAAAATGAGGCTGACAAACAAATGCTAACACCAAGTTTTTATGATTACGAAACTAAGATTTGAGGAAGGTCACAGCAATAACTGCATAAGACTAATTATGCAGTGCTTCATGTTGATTGAAAACTCAGGAATACTGCTTGATTGTCCACATTCCAGGTACTCACACACGTGCTCTTCAAAGAGCCAAGAATGAGCCAGCTGCACAAACTCCTTCTCCTTTGCATTAAGGAAGAGCAGAAAAACACAAAAAATTGAGCTACCACTCATATATCCCTTTAATAGATTCACACAGTTTTGGTAACCCTGAGATTGGTTCATTCCCTTTGCTTTTCTAGGATCAGATGATGCTCCCTTTCACCATGTCTGCAAATGAAAACAGGAACCACTCCAAAAATGAATTCACATTTAAATTGGTTTGAATGAATCTCAAATTTCAAATGAATTTGATATAAACTTGAAGAATTTTGCAGGTGAATCTGCTGCAAAAATAATTTTCTACCATCCACTATGGGATACCTTGGATGATACTGGGGCAGTTTGGATGTTGCCTTTCCACTGTGGTTAGTAAGTGTTTCCAAGAAATGTGCTCACATTGCTTTTCATCTTTTTCCCCTCTGTTCTCATATGGGATTGATGTATCACCATACTTCAGTGATGTAACTTGAAATACGGAGTAGTGATTTGCCAAAATAAATCATATCCTGATATGAAAAGAACCACTCACTTCCTGAAGGCTTTAAATTTGCTAATTATCAACAAAAGTGCTGATCAGAATCCTGGACTTCTCATTTATATGTTACAAACAAGATTTTTGGCAGAATGTATTGCAAAACTAACATGAGAGGAAGGAAACCCCAGTGGTCCTGTCTGTATTCCTCACAAATTTGTTCATGGAGCTGTCACATATTGGCAAGGAATACCTTTTTTTTTTTCCAGTGTATTAGTACAAGTTTTAACCCTGTATTCAAGGACCACTTGTAGCTTCTCAAAGACCAATTCTTCATTTTTTCTTTAATATGTAGAAGGAAAATGTAGCATTGAGAATATATTTTCTCATGGTTTTTTTTCATATACTATATCATGACCATTTCAATATCAGATAATGGGCTTTAATTAATTTTCCAATATTCCAATTGGCAATTACTAACCAAAAGCATTTATTAAGGGAAAGATTAAGCTAAGAACTAGCTTAATTGAATTCTTACTATTACAAATTTTCTTGCTGTTGAAATGTGTCCTTATTTTCTGTTAACAGAGGGAAGGTAACTTTCTTACCACTGTATCATAATTATTGATTCTATATACATGTCCAGGTTGATATATTCTACAATTTAATTTAAATATACACTAAAACATTTGGATTCTTTTTCTGAAATTTGTCATGATACCTTAAAAAAAAATTACTGAAAACATTATGAAGTGAATCTTACATCCTTATTTTTTCTATGCTGGTACAATATGAATAATTAATCACTCAAAATTATTTACTAAATTCTGAATTCTAAATAACTTTATGATAAATATGAAGGAATACATATACATACATATAAATATTTGATTTATAGAATTTTCCTTCTCTGTTCATTTGATGAAGTCCGTGTTTTTCCATGCATCACTAACAACCAATATAAACTTAGAATAGTTTAAGAAACAGCCTAACAAAGGCAGTTTGAATAGAATTAATTTCAGTTCTCATAAATAAATATCAACTGATTAAACTTATACTTCAAGTAACTTAAAATACGTGTGGTCAAGTGAGAAACTATTTTTTGTCATCAATGACTATTGTTAAA